>NW_022195444.1:0-1281869 GCF_008641045.1 Pistacia vera | reverse complement strand
ATATATTACACGAACAAGATAATTAAAGTCAATAAGCAAACCCAAGTTATGTCACACAAGAAGTAAGAAAAAACAAAACAATGTCGATAAATAGAAAAATAAAGGTCAAGAAACATGAAAATCAAATTATTAAGAAAGACTAAGGCTGGCGTTTGTTTTATTTTTTAGAATAGTATTCTATAATAGAATATTATTTAATCAAATAGAATAAGATTCTAAGAATGTGTTTTAGAAAATATTTTCTGAAATTATTTAAATTATTTTTTAACCCCATATATTTGTTAATTTAACTAAATGCCCCTCACAATAAAAATTTATAAATTAAAAAAAACACCCACACCTACCTAATTATTGCCGGCAGCCAGCCACCATCGCCAAACGATGGCCAAAAGCCACCAGAATGGCACACAACCGATTAGATCTGGACGATCATGCGCCGATCCCATCATGGATCTAGTCAAAAACAGTTAGATCTACGGCCAAAGATATAGTTGTTGATGGACATATCTAGCCGGATCTGGCCATTGACGATGGCCATATCTTGGCCATCATTAACAACCAAACAATGGCCAAAAATCTAGTGGTCAATGACAGCCAAGATATAGCCGTAATTAACAGCCAGATTTGGTCGTCAATGACCAGATCTTTGGTAATTGATCTAGCCGTTTCCAGCTAGATACATAGTTGATCTTGTCGGAAACGGTCTTATCAACGCATGACCAGTCAAATCCAACCGGTCGTGCACCATTTCGGTGACTTTCGACCACCATCTAGCAGTGGTGGCCAACTATCGGTAATAGTTGGGTGGATGAAAGTATTTTTGTTAATTTATAAACTTTTATTAAGAAAAGTTATGGTTAAATGTTTTGAGTTGAATATAATAAGATTGGATTTTAAGTTAAATAGAAAAGTAATTGTTTCATTAGATTGGGTAGGATAGTGTCTAAAAGGTAAACCCAATGCAGCCCAATGAAATGACCAGGAAAATCAACAACAAAATGAGTGAAGAGACAAGTGCTATTAATTTTTGCTCTACAATTGCCCCTTGTTTGGCTATGTAATAGCTCATGGATATTAGCTCCATGATTATGTCTAGAGTAATTACAAGGATTTTCTTTGTCTTTCCCTTGTACGGTTTTTATTTTCTCTATAACTACTTGTAAATGTAGACAAATATATAATATAGCAAACTATAAGGGTAGTTGCCCTGGTAGTCAAGAAGGTTTGTTCCCTTTCTTGAGTTCTTGGATTAAAATCTTAAGACCACCTATTACAATAATATTATAGCTTACCAAGTCTTTTAGGCTTGTAGGGTATTCAATAAACCTTGGAAATTAATTGAGGTACGTACAAACTGGCATGAATATCCTCGTTACAAAAAAAATTATATATAATATAATAATATATAAAACTATTATTATATGGTTATCTGAGCTCTGAAAACAAACAAAAACATTTATTATATGGTATCATCACAGCTATATAGAACAAACGTTCAATTTCTTTTTGAAAGCTTATGGCCTGTTTGTTTCACTTTTTTTGCCCTATCCTATTCCTACCCTACTCATTTTTTTTTTCTAATTGTCATAGCTCAAACTTCTTCATCTTTTACGGTTCTATCGGAGGTTAAATTCTCGTGTCTTTTTCTTTGAGCAATATCATTAACTATAAATCAATCTATTTAGATAAAAGATAAAAATAATTATCTTCTTTGAGGCAACAATTGTAAGTGTTTGCCTACATATTCAAAATGGGAGTTGGCTAAGGAAATTGTTGAGCATTTTGAGTTTTTTTTTTTAAACAATTTGACAAAGATCTTTTTAGATTCTAAATAACCAATTATCAATCTCTTCTTATCTTTGATTTGTGGCATGGGATTATCATTGAGTAAGGTGGTTTAGTTTGGTTCCCCTTATGCTGAGATAAAGTACATTGCGGTGAAGATGGTAGAAATTTTTGAAAAATAATGGGATGCTATAGATTAAGTGTTAGCTTTAGTAATTGTTCTACTTCTACATCTTAGGTACAAATAGTTGTTGCTCTAACTTCTTATAGGATCCTAAAATCTACTAAGATGCAGCAAGTTACCATAAGCAAAATATCAGTTCTTTATGTGCTTATTGTTGGAATTTATTAATTAAATTGAATGAAATAAATGGAATGAAAGTGGTGGTGTAAGTTGAGAATTTGAAAGATGAAAGGTTAGTTGATTAATTGAGGAGGTTTTAAGAATTGGAAAGTTAATAAGTGGAAAATAATAGTGGAATTCAATGTTTTGTCCCACCTTGATTAGTATAAAAAGGTGTTCTTCCTTTCATTTCAAACACACCAAAATTTCAATACCTCATTTTCTCTCTAGTTTTTAAGGTTTTTCTTTGTTGTAGTTAAGTCTTAATTCAGTTCGTTAGAATAGAAGAGTGATGCTTCTCTTATTATTCATCTGTCGTTGTATCTTGGGAAACAGACTCTACTCAAATCCTTATGCACCCGAGTGAAGGAGGTGAATCTGTTTTAAGGAAACTGTGTGTTACACAAGCCTCGACATTTATCCTAAAGTTGTATTATTTACCACCGGATCTCTTCCTGTCATTCTGAAGGATTTCCTACACGTGATCACATTGTTGGTACTGTTAATTTTATTGTATTGTCATTTTATTTTGTTGACATTTAATTCTATTGTTTCTATATTCAATAGATTTATTATTTGTAGTCATTTTGAAGGATCTCCTATACGTGATCACACTGTTGGTATTGTTAATTTTATTGTATTGTCATTTTATTTTATTGACATTTAATTCTATTGTTTCTTGTTAGTAAATCGATGGGGTAAACACAGCGGGTAACGAAAATTTTTCCCATCGATTACTCTGATGAACTCAAGATCAGAGTCTGATATGTATATATTTTACATGCTTAAATTAAAACAAGACAAAACCGAAAAAGGATCGGATCATACTAGCGTTTGGAGGCTCTGTCAATATCTCTCAATGCAATCTCACTACGGATCCAAGTGTAGGACCGAATTCACGCCGTCGACACGAAGACAATACAACAGAGAAAGATTGGTTTTGCTAGAACCAATCCTTGACTTTAAGGTTTCAAGGTTTGGAAAGGAGAGTGAAAAGGGTTGAAGAAAAGAAGAAAGAAAAATTCTCTCTAATCTTTTCACTCTTCCACGGCTGAAGCAAAAGTGAATGAATGAATTCACTCCCACGGCCAAATGAATAAGAATTCAATGAAAACCTATGTTGCTTTTCTTTATATAGAAAAGCCAAATATCAATTCCACCCCCAAAGTTTAGCAACAACGCAAACTTAGGTGAAATTCACATAGGTCCCTATTTAATTAAATATCAATACTAAATTCAATAATTAAACTCGTAATTTTGCTAAATTATTCCAATAAAATTGGACACAGGCTACAACCTCAGTAAATTTAATTACACAATAAAATTACCAATATGCCCTTTTGTCCAAAAGACGAAAATACCCTTCCATAGTTAACCACCCTTAAACTGTCTCTTTAGTGTGTGACCCGTAGGCTCTTCGTCATACCGGCAGTGAGTAGGATCGCGATTGACACTAATCAATTGTCTCACTACACACAGACCAAGATTGGCCTCTAGCAAAGCATCATGGTCACCCAATAGATTTGAATTCAGCGAAATAGCTACATATCAACAATATGGTTGCTGTGCAATTAAATCCTTTCATCATCTGTTATCTCATCGAGACTGGGGCCTAGAAATAATGTCAACCTCAGTTATACTCGATATATTTATATTCAGTTACTAGACCAATAACCGGAATAATAAATTAGATTGAGCAACAACTCAATTCCACTATGATCATAGATTTACTGTCATTGTCATTAACTGAACTGCGCCGTGAGATAACTTCTCCTGTACCTAAGAGTGGTGAATCCTTTGTCAATCTACCATAGTCTTGATACACTCCTTGATGCAGTTAATCACTACCATATTGACAACTCTGAATAGAACTGCGTTAGGCTAGTGTCAAACTACACCAATTGATGCACAAGACGCTCCGGTGATCTCAAGTCTAAGGATCACATGCACCACCATTCGTTAGAGGATTTATTCCATAGACACTGGGGTTACCATCTATATAGAATCCTCTGGTGGGTCAGTACAGTGAACTTGCCTACAACAAGCACCCATTTGTTACACTAGGTTGTCGGCAAACATCCTTGACAAGTGAGATCAGTCACTACCTTTTGACAAGGTCGTTCAACACTATGATAGTCTTATTGTATTATCTGTGCCCTTGGTCAGAATAATACTGGGGCTACGGACATTTCTATAATGACCACCATATGTGCTCATAGGGTTTTCACTATCAAGATTTGAAACACTTGATACCCTCATCACGATTCTACGATCCTAAGGACATTTATCAATACTACTGTGATTTACATGATATAGTAGATAATGTCTTTTATTGATTAATAAACATTATTACAAAGAGTCAATTTCACAATAATTGATTGGATCTACAACACTCACTCCAACATTTATATATTCAATAGATTTATTAGTTGTGGTCATTCTGAAAGATCTCCTACACGTGATCACGTTATTGGTATTTTTATTTTTATTGTATTGTCATTTTATTTTATTGACATTAAATTCTATTGTTTTTATTTTCAATAGATTTATTTTTATATTGTTTTGTATTCGATTTTATTAGTAATTGTATTTTATTTTTATAAACATTGGAAATTGATATTCCCAAAGGAAGTTGCCCTTGTGCAGTAAAAGTGTGGTGGTGAAATTTTAACAGTATGACTTAGAGAAATTATGTCTAAGGAGATTGGATTTTAAGAGTGACCATCTGTGACCTCTCCAATGTTTCCTAGAAATTATTTATTGACTACTGCAAAAAAATTCACATAATAATTTTTGGTTTGGATTTTGTTAAAAATCGCATCTGAATCAAACCCGGGTGATGTGTCGACTCAAGTTGTGGCTACCACACCAACTCATGTGGCACCAGTCTCTATTCCTATGAACCATGCAAAAAAACCGAAAAAAATTCAATGGAATGCATTTCAAGAGGTGGCAACAAAAGATGTTTTTCTATCTGACCACCTTGAATCTTGCGAGATTCTTGACTGAGGATGCTCTTACGCTTAAAGAAGATGAGCACGATGTTCAAGTTATCAGTGTTGTTGATGCTTGGAAACATTTTGAATTTTTGTGTTGAAATTATGTTATGAATTGTCTGACAGATTCATTGTACAATGTGTAAGCTTCGAAGAAAACGGCCAAAGAATTATGGGAGTCTTTAGGCCGTAAATATAAAACTGAGGATGCTAAATCCAAAAAGTTTGTGGTGGGACGATTCCTTGATTATAAAATGATGGACTCAAGAGCTGTTATCAGTCAAGTGCAAGAGATCCAATTGATTTTACATGAAATTCATTCTGAAAGGATGGTGCTAAGTGAAACTTTCCAAGTAGCTACTATTATTGAAAAGCTACCTCCCGCATGGAAAGATTTCAAGAACTATCTTAAGCACAAGTGAAAGGAGATGAATCTTAAAGAACTCATTGTTAGACTTCGGATTGAAGAAAACAACAGAAGTTCTGAAAAAAGAGGGTTTATTCCTACAATAGAAAAGCAAATGTTGTGGAGCATGGTCAGAGTTCTAATTTTAAGAACATAGGGAAAAAGGCCAAGCTGGGGCCAAAATGAGGCATCTCTATGAAGCCAAAAAAGTTCCAAGGCAATTCTTAGAGGATATTCCAAAGTGGCCAAAGCATGTGCTAGCAATCTGCATTCATTATGATAATTAATATGCAAATTGGAAGGGCACAAAGCAATATGTATAATGGTAAGTCTAGACATATACGTTGTTGACATAATACTATTAGACAACTATTCTCAATGAGAATTATCTATATTGATTATGTGAAGTCAAAAGATAATTTGGCGGATCCGCTAACCAAAGGGTTAAATAGAGAGGTTGTTAAAAAACCATCGAGAGGATTAGGACTAAAGCCCATGAAATAATAAGTCGATATAATGGAAACTCAACCTAATTGACTGGAGATCCTAGGATTTAGGTTCAAAAAGACAATTTAATTATAAAGACTTTGATAGATAGTTGTGAGAGTTACTCTCAATTAGTTCCTATGATTAAATGAAACAATGATGCCCGTAAGGAATAAGGTTAAGCAAAAGCTTTTAATGATTCTTATGCGTCGGGTTTCCAAGCAGAGTAATACAGGTTACTCTTAAAGAAATCACCTATGTAAGAAAGAAGTAGGGTCACTTCTAAAGGGAATTGTATAGGGCTCAATTCATAAGAACTTCTCGTTGGAACATGGGTATGTTCATAGCCCAAACGAACATAACAATGAGAACTGAATAATGTCAGGGACGATTCTTGTATGAACTATTTCATCATTTACATAAATGACAAATTAGTTCAAGGACATCATGTCTACTAATCAGTCAGTAAACATACTTTCACAAGGGAAGGTTCAAAGTGTAACACCTACCTATCCTATATCCAACCGTTTAAACTCCATCACTGTGTCTTATGTCTAGATCTGTTAAATTTATTCATGTGGGAGATTGTTGGAATTTATTAAGTAAATTGAATGAAATAAATGGAATGAATGTGGTGGTGTAAGTTGAGAATTTGAAAGATGAAAGGCTAGTGGATTAATGGAGGAGGTTTTAAGAATTGGAAAGTGAAAAGGTGGAAAATAATGGTGGAATTCAATGTTTTGTCCCACCTTGAGTAGTATAAAAAGGTGTTCTTCCTCTCATTTCAAGCACATCAAAATTTCAATCTCTTATTTTCTCTCTAGTTTTTAAGGTTTTCCTTTTTTGGAGTTAAGATTTAATTCGGTTCGTTAGAATATAAAAGTGCTGCTTCTCTTGCTATTCATTTGTTGTTGTATTCTGGGAAACAGACGGTACTCAAATCCTTGTGCACCCGAGTGAAGGAGGCAAATCTATTTTAAGGAAACTATGTGTTACATAGGCCTTGACATTCATCTTAAGGTTGTATTCTTTACTAGATCTTTTCCTGTCATTCTGAAAGATCTCCTAAACGTGATCACGTTGTTGGTATTGTTAATTTTATTGTATTATCATTTTATTTTATTGACATTTAATTATATTTTTTTTATATTTAATAGATTTATTATTTGCGGTTACAAATATAGTTGTCGATTATTTTATAACACTTATTTAGTTAGAGAATACAAATCAAAGAATGTTTCATCGATTTTGGGTTTTAGAAGAAAAGCATGTGAATCTTTTTGTTGTTAGTGATACGAGAAAGATTAAGGTTTACACATATCTTCCGGATGCAGTTGAACCTAACTTTAAAGACCATGATTTTGACTTAGTGGAAGACTATATAAGAAAAATTATTCAGCTGACACTGGTAAATATATTTTGGTTATTTTTGTATCAATTGTTGCTTCTTAGTCTGCATTTTAATAGGGGTGGTATAACTCCAAGTGCACATCTTTGTAGACCTCACCCTCATCCATTGGAGCCTTTGATGTGCATTCAAAATTTGCTTTGGGCTTCAGAGATTATATGTCATGGAGATTTAAACTCGAAAGACCATATTAAATCATTTTCTTACTCTTTTACTATTAAGAGGATTCGAACTTGAGAGACCACGTTAGATCATCTTTTGCTCTTTTACCATCAGGTCACCTAGTAATGATTATGTTACTTAATTTTTCTTGACTATGGTTTTTTAAAACTTGTATCTAAATATGACTAGATAAGACACGACAGCAGAGATTACATAAATTTGTTGGCTTTTGACTATTTAGAGCTTTTGATTATGGTTTTTTTATTATATAATTTTGTAGATTTTTGAACAATTTAGTGGTTTTGACTACGTTTTTTTCTAGGTGTATCTTAGTTTTCTGGATAAAATGTGACTGTAGGTATATTGTACTTTATAGTATTATTTTTGTTCTCCAACAAAAAAAAAAAAAATTTGTATACTAATAAAAATTCATTTTATTAAAAAAGAATATTGTTAGGGCCAAAAAATGTCTTTGGCCCAAATAGGCTCAAAGACGAAGACACCTTCAACAAGGCTAGAAGCTAAAGCCCAATTCCGATTGGGCCCACAACAGAGTTATGCAGATGAGGCCCATTCGATATGCTTTCCCAATTGCTCAGCATTTGGACCCAATCAGCAGAGGCCCAATCCATTCAGGCCTCACTGCCAGTTTATGTGGACCCAGGCCGTCTGATCCTAAAACACCTTTTGGACTTACGATAAGCTCAGAGCCCAGACTCGCCTACGAACTATAGTACTACTTGAACTTTACTAAAGAAGTCAATCACGATCCTGATTCATCTAAGTTTCATATCTTAGGCACGTTGGGACTCCCTTTCCTACTGAGATAAGGGAGCCAAAGGCTCCACTTTTTCACAAAAACCACCGCCGCAAGGACTCCCAATCCCACCAGGATTCGAAGACCCTGCAGTCACTACTTAAACAGGTGCAAGCTCTCTCACAAGGGACATACACATTACACCTTCAAACCCTAGAGTTCCCACTCTTGAGAACTCCGCACTACAGCTACAGTCACAGTCTCTGACTAGACTTTCGGTAACCTTTCCTCTCACTGACCCTTACTAAACTAACCTCATTCAGCCTTGCTGAATTGAGCGTTGGAGTGATTACAGCAAACACTACCCCGGTGTTTTCCGTTCGCTTCATGCTTGTTTTCTTATGTATGCAGGGGTAGCAGATCGCTAGTGGCCTCAACCTCATGGGATCAGTCCCTCTTTCCGTAAGGGTAGATTTTTGCATCTACATTTTGGCGCCCACCATGGGGCCTCTGGCAATCATTCGTCTCACAAACCCTACTACATAAAGAAACTCTCTATGGCTAAAAATTCTGATAACACTAATCCTACACTCGAGGCCAGACTGGAGGCTCTGACCGCCCTCATGCAACAACACTCAGACAAGGTGGCTGTACTAAAAGCTGAGAACACTACTATCTGGACCGAAAACACCTCCATCAGGGCCGAAAACTAGTCTCTAAAAGGGAAGGTAAGTCAGTTTTATGATCTTGAGCTTCTACCTTGTTAGGTACAACCCAATCGATTTCGCGCTTCAGTTCCATCTATGCAACCTCTCCAAACTCCAAAGCACAGAGCAATGATCTCGGATACGAGGTCATGCCAACTATGTTCGTCATTAGTTGACAATTCAGCCCTAACTCATAGCGAACGGCGGCTGCCAATAGAACCAATCTTGGTCGATCCGCTTCAGGCGCAAGATCAAGGCGTCCAAGTGACAGAAAGCCCGTTACAACAAAAGTCATCCATCCTCGCCATCACATCTCACCTTCAATCAACCATCCCTACCCAAACCCCACTCGGCTCGGCTTATCCTTGCAAGTTGAGTGGTCTCCCACTCCTTCAAACCATCCCGCTCGAGTCCATCCATCCCAACAGACCGAGCGAATCCCAAATAACCCCTCTTACAATCCATGTAGGGCAAAACACTCGATCGATCACAATGGGAGTCACCCAACTAGAGGGAATGAATGGGGATCCAGGCTACCAAGCGGCATACGACAGAATGACCCATCAGGCTACACTACCTGGATTGACCCAACAAAACACACTGAGTGCGAATCATGTGGCCAACCGAGTCAATCAGGACAACTTAGTGTGTCTGCCTCTCCTATGGAGCAGATATTGGCCAAGAGACTGGCCAACATAGAGGCAATGATGAGGCACATACCATGAATGTCAATCCCTACCAAAAAGAGCCGACCTCACAGCTATGCCAATTCACCCTTTATGGACGCAATCGCGCTAGCCGAGATGCCACACAAATTCACCATCCCTAACATGAAGCCCTACGATGGCACAACCGACCAAATGACCACATAACCTCCTACAAGCAGTGAATGTTTGCCATCTCGATACCCCGAATACCTCGAGGACACCATGGAAGTGTACATCAACGACATTCTCGTCAAGTCCCTCATGGCCGAGCAACACCTCGACCACTTCAGTCAGGCATTCACCGTCCTAAAGAAGTATAACATGAAGTTGAATCCAGCCAAATGTTTGTTCGGGATCTCATTAGGGAAATTCTTGGGGTACATGGTAACTCAGCGTGGGATAAAAGTCAACCCTGACCAAACCCGAGTGACTCAACTCCACTCTCACACCTTGGCCGTTCATGAAATGGGGAATGGATATAGTTGGAAAACTCCCGACCGCGTCCGAGCAACAACTCTTCATGTTGGCGGTCACCGACTACTTCACTAAGTGGATCGAAGCCGAAGCACTCACACAAGTCTGAGACCGAGAGGTAAAAGCTTTCATCTGGAAACACGTCATATGCAGGTTTGGGATACCAAAGAAAATCGTCACAAACAATGGATCCCAATTTATAAGTTCAGGTTTCAGAGACTTCTGTGACATGTGAGGGATAAACCTTAGCTTCTCTACCCCTTGTAACCCCCAGTCCAACAGCCAGGCCGAATCATCAAACAAAACCATCATGCAGACTTTAAAGAAGCGCCTACAGAAAGCCAAGGGTGTATGGGCAGATGAACTATCTGGGGTCCTCTGGTCCTATCGGACCATAGCCCGCTCATCCACGAGCGAAACTCCTTTCTCCCTCACATATGGATCTGAAGCAGTCATCCCAGCCAAAGTATTAATCCCTTCCACCAGACTCCAATGGGCGGACGAAGAAACCAACAGCCAAAACCTTTGCCACAACTTGGACACCGCCAACGAACTACGCGAGCGGGTGAACATTCGTAATGCAGTCTATCAGCAACAGGTCGCCCGACACTACAACACAACGTCCGAATCAGAACTTTCAAAACAGGCGATTGGGTCCTCCGCAAGGTCTTTCAAAATACTAAAGAGATCAACTCTGGAAAGCTTGGCCACACCTGAGAGGGTCCCTACAAGATCACCAAGGAAGTAAGGAAGGGCGCCTACCGACTCCAAACCCCCAAAGGTAAAGACATCAGCAATAGTTAGAATGCAGTCCATCTCAAACATTACTACTTTTAGTTTATCTCTTTCATTGACATTTTTTCTTTCTTATTTCTGTTTTTAAAAGGATGAGTGGGCTTATCCACCTCCTTCGCTGTCAGTCGGCCTATCCACCTCCTTCATCGTCAGTCGGCCTCATGGCCCGAATTCAATACAAGTACTATTTAGCGATATAACAATTTATACCTTGAATCGGCCTAGACCGATTTATTGATTTGCACCTTCAATCAGCCTAGTTTATTGATTTACACCTTCAATTGGCCCAAACCGATTTATTGATTTTCACCTTTAATTGGTCCAGACCGATTCATAAGTTCACACCTTCAATCGACCCAGATCGATTTATAGATTTACACCTTCAATCGGCCTAGACTGAGACCAATTGAAGGACTTACACCTCCAATCGGCAAGTCATCGATCCAACCCACTAGATGGTCTAGATCCACCTAGCAACCCAATAGCTTACACATTCAGTTGATCGTATAGACACACCGCCACGACACTGGCGACCCAGCCACTTAGCCTCGTCAAAATCATAACACAAACAGTCTATTCAACCCCTAGTACATCTACAAATAATAAGCAACCAAATCATCCATCTATAAGGAAAGCAACAAAACAGAAACACAAGTAGAAACACAAAAGCCATTAATAGCTACTTATAAAATAAAAGAGCCTCAAGCGGCTAAGTATCAAGTACAAAAAGAAGGCACACACACCATGGAAGGGCATCGCAGGCCCCAAAATACATAAGTAAAAATAAACCTAAGGGGCATCATGGCCCACATCTTCGGTACGAGTCGTCTCACCCATCTCTGACTCAGTCACCCTATCACCGACCTTAGCGCTCGCCCTCGCAGCCTGGTCACCTACATCTTCTGTGATCGATCATCTCGGCTGGCTAACAAGGTCCAATATCTGATCATTGACCCGCTCCTTCGCGCAACCAGCCGCCTCCTCCTCCTTCATCTCCCTCATAAGCTAGATGTCTTCATCCGAGTTCCAATAGGAGGTTATCCTGGGCTTGTACTCCAGCATCAGCTCTCCCCTAACCCTGATAATGGCGTCATCGACTATACTGAGGCACTACTCCCTAAAGGACTCGACCTCCGCATTCTTCTCAGCCAGTTCTCTCCTTAGTCGATCCAGCTCGGCCTCGGCCTCGACCTCGACCTCTCTCAAACACTGTTGGCTCTCCTGCTCGGCTTTCTCGGCTGTTGCTTCCCTCTGTCGTAGACTGGCATTGGATTTGGATACATCTTGTATCCTTTTCTCGTGCAACACGATGGATTTTCTTAGATGCAGGCTGTTGGTGAATGCCTGCATGACAAAACAACTCAATCAGAATACAACCACAATAAATACACTAAGGTAAAAATTCGGCTCATACCTAGAAAGTGCGAGAAACCCCCTAGTCAGCGGCCGCGACCACACCCATCTGGTTCAGACGGCTCTCGTCCGCTGGGAACAGGAATGAATCAGCCAACTGGCTCATGGAAGGCGTGTCCGAATAGGTTGATGCGAAAGCTGGGATGCTAAAAGTAAGCATCTCGATCTCCTCATCCAAGACCACCGTCTTGGATGACCCAGCTCCGACCGCAGGTTGACGACTTGGTAGAGTCACTACCACATCCTCCATTCTCTTCTCCTCTCTGGCATAGGATTCTCTCTTTCGCTTCTCATGACGTCTTGCGATAGATTCACTTGCACTTGGGACGGTCAACTTCTTCATTAGCTTCTCTGCAATCGCAAACTCTTCAACAGTTAGTGGATTCAGCCTCGACTTACCGAAAATAATATGATTACAGTAGCAGATGAGCAGCACACTCCTGGTTTGCTTCAGCGAAGGGAAAGGGATACCTTGTTGGATCGCATCCACTCCGGCCCAAAGATAACTCGTCTTAAGGTTAGCTTCCTCCAACACTACCCGTCAATCCCTTTACACTTTTGGAATGGCGAGAATCTTCTAGGTCTGCACGTCCAAGTCGTCCCCACTTTGTCCGACTCGGTTGAATTCAAGATCTGCAAAGAAGAAACAAAATAAGATTTTAGTAATCAAAATCCAAGGTAAAGACAAAGTTTCTCACCAGTTGCTCGCCAGGTGTACGGAATCTCGCCCTGGCCTCTCTCCCCGAAGACCACATCACCCCTCATAAAAAAAGTACCGTTCTTTCCAATTCCTGTCACTCGACCAAGGTCAGTCACGAGGTGAGCCCGATCATGCCTAAGGTTGATCAAGTATCGACCTTTGTCCTTGTTATTTTCCTTCATGGAATACGAATACAAAAACTCGTACAGCCCAAACATCACTTGGTTCCGCATATAAAGGTCCTCTAGAGCCATCAGTAACCTCCACTGGTTCAGCATAATTTGGGTCGGCGCGACCATGAAATGGTTCAAGACTTCCTAGACAAGGCGAGGGATGGGAAGCCTCAGCCCGTCGTGAAACCATTTCTCATAGACGCTCACCCATCATTTCGCCTCCTAGTTAACCCGTTCATACGACCGCGACGCCCTGATCTCGACAGACTCTGGAATGTGATACATCGTCCGAATTAGTCACACATCATTGTTCTCAGGTAATCCCAGCTAAGTATCCCGCTACCAGACCGACTTAGCTCATCCTCTAAGCGACGGCTGGTGGAGGGCGAACTCTCAGAATCACCAACTCTATCGGAGTCTTCCCCATTCCTCCCCTGCCTCTCCGACTCATCATCGCTCGGGGTGGCGCCACTCGGTCTAGGATCAATCATGTTCACCTCAGTCGGTATACCGACCAGAGCGCCCCCACCTTCAGGAATCATCACCATGGTGGGATCATTCTCATACTCATCTCCAACCTCTGCCTCAGCCCCACTTGAACCACTCGACCTTGACCTTGACATTGAATATTTTGTCCACTCGACCCAGGCGACCGACCGACCCTCTATTAAAAATCCAACCCCGCTCTGATGCCCACTCGCCTTGAGTCACCGATCAATCGATCCTCAAACACCAAATTTCTTCAACCCCTATGCGACCTACGGCTCGATTTGGATGACTGAATACCAACTTGGCTCAGCCTTACCTGCATGAACCTCACAACATTCGGTCGGGAAGACCGGACGACCTAAATAACCAGCCCTTACAAGAGATCACCTCACCCGAAGCACCACACTCGACCCGGTCAGGCAGACCGAGGCGAGCCGAATGAGAGACTAACATTAGTCAGTCTCATCTTCAACTCTCCCCAAGACTCATAATCCTCGATCGTTGACAGAAATTTTTACCTTCTTCGTTCGTCCCAAAATTCAAACCCTTTCAAAATAAAGCACAACACCTCCCAAAAATTTTCCAAACCCTTTCAAAAATTAACCAAATCCCACTCAAAACCCTTCAGGAACTCTACATAAACAAAGAGGAGAAGAAAAGAAACAAAAAACGATGCAAAAAGCCAGTGTTTACCATGAAGATGTCCGAAATCCGCGAAAGAAAAACCACCGCTGCTAAGAAAAACTCGAACAGAAGAAGAAAATGTGAAGAAATAGAAACGGGGTGCAAAATGAAAACGTACAGTCGTCCCCTCATTTTTATGGACGAAGCCTGACAAAAAGAGACACGTGGCAGCGTCCCATTGGTTATGGTATAGAGCAACCCTTCGATTTCCCGCCCAAACAAAGGAAAAACCTCCACCGCACACGTGGAGCAAATCCGCGCATGCTTAGAAATCACGATCCCACGCACGTGCCATGCTTAATCACGTGGCCGACCCGACCAAACTGGCTTTTTCAAGCATACCAATTGTCCGTGGCCAAGCCAACTAGGGATAGGCACAGGCCGGGGCGGGGCCGGGGACCCTTGTCTCTGGCCCCGACCCGAAAGCCCAAGGGGATTCCCCAATCCTGGCCCGAAGCCTGTTTGGGGAATCCCCGAAAAAAAGCCCATTCCCCGTTTGGGGGTTTTCTGTCTTTTTGTATCATTATTAGTTTTATTATCCTTTTCTCCAAATTATATATACCAACCAAAAAAAAATTTAAATATATAATATACATATTAAACATAAAGACCATATCATCAAAAAAAAAAAAATTAAATCTATAATGTACATATTAAATATAAAAACCATCATACTAAATTGATAATATAATACAATATGTGATGATCTATAATCAAAAGATTCAAAACATGAGCTACTAAAAAGACCCACCCCACAATTATACATATTATTAGTTTTTTGTTAAAATGCCCACCCTCAACAAGTGTTGGATCCACCCCTGATTAATGATTATAATGAATCCAAATATCAAAATAATAATTATAATACATTATACATATATATAAATATATATTATATATTAACAGTATAATATTATGTATTATTATATTAAGTAATAAGTATTAACATATATAATGTCTCTTTAATATATAATGTATTATATATGATACATTATACATATATATTATAATAAATTTAAAATAAATAACTACCATATATGTTATAATAAATTCTAAATAAATAGCTATCACAATATAACAAAGGCAATTAGGTAATAAAATTGAAATAATGATTCAATGAGGGACAAAAAAAAAAAAAAAAAACCATAATGATTTATTGATTCATTATAATCAATCAAACAACAATAATATTACATAATATATTACATATATATTATGTATTAACGTAAGACTATAGATAATAGCATATATGTATAAATTATAAGTACAAACAATATATGTTATATACATATACTTATATAGTATATACCATATATAATATACAATTATAATGTAATGTACCATATATATGTATAATATATAATGTCGAATGTATAACTTTTGTTTCATAGCATTAATATTATGTATAATATACATGATAATGTCAAATGTATACCTATTATGTATCATTATAATGTCGATGTATAACTTTTGTTTCATAGCATTAATATATTATGTAATCTATATATATAATATATATTATATATCTATAATATATCTCATATATGATTTATTATATTTATCTAGTTTTAGTTATATCTATTTTGTATTAGTTTTCATAACATACTTACACAATTATATTTATCATTGTATAAATAATGTTATTTTCATAAAATACTTACCAATTATGTATATATATAATATTATATATATATATATATATTACAAACATTATAATGATATTATATTTATCTAATTTTATTATACATATTTGTATATAGTTTCATAAATACTTACACAATTATAATTTATCATTGTATATGTATATTGATTTTCAAATATTAAAATTATTAAGATATATATGATTGATTTTCAATATTAAATATATAGGTATCTATAGGGATGTATACAGCCGAGCCGAGCGAGTATCTCAGTACTCGGCTCGGCTCATGATGAACAGTTGCGAGCTCGAGCTCGAGTCGAGCTTAGTCAGACTTTAAATATCATGTTCGAGCTCGATCTCGCGAGTATAAAATTTCACTCAAGCCTAATCGAGCTCAGTACTAAATTATGTCTTCTCCTCTCATTTTCTCTTTCTTCTTTCAGCATCAGCCATCACCTCATTTTTTTGTTATTTTTCTCTTCTTCTTTTCACCTATCACCCTCTTGTCACCTCATCTTTTTTTTTTTTTTTCTCTCTTTCTCCCCGTCCTCTTCTCTTTCCCCTTATTCTCTTCTCTTTCTTATTCTTCGATCTGCTCCTTCTCCTCTCTCTTTTTTTTTTTTTCTTTCCTTCATCCTCTTCTCTTCCTCTTTACTTCTCCATATCTCTTCTCTATTCTCACCTCCTTTTCTCTTCTCCTTCTGCCCCTTCAATTTCTCCTTCATTTTTTTTCTTTCGCATTCTAACTCAAATGGACCGAGGATGAATGAAGGTGAAAAGAAATGAATTATGTTGGATTTTTGAAGCGAAGAAAAAATCTTAAATGGGTTTCGAGTTTTTTTTTTTAGCTTGAAATGGATTTATCGTTTTTGTCTGTGAATGGGTCTGTGTGTTGTCTGTAATTTTAACAACTAAAAAAAAACTTTTTAAATCTTAAAAATGACCCCAAACTCGTTTAAGCTTGCGAGCTCGACGCCGACTCAGTCAGGTCGAACTTGGCTTGTTACTGTTCACGAGCTGCTCGAGCTCGAGTTCGACTCGACTAGTTTGAGTCGAACTCGAGCTTACCATAAGCCGAGCTTGAGTAGCTCGTGAGTTATTCGGCTCGCGTCTCATCTAGAGGTGGAAAGCAACCCGCCCGCCTGACCCGACCCGACCCGTGCGGGTCGCTGTTAATGGCGGGTCGTGTTCTGACCCTCCGTTACATTGGCGGGCCGAGTTAGGCCCCCAATATTAAGAATTGGCTTCACCCGAACCCCAACCCTAACCCGCCGGTTTAGGCGCAGGTTAACCCGTCTTTTTGATTTTTTTTTTTAATTTTGTTTTGTTTTATTTGTTTAAGTTTAATTGTTTATTAACTTTTCAAATGAAATTAACATTTATAAATGTAATTGTTTTTAGTTATTGTTAATTTCTTTTCAAATATCAATCTTAATTAAATTATTATTTTTTGTTAACATTCCAAATATTACATTCAATTCTATACATTAAAATTGTAAATTAGAATAATTAATTTATTCTATTAAAAATAAATAAGAAATTACAGTAATTATTGCCTCGTTAAAAACCTCACCAGAAAACCCAATAGGACAAACTTGGACGGAAAACAAGAGTGCAATAATTGACAATTAATTGTCAAGTTCAATTTACAAAACAACTAATTTGGGGTTCACTAGAACCTCCCTCCTCCTATCACTATATTACAAATTGAAATGATTATATAAAGTATCGTCGACACCCTTGTATTGACCTTGATGGCGCGACTGTTCCCAATCTCGAAGACATGTGAGGACTTCAATCTTTGTGGTGAAAGTTTAGTCCTCCTTTCATTAAAATTCTTCCACTTGCACTAAATGTTTGTTCGGATGAAACGGGTTGAGACAGGAACAGCGAAAACTCTAGGCAAGTCTTGATAATACGAAAAAAATACATTTTCTGGCTCTCCAATAGTCTAAAGATCAATGTTGGCTCTCTGTTGTGATCACTGGTAACATTTCAGGGGTTCCAATATTGTTGAAGCTCATTACTTTGCGACTGCAGGAAGACAGTACATTAGTTGTTGTTGTGGTGGAGCTTTTGAAAAGGAGGTATGCTTCGATTCGGTCCTCTTCGGCCTATTCAGTGCAACCCAGAGTAGAAGTCTTCATTTATTTCTTCTGATGCAGCTTCCCTGGATGTTTTACCTCTTTGCAGGTTCCCATACATGTTTTCATATGGAAATATACTTCGAAAAGCGTATTTTTTACCCTCTCCTATTTGAATGGCATATGCTTCGGTTTGTAAATTTTCACATAAATTGTCAAACCATTTTATAAACCCTAATTTAATTCTAGGATCAAATATGCCCTCAACAATAAAGAAAGGATGGGTTCCCAATATTTAAAAAAAAAAAATTTCCATTGCCTTTATTGGGGCATTTAAATTACATTGTCTTTGTTTTTATAAATAACTCGGAAATTTTTATAATGTATGTATTACCATGGACTAGTGGATAATACACACCTGAAAGTTGTAAAGTGATTGGTAAAAAATTTAAGAAAAGTGAAATACCTTAACTATTTGTCAATCATTTCTACCAAATAATGAGACCTCTATTATTTGCTACAAAATAACTAATTAATTAGCATAGGTAAACAGAATCAAGCATTAAATAAGTACTATTCCATCTAACAGGCATTCTATACAAATTCTAGGAGACATATTTGATTTTATACAAGCGTCTTGAAATTCAGCATTTCTTTTATTACTACTAGTAATCCAAGCTAACAATCTCTAATTCTATTAATATTTTCTTTAATGTTTTCATACCACTTTTCACAATTAAATTAATAACATAGCATGCACAACGTTGGTGAAAAAAACTTTAAATTGTTATAAAGGATAATTACTTTGAAACTAATCTATAGTTTTACTATTAGAACTTCATTATCTAAAGTTAAACTTGTCACTTTACTAACAACGTCATAATCTTCTAAAACTTCAACATTTTATTAAATTGTTCACCACTATGATCCAATCCATTAATCTAAATCCTAATAAAGATTTATTAATTTACATTCATTATCAAAATACTAGTCACACAATATATCTTGTTTAGCTCACTACTCCTAATACGGCAGTTAGAGTCACACTAACAGGACAAGTATGTATTTTATTTTTAATTCTAATTTCATTTTTTAAACAATTTTATAAATCATTTCTAGTTGCAGTTTTAGAATAACTTTTAAATCTTGGAAAAATAAATTTGAACAAATCTTTCAAAATTATCTTCAGCCATATTAATAGTTGATCATTGCAGCACAATATAAAGCTAACTGTTCCCTATATACATCAGAATTATAACCAATTACCCAGTATTTATTTGATTTTGATTGCTTTCTCTATTCCATGTTGATTAATATTTTATTAGCATGCCTTTTAAAGAATTATTATCATTCCTGAATCAGCTTTAATAAAATTTCCATAGTATTTGCATCTCGCTTCTTGATTTGAACGCCATTTTTTGTCTCGTAAAACTTGTCGAAATACGCCCAAACTCTGATTGTGTGTCTGTCTTCGCTTTCG
The DNA here is from genome assembly GCF_008641045.1 of Pistacia vera. NCBI lineage: Eukaryota > Viridiplantae > Streptophyta > Magnoliopsida > Sapindales > Anacardiaceae > Pistacia > Pistacia vera. The sequence continues at coordinate 1,262,178 of NW_022195444.1, read as the reverse complement.
ACGGTATGTTGAGATCTCGCCTCAGCTTAGATAAGTTGGACGAGCACGATGATTACGAGGACGACTTCTAGAACCACCGGGAGCTGTTGGAATCGAGGCAATTTTGAGGTGTATCGGATTCTGAAATGGAAGCGGGACTATTTGAATCTCCTCCTGCATTTATGTTAGTAAAATCAGCGGGACTAGGACTAGGATAGTAGTTTCCGTCATCATTGTAATTGATGGGAGAGAAATATCTATCCATTGTAGTTGAAAAAAAAATTGATGTAGAAGAAATAAAAATGAAAGAAAGAGAATTGGAATATGGAAATTGGAATTTGGAATTTGGAAAATTGGAAATATGAATTAAAAATTGCAAAAACTAATAAAAATTAGAATACGAGCAAATTGATAACAAAGAAATTAAGAGAATAAATGAATAATTGAGAGATTAGAGATTAGAGAATATGAGAGAATGAGAGAATTTGAGTTGTGAGAAAAATGTGAGAGTTTAGGGCCAATTTATAGGAAAAAATGGGAAAGAAAAATGACAAAAAAGACTCCTCCAACGGTTATAAAACGGCTATATTTCAAGGGTAAAGGGGTAATGAAAAATAAAATAAAATATTTTATTTTTATTTTTTTGGGCCAACCCGTCGGGTTGGCGTGTCTCTTGCAAAAGAGACAAAACAGCAACCCGCTGGGTTGCGAGTTGCCATTGTGCAACCCAGCCCGCCCGGGGGTTGCTACCGGGTTAGGGTCAACCGGACCGCCATCTTGGCAGTTCAGGTTTAACCCGCATTTTTACAGGCCAGGTTAGGGTTGACCCGCCTAACCCGGCCCAAATGTTCCACCTTTAGTCTCATCCCTAGGTATATATGATTGATTTTTAATTATTAAAATTAAAATTAATATATATATACGGGCCGGGCCAAGACCTATCCCAGCCCCGGTCCATCCTCGAATTCCAGGGCTAATCTTAGGCTCGATCCTGGCCCAAAGCCTGAACAATTCAGGGAAAATAAGCCCCGTTTGGGTCAGGTCGGGGTGGGTCCCCGCAGGGCTGGGCTTTGTGCCCATCCCTAAAGCCAACGCATTCTAGCACTTCACCCATTCAAGACTCCCGACTGAGCGGCGAGACTGGAACCGTTAGCCCCGCCTTTAGGCCCGTGACAAGCATCGCCAAAAGTTGGAGCACCAAGCTACTCGGTCATCACGGACGGGCTACCCATTCACGACTGGGAAGTGCACACACACACCTTGTCCGGATTCAATCAATCGGCCTTAGGCCCCACCACCAAATTAAGCCTAACGAGTTTTGCTTGGCTGGAAATATCGAGGTAGCACAACTTCATGGGATGGTTTGCACACCCACCCACTCGGCTCGTTATATCGAGTGAGGACACTTTCATGGGACAATTTGCACACCCACTCACTCGGCTCGATACACCGACTGGCGACACCTTCATGGGACAACTCACACACCCTGTCGTTCGTCTCGACATACCGAACGAGGACACCATCCTGGGAGGCTTCGCACACCTTCCTGTTGGGGAGGACATACTGAGTGAGGGTATTTCGAGTAGATTCTTTCATGCTCCCCTCGACTCGATACGTTGGGCGAGTCTAACAAGGTCGACTCCACTCCTCCACTCGATCGGATGCACCGAGCACGTCCATGACTATGCTCCCCCTTGACTCAGTAAATTGGGCGAGTCTAACGAGGTCGACTCCACTCCTCCGCTCGATCTAATGCACCGAGCGCGTCTGTGACTATGTTTCACCTCGACTCTGTACACTGGCGTACCAAATGCCCCACCGACAACAAAAGCTATACCATTTGTTCCTGGGAACGGAGAAGCAACACATTCACAAGTTCAATCGATCGGTCGCGAAGGCCGACTAGATACACCTCCATGCAATGCCTACTCTCTAAGCTAAGCACTCCTTAAATCAAACAGTGGGAGGCAAATTGTTAGGGTCAAAAAAGGTCCTCGCCCCAAATAGGCTCAAAGACGAAGACACCTTCAACAAGGCTGGAAGCTAAAGCCCAATTCCGATTGGGCCCACAACAGAGTTTTACAGATGAGGCCCGTTCGATATGCTTTCCCAATTTCTCACCATTTGGACCCAATCAGCAGAAGCCCAATCCGTTCAGGCCTTACTGCCAGCTTATGTGGACCCAGGCCATCTGATCCTAAAACACCTTCTAGACTTACGATAAACTCGGAGCCGAGAGTCGCCTACGAACTATAGTACTACTTGAACTCTATTAAAGAAGTCAATCACGATCCTGATTCATCTAAGTTCTGTATCTTAGGCACGCTAGGACTCCCTTTCCTATTGAGATAAGGGAGCCAAAGGCTCCACTCTTTCACAAAAACCACCGCCGCAAGGACTCCTAGTCCCACCAGGATTCGAAAACCCTATAGTCACTATTTAAACAGAGGCCAGCTCTCTCACAAGGGACATACACATTACACCTTCAGACCCTGGAGTTCCCACTCTTGAGAACTTCGCACTACAGCCACAGTCACAGTCTCCGACTAGACTTCCGAGTAACCATTCCTCTCCCTGATCCTCACTAAACTAGCCTCATTCAGCCTTGCTGACTTGAGCGTCGGAGTGCCTACGGCAAACACCACCTCGGTGTTTTCCGTCCGCTTCACGCTTGTTTTCTTGCGTGTGTAGGGGCAACAGATCGCTAGTGGCCTCAACCTCATAGGATCAGTCCCTCTTTCTGTAAGGGTAGATTTTTGCATCTACAAATATATACATTTTAAAATTATTATTTAACTAACAAATTTAAAAAATTCAAAACTTGAAGTAACTAAGGGTTCAAGTTGATTAAGGCAAGTTAAAGCTGGTCAACACCATTGTTTGACCATTGAAAGCTCTAATCAACACCAAACATTGGTCTATGGTTTAAACTTTAAAGTGTAAAATTAAGGCCACATGAAGTAGATAACTTAAGAGGTATTATTTAATGTAGAAGGAATTCTATTATTTTGAACAATAACACTACTCTTACAAAGGAATATACAAAGAGACTTTACAAAGTAACGTGGCAGGTGACGTGGCAATGCCACATCATCTGCCACATCATCACTTGCCACGTCATCAACAAATATTTTAATCCAAAATGTATCAATCTTCTTCTCCACACTTCTCTTTCGCGCTCTTTCTCCATCGTCGTGTTCAACTCTGCTCTTCTCTAGCTCCATCACTCTCTTCATCTTCATCTCTCTTCTCCATCGCTCTCTTCATCTTCGCGCTCTTCTCCATCTCCATTGCTATCTTCGCGCTCTTATCTCCATCTCCATCGCTGTCTTCACGCTCTTATCTCCAGCGAGTGAAACATAAAAACTAAAAGCAGATTCGAGACAATCCTCAACAAAATTGTATGAAACTAACTACTGACTACTCAGTACTTGACGGGAGCAAGGATGTCTAGTTGGGTGCCAAGCTTTTCCTCTGCTACCTTCTCAGCCTTCACCCTAAGTTTGTTCAGCTGCTTCTTCCTCTCATAAACCACCTGAGCCCTTTCTTTTCTCTTCTTCTCCAGCTCCTGTGGTAAGAGAGGGCACATATGAATGAAATTTGCATAAAAANTCGACATGTGGGCCATGTCGACGGCTAGATCTGGATGGCCATATGGGCCATGCCGACAACTAAATCCTACTGCTCTGGCGATGGCCATGACCACCACAAGTCCACAACAACTTCCAATTTTTCTTCTTTTAGTTTTTATTTGTTCTATTTTTAAATTGTTAAACCTTAGTTGTCTTGTTAAAGCAGCTTCCATTAATGAGTGAAAATATTACATGAATTTGATTGTTAAAAAAAAATTGTTTGGTGAAGATCCATGGTGATGATGATATATGGTGGGTTTGCATGTGGCTTTCTCAATGGTATATGGTGGATTTTGTGGTGGTGTGAAAAAAGTTTGTTTCATTGAAAATTCTACGGTGGATGATGAAAGAATTTGTGTTGAGTTTACTGATTTAAATAGCGGGTTTAGATGGAAGGAGAATGGGAGACGTTGAATTTAATAATTTTAATTTGATTTTAAGATTAATGGGTAAAAGGGAATATTTTCAAATTTTTTTTAGGTAAAAATAAATTTTGATAAATTTTCTGAGAATTTGATAACATTTAAAAGGTTTGGGATAATATTTAGATTCTTAGTTTTAGTTTCAAGGGTAAAAATGTCTTTTAATAGTTGAACAAAAATTTATTTCAAAAATCAAGTGTGCTTAGATAATTATATGAAACACATGGGGGTTAAGGAAATCTTTCCCTTTTATTAAAAATTAGAGGAATAAAAATTGTTGGCCGTTCAATTTATTCTATTTTTTGATTGAAATTATTAAAGTTGACGAGTGAATAATCAGAAAGTCTTTAGCTGAGCTTTCAAATTTATGGTAAACTAAAAAAACAAAAAAGGTTGGGCTATCAATTGATTGAGATTGTTAAGACCAAAATAGCAATTGACTTATGATTTTAAATATCAATTAATATATAAATAAATATAAAGGATTAAAAGATTATCAGAGTTCTCTTATAATATATAAATTTAATGTTTGCAAGTAATTAATTCCCCGCATGTGTGTGAGTGAGTGCATATATATTTGCAATTAAATCAATAATTACTATCATATCATCATCAATGATCCTTTTTTATATAAATTTTTTGAAAGCCTAATAATTTCTATTAATATTTTGACAAATTAGTTAAGAAAGATACAAACTAAAGTTATTGGTCATCCCATTTATTCCACTGCTTGATTGATGTTGTCATGACTTTAAAAAAAAAAAAAAAAAAAAAAAACTTTGTTCTTCTATATAGTTTGATTAAAAAAAAAATTTAATCATTTTTTTAATAATACTTAATAAATCATTGATTTGATGTTTCAAGTTTGAGGTAAACTAAATAAACAAAAACTATGGACCCATTAATTGATTGAGATTGCTATGACCATAATAAATAGTATTATTGGCCGTCTAATTTGCTCTATTAGTTGATTGAGATTGTCATGACTAAAAACACAAAAGTTGATAGAGATTTCAAATTTAGTTCTATATAAATCAGCACAAAAGGGGGAATAAAGAAAAACTTGAAGTAGAGTGAAGAAGCAAATTGATAGGTGTTGAGCGAGAGAATTGTTATAATGGAAAGAGTGTTAATTAAGTTGTCATTTTGGGTTATATTAGTTTTGGTTCAAACATCTAGATTCAATAGTTGTTTGGAGAATGAAAGGATTGGTATGTTAGATTTAAAGTCCTTCTTAAAAGAAGTCAGTGATTTTTAAACGGAAAAAATTCTTGTTTCATGGGTTGATGATAAAATGTCTAATTGTTGTGATTGGGAGGGAGTTCAATGCAACNTCTAGCCTCAAATATTTGGAACACTATTGTTAATTTTATATAAGAATTTAAATTGAATTAGTTAATATTCTTTTTATGATTTTGATCGTAAGATAAACTTGTCAAACTAAATCCCCGAAGCTCAACTATCTAATACCATGAAGGTTCATTTCTTTCACTTAAATTTGACAAGGCAACTAATTTACATATTATGATTTCATTTTGATTTAATCGTAACTACAAAATTGAAATCTCAAACCTCATTACTTTATTTAATCTTGAGATTTTTGTGTCCCAAATAAGGAAATTGGCGAGTGACCCATAAGGTATCCATCACCTCTAGGTTTATGATCTTTTTTATCTAGTTTGTTGANGATGAAGATGAAGAGAGGAGATGGAGAAGAGCGCGAAGATGAAGAGAGCGATGGAGAAGAGAGATGAAGATGAAGACAGTGATGGACCTGGAGAAGAGCAGAGTTGAACACGGTAATGGAGAAAGAGCGCGAAAGAGAAGCGTGGAGAAGAAGATTGATACATTTTGGGTTAAATTATTTTCTGATGACGTGGCAAGTGATGACGTGGCAGATGACGTGGCATTGCCATGTCACCTGCCACGTCACTTTGTAGAGTTCCTTTGTATAATCCTTTGTAAGAGTAGTGTTATTCTCAATTTATTCCATTAATTATTTGATTGAAATTGTCATGACAAAAATTATAAAAGTTGATGTCTGAATAATGTGATAGTCTTTAGCTGAGCATTCAAATTTATGGTAAACGAAAAGAACAAAAAAGGTTGGCCCATCAATTGATTGAGATTGTTAAAACTAAAATAGTAATTGACTTGTGATTTTAAATATCAATGGATATATAAATAAATATAATGGATTAAAAGATTATCAAAATTCTCTTATGATATATAAGTTTAATGTTTAATGTCAAGTAATTAATGCCCTGCATTTGTGTGAGTGAGTGCATATATATTTGTAATAAATTGATTTAAATCAATAATTATTGCCATATCATTATCACTGATCATTTTTCATATAAAATTCTTAAAAGCCTAATAATTTCTATTAATGTTTTGGCCAATCAGTTAAGAAAAACAAAACTAAAATTATTAGCCATTCCATTTATTCCACCACTTGATTGATGTTGTCATGACTGACAAAAAAAAAAAAAAAAAAGTTGACCCCTTAATAAAAAAATTTTAAAAAAACTTTGTTCTTCTATATAATTTGATTAAAAATAAAAATAATCATTTTTGTTTAATATTACTTAATAAATCATTGATTTAACCTTTCAAGTTTGAGATAAACTAGAAAAACAAAAACTATTGACCCATTAATTGATTGAGATTGCTATGACCATATTAAATAGTATTATTGGCCGTCTAATTTACTCCATTAGTTGATTGAGATTGTCATGACTAAAAACACAAAAGTTGATAGAGATTTCAAATTTAGTTCTATATAAATCAACACAAAAACGGGAATAAAGAAAAACTTAAAGCAGAGTGAACAAGCAAATTGATAGGTATTGAGAGAGAGAATTGTTATAATGGAAAAGGTGTTAATTAAGTTGTCATTTGGGGTTGTATTAGTTTTGGTTCATAAATCTAGTTTCAATAGTTTTTTGGGGAATGAGAGGATTGGTTTGTTAGATTTAAAGTCCTTCATAAAAGCAGTAAGTGATTTTCAAATGGAAAAGTTCTTGTTTCATGGGTTGATAATAAAATGTCTAATTGTTGTGATTGGGAGGGAGTTCAATGCAACGCCACTACTGGACGTGTCATCAAACTTTCCCTTAATCATACAAGGCAATTCAATCCATATTACCCTCTTGATAGACTTCCAACTCTAAATTTATCTTTGTTTCATCCTTTTGAAGAGTTGAAAAGTCTTAATTTATCTTACAATTACTTTGAAGGTTGGCATGAGAATAAAGGTATGTATATTATTTAAGTAGTTAGCTTAAAATATATGCTCCAATTAAATTACTTTTGCAACAGTCTAGCAATATATATTTATTTATTTTTAAAACTTTTTCATAGTTTACCTTCAGTATATGGGCCATACAAAAAATTTGTCATTGTTGACACCCTTAATGAAATTACAAAACATGCTTATTAATTTGTCAATTAATTGTAAAAGTATTGTTTTGATGTATAAAAATAGATTATATAAGCTATGCAGCTTATTATGAGCTATATATGTATGTTGATGCATTAATTTTTTTTTTTTTTTTTTTGATAATGAATAAATATGTTGAGTAAATAATAAATATATTGAGTCGTTAATGTATTAATACAATCTTTATAGCATATGATGGCTTCAGGTGTTTGAAACAACTCAAGATCTTGGATCTTAGTGACAATTGGTTTAGAGCCACTCTTTCACCGTACTTGAATAACCTAACTTCACTTACCACTTTGGATCTTCATTGGAATAATATGGGAGAAGGTATAAAATCGGCCAAATAAGGTAATTATTGAAAAAAAAAAAAAAAAAAGCTCTTTTTATTGGTGCAGGTATATATTTAGGGGCTGTTTTTTGTTTTTCCTCTAAACACTAAAAGCTTAGTAATTATTAGATACATAATGTATTTTTAAACTAATGACGTTTAAATTTATATTACTAAGATACTCTTATATTAAATGTATTAATAATTATTAATATTTCTCAATGGAAAGTTGTATAGTTGATCTGTAAAATATATAGAAAAGAATTTAGGTGATAAAAACAAATGAGAATATTTTTTTTTTCTAATTATGGTGAATTAATAGTTTTATAAGAGAAGAATAAAGGAAATAATATTACAATTTGTTCAATTTTGTTTGGGTAAAAATTATTGTTCGAATTTGTAAAGTTTTAACCAGTATATCAAATTGCTACCATCTTTTTATCACTATTCTGAAATCTTTGAGAACATATGGTTAATTTTTCTCTTTCAATTATTGATTCTATGTATGACTTTTTAACTTCTATTTATCTTTTTTTTATGTATGATTTAGCAAATTTGAAAAACTTAAGAGTATTGGATTTAAGCGGTAATCAAATATATGGATCTCTATATAGTCTAGGTACATCCCATGAAGCAATTTTTATTTTTATTTTAATTATTCAAAGTTAAAAATTCTAATTTAAATTGGTATACAGAAACTTCAACTTGATATTAGAGGATTTTCCTTGTAGATATTATTAATCATTTTCTTGAGATATGTTTTTTAAATGGTTGAATGAATTTATGATATTTGAATTGGGTTCATTTTCCTAAATTCTCTTCCAAGTAATTAAAATTTCGAGTTTGATGGCATATAATAATTTACAATTTTTATATATAATGACATGATTGGTATATACTAGCAAATCGGAAGATAATATATACTCATATTATAGATAAAATTCTAAATGTTCATGTGGAGTGCCCAAATATTTTAATTTTACATTAATGTTTTTATATAAAGATAACATTTTCTTAAAATCAGTTTCCTTTTCTTAAAATTTTCCATCAATCTTGCTTTTAATTAACTCTAAATCTCTTTTATTGTTTGGCACAAGTTTAGCAAATTTGACAAACTTAAAAGTATTAAATCTTGGTTGGAATCTAATCAACAACTCTCTATCAAGCCTAGGTATGCAATATCTATTAAATTTTCGAAGCACTCTCTACAATATGATAACATATGAATAAAAATTAAAAATTAATTATTCAATTTAAAATCTAATTGTTTATGTTGGCGCAGGATTAAAAATGTTGAGAAACTTGGAAGAGTTGGATTTGAGTGAGAATGGAATGAGGGCTCTCTAACATTGCTAGGTAACAATAACTGAAACCATCAAAATATTAAGTTACAATCATCTTCTCAAATTGCTTCAATTTAATATTTAGATATTACCTTAATTATTTAATTTTTTTCTTCTATATTTTCTACCTACTTTTCTATTTCTTCTCTCGTTTTTTGTTTTGTTTTTATTTGTACAGGTTTAGCAAATTTGACAAACTTGAAAAGCTTGGATCTGTGCGGTAATCAAATCAACAGCTTTAGAAAGTTTAGGTATGTAACATATTAGGTATGCTATAAATATCACACTTGGAAAAAGTATAATTACAAGTACTCTTGCATAAAATTAAAAATTAAATAGATGGTATAACAATCACATAACAAACATATCAATTAATTTATTTAAAAGATTTTATATAACTAAATGATTTATCTAAATGCCAATACTTTTTCGCATCTAGAGATTTTATAATAAAAGAGAGTAGGATATATTACCAATTAAAGAGATCTGTTGCCACCACCATACCTTCTTACACCGCCGCCACCTCTTGGTGACAATCCCTAACTAGTTGACTACTCTGTTCACAGTTGTAACAAGCCCCTCCGCCGTTGCCCTTTCCTCTTCAGCCTCCATACCCACTGCCATTGTTATAGCCTCCACCACTCATCATGTTCGCACCTAGCTTGGAATAGCACCAAGCCAGGTGCGATTGCGGCAACCAATGGACCCTTAAACCATTACCACAACAAACAAAAATCCCCAAACTAAACATGATATTAACCCAACACAAGCAACCAGTGCGCCCCAAACAACCATCAAATTCACCTTGAAAATGAATAAATCCATGAAAACATTAAACAAATAACGAGAGAGGGAAAACAAGAATGAAGAGAAAGAACAAAATAAATTAGAGAAGGTGGTCCTGCTAGAGTTCGTAGTGGTTTTGAAAGACGATGAAGGTGGGGCGCTTGGCTTGTAGGAGGTTGTTAGATTTTGGGAATGAGGGAAGGTGAGCAGCAGGTGTGAATTATGAAAGAAGAGTAATACTACACCCACGACTTATTCTCACAAACTTTCTCTCACAACCCTTATGTGGCAGTTAACAATTGGTCAGCTTGTAATGGGTTTTACTAGGCCCACCTGATAAATTATGGCTAATCAATTGCGAGCTGTCACGTCAGAGTTGTGAGAGAAAGTTTGTGAGAAGAGGTTGTGGATGTAGTATTACTCATGAAAGAATATTGGGGGTGGAGGATTTTGCGGCGGTGGGGTGTGGGAGAAAGATAAAAGGGGCTAGGGCATTTTTTTTTTTTAAATTTGATTTTTTTTCTTAATTATTAAAAACCGGTTATTTATTAATTTATACATTTTTTTCTTTTGTTTATAAAACTTAACTTTTCTTTTATTTAATAACCTGATTTTTAATAAAAATATAATTTTTAATAAAAATATAATTTTTAATAGAAATTGAAGATAGGAGTTTAAGTGGCTAATTTCCAAGTTAATGAAGGTAATTGCCATCTATTTGTATTATAGGGGTGTAAGTAATATTAACTCTATAATAAAAAATTTCTAGACTGACAAGAATGTCTTTTAACCATTAAAACTAATGTAAGAATTTTACTAATGGGTGGGAAATGGTTTTTTATAAGATCATGGGTGGGAAAATGTAGATTCTCCAAATTTTGGGGGTCAGAAAATGTCATTCAGCCTATTAAAATATTTGGAAAACTTAGAGAAGTTAGAAATTAGATCAAGTGCATGCATATATAAAATAATGCATACAAAGGAAAATTAAAAATGAATGAATAATCAATAATGAAAATAAAAATTAAAATAGATGACATTACAATCACATAGCAAACATATCAATAGGTAGTTTAGTAGTTGGCCCAATGCAGTAAGAGTTATATTTTACTTTCTCTCTTCTTCATGCAAGTTTAAAATATTTGAAAAACTTGGAAGAGTTGTATATGGCAGATAATGGAATGAGTGGTTCTCTTAATTCACTAGGTAATATTAATAACAACCAATAGTTACAATCATTTGGTATTTTCTAATTGCTTTTCAAATTCTATTTCTTCACCCGTTTTTGGTTTTCTTTTTATTTGTGCAGGTTTAGCAAATTTGACAAATTTGAAAAGCTTGGATCTAAGTGATAATGAAATCAACACTTCTCTACTAAGTTTAGGTGTGTAACATATTAGGTATGCTATACATATCACACTTGAAAAAAGTATAATTACAAGTACTCTTGCATAAAATTAAAAATTAAATAGATAGCATTACAAACATATCAATTAATTTATTTAAAAGATTTTATATAAGCAGTTTAGTAATATGGTACTACTATACAAAGATTGAAATACTATCATTTGCATGATTACTTCATTGTCCTATTTTCTCATCCAACTCTCTCTTGATGCAGGTTTACAAAATCTAAAAAACTTGGAAGAGTTGGATATGGAATGGAATGGAATGAGCAGTTCTCTTACTTCACTAGGTAACATTAATGACAACGAATATTTGTCAAAGTTTTAGATCAAAATATTTTAATAATCTTATCCACTGCCATAATACTTTAAAGCCTTTAATTTAAATTTGTTAATGTTGAAATTTTTTATAATAACTTGACCTTTTAAGTCTAAAATAGTTTTCTAAAAAATTAGATCAAATTACTTGTAGTTTCAACTGTTGGACTCAATTAATCTTTGAGAATACATAATTATCTATTTTTTTCTATAATTTCCTATTTGATTTTTAAATTCTATTTCCCTTTTTCATTGGTGTAGGTTTAGTAAATTTGACAAATTTGAAAAGATTGGATTTAAGTCATAATCAAATCGCCAATGCTAGAGGTATGAAAAATAAAAATAAAAAATTTCAAAATTTTCTTTTAATGTTAAAATGATCATAATATCACTTTTATAATTGAACCTTTATTCCAAGTACAGCTTGAAGCATATTATGTGGATAAACAATAATTAAAAATGAATTAACGAACTTGAAAAATAAATAAAGTGACAATTACTTAACATGTCTATCAAATCAATATAAGTTGAAGAGTTTGTATAGACCAGTAGTATAGTATTATTCATTAAACTACATTTCATTGTATTTGCTAGTTGGCTCAAATAAATTAATTGGATCATATCACCACTGTGAATCTGAAATGTTATCGGAGAGTATTTTTGTATTTTAATATCTAATTCTTTCTATTGGGATAAGATTACTATATAATAATATTTTATATGGTATAAGACAAAGTTTGTATAATTGTCTTGTGTCCATGGTCTATTAAATAAACATATCAATTTATGTAGAAGAATTTATATACATGGTTTAATATTATGGCACTACTCTACAAATTAAGATTGGAATATTATTATATGTATGATTAGTTGGTTAAATCACTTCGTTGTATATGAGTAGTTGGCTCAAGGTCCCTAATAATTTTAGCCATTTCCATAGTACTTTAAAGCCTTTGATTTAAATATGTTAATGTTGAAATTTTTTAGAATAACCTGATCTTTTTAGTCTAAAGTAGCTTTCTGAACAATTAGATCAAATTACTTGTAGTTTTAGCTATGAACTCAATTAATCTTTGTGAATTTATAATTATCTAACTTTTTGTATAATTTTCTATCTGATTATTCAAATTTCGTTTCTCTTTTTCAATGGTGCATGTTTAGTAAATTTGACAAATTTAAAAATATTGGATTTAAGTTCTAATCGAATCACCAATCCTAGAGGTATGAAAAAATTTAATAACTTTCTTTTTATGTTAAAATGAATAATAGCACCTTTACAATTCAACCTTTATTTCAAGTGCTCTTCCCTAATATGTGAATAAATAACAATAAAAACTAAATTAACTAAGATAAATAAAGTGACAATTACTTAATATATGATAGGGTTTGGGATATAATCTGTTTATATGAGGAACAGAGACCTCCAAGAACAAGAGATAGAGAGATTAGTTGACAAAATTCTTTATTGATTTCCACAATCTAGATTTAGGCTATTATATAGCCTTACACTTGACTCTATTGACTACCAAAAGGACTCTAATTATAAAGGGATAATAAGATAATCTTAATTCTATCCTAATAAGATAATAATATAATTATAAAAGATAATTATAAAAGACTTAACATAATTATAAAAGATAATAATAAAGAACTTAACACACTTATCCTAATTCTAAAATAATCCTAACAACATATCTGTCAAACAAACTATGTAGGAGTTTGTATAGACAATTCAATAGTATAGTATCTACTAGTTGGCTCAAATAAATTAATTGAATCATATCACCACCCTGAATCCGAAATGTTATTGAAGAGTGTTTTTGTATTTTAATATCTAATTCTTTCTATTGGGGTAAGATTACTAGACAATAATATTTTATATAGATGTAAGACAAGGTCTGTATAATTGTCTTGTGTACATGCTCTATTAAATAAACATATCAATTTATGTAGAAGAATTTATATGCATGGTTTAATAGTATGGCACCACTCTACAAATTAAGATTGGAATATTATTAGTTGCACTATTAGTTGGCCAAATCACTTCATTGTATATGAGTACTGGCTTAAGGCCCCTAATACAAAAACAGTGGGAATGTAATGTATAGCTTGATCTTTCTTTTGTCATCCAGTTATCTCTTGATGCAGGTTTAAAAATTTTGGAAAACTTGGAAGAGTTGTATATAAGAGAAAATGTAATGGGCGGTGACTCTCTTACTTTAGGTAAAATATTCGTTATTTTAGTTGTTGGCCTCAATTAATTTCTGAGAATAATTCTATAACTTCCTATGTGATTTTTAAATTATATTTCTTCTTTTCATTGGTTCAGGTTCAACAAATTTGACAAATTTGAAAATACTAGATCTACAAAGTAATCAAATCAACAACTCTTTGGCAAGCCTAGGTATGCAAAATCTAAAATTTTGAAACATAATTCTTTAATTTTATGTTAAAATAAATAATGGCACCTTTATAATTCAACTTTCATTCAAGTACTAATTGCATAGTACATGGATAAATGACAATAAAAAAATCAATTAGGAAGACAATGTAAAATAGCATGACAATTACTTAACTACATCTAGTTGGCTCAAGTAAACTAAAGGAACCTTCATCTGAAAGAGTAATTGGAGGGTGATCTTTGTATCTTAAACGCTAACCCCTATCCCTTTATGCTAGATTAAATAATTCAAGAAACTTAGAAGTGCTGGTAATTATGTATAGAAGTCAACCAGATTTCAGATATATGCATGGCTTATTGTTATAATTAATAATTTGATCTTTAAAAGAAAATTGAGAGTAATTCAATGATGAAGTTATAATTAAAATTCAAGCTAAATCTATCATATTAGAAAACTCACGCAGGATTAAGACTAAAAAGGCAAAAAGACAATTAAAAAAAAAACAAATAATTAACGAAAATTATACTAGTTATGAAAATCTAAAATTAAAGAAGAAGTATGTGACGATCTGCTATGAATCACAAAACAAATATGTAATATTCTCTCTAGCTAGTAATTCTTTGAGAAATATATAACAAAATCCGTTAAATAACTTTTGAAAACATATATACATATATGTATATAATGTAAAATCCAAAAGCTGTAATTTTAATTCATATAAATATATACACAAAATAACTAATATACTTTAATAAGTACAAAATATTCTTGGACAATGCCGCCAAACTCCTCCGCTTGCTGACGTCCCGCCCGACCGTAAATCATCTAGTACCTGCAAAATAGTAAAATAACGGAGTGAGCACTAATTGCTTGGTAAGTAAACCAAACTACACTACTGTTTTTCCTCCGTTACTCATATTCTAACTTTCCTTTTTCTCACTTTAATCTTTTCTAATATTCTTCATTCTTTTATAATATTCTGCATTCTTTTCAAATATTCTACATTCTTTTCTAATACTCTGATTTGCTACTTACCAATGTACAAAGAAAATTAATAAGACTATACATCGTCAGGCACATAAGAAAATCTAAATAATGCAAGAAGCATAATACATATGCAGAATAATAAACTTTTCTAAGAAATGAACTTTCTTTTCTTTTTTGTTTTCTGTCTCTTATTCTGTTTCTTTTTCTTTTCTTTTCTTTTCTATTTTCTGTTTCTTATTCTGTTTCTCTTTCTTTTCATTTCTGTTTTCTGTTTCTGGTTTGCCAATCGGACTAGGCTGAAGCATGGATTTGGAACCCTGGCCATGTGAGTGTATTTTGAAATTCTTTCTGGGTACAGTCCTCATCCACATGCAATGCTGACGGATTGTACTAATTCTATTATGCTATTTTGAGGCTGCTTACTGATGGCGGTGTGCATGTAGGAATTTTCTGCATCTCTGTCACTCACGAGTTCCCTATTGCAACAACCTTCTAACATAACATTTTGTAGAAAGAGAATAGAAAGTGATTTTATACACATTTCTAAATAAATTTCCAAGCAATGGAAATTCTACAATTGTCATCTTTAATACATAAGAAAATATGCATATTTGCATGTCAACTTAATAAGAATCTATAAGCCATTTTCTTTTCTTTCTTTCTCTCATTCTTTATTCTTTAATATAAATAATATACATAATATATGCATGATCAAGCCCATTCTTTGATACACAACTTGAGAATTCATTATGGCATATTGATATGTCATGACATATTCTACCATTTTCTACTATGAACAATGTCATATCAAAGTAACACTTTAACTAATGTGTTATTCAAGAAGTAGTAAAGGTTCAAGTAACTTGAACCAAGCACTAAGGGTCATCTCTCTCATTGAACTAACATAACCAAGTGATATTTTAAATTTTGGCATAACAAAATGCACTCTTAAATACTAAAATTTACACTTGGTTAAGCCCAACATAATCTTTCTACTTCAATTCTTACCTTTCTCTAACCCTTTTCTTCAATAAGGTTTAACCAACTCATGCATGCATTTTCTCTTTGGATTTTCATCAAACAATTCATATGCACATGCAAATACTTAGTTGGCTACATTTCCACATCTCTCTAAATCCACCAAAACTTGAGCAAAAACTCACTAACTTTAGCTTTAAACCTGGCCGGTTTCAACAATTCTCAACACTTCAAAATTTCAACCATAATTTTTCCATAACTTCACCAAATCACCACATACTCATACACTACTTCTCATGGCTGGAAATTACACATCATTCAACTTCACAAACAGCCAATAATTCTCACATACAATCACATACAAACATGCAAGAATCATTCTATACAAGTCTTGCTCAAATCAAGGCTAAAATTGGGTTTACTTACCTTGAATGTGTGATATAACCTCCCTTTGCTAAAAGTCTCTTCCTCTTAGACCTAGACCATATAAAAACCAGAAGAATTTAAAACTTTAAAGTTTAATCACACAGCTTGTGCTAGAATCTTACCTTTGGATGCTTTAGGATTGAAAATCTATAAAAATCTAAGCCAAATCCTATGAATTCTCCTTGAGATTTGGTGAAGAAATTTGAGAGAAAAATGGATGAGGGTGGCGTGTACAAAGGCTAAAAATGGGTTAGGGTTTCTTCTAATAAAACCTTATATCTAATAATATACACATGTATTCCCATTTTGCCCTTGCACTTTCTATGAAATCTCATCTATATCCTTTAGCCAATTACCAAAATACCCTCATTTCTATTAACTTCTTCACATTATCTTGCTTCCTTTCACTCCCCACTTTTTCATCCAATTATGAGTGAAAAGACCCCTAATGAAGTTTTAAGGAGTTTTCTTCACATTTCTCTAAGGTAACTTCAAAGAAATTCAACTAAGGGTATTAGGGCATAAATAAAATTACGTACCTTGATTGTGTTACAATTCTCCCCCCTTAAAAGAATTTCGTCCGCAAAATTCAAAAGAACAATTCAGGATAGCGGTTACGTACATCCTACTCTACTTCCCATGTAGCTTCTTCTACTTTATGATTCCTCCATAGAACTTTTACTAAAGGAATACTCTTATTTCGGAGCTTCTTAACATTCCTGTCCAATATCTGAACTAGGCGCTCCTCATAAACAAGATTTTCCTCTAATTCCATTTCTTCTGCTTTTAATATATGGGAGGGATCGATGACATACCTTCGAAGCATTGAGACATAGAAAACATTGTGTACTCTATCCATATTTGGTGGTAGCGCCAACTTGTACGCTACTTTTCTTACTCGTTGCAATACTTCAAAGGGGTCAATATATCTAGAGGCAAGTTTTCCTTTTCCGCCAAAACGCATGACTGCTTGTAGGGGGAAATTTTAATAAAAACTTTATCGCCCACTTCAAATTGTACAAATTTTCTCTTTAAATCTGCATAGCTCTTTGTCTATCTTGAGCTTGCTTTATTCTATTTCTGATAACTTAATGTCTCCTATCATTTTCTGAGTTATCTCCGGTCTAAGAGCTGCATTCAAAACATCTCTCTCATACTTCATTCCAGTGCAGTGGGGATCTACATCATCTACCATATAGAGCTTCATAAGGAGCCATCTTAATTGTAGACTGATAACTGTTGTTGTAAGCAAACTCTATCAATGTTAGCATCTCATGCCAGGTCATTTAATAATCCATACAACATGCTCTCAGCGTGTCCTTAAGCACCTGATTGGTTTTCTCAGTTTGCCACGCCAATCTAACCCAACCCACCCCCTAAGAAAAAGAAAAGTTCATAAGATAATATGTAATATAAAAGGAATAACAAGATTAACTAAAAGCAAGAATATACATACAAAGCTATGATGAAAACTCAGATAGTTTTATTACATCTAACACACAAAATTCTGGATAAGTTGCCTACTCTACAAAATCTATAATGCAACAACCTATTTCTACAAAGCATCTTTCAATGATTTCAGAAATTTGGACAAAGTTTTAAGCTATTATGAGTAATATACAAAACCATTTGCATATAACATAAAAATGGTTAAATGGTTCCCTTGCTTAAATGTCAATTTATACAGATGGGATGAATTAAAGATTTGATCAAAATCAAAGTACTAGGTGTAGCACTAAGAGGGAAAGACAAACTCAAGCAATTTAGGGGGAGGGAAAAAAACAAGCTTCTCTGTCTCACAAAATCAGGTGTGGTAATAAATAGTTTTTGACTTTGGACATAACCATCTTTAGTAGACAGAATCAGATAAATAAGTTATAATGAATCCACGATGAGCATAGCCCTCAATATGACGTCACTACCTTAAGGATCCCTCTTCTACCATAAGGATCCTTCTTCTTTATATACAAGACAGATCTTCCTTCAAAGAGAGAGTCTTGTTTTGCCCCCCTCCCCACAATATTCCCTGCAAAAGTTCTTATTTATTTGTATCCTTCTTCCGCACTAAAAGCCTTCCCTTTGGAATTTACTTTGCTTTCTCTGATTACCCAATCTACTCCTAAAAAGGTTGATGTTGTATCTGTTGACTGTCAAACATCCCAGTCAAACATCTCTGAATGACTAAACTAGCTTAAAGGCCCTTTAATCATTTATGAGGCATGTGGGGCCTATAAAAGCAATAAATAAGTGTAGATGTCACCCACCCTTTGGTAACTCAAATGGTAGGACGAGCGTTGGGATATGTGGTTAAGATGCACAGTTCATCAACTCTCAAGATTTAAGTAGGTGATCATGATAAAATACTCTTTTAAGTTGTCATACCATTATCTAATTACGGAGTGTCATCGGAGGTATATTTCCCATAAATGCATCTACAAACTGATGATCTTCCACCATACCTTACCACGGAGCATCATCGATGGAACGTATCCCAGAAATGCATCTTTAGATATCAAATAATCGTCTAACATGTTGCCAATAGGCTTCAATATGCCTATCAATACAAGCCCAATATCTCTCCACTACACATCTCAACAAGCTCCATGGATCTTCTTTCTATAACTTCTCCAAGTTTTTCATTCTCAAAACCTATTCCAATGAGAGAAGCAATGAAGAATTTGAGTTTTGTTGTAATCATATTAGTAACCTACCTAAGTTTTGCAACCCTTCCATCCACATCCATCCACCTGTTGTTCATGTCCAACCCTTGTTAGAAATATAGCTTGAATGGGAAGATTTTGGGAAGTATGCGAGCTTATAATTAATGAAACAGATTAATAGAAAGCTTACCCAAGGATGAATGGTTGGTTTTTTCCTGAACAAAGTTTCAGAATTGAGAATGTGAGAGATTAACAAACATTATCTTTTGGTTTTATTGACTTCTAAATTTCCTGCTTCTTTAGTTTTAAACTTTGAAAAAGTGACTCTCAGCGTCAAGAGAGTTACGATTTTATTTGTAAAATTCAGGATACTTGACATAGTTGAAATATTAAATTAGCTTGCTAAATAATGTTAGACTGTAGAATTGGATTATTATTTTCATTGATAATAGTATGAGATAATATATGGTTCTTCACACTTCTCAAAAAATGCAATTTATATGCACGAATAAAATTTCCCATTTATCAGAAAACTAAACTTATGATTTCAAATTTGAAAATCAAATTGATTACAAATGAACTAGCTACACTCTTGACATGTTATCCTTAACTTGATCATGAACAGAAGACTTGTTGAATTTATGTCAAAAACCCTAAAGCCTCTAAAGGAAGGTATGAGTTTAATTATCAGAGTTGAAGTTTGATTCCAGGATTCTTTCTTTTCTCTGGAAAAACATTCGAAGGAGTCTCCCTCCCACCAACCTTGAGATGATCAAGATCTTCCTCAAACTAAGCATCCCAGGAAGTAAGCCGGTCCAACTATTCCATCATAGATAGGAACTTAACCTTGTTTGGTGGATTAATCTAGTAAATCATTGATCCAATAAAAGAAAAATACTTGATTTTTTCTTCCTCTTCATCATCTTCTTCTAAATTTTCTCCTTCCAATCTAACTAAACCTATTTTTTTTTTTTTTTGTTTTTTTTTTTTTTCTTTTTTGTGTGTGTGTCTATGAATAAGTCCTTCCATAGGATGGGCCTTTTATAGAATATGATAAGGTGGTTAGATATGAGTGTATTATAGTATAGTGTTGTAATAAGTACATCAACGTAAAATTTTTAACCTCATAATATGAAACCTGTAAACTAAAAACGTAAAACTTGTAAAATGTATTTTTATATGACTGTATAATAGTCACAGCTGTCAAATAAATGATATTACTATTAGGGGTGTGTAAATTGTAAGTATTTTGTCAACTTATGATTTTAATGTGGTAACACTAGTCATAGTGTGAGAACTTCATTTTGATTCTTGTACAATCATTTTAGTTTCATTAGCAGTGTGAGACTCTCCGTCAATGCGACCACACTCAATTTATTCAGTTTTCACTCATGTCGTGTGGGCATATCAGAGTCTGTGTGGTCACACGCATCTAGCATATATTTTTTTCACAACACGTATTGCATTTTGTTTTCAATTGAACTAATTTTATTCTCTTTTAAGATATTATTTGTGGTCCATGTACACATGTCATTATATAAAATAGATAAATGGTGTGCTAGAAAAGTTGTTTTGCCTTGTCATTGTCTCAATAATCTTTTCCTAAAAAGGCAAAACAAATTTGCTTTTCATCCGCTTTATTGTTCCCCAACTTTTGGTGTATGAATGCTATATATTCATCTTGTTATTGCGTCTCTCTTAGGAAGCCGAAATATGCCTCTAAAATTCCCTAAATATCTTGTTGAGGTTCTTTTGTTTTAGACCATGTTTCCCTTATGCTTTGGTAGGCTTAAATTACCTTGATCTTTCTTCTTTGCTAGAGTTTGTTTTGGAACGTGGTTCCATTTTTGCTGCTTGGAGGAGTTAGTCGCAGTTCATCTATGGCATTAAACCTTTAGAAGAACTCAAGGGTGACCAAGTGGTTTTGCAGAGTGAAGCTAGCTATGGTGGCTTGATGTTCAACCAAATAAGAGAATATTAAATGTAGACAAAAACAGGGAGTGTTTTGTAACTTGTGCTTATCTTTTACTTTATATTTGAACACATAAGTTTTACATAGTGGATTGCTTCTTCTAGACTTGGTCCCATGGATGTAGGCAAGTTGCCAAACCATGTAAAAATAAGTTGTGTTCTTTACTTTCAGTCATGGATGATTTAAATGTTTTGATCATTGTTTAATCAACTCATAAAGCACAAAATGAACAAGTGAATCCATTCCACTTAAGTTCTAACAACTTGGTAAGTTTTTAAACGTTCATAAATTTGTAGGGTAGAATCAAAACTGAGGAGTACTTGGGGTGTCGTTATCGATTCTAATTCCAAATTTGGTAGAATCAATACTATGCGGTTCTGGTTCCGGTTCCACCACTTTAGGAACCGGAACTAACGTCCTAGTACCCGAGGTGTGTAAAACTTCCTTCAAATGAAATAACCCTAACATGATCGAGAAAAAAAAATAGGGAAAAGTATGAAATACCTCAATTTTTTTTTTTTTTTTTATTGAATCAAAATCAAAAGAACTTTACAAAAGTATTTATACAATACTTGTTGTCCAAGTTGGCAATCCTTGTAAGCACAAATCTAAACCATCATTTGTTTTAGAAACAAACACAAACACATATAATCTTGACCATTGAACCATTTTCTTCTTCTTCAATGGAAAGAGAAAAGCCTAAGCCTAAGCCTAAGCCTAAGTCTAAGTCTTAGTCTGCTTCAGTTCATAATCTGCAAAGAATGGGAAAGTGCAGAGATATTTTACTGAAACCAAAACGCTACCGTTCCTTCATATGAAAAACTAACGGAATTAACAGACTTGGAAGTTAACTAAATTTCTTCTTTTTTCTGTTTCTTAACACCATAAGTTGTTGTTGTTATCTTCAATATCCTCCCTCAAGCAAAGCATAGAGAAGCATAAATCTTGCAGCAACTTGAAATAACAAACAACAGCAAAAAACAAAAAAAAAAAAAATTGAATCCTCATGTAAACACCAATAGGAACATGTTGCCACTGACTTCAATATCCTCCCTCAAGCAAAGCATAAAGGATCTTGCTAAAGCTTGAGAAATACAACATATATGCACTTAATTTGTATAGTGGCAGTCAGCTTCTTTCAGTCTTTTAGTATGTCCTCCCTGAAGTTGAAGCCTGGTTGAACAACCTTCCTGCTTACATAGCTCCTGTGTTTTAGGAAAACAAGAAATGGGAGTTAATTTGCCTCTTAACATAGAAAATCTTGCTACTGACAAAGGTTTTGTCAACAAGTCTGCCAGTTGAAATTCAAATAGAAAAAAATGTATAACTAGTTTCTTAGCTGCAATTAATTCTCAAACATAGTGCACATCTATTTCTATGTGCTTATTTCTTGTATGAAATATTGGATTTCCTACAAGAGCTTTATTACTCAAATTGTCACACCAAATGATAGAAATTTGTGATACAGAAATACCTAGTTCACCAAATAGATGTTGTATCCAAGCAATTTCAGTAGTACCCTGTGCTAAGGATCAGTATTCTGCTTCTGTTGAAGACAAAGCAACTACTTTTTTCTTTTTAGAACACCATTGTATGAGATTTCTTGCAAAAGGGACATAGTAACCAGTTGTGGACTTCCTGTCAGATGGGCAACTTGCCCAGTCAACATTAGTAAAGCATCCCAAATTCAATCTGTTATGCTTTTTGAAATGAATACCATAAGTTTAGTGCCTTTCACATATTGAAGCACTCTTTTGCATGCTTGCCAATGATTCTAAGTAGGATTCTGCAAAAATTGACTTAACCTGTTTATTGGAAAAGACAGATCAGGCCTTGTGAGACTAAGGTATTGCAGAGCTCTTATTATACTTATATATAGAAATGGGTTTTCATAAGTTTCACGGTCTTCTTAGAGGATTTTTGAACCCAAGGCCATTGGAGTATAGCTTGGATTAGCTTCAAGCATATGTTCTTTCTTCAAAACTTCCTGAGCATATCTTGGCTAATGTAACAAAATTCTAGATTCACTTCTTCTTCAATGGAAAGAGAAAAGCCTAAGCCTAAGCCTAAGTCTAAGTCTTAGTCTGCTTCAGTTCACAATCTGCAAAGAATGGGAAAGTGCAGAGATATTTTACTGAAACCAAAACGCTACTGTTCCTTCATATGAAAATCTAACAGAACTAACAGACTTGGAAGTTAACTCAATTTCTTCTTCTTTCTGTTTTTTAACACCATAAGTTATTGTTGTTATCTTTAACATCCTCCCTCAAGCAAAGCATAGAGAAGCATGAATCTTGCAGCAACTTGAAATAACAAACAACAGCAAAAAAAATAATAAAATAAAAAAAAAAATCCTCATGTAAACACCAACAGGAACATGTTGTCAATAACTTCAATATCCTCCCTCAAGCAAAGCAGAAAGGATCTTGCTGAAGCTTGAGAAATAGAACATATATGCACTTAATTTGTATAATGGCAATTAGCTTCTTTCAGTCTTTTAGTATGTCCTCCTTGAAGTTGAAGCCTAGTTTAACAACCTTCCTACTTACATAGCTCCTGTGTTTTAGGAAAACAAGAAATGAGAGGTAGTTTGCCCCTTAACATAGAAAATCTTGCGACTGACAAAGGTTTTGTCAACAAGTCTGCTAGTTGAAATTCAGATGGAACAAACTATATAACTAGTTTCTTAGCTGCAATTAATTCTCAAACATAGTGCACATCTATTTCTATGTGCTTAGTTCTTGCATGAAATAATGGATTTCCTGCAAGAGCTTTAGCACTCAAATTGTCACACCAATGATAGAAATTGGTGATACATAAATACTTAGTTCATCAAACAGATGTTGTATTCAAGCAATTTCAGTAGCACCCTGTGCTAAGGATCTGTATTCTGCTTTAAAGACAAAGAAACTACTTTTTGCTTTTTAGAACACCATTGTATGAGATTTCTTGCAAAAAAGACATAGTAACCAATTATGGACTTCCTGTCAGATGGGCAACTTGCCCAGTCATCATCAGTAAAGCATCCCAGATTCAATCTGTTATGCTTTTTGAAATGAATACCATAAGTTTAGTCCTTTCACATATTGAAGCACTCTTTTGCATGCTTGCCAATGATTCTGAGTAGGATTATGCAAAAATTGACTTAACCTGTTTATTGGAAACATAGATCAGGCCTTATAAGAGTAAGGTATTGCAGAGCTCCTATTATACTTATATATAGAAATGGGTTTTCACAAGTTTCACGGTCTTCTTAGAGGATTTTTTAACCCAAGGCCATTGGAGTATAGCTTGGATTAGCTTCAAGCATATGTTCTTTCTTCAAAACTTCCTGAGCATATCTTGGCTGATGTAACAAAATTCTAGATTCACTTCTTGTTACTTTAATACCAAGACAGTAAGAAACTTGCCCCATATCTTTCAATGCAAACTTGGCATTTAAGTCATTAATTACCTGCTGCAGTAGAGAATTATTACTCCCTGCGATGAGTATATCATCAACATATAATAGTAAGTACAACATATCTTCACCTTTTTTGCAAAAAAATAAACTCTGGTCAGATAGGGAGTGTAAAAAGCCCCAATTCAGTAAAGCTCCTTTGAGCTTATCAAACCAAGCACTAGGAGCTTGTTTAAGCCCATATAGAGTCTTGTTCAACTTGCAAACACGAAGTGGTTTATTTTGATCAACAAAACCTGCTGGTTGTGTCATATAAACAGTTTCTATTAAGTCTCCATTAAGGAATGCATTATTAATATCTACCTGATGAATAAGCCAGTCAAAAAAACACAACAAGGGAAAATATTATGCGAATTGTGCAAGCCTTAAATACTGGAGAAAAGGTTTCGAAATAATTCAAACCAGCAGTTTGTTGGAAGCCTTTTGCTACTAATCTGGCCTTGTACCTCTGTTGTAATGACTGCTTTATACTATAGAAATATATCAAGTAGAATATATTTATATTAGCAAAAGTAAATGAGCCCAAAATTTTCTTTTATTACATATAAACATTATTTATACAAAACAGAGTATCATTTACAAAATGGTATTAAAACAGTGGACAGTGTAGCTATTGCTCTTCGCTTGCCGACATCCATCCAACTGCGTTCTCACCTAGATCCTGCAACCACAAAGAAAAACAACGGGGTGAGCACAAAATAATGCTCAATAAGCAAATCCTCTACTCGACTGTCCCCGTAACTCTCTCTAATTCTTTCCTTACAATTCTCATCTTTCACACAGCTCTTTTTACTTAACTTCTGCTATATGTCACGGCCTCATCTTACCGGAGGCACGGCTGGATGGAGTTCACATAGCACCATCCCATTCTTCGTGACTTTCAGGTGGAGATCACAAAGCACCAACCCGCTTTTCATAACTTTCGAGTGGAGATCACAAAGCACCAACTCGCTTGAGTAACTACCGAGTGGGGATCACAAAGCACCAACCCGTTTTTCGTATTTTTCTCATTCTCTCTACTCTTAGAGTAGTTCATACACAAAGTTCTCTACTCTTTCTCAATCCACTTCTCAATGCATAATTACTACATATGGATAGTTCTTCTCTACTAATGCACTCATGAAATGCCAACATGCAATATTGCAAGAATTAAGGTTTACTACTCATGATTCTCTTAGGCATTTCATCAAACAACTAATGTGCATGCATAAACTCTCATTTATCTATGGTTCTATCC
This sequence comes from Pistacia vera, assembly GCF_008641045.1. Lineage (NCBI taxonomy): Eukaryota > Viridiplantae > Streptophyta > Magnoliopsida > Sapindales > Anacardiaceae > Pistacia > Pistacia vera. Next base: position 1,236,397 of record NW_022195444.1, on the reverse strand, counting down.
CTTTCTTGAACCATCCAAAATGGGAGGAATCTCCTTCACATAGCTATAATTCTTGCCACACCATAACACTTCCAAAAGATTCTCAACCTTTTTCAATTTCATCTCAAAACTACAATCCCATCACACATCACACTTCTCATAATTGAAGTGTATTCAACAACCATAAAGCAATTATTCTTCTCCATCTCAATTCTCAATAACATATCATCTATCATACACACACAATTTCTACTGAATCTCTACAATTTCCACTAAATCTCTACTCAAACAAAAAAGCTCTCAAATATCAACTTGCATTGGGATTTACTTACCTTGCAATTGAGAGATCACACTTGCACTTTCCCTTCCTTTAAGATGTTGTCTCGTCTCTACCCTTTAAACAATAACACCATAAGAGTTTAATATACAAATAGCTACAAAACTTCACATCTAAAGTAAGAATCCTTACCTTAGGATGCCTTAGATTAATGTTCTACCAAGATCCAACTAAAAACCCTCAAAAATCCTTGAAAGATTGAAGGAAGAGTTTAGAGGAAATGGAGAATGGAAGAGGCAGTGGAAGAAGAATGAATGAAGGGTTTATGAAGTTTATCCCCTCTTTAGCTCAAAATATATTCATTCATTCCCATATTACCCTTGCTCTTTCTTCAAAATTTCATCTTTGTCCTTTCAATCATTACAATCACACCCCCACTCTAATATATTCTCCATAAAATTTCCTTACATTTTACTCCCCACTTTTCCTGCTAACTAGGGGTAGAAAGGTCATTTTGCCCCTATGGAAGAATTCTCTAGAAACTCACTACACAATTTATTCGGCTCTTCACCGCGGCGAAGACTCTTTCTTCTCCCCAACGAAAAATTACAGAACCTACCTCTTTGGTTGCAGAACCTCGTTGCTGCGGCGAAGATTATTCTTCGCCCCGACAAAGTCTGTAACACCAAGATTTCGCCAAGTCTTTACAATTTTAGGGCAACCACTCAACCAAACCAATACATCCATTCAACCAAGGGCCAACCAAAAAATATTAACAATATACCATCTTAAATAAGAGCAAAACAATAAACATTAGCTACGTACCTCAAGTGGGGCATTACATCTGTGAACTTCCATCAGCATTGTATTTAATCCTGAAAACCCATCTGTTATCCACTACAATCATGTCTGACTTATGTGGAACTAGCTGCTAGGTATCATTTTGAAGCAAAGCATCAAACTCCAATTGCATTGCAGCTTTCCATTCCTTATGTTGTAGAGCTACTTCTACTAAGGTTGGTTTTTTTGGACATTCAACAGTAGTATTAAAGGCAACGGAATCATTACCTGCCTTTGATCTGGTAATCATGGAATGTTGATTTGTTGTTTTGGCTACTGAGGTTGGTATACGTGGCAACTGAACTTCTAGCTAAATTTTTGGATAGTCTAAAGAATTTGAAACTATATTCAGGTCATCATCTTGCTTTTTTGAAGAATTTACGCCTCTTGGCTATGCACTTTCATCTCCTTATAAGCTAGATGAACTAACTGATATGTTAGATCCACTAGCATTCTGCTTATTTTCATCATGAGCAGTTTTGTTAGATTTTCCTGTACATCATCAGAAACAAAATTGTTAAAACTTGACATTTGAAACTCCTCTTGATCATTAGAAACCAAAGAGAAAGTTAGTTGCCAGGATGACTACTAGTTATCAACTTTGAATGATGTTTCAAGTTTCTGATTTGGCCAAGGAAAACCTTCTGCAAAGGGAAATTTTCCCTTATCAAATGTAACACTTTTTGAAATGTAAACTCTACCATCTGGACTTAAACAGAGATATCCTTTGTGAGAAGTGTTGTAACCAAGAAAAACACACTGTAAGGTATGAGAATTTAGCTTATTTTTGTTATAAGCCCTGATAAATGGAAAACATAAGCACCCAAACACCTTCAGAGAATGAAAATCTGATGGTTTTTTAAATAACACATCAAATGGTGATTTGTAGTTCAAAACTACAGATGGCGACCTATTTATGAGATAAGTTGCTGTGTGAAAAACATTCCACCAGTATTTCAAGGGCATAAAAACATTTGCAAGTACGATTAACCCTACTTCAGTGATGTGCCGATGTTTTCTTTCCACCTTGCCATTTTGTTTATGTGTGTGTGGACAAGGATGTCTAAAAATGATGCCAAGTTTGCTTAGATAAGGTAGAAGTGTTCTAAACTCTCCTCCCCAATCAGTCTGAATTCCTTTAATTTTGACAAAAAACTGCCTTTCTACCAAGGTAATAAACTGGACAAACATGTTGTGTGTTTCTAACTTCATTTTCAATGGATAAATCCAGCTATATCTGGTGAAGTCATCTACTATCACAAAATAATACCTATATCCTTCCTTTGACATGATTGGTGTTCGTCCCCATAAATCTGCATGTACCAACTCAAAAGGATGCTCTGTATTCAAACCAACAAAAGGAAATGAAATTTGATGTTGTTTTCCATATTGACAAGCTACACAAACTGAACCTTTATTAATATCAGAAACATTACAAGTTACATTCAGTTTTTGTAGCACCTTTGACAGTACTTGAATACTTGGGTGCCCTAGGCTCTGTTTGGTACATATATTGGGATAGTTTTCCCCATAAAGTTAACACAAAATTTGTGTTTGGTTCACCTATTTTCAAAATACAATTCTAAATTATTCAATTTCTTTTAAACCCCCTAAATTTTTTGATTTAACTAAACAACCCCCAAAAAAATTTTTTAGAAATTGACAAAAACACCCCAGCAACCCAAATTTACTAGATTCCGGCCACCACTACCGGAAGCTGGTCAGAATCTGGTGTAATAGCGCACTACCGGCTAAATCTGGCCGGTAGTATGCCGAAAAATGCCAGATCTTTGGTTGTTGACAATGGTCAACGACGGCCAAGATAGGGTCGTCGTTGACCATCAACGACAGCCATATCTTTGGACATCATTGATGACCAAATGCGGCCAAATCTGGCTGTCAATGGCCAAATCTAGCCATAAATCTAGCCTTTTTTGGCCAGATCCACGGTGGATCTAACCGAAAAAGGCCATATTGGCGTATGACCGGCAAGATCCAGCCGGTCATACATCGATACGGCTACTCCGGCCACCCTCCGACAGTAGTGGCCGACTGTCCGTATTTAATGAGTTGGTTGGGGGTGTTTTTGTTAACTTTGAATATTTTATTATAGGGGTGTTTAGTAAATAAATAAACATAGGAGGTATTTTTGTTGATTTTTAAAATTCTACATCGTAATACCCACCCAATTTAACTTTTTTCAAAATATTACTCTAAAAACTACCCAATAATGAACCAAACGAAGCCCTAATTTTTTATGCCATTTCAGTACATCCTTATTTGTACTACAAACTAATGCAGTTGAACCAGAACGAACATATATCCTTATTGTAAGACTTATTGGAAAACAAACTTTTCTGATAAGAGTTCTTATTACATTCTTCTACCTTCTTTACTTCTTTGGGAACAAAAACTTGATGTAACTGTAGAGAGTGATCTTGAGGAATTAACAGCTGATACAAACCATCTTTGAGAACCCCTTTCAGTAATACTTCCTCTGAGGCTTTATCCTTTATAATGCAATGTTCAGCAAAGAATTCGGCAATCACATCATTATCCTTCATAAACTTGGAAATACTAAGAAGGTTCTTTGCAATCAGTGGCACACACAAGATATTTTGCAAATAAAGAACTTTGTTTGAATTTCAGGTGGGAATAGAAGAAAAACATGTATGTGAGATATTCAAGAGTTGTCCACTACGCACTTGTAACTTCTCACCACCTTCATAATTTCTGCTTTTCTCTAATTGACTGAGATCTAGTGTGATGTGACTAGTTGCACCAAAATCCATGTACCATGATGGATCAAAAACAGTGGTTGGCTGAGCAAAATAAGAACACTGTCCAACAATATTATTTGATTGAGTCATATCAAAATCTACTTGGCCAATTGTATTTGTTGTATTTCCCTTAAAATTTGTGATATTCTGAACCATCATGGCATGTTCTGCTCCTTTGAACTGTGAAACACCATTGCTAGCACCTTGATTTTGAGCTCCTTAATAAGATACATTGAACCTGAGATAACAATTGATAGCAGTATGCCCAGACTTATTACACACTTGACAAATTACTCAGTTTTTCACAAAATTTATGTCTCTTCCTCTTCCTCTGCCATAACTATTTGACTCTTGAGTATATGCAAAAGCTGCAAACATATTCTTGTCTTGAGGATAAACCACATAAGAGCTAGCATGTCCATATAAACCAGATTGATTGTGATGTCTATATAACCAGATTGATTGTGATTTCCATATAAGCCAGATTGATTGTGAACATCATTCCCATTGTATGTCAGAGAATTGCTACTGGTGTAATTAACAGGCTCAAAACTTCGTATATTAGAATCTGTTCTCTTCTTATTAGACTGGGGAATATTTGTTGACTTAGCTGGATAAGATTGTTCATGCATTCCTCCATAATTTGCACTATGCCTTTCAATTCTCATTTCATGTTTATGTAGATAGAACTGTACTTCCTAAATCATCAGATCACTTCTTGATGACAGATTTGCTACAATTGCATCATACTCAGGACCAAGTCCATCCATTATATATGCAATTAGGTCTTTTGTTGAAATATGAACTCTAGTAGAATAAAGAGAATCTGAGAACTCCTTCATTTTCAGTACATATTCATTAATCGAAAGGGATTCCTTCTTTGTGGACTGAAGCATGTTTCTTAAATGCATGGTTCTAGCTCTGGATTTTGTGACAAAGTGATGCTCAAGAGTTTTCCAGATATCAAAAGCACTTTGGTACTTTGCAACATGCCCAAACATTGACTCAGAAATCGACGCAAACAACCAACTGACCAAGAATTGGTCCATTCTTTTCCACAGAAAATAAGCAGAATTTATTCTTTTAGAATTAACACCAAAACTTTCAGAGTTTTCATCAACAAACTGAGATGGACATGACTTTTCTCCAATCACGAATCCATCTAAATCAAACGACACCAATGCTGGAAATACTTGCGATTTCCAGTAATTGTAGTTCTTTTCAAACAATTTCACAGATATCATCGGCAACGAATTAGGAAAATTGAAATTCGAAGTGAAGTTTGCAGAACTTATACCAGAATTCCATGAAGAATTCATGAAATTTGCAACTTTTTCATTTCCTTTAGAGACATTGATTTCGGCTTCCATTGCTTTGTCTCCTTATCCTTTGTTCACTAAAGTGTTGAGATTTGAGGTGTTAATCATGGCGACGTGAATCTAACTGCTCTGATACCATGTAAAACTTCCTTCAAATAAAATAGCCCTAACAGGATGGAGTAAAAAAAGAGTAATGCTACATTTACATCACTCTTTTACATCATATTCATTACATCATGATGTGGCATACATCACAACTACACAAATTTTTAATTATTTTAAATTTTTAATATTATAATAGAATTTATGTGGTTGTGACATATGTCACATCATGAAGTAATGAAAATGATATAAAAAAGTGGTGTAAATGTAGCATTACTCTTCTATTATAATATTAAAAATTTAAAATAATTAAAAATTTATTTAGTTATAACATATGCCACATCATGATGTAATAAATATGATGTAAAAGAGTGACGTAAATGTAGCATTATTCAGTTGGATAGCAAAGAATCTGTAAGCCAGATTACATTCTTAACGGCATTAATTATAAGGGTTATAATCCTCTACAACCATCTTAGTTTAATGAGCTATATATGGATTAGATAAAAATTATTATGCTAAATAGACCAATCATTGTTATGTACAAAGTTTGTTTAAGAAAAAATAAATAAAAAAGCATATTATTAAATAATTTAAAAGATTTCTTCCCAAAATAAATAAAATGAATTTTCAGACTATTTTTGTCCGAATAAATCCCCTTTTCTGACGTTTCTTGTCCATGTTGGTAGAGATGTCTTGTCGGGGGTAGAAATATTTTTACTTCTGAAGCAATTAATGTAGTCCATCCTTATCTAAGCTTGAGGGTTCACTTAGTAATTTTGAATATATATCTTAAGAGTCCTAAATTTAAATTCTCCTGACTACTAATAAGAGATAATCACTGGAGACTTACCTAACTATTAACTTCAAAACCCGAAGAGATTAGTTAAAATACGTCCAAACTGGTCTAAACACCCCAGATATCAAGCTGATCTAAACTCCAGGTTAACATTCTTAAGCTGATGAAGAGCCATGCTAAGCTTATGCAGGCAAGTAGGGGTGTTCAAAAGAACCGATTGGAACCAGAACCAGTGGATACCTGGGGTTTAGTTTCGGTTCCTACCCAGAACCGACCGTCAACGGGTAGGTTCCGATTCTAAATTTTTGGAACCGGAACCAGGAACTGAGACTAATATAAAATAAAATTAAAGAGTAGGGGGTTAATAGAAATCTTTGTAGAAAAAATAATATGAATACATTTATATTTATATTTCATAACATTTACAGTAAGTTGGTTTGACTTTTAAGAATCTATCTTTACAAAGTAATGGAGTTTGTAATTTTGAATTTATAATTTGTAATTTTATTTTTGTTAACAAGTGCTAGGNTACCAAAGAATCTGTAAGCCAGATTACATTCTTAACGGCATTAATTATAAGGGTTATAATCCTCTACAACCATCTTAGTTTAATGAGCTATATATAGATTAGATACAAATTATTATGCTAAATAGACCAATCATTGTTATGTACAAAGTTTGTTTAAGAAAAACTAAATAAATAACATATTATTAAGTGATTTAAAAGATTTCTTCCCAAAATAAATAAATAAAATGAATTTTCAAACTATTTTTGTCCGAATAAATACCCTTTTCTGACGTTTCTTGTCCATGTTGGTAGAGATGTGGGGGTAGAAAATATTTTTACTTTTTGAAGCGATTAATGTAGTCCACCCTTAATTAAGCTTGAGGGTTCATTTAGTACTCTTGAATGTATTATTTAAGAGGTTCGGATTTTGAATTTGAATCCTCACGATTATTAATAAGAAGTAGTCACTAAAGACTTACCTAACCATTAACTTTAAAACCGAAAGAGATTAATTGAAATACATCCAAACTGGTCAGATATCAAGCTGGTCTAAACTCCAGTTTAACATTTTTCTTAGGGGGTGTTTGTCTGAGCTTATGAAAATTAGCTTATAAGTAACAATTGCTTATAAGCTAAAATTAACTTATAAGCATTTAAAATTTTAAGCAATTACGTGTTTGGTTAAAGTACTTATAAGCGACTGATAAGTAATTGACGTGTTTGGTAAAATGTGGCTTATAAGTACATTTTATTATAAAATTACTAAAAAAGGTACTACATTAAACAAGGACATACTATGGAATTTTAAAATTAAACAAGGATAATGTGGTCAAACTAGCTTATAAGCAAAGTGCTTATAAGTAAAAAAAAATTAAGTACCTCCCCCCCAACTTATTTTTTTTAGCTTATAAGCTCAACTTATAAACTCAACTTATAAGCTCAAAAAAATTATAAACAAACAGGTCAGCTTAATTTTAGAGCTTATAAGCAAGTTTGACCAGCTTATAAGCTTAGACAAACACCACCGTAAGCTGATGAAGGGCCATGCTAAGCTTATGCAGGCAAGTACAAGATTGTGCTATAGGCTGAATAGTAGTTTTGTTTATGCCGATGCATATTATTCACTTCTGCTCACTATAATTACCCTCGGTTCAGGATAATAACAAAGAATGGTATACCTCGAAGCAGGATTAGCTTCGTGCGAGACAGAAAAAAAAGGATCGCTTTGAGGAATAGAAATAAAGACTCCGGCATCTACTTTTGGCATTACAGATCCTCAGACCACAGTTACAATTTTAGAAGTTGTTCTGAGGCCCACTTAAAGTAATATACCACTGGCAATGCCAAACGAGGCAACGGTTACCGGATTCTTCATCCCATCTGACATCAGATGCTGGATGTTCCAGTAACATGAAAAATAACAGTATATATATTGGTATCCCAGAAGCTTCTTCATTGTGCCCCTGGGTCTTTCTGTTTAATATAAACTTGGAGAACTCCTTGAAATATCAAGATCGTGTAGATTCTGAAATCTTGTGTTTTATCTCTGTATTCCATAACTATCTCTCTTTCATTTGCAGAATTCTAATACAGTAGCTCCTTCTTGTCCTTGGTAATATTCAACTTCAAAAGTTTCATCAGTCTTTTCAGTAGGTAAAGATGTTGATAACATGGTAATGAGGTCAGACCACTCTGAAAAAGAGCTTCGAATGGTTGATGCTTGGTTTGAAGAAGAACTTGATGCTCTATGGATTGGTGTACGCGGTATGGGCAGGGAAATTGGGAATCGATGCTCAGGGATCCAATGTTGACTTCTGACGATCTTGCCTAAAGGTGGCATAAGGAAAGACAACAAATCCTTCCGAGTGAAAATCTTCCAGGTTTCATTCAACCAGCTCCAAGTTCAGTGTATCTATGACCTTGTCGTCACTGATCTCCCAGCGTATATAGCCATCTCCAGAAATACAAAAAGTTCTCCAGTTTTACTGCTGGCGTCGCCATCTCCTGGAGCCAGAAATAATTCAAGTACCGGACTTTAACTGATTAAACCCAATCTTAGCTCGGCAGCTTATAAGAATCAGCTGACTCCAGACATAAAAAACAGCATTCGGCAGACTCTTTCTCCAGGCGGTTCATTTCATCTCTCCTGGAATAAAATGGACCAGAATCAAAGTTCTGACTCCAGTGAAACTGAGTCAGACCCGACTGTGGGGAAAGGTGTCAAGAGGAGGACTTATTTGCTTGAGGAAACTGATTCTGCATGTTGATAGTATCTTTGATCCTCAAATTGTAGCTGTTTTCTTGCCCTGGAACCGGAACTGGAAGAGATTACTAATGCAGCAGTGACATCTGCATTACAAAACTGCTGTCATCGATTAAAAACAACAATGCAAAAGCCGTCAAAATATAACCCTCAAAGATATTTGCTCTTGTCTCTTGTAGGAAGAACTTATATCAGTTTTGGACTACAGGATGGCCGCTTTTATTTGTGTGATCTTTCAGAAGCTAGATAAACACTTTGGCAAACTTACTCAAGAGTCCTTCACCAGAGCTCCAGTTAGGACTCTATTGCTTCCTATTTCCTGTAAGATCTCGTTCACCGCGTCCTGTGTCCTTGTGTCAGGAGTGGGTTGTACCCTCGTGGAAGTGCTACCAGTCGAACGCTATGTTGGATTGAGCAGCAGTTCCAGAAAATGAGGAATGTGAGCAATTCAATTCCCACATTCCCTCATATCTTCCCAACATTCACCAACCACAAAGAACAATACTGAGCAAGACACGCCTTGTCCAGTAAGTTATTGTTTTGTACAAGATGGTGAACTTTCCATGGCACTCCTGGTACAAATTATACAAGTTCAAAAAACAACTAGTTAGCTTATATGAGTGCTAGGTTAGTAAGATGAAACTTCGATTAGGCACATTTTAAGTGCATCTCACCTTGAGTAATTTTCTGGTAAATCATTGATCCGATAACATCAAACTGTCTTCAAGTTCATCATCGTCTTCATTTGCTTCTCCTTCTGATCCTGCGTTGCTTGACACTCTTTCAGAAACTCCAACCATGGCTTTTATCTGAAATATCATTCTAAGAGGGAGTATTGTTAATGCTTTAGAAATGTGTGAAAAGGGAATGAGAAATGAAGAGATTGCAAGTAGATTTATGAGAAGAAAATGAATCCATATCCCGGAAAATCAGGGTAGATTTATGTTTCTTTTTCTAGGAAAAGTGTTCAGATTCATACCGGATTTTCCGGGATATGGATTCATTTTCTTCTCATAAATCTACCCTGAAATCTCTTCATTTCTCATTCATTATTCACACATTTCTAAAGAATCAACAATACTCCCTCTTAGAATGATATTTCAGATAAAAGTCATTAAAATGATTTTTAATGCTAGATATCACCTTAACTTTATTTGCTTCCAGATAAATCCTAATGTATTCTATACATTGATTGAAGACCAGAGAGTCCACAAGTTTATTCATAAGAATTACAATTCTGGAAATGGGTTGTTGCATCTGCATTTTACCAAATCTTTGAAAACTTGGACTGTGGTGTGTTCAAGAACAACGCGTATTGGATCTCTTGTTTGTAGTCATATAGAGATTAGGACTTGAGAAATTTTCAGGTAAAATAATGATATAAGATCTTTGTGTTACATTGATTGTGCTACAATACATCAAGATCAAGTACAGAATTCTCAGGTTTGAATGTTCGTATTTTTTTTTTTTTAAATCCAAATCCAAATCCAAACTCCCGCAACTGACACCGATAAACACTAAAAAGACATAATTTTGCAATTTTCTATACGAGAAAAGTTGAATGAGTTTGTCTTTTAGTGGTAGGTGGTGTCAGTAAACCACAGAACGTCCACAAAAGATTCGGACAAAAGAAGCGTATTATTCACATACCCATCAAGGCTTTCTTCAAATCAAACTTCTCATTGCAAAATGCCAAACAATACCTTACCAATCCATTACAGAATTGCTGTCAACTAGATTATGTATTTCAGAATAGAGAGATTTCTCTGCCAACTATCTATGACAAAGAAAGCCAAAAAAAAAAAAAATACACAGCAAGTATCCCATTCTTCACAACAACTTCACTAAATTCATAGCCTTATATAATGCATGTTGACCAAATATTACTCTAAAGGCTGGGACTAAAAATCCATGTGAAAAGAAATTGCGAATTGTAACTTCCTCAGCTTACAAGATGGTGCAGCTCCCTTGTGATCTACAATAGATAAAGATTAATTTATTAGTCATAATACCAATGAGAAATGTCTTTGTTGGTTTATAACTGAAATGATTGATTGATGTCTACCTTTTTGTGCCTTCAAAGCTTGCTAAGGCTTGCTCAAACTTAAGCCAAGAAGGACCAGTTTCTTGAAGATTAACATTCTTTGGCCCAGCGAGATAAGCTTGAACAACAAATTGTGGAGTTCTTTCCCTGTTATGGAAGCAAAACCATTAGAGAAGAAAACTTTGTCATATGAAATTTTACATGGTGAACAAACCTACCTTCCTTCATATTCTGATAGCCAAGCCAAATAGGCTGCACCAAAGTACATTGATACAAACGGCTTATTTAGATCTTCCATAGAATCAACTTTATAAGCCCTGTAGCCCAGCTCCCTGCACATGACAGAAAAAAAAAAAAAGAAAATTTGGAATTTAGTCAAATACAAAGGAAAAAAACATGCTGAAAGCTTCAACATGAACAGAAAATTCAGTCTCTTTATTAGTAGTATTTGAAAGTAAATTTTAGTTATCCTACTTACATGTAAATCCAGAAAGCAGTGGAGTAGTCAATTCCCATAATGCCAGGTTTTTGTCCGACACCATGCACAAAACGCATGCTAACCATCTCAGCAAGAGCACAAAGAACTGTCTGTAGAAAAGATAAGCCGCAGGGGAAAAAATTACATGCAACATTGGAAAGAGAAACTTAAAAGTTACTTCCACTAATGTCTAATCTTATCATGTAACCTGTAACTATTCGCTAATTGAACCGTATACTTACAGGTTTAACACCCTTTGTATTGAAATACTTGGAAAGAATGATTTCAGCTACTGCCTGCAAGAAGACATTAATGTAATTTGAGTTCATTTCCCTTTCACAGAAGATTAAGTTCATTTAACTTTTCAATTTATTGCACCAAAATTTGACATTAAAAGGAAGAAAGAAGGTTCATGCCTTCAGTTCTATTCGGGAAAGATAGGGTCTTTTCTTTGCATCATGAGAAAAGCGCACTTTTCCGCGTTTTTCTCCTGATTTTGTCCATTCTTTGGCAACCTCGGGATTATTCCACATCTCTTCCATGTCTTCAGGTGAAGTTTTAGCATCCCAATAATCAGTACCTGATTCTCATTCAAGAAAGATAGGAAAATCAACCAGGCTGTAAACATAGGCAACTCTTTATAATGATAAAGAGATACTCAGATATGGCATAAGAACTTTCTGGAAAGACTAAATACACTAACAGGGTTCAGATTCAAATCACAATTGAACTAGAAGGACAATCAAATGTCAGGTCAATTACAAACTTGGGAAGAAAAATGGCTTGGGGGCCTCCCGGTGAACTGCGACTCATGGCTTCAAAAAGATGAATATCATCTTTTTAATAGTTACAATACGTTTTAGTGTAAGGAATATGATTCGTATGGTGACATGAATGCAATGCAAGTAAACTTTAGAAACTGAAAAAGTGCAACCTGTGTTTTCTGAAGCAGGTTTATTAGCAGAAGCAGTAGGAGAAGAAACATCATTCCGTGAAGAACCATCATCCAAGAACTTTCTGCACGACAAAAAAATAATACTGGTAATAAATCTCAAAAATAAAGTGTTGATTTGGTTAAGGAATTGCCTTTAGCTTCTTGCATGCACTAAATCCTGATTTCCAGCATTCTTTAGAACAAAAATAAATTTCCACCATGTATCTTAATATCATGTTAAAATATGACTTACATTTTCCACCATTCCTTTGAAAGTTCAATCAAATACTTAATTTTAATGCTTTTAACAAACTAACAGAAATGGGAAAACACCACAAACAACAGAGCAAGGACATATCAAACAATCCAATTGTGAAATTCTCGAGTATTAGCGAAAACAACCACCTTGATGGAAGACTTTCTTTGACTGAAACATATCTTTTCCAATATGGCAATGTAGATTTGTGAGTAGCCTTTTTCGCGCCTCCTTTATATGCCCTGACAATATATTCTTCACTCCTTTCTCTGCAGAGGAAGTAATTAGTATCAATATCTCAGCATTGGTTAAACCCTTTGGTGATGCTAATGGATTAAATGAAGTCTCAAGATTTTGCAACTTACTTTCCATCATAGGTTGATAAATATTTCAGGTAAGCAGCTCCAAAATATACACTTACGAAGGGCCTATACAGAAGATCTGGATTTATTTCCACATCATATGCTTTGTAACCCATATCACTGCAAGCAATTTGTAGTGAAGATTAGTGAAATGATTAATGAGTTAAAATTGTTAAATGCTCATAAAAGACAAACAGATCATATAGTTGTTACCCAAACAGCCAAATAGCAGTTTTTGTTGAAATTTGCATGAGACCTTGAGTGGTTTCCTTAGACTTTTTTTCAATACGCATAGAAAGGAGCTGTCTGTCACTTTCAAGTTCACAAATTGCACAAATCATTTCCTGTGAAACATAAAAACGATCCTGAAATTAAACATCTATGGTAGCAGAGAAAAAACTTGAAGCAAATAGAAAAGGACATCCTGTTTTTCTTATTTGTTTCACATTTATCTGCTATGGAGAGATATCAGAAATATCCCTTTTCTCTGATGGGTGAAAAATGAAAAACATATAAATAAATCAATTTCTGTAAACAGATTTCATTCCCCTGAATTAAACATCATCCATGTTGTCAAACTTATAAATCCAGAACATAAAATACACAACCAGATGAAAGATACAAACCGGATCAATCTGTGAATCAAAATGTCTTCGAACAGTGATATTGACAACAGCCTGAAAGCATACGACACAATGCAAGGGAAGATCAAAGAATAAGATCAGACCCAGTTGAGTAAGTAACCTGCATATGAGTATTCAACATATAACATATGCCTTATGCAATGAATCTGGTTTACCTTTATCTCAGTCTGAGTCAAAAAAGGCTCTCCATCAGGATCCCTAGAGAGATGGACTTTCTGTCCTCTATCTTCTCCAGCATCTAGCCATTCAGTGCTGACTTCAACTTCCTTCCACATTTCCTTCATGTCCTCGGGATCAACACAATCATCCCAATACTTGTAGCTGACTGCCATCCTCAATACTACTTGATCTCTCTTATAGCATCTATCATCATCCACAACAACAATAGCATCAATCTCAATTCTCAATATCTCCCATCAAAAACCTAAAAAACAAAATCATTAAACACCCTATAAAATTCATAAAAACATACAATGTCACACTTATAACATATAAACGTTATCAAATCAAACATACAAACGTGATCAAATCAGTACAGCAGCATCGTCTCGACTACGTATAACACATTGTACATAACAATTTAATAGTAACATTACCAAAATCAAGAGATCACATATTAAAAGAGACATTGTTAAAACTCTCAATATATAGCATTATCAAATATAAAAAAACACGTAGAATTATATTGAAATTGAACATTATAAGACAAACCCATGTACCAAAATGAAGAAACAAACATTACGGAGAGGGGGTTTACTTAAGAGGCAGGAGGAAATGGGGTAAGGAAATGAAATCCTTTCTTCTGGGGGCTCTGTGTATGTTTGTTACTTTGTTTGTTGGTTAGAATGAAAGTGTGATTGAAACAAAAGGAAATAATAAAAATCGAGGCCAATTGGACGTGAGGTAGAAGAGGTTTTGCGTGGCTGACACGTGGCGTGCCCCGCTGTCTGGTTTTCCTTTTTCAGGTGAAATGGCAATATCTCTCCCCCCCATTTGGGAACTATTCGAATGCGGCTGAGAGTATATTGCTCTTTCTTATTCCCTTCTTTTTCTGGCCACTGAATTGGTTTACTAAGTTTAGCTTGTGTGGTCAACATGATTGGTTTGACCATATTATTGTAAATTCATTATGACGTGGCACGATTTTGTTGGTTCAATAGTAATTCTAGAGTCTGGATTTTTTTTTTTTTAAGGTTTTCAATTTGTCACCAGTAAATTTAATGGTTTTGTTAACTTTTTTTTATGAAAATAACTTTTATAAAAAAAATTAAATTATTTTACATCCATATTTGTTTAAAAAACCTCACCATATATGAATTCATTAAATAAATTAAAAAAAGAAGCATATAATAAAATATTATTAATTTGAGTTAAAAAATACAAGATACTTCTAATAGCTAGATACAAAGAATTTTTCCATCGTCACCAATTAAGCGTTAATTATAGTTTGATATGCCTATTAGTTATAGTTTGATGTCTAAGACATCACACATGCACCGTAAGAGAAAAAATGACCGAAAGAAGGTTGGGGTGGATTGCAATTGCGACAGTTAGGGTTTCCTGGAGTTTTGATCATGGGGGCATGTTTGCTAGATTTCAAACCTATAGGGATTTATGGTTAATTCTCAAAGGTGTGTCTATTAAGTTTTAAACTTGTTGGATATACTGACGTCACCGATCGAATCGACCAACCCAGGAATATGCCCCTTGACTGGTTCATGGGGTGGTTTAGGTTTTTAGAACATTGTAAAATATCACACATTCATTGTAAGAGAAAAAAGTCTTGTTATTAACAAGATCGACCTATTTCTTATTATCATTTATATATAGAGTTTATATGATTTTTGCATTATTTTCAAGCTTTATATTGATAAGAATATGACATACAACCACAATATTCTTGTTGATATGAAAATTCGTACTAACTAGAGAGATCCGATTGACTTTGATGGAATCAGAATGAATGTAGGCGTGATTACGGATAATCAACGATGGGTGAATAATAAGTACAATAAAGTAAAAGACAATAAAAATTTTTAAAGTGGTTCGCTGAGATGATCTCTTATGCCTACGCCCACTGTTCTTATATTTGCTGCAAGAGCTTATAATCAGAGTTCAATGAAAAATTTCTAACCTCGTTTTTATCATTGAGGGGATTTATATACAAGGTTTGTACAAAGAAACGAGCAAAAATCAAAGGATTACAATTGATCTAAACTGCAATTCTGATATTCTCACGATTGGGCGTTGTAATTGCGCAGAGATTGTTGTTAATCTAGTTATTCCTGTAATATCTGGGATATGAAATTATCTAGGAATTGATTGAATGATTATTCAAGTTGTTCGCGATTAACTTGTGCTGGATCGAGCTATATGTCGACGAGCTTATATTGGGTCGGACAACCAGTAGAGTCAAATTGATTCTGGATCGATCTAATATCTCGAAACTCACCGAAGTTGATGAAAAAATCACAAACAACAACTGTCAATATGGTCAAGCTCAAGGAACAAGTTAATGACCCAATTAAACAGTATTGTACTATAAAAGTCTTCGAAAGAAACTAAATACTTCTACGATAATCTGCTCGACTATTTTATCCAAGACTTTATCGTAAAATTAAATACCAGAATCGTTTTTTAAAATATTTTTACACGTATCGCGGGACATGTCCATATTAGTAATAGACAAACGAAGAAATTAGCTAAAAATTGAACAGAAATAAAAGAAAAATGCTTTAATCACAAAAATGTATAGCATGATGATTAAAAGGTGGCACTCCATGGAAATTGGAATCCAATAATGCGTCGTTTTGTTAATTAATAAAAAGTTAGATGCACGTGGAGGGTGTTGTTGGCAGCAATCCAAACACTGCGTTGCCTTTAAGCAAATTTCTAGAGTAGACCGTCCCCACTTTGAGCCACCCGACCAATAACGTACATTTCCCTACGGATTGCTTCTATACAGTCCATCAAGTTCTTGTCTTTTTATTTATTTTTTTTATATATAATAAATCGATAATATTATCTTATGGATATAATAATTAAAGAAGACGGATACTTAAATGGTTACTTCGATATAATCAATAAATTTTTTATGCATTTGTTTTGTGAGAAGAGAAGCATTTCGATATTCTTATGATAGTATTATTAGATTAGTATATGGTATAAATAAATAATTGTTATAAGTTAACCCATAAATGAGTAAATATATAGATCGGAATTATTTATCAAGTATATGTCAACCTTATATATTAAAAATATTATTAACCTTTACTAATTTTAGCACATCAATTTTCAGCTAAACCATTACTGGATGTTTGAATGTGACAATAGGGATTTTTAGATATATTATTTAAGAGGATTTACTTGACCATTAACTTTAGAGTTCCAAGACTTTGAGAGATTAGTCGAGGTATACGTAAACTGATTTGGACATTTTAATCACAAAAAAAAAAAATTTCAACTTTCATATTTTATTGATTTATGATATTTACTATTTAATTCAAAGGTTCGCATGTCAACCTCACGCATGCTAAATCCATAAATTTATATTAATTATAAATTAAATTATTAATATTTTAGCATATGCTCTAAGAATATAAACTATTATTTAAAATTTTTTAATTATTTTTATTATTAAAAAATTTTAAAGTGCAAAGAAATCTGTCATTTTTTTTTTCACAAAAATGGTTTATTTCACACAATTTGCAATAAAAAAATTGTAAGAAGTTTTGATTTTGCTACTTTATTTATTTTAATCACGAGTCAAGGTGCAAATCTGACCGTAGACTTGGTAATTGTAGGGACTTTAGAGCGCGGAACTGGATTGAAAAGTCAAAACCTAACCACAAACGTGGCTTTCACCAGCCACAGGCAGCCGACTTGTCGGTAGGACCGGCTAAATCTAAAAATGAAAAAAAGCCCAAAATAGGCCCAGCCATGGACCGACGTGGCCTTCGAGGGGTCGCTGAACTTTCCTCAGCTCGCAATAAAACGACAATCCCACCTACGTTTATCTCACAGTCGTCTTCCCCAGATACAATTAAGAAATGTTATTATGTCCCCGTTCTCATTCCCTTATCATACGCTTTGTTCTGAAAAGCCAACATTTTCAAATCTGGACACTGGCAAGCTTTGATAGGCACATGTAGAAGTAAATATAGGGCGAGAAACAGAAAGGTGGTGTAATACGTTGATGTGTAGCGTTGTTGACATAAAAACTCCGCTCAGTTATTCAATTTCTGTTTTAAAAAAACCGCGCTACCTTAACCCAAAACTGAGAATAAACAATTGTTTTCTTTTGCTTTTAAAAACACTTCATTTCGTATTTCGGCCACTGCCTGCCTGCCTCCTCTCAAACTGAAAAGCCAGCCCTCTCCTTTCTTTTCTGTTCCTCTTTACTAGGGTTTCTGCTTGTTAAAAAGAGAAGCCTCGGGAAAAGTGGCACTGTTGTTTTCACAAATGGCTTTCTCTTCTCTCCTTGATCTACGCCCACCGTTTCTCTTTCACGCGCCGCCGACTTCTCCTCTCCTCCTCCGATCGTCTCAAGGTCCGATCGCGTCCTCTGTTTTTGCCTTGTTTTTTAGAACTCCGTTTGGTTGTTGTTGACTGAACTGAGCTTGGAATCTCAGTTGCTTCTTTTATTTATTTATTTATTTGGTGCTTATGGAATTAAAAAATTGAAGTTTATTACATTTAATATATTTGGAAATATATTTATATATTAAGCTGATCTGAGTTTAGGTAACTGGCTTCTATGTACATAACCGGTACGGACAACGTTGTACGGCCAGTTTGTTTCATAACAGTTCTGTTTTCAATTTCAGTAATGTCACCGGAAAAGTGTCGAATCATTTTCTTTTTCTTTTTAATCGTGTTATGTTGTTTTAAGTATTGATTTTGGATGATCTTTTTATTTATTGTTTATTTTTTTAAATTAAGAAGCTGTTTTAAAAGTTTGCTTCTTATTCTAATAATAATTTAATAATGCAATTTTCTCAGGGTTCATGTGTTGGGTTAATCTCAACACTCCAGCATTTTTGGTTCTTCGGTCGCGAGCGGTCTTCTTCTTTACAGTTGAGTGACCTAGTAATAAATTCGGTGATGCGTTTGTTTGTTTCGTTCTTGTTTTGTTGTTAATAGTGGGACTCTTTTGTGTTAATTATGCAGGAGATATGTTGCCAAGAGTATTCAACCCACAAAGCCACTGCTACAGAGTTCCACCCACGGTTCCAAGTAAGAATAAAAGGATTTCATTTAGTGATTCATAATCTTGGAAACTAGTTTAATAGTGTGCTGATCTGTTTTGTTTTGTTAGAAACTTGAGCAGTGGGAGCACAAAGATTGGAATCAATGGTATGTTTTACTCTGATTGGACTATGCTTTGTTTTGCTTATTTTGACTTTGAAGGGATTAGCCTTGCGAAAGTAGCTGAAGAGTTGTGTTCATCTCTAACCAATATTACAGAGCTACAAAAGGTTTAGGAGCTTGTGTTGATGTGTTTTAACGATGGTATTTGAGTTTTTATGGCGTATTTGTTAGACTGAAATTTGTTATGCTGTAATGAAGAGTTCATTAGTTGCTCATCTCTCTAGCGTTGAATACTAATGAAATCTCAATATTTACGATTGCATTATTCTTATTCATTTCAGATAAGGGCTTTTAGTTAAGAATTGTGAATGATAACTCATTTGTTGCTGAACTTTGCAGGTTTTGGTCGCATTGGAAGACTGGTTTTGAGAGTAGCAACCTCGAGGGATGATATTGACGTGGTAGCAGTAAATGATCCCTTTGTTGATGCCAAGTACATGGTAAGGATGTACAATTAGTTGCGCGTTGTCGCACTTTTATTGTTTAAGTTCTCTTGGTTGATGGATGTTTAACTATTAAATAAGATTCATAGTTATTTTCTGTGCAATTTTTTATTGAAAGTTTCTGTGGTAATATAGAAGTGTTTGGTTGAGTCTTTTTTGGCTTCATGATATGTTTTGGTAGTATAACTTTTTCTTCCCTGACAAATGATTGCTCATCTCTCAAGTCCATATTTACCATGGTATGATTGTTAGACTTCTTCAATTATGGAAAGATGTGTTGTTGTTCACTTTTTTTTTCCTCTTCTCTTGCAGGCTTACATGTTTAAGTATGATTCCACTCATGGAGTTTTTAAGGGAACCCTCAAGGTTTGGATGAATCCACTTTGGAAATAAATGGGAAGCAGATTAAAATTTTCAGCAAAAGGTAGGGCCTCAGAGATCAAAAAGATTTATATACTGGCGTGGTTTTATTGCAAACATAAGTAATTGATTCTACTTAAGGTCTAACGTTTAACTCTCTACCTAGGGACCCGCTGAGATCCCTTGGGGCGATTATGGGGCTGAGTATGTTGTTGAATCTTCTGGGTCTTACAACAATTGACAAGGCTTCAGCTCACATAAAGGTTAGTTCCGAGTTTTTTGACACTATTTTTTTTTTAGTTCATTGCTATCTTTTTACCTCTCATACATTTATGGACAGATATAACTCAAAACTTTTCTTGACTTTGTGCTATCTAGGTGGTGTCAAAGAAAGTGGTAATATCTGCTCCATCAGCTGATGCACCTATGTTTGTGATTGGAGTAAATGAGAAGACTTACAAGCCAAGCATGGATATTGTTTCTAATGCCAGCTGCACTACCAATTGTCTTGCCCCTCTTGCCAAGGTTTGATTGCATTTGATCCTCAATTTTCAAGCCTTATTGATACTTATTCCGAAAATATATTATTTGGACTTGGGGTTTCATAAATTTAGTTTGCTCCGCCTTGCTGATAATAGTTGGCCCCTCTGTTGGTTCACTTAATACCAGTTTAGAAACATGTGCACACCTCTTACGAGTTGTTCTTGACAAGTAATAATTTTGAGAATTAGCCAAAAAATTAGAAAAAAAAAAGAAAAAGAAATCCACTGTAAGCTTATTGATCCCATTCTTAATCAGCTACTTGAGTTATGCTGTGCCTCTTTTATACATAGTAATGAAATCACCATCACATTTTGCAGGTGGTCCACGAGGAATTTGGTATTCGAAGGTTAATGACAACTGTGCATGCAACTAAGGTCCTTCTCTTTGACTCTCTGATGTGCTCACATGTCAATCTAGGGGTTTGGTAACTAATGTAATCATGGCTGCCAATGTTCAGCTACACAAAAAACTGTTGATGGTCCTTCAATGAAGGATTGGCGAGGGGGACGTGGAGCTGGACAAAACATCATTCCTAGTTCAACTGGTGCCGCCAAGGTTAGACATGAAACATTTGGATTTCCTTGCTGATATAATGAATATGAAATTATGCTGCTACAATTTGCTGCTACTTATACTGCAGGCTGTTGGAAAAGTTCTTCCAGACCTCAATGGCAAGCTTACTGGAATGGCATTCCGTGTCCACACTCCCAATGTTTCCGTTGTGGATTTAACTTGTCGGCTTGAGAAGAGTGCTTCTTACAAGATGTCAAAGCAGCGATAAAGTATGGTGTTTTTTCAGTTATTTTGTACAACTTGCATTTTCTAAACAAATATTTTCTATTCTTTTTTTGGGGGAGGGGTTGGTTGTTTTTGCTTACGAGTTACTACTACTTTCTCCAAATGAAGGTATGCATCAGAGGGCCCATTGAAAGGCATTCTGGATACACAGATGAGGATGTTGTCTCTAATGACTTCGTTGGTGATCAAGGTATATCTGTGTTTATTTATACTTGTGTGTCTATACTTGTAGAAATTGGTGATATACAGAAAGTTAGTAGATGTACATTGAATAATTATCAGTGGAAGAGGGTTCTTGTTGCATTGTGCTAAACATTTTCCAGATATGTTGTAATACTTGTTTCTCTTTCCTCAATTTCTAGCATTGTTAATTCATTTTTAGGATCTCATACCATATGTATCTTACTGACAGTTGCTTTCGTGTCAAGATGATTTTTGAAACACAAAAATATATTCATTTTTAATCTCTATTGGTGCATTTTAGAACTTATGGCTTTGTTTCATTCCAGGTCAAGTATATTCGATGCCAGGCTGGATTGGGTTAGTAGTCTTTCATGAAGCTTGTGTCATGGTATGACAATGAGTGGGGATACAGGTAAAACATCTCTTACTCGCACACTTGGTCAGTGAAACAGATTATATCGAGGTGATTATGATTATGTGATAATTTTATCTTCGATTTTTCTTGCAGCAACCGATTTCTGGATCTGATAGAGCATATGGCATTAGTTGCAGCCCACCACTAATAAAATTACTAAGATGTTTGCTGTTGCTAGCAATTGATGCACAGCAATGCTATGAATTAGATTGAAATAGTAGTTATAATCAATAGCGATTCAGCTTTTATTTTTGGTTTCGAGTGATTTTCATCACAATATGAACTTGGACATCTGATGATGCAACTTGAAAATAATGGAATGTTCATAGTGTATGAGCTTTATTCCAGTAATATACATCTCTGTTTGGGCATGGTGAATTTGTTCATACGAACTCAACTGGCTTTCGCAGTCTTCTCAATGCAATGTTAATAAGATGGTCAATAATCGAGTGGCCTGCATGAAATTTAATATAGCAAATGTTAATGTTACTGTTCCTGTTTAAGCAATTTCCAAGTTGTATTTTGTATTCTATTAAATTTCATTATCATTATCTTTAAAAAATCTGTCATTCTTGGCAAATTTACTTCTAATAAATAGCCTGCCCCAGGGAAAGAAACTTAATGTGAAAATCAGGCTTCAATTAGTATGAAAGAAAAATCTTGAAGTTATTCTGGGCAATGTTTTAATAACAAACACCTAGCAAAGTTGTTGGGTTTGGGTTGATCGGTTTGATCGGCCGATTAAAAGGGGTGACAACTTTTAAAATTCAGTAAATATACCCTTGAAAATTATATTAAGTGCTTACAAGTTTGAAATTTAGCAAACATACTCCAAATGCAAATCGGCTGGTGATTGGTTGGTGGTGGTAATATCTCAAATGCAATCCCAATCATTTCTTGAGCCTATTCCCTAGAAAATCTATCCAAGATCTGCTATATCTCATTGATGTTGACGTCGACATTTCAGGCCAGATCTCACTGACGTCGACGTCGATAACCCCCTCCACCCCGAAAATACTTCCCTCTTCCTTTCGACGAAAACCCATCTCACCTGACCCCCATTAGCCTCACCAATTGCTGGCAAAAGACGGCTGTTGCTGTAGCCTTTTTTTTCGATTTCCGATTGATTCACTCATCGGAAATCAACTTCGTCGCCATCATTGCATTCATTAACACTTTCTCTTCAAAAGTCTTAACATCCTGGTCTTTAATTGTTTGTCGATCATCATCTCAAATTCTAAGTTTTGGGTGAATAGAGATATTGTTAACTCCACCTGGTGAAGCTCTCGGGTCTCGGTTAAACCGGCCAGGCTGGGCCGGGTTTTAAACATCGATTATGGTAATTACCAGATTAATCTATAATGCTAGGGTAACTCAGACTCAGATTAAGTTTCAGTCCGTAATGGAAATGCTTGGAGTCTGGGCCTGACTCGCTTCATTGGATGCCCTCGTTTGAGGAGAACTTGATGATCTCAGGATTTCAGGTGGCTCTGCAGAACTTTCCGTAGGTGAAGGATGTCAGACGGTAAATGAAAGGCTTCGTCTTCGATGCATTTGTTATGTAGATTATTATATCAATTCTTCAACTTTATATCCACCATGCAGTTAATCAATAATAATTTTTCATTTCATTTTACTACAGCTGTGGATCAACTTTTTAAATGAAATGTCATCAATAAATTAGTCTCTTTATTTATTTATTTTTAATTAATAAAATGATTGTGTTTCACAACTATTATCATAAAACTCAAATTTCATCATCAATCCTGGAAAAGAAAAGAAAAACTAATGGGTATTTATAAGAAACGTGGTGATAGGTTGTTGCGCTAGTCTACTTGAAGATTAATCGAAGCGTGTATAAAAGTAATTGCGAAGGCCGGAAATCTATAATATATAATAGATATTAAATTTTATTATATAATTTTTAAATATATATAATATATTATATATATATATATATATATATATGTTTGTTATTATGAAAAGGCCACAATTAACATAACAAGCAAAAGTAATTAGATGTGTATCAATGATGTTGCTCCATGAGTTACAAAACTAGCTAGTCACTTCATCTTAATTTTTGAATGGACGAGGCAGATTTAAACTTTCCAGTTTCACTTCCGGAGGCTCAACGGAGGGGGCATGAGCTTTATAACACACATCATTATGAAGAGACTGAGTCGACCCCTCTGGAGATTGTGGAGAGGGTGCAGGAGCTTTATAACACACATCATCATGAAGAGACTGAGTTGACCCCTCTGCAGATTGTGGAGAGGGGGCAGGAGCCTTACCATGATGATGGTGGTGGTGGTGTTTATTATAACATCTTGATCCCTCTAGAGAGTTTGCGGAAGAAGCAGAATACTCTTCATCAACAGCTTCAGCTGTAATCATTATTGTTGATGCTCGTTTTTACACCAACGAATTTTTATGTGTATAATATCAATTGACTGTTCGAGGCACGTGAAAATGGAATATATGAAAAGTAAAACAACTATAGAGGGAGTTTTTAAGTGGTTCGGACGCTCAGATTGCAAGTCCTACGTCCACTGATTTGCATTGATATTAGTGGGTGTCAGGTCGCGGTCGCGAGCTGACTTACATCAGACGAAAAAGTCAAAGAAAAGTTTACAAGAGAGAGAGAGATTTCTGTTTTTTCCCTTTTTTGTGTAAAATGGCCGAATCCCCTTAATGAAGGGGTCTTCCCTATTTTATACTGAACCGAAGTGTATGATCATCACTAAATCCGTGGTTTGGTGTGATTGTCAGTATATAATCTGGCTTTATGTCCCATTTCCCTTTTTCCAAGCTGACATCGCACGATTTGTTGCAGGAGAATGGACGCGTGTGGGCTCCACATTACTTGGCAGGTCTGACGTGTGCGTGCTGCTCTGACGGGAGCAGGTCGCCCTTCACGTGACCTTCCCACGTCAGCCCTTTGTTTCCTTAGGCATAACAATTATTATATATAAAGGTTATGCATAAACAACAATTGAAATGGATGCATAGATTAATACTTTTCAAAGTGAGATTAAGATTAGTTCATTCTTACCAGAAAGTAAGAGGATCAAGAGCAAGAGAATGAATGAAAGCGACTTTATCTCCATGACTAAGACTAAATTTGATTGTGCAATAAGCAGTGGACAGTGGTTGATGCCTTGATGACATGGAAGAGCCCAGTATTTATAGGAATAAATGACATTATATTTATATATGGATATATAATTAATTAATTAATATGTCATTAAGACTATAATCTATGTTCTAGATTTTTAACTATCTACTACATATCTTCATTAAATTCAATTTCTTATTAGCTTAAAGCTTATTTTTTGAACTTGAATAAGAGATATATGTTTTTTTTTTTTTGGGTAACCGGAGTATCCGGACCACGTGCACCTCATCTAATCCTCGAGATTTATTAAATACTTTACAAACCCAATAATATATGGTATTTATTAATTTACTATTTAAAGAAACAATTTTTTAATAAATTACTTATGCATTTCTAGAAAATAAATAAATAAATAATGTCAATTCACTATTTTAAGGGTTTTTTTTTTTTTTTTTTTGTTTCGTTTGGTTGGCTATGAGCTCATCTAGATGCATCTTAGCTCTCACTTTAATTATAAAATGACTGAGACCATCTCCAACCCATTGTACCAAATTGGTGCAAGTTTTGGTGTAAATACTATTATATCGCCAACCCATTACATCATATTACATTAAAAAGAATATTTCTTAGAAATTCTCTTTCTTTTCTTTTATTGTAATAATCAACAATAAATTTATTTCACTCATTATTTTTGTATATATTAATTAAATATTGGGAATGATATTTTTATAAATAATAATTATTTTAAAATAATACTATTTAATAAAATTAAGAATTTATTTAATCAAATAAACATTACATTTAATATAGAAAAATATTACAATAATAAAATGATACCAAAAAAAAAAAAAAAAAAAAAAAAAAAAAAAAAACAACAATACAAAAGTAAAATTTCATATTGATAGTAATTTAATTTTAGTGTTTTTAAATTAGTGTTAATTTTTATTTTGAGTTATTGTAGTTTAATATTTGCAATGAATAAAGTTTTGTTTTTAATTTTTCATCATTTTTTAAAATTATATCATTATTATGAATTTATTATTATAAATATTAACATAAATAATAATCAAATTAAATTAAATACAAATAATCAAATTTGGTGTAATTTTTGATGTAAAATTTAATAATCAAATTAACTTAACAAAATAATAAAAAAAAAAAATTTAATGGTGCTACAGTGCCACGCCAAATTGGTCTCCACACCAATGTGGCGCAGCAATTAGTGTTAGGTTGAAGCAAAAACTCATGCTTACACCAAAATGGCGTGGGTTGGAGATGCCCTGAGCACGTGGGTAGCACGTAATATTAACCCATTCAATTATCGACCCACTACTCCAATAGCATAGTTTTGGGCCTAATATGTTAATGGCCCACTCAAAAGCCCATAACGCTTTCATGTGCCCATTACATTATAAATTAGGGGAAGTTTTAATAAGTTAACAACAACAAAGAAAAAAAAAATTATTTGGACGGACTCGCTGCATTGGATCCCCTCCTTTGAGGAGAACTTGATGATCTCAATAATTTATCGGGGAGTAGCCAAAGTATATGGAAACACTTGACCCTACTGAAATCATTAAAATAAATATATATTTTATAATAATTAACAATTTTGACCCATTAAAATTTATATTGACCTGTTAAAATTATTTTTATTTTATTGACTTTAATAAGATATTTTCATATTTTAGTGATTGTATTCGAAAATACTCAATTTATTTTTTACCAATTGGAAATCCTTGTTACGCTTGTACGGACACTTTTCCGGAGACGATAAGATCCTGGAATCCAATTTCAGCACCAATTCCAATTTCCAATACCAGATCATGATCAGTATTTCTTGTAAATGGGGGAAATATTTTCTGCATATAATCTGAACAGGCACCATATGTTTATTTTCATTATCCTGTTAAACTGTAACCAAGACAGGGAAAGTTTGTAGTCTCAATCCTGTTACAATCAACATTACTCAGCCTGAATTCAAAAATCAAAACATGGTGGTGTGTGCAAGAATTGGAGGCCAATATAATTCTTAAGAAGCAGGAAGATCGAAGGGAAGGATTGCTTCTGTGTTCATTTAACATCTTCAAACTCCCAACTACTAGGATTCCGCATGCTCATGTTCCTGGAGTTCTCTCTAATTCTATTTCAGTGTCTAAAGCAATCTTACCCCATCCACTTTCATCTTCCGCATAATCCTGAAACATTATAATTAATCATTCTATTAGTTCATTAAGAAAATCTGGAATCAAATCTCAGTAAGATTTATTGATATGCAATTTACCATCTTCATTAACTTGGCTTCCAATACCTTCACATCTACCAGAATCTTAATCCCTGTCATAAAATGAAAATAAAAATAAATCAAGTATGTTGATGGAGCATGTTAACCTCAGACAGAGAAAGAGAAAGCTCATACAGAGATGTGAATGGTAGGGGTGTTTGCATCTGGTAAATCGCTAATCCGATTATGACAAAACTCATCAAATTCTGTGTTGCTTCTTTCACTGGAATTGTTACTGAGGAGGATGAACAACTTGGAGAAGATAGAGAGTGAATCTCCATCATAGAGCTCAGAAGAAACGAGTTTAATGGTGTGAATGTAATTGAGATGCAATGGTGAAACTAAAGGGGACGAGTATTTATAGTGGCATTGATATGTTGTGCCATTAATACTAATACTATACGTTAGACTACGCAATTCCGAGATGCATTTCTGGGAAATGTTTCACCGGCGACGTCGCACCATAAGTTACAGTAAGGGATTATAGGGTTTTGGGTTTGAGGTTAATATTACCTGAATCATAATCTAATTAATTTTTGTGCGTCTTTTACTCTGTACCGTTTTTATCTTGTAGGTATTATAAGAAAAATGTCTTCTTCCGACGATATTTCTATTAATGTAGACGAAAAATATTAGAAAATAGAATTTACGCGAATGAAAACAGTATTGCAATCTCATTGTAAACAATTAGAATCCAACCTTACCATAGATTACAAATAAATATGCTTATTTTGGGAAGGTTATATGTTTTAAATTACTTAATTATATACTCTTTATTTATTTTTGTTAAATACATGTAGACAAAGCTCGATTGGTCCATTGGGACCAATAATATGTCTAGTCCAACTCGTTAAACTGAGATGGAATTAGAGGATTACAACCTTATAATATTAATGCCATTAAGAACGTAATTTGGCTTAGATTCTTTGGTATCTAATAATTTATTAAGTTTACTAAATTTACTTCCATCTTTAACATAAATAATTAATAATTATTGAATTTACTGCCATATAAGAAATTCAAAATTAAATGTACTAAATTTACTTCCATATTAGCTAAAGACTTCCATCTTTAATATATCATAAATAATTACTGAATTTATTACCATATATAAATAATTAAATATACTATACTGGATTATTGTCTTTTAATTGACGTAATTAATACTGTAATCTGTTGTGTAGATTCTTTATAATAAATGTATTAAATGCACTTCCATATTAGGTGAAAACTTCTATCTTTAACAAATATAATCAACAATTACTAAATTTATAATTTTCATATTAGGTAAAAAATTCGATATCTTTAAAACCAAAGTAATAATATTGCACATGGTATCAGAGCAGTTAGACTCACGTCGCCATGATTAACACCTCAAATCTCAACACTTCAGTGAACAAAGGAGGAGACAAAGCGATGGAAGCCGAAATCAACGTCTCTAAAGGAAATGAAAAAAGTGCAAATTTCATGAATTCTTCATGGAATTTTGGTATAAGTTCTGCAAACTTCACTTCGAATTTCAATTTTCCTAATTCGTTGCCAGTGATATCTGTGAAATTGTTTGAAAAGAACTGAAATCGCAAGTATTTCCAGCATTGGTGTCGTTTGATTTAGATGGATTAGTGACTGAAGAAAAGTCATGTCCATCTCAGTTTGTTAATGAAACCTCTGAAAGTTTTGGTGTTAATTCTAAAAGAATAAATTCTGCTTATGTTCTGTGGAAAAGAATGGACCAATTCTAGGTCGGTTGTTTGCGTCGATTTCTGAGTCAATGTTTGGGCATGTTGCAAAGTGCCAAAGTGCTTTTGATATCTGGAAAACTCTTGACCATCACTTTGTCATAGAATCCAGAGCTAGAACCATGCATTTAAGAAACATGCTTCAGTCCACAAAGAAGGAATCACTTTCGATTAATGAATATGTACTGAAAATGAAGGAGTTCTCAGATTCTCTTTATTCTAGTGGAGTTCATATTTCAACAGAAGACCTAATTGCATATATACTGGATGGACTTGGTCCTGAGTATGATGTAATTGTAGCAAATCTGTCATCAAGAAGTGATCTGACGATTCATTAAGTACAGTTCTATCTGTATAAACATGAAATGAGGATTGAAAGGCATAGTGCAATTTATGGAGGAATGCATGAACAGTCTTATCTAGCTAAGTCAGCAAATATTCCTCAGTCTAATATGAAGAGAACAGATTCTATTATACGAAGTTTTGAGCCTGTTAATTACACCAGTAGCAATTCTCTGACATACAAAGGGAATGATGTTCACAATCAATCTGGTTTATATGGACATCACAACCACAATCAATCTGGTTTATATGGACACGCTGGCTCTTATGTGGTTTCTCCTCAAGACAATAATATGTTTGCGGCTTTTGCATCTACTCAAGAGTCAAATAGTTATGGCAGAGGAAGAGGAAGAGACATAAATTTTTTGAAAAATAGAGTAATTTGTCAAAGTGTGTAATAAGTCTGGGCATACTGCTATCAATTGTTATCACAGGTTCAATCTATCTTATCAAGGAGCTCAAAATCAAGGTGCTAGCAATGGTGTTTCACAGTTCAAAGGAGCAGAACAGGCCATGATGGTTCAGAATACCACAAATTTTAAAGGAAATACAACAAATACAATTGGCCAAGCAGATTTTGATCTGACTCAATCAAATAATATTGTTGGACAGTGTTCTTATTTTGCTCAGCCAACCACTGTTTCTGATCCATCATGGTACATCGATTCTGGTGCAACTAGTCACATCACACCAGATCTCAGTCAATTGGAGAAAAGCAGAAATTATGAAGGTGGTGAGAAGTTACAAGTGGGCAGTGGACAGCTCTTGAATATCTCACATACAAGTTTTTCTTCTATTCCCACCTTAAATTCAAACAAAGTTCTTTATTTGCAAAATATCTTGTGTGTGCCACAGATTACTAAGAACCTTCTTAGTATTTCCAAGTTTACGAAGGATAATGATGTAATTGCTGAATTCTTTGTTGAACATTGCATTATAAAGGATAAAGCCTCAGAGGAAGTATTACTGAAAGGGGTTCTCAAAGATGGTTTGTATCAGCTGTTAATTTCTCAAGATCACTCTCTGCAGTTACATCAAGTTTTTGTTCCCAAAGAAGTAAAGAAGACAGAAGAATGTAATAAGAAATCTTATCAGAAAAGTTTGTTTTCCAATAAGTCTTACAATAAGGATGTACGTTCTGGTTCAACTGCATTAGTTAGTAGTGCAAATAAGGATGTACTAAAATGGCATCAAAAATTAGGGCACCCAAGTATTCAAGTACTGTCAAATGTGCTACAAAAACTGAATGTAACCTGTAATGTTTCTGATATTAATAAAGGTTCAGTTTGTGTAGCTTGTCAATATGGAAAACAACATCAAATTTCATTTCCTTCTGTTGGTTTGAATACAGATTACAGAGCATCCTTTTGAGTTGGTACATGTAGATTTATGGGGACCAACACCAATCACGTCAAAGGAAGGATATAGGTATTATCTTGTGATAGTAGATGACTTCACCAGATACAGTTGGATTTATCCATTGAAATTGAAGTTAGAAACACAACATTTTTGTCCAGTTTATTACCTTGGTAGAAAGACAGTTTTTTTGTCAAAATTAAAAGAATTCAGACTAATTGGGGAGGATAGTTCAGAACACTTCTACCTTATCTAAGCAAACTTGGCATCATTTTTAGACATCCTTGTCCACACACACTTCAACAAAATGGAAAGGTGGAAAGAAAACATCGGCACATCACTGAAGTAGGGTTAACCTTACTTGCAAATGCTTTTATTCCCTTGAAATATTGGTGGAATGCTTTTCACACAGCAACTTATCTCATAAATAGGCTGCCATCTGTAGTTTTGAACTACAAATCACCATTTGATGTGTTATTTTAAAAACCATCAGAGTTTCATTCTCTGAAGGTGTTTTGGGTGCTTATGTTTTCCATTTCTTGGGGCTTATAACAAAAATAAGCTAAATTTTCATACCTTACGGTGTGTTTTTCTTGGTTACAACACTTCTCACAAAGGATATCTCTGTTTAAGTCCAGATGGTAGAGTTTACATTTCAAAAAGTGTTACATTTGATGAGGGAATATTTCCCTTTGCAGAAGGTTTTCCTTGGCCAAATCAGAAACTTGAAACATCATTCAAAGTTGATAACCAGCAGTCATCTTGGCAACTACCTTTCTCTTGGATTTCTAATGATCAAGAGAAGTTTAAAATGTCAAGTTCTAACAATTTTGTTTCTGATGATGTGCAGGGAAAATCTAACAAAACTGCCCATGATGAAAATAAGCAGAATGCTAGTGGATCTAACATATCAGTTAGTTCATATAGCTCATAAGGAGATGAAAGTGCGGAGCCAAGAGGCATAAATTCTTCAGAAAAGCAAGATGATGGCCTGAATATAGTTTCAAATTCTTCAGACTATCCAGAAATTCAGCTGGAAGTTCAGTTGCCACCTATACCAACCTCAGCAGCCAAAACAACAAATCAACATTCCATGATTATCAGATCAAAGGCAGGTAATGATTCCTTTGCTTTTAATACTACCGTTGAATGTCCAGAAGAACCAACCTCAGTAGAAGTAGCTCTACAACATAAGGAATGGAAAGCTGCAATGCAATTGGAGTTTGATGCTTTGCTTCAAATGATTATATGCCATCAAACTCGAAATTTTAATTACTTGGAAGAGAATTTAGGAAAATGAACCCAATTCAAATATCATAAATTCATTCAACTATTTAAAAACATATCTCAAGAAAATGATTAATAATATCTACAAGGAAAATCCTCTAATATCAAGGTGAAGTTTCGGAACACCAATTTAAATTAGAATTTTTAACTTTGAATAATTAAAATAAAAATAAAAATTGCTTCATGAGAGGTACCTAGACTTGATAGGGATCCATATATTTGATTACCGCTTAAATCCAATACTCTCAAGTTTTTCAAATTTGCTAAATCATATATAAAAAAAAAAAAGATAAATAGAAGTTAAAAAGTCATACATAGGAATCAATAATTGAAAGAAAAAAATTAACCATATGTTCTCAAAGATTTTAGAGTAGTGATAAAAAGATAATAGCAATTTGATATACTGGTTAAAACTTTACAAATTCGAACAATAATTTTTACCCAAACAAAATTGAACAAATTGTAATGTTATTTCCTTTATTCTTCTCTTATAAATCTATTAATTCACCATAATTAGAAAAAAAAATTATTCTCGTTTGTTTTTATCACCTAAATTCTTTTCTATAATATTTTACACATCAACTATACAACTTTCATTGAGAAATATTATTAATTGTTAATATATTTAATATAAGAGTATATTAGTAAATATAAATTTAAACGTCATTAGTTTAGAAACACATTATGTATCTAATAATTACTAAGTTTTTAGTGTTTAGAGAAAAAAAAAATAAAAAAAAAAAGCCCCTAAGTTTATACCTACACCAATAAAAAGAGTTTATTATTATTATTATTATTATTTTAAATAAGATATAAAAAGATTAAGATTAATTAATAAGAAATTAACGAATAATACTTAAAAAACATATATACCTTGTTTGGCCGATTTTAGACCTTCTCCCATATTATTCCAATGAAGATCCAAATTGGTAAGTGAAGTTAGGTTATTCAAGTACGGTAAAAGAGTGGCATTGAACCAACTGTCACTAAGATCCAAGATCTTGAGTTGTTTCAAAAACTTGAAGTATGTTGTAAAGGTCGTGTTAATACATTATCGACTCAATATATTTATTATTTACTCAACATATTTGTTCATTATCCCCAAAAAAAAAAAAATTAATGCATCAACATACATATATAGCTCAGAATAATCTGCATAGCTTATATAATCTATTTTTATACATCAAAACAGTACTTTTACAATTATTTAACAAGTTAATAAGCATGTTTTGTAATTTAATTAAGGGTGTCAACAATGACATAAATTTTTTGTATGGCCCATATACTGAATGTAAACTATGAAAAAAGTTTTTAAAATAAATAAATATATATTGCTAGACTATTGCAAAAGTAATTTAATTGGAGCATATATTTTAAGCTAACTACTTAAATAATATACATATATTTATTCTCATGCCAACCTTCAAAGTAATTGTAAGATAAATTAAGACTTTTCAACTCTTTAAAAGGATGAAACAAAGATAAATTTAGAGTTGGAAGTCTATCAAGAGGGTAATATGGATTGAATTGCCTTGTATGATTGAGGGAAAGTTTGATGACACGTCCAGTAGTGGCGTTGCATTGAACTCTCTCCCAATCACAACAATTAGACATTTTATCATCAACCCATGAAACAAGAACTTTTTTCGCTTGAAAATCACTAACTGCTTTTATGAAGGACTTTAAATCTAACAGACCAATCCTCTCATTCTCGAAACAACTATTGAATCTAGATTTATGAACCAAAACTAATACAACCCAAAATGACAACTTAATTAACACCATTTCCATTATAACAATCCTCTCTCTCAATGCCTATCAATTTGCTTGTTCACTATGCTTTAAGTTTTTCTTTGTTCCCCTTTTGTGTTGATTTATATAGAACTAAATTGGAAATCTCTATCAACTTTTGTGTTTTTAGTCATGACAATCTCAATCAACTAATGGAGTAAATTAGATGGCCAGTAATACTATTTAATATGGTCATAGCAATCTCAATCAATTAATGAGTCAATAGTTTTTGTTTGTTTAGTTTACCTCAAAAATCAATGATTTATTAAGTAATATTAACAAAAATGATTAATTTTTTTATTTTTATTTTTTAATAAAATTATATAGAAGAACAAAGTTTTTTTTAAAATTTTTTGTTGAACTGAATGCTTGAAACGACATCGTACTAGATATTAGTGGAACGGTGTCATTTTGGATAGCTTCAAGATGAGTCCTGACCATTGATCCAACAGATGAGAATTCGCCACAAGTCAACAATATAAAAAAGAAAGTCTTCGTTCGCAAAACTAAGGGGTTTCTCACATCGAAAGAGTCTGTTAAGTATTCTTTGTACATAGTTAGGTTCTTGTTATTCTGGTTCTGATTCTTTGTGTAATCTGCGTAATCTTGAGTGGTTTTTGGTGTAATCATCTGAGAGAAGAGCAATACTATTCTTGTTCTAGGGATTCCAGGGTTAGAGTATTCCTAGGGTTAGATTGCAGGTTGAATCAGAGGGGTGTGAGTTGGGGTTTCTGGGTGTATTCGAATCTAGGACTGTAAGTGATTGGTTCTATTAATCGTAGTGCAGCGAACTCCCCTTTTCGGGAGTTCAACGTGGATGTAGCTTGTTCAAAATAGGGCAAGTGAACCACAGTAAAAAC
The DNA here is from genome assembly GCF_008641045.1 of Pistacia vera. Lineage (NCBI taxonomy): Eukaryota > Viridiplantae > Streptophyta > Magnoliopsida > Sapindales > Anacardiaceae > Pistacia > Pistacia vera. Next base: position 1,201,926 of record NW_022195444.1, on the reverse strand, counting down.
TGTTGTTGTTTGTGTGTGTGCTTTCTTGACTCAGTTTATTTGGATTGTGATTTGTTTCTTGGTAGTTACATAACAATGGTATCAAAGCCTTTATTCGTTAGGAATAACCTTTTGGGGGTTTGGATTAGGGTTTTCTCATATCAAAGAAATTAGGGTTTCTCGATTTTGGGGGTTTCTCAAATCTAGGGTTTCTTGATCAAATTGAGGGTTCTTAGAGCCAAATCCGAGGTTATTAGTTTCAATTACAGCAAGGGTAAAAACAAATTAGGATTTCTGTGGGTCGTGTGGTAAAGAGTCAGATCTATATCGAGTTCTTGATTTCTTTGTTCCTAAACACAAAATCAATCATAGAACCATGACTAACACCACCACCCGAATGGAGATCTCCCAATATGATGGGAAGATTGACTTCGGGAGTTGGAAGAAGAAAATGAAAGCGCTACTTTCGCACAATAAAGTTGGCCTTGCACTAGAGAAGGATCCCAAGAAGTGGACCGAAGAGAAACTGGAGAAAAAGGAGGAGATTGACGAAGAAGCCTATAACCTAATCATGATGAACCTATCAGACAACGTATTGAGAAAGGTTGATGGAATTGAAACCCCTCTGGGGTTATGGGGTAAGCTCGAATCCTTGCATGCTCTGTAATCTGCCCCAAATTTAGCATTCCTTAAAGGTGCTTTATTTTCATATAGATGGATAGTAATAAGACCATAGAGGAAAACTTGGATGAATTCCTTAAAATGACTCTAACTTTAAAAGGCATCGATCAAGAATTAGGGGAAACTAGTTTGGCTATGATACTATTGAATTCTATAAATGAAGAATACCATGTTGTTAAGAATGCACTCCAGTACTCCGGTACTGTTCATAGTGTTGACTTGATAGTGGCAGGTCTTAAGGCTAGAGAACTTGAATTAAAGGTTTAAAAACGAAATGGGAGCAATATGTTTGTGAGGGGAAAACCAGATATTTTTCCACCTATTACAGGAAACCAACCTAGCCAAGGGTCCAGAAACAAGAAAAAGGGTAAATGGAATAATAGGCATAAGACAAAGTCTAGAAAATGTTTTTTTTGTAACAAAACTGGCCATCTGAAGAAAAATTGTTTTGAGTGGCTTAAGAAACAAAAACAGGGAAACACAGAGAGTAATTTAGCCTCTACAAACACTTAGCTGAAGAAACAAAAGTGCTTACTGTTTCTGTTTCTGACAATACAAAATAGTGGGTATTAGATTCTGGGTGCTCATTCCACATGAGCCCCAACAGGGAATGGTTTCAAGATTTTGAAGATTATGATAGGGAGACTATATTCATGGGGAATAATAATGCTTGTAGGGTGAAAGGAATAGGAAACAAAACCATTAGACTTTGTGGTGGGAAATTGATAAAACTCACACATGTTAAGTTCATTCCTGAACTAAAAAGGAACCTTATATCCTTAGGAACCCTAGATGAGGCAGGGTGATGTTATAGGGCCGAAAATGGGTGGTTGAATGTGTATAGGAACCAGAACCTAATTCTGAAAGGAGAAAAAAGGAATGGGTTATATATACTGTGTGGGGAGTACTATTTTGATTGCTTAAATACAGCCTTAGTCACCTCAAACCTATCAGTTACTGAAAAATGGCACCTTAGGATGGGTCATATGAGCCAAAGAGGGTTAGATATCCTAAGCAACCAGGGTATGCTAGGAAAAGAGATTGTATCAACCCTGGAGTTCTGTGAGAATTGTGTCCTAGGCAAACAGCACAGAGTTAGTTTCCAAAAGGGTACTCACCTGGCCAAAGGATGCCTAGAGTATATACATTCTGATCTGTGGGGGCCTGAGAGAGTGAGGTCACATGGGGGCAGTAGTTACTTTATGTCAATTGTGGATGATTTCAGTAGAAAAGTGTGGATTTACCCCTTAAGAACCAAGGATCAAGCCCTATCCAAGTTTAAAGAGTTGAAAGCCCTAGTAGGAAATCAGCTAGACAAGAAAGTAAAAGCTCTAAGGACTGACAATGGATTACAGGACTGCAACACTGAATTTGATAAATTCTGCCGTGAGCAAGGAATTCTAAGACATAGAACAATAAGGAAAACCCCTCAGCAGAATGGGGTAGCTGAGAGAATGAATATGACTCTCCTAGAAAAAGTTAGATGTTTGCTTTTCACCTCAAGTTTACCTAACACTTTTTGGGGAGAGGCCTTGTCCACAGCAGCCTACCTAATAAACAGGAGTCCCTTCATTGCCATAAACTTTAAATGCCTTGAAAAGGTGTAGTCTGGGAGAAAGCCTGGTTTAAATCACCTGCGAGTATTTGGGTGTGCCGCCTATGCACACACAGTAAGGGGGAAGTTAGAGCTAAGGTCCATTAGGTGTGTGTTCCTAGGATATCAAGATGGGACCAAGGGATACAGACTCTGGGATAGAGAGTCACCAGGGGTAAAAATCATCATTTTAAGGGATGTAATGTTTAATGAATGGGTGTTCCCTTGCAAAGCCACTAACCATGACACAGTCAATCACTTTTCGCCTAAGCACACAAACCACTCACCTAAGACTACAACAATTGAGGTGGAGCCTGTGGGTTAGTAGGTTGGACCACCTCAATCTGATGATGAACAGGTACTAGAAATCTAACCAGGACTAGATGGTCCAGAATTTGAAGAGGAAGAAGCTGTAGCAGATGCACCTGAGCCACAACATGCCCAACTGGAACACCACCAACTTGCAAGGGACATAATAAGAAGAGAGGTAAGACCCCCTGCTAGATTCTCTTATGTTGAACTAATATACACTGCCTTGCTTGCAGGAACAGAGGTTCAAAGAATAGAACCAGACTCATATGAAGAAGCAATGAATTCCAAGGAAAAGGAAAAGTGGAGGGCAGCAATGAAAGAGGAAATGAGATCACTTGAGGTAAACAAAACCTGGTTGGGTGGGGGAGAGGGAAGGGAATAGACTTCAATGAAGTCTTTTCCTTGGTAGTTAAGTACAAGACCATTAGGTTAATGTTCTTCATAGTTGCCCATTACAACCTTGAGTTAGAACAAATGGACGTAACCACTGCCTTCTTGCATGGTAACTTAGAAGAGGAAATTTACGTGTGCCAACCCATAGGCTTTGTTGACTATAAAGCCCTTGATCATGTTTGCATTCTGTACAAATCATTATATGGACTGAAACAGTCCCCTAGGGAGTGGTACAAGAGGTTTGAAACTTTCATTTTAAGCATAGGGTTCACTAGGAGTAGATATGACAATTGTTTTTATTTTAATCTGAATAAGGACCTGCTTGTTTATCTCTTACTGTATGTGGATGATATGTTGTTGGTGAGTAAGTCCAAGTCAAAAATACTTGAGTTAAAGGGAAAGCTTAAGTTAGAATTTGACATGAAGGATCTAGGAAATGCTAAAAGAATCCTAGGAATGGACATTACTAGAAACAGGAGCAAACATGAACTGAAAATTAGGCAAAAATCATACCTGAAAAAACTGGTGTCTAAGTTTGGTATGGCAGACTCAAAACTGGTGTCTATACCTCTTGCAAACCATTTTGTGTTAAACAAAAGTCAATGCCCTAAAACTGAAGTTGAATTAATAAAAATGGAATCCGTCCCCTATGTAAATGTTGTTGGATCTGTGATGTATGCAATGATCAGCACCAAACCAGACCTGTCATTTGCCATCTTCTTACTAAGCCGATTTATGGCTAATCTAGGCAGTGAGCACTGGGCTACTTTAAAGTGGGTATTGAGGTATATTAATGGATCTTTGAATGTTGGATTAGATTTCTGTAATAGGCATGATACACTTGACTTGGTTAGTTTTGTAGACTCTGACTTTGCAGGTGACAAAGACACAAGAAAATCCACCACTTCATATTACTTCACTCTTGGAGGAAATTGTATAAGCTGGAAGTCACAGCTTCAGCCTATTGTAGCCCTCTCGTCGACTAAAGCAGAATATATTGCCATTGCCGATGTGTTCAAGGAAGCCTTATGGCTGCAAGGATTGTTAGCCGAAGCAAAGCTGACAGAGGGAAAGGTAACCATATATTGAGATAGCCAAAGCGCAATTCATTTGAGCAAGAACCCAGTTTATCATAAACGGACAAAGCATGTAGATGTCCGCTTCCATTTTGTCAGAGACTTAGTTACTCAAGGAGTAATCGATCTAAGGAAGGTATCTATTAAGAATAATCCAGCTGACATGAGAACCAAGATTGTCTCTCCTGCAAAGTTCAAGCACTACTTGAACTTATTGCATGTGAGGTAATCTGTGAAGACCAGAACAATGAGGGAATTGGTTTGGGTTTGCTGCACTAGGGTGAGTTCAAGCATTCAAGGTGGAGATTGTTGAAGTGAATGCTTGAAACGACATCGTACTGGATATTAGTGGAACAATGTCGTTTTGGATAGCTTCAAGATGAGTCCTGACCATTGATCCAACGACAATCCAATAGATGAGAATTCACCACAAGTCAACAATATAAAAAAGAAAGTCTTCGTTCGCAAAACTAAGGGGTTTCTCACATCGAAAGAGTTTGTTCTATATTCTTTGTACACAATTAGGGTTCTTGTTATTCTGGTTTTGATTCTTTGTGTAATCTGCATAATCTTGAGTGGTTTTTGGTGTAATCATTTGAGAGAAGAGCGACAATGTTCTTGTTCTAGGGATTCCAGCGTTAGAGTATTCCTAGGGTTAGATTGCAGGTTGAATCAGAGGGGTGTGAGTTGGGGTTTCTGGGCGTATTCGAATCTAGGACTGTAAGTGATTGATTCTATTAATCGTAGTGTAGCGAATTCTCCTTTTCTGGAGTTCAACGTGGATGTAGCTTGCTCAAAATAGGGCAAGTGAACCACGGTAAAAACTGTTGTTGTTTGTGTGTGTGCTTTCTTGATTCAGTTTATTTGGATTGTGATTTGTTTCATGGTAGTTACATAACATTTTTTATTAAGGGGTCAACTTTTTTTTTTTTAGTCATGACAACATCAATCAAGTGGCGGAATAAATGGAACGGCCAATAATTTTAGTTTTGTTTTTCCTAACTGATTTGCCAAAATATTAATAGAAATTATTAAGCTTTTAAAAATTTTATATAAAAAATGATCAGTGATGATGATATGGCAATAATTATTGATTTAAATCAATTTATTACAAACATATATGCATTCACTCACACACATGCAGGGCATTAATTAATTGACATTAAACATTAAACTTATATATCATAAGAGAATTTTGATAATCTTTTAATCTATTATATTTATTTATATATCAATTGATATTTAAAATCATAAGTCAATTACTATTTTAGTCATAACAATCTCAATCAATTGATGGGCCAACTTTTTTTGTTCTTTTCGTTTACCATAAATTTGAAAGCTCAGCTAAAGACTATCACATTATTCACACATCAACTTTTATAATTTTTGTCATGACAATTTCAATCAAATAATTAATGGAATAAATTGAATGGTTAACAATTTTTCTTCCTCTAATTTTCAATAAAAAGGGAAAATTTTCCTTAACCCCCATGTGTTTCATATAATTATCTAAGCACCCATTGGTTTTTTAAATAAATTTTTGTTCAACTATTAAAAGACATTTTTACCCTTTAAACTAAAACTAAGAATCTAAATATTATCCCAAATATTTTAAATGTCATCAAATTTTGACAAAATTTATCAAATTTTATTTTTACCTAAAAAAAAACTTTAAAAATATTCCCTTTTACCCAATAATCTTAAAATCCAATTAAAATTATTAAATTCAACATCTCCCATTCTCCTTCCATCCAAACCCACCACAAAATCCACCATATACCATTGAAAAAGCCACATGCAAAACCACCATATATCATCATCACCATGTATCTTCACCAAACCAATTTCATGTAATATTTTCACTTATAAATGGAAGCTGCTTTAACAAGACAACTATGGTTTAACAATTTAAAGATAGAACAAAAAATTAAAAAAAGAAAACAATGGAAGTTGTCGTGGTGGCCATGGCCATCACCGGAGTAGTAAAATTTGGCTACTACCATGGTCACATGTATGAAAATGAAGGGAGAAAGATAAAAAAAATAAAAAAAAAATATGGTTCTTTTTAGAAGCTAAAAGGTCAAATTTACCTTTTTTTCAAAGAGATATATCAATTATACTTATCTCAGTCCTAGTTTTGAAAATAGGACCCTATCATTTACCCTTTAACGGAATGAGAGCTAGGGTCCTATTTTCAAAACTAGTGGGTGCTTGCTTAAGACCATCTCCAACCCATTGCACCAAATTGGTGTGATTTTTTGTGTGCAAACACTATTGTATCTCCAACTCACTGCACCAAATATTACACCTAAAAGAATATTATTTTCTTTTTCTTTGATTGTAATAATCAACAATTAATCTATTTCACTCATTATTTTTGTATATGTTAATTAAAATTGGGAATGATATTTTAAAATAATAATACTTTGAAAATTATAAATTTAATAATTAAGTATTTATTTAATCAAATAAACATTACATTTAATATAGAAAAACATTACATCTAATATAAAATGATGCCAAAAAAAAAAAAAAAAAAAAAAAAAAGACAACAACACAAAAGTAAATTCCATATTGATAGTAATTTAATTTTCCGAATTAGTATATTCTTTCTACAAAGGATCAATTAATGCATTTCAAAAAGCATGGTGAGCCTTTGTATTCTTGATTTGTCTATGTCAAGCAAGAAAATTTTGAAATCGGACATTTTCATCTACGAAAATTTCAACTTCAGGAGTATTGTCCATTCAAGCTTTTGAGATTTGTAGCTTATTCAAAAAGATGTATTGTCCATTCAAGCTTTTGAGATTTGTGGATTATTCAAAAAGATGTATTATCAATTCAAACTTTTGAGATTTGTGGATTATTCAAAAAGATGTATTATCCATTTAAGCTTTTGAGATTTGTGGCTTATTTAAAAAGATGTATTGTCCATTCAAGCTTTTAATTTTAGTGTTTTTAAATTAGTGTTAATTTTTATTTTAAGTTATTGTAGTTTAATATTTGCATTGAATAAAATTTTGTTTTTAATTTTTCATCATTTTTTTAATTATATAATTATTATGAATTTATTGTTATAAATATTAATATAAATAATAATCAAATTAACTTAAATACAAATAACAAAATTTAAATTAAAAAAAAAAATTATTTTACTATATAAACAGTGCCACGCCAAATTGGTGTGCATGAACAGCGCTACACCAAATTTGGCGTGGCACTGTAGCGCTACACTAAATTGGTGCAGAAAATGGCGTTGGGTTGGAGATGCCCTAATAGTTAAAACACACTAGAAAAAAAATGCTAATAGTCAAGTCTTGCATAAGAAGAAAAAGAGGAAGAATATATCATTGAAATCTATTCAAAGGAAAATATTTTTTGGCAAATTAAACAGAGAAAAATCATAGGTCATTCAAATCACTTCATGAGTATGATAAAAATAGATGACTTTAAGTGTCTATTTTTCACTCATACAAATTGTTGTTTTGTATAATATAAGATTTCAAGCATAATTTAACGGTGAATAAATGGTCCAGCTTCATGTTGTTTTGAAGATAGTTTTCACTTAACTGTAGAGGTCTCTATAAAAGTAAATTATTATGCTTATGTTCTTAATCAATTGATGAAGTAAATTCAAGTGCCAACTATTTGTGTTTATTTAGTTTACCTAAAATTTACAAAGTCAGTCAACTACTTTCATATTTTTGGTCATGTCAATCTTAGTTAATTAAATATTGGAATTTAACAATCATTGAAATTTAAATAAATTTTTAAACATAATAATAAATATTGAAATTTTAATAACTTTATTCAATACAACAAAAATTATCCTCAATGAAATTTGATTATTTAAAAGTGATTATTTCAGTATAGTTAATCACATTAAATAAAAGAAATCAAATTAACATAATGAAACCCATATAAAATAATAATTTTCTAAAAGTAATCTAAATTAAACAAATCAATTAGAGGAGGATTTCTATGGTAATAAGATATTTTTCCTACATTAAAAACATAATAATCAAGTTTAGGGAAAAATATAAAATTTATAATTTTTTTACATATAACGAATTCAATTAAATTTGTATAACATGGACCTTATTTATTTGTAATTTGTGTATTGCATTTATCTTGTTTTTGAGTTTGACGATTGATTTAGTAATTTAGAAATTATATAAATTGATTAAGGTGTAATTGCAAATTTAAAAAACCCTATAGATGTTTTTGAAAATATCTAGGAGGGCACTGGCCTGCCCTAGGCCAGTGCTAGTTGTGTCACTAGGAATTATTGTTTTTGATTTAAATTGAATGGAATCTCAATCAAACAATGGAATAAATTAAATGGCCAACAACTTTTTATCCTTCAATTTGTGATAACACTAGTAGTCAAGTCTTTCATATATATATATTAGTCTGATTAGACGAAAATATATATTGACAAATTAAATAAAGAAATATCATATCTTGTAAATTTATCATTTAAATTACAAAAATGTAAATAATCAAGTCTTTTATTAAAAGACAGAGAAAAAAGGGAATCATATGTCAATACATATATTAACCATATATATCTTGAATGGACAAAAGAAGTAATATATTTTTAACCTACATATTTGAAGGGCTTCCAAATGTTGAAATGTCAACATATATCTCAACAAACTAGATAAAGAAATATCATAAACCTCGAGGTGATGGATTCCTTATGGGTCACTCGCAAATTTCCTTCTTTTGGTCACAAAAATCTCAATCAAATAATGGAACAAATTGAATGGCCAAAAACTTTTCATCCTTAAATTTGTGATAAAATTAGTTGTCAAGTCTTTCGTTTAAAAGGAAAAAAATGACATATCTTGCAAATTTGTCATTTAAATTACAAAAATGATAATGGTCAAGTCTTTTATTAAAAGACAAAGAAAAAAAGGAATCATATGTCAATACATATCTTAATAATATATACTTTAAATAGACAAAGAAGAAATCTGTTTTCACCCCTACGTAATTGAAGGGTTTCTAAATGTTGAAAAGTGAATATATATTGACAAATTAAACAAAGAAAAATCAAATGTCGTTCAATTCACGCTATTAATTGAAAGCTCATTAAGATTTCAAGACTAAATAAAAAATTAGGTTTGAGATTTTAATTTTGTAGTTATGATTAAAAAAAAAATAAAAATCATATATAACCTTAATATATATAAGCTGGTTGCATCGTCTAATTCAAGTAAAGAATAGAATTTGACAACCACTTAATCTTTGTTGTTTAATTTGTGAAAATATTAGTTTTTGTATCTTATATATATATAGGGCTTCTAAATGTTGAAATGTCAACATATATCTCGACAAAGTAGATAAAAAAATATCATAAACCTCAAGCTGATGGATTCCTTATGGGTCACTTGCAAATTTCCTTCTTTTGGTCACAAAAATCTCTATTAAATAATGGAATAAATTGAATGGTCAAAAACTTTTCATCCTTTAATTTGTGATAAGATTAGTTGTCAAGTCTTTCATACATCAGATATATATAAAAGACGTATCTTGCAAATTTTTCGTTTAAATTATGAAAATGAGTTGTCAAGTCTAACTATCAAGTCTTTTATTAAAATATAGAGAAAAAAAGGAACCAATGTCAATACATATCATACAATATATACCTTGAATGGACAAAAGAAGGAATTTGTTTTCAACCTACGTAATTGAAGAGTTTTTAAATGTTGAAATGCGAATATATATTGACAAATTAAACAAAGAAAAATCAAATGCGTTCAATTCAAGCTATTAATTGAAAGCATTAAGATTTCAAGACTAAATAAAAAAATAGTTTTGAGATTTCAAGACTAAAAAATTAGATTTGAGATTTCAATTTTGTAGTTATGATTAAACAAAAATAAAAATCATATATAACCTTAATATATGTAAATTGGTTGCATCGTTAAACAAATAAATAATAAAATTTGACAAGCACTTAATCTTTGTTATTTAATTGTGAAAATGTTAGTTTTCGTGTCTTTTATGAGACAAAGGAGCAGAAAGAATGTCAATATATATATATATATTATATTATATTATATATATATATAATATGGTATTAATAGAAAAATAAATCTCTTCTTAATCACATATTTGAAGGGCTTTTAAATATTTTTAACATATATCTCGACAAACTCAATAAAGACAGATCATAAACTTAGAGGTGATGAATTCCTCATGGAGTATCGCAATTTCTTTTTTTTTTTTTTTTTTTGTCACAAAAATCTCAATCAAATAATGGAATAAATTGAATGGCCAACAACTTTTTATCCTTTAATTTACGATAAGATTAGTTGTCAAGTCTTTCATTAAAAGAAAAAAGAAGACATATGTTGCAAATTTATCGTTTAAATTACGAAAATGTAAATAGTCTCGTCTTTTATTAAAAGACAGAGAAAAAAGGGAACCATATGTCAATTCATATCTTAATAATATATATCTTGTATGAATAAAAAGAAGGAATTTGTTTTCAGCCCTACGTAATTGAAGGGTTTCTAAATGTTGAAATATAAATATATATTAACAAATTAAACAAAGAAATATCAAATGTGGTTCACGTTATTAATTGAAAACTTATTAAGATTTCAAGACTAAATAAAATAATGAAATTTGAATTTTCAATTTTGTAGTTATGATTAAACAAAAACGGAAATTATATGTAATTGAATCAAAACACGACTATAAACATTAATGTAGGCGGGATGTGTTCCACACTTGGTGGTTAGCCATTTTTTTGAATGAAAGATAACATTTTTTCTTTCCTTAAAAATAGTTTAGGGTGCGTTTGGTTTATTATTTTGGATAGGATTTTGGGGATATTATTGGATAATTGAATATGGGAGTATTACGAGGTAAAATTTAAAAATTTATAAAAAAAACCCCCTAAGTTTGCTAATTTAATAAATACCCCAATATATAAAAATATGTAAAATGACAAAAAGACCCTCACTACCTGCAGTGCCAAATTCCGGCCACCACGGTCGGAATCTTGCCGAAAAATTGCATAACCACACATACCGGCCAGATCTGGCTGGTATGGCGTCGCTATGGCCTTTTCCGGCCAGATTCACCACGGATCTGGCCAGAAAAGGCCAGATTTATGGCCATATGTGGCCGTCGACGGCCGAAAAAGGTCAAAGAAGGCCATCTTTGGCCTTTAGCGATGGCCAAAGATATGGCCGTCGTTTTCGGTCAACGATGGCCAAGATTTGGTCGTCGTTGACCGTCACTGACGGCCATTTCTTTGTGACGGCCAGATCGGTAAATTACTAGCTAGTTCCGGTCAGTCATTCACAGTTGTGACAGATTCTGACTACCACCGACGGTGGTTGCCAGAATCTGGCAAGTATGGGTCACAACGGTGTTTTTGTTAATTTTTAAACTTTTTTTCAGGGGGTATTTAATGAAATTAATAACCTTATGGGGTCTAAAAGTAATTAAAAAAATAGGATAATATTTCTGGAATAATATGCTAAACATTATTTAGAGAATAAGATTGAAAATATAGACAGAAATAATAAGCCAAACGCACCCTTAGTTTTTTTCTTTTTCTCTGTCATTTTATGAAAGATTGTCTTCACAAAGTAAACTAAGAAAAATAAGTGGGGACATTCAATTTAAAGGCAACCAGTCACAAACAAGAGCTTTGGCCCCAACTGAAATAATTCTATCATTCTCTCCAAAGGCGTCCCAAAATTCATTGAATTCTACACAACTCTCTATTACTGCCAACACGGCACGCCACTGTTTCCAATGTGAAAGCAATGATTTAGTGAACAAATACTAAGACTTGTTTGTTACACCTTTTTAAAAAATGTTAATGTAAAAAAGTGTTTTAAGTTAAGTTGAGTTAAATCAAATCGAATTGGATTTGAATCTGAAAATGTGCCTGATAAAATATCTGAAAATTATATTAAAGTTAGATAAAAAACTGAATAGTTGTTTAGTACATTTAAAAAAAAATATTTTTAAGACAGAATAATTGTTTGGTACATTTTCTGAAAATGTTTATTATTTGATTCGGAAACTTTGTTTTTTTCAGTTTAAATAATATTAAATAGTTTGGTAATTTTTTTATCACTAAATTTAAAAAAAATTCTCCATAATAATTTCAACTATTTAAAAACTAGAAATTGAGTACATTACAATTTCGGTGCCATAAAGGAGTCAAAATAAGAAAGGATACTCATACTGTAATATAATAATGATTAAAATTAAAAATGAAAATGAGTTGATAATAATCATACTGTATTATAATAATCATTACTTAGTACTTACAATCATTGGGATGTATAAAGATGAATATATCAAGGATCATATTCATATACAATACTAACCGATCCGATGGAAAATTGTGATTAATATTTCAGCCCATTTTTAACTACTGATGCCAATTCAAACAGTCAAGCCTGTTAAAACCATTCGCATATCTATAATCCATCCATGAAGACAGCACCATGGCCACTGGCGATCATCAACAGGTTTTTGAACCCTCATCTCTGCCCTTGGCTGGCAGAAGATGATCACTTGAGCCTCTAGCATAAATCTCTCCTGATGCTCTAACTCCTGAAGGGCTGGGATTAGCATTGGCAGGAGCCTCTTGTGATGCTCTAGCTACTGTCGGGCTGGGATTAGCATCGGCAGGAACGTCCTGAATTTCTCCAGTAATCCTTTCACCCACAGCAGGATTTGGAAGCCCTTGCTGGGAGGGCATACCCCCAGCATCTTGGGAACTTTCTTAGGCCTCCCCCTCCCTGTTGCTAGGGTGTTCTTCAGAGCAGTGTAGAGGGCTGAGTTGAGGAACAGGGGGTGCCTTGCTTAACATATATTCATGAATCTGTCATCAAAAGTTAATTAGACCAAATCATGCATAATGTTAAAAACACACAAGAAAGATTTAGCTAAAACATACCTCATCAATGAGCTTCTGACGTTCAGGAGTCCCAAATCTTTCGGCAGCTTCACGAGATTTGATAGCCAAAACACACCTCTCTTCCTTCTTATAATCTAGTGATCCCCATGCACCATTTGGGTTGGTAGGCATGAATGCAATTAGTGCTACAAGGGCAGTACGCACTGCAAAAAGACAATTTCTTTAGCCCAGAGCAAAAATTAAGAATAAACAGGTGTGTGTGCATATGCCAAGTTGAAAAATGTGAGGCAGATATCTAACCAATCTGCAAAGAATTGTTTCTAAAGAAGCAGCAATATTCAATGGTTTTTTAAACAAAATTCTATCCAGGCTAACAATGGTCTACAGTCCGAATATATCAAGCTAAATGATTGACTGCATGAAAATGAGCACCGCTAATAAAATGAATGCTACATAACTTCACAAGCCTTTAGAGAAAGTGGTATTTGCTAAGCTACTTTAAATGTAAGATGTATAAGATACAAGAAGCACAGATATATCTTTATTCAAAATAGTTGCAGAAGGAAACACTATTGCTTGAACTGCTTTCAATTGTTTATACTGCTTTTCAAAAGATATATACTCAAAAGATATAAAACTTTGACAATAGATCCAACTTCATGATATTGTACACAGAATGGATCTTCGAGAAGACCACTCAAAATCACATCCACAAAAAGCCAAGAAAAATAAAATTTACCACTTCATGATGGTTGCCAGTGCTTTGGGTGGTTATTTGAAATGCTTAAGCATATCTTAGTCTGGGTTTCAAAGCGCCCATTAGGCTGAAAACCAAAAAGCATATAACAGGTAATTAGCACAGAATAACCAGGAGATGAGGAGCAATGCTTTTTAAGAGGCCAATATCCGTACAGTCAACAGCATAAATGATGGGGGCTTAAATGGATATTCAGCAGGCAACTGAAACCGTTCATCATAGATTCCTCCTTCAAATTCAGTATCACGCGGACCCCTGATGGCGAATTGCCATTCAAATATATTCTCCTGTGAACAAAAACCATAAGCTTATCAACACCAAAACCTTGCATAAAGCACAAAAACAACCAAAATTGAAAGGGAAAACTCCCTTTCAAAAGAAAACTTCACCAATCAAATTACGCATATTTTTAAGAAAAATGCTACGGACACCGACACTTTGCATCTAATTTTTACATCGAACAACGTGTCCACTGAATCAGACAAACCATGTATCACGTTAACAAATATTTGGTGAATGAACAGTCGTCCATCAAATATGGAGGACCATCCATTGTTATTGGACGGCCGTTCATTTGAAATGGACTCCCGTCCATATTATATGGATTGTCGTCCACCTAGAATGGACATCCGTTTATGGTTTAAACTAAAAAAAATTGACCTAAATTGTTTATGGACGGTAGTCCTCATAAGAGGACGGGAATCCATATTGTAAAGTTTAAAAAAAAAAAAAAAAAAAAAATTAGGGACGCCCGTCCACTATTCAGTGGACGGGCGTCCCTCACTGCTTAAATGGACTAAGAATCTGCTTAAATGGTCATTGCATAAACATGTTTGTTCAGTTTGGAATCTGCTTATGACCCACGTTATTTGGAATCTGCTTATGACCCACCTACTAAATGGACTACATAATCTGCACTGTAATTAATCAATTTCCATCTTTCTTCTAACCATTTTCATTAATTCTGCTGCAATTACATATCCAATCATGTTTATCCTATGTATATATAACATACATGGCGATAAAATTTGCAGCATGAACTTTTTAATACACATGAGACTGCCAGTGAGAGTGTCTTGTAACAACTGAGCAATCCTCATATACAGTTTTGAGCTACTTTTGAAAATCAAGAAGCTCAAAAATCATTGATCCAGTTAAGGCCGTGGACATAAGTTATGAGCCATATGGAGCTAATGTTGCCACCTTCCGTGACCCAGAAGTGTCATGATTGCTAGCAGGTTTGTTGGCCAATCGACGTTTGTAGCATCTGAGAACATATGCCAGATTCTCTTTTCCCTTTGGGAAAGCCACATCACCAGCAGCAGTGCATGTTCGTCCCTTTCGACAAGATATAGCAATCTCTACGTCCTTAATGATATCTAGAAGCATCGTTGCAGTTGTGCATTTCCCTCTTCTTGGTTTTGCAGTAGAGGGCAACATGTTTTGTTAAGAATCAATCAAACCCAAACCTAATCTGTTCCTCTATCAAACACAATCGACATACACCCAAGAATCAACACAAACAATAAAGAACGAAAAGCAAGAACACAACCAAGATTTTTACTGTGGTTCGTTTATCCTAAAGGAATAAACTACATCCACATTGAGCTCTAAGTAAATTTTTTTGGACGGGCATCCATCTAACGTCTATAGTAAATGGACACCTGTCCATACAATATGAACGGGAGTCCATTAATATAGGCGGGCGTCCATAAATATTGGACGGTCGTTCATTCACGAAAGACTCCAGCGTGGTCGCGTCTGACTGGTTGCCATGTCCTTCGGTACAAAAATTCAGTGTAAAATTTCAGTGTTCGTAGCATTACTGCTTCTAGACATCATTAAGGACATAAAGACTGCTATATCTTGTCGAAAGGGACGAACAGGCACTGCTGCTGGTGATGTGGCTTTCCCAAAGGGAAAAGAGAATCTGGCATCTGTTCTCAAACGCTACAAACGTCGATTGGCCAACAAACCTGCTAGTAATCATGACACTTCTGGGTCACAGAAGGTAGCAACATCAGCTCCATATGGTTCATAACTTATGTCCACAGCCTCAACTGGATCAATTATTTTTGAGCTTTTTGATTTTCAAAAGTAGCTCAAAATTGTATATGAGGATTGCTCAGTTGTTACAAGACATTCTCACTGGCAGTCTCATGTGTATTAAAAAGTTCATGCTGCAAATTTTATTGCCATGTATGTTATATATACATAGGATAAACATGATTGGATATGTAATTGCAGCAGAATTAATGAAAATGGTTAGAAGAAAGATGGAAATTGATTAATTGCAGTGCATATTCTATAGTCCATTTAGTAGGTGGGTCATAAGCAGATTCCAAATAACATGGGTCATAAGCAGATTCCAAACTGAACAAACATGTTTATGCAATGACCATTTAAGTAGATTCTTAGTCCATTTAAGCAGTGAGGGACGCCCGTCCACTGAATAGTGGACGGGCGTCCCTAATTTTTTTTTTTTTTTTTTAAACTTTACAATGTGGACGCCCGTCCTCTTATGAGGACGACCATCCATAAACAATTTAGGCCAATTTTTTTTAGTTTAAACCATGAACGGGCGTCCATTCTAGGTGGACGACCGTCCATGTAATAAGGACGAGAGTCCATTTCAAATGAATGGCCATCCATATTTGATGGACGGCCGTTCATTCGCGGAATATTTGTTAACGTGATACATGACTTGTCTGACTTAATGGACACGTCGTTCGATGTAAAAATTCGGTGCAAAGCGTCGGTGTCCGTAGCATTTTTCATA
Organism: Pistacia vera; assembly: GCF_008641045.1. Classification (NCBI taxonomy): domain Eukaryota; kingdom Viridiplantae; phylum Streptophyta; class Magnoliopsida; order Sapindales; family Anacardiaceae; genus Pistacia; species Pistacia vera. Next base: position 1,185,453 of record NW_022195444.1, on the reverse strand, counting down.
AATAAATTATGCATGAAATACTCCAATTTTTCAATTCAACAATAATCAAAACAACAACAAAAACACATTTCCAAAAATCCAAATTTATTTAATAAATCTATAAATATTTGAAATAAACAACAAAATTAAGTAATCCATACAAGCCACTGAAACTGAACAAATAGATCTCTTCGTTAATTATTTCAAAACCCAAGAAAATTTTAAAAAATTACTGAAAATATATAAAACTTATACGAAATAGTCATACGAACCTTGAATGGAAGGCTCATGAAATCATCTGATGGATTAGATTCCATCTCTTTAACCTCCTGTGAAACTCTCTTCATAGCCGGATTCTTCAAATTGTACTTATCGTCTGCCATTGGATTTCGATCCTATTTATGATCGATCAACCACCACCATCTAATTTGAAGACTAAATTCTTCTCTACAATGAGAGAAAAGGAGAGGAGAGGGGAACTTATTTGTTGGCTGATTTTTTAAGGTCCCAAGATCAATTAATATTTTGTGAGTGAGAAAGTAAAGCTCAGACTAGTAATTTTAGTGGGTCTTGTGGGATTGAGTGCAACTGCAAAGGATAAGTAAACGAGTAATGATAAATTCACAACATAATCTCACAACTTTCTCTCACAATCTTTAACGTTACAGTTGTCTGAACTCAAAATTGTATATAATAATATATATTCTTTATTCTATTTTTCCTTTAAGCACATTTGGACCTAACTTGATTGGTCCATTTGGCACTATATTTGTCTAGTCCATAGCTCATCAAGTAAGGTCACTGCACAAGAATATTACCTTGTATGTAATGACAGTCATTAAGATTGTAATCTGTGTTGCAGATTTTTTATTATCTATAGTATAATTGCATTAAATTCATTTATTATTATTATTATTATTATTATTATATATATATATATGAAAAGACCACCATTAACATAACAAGCAAAAGTGTTAATTTGAGGGTGGGTCAAACTAGGCTGGATGCACCTCAGTATGGATATACAATTAATTAATTAATTAATTAATGTGTCATTAAGGCTGTAATCTGTGTTATAGATTTTTTATTATCTACTACTTCATGACTGCATTAAATTCATTTCCATGTTAGTGTAAAGCTTAATTTTGAACTTTAATAAGAGATAAATGTTCTTTTTTGATAGTGGTCAATAAATTACTTATATTTTTGTAGAAATTAAATAAATAATTAATGTTACTATTTTTGTTTTCTCATCTAAATGTTTCTTCCTACTTTAGATTATAGAAAGACTGAGCACGTGTATAGCATGTGGTATTAACCCATTCAGTTATCGTCCCACTACTGCTACTACTGCATAGTTTTGGGCCTACTATGTTAATGGCCCACTCAAAAGCCCATGAAGCTTTCATGAGCCCATTACATTAAATAATTAGGGGAAGTTTCAAATAATTAACAATTACAAATTAAAAAAAAAAAAAAAAAAACAAATTATTTGGACTGACTCGCTTCATTAGATGCCCTCATTTGAGGAGAACTTGATGATCTCAGGAATTCCTTGGGCGTAGCCAAAGTATCCTCAGTGGGGATAGTTGACCCCACTGAAATTATGAAATTATAAAAAATATGTATATATTTTATAGTGATTAATAATTTTGATCTCATTCAAATTTATAATGATTCGTTAAAATTATTCATATTTTATTGATCCCATTAAAATATTTTTATATTTTATTAATCTTGATATTCAAAATTACTTATATTTGTTTTTTTTTACTAATGTAGATCTTTTAACCCCATTAACTATAAAACCTTGTTATGCTTGTACGGATATTTTTTCAGAGACGATAAGACCCTGGAATCCAATTTCAACACCAATCCCAATTTCCAATACCAGATCATCATCAGTTTTTCTTGTAAACGAGGGAAATATTTGTGCATATAATCTGAACAGGCACCGTATGTTTATTTTGATTTTTGATTATCATTTTAAATTGTAAACAAATACAGAGAAAATTTGTCGTCTCCATTCTGTCACAATCAACATTACTCAGCTAGCTACTTCAACCTGAATTCAAAAATCAAAACATGGGGGTGTGTGCAAGAATTGGAGGCCCAATATAATTCTTAAAGAAGCAGGAAGATCGAAGGGAAGGATTGCTCCTGTGTTCATTCGACATCTTCAAACTCCTAAGTCCCAAATACTAGGATTCCGCATGCTCATGTTCCGGGAGTTTTCTCTAATTCTATTTCAGCATCTAAAGCAATCTCACTCCATCCACTTTCAATCTTCCAATCATCCTGAAACATTATAATTAATCATTAACTTGGTATCAGTTGCTAGTTCATTAAGAAAACTCATACAATGATGTGAAGGGTAAGGGTATTAGCATCTGGTAAATCGCTAATCCTATTATGACAAAACTCATCAAATTCTGTGTTGCTTCTTTCATTGGAATTGTTACTGAGGAGGATGAACAACTTGGAAAAGATAGAGAATGAGGCTCCATCATAGAGCTCAGAAGAAATGAGTTTAATGGTGAATCTAATTGAGATGCAATGGTGAATCTAGAGGGGACGAGTATTTATAGTGGCATTGATATGTTATGCCATTAATACTAATACTATACGTTAGATTATGCAATTCGGAGATGCATTTCTGGGAAATGTTTTGCCGACGACGTCCCACCATAAGTAACAATAGGAGATTATAGGGTCTAGGGTTTGGGATTAATGTTACCTTACTTGGATCATGGAATCATAATCTATTCAACTTTTTTTTTTTTTTTTTGTAACCAAGTTATCCAGACCAATTTACACACACCTCAACTAATCTTCGAATGAGACTAGAATACAAACTCACTGTCATGCCCTCTCACTTAAACCGTGGATGTTTAGATGAAAAATCGAACTTGAAACNCATTATCAGCTCCTTCTCCTCGTCGAATGCCAAAACCTCCAGCTCCATCTCCTTCACGAAAAGATCCACCTCTTATCGCTCCTTCAAGAGGTCAATTTTTATCAACAACCCCACATAGCGGTTCACTTTTCTCGCGTAACTCAAAACTTTACCATCCTCCTATTCCATCAGAAACCAATAATATTCCTGAGATAACAAAGATATGCAACTCTACTGATCGGCCTGCGCTTTGCGTGAAATTTATTACTCCTCTTTACAGTTCTGATACACTATCTGTTCTTGACAAGACAATAACGGCAACCGCTCATCAAATAAAGTTGGCTAGGGCTGCAATTACAAATCTGGCTAAAACCCCCACCTTGCAATCTACAAAACAATCTGACTATGAAGATTGCAAGGAAAGTTACGAAGATGCATTGGAGAATCTTCAGAATGCAAAGAATGCAATTCCACAACTTGATATTGGAACCATTAACAGCATGCTTAGTGCAGCTGTGACAGACTTTTCAGATTGTGATGATTTTTCAAATAATCCTCATATACTTAAGTTTGATGATATTCTCCGTAATCTGGTTAGCACTTGCCTTGTCGTTGCTTCCTCAATCAAGTGATATTCTGAAATTAATTTCAGTTTTGTAGATCATGTTAAAAGAATGTCTTTCCTGTCCCAGAGAAGCAATTAAAAAATATATGATTAGGTAGCAGGATGATATTCTCATAAGTGTCTTAGAAAAAAAAAAAAAAAATTGTAACTCTTTTAAGGATTTGTGTCTTGAAATCAGCCTGGTTGCAGGGATTTTTAGATACGAATAATATTATTGTAAACCATATATTTTTATATTAAATTATTATTACTTTTGTTGCGCGATCAATCCTCGGAGCCTGGATTTGCGTCAAGCGTCATTTTATTTAATCATTTTATTCAGAGTTAACATTATTTATAAGGTTGTCATTATAACATTATATAAGTTTACTTTTTTGGAGACCTTTGCTTCAGAAATGTTAGATTAATGATAATATTGGATTACTGGAAAGATAGATTACCTTGGAAGATTACTGAGAATCTTTAGGAAAATATGTTTGATTAGTTGATGGGTATGTTATATGAATATATTTGGTTATGGGCAGTGGCGGACCCAGGATTTTTGCCCAGGGGCCCCCTTGCTCCGCCACTGTTTGCTGATCAACTAGTGAAAACATAAGAAAATAACATCTAATTCACAAGGAAACACAAGAAAATTGTTACGTGGAAAAAACTCTTCAATGTGAAGAGATAAAAAAATTACGGGAATCTAACGATCCACTTAAATCCAATATAATCAAAAGAGTTTACTGATACGTATTTTTGACAAACATGCAAATGTAGCAAGTGCACTAGTCGCAAAAAATAATAAAGTGATAAGTAGAGTATCGTTTCCACGAGGATAGTGTTACTAAGTATCGATTTCTCTAGTTTAAGTCCTAATGGAAGCAACAATAAATTGGATTGATGGAAAATTAACGAACTAAATACAATTTAAGAAAATATAAATGAATGATAATGGAATTCAAGCAAAACCCAACAACTTAAATGATTAAACAAAATGCTAAAAAATATGCTAGGGTGTTGATTTCGCCTAGATACGCTAACCCAAATCATAGAATCTATTATCCAAGTTCTAATTCCTTGATTGAATATGGAATTTCCTAAGTTGTAAAATAATTCTCAGACTCTATTTTACTACTTATTTCTATTAAGCTTCCGCACCTAACAAAATAAAGATTAATAGTTCAAAGTCTTTTAAGCTTTATGGAATTCTATCTAGATTTCATAAATAGCTAAACCTATCTCTAGCGTTTGCTTAATCTATGGTATTTATCCCAAGAGGCACAATCACAAATCACTTCTCAGTCTCATTGTGAACAACACACATTTGAATGGTGATCAAGCATCCAAAAGTCATTAAACAAAGAGATAAACACTCATCATGAAATTAAAACTCAAAGTAAATCAATTCATATAAATTTGAATCATTGTATCAAGGTTACATCAAACTCTAGCTAAACAACTCAGTTCATATTCAAAAACAAAATAAAATAACAAAAACAAACTAAATCAAGATTCATCATTGAAAAACAAGCAAAAGATGGAGAAATCTTCTCTAATTTGAAGTCCAAATCTTCAATAATCTTTTCCTTCCAAGAGCTGCCTTCCAAATGACGAACCAAGACCCTTTTTCTTTCATTTTTGTGCTAATTTATACCTCTTTCACTTAAGGACCAAGCCCTAGCAAGCCAAAATGCGTCCTTTTATTTTTCACATCTGACGCAGTTTCGCCGCAGAGAAGCTTTTTCCTTGCCACAGCGAGAATCTTTCGGGCCAAATTTGAGCATGAAAGATTCTGAATATAGAAAAGTGTTAAACATATGAATTTTAGCCCTTTAAATTATCTTTCTACTCGTTCAAGAATCAGCACAATCTGAGGTCTACGGCTCAAGTTATGGCAGAAATACTAAAGTTTGTCCAAAGACGTTTTTCTTTAGTTTACAACATACTGTTCACGACTTCAAGCCAAGTTTTCACCTTTGTCCAGTCAGAATTAGGAAAAACCCAAAACATGAAAGTTGTAGCTCTGCTTCTTAGCTTTCCAAAACTTATAAAATCAGGTCATTCTGAGTTTTCAAGCTTAAGTTACATAATTTACGCTTAACATTTATGCTCAAAATCATCTTTTAAGCCTGCAAAGACAAATTAATAGAATTAAGTAGCAATTATGGTTCAAATTGTATGAGAAGTATCTTAAATCCTATCGAAATTCAATGCAAAATCATAGGAAAAAATAGGATTATTATTTACAATAACTACAAATCCATCAAAAATATTCTACACAAATTTAGAGTTCAATCACAATTCTAACAAAAGTAAAATACACAAAGGTTTACAAAAATATGGATTACAATCACTCCAAATCAAGATCTGCATGTAAAAGAAAAGTTGGGAATTGGGGAAGAAAACTTGAATATAAAAAAGACAAAACCAAATTTTTTAATTTTTTAACTTTTAACTTTTTTTTTTTACCTTTTAAAAAAACTTTTCAATTTTTTTTTTTAAAGTTGAGGGCAGGCCTGGGCCTACCCTCAAAGGGCTTGGGTCCACCCCTGGTTATGGAGAATAAATTGGTAGGTATGTTATTTAAATTACTAAATTGTCCCTTTTTAAAATATTAATATAATATTTTTTTATTATTAATTTTTGAATAATTTCTTTTAACCCTCAATATTTCAGATTTAGCTAAAACACCTCCGTTTATATAAAACTTTAATTTATGACGAAATCACCCCCACCTCTTGCCGCCATAGCAAACCACCGTCGAAAGTCTCTGAAAGTCCTAGTGTAGGTCACAGTGACTAAGAGGCATCGATATGGCCGTTTTTGGCCATACTGATGGTAAAAAACGGCCATATCAGGCCAGATCTGGCCTTTAACGGCTAGATTCTTGGCCATTATCGGCCAGATCTAGACGAGATCTGGTCGTTAACGCCATGGACCTAGCCGTTAGTGGCCAGATCTATTCCGGCCAGAATAGATCTGGCCGTTAACGGCCACGAACAACCAGATCTGGCCGTTAATGGCTAGGGATCTGGCCATTAACGGCCAATTCCAACGATCTGGCCTGATATGGCCGTTTTCGGCCATTAGTATGGCCGAAAACGGCCACACGGAAGCCTCCCACCGAATCTGGTTCCTTTTTAGGGACTCCGGTGACTTTCCGGCGGCGGTCCGTGGTGGTTGGCCCACTGTTGGCGATGGTGGCTGGGTGACAGTGGTGGTCTGTAAATTGTTTTAAACACAAGGGCATTATTGTCCAAAATTTTAATTAAACAAAGGTAAAATTGAAATAAGATATTATTGTAAATTTCTTTTAAAATAGGGGCATTATTGTCCAAAATTTTTATTAATAAGAGATAGAATTGTAACAAAAAAAATAACCTTCGTAATCTTAGAAAATCTAAGAAAATGGAGGTAATCAGATTACCTCCAATATTACCAATAGTAATCACTATTGGTATTTGAAGATTATCGGTATCTTATATTACTTGACAACTAAACATGGTAATAAAGTACTATAAGAACACTTACCCCCAATAATGATAGATACACCCGAACCAAATGCCCCCTTTACTCAAATGACGGAGATTTTTTCATTTCGACTTTTGTAAGCCGCACTTGTATGTGAAAACGAAAAATAAACACAAAAAGAAATACATAAACAGTAAACATATATTTTACATCAAACATCCTAATCACTTTAAAAATATATTGTCATTTGTGCTTTTGATTTATTCATTGATTTAGCATCACATCACATATTTCATATAAATCTATGCACATCTCTAACGTAGAACGTCTAGCGGACGAATTCATGGAGTGGATTGAACGTCAAAAGTCCATACATAAAGCCTAAAGGTCCTAAATGAGTATGTTATATTCAAACGACCATAACTTTGATCTTTGAGGAGTTATGGGGCTCATTAGATACCAATGGAAAGCTTGTTTCGAGTCTGTCGACATGAGTTACGGGGTCGTTTTCGAGGTCAAAATCCACCGTTTCAGTGTGTTTTGGGGCTATTTTAATTGTCTACGCTTTCCTATTTTATTTCTGGTTTTCTTGTTTTAATTAATTTAGTTTTAGTTTTTTTTTGTTATTAAGAGTCTTATTAGGACTGATTGTCACTCTATAGAAACTTATTTTTTTGTTTTGGATGCTATTTAATGAATTATTCAGACTTATTTTATATTTTAAGGCTTAAGTTTATGTGATTAAAACTTGTTATCAATTCTAAAGATGTAACCGAGTATTAACCTTGTTTTATCACGCTGACTCGCTTCCTCAATATCGTTGGTGCAAATTTTAGGATCAACAACTTTTTTGGCTTAGAATTAGAAATGGATATTCAAAACTGTGATTTCAGTTGTACTGGGTTCTTACTTATTGAGACAGAAGGAAATGATAATGAAACATGGGATTTATTTGTTTTGTAAAATCTTAAATGGGGATAGGCCTCAGCTATATCTCAGCGTGGGTGGCCGCATTACCCAGTCACAGCTCATATAAACACTCAAATTCCGAAAAAAAATAATATAAATAAAGTGCTTGGAAAAAAAAAAAAAAAAAAAAAAAACTCCAAAAAGAGCAACAATGGAGCAGATAAAGAGTCTGACTCAGTGTGTCTTTTACCAGAACCATTCTGAAAATGGCAATAGCCACTCTCTCACACTGCTCAACTTTGACTTGAACTAAACCATTCGACAAAACCAGACCACAAAGGCTCTAACCTTCCTCTCTCTTAACATCTTTTGTTTGAGTTTAGTTTTCTAAACAATCTTCAACACTCATCTAGGACTTCTCTCTGTAAGGGTTTCCTTTTTTCTTGTGTAATGTAACCGATTAAGTCGTCTTTTGTTTCTTGTTTTTTCATTAATTTTTTGCCCAAAAAAAAAATGATATTTCGATTAAAGATTCTTTTTATTTATTTATTTATTTTTTTTAATGTTTGTTTCTTTGGAGAAGCTACTGAAAGATACATTATGGATTTGCTTATGCAATATTATGGACATAAAATGTAGCTTAAGTTTCTTTTTGGTTGCTGGGAAAATAGAGGAAAAGAAAAAGAAAAAAATTTGTATCTAGAAAGTGAAAAAAAAGAAAGAAAGAAAGAAGACCAGTTGATTAACCAATTAGTTGTTTTTTTGAGGCTCAGCTCAGTGTAATCGTTCATATAGCTTCAAAAATTGGACTTTTGAAAAATCTTTTTAGGTTCCGGATAGGCCCATGTTCAAATTAAGGAATGAATTTTCTACTATGTGTGTGAATTGGGTTCTTTGCTGGTGATACCGTCCATCTTTGAGTTTTTAATTTTTTTTTATTACTGGGTTTCTATGTGTAATTTGGGATTTCAGCAGTTTAGTTTAGTTTATTGTATTTTATTCTATCTTTAATTAGTTTAATGGTGTAATTTTCTTTATATTTTGTTTTATAAATTGATTTTCTTTCTTGTGCAAATTATTTTGAGTTCTAGTGTCTTTACCTGTTCAAGTATTATTATCAAGTGTTTGTTTAATATAGTTTCCATTGTTGTTACTTTTGTCTAGAATCTTCAGACCAACAACGCTCTGTTAGTATTGGAATCTTATCCAAAGGATTATTAGCTGTCACCATTGGGGTTTTGAACATTAATGGAATGCTCCAGTGGTGACGGGCTTGCTGTTGTTGGTTGTACTGCAAAGAAGAAAAGGAGTGGCATATCTCGTCGACCTCGCCCTGATTTACGATCACTTATACACTCCTCTACTTTTCTGCAACCATCCACACAATCTATAGATGGAAATCAATATTTCAAAGATACTATGGTTGGTTCTGATGGATTAGGGGGTGAGAATAGGCTGAAGCTTAAGCTCAAGTTTGGTGGTGTTACTCATACAATTCAAACAAATTCCACAGTGGAGCATTCTCAGCACCGGCAGAAGCAGGTGCTTCCACTGGCTTGTATTGATATTTGTGAATCATTGTGCGCTAATAATTGTTTCTTTTTTTAGATTAGCTCTTGTTTGATTAATAGTCTGTGATTTAAAGAGATCACAAAGGTTTTTGATCAAATGTTCTATATCACTTTTTCAAGACTATTAAATAGTCTGACTCTTTCTAAAAAGGAAGTATTTGATCTGGTCTCGAGTCATTTTTCTTTTACTTTCTTGTTTCCCCTTAAATGAATTCCTTCTAGTTTCTGTTATTGTTGGATAGTTTGTGTGGTTTATAATGCTGATAGATTGGAAATATTAGATGATAAGCTCTCTAAGATGATGGTGGCTTCTATATAAACACTGGTGCAGGACAAAGATATACATTACTTCTATCATTCAGAAAAAGGAGAAGGCAATGGAGTTCATAGGAAGGATTTTTCCAGAAGTGGTTCTAGTTACTTAAAGCTGAGTTCTTCAAGGGGAAAGACATCTGAGGGTGTATCTGTGAACGAATCACATGAGTCAATTCGTAAGAGTAAGCGGGTTCCTAAGAGACGTGCCTTGGATGTGGATTTTGATGGAGATGATGCTAATGAAGATGATGAACTACGTTATCTTGGGAGACTCAATGTTCCCAAGGTTGTGGCTAGTTATGAATATGAGGAGGCAGTAATTGGGAAAGAACTGGGGATATATGATGATAAAGATTATGTGGAAGAAGAAGAACCTATGTCAGATGATGAACCTGATTCTAAGAAGAAGAAACTTGAAAAGGTTGTTCTTGATTCATTTGTGGATCAGAGAAATGAATTGATTCCCACTACACGTAATCGGGCCCTTCAGTCTGGGAAAGACATTTTATCTGGGTCTGGTGGTAGCCTCATTGAGTTCCCAAATGGTTTACCTCCTGCCCCATCTAAAAGTGAGCACCTCTCTCCTACTATGCAGTTTGTCCTTTTACTTGTATTTAAACAAACCATGTGATAGGGTGGGACTGCAATTTCACAGATACACACATTTAGCATGTGTGTATTTGCTATAAACATTTGTATATTGAACTGTTGTTGGTTGACAGAACAAAAGGAGAAACTATCTGAGGTGGAGCAACAATTGAAGAAAGCTGAGGCTGCACAAAGACGTAGAACACAATCAGAGAAGGCGGCTCGAGAAGCTCAGGTTTGCTATCCTATCATGATGTGTTTTATGCTTCTATTGTCACTGTATGGGAAAGTGGTCTTATATCGTGTTTTTCAGGCTGAGGCAATCAGGAAAATACGTGGCCTAGAGTCTGGAAGAAAGAAGAAGGATGAAAAGCTGAAGAAGCAACGGGATGAGTTGGCTCAGGTTGATGAACTTCCTGCATTTCTTCTCTCTATAGCTTGATTCTTAGCATGCTTCTGATGTAGATTGTGTAATTCAATGCAGGGTAAGGCTGCTAAATCTGGTACACTTGCATTGAATACTGTCAGATGGGTTCTTGGTCCCAGTGGAACTGTTGTTATTTTTTCTGAAGATATTGGCCTACCAAACATATTCAATCCGGTTCCCTGCAGGTGGAACTTCACCTGCTCTTTTACCTCAGTTGCTGTATTTCTTCCATTGTTGCTGCATTTTATTGATAACCACTTGTTTCATTCATTCACCATGTATGTTATTTATTTTATGGGATTTGTCATTTTTGGTGTGTCAGTTATCCTCCGCCACGTGAGAGATGTGCTGGTCCAAATTGTACAAATGCATACAAGTACCGAGATTCTAAATCGAAGCTTCCCCTCTGCAGTCTCCAATGTTACAGGGCAATACATGAAAAGAAGCATCCTTTGATCTCCTGCTGACGTGGTTACGTGTTCTTCCTGCATGGATACAGAAATGTTGTCAGTCAATTTTTGTAAGTTGTGAATCGTGGAACAACCGAATTATCAGTTCAATGGAGGTCGGTTTAACCAGGTTTGGCTTCACAATGTGATGTGATACAAGAGCTCTGTTGTTCTGACTGATTATCAGGTTAGTCGTGCATTGTAGATGTACTTGGCTTCACCATTTGGTATTATATACATTCCTTTTGCACTCAGCAAAATGCCTGAAATGTTTTTTTTGTAGGACTATTGCAAACTGAACCAACCGAATTCCAGAAAACTGTATTTGTATGGCCAGTATATAGTTCTGAAACTTTACAGATACAGAAATGTAAAACTGTAAAATAGATCAACCAGAACTCTGCCATTTTTTCTTTTTTTCTTTCTTTTTTTTAATGCTAAGCTTAATATTATTACAAATCCATTATTGTCTACACAGCCGGATCATTTTGATCTGCCTTTTCCACACTTCTTTTGGTGCCATAAAGGACTCATATAAAGTATCTATATAAGAAATGATACTCATACTGTATTATAATAATGATTACAATTGAAAATGAGTTGCTGATCTATATCATTACTTACCATCATTGGGATATATAAAGATGAATATATCAAGGATCATATTCATATACAATACTAACTGATCGAATGGAAATTCATGACAAGACTTTAGCCCATTTTTAATTACTGATTCCAATTCAAATGGTCAAGCCTGTTGAAACCATTCTTATATCTATGATCCATCCATGAAGACAGCACCATGACCACTCGATTTCATAAACTTCTTCAGCAAAAGAACCAAAATTGCAATAGTAAGTCCAACAGCAGCCCACGTGAACAGGCGATCGTCAACAGGTTTTTGAACCCTCATCTCTGCCCTTTGCGGCAGAAGATGATCACTTGAGCCTCTAGCAGAAATCTCTCTTGATGCTCGAACTCCTGCAGGGCTGGGATCAGCATTGGCAGGAACCTCTTGTGATGCTCTAGCTACTGCTGGGCTGGGATTAGCATCGGCAGGAACCTCCTGAATTTCTTCAGTAATCCTTTCAACCACAGCAGGATTTGGAAGCCCTTCCTGGGAGGGCACACCCCCAGCACCTTGGGAGCTTTCTTGGGCTTCACCCTCCCTGTTGCCAGGGTGTTCTTCAGAGCACTCTGAGGGGCTGAGCTGAGGAACAGGGGGTGCCTTGCTTAACATATATTCATGAATCTGTCATCCAAAAGTTAATTAGACCAAATCATGATTAATGTTAAAAACACACAAGAAAGATTTAGCTAAAACACACCTCATCAATGAGCTTCTGACGTTCAGAAGTCCCAAATCTTGGGGCAGCTTCACGAGATTTGATAGCCAAAGCACGCCTCTCTTCCTTCTTATAATCTAGTGATCCCAATGCACCATTTGGGTTGGTAGGCATGAATGCAATTAGTGCTACAAGGGCGGTACGCACTGCAAAAAGACAATTTCTTTAGCCCAGAGCAAAAAATTAGGAATAAACAGATATTTGTGCATATGCCAAGTTGAACAATCGTTCAGCATTTGTGGAAAATAGACTTTGCAGGATAGGTTCAAGCAAAACAAATTCATTCCAATTTGAGGCAGATATCTAACCAATCTGCCAAGCATTGCCAAAACTAAGAATTGTTTTTTAAAGTAGCAGCAATATTCAATGGTTATTCAAACAAAATTCTATACAGGCTAACAATGCTCTACAGTCCTAATATATCAAGCTAAATGATTGACTGCATGAAAATGAGCACCACTAATTAAATGAATGCTACATAACTTCACAAGCCTTTAGAAAAACTTGTACTGGTAAGCTACTTTAAATGTAAAGTGTATAAGATACAAGCACAGATATATCTTTACTCAAAATAGTTGCAAAAGGAAACATTATTGCTTGAACTGCTTTCAATTGGTTATACTGCTTTTCAAAAGATATATACTCAAGGAGCTGCATCAATTGGCTTTTGAAGCAATATAAAACTTAGACAATAGACCCAACTTCATGATATTGTACACAGAATGGATCTTCGTGAAGACCACTCAAAATCACATCCACAAAAAGCCAAGACGAATAAGATTTACCACTCCATGATGGTTGCCAGTGCTCTGGATGGTGATTTGAAATGCTTAAGCATATCTTAGTCTGGGTTTCAAAGCGCCCATTAGTCTGAAAAGCAAAAAGCATATTAAAGGTAATTAGCACATAATAACCAGGAGATGAGAAGCAATGTTTTTTTTAGAGGGCGATATCTTACAGTCAACAACATAAATGATGGGGGCTTAAATGGATATTCAGCAGGTAACTGAATTCGTCCATGATAGATTCCACCTTCAAATTCAGTATCACACGGACCCCTGATGGCAAATTGCCATTCAAATATATTCTCCTGTGAACAAAAACCATAAGCTTAGCAACACCAAAACCTTGCATAAAGCACAGAAACAACCAAAATTGAAACGGAAGACTCCCTTTCAAAATAAAACTTCACCAATCAAATTACGCATATTTTTAAACATCATTTCACTTCAAAGTGTCACTAATTTTTGTTTCTTTTCCTGGATCACATTCAAGAACTTAAGCCAAAAGACAATGACCAAATCCTTGCATAAAAATTAATCACTACTCCTTTTCTCTTCTAAGTTATAATAAATCACTCGTAATTAAACAAACTTAAATGAGTAAACTGTAATTTTTAAACTTTATTCTCTATTCCTCTCAATTCAGCTACATTTGTAAATTCAACTCCAGGAAGCCCTAATTGATTTTAACTCATTTTCGTTACACTTATGCGACTAATAAACAAAATCTGCATAAAAGACTCCATTTTTTCGATTCAACAATAATCAAAACAAAAACAAAAACACATTTCCAAAAAATCAAAATTTATTTAATAAATCTATAAATAATTGAAATAAACAACAAAATTAAGTAATCCATACAAGCCATTGAAATTGAACAACAATAGATCTCTTTGCTTAGTATTTTCAAAAACAGGAAAATTTTAAAAATTACTTAAAATATATAAAATTTATACGAAATAGTCATACGAACCTCGAGTGGAAGGCTCATGAAATCATCTGATGGATTAGATTGCATCTCTTTAACCTCCTGTAAGATTCTCTTCACAGCCGGATTCTTCAAATTGTACTTATCGTCCGCCATTGGATTTCGATCTGATATTTAGGATCGATCAACCACCACCGTCTGATTTGAAGACCAAATTCTTCTCTACAACGAGAGAAAAAAGGAGAGGAGAGGGGAACTGATTTCTTAATCGAGCTGGGAGGCAATATGATTTTGGTAGTGACTTGACACGTCATTTGAGGTGCATTTGCTTACGTGGCGTTTGATTATTGGCCTTTAGTGTCTTGTCAACGCCGTAGTGCTGTTATCGAGTCGGTACTTGGTAGGCGAGTTATGGGCCCACTTCTACGGGCTGGGCCTTCAGATTTCGGCCCATCTCAGAAAATTAAGCCGCTTTACATTTTTACTGAATATTCAATTTGAGTTGGAGTTATTCAGAATTTTGACCAGGTCAGCCTTTTTCTCAACGCCATTAGACAAACAAAATGAAGGTGAAGTTGCTGTTACTATGACCAGCATCACTGGTTAATGATTAATTTAAAAATCATACAAAATTTATTGGGTGTCACTGTCAAAATTTCTAGGCTCTTTAGATGGATGTGGCGGCACTGTAGATTCGTAAGCTCTTACGTTGTTTGCTTTCATGTCTTTAATATCTTTTTATCATAAAAGTGGTTGTTCTTTGTCTTTTGTCTTTGTTGTATATTCAATTACCATTCTATGTTCTCCTAGTTTCTGTAGCATTCTTGACTGATTTTCTTAGGAAATTTTTTATGTGGAAAGTCCTTTCTAGGATATTGATATCAACTTGATTGTGGCTTCTGAACCTGTTGTTTGGATTCCAAGCGTTGTTTGATGTTTAAAAATCTTACTAGATCGATGTGAAGGTTAATTTTTATGGAAGATTTTATCCAAATGGCATTCATATATTTTACTGTTACGGTTGCAGGCCACCTCGAAAACTCCAACCCGTCCATGTCAAAGTTACTGTTGTGTGATGAATTGTGCACAAGAATTTGTCAAATAATAATACTATAATTGGAAGAGTTTGTCATACATAAAAGATTTGTGAACAAGATAAGTAAAAATCTATTTGGTCATTTATATCTAGAAAGCTTTGAGTTACAAGCATAGTAGTGTGCCCCAACTCAAATTGACATACTAGATTGTGAGCTGGGTGACAAAGTTTTGTATTTAGATGGAGAATGTGATGTTCTCTTTGGAGGGATTCAATTTTAGTGAAGTTCAAGATAAGCTTAGCTCTACAGATAATGGTTTTGAGAGTATGAGGGGAGGGAACATAGGGAAACAATTTAATTCTTATGGAACAGAAGATTGGGGAGGATCTGGTGCCATTGATTCCCTTTATTCCGGTTATGGATTTTATCAAGATGTATCATCATCAGAAGAAATCATTTTCTCTAAGTATCCGCGACTAGAGCCACAACCAGAACCGCACCAACAGTCATATTCAGATTTTGGTCTTTTTGATCATCTAAGGTTTGATATTGCTTCTCCACCCATTCAAACCTGCCTGGAGGAGATATCAAAGCTTGGTGAAATGCCAACTGAAATTCAAGATGTGGTTCAGCCAAAGAAGGATAAGCAATTCCCATTTTCTTTAGCATCTCTTGAGCTGCTGAAGAACTATGGAAGTGGTATCAAAAGATTGAATGGGGATAGAAGGATTGAGCCAAGCACTGAAACACCACTCACAAAGATGTCAAGCCGAAAATTGTCAGCTGAAGAAATCATGAGGATTGCTGGAGAAAGGTTCATCCGTTCCTCTTCTCAAGCAGTTGAAGATGTTGTCTCCATGCTTGGAAATCCCTTCAATCTTTCATTTTCTGGTCTTTCTGATGAGGAGATCAGAGATGTGGAGCTTGCTGAATTCCTTTTGGCTTCTGCTGAGAAAGTAGGTGATCAGCAGTATGAACGTGCCACCAGATTTCTCAATCAGTGTGATTATTTGTCTTCAAATAAAGGAAATCCCGTTCAACGAGTAGTTTACTATTTTTCTGAAGCTCTTCGAGAGAAGATTGATCGTGAAACAGGAAGGATTTGTATAAGGGAATTGGGGAAAAAACAGCCATTTGATGTTGATTTGGCAATGATGAGTTCAAATCCCACTACCCTAGCATGTCATGAAGCAATTCCCTTCTCCCAGGTTTTACAATTCACGGGGATTCAAGCTATTGTAGAAAATGTGGCTGAGGCAAAGAGGATTCACGTAATCGATCTTGGAATCAGGAATGGAGTGCAATGGACAGTGTTGATGCAATCTCTTGCTTCTCGATGTGGATGCCCCATTGAGCTTCTCAAGATTACTGCTGTTGGAACTGCTGCGAAACATTTACTTGAGGAGACAGGTAAGAATTTAGAGAGTTTTGCCCAGAGCATGAACTTACCCTTTTCCTATAATACAGTTATGGTCTCAGACATGCTAGATCTTAAAGAGGATCTCTTTGAGATAAATCCAGAGGAAAAAGTTGTTGTCTACGCTTTGTTTACATTAAGAAGCATGATTTCAGTCCCAAATCGCCTCGAAAATATAATGAGAGTGGTCAGAAATATCAATCCTTGTATGATGGTGGTCACTGAAGTTGATGCAAATCACAACTCACCAGTTTTTGTGAATCGTTTCATTGAAGCTCTTTTCTATTTTAGTGCATATTTTGATTGCCTTGATGCTTGCATGAAGCGAGATGACCCACATAGGATGGTTACAGAATCAATGTTTTTTGGAGATGGAATCAGGGACATTGTGGCTGCTGAGGGAAAAGAAAGGAAGACTCGAAATGTGAAGCTTGATGTTTGGAGGGCATTCTTCACACGTTATGGCATGGAGGAGATTGAACTGAGCATGGTATCCTTGTATCAAGCAAACCTTGTGGTAAAGAAATTTCCTTGTGAGAGTTCTTGTACATTAGAGTTGAATGGAAAAAGCCTACTTGTCGGTTGGAAGGGTACACCAATTCATTCACTCTCTGTTTGGAAGTTCATTTGATGAAAACAACTAGGGCAGTCACAGCTTATCCTTTGCTCAATAGCCCTCAAATCTTTGGTTTGTATGATCCCTTTTGATTATTGATTTCCTGGCAAACCATTGTTTTAAAAAGAGGATGGTTCATGTCATCACTGCCCTTGTTCTTTTACTCAACTGCAGAATAGTAAAGGTTTATGTCATGATGATCACAATTTCCTGTGATGATAATGCTATTTTCCGATTCTAGTCTATCTTTTCCACTTTTTTTTAGAGACCTTTCTAAAGTAAAAAAGAGTTGCATGTGTATCTTTTCCACTTTTTTTTAGAGACCTTTCTAAAGTAAAAAAGAGTTGCATGTCTTTACAATTTATGTAATGTTTGTTTGGATTTTTTCGTGTTCATTGTCTGCAACATGGATGAAATGCTACTCCATAGTTGTGTTTGTTTCATCATATTTAAAAGAACTCTACATCTTAAATTACTCAATCTTTCTACATTCAATGTCTGAACAAGATAATTAGCTTCTAGATTGATAGAATCCCATCTAACAACTCAAATAATTGGGCTGGGCAGTGGATTTTTTGTGGGCTTAGGTAGAACTCTCCTTGGAAAACCGGTTTGCCCAGGGAGAGTGCCCAAGCCCTTTATAATCCACATGCCCACTATTTTCCCTTCCAATGTGGGATCCTAACATTCTTTCATGTTCGAGACTCAACGTCCATGTTGGCCCACTCTGGACAGCTTCACTCTGGGTGGACTACTCTCCTAGGTCGCCCATTCCTAGGTAGCCTTGGGTAGAACTCTTCTTGGAAAACCAGCTTGCCAAGGGAGGGTGCCCAAACCCTTTATAACCCATAGCCCACCATTTTCCTTTACAATGTAGGATCCTAACATTCCTCCACGCTTCGAGACCTAACGTCTACGCTGGCCCACTCTGGACGGCTTCACTCTGAGTGGCCTACTCTCCCAAGTCGCCCTTTCCCAAGTAGTCATTTCCAAAACATCGTTGGTAGACGGCTTTACTCTGAGTGACCTAATCTCAGAGGTCGCCCCTATCAGAACATGGGCTCAGGCTGGGTTTGGCTTTGATATCATTTGATAGAAACCCATTTAGCAACTCAAACAATTGGGCTCGGCAGTGGGCCTTTTATGGGCTTGAGTAGAACTCTCCTTAAAAAATCAGCTTGCCAAAGGAGGGTGCCCAAACCCTTTATAACCCATATGCCCACCCTTTTCCCTTCCCAGGTGGGATCCTAACATATATCTAGAAGAAATAAATGATTAGCTTATTGAAGGTGAAGTTTTTACTCATTTTCCTATCCTGCAAGTATTTCCATGTAGAGAAAACCAAGTGACTGGAAGGCAAATTGCTTTCCGTTTCAAAACAAACAGATATAACAAAATGTATATGAAAACCACTGAATTTATAATTAAATTGTCTAATCAAAGTTTTCAAGGAGATGTATGCCCTTGGTTCCGTTTATAGTTGCTAGCATTCAGTGTCTTAACTCTTAAAAGAGTTCCTGATTCAAGCATTATTCCCAGAAACCTGTGTAACTCTGTCATTCTGGGTTTACTTGGCTTCACGAAATGAATTGACAAAGCAGTTAGCCTTATTGAAGCTATCGGACAGCTTCATTTCTCAAATTTTGCAGGCGAACGTTTGATAGCTTACAGTCATAAATAGAGAAAAAGTTGTGTTTCCGTTGGAAATGGAATCCTTTTGGTAGAAAATGAAGATTGACAGCAAGATGGGCTGCAAGAATGGCAGCAAGATGGGCTGCAAGAATGACTGCAGCATTGGCAGCAAGTATGGCGAGAAGATGGCGAAAGCGGATGAAGAAGTCCATAATCAAGCATGCCCCGGCGACCAAGAAGAAATCTGTTCTGGAAAAATTCCAGAAAGCAACGTGCCGCGGCAGAAGAAAATTAGTGCCGCGGCATGGACAAAGAACTACAGTTTCAGACTGAATCAAATTGTGGTTATTTTCAGTTATGTAATTGAATTACACTTTGAACTGTTTTTGAACAGTTAAGTCAGTTATGTAATCTAATCCTTGATTTACTTATAAATAAAGGATTGAAGAATTTACTCATTGAAGAGAAAAGAGAGATTGGTTCTCTTCCTCATTGAAGAGATGGAAAATTTAATAGAGATACTGAATGAATTTTCTCTTCCTTTTTATAAGTTCATCTTCTCAATATTACAAGTCTGAGCAGATTCTATTTTCGAACAGTTTCCCTGTTTTAGACTGTATTATTTATTTGAAATTATCATTTTGATATTGGCGAAGAATGAAACTTTTATGCATGTCTTCTATGTTTGCTAACAGATTTTACTTCGGCACATATGCTGCGGAAAACAATATTGAGGCTGAAAGTGATTCCAAATTTGCAAAATTGTAAGATGATCTCAATTTAGTTGGGAACGTGCCCTTTAAACATCATAAATTCATCAAGAAAAAGGAACACTGAGGGTTATGGTTTTTGTGAAAATTTGGGAATATCTAAACAATACAGTTTATATAGCTGAGAAATTTCTTAAAATCTATATTTTAGTAGGTCATTTACAAATCATTGGACAATGCTGTTTAGTATAAGGTGATAGTTTTAGTTTAGTACATTCTTAAATAGGAGGAAAGCTGTATATTCTTCAGCCAGCTTGCAATGTGATTTTCTTGCTGATTGTTTTCTGCCTTGTTTCTTTTGCTATGTTTTCATTGACTTAAGTTATTACGTGAAGTTATGATTGAGAACTCCGCTATTATACGGATTTGGTTGTTGGCTATACTGATTCATTTGGAGGCTAATTCTGGTTTTAGTCAGAGAGACAACCGCTAAAAGCTAGCTTCACAAAGTTTCCGGACATCATCTTGTCCAGAAGTCAGCATCAGAGTTTCTGTTTCCTTGGTTTACACCTTCAAGAATGGTTGGATATTCCGTATTTACCAAGAAAAAAAACTAAGTACTTTACCTTAGGCATCAAAGAGAGCCATGTCATCGGATATGAAGGCAGTTTAAATCAGGAGACAAAATCTTTTACAACAAAAATTATGGAAGACATGGACCTAAACCAACCAGCACCTACAGAGTCAGAAGAAATCCAGTCTGAAATCTCAAATGTTGGTGAATCAGAGAAGGAAAGAAGAAGCATATTTTCTTTACTGGCATCTGAACTTGAGAAGAGATATCAGAACAGGCTCAAGCATTTAAACATGGAAAACTTGAGTAGCACCAGCTATAAAGCAGTTTACTGTGGAACAGATGCACCAGCATTGTCAACTGAAGAAGTCATGAAGGTTGCAAGAGCAAGATTCAGCAAGTATTCTCCCCAAATTTCTGATAACCTCCTCACCCATACCAATGATCTCTCCGATGAGGATGCTAAAAATGTGGAACTAGCTCAGTTGCTTTTTGATTCTGCGGAGAAGGTTAGCAACCAGCAGTATGATCATGCAAGGGCATTACTTGACATATGTCATAACTTGTCTTCAATTACAGGCAATCCAGTTAAAAGACTTGTGTACTACTTTGTTGAAGCTCTTCGGGAGAGGATTAATAGAGAAACAGGAAAGATTGCACCAGAAAATGATGGAAGATATGGACTTGACATAGACGAAGCTTTGAGGAGTCCGAGCCCCTCCATTCTTGCATGTATCCAAGAAATTCCCTTCATTAAACCAACACAATTCACTGCAATCCAAGCCGTTGTAGAAAAAGTGATCAAGGCAAAAAGGGTTCATGTAATCGATCTCGAAATCAAAACTGGCGAGCAATGGACAATTTTGATGCAAGCTTTTGCTACTCAACATGAATGCCCCCTTGAACTTCTTAAGATAACTGCTGTTGTAACATCAACTTCAAAACGCAGAGTACAGAAGACTGGCAAAAGTTTGATGGACTTTGCTAAGACTGTCAACGTACCCTTATCATTTAAAACGGTTTTTGTATCGGACTTCAAAGATCTAAAGAAAGATGCCTTTCAGGTGGAGGCCGAGGAATTTCTTGTTGTCTACTCTACGTTATTTTTTAAGAGTTTCCTTCTCAAGCTTGATTGCTTGGAATCTGCATTGGTACTACTAAAAAATCTGAAACCATGTATAATTGTGGTCTCAGAAATTGAGGCAAACCATAATTCACAACCTTTCATGGACCGCTTTAGTGAAGCACTTTTTTACTACAGTGCATTTTTTGATGGCATTGACGCTTCCATGGATCAATTCAATACAAATAGAATATGTATTGAACTTATCTACCTAAGTCACATGATACGAACTATCATAGCAACTGAGGGTGAGGAGAGAACAGTTCGACATGAAAAGATCGATTATTGGAGGGCTTTTTTCGCTAGATTTGGAATAGTGGAGACAGAGTTGAGCACTTCATCCTTGTATCAAGCAAATCTGGTTGTCAAAAAGTTTTCTTGTGGGAATTCTTGCACACTAACTATGAACGGAAAATGCCTATTGATTGGATGGAAGGGAACACCAATTTTTTCTGTTTCAGTTTGGAAGTTCCAATAAGAGGGAAAGATTTCAAAATGAACTGTAAGTCGCTTATAATAAAGTTTCCTGATCTTCTTATACATGTGTATTTTGTATGATCCATATTATTATGCATCCCTTAATTGTATATAATATAAGCTTCAAGGCAATAATCATACGAACTTTTCCGTTTGGTAAGACCGGCTAGTTTATTATTTCCATGCTTTCTTAGTTTCAACTTTCATGTAATAATTCAACTCAGAAAGTGGCTTACTGTTTTATAAATTATATTTTTCCCTTACATGATTGCTTTAAGGCAAACTTTTGTCTGATGCTTCTTTGTATCTGTCATTTATTCCCACTTGTCACCCTTTTGAGCAGCATATTGTCGCCGGACAATGCTCTTGACAGGTTATTATTTGTTGTTCAATATATAATTATCAATTATGTCCAAGGTATAGTCATTAACGAAATTTTTACATGCCTGCACTTAATGTCTTCTCCACTGTATTTTTCTGTTTCTCCTTTTCAGAGAGAGTCTTCTTCTCAGGTAATTGGACTAATAAAAAATTGAAGAGAGAGGAATCATAGAGTCTGTCACGAATCATAATTCTATCAGAATATTTGGACCTATAGGGTAATCTAGTTCCTTGATGTTATATAATAATGAGCTAAGAGTTAAATTCATTAATTATTATATTGAGAGTCATGAAAGCAAGAAATCCATCATTGATTATCTTGGCCTGAAATTTCTGAGTAAGCCTATTCTTGAAGTGTACCAAGAAATTGAGGTCATCAAACTCTTAAAATAACTAAGAAAGTTGGCTTGAAGTTCTGAGAAATCCCAGCTTCAATACACTTGAATCATGAGTTTCAGAGCACTGTCAACTGAAGATGTCATTAGGGTTGCAATGACAAGATACCTTCAGTTTTGCCAAGGGTGTGGTGATTTGTCCTGGCTTAACCGTTTCTGTGGCAGTGTTCCTGACAAATTTTCTGAAGAAAATGTAAAATACATCTCTATTCCAATATTCATATAAAAGTTGATAATACAATCAATTTCATCATAGAATCTCCATGGAATATATGCGGAAATAAATGACAAACCTCCAGCCATAGCAATTGTTGTTTAGTCTTCTTGCTTCTTTAAAATACAGAGTTTTCCACTTATTGCAATTTTAGAATGATGGTTTTGAGAATCTAAAATGAAAATTGTGTCAAATGGGGACCTGTAAAGTCTCATTTTTATATGCAATTGTCTTTCCATCAAAGACAACTGCCCAAGAGAAGAGACACAACCGTATGACCACATCAGTCCACATCAGCATAAAAGTGTAGGACCATAATTTAATTATATTAAAAGTGTAGGACCATCATGCAAAAAGTCTAACAGAAAAAACCCCTTACATTTATGCAGCTGAACCAAGCATTCATGAAAAGATCCTGAATCAATGTAAAACCGAAACATAGTTACAGCACCCGCTTGATTATCGGAGATGAGGGAGCATCATCATATTGTCACATGATGCAAAATCCAGCTGGTTAGTTACCTTGAACTCCAGAAGAGATAGTGATGAGTTTGAGGCCTTCTCTTATTGTCTATTATCTTGAACTCCCCTTCTATCAAGCTAGTCAGTTTGCAGGAATGTAGGCCACATCATTGAAAGTGTTGCCTCGGCAAAAAGAGTGCATTTTATTAACCTTGAAATCAGAACTGAAGCCCGATGTATGGTGTTGATGCAACCTCTTGCTTCTCAACATGAACTTCCCTGCAGCATCTTACTGTAACTGCAGTGCAACATTGAAGCAGAAAATCGAGGAGACAGGTAAAAGATTGGCCTGCTTTGCTAAGACCTTAAGTTTACCCTTTTCATTCAAAGTTGCCACAGTGACAGATAGTAAAGATGTTAATGAAGACTTGATTGACTTAAGCAATGGTGAAGTTGTAGCTGTCTATGCATCTGTCGCGCTAAGCCATATAATTAGGCTACCAGATTGCTTGGAATCTCTAATAAGAGTGCTTAGATAAACTAATTCATGTGAGATGGTGGTCACTGAAGTTGAAGCAGATCATAATTCGCCATCTTTTGAAGAGTGCTTTTTTGAGGTACTCTTTTACTGTAGTTCTTCCTTTGATTCCCTGGAAGCTTGTATGTCTCGAAATGATCCAAACAGGATGATGTTTGAAGAAATGTGCTTAGGTTCTCGTATCCAAGATACCATTGCAAATGAGGGTGAGGAGAGGATTTTAAGGCACATGAAGATTGATGCTTGGAGGGATATTTTAAACAAATTTAGACTTGCCGAAGCTGAGCTTAGCATGTCTTCTTTGTATCAAGCAGAACTAGTACGGAATAAATTTGCTTGTAAGATAGGGGATTCTTGCACATTGGATAGGAACGGAAAATGCCTACTTGTCGGATGGAAGGGATCGCCACATATTTCCCTTTCTGTTTGGAAGTTTCATCAAGACTAGAGATGGATCTGCATTGTGAATTCCAGATCTCTCTAAATATACCCTATCTACTTTGCTGTATTTTTTCATTTCTTTTGTGCGTGTGTCCAGGAATGTGCAGCATGGATTTTGATTTTTATCTTATGATAGCCAACCTGAAATTGTAATGTGAATGTTAAGTCTGTCTTAAAATAGCCATTATGCTTATATGAAATACCAAATGGAGCAGTAGCTGAGATGTGCAGATAAATGCTTGAAATTGGTCGTTAACTTTCATTCTCTGATCACTGTCATGCACTGCTACATTTGATCTGTTTATGCTAACTTTTGTCTAAAACTTGTTAAATATAGTTCTTGCTTGGCAGTTTTCCTAGTTATAAATTCTAATATTCACCTTTTTGACTGATATGAAGATATTCACTGAACCATTAGGCCTTATGACATGTTGATTCCAGTTCAGAACATTCATCATGTAAACCCAAAATCCCAAAACTAATAAATGCCTTAATTTATCAAGCTAAACCAAGCATGCATGAAAAGAGCTTGAACAATAGTGAGATTGAGAACAAGCTACTCAGGAATACCATGTTGATTATCATAACACTATGAAAACAAAATATATGATAGAACTGATGTTGCAAGTGATCAAGAGAGATGATACAACGATGTCGTAGCTAGGATTTGAATTATTGTACATCATTAGAATGGTGGAGAAGAGTTGTGCACATTGTTTACGTATTAAGCCATTAGCAGCTAAATGAAAGAAAGCATTTGTTTGTTCTGTTTTGGCTTGAAGTAAAAACATACTTCTAGTTTATACTTTGGTTTGTTCTTTGCTCGAATCAGAGTCTGCATTATGTCATTCACATTTTACTTTGGTCTGTTCTTTGCTCAAATTAGAGTCTGCGTTATGTCGTTCACATTTTACTTTGGTTTGTTCTTTGCTCAAATTACTTTGGTTTGTTCTTTGCTCAAATTGGCAATTTCTTTTAATTTTTTCGTTTTAACCATTGTGTCGTTGACATTTTATTTTACTATAGGCTGAAAATGTCAATTATGATTCAAGTCTTTGTCATAGTGATCAAGATAGGTTTGAGCTATCGATAATCTCTAAGAATTCCTCATCTTTTCCTGTTATTGAATATACTTAAAGAGTCAAAATCAAAGTTATAAATGTACTATTATAATCACAAGAAAACTGGCCTATTGATCCCTTTGGACCAGTCTCTCTCATCGCTGTGATAATATCAAGGAGGTTAGTCAACTACATTACAGTACATAAAATTGAGTTCATCAAACTCTGAAAACAACCAAGAAAGTGGCTTGAAGTTCTGAGAAATCCCAGCTTCAATAAACTTGAATCATGAGTTTCAGAGCACTGTCAACTGAAGATGTCATTAGGGTTGCAATGACAAGATACCTTCAGTTTTCTTGTCAAAGGTGTGGTGATGTGTCCTGGCTTAACCATTTCTGTAGCACTGTTCCTGACAAATTTTCTGAAGAGGATACAAAAGAGGTGGAGCTCATGTATTTTCTACTAGTTTCGGCTGAGAAGATTGGCAGCCTACAATTTGACTGTGCTAGCATATTCCTAAATCATTGTCTGAACTTTTCTTCCAAAAATGGCACCTCAGTTCAGAGAATTGTTCATTATTTCGGCAAAGCTCTTCGAGAGAAGTTTGATCGAGAAACTGGGAGAATCACATCAAGGGGAGTGAAACTTAAAGAAACAATGCCACTGCTACGACAAGAGATAATGGTGAGTTTGAGACCTGCTCTCATTGCCTGTTACCAAGAACTCCCTTTCTACCCTGCAACTCAGTTTGCAGAGATGCAAGCAATCATTGAAAGGGTGGCCTCAGCGAAAAGAGTTCATTTCATCGACCTTGAAATCAGACTTGGATCACAATGCACTGTACTGATGCAAGCTCTTGCTCAACGCGAACTACCATTGGAGCATCTTACAATAACTGCAGTTAACTTCGGTACCATGTCGAAGCAGGATACTGAAGAGATTGGTAAAAGTTTGGTACACTTTGCTGAGACCTTAAATTTACCATTTTCATTTAAAGTTGCAATGGTGACAGATAATAAAGATCTTAACCAAGACTTATTTGAGTTGAATGATGCTGAAGCTATAGCTGTCCATGCATTTATTATACTGAGTCATATCGTTCGGCAGCCTCATTGCTTGGAATCTCTAATAAGAGTGCTTAGAAAAATTAATCCTTGTGTGATGGTGGTCACCGAAGTTGAAGCAAACTATGATGTACCATCTTTTGAAGAACTCTTTTTCGAGGTACTTTTCTACTACAGTGCTTTGTTTGATTCCCTGGAAGTTTGTATGTCTGAAAATGACCCGAACAGGATGATGTTTGAAGAAACGTTCTTAGGTCCGTGCCTCCTAAATATTATGGTAAATGAGGGTGAGGAGAAGATTAATGTCAAGCACATGAAGATTGGTGCTTGGAGGGATATTTTCAAAAAGTTTGGACTGGTTGAAGCAGAGCTTAGCATGTCTTCTTTGTATCACGCAGAACTAGTAAAGAAGCGTTTTGGTGGTGGGATAGGGGATTCTTGCACATTAGTCAGAGATGGAAAGGGCCTAATTGTTGGATGGAAGGGATCACCACAACTTTCGCTTTCTGTTTGGAAGTTTCATCAAGACTAGAGATAGATTTTCAGTATAAATTCGAGCTCTCTTGAATGTACTCTAAAATTTTTTTTCTTTCACTTTTTGTATGTTGCTACTTGAGGTGTGTATTGATAAAAAATTTATTGCTTGATAGTTTTATTAGTTTTAATTAACTTTTGGTTGACATTAAGATATTCTCTAAATAATTGGAGCCTCGTGAGATTTTGATCACAATTCAGAACCTTCATCAAACCAAACCTGAAAAAACCCCTTACATTTATGCAGCTGAACCAAGCATTCATGAAAAGATCCTGAATCAATGTAAAACCGAAACATAGTTACAGCGCCCGCTTGATTATCTGAGATCAGGGAGCATCATCATTTGTCACATTATGCAAAATCCAACAGAAGGTGGAATCTGAATTTCATTTCCAACAGAAGCAATTGGATGATTTCAGATATCTTCCTCAGAATCTTCAACTGTGGGTTAATAACCATGCAGGCACCCTCCCCTTACAAGCCGATTTTGAGGATGAATTCTACCAATTTGTGGTTATTACAATTGGTATCAAAGTAGGATCACACTCTAGAAAAACATCGAAGGGATTGGCACCCACCAAGGACGGCCCTTGTCGTGGACCTAAAGGTGTCAAGTAAGTCCTGTCAGCTAGGCATACCGAGAACCACACCGTGGGCAAACCTGATGGGATTACACCCTCTCCTGAAAAACCGATTTTAAAGTGAGTTCTACACATGATTGTTGTAGCACCTAACTTTAGTTGCTATAGTAAAACAGAGGGCATTTGAATTCATCGTCATTATGCAAGGATGGCGTGTTTGACATTCTTCTTTGTCTGTGAATATTATGTTTTCAAATTTTATTAATTTAAGAAATAAATCGTTTTTCTAATATATATTTATATAAAAGCTGTAACTGAATATTCTATAAAAGAATAAGCATTGTAATAACAACTACCTTAACCAAAGAAAGCAGTTAACGGCATTTCACAACTGGACACCAGTAATGTTGTGATGAGCTTGCTAGAATTATACACTGGTTTAATCTTGCTCATATTACAGTTTGCAAAAAGAAAATTTACCTTTTTCTCTTATCTTTTAATCTTTGTGTCATTGATATCTGATATTCCAAGATCAACTGCTTTCTGTAAGAGGAGGACTGAAAATATCTATTATAGTCCAAATCTGGTCATAGTAATCAATGTAGCTTTCAACTATATATTGATAAACTCTAAGATGTCCATGTCTTTTTCTGTTCTTGGAAGATTCTTGGAGAGGCAGATAGTCACAATCAGAATTATAAATGTATTGTTAACTGTCATAAGAAAACAGCCCTATCTACCCCTCTAGGCCAATTTCTCTTTGTTTTGTGATAATATCTATCATTGAATTCTCTGAAAAATATCATAGCAAGAAAATTTTCTAGTTAAGATTTCTTTTAAAACACTCAAGGAAATAAACCAAGAGAGAGGCTTGAAGTTCTTAGAGATTCCAGCTTTCGTACACTTGAATCATGGCTACTTTCAGAACACTATCAACTGGAGATGTCATTAGGGTTGCAATAGCAAGATATCTCAAATTTGATTCCCAAGGCTCTGTTGATCTGTCTTGGCTGAACCGTTTCTGTGGCAGTATTCCAGGAAATTTGTCTGAAGAGGACGTCAAAGATGTGGAACTCGTGCATTGTCTATTAGTTTCTGCTGAGAAAATTGGTAGCCTACAATTTGATAGTGCTAGCACATTCCTAAACCAGTGTGAAAAGTTTTCTTCCAAATATGGTTCCTCAGTTCAAAGAATTGTCCACTATTTCACTGAAGCTCTTCGAGAGAAGTTTGATCGAGAAACTGGGAGAATCACATCAAAGGGAGCGAAAGGTGAAGAAAATATGTTGTTATATCCAGAAGTGATGGTGGTAAATTTGAAACCTGCTCTCCTTGTTTTTTTCTTAGAACTCCCCTTCTATCAAGCTACTCGGTTTGCAGGAATGCAAGCAATCATTGAGAGCGTGGCCGCGGCAAAAAGAGTTCATTTGATTGACCTTGAAATCAGAAGTGGAGCACAATGTATGTTGTTGATGCAAGCTCTTGCAACTCAACATGAACCTCAAGTGGAGCTTCTTACAATAACTGCAGTTGGAACGACATTGAGGCATGAAATTGAGGAGACAGGCAAAACGTTGGCATACTTTGCTAAGACTTTAAATTTACCCTTTTCATTCAAAGTTGTTATGGTGACCAGCCTCAAAGATCTCAATGAGAACTTATTTGAATTACACAAGGGTGAAGTTGTAGCTATCCACTCTTCTATTACACTAAATCATATGATTAGATTGCCCAATTGCTTGGAGTCTGTAATAAGAGTGCTTAAAAATACTAATCCTCAAGTGATGGTGGTCACTGAAATTGAAGCAAATGATAATTTACTATCTTTTGAAGACAGGTTTTTTGAAATTCTTTTTTACTACAGTACTTCTTTTGATTGCATGGAAGATTGTATGTCGCGAAGTGATCAAAACAGGATGATGGTTGAAGAATTATTGGGTCAGGCTATTAGAAACATTATTGCAAATGAGGGCGAGGAGAGGATTGTTAGGCACATGAAGATTGATGACTGGAGGGCATTTTTCAGCAGTTTTGGGCTTGTTGAAACAGAGCTTAGCATGTCGTCATTGTATCAGGCAGAACTAGTTGTGAAGAATTTTGCTTGTGGGAAAGGCAAATCTTGCACATTTGAGAAAAATGGAAAAAGCCTAATTGTTGGATGGAAGGGATCACCACACCTTTCTCTCTCTGTTTGGAAGTTTCATTAAGATAAGGGAAGGGAAGGATTTGTAATATGAATCTGGTATTCTCTTGAAATAGCCTGTCAAATTTTTTTTTTGTTTTGTGGGTGTCCAAGATTTCTGATAGTTGTATCAATAATCAAATCTACCTTGAAATAGTTAACTTATAAGTTGTATCAAAACCTTTTTTCTTTCTATCTGCAATGAAGAGAGTATATTCCCTAATTATGAAAGATTTCAGAACAATTTTTCCCATAGATTTACTTGTTTCCGTAATGTTCAAATTATCTGTTTCCTGGCCCTGCGCTTTAGCCTCTGTGGATGAAATTCCTCTGGAATGAACCAGAGGCACAGAAATGTATAAGCCATACGTTGTCATGAATTCACATTATTAATGGCCTGAAAACAAGCCCATTAGACAAATCAAGAAGTTTGTGATAAGATCCCGAGCTTTTGAGTTGTTGACTTGCAGATGCACCACGTGTTTGGGCCTGGTCCACTCTCTGTTTATAAAGTTTTTTGAGACCCATAATCTAAAACTCAGCTCTGTTTCAGTTTCTGTTCCAGAAGAAACACATCAGAAAAAAAAGAATAATACTACATATACATCATTCTCATACAATATTTCTCATACAACATTATGTGACAAGATGTGATTGAATAAAAGTTTAATTTTAACTTTAAATTAACCAATCATATCTTGCCACATAATATTGTATGGAAAATGATGTATGAAAATGATGTATGTGTAGTATTACTCGAAAAAAAATGGAAGAGAAGACTTGGAGAAGAGCGGGATGATCGACACGTGGCTGAGGAAGCACCGTCTCCTCTACACTGGAGCGACTCGGCATCCCTTCATCCTCAGCATTCGTGATGGCACCGTCGATTTATCCTCCTTCAAAACATGGCTAGTCTGTTCCGCAACTGCAAGTTTAAAATTATAACAAATTTACAATTCAGTTATTTAGTTTCAAATTTCTTGGTGCAATTCAAATGCAGGATCAAGATAATTATTTGTTAGGGAGTTTGCTCCATTTGTGGCAAGCGTTCTGGTGAGAGCATGGAAATAATCAGACGACAGTTATGGTGATACAGAAGTTATATTAGGAGGACTGGCCTCAACCTAACACAAAAACTGAATGAACCAAACCCAATTAATCGATCAAAACTCAAAAAACCTTAGGGTGGGAAAGTTTCAATCGCCGGCAATTGGTGAGCAAATGGGAACGAGAATGTTGGGGCTTTTGGAGAGGAAGATCCAAGGATTTGATTGGTGGTGGCAGGGACGATTTCCAACACCAGAAACCATCGGAAATTGGCTTGGAAGTTCAAGGGTCACGCGGTTCACGGCCGGCGATCCGCAAGCAAGGACGGTGATAGAGGTAAGGGTTTTGTAGAGTGGGTTGTGGGGAGTCAATTGGTGGTGGCAGGGAGCCAGGGATGATTTCGAACGCCGAAAAAGACTGAAATGGACGGAAATGATGACGATGAAAATGATGGATAAGGGCATCTCCAACCCACGCCAAAGCACTTAGCGAGAAAAAAAATATATATATTTTTTTTTAATTTTGCTTTTTTTTGTTTTTTTGTTTTTAATTTTGTTAAGTTAATTTGAGTATTAAATTTTACATCAAAAATCATACTAATTTGAATATTTGTATTTAATTTAATTTGATTATTATTTATAATAGTAAATTTATAATAATGATATAATTTAAAAAATGATAAAAAATTAAAAATAAAACTTTATTCAATGCAAATATTACACTATAATAACTCAAAATAAAAATTAATACTAATTTAAAAACACTCAAATTAAAATAAAATACACCATAAACTAAAATAACAATTTAGTACTCTGGTAGATTAGTTCCGGATCTAGTAAGATCATCAAAATATTGAAAATAACTAAAGTTATTCTGAGATCCTTGACATAAACAAATCAAGGATACAGAGGCTCACCATACTCTTCGAAATACATTAATTGATCATTTGTGGGAAGAACATACTAATTCGGAAAATTAAATTACTATCAATATAGAATTTTACATTTGTGTTGTTATTTTATTTTATTTTATTTTTTGTATCATTTTATATTAGATGTAATATTTTTCTATATTAAATGTAATATTTATTTGATTAAATAAATGTTTAATTTTATTAAATTAGTATAATTTTTAAAATAATTATTATTTAATAAAAATATTATTTCTAATATTTAATTAATATATATAAAAATAATGAGTGAAATAGATTAATTATTGATTATTATAATAAAAGAAAAAAAAATATTCTAAAGAATATTCTAAGGAATATTCTTTTTGATGTTGTGGGTTAGAAATGAAATAGTGTTTTACACAAAAATTGGTGCTATGGGTTGAAGATGGTCTAAAATGATGAAAATTTGTTTGTTATGGAATATCTGGGCACGTGAATATA
Source organism: Pistacia vera (assembly GCF_008641045.1). Taxonomy (NCBI): domain Eukaryota; kingdom Viridiplantae; phylum Streptophyta; class Magnoliopsida; order Sapindales; family Anacardiaceae; genus Pistacia; species Pistacia vera. The sequence continues at coordinate 1,153,302 of NW_022195444.1, read as the reverse complement.
AGACGACTATAGTTTCTTTACGTTATTTTTTTTAATTAATTACAATAGTTAAAGTAGAGAAAAATACATAAATAGGTCATAAAAAATTGATCATCCTACCTTAAAACAGGCTTGGGGAAGGAATAAAAATACAAACCTATACAAAAAATTATTTTTATTCCAACAATTTATTAGATAAAACAATTTTTCGACCTGGAAAATGTAAATTAATACATACAGTTACTATTTAACGAACAATTCAGGTTATTTAACATATATTAAATAATGTAATTTTTTAATAAAATAATAGTAATATAACATGTGTACAGTATAATTTAATATTTCAATTAATTTTTTAAAATAGATAAAAAAACCGATATGATATCACTAAATAACCGATATTATTATTATTTTAAAAAAAATTGCACATAGTAATTGCAAAACTGCACCAAAAAAAAAGGCTTAAATGCTTCCCATTTGAAATCTATTCTTCTGCGTAAACATTTTAAGTTTAGAAAAATTTAAAAATATATACGTCAAACTCTTAATAAAGGCCGTCAGGACCTGAAGCTTTGAGAAAGTCGGTGAAGAACTAATAAAGTTAAGCTTTATAAGTCGAAGTGTCGAACGACTTATAACTGTGTGAGTTGACTATGACGCAATCATAAGCAGCTATTTTTCTATTTAATATTAAAAAAAATAGAAAAATCTCACCAACTTTATTTTTATTGTCCTTTAACATGGTACTGTGATTAGCTTTCAAGGTTATGGGGCCCTAAAGCTTGAGTGTTGTTTGGTGTAATTTCTCTTTCGATCTTCTTGTCTTTGTAAGGCTATGATTAGTCATAGCCCAATAAAAAATGTATTTGTATCATCATCATTTTATTGATATCAATACATATCAGATTCTAGAAGTCGTGCCCCAAGTTTTCGCACGGTGCAGTACTTGATAGCCTATGCGACTTTTAGGTCATAAAGCATTATATTATATATGCTTGTCAAATATATATGCTTCAAATATTCATCCTAAAATTAAGCCTCCAATATGGATCGTTTGTTTCTACGAGCCAATGAAAGCTCTAGTCATTATCTTAAAATATTTAATAAAAAAAGGTTCTTAACCTTTAAATGTAATGTTATGGAAATGATGATGGTGAAAATTTGTCTGTTATGAAATATCTGGTCACGTGTATATAAGACAACTATAGTTTCTTTACATTTTTTTTTTTTAATTAATTAGCATCGTTAAAATAGAGAAAGAATACAAAGAGGTCGTAAACAAAATAGATCATCCTATCTTAGAATGGAAAAGAAATAAAAACACAAATATAATAAACTGAGAATCTAGTATCTAGTTTGTTTCTTTACATTTCTGGTGTAGTTAATAATCACTATCATGTCAACATCAATAAAAGGTCATATATATATATATATATATATATATATATAGTTTTCCAGACGACAATAATATATTTCTGGCAACATATTACTCTTTAGAAAAAAAAAAAGTATATATATATATTCCAACAATTTATTAGATAAAATGATTTTTCGACCTGGAAAATGTAACAGATTTGCCGAAGAAATTATTAATTTCGGACAGCTTTCGCTCATTAATTTCTAGTGATAATTTGCATGAGGAAATGAAAAGTTTTCTTGTAGTGAAAAGAATGATCCATTAGAGTTTGGAGTTTTCTTGTAGTAAATAGAATGATCCATTACAGTAAAACTGTGTTTGTCTAAGTTTATAAGCTGATCAAATTAACTTATAAATTATAAATTTAACTGACTTGTTTGTTTATAATTTTTTTGAATTTATAAGTTAAGCTTATAAGCAAAAAAAAAAAGTACCTCCTTCAACTTATTTTTTTGGCTTATAAACTAGTTTGACCAAGTATATTACCATATTATCCTTGTTTAATTTTAAAATTTTTACCCTTGTTTAATGTAATACTATTTTTAATCATTTTATAATAAGATGTACTTATAAATCACATTTTACCAAACACATCAATTATATATTAGTCACTTATAAGTAATTTAACTAAATACGTAATTGATTAAAATTTTAAATATTAAATTCGTATGGTTTGTTTAGGAGACAGAGACTTAACATTCAATATATGGGTCTGACATTACAAGTGGTAGCCCCGCTAACCCTGGATATACCATTTGAGTTGTTTAATCATGCAACATGTATTGCACAAGTCTAAACTTTTAAGAAAAAAGTAATAATAATTCAATCTTAAAATTCTCATGCAACATGTATTGCGCAATCATGATTCATAAGCCACTTTTAACTCTATTTTTTTTTTTTTTTTNAAAAATCTCACCAACTTTATTTTTATTGTCCTTTAACATGGTACTGTGATTAGCTTTCAAGGTTATGGGGCCCTAAAGCTTGAGTGTTGTTTGGTGTAATTTCTCTTTCGATCTTCTTGTCTTTTTAAGGCTATGATTAGTCATAGTCTAATAAAAAATTTATTTTTATTATCATCATTTTATTGATATCAATACATATCAGATTCTAGAAGTCGTGCCCCAAGTTTTCGCACGGTGCAGTACTTGATAGCCTATGCGACTTTTAGGTCATAAAGCATTATATTATATATGCTTGTCAAATATATATGCTTCAAATATTCATCCTAAAATTAAGCCTCCAATATGGATCGTTTGTTTCTACGAGCCAATGAAAGCTCTAGTCATTATCTTAAAATATTTAATAAAAAAAGGTTCTTAACCTTTAAATGTAATGTTATGGAAATGATGATGGTGAAAATTTGTCTGTTATGAAATATCTGGTCACGTGTATATAAGACAACTATAGTTTCTTTACATTTTTTTTTTTTAATTAATTAGCATCGTTAAAATAGAGAAAGAATACAAAGAGGTCGTAAACAAAATAGATCATCCTATCTTAGAATGGAAAAGAAATAAAAACACAAATATAATAAACTGAGAATCTAGTATCTAGTTTGTTTCTTTACATTTCTGGTGTAGTTAATAATCACTATCATGTCAACATCAATAAAAGGTCATATATATATATATATATATATATATATATAGTTTTCCAGACGACAATAATATATTTCTGGCAACATATTACTCTTTAGAAAAAAAAAAAGTATATATATATATTCCAACAATTTATTAGATAAAATGATTTTTCGACCTGGAAAATGTAACAGATTTGCCGAAGAAATTATTAATTTCGGACAGCTTTCGCTCATTAATTTCTAGTGATAATTTGCATGAGGAAATGAAAAGTTTTCTTGTAGTGAAAAGAATGATCCATTAGAGTTTGGAGTTTTCTTGTAGTAAATAGAATGATCCATTACAGTAAAACTGTGTTTGTCTAAGTTTATAAGCTGATCAAATTAACTTATAAATTATAAATTTAACTGACTTGTTTGTTTATAATTTTTTTGAATTTATAAGTTAAGCTTATAAGCAAAAAAAAAAAGTACCTCCTTCAACTTATTTTTTTGGCTTATAAACTAGTTTGACCAAGTATATTACCATATTATCCTTGTTTAATTTTAAAATTTTTACCCTTGTTTAATGTAATACTATTTTTAATCATTTTATAATAAGATGTACTTATAAATCACATTTTACCAAACACATCAATTATATATTAGTCACTTATAAGTAATTTAACTAAATACGTAATTGATTAAAATTTTAAATATTAAATTCGTATGGTTTGTTTAGGAGACAGAGACTTAACATTCAATATATGGGTCTGACATTACAAGTGGTAGCCCCGCTAACCCTGGATATACCATTTGAGTTGTTTAATCATGCAACATGTATTGCACAAGTCTAAACTTTTAAGAAAAAAGTAATAATAATTCAATCTTAAAATTCTCATGCAACATGTATTGCGCAATCATGATTCATAAGCCACTTTTAACTCTATTTTTTTTTTTTTTTTTTAAAAGAATCTCACCAACTTATTGACTATTTCCATTGTCCTTACAATAAATTAATACGCACAGTTACTATTTAACGAATAATTCAGTTATAAATCTAAATTTTAGCTCTATAAAACCCCCCCATAAGTCCCTATTCTCTTCACACCCCTAAAGTAGCCATGGAGGTGACTCAAAAATAGCAACAGTCACAGACACCACGAGAAGATCGAACTCCCCTCAAAAACACTGAATCATATCCTTTCCCCAGATGAATCTCTGTAGATCTTATTTTTGCAGACAGGTCAGGACAACCATATACATTTTCTTGCGTAAAAGGCGGACAGGACGTTATCCGAGCCGAGTTTAAGAGGGATGGCTCCATTTCGTTCGTCGAACCCATTGAGTTGGTGTCGAGTAACCGTCCGACAGCTTGATGGAGGTGAGCTCGGAATTGAGGTGAAGAAGAAAACTGAAATAAACCTATTTGGTAAGCGTTATGTGCGTGGGTTGATGATGAAGATGCTAGTCTATTTGGTGTTGCCTGAAAATACTTGTATGTTGATTTTTATATTTTCCCTGTTTACACTTTTCAGTCAAAAACCTTGTGGTTTAAGGTCTTCTTCTTATCTGTAATGTGTGGGTTGATGATGAAGGTGCCGTCTATTTGGTGTTGCCTTAAATACTTGGTATGTTGATTGTTATATTGTCCCTGTTTCCACTTTTCAGTCAAAAACCATTGTGGTTTAGGTCTTCTTCTCATCTATAAGTGTGTCAAAAACCATTGTGGTTTAAGGTCTTCTTCTTATCAGTAAGTGTGTGGGTTATGATGAGTGCCCGTCTATTTGGTGTTGCCTTAAGATACTTGGTACTTTATTGTTATATTGTCCCTGTTTCCACTTTTTCAGTCAAAAACCATTGCGGTTTAAGGTCTTCTTCTCATCTATAGTGTGTGGGTTGATGAGAAGATGCCAGTCTATTGTGGTGTTGCCTTAAGATGCTTGGTATGTTGCTTGTTATATTGTCCGTGTTTTCAGTCAAAGAAAATGCGCTCTGAAATTAGGAATGTGCACTTGCCAGTTAAAGTTTAAATGAAAAAACATATTCATAAAATTTAAAAAAACTTGATAATATAATATATAACAAATAAACCCAATATCAAGAAATGGTAATTAAAATGAAATTATATGTATGAAGATAATAATAAAATCCATATTTATTTAAGGGATTTTACAGGCATAAGAACATATATAATCAATAATACAACTCTTTGTAGAAGAAGATAAAGGTCACAACATTAGAACATAAAATATATAATTGAGAATGGCGCACAAGAAAAATTTGGTGCCCAAGTCATTCTATTTGTCAATCTCCATGATTTTCAACATCATTCTTATCATTAAAGGGGAAATGAAATGAGAAATGAGAATTGTAAGAAATTTTTAATATAGAAAATATGAGCCATTAGATCAAAAGATTTTGGGTGGTTGAGATTCAATAAAATTTGCATAATTGATGCACCTGGGACTACTATAATTAAGATTTAATCTCAACCATATATGAGGATATGATGATGAACAGTATAATTGTCAATTGCACTTCATATATTAGGATATGATATGAACAGTATAATCGTCCATTGCACTTTACATATTAGTATGATATGAACAGTATAATCGTCCATTGCACTTTATTTACTAGGATCTGTTATGAACAGTATAATGTCCATTGCACTTTATATATTAGGACATGATATGAATAGTATATCTATTAGGATATGATATGAACAGTATTTTAATGAAAATCAACGGAATAGATAATAAAACAAGAGAAGAAATTGATGTCCGTACATTCAAGCATTTCTTAATTAATTGTCAAATATACATGCTTAAAGAGAAAAGATATAATGGGGCCCACATGCCATTATAAAATTTGACATAAAGTGGCCTACTGTCAAAAAAACATAGTTGAAAAAAAAATATTTCATAATATTTTTAAAAAACTCAGATCACGCTGCACTTTATTCAAGAAGAAAGACACATAATATATACTTACAAGTTAAATATTATCTACGAAAAAACAAAAAACATCTTAATGAGAAGAATTTGTCTTATTGAAGATTTTTAGCTTGACTTTTGTTGAATTATCCTGCAAATCGGGAGAATCCAATTAAATCGGGCTGTAAAGAAGCCAAGTAGCCTAAGTTATTTGATAAATAAATAAATAAAGAAAAGGATGTTGGTGAGCATACATTGAAATTTATGTTATATTTAATTTATAGCATCATTAAGTAGAAATTTTGCCTATGTATACAGTGAAAGTTTTATAAAGTATTGATTTTTCCCGTTTGATTGATGTAAAGACTAAAGAGTATGCATTGCGTTGAAAGTGAAGGTGTACAAGGTATTACGGTCAGCGCCCTTTACGGTCTCCTTGTTTCTACGTCAGTTATATGCATGATGATAGCTTCACTCATCAACACAAAAATTTTCATTGGAAATAGTGATGGCAATGGGCCAGGCCGGGATCGGATACCCCTTGGCCCAGGCCCAAGCCTGACCTTATAACAAAGGCCCAAGTCCGACCCGAACCCATTACAGGTATGATACGCAAAGTCCAAGCCTGGCCTAATGAGTTTTTTATAACCGCAGGCCTGGTCCAAACCCGTCTTTTTTAATAATGTTTACTTTTAAATATTAATAAATTTCAAAAAAAATTATATTTTTAATTTTAGAAATTGTTTTTAAATATTAATTGAAACTATTTCCGCAAATAATTTAAGCAATAAGTGAGCAATTAAAACTCCATAATATTTTATTATACAAACTTTTCAGCTGTGCATAATATGTTATGGCGAAATCCACTTTTATAAGTTGAACCAAACTCATCTAACTCATTTAAAGGCAATTTTAACATGTTAAACCTTCAATATGTGATGAAAATTGAGGTTAAGGTTTGGAAAAAATTGATATATATATATAGGATAATATTGTAATTAAATATATAATATAAGGGTAAATTAGTAAAATTAATACTAAAATTTTTGGGGACAGACCGGGTCGGGCCTAAAGATATACCCATGTTTGGCCTGTACCCGAGGTCGGGCCTTAAAATCAAGCCCAAGCCCAAGCCCACCAACCTCGGGTAAAGCCGGCCCCTTTCGTGGTCGGGTCGGGTATCTGAAAATGTCGAACCCATTGCCATCTCTAATTGGAAATGGATTATTTCTTAGATTGAATCTCAGACCCATGAATGGGAATTAATTAGTTTATATATATATATATATATAAATTATACTTCAAGCTCTAACAAGAGGCAGTCAAGACGTGAAGCTTCATGGTGCGTATGAATAAAAAAACAATGCCATCATCCCTATGAAAGTCGATAAAAAATTAATCAAGTTACGCAAGCATCACAAAACTATGATACCAACTATATAGCTTAACTGAAGTCCATATATATATATCTTTGACAACCACTAAATGATGAGACATGATTGATGAACTATATAATGGGATTCAGATATTGGTTTCTAAACTCTAAAACTTTTAATAAACATACAAACATAGTTACTTAAAATACCCCTAATCATAATAAATTTAAAATTAAATAAAAAATGCTGAAAGGAGATTGAGTAAGTCACGAATTCCACGTCCATTACTTTTATGGTGTTATAATTAGATTTAATGTGTGTATATATATATATATATATATACCCATCAGTTTTGGTCATTCTGCTGTAGTATACAAAGATGAGTTTTGACCTATAACGGTTCATAAACATGCAAACGAGGGAGAAGATGTTGAGCCTTTATTTCTCACTTCAGAACTCAAGCTAAGCTAATACTAACACTTCTAACTTAAGATTCTGCTATTTATCTGATTCTTATACCAGAACTTTCTAACTTTTAACCAAGGAACGCCTTCGGTATCCTGAAGGCTTGACACTTCTTCAACTTCTAGCAGCTTGTAAGAGAAATAAAAATAAGTTTTTGTTAACTTGGAGATACTGAATAACTCTTTCCTGAGATCTTGCTGACAAAAGCTTGTTAAGAGAACTAGTAAATGCTAAATTTTGACTAAGACAGAGGGCAAAAACATCCAACAACCTTCCGGCTGTCACCTACACTCAATACAAGAAAATATTTCAAGTATCTGATTAAAAAATAATAATAACAACAGTAAAAAAGGCAATTGAACTGAAAGAATCTGAAGCATTTGAAAGAGACGTTAAAAATAAGGTTATAACATTGCTGGGAAAGGCTCCCAGAATACTGCTAGAACATCAGACTAAATTATTCATGAAGATAGCTTTCACAGAGTATTCGAAGTGCAAGAGCATTATTCAAAATCAATAACGATTGAAAATTAATATTAAAATGGGTTAACGTGTTCCAAATATAAGACAGTGTCCGCCTTAAATGCAAGCTTGGGTGGGAAAATCGAAAATGTAAATAAATCTACATTTGCCCAAACCACATTAGTCCTTGAATGCCTAAACTATCAATACATATTCAAAAGGTAACTCCGTTAGAAAGTAGAAGGGCATTAATGTTATTTTCGCTTCCCTAAACCCTAAATAAAAATGAAAATTTCAGAAAATTTTGAAAATAAATTATAAAAAATGAAGAAAAATAAAAGTTTGTGAATTTATTACTTGATGTGGTTTGTTGTTGAGTTTTGCTTCTTCTTGTTGTTGCTGTTGGGACTAATTTCAATGCTAAAATTATTTTCAGTTTACTAATGGCCTATATTCAAGGCTGCTTTTCATGTGTCTGCCCTACTTGGGATTTCATTCTCTTATAGGTAAAAGGGGAATTTTGTAAAGAACCTAAAACAACGGGATTCCCCTTGAGAAACTGGTCCTTTGGACCAAGCTCAAAAAAAAAAAAACAAGAGCAACAAAGGACAAACACCCTTATACACACCAGCAAAAACCAAAAATAAGATTGGGGAGATATAAAAGATGAACGTATAAGAGAAAAGAAGCTGGAGCTACCATGGGTGTCTCCACGACACTTGCGTCTCTATCATGTGCCATTTCTCTCTTTTCTCTTCTCCCGCAAAACAAGAAACATTTATTTCACAAATCTTTTCAATTCTTTTGCGTACGTGGTCATAAAGCACTTATAATTCCAATTGTCATGCTTTCACACTCCTTTGGATAGCATGAGAAAAGAAAATAACAAATTGAAAATCAATTTATATATATATATATATAAAATAAGCACTATCAAATTGAAAATCAATGGAATAGATAATAAAATAAGAGAAATACATTCAAGGTGGGGATTATATTGATCCTCACTTGCATTTTAATTGACATCATATTAATTTAAGTATTTACTTAAATTAATTAGGACTAAAAACACAATAATGATATAATTTATTTCTTGTCAGTTATAAGCTTTTTTTTTAGATCCGCATCTATGAAACATTCCATTTCCATTGAAAAATTTTATGTTAACGAGTGATGAGCGAAACTATCATGATGCAATTGTGAAGTAACTGACGAGAAATACATTTTATCGTCATTGCGTTTTTGGACCATCAAGCACACTTACACACATCAGGATATTGCTTTTGAAACACCAATGCTTACTTTTAGACCAATCACTCTATACATGGGAAAACCCTTTTACTTAAAGAAGGTTATAATTTGGTCTTGAGAGAACTTCATAAATTTCAGTCTCATTAGAGCAAAACCATGGAAGTCTTCTGTAAAGTAGAAACACTCACAGACTCTAGAAACAGATTAGAGCTCCCCACAAGAAAGGAATGTTATCCAAAGTCTTGTTTAAGAGCCACGTCTATAAAAGATTCCATTTCCAGTGAAAAAAATTATGTTAATGAGAGTGAAACTATCATCATGCATTAGTGTGACATAAATTTCATAATTGTGTTTAGAGTTTGGCAAGGAGACGGTAAAGGGCGCTGACACATCCAATTTGAAGGATTGACATTAAGTATTTGATAGTTAAGTTACTACACTAATCAATGATTTTACTCAGTCAAATCCATCCTTGCTTTTCTTTTTCAATAATCAGCCACATAAAAAGCATCAAACGGGATGATAAATTTAGAACTCTTTTCAACAACTCTTTTTTCAATTTGATTTTGGAAAGTATTGGTAGATTGCTTTTTACTAAACAACAATAAACTGGACCTACTCATTCCCAGCGGTTCACCATTTTGGGTGATTGAAATGACGTTATCTAGAAGACTGCTTCAACAAAGGTGAAAGCAGGCTTCGAGATAATTGGCGAAAGCATGGTACAAAAATATCCGATTTCTGACTGCAGATTCAATGTATTGGTACTGTGAAAACGATTTGTATGGCGCTTTCTATTCAATAATTAATAATAATTTTAACAACATTGTCTTTTTCATTTTGTAAATTATATTTTTTAGTTCTTACACTGAATTTTTGTTTTGTAGACTTTGTGCACAATAAATCTACATTTTAATACGGTTTCACTTGAGAAACTTCTCATCATGCTTAGAAACTAATTTGCTTCACCTAAAGGATTCGTACTACTAATAACAAATCAGCTAAAAAGATTTATTTAATTTAGAAACTAAGTACAAATAAATTGGGTGGAGATTTGAGGAATCTTAATAATATACCACTAAATAATTATACATTTTTGGTAATGACTGAATTTAAAGATTCCAAATGTTCAAATCCTGAAGAGACAAGTCATTAATCCAAAACCCCTGCTCTCTATTGTTTCATCAAAAGCACGTGCAAAATTAAAATGATGGGTAAGTTGGATTTTCTTTTATGATATTTATTTCTTTAATTATATTTAAGTCAAATCAGATCCTGCAGTTTGCCAGCAATAGCATCGCCTAAGCCACAAAAGATAAGATGATGAAAATGATGCATAAGATGCTGAAAATTTGTATGTTATGGAATATCCGGTCAAACTTTAGTTTCTTTACATTTTTGGTCTTGTTAATAATGACTATCATGTCAACATCAATGAAAGGTTGTATAGTTTTTCAGACGATGATAACATATTTCTGGCAACATATTACTCTTTAGAAAAAAAAAATTATTTTATTCCAACAAATTATCAGATAAAATGATTTTTCGACCCTGGAAAATGTAACGGATTTGCAGTAGAAATCATTAATTTCGGACAGCTTTCGCTCATTAATTTCTAGTGATAATTTGTATTAGGATTACAGCCCGGCTCAAGGGGTAGGCAGGTGCCCCTAAAAGTGGGGGCACAAATTTTTTATAATTTTTTTTAATATATTACAAAACTAAAAATGATGTATGATTTTTTATTCAAGCCAAGGAGAAAAAAAAAAACTAAAAAAACCCTAATTTATTATAAATTTTTTACATATATTTTCACCCAAAGTTTAATAAAAAAGTAAGTTTGTACCTTTAGTTTCATATATTCTAATTTCCACCCCTAAATTAAAACATTAAATTTCTTTTAACAATAAAAGACTAAAATAGTCATTTATATATCTCAAATTACTCAACCCTAATTTCATTCCAAATTTCAACATTCACATAAATTATCTCCACCCCTCTTTCGCCGTCAGTCGTTTGGAGTTGATTCCCATCAATTTCTCACCAAAATTGACTGGAATCATCACTTTATCATTTTCCCAAGTGTTTTTCCAGCCTTGGTAGCCCTCGATTTGACTGATTTTTTACGAATCTCATAACACAACTCCACCGTGCACGACATCCATTTCCAACCTTTTCAGCATGTACCCGGCGTTGTTGGTCTTCCCTGACACCACCATCTTCATTCCCTCAACCTTCTCACAAAAATCCCTATGATACCTCATCCGTTTACTCCGTCAAATCGTCGGCCACTGATACCTTTCGGGTTGCAACTTCTCAAGCCTTTTCTGGCCAGTCCAGACATTGGAAATTACTTATTTCATCACCCATCGCTTTTCCAACATCTGCTCTCCAAAATCCCCCACCAACTTGACCCAATTAGCCTGCCGATCGTCGTCCACCTCTCCTAGTGATTTTGCATCTCAAAAGGCCAGAAAATAAATTTGAAATATTTTTTTTTAATATATGCTTATATTATTAGAAGGCCCCCAAAGTAATTCTTGCCTAGTGTTACAAATGTTTCTGAGACGGCGCTAATTAGAATTGATAAGTTTTCTTGTTGTAAAAAGAATGATCCATTAGAGTTTGGAGTTTTCTTGTATTCGAAGGCATAGTAAAAGCTAAAGCTCCAATTATTTTTTTTTTTTTTTTTTTTTGCTTTCCTAGAAAACACTTTCTTCGTATTCAGCCATTAAGAGCTCAACAACTAGCCCCCATGGTTAACTTTTTCAGATTCTCTCAGCTTTTCAATTATCTCTCTGTGACAAACAATGTAACCTCCCTTAATCATTTTCTCACTTGTCAACAGAGGATTACAAAAATCATTAGTAGACATTTTTTAAAATCAGATTATACAAAAATTGAAAGACACAATTTAACTCTACACTCAAAAAAAATTTAACTATACATTTGGTTAGTGAAAAACTTGGGAATGCAGTTTTGTGAAAACAATATCTACAGACACAAAGTCGACATCAAAACCATAGCTCTGCCCTCCATATTGCACATAAGTAATGTTTAGGAGATGAAGGTAAGGGCATGATTTGAGAAATTTCAAGAAACTCTAAGATCGGTGGTGAAGAGACGTCTCTCTTTTTCAAAGAATATTAAACATCAACTCCAAGAAGCCAAATAAGATCAGGGTCTATAGATACAAGTCCACACAAGGCATTTAACACAGCAGATGGCAACCTATTTATAACATACACAGCAGTATGGAAAGCAAACCACCAATAGTGTAAAGGCATAGATGCTTGAACAAGAAGAGTGAGACCAACCTCAGTAACTTGTCGATGTTTTTTCTCGACCTTTTCATTCCGTTGATGAATATGAGGACAAGGATGGCGAAAATGAATGCCATGATTGGCAAAATAGGAAGGTAAAGGTCTGAATTCTCCTCCCCAGTTTGACTGGAAACTTCTAATCTTTGCATCAAACTGTTGCTCAACAGGTTTCTGGAACTGCATGACTATTGTGGCCACTTTAGATTTCAACTTTAATGGATAAATCCATGTATATCTTGTGCATTCATCAACCAATAAGAGATCATATCGAAACCCTATGGAGGAAAGGAAAGCTGCTGGTCCCCACATATCAGCATAAACTAAATTAAAAGGCAGAGCACAAATAGCATAAGAATAAAAAACAGGATTCTGATGAAGTTTGCCAAGATGATGGGCTTCACAAACTACTTTTATTTCTAATAGAAAAAGGTACATTCAATTGATGCATAATGTTTTTGAGAACACCAGTATAGGGGTGGCCTAAACGCCAATGCCACAACATGGTTATCTTATTTGATTGACATATATTTGGGGATTCTACGATTGCATTACAAACTAGCTGAGACTTATTTGATAGCTGATCATCTTATGGAGACTAAAAAGAGGTTGTAGCAGAATGCAAGGAGACTTGATGATGTTTAGGTGCTACTAAATGATTACCATTGAGAAGAGACATTGAAGTGGAAGGTATGACCAATTTATAAAGACAATTTTGCAAATAACCCCGCAGCACTATTTCTTGAGTGTGTTTATCCTTCACAACACAATCATTAGCAGAGAATTCGACTAACACAATATTATCATGGGTGATGTTAGATATACTAAGAAGATTCTAAGTCACATTAGGGACACAGAGTATACTCTTAAGATGTAAAGACTGTGTTTGATGTTAAGGGAATATAGAGCAGACCTGTTTGAGAAATGAATAGATTCTGTCCATTTCCAACCTGTAGCTTATCTGTTCTAGAGTAGTCAGTTTTCAAAGACATATTTTGTGAGTCTGGTGTAACATGATGGGTTGCTCCAGAATCTATATACCAATTAGAGTCTGTAATAGTGATAGGGGAGGTCATCATATATGGATGATGACTTGATCCAAATAAGTTTCCTAGATTAACAGACTCTCCATACGGAGTGATTTTTGAAACTGGAAGTTGCTATTGAGAAAACTGATGCTGTTGAGACAGATGGCCAGACGCATTAGGAGATGCACTTGAATTCCAATAAGAGGTTTTTGGTTGAGTATTAACAATGTAAGTATGACCACACCAATTTTCACGGTAGAGTAGTGTGTTTTGATTTACCACAGAGCTGAAATATTATTCATGGTTTGAAGAAATTTCAGCCCCTGCCTCTGCCTCTACCTCTGCCAAAGTTTGGCTGGAAATTGGAGTTGTTTTGAGGTCTATAGTTTTGTTGTTGATAATGTCTAGTCAAGGATCGAATAATTATGTGTTTGGGGATTGAAATTATGTGAAGGAAGCTGAGCAGTTTGGTAGCTTGTGTTGCTGGATTGTGATGAGTTCATAGGTGAATGTTTAGATGAGATAAAAGTTGAGGCTTAATGAAATCCCATATAGGTAGAGTACTGCCTTTCCAATCGCATCTCGTGCTTATGTAGTAAAAATTGTGCTTCTTAAAGAGAAATCTCAACACTTCTTAATGTTAAAATAGCAACTATAGCATCAAATTCAGGACCAAGGCCATCCAATATGTAGAGTAGAAGTTCTTTATCACTCAAGTGTACTTCACTAGCAGTCAAAGATCCAACACACTCTTTCATTTTGAGTATGTACTCATTTATTCTTAAATTTTCCTTCTTGGTGGTTTGAATTAAATTTCTTAGATGCACAACTCTGGCCTTAGAATTAGTAAGAAAATGCATTTCAAATATGTGTCAAACATCATGAGCAGTGGCACAATTTGCAATGTGACTGTTACGTGCCAGAGTTTGCAACCTCGTAATGGGTTTATGAATGGATAGAGAACAAGGATTGTCCTTGCGTACTCTACCTATGATGGAATTTTGTAGGACACTTCGAGGAATCCTAGGCCTCCTTAGTTGGTTTAATTTGAGAAAAAACACAACTCCAAATCAACACAAGGTTGAAGATAATACTGATCAGATAATATTCATTCTTGGCCTCAAGCTATTAAATAGTCGAACAACTTTTGATGGAATAGGCAAGAACCCATTCTTACAAAATAGGAAAATTACAATTGCATAATTCTAGCAAAAATTTATTGAAAGGAAATAACATTGATTGAAAGGAAATAACATTAATTTAATTATTGATGGTAAGCATTAATCACTCCCATCCCATGGTTCTTGGTCCCTGACAACTCTTCCCCCCTTAAAAATTTCCTTGTCCTCAAGGAAAAAGTGTGTCTTCAATTCTACCAGATTCTCCCATGTGGCCTTAGTAGGAGAGAGATTTTGCCAATGAACAAGAGCTTTAATTTCTCCTCCTTTTTTGCGAGTTTCCAGAATGGCTTCAGGAAATGGGTGGAGTGTCGATTCTGCTGGTAATTTGGGTAGAGTGGGAGAGATTTTCTCTTGATCTCCAATCCTCTTTTAAGGAGAGAAACATGGAAAACTGGATGTAATTTAGATTCGAGAGGTAACTCCAATTTATATGCAACGGTGCCAATCTTGGATAAGATTTTAAATGGACCAAAAAATTTAAAACTAAGCTTGAGATTTTTCTGTTGAGCCAATGACAATTGACGATATGGACGCAATTTTAGGTAGACAAATTCGCCCACTTGAAAACTCCTATCTGTGTGCTTCTCATCATAATATTTCCTCATTTGTTCCTGTGCAATTTTCAAATTGGCCTTGACATCCTTAATCACCATATTCCTTTCAAGCAGAAATTTGTCAATAGACTCTACACGTGAAGTGCCATGAACATAGGCAAGTAAAGTGGGAGGTTCGTGCCCATAGACAATTTCGAATGGCATCTTTTTGGTGGAAGAGTAGATGCTTGTGTTGTAACAATATTCCGCCCATGGAAGCCAAATCGCCCACTCTTTGGGCTTAGAACTCATGAAACACCGCAAGTACATCTCCAATGTCTTGTTGACCACTTTGGTTTGACCGTCGGTTTGTGGGTGATAAGCCAAGCTAAAATTGAACTTAACTCCATTTAATAAGAATAAATTCTTCCAAAAAGAACTTGTAAATACCGAGTCACGATCACACACAATAGACTTGGGCATGCCATGAAGTTTGAATATGTGATCAAAAAATGTTTAGGCAACTGTGGTGGCCGTGTAAGGGTGTTTAATGGGAATAAAATGGCTATATTTGGATAATCGGTCAACGATTACAAAAATGGTAGAGTTACCCCTAGATGTTGGCAAGCCACCCACAAAATCCATGGAAATATCTGTCCACACATGACACGAAATTGGGAAAGGGCTGAGTAAATCTGCTGGCTTGACTTGGTCCACCTTTTTTTTTGACAAACATCACACTCTTGGATAAATTTTCATACGTGCCCCTTCATGCCTTTCCAATAAAAAACTAATTTGAATCTGTGGAGAGATTTGTGGAGCCCTTCATGCGAGTTGGAATGGAATTCCTTGATTATAGGAATAATCAATTCATATGTGGGCAAGAGATAAATCTGATCCTTAAAGAAAATCGATCCTCCCTTGAGTAGCCATGATCCCAATGCTTCTCCTTCCTTGATTTTCTCCACCAAATCCTGCGAATGGGGATTAGTTGAAATCCCTGATTTTATAGGATCCACCCAATTAGGAATAGGAGAAGATATTGCATGAATTTCAAATTTTCGAGAAAGGGCATCTGCGGCTGAATTTTCCTTGCCTTTTTTGTAGTGAATTTGAAAATCAAATCCCAAGAGCTTTACCAACCGTTTTTGTTGAGCAGTCGTAATAATGGTTTGAAATCAATAGAAATTGGAAGCTTTTTTGGTATGTTCGGACAATAAATTTGGCTCCTAAAAGATATGGACGCCATTTTTAGACTGCCTTAACTAAGGCTAACATTTCCTTCTCTTATGTGGATAATGCAAGATTTTTTGCCATGTAGAGCTTGGCTAAAAAAAAGTAATTGGTCGGTCTCCTTGCATGAGCATTGCACCCAAACCCATGCCGGAGGCATCCATTCCACAATAAATGGTTGAGAAAAATCCAATAGAGCAAGTATGGGTCTGAATGTCATTGCCATTTTTAATTCTTCAAATGCTTGCTCGACAGCAAAACTCCATTTAAAGGAATCCTTTTTGAGTATATTTGTCAAGGGTTGAGCGATGATCCCATAGTGGTGAATGACTTTCCGGTAGTAACCGGTGAGGCCCAAAAAACCTTGCAACCCCTTCAAGCTAGTTGGTTTGGGCCATGTTATCATAGAGGAAATTTTCTCAGGGTCCATGGCTACCCCACAATGAGAAATCACGTGACCCAAACAGCCTACTTTTTCTTGTCCAAATTGACATTTTTCACGCTTGACAAAAAACTTGTTAGCTTGCAAAAAATGTAGCACGCGCCCCACACGTAATAAATGATCCTTCCAAGATTTGCTAAAAATAAGAATATCGTCAAAAAATACTAAGACGAATTTACGAAGAAATTCCTTGAATACCTCATTCATGATGCTTTGGAAGGTTGTCGGTGCATTAGTGAGAACAAAGGGCATCACTAAAAATTCGTACTGGCCTTGGTGCATGTGAAAAACTATTTTCTCAACATCTTCCGAGTACATACAGATTTGATGGTACCCCGTCCTCAAATCAAGCTTTGTAAAAAATCGTGCACCATGCAGTTCATCCAATAATTCATTGATAACGGGTATGGGATATTCATCCTTAATGGTAATGTTGTTGAGTGCCCGATAATCCACACAAAGCCTTCAAGAGCCATCTTGTTTTTTGACCAATAGCACAAGAGAGGAGTATGGACTCGTGCTAGGCCTTACCACACCGGATGACAATAGCCCCTTAATCATTTTTTCAATCTCATTTTTTTGGTAATGGGGATACCGATAAGGCTTGACTGAGATTGGATTAGCTCCCTTTTCCAATGGAATTTTGTGGTCTTGAGATCGCTGAGGTGGCAAGCCTTGAATCTCTTGAAAAATGGTCAAATGTTGATTTAAAATAGCCATTAAATCCGGATTTAAATTTGTTGCCTCAACGCCTTGCTTCTCTCTCAAATTTAAGGAATTGACTTGCAATAAAAAGTTCTTTTTCCTTTCCGCAATAGCTCCTCTAAATCACGATCACCCATGATTTTATTGCTAAGCCCTCTTGTCCCACGTAACTCTATGGTTTTCCCCTCCCACCAAAATCTCATCCATAGCTCATTGAATTCCCAAATAATTGGACCCAGGTTTTTAAGCCATTGAGTTCCAAAAATGGCATCACATCTTTCCATTGGTAAAAGGTAAAAATCCACGTAGAATTGAACCTTTTGCACTAAAATAGGGAGCCTTTCACATAATCCTTCACTTTTCATTTTATTTCCATCCGCCACTTAAACCAAAAATTCTCCTTTCTTTGTAGGATAAATTCTCATTTTGGTAGCTAATTTTGAATTCAAAAGGTTATGAGTGCTACCAAAATCCACCAATATTGTAACCACAGAATCTCCAATTTTTCCAAAAAAATGCATGGTCTAAGGTGCCACATTTCTTGAAATAGCATGAAAACTAATTTCGAGAATCTTCTCTTCTGCTTCTGCTTCTATGGTAGTCTCATCCAACAGCTCATCAATAGAAGAAAAAATTCCTTCTATTAAAAATAACTTTTTGCAACGATGGCTCGAGGAAAATTTTTCGTCACAATTGAAGCATAATCCACACGTCCTCCTTTCTTGCAACTCAGCCGGACACAACCTCTTCATGGTAGGGGTACGAGCTCGGGTAAGAGATGCTGAGGGTAAGGGTGTATGTCCCATGGTGGATAGAGCTTTCTAAGGTTCCACGTACCCTCCCTTCCGTTGGTCATACATACGAGACTCATAGAGCCGTGCAAGACCGATATCGACAGACAATGAAATTGGATTACATGCTTGCACGTCCACTCGTATTGCCTCCTTTAACCCCCTCACAAAACACCCAATTTGTTGTTCTTCGGACAAATGGCCAGCTACAAACTGTTGGAGTAGGTGCCCTAGAGCGAATCAATTATTGTAGAATTGACTCTTTGTAATAATGTTCATTAATCAATAATAAAAGGCATCTTATTCTATATCGCGTAAATCATTATTATTGCAATATGTATTGATATATGTCATTAGAATGGTAGAACCGTGACGAGGGTATCAAGTGTTTCAAATCTTGATAGTGAGAACCCTATGAATACATATGGTGGCCATTCTAGAAACGTCCGTAGCCCCAGTATTATTATGAAGTAAGGGCACAGATAATACGATAAGGCTATCATAGTGTTGAACGACCCTGTCGAAAGGTAGTGACTGATCTCACTTGTCAAGGTTGTTTGGTGACAACCTGGTATAACACATGAGTGCTTACTGTAGGCGATTACACCGCAGCAAGTTCACTGGATTGACCTACCAGAGGATTCCATATGGATGGTAACCCTAGTATCTATGGAACAAATCATCTAACGAATGGTGGTGCATGTGATCCTTAGACTTGAGATCACCAGAGCGTCTTGTGCACCGATTGGTGTAGTTTGACACTAGCCTAACGCAATTCTTTTCAGAGATGTCAATACGGTGGTGATCATGGTTGTTAGTATCCTAGGATACCCGATACGTATCATATGATACGATTCGATACAGGTTGCCAACGATACGTATCAGAGGGTGTATCCTAAACCATTCGATAAGTTGATATGTATCCTACGATACGATACGTATCCATTCGTATCCTTAAAAATATCGATATAAATCGATATGATTTTATTAATTTGGGTCAAATATCCAAAAAAAAAATCGGATCGAAACCAGGTCACCCAACCCGATTCACTAAAACTTGTCCAAATTTACCTATTTTGCATGGAGAAAGTAAAGAGGAATATATATTGCCCATTTTACATGATAATAATAATATAAGTGGAGATATAGATATTGACATTGATCTTGATCTTGAAATTTTGTGATTAATTTTGATTATGTAATACCGTAATTTAAAGTCAATAATACCACAAAATTCTTTAATTAATCTTGGGGATTATATTAATTTTTAGAAAATTTTGATTATTTTATTATTTTTTTTGAAAAAGACGTATCTTACGATACGATACGATACGATACGATACGCGATACACGATTCAAAAAATTAGGTTTTCGATACACGATACGATACACGATTTGATAACCATGGTGGTGATTGGCTGCATCAAGGAGTGTATCAAGACTATGGTGGATTGACAGAGGATTCATCACTCCCGGGTATGGGAGAAAGTTATCTCACGGCGCAATTCAGTATATGGCAATGACACTAAAACTGTGGCCACAGTGGGATTGAGTTGTTGCTCTATCCAGTTTATAATACGGGTCATTGGTCCAGAAACTGAATAAATAATATCGAGAGTAACCGAAGGTTGACACTATTTCTATGCCTTCGTCTCGTCGAGATAACGTATGATGAAAGGATCGAATTGCACGGTAACCATATCGTTGACAGGTAGCTACTTTGCTGAATCCGAATCTATCGGGTGGCCATGATGCCTTGCTAGGGGCCAATCTTGGTCTGTGTATTAGTGAGACGATTAATTGGTGTTAATCGCAATACTATACACTGCCGATATGATGAGGAGCCTAAGGGTCACACACATAGAAGACAATTTAAGATGCAAGAAGAAAGAAGGGCGTTTTCGTCTTTTAAGGCGAAAGGGTATTTTGGTAATTTCACAGTGCAATTAAATTTGCTGAGGTCGTAGCCTTTATTTAATTTGTTAGAAAAATTAAATAAGTGAAATTACGTTTAAATGTGTGTTCGCACATATTTAAATATATTATCATTATTGTTAAATGTTAATATATATTTAAATATATATTAATTGATTTTAATTGAGATAATGATGGAAAATAAAATAAATCAAATTGGGAGTGTTTGGCAACATGAGGCGTTTGGGTTGGAGCCCAAGCCTATTCCATATGGGATTAGGGCAACTTAATTAACTATAAAAGGAAAAGTGTGTGTTAATTAATTTAATGAATTGATTTCTCTTGAAATTAAAAACACACACAGCAGCCCCATCTCCTCCCACACCAGTTTTGGGTTTTAGCCTAAAATCAATTTCAATTGATTTGCTTTCTTCTTAATCTTGAAGCCAAAGAGGATCTAGCAAATCCCTCTTTGGTTCTTTTGAGATTGTCTTTGTGTGGACTACTTTGGTTCGATCCTTTACTTGGATCTTTAGCATAACTTTTTTTTACAAATTTGGAGGAGCCTCCAACGTGCGTTTGTTTTCTTTAAACTCAGATTTATTTTTCTGCAAATTTTATTTAATATGAATTATAAAATTATACCCTTGATCTTGGCTCATGTAAACGATCCTGTTATATTATTTATTTTTGTTTCCGCTGCGTATACGAGACCGTTTACTAACACAAACGATTGAAATCCCTTTGGTAATCGCGGATGCTTCCCGTTTGCTTAAGCTTGGTGAGATTCCCCAAAAAAATTTGGTATCTTGAAGGCCTATATCGTAAATGCAACTTGTACTTGAAAACTTTCCAATTGATGCCTTCTCGCCGATTTTTGAAACATTGATACCACAATTGGACATCCCCGTCCAAGTGATAACTGGCCATGGGGAGTTTTTTCGCCTCTTTTGTGCCTTGAAACTCAAAAAATTGCTCCACTCCACAAATCCACCCGGTTGGATCATCCATGCCATTATAGCGTGGAAAGTCCAACTTAGTGATTTTGGGTGGAAGAGAGCCTCTCCTGAAAGGCTACGATGGGGCGCACGAGAGGACTCGGCATCATCGTCATGTCCTCCACTACGTGTAGAAAAACGAGCAAACATGCTCTCCATATGTTTCAAGAGACGTTCTTCACTAGCCTTCACAGCTTGTTGTAATTCCTTTTAGCCCGCAGCCAAGAGCCAAGCTCATTCTCCACTTGCTCGAGACAGTGGTCGGACATGTCTGGCTCTGATACCAAGTTGTTATGTGCCAGAGTTTGCAACCTTGTAATGGGTTTATGAATGGGTAGAGAACAAGGATCGTCCTTGCGTACTCTACCTATGATGGAATTTTGTAGGACACTTCGAGGAATCCTAGGCCTCCTTAGTTGGTTTAATTTGAGAAAAACCACAACTCCAAATCAACACAAGGTTGAAGATAATACTGATCAGATAATATTCATTCTTGGCCTCAAGCTATTAAATAGCCGAACAACTTTTGATGGAATAGGCAATAACCCATTCTTACAAAAAAGGAAAATTACAATCGCATAATTCTAGCAAAAATTTATTGAAAGGAAATAACATTGATTGAAAGGAGATAACATTAATTTAATTATTGATGGTAAGCATCAATCACTCCCATCCCATGATTCTTGGTCCCTAACAGTGACGAACATAGTTTTAGAAATAGAAGAAATCAACCAGGTAGCTAAGCATTGATCCAATTTTTTCCATGTGATGTACTCAGCATTCAATTGAAAATCTTGTTCTAATTGGTTCGACTTCTTGACATTAAGATAAGAAGGACATATCTTTTCTCTTGTTACAAAGCCATCTAAGTCATAATCTACCAATGCAAGAAACGCCTGTGATTTCAAATAGACGTAGTTGCTTTCTCCCAATTTAACTGAAATTGTGGGAAAAGAAGCCATGGTTGATGAAATTGGACTAAGATGCCGTATTTTCAATTTTGTTGTCAATCTTGGTAATTGGTGAGCTAAAGTTTAGATTTTCCATTAACGCTAGTCAATAGGCTCTGATACAATAACACGATTTGATAAGCTATGACGAACACAAAGAAAATCTAGAATATATAAAAGAATACAAGGCAGAATTTTTTAGAGTTTTCAACACTTATGGTGCGTTTGGTTCAGGAAATGTTGGATTACTGAGAGTATTAGATTACTGGAATCTTATATTACCTTGAAGATTACTGGAAATCTTTAGGAAAATGTGTTTGGTTAGTTGGAATAAATTGGTGGATATGTTATATTAAGGCTGCGTTTGTATAATTATTTTTATCCATATTTTGAGTCTGATTTTGGGAAAAGTGTTTGTTTTATTATCTACATAATAGAATCCTGAAAACTCTTTTCCGACATTTTGCTGACAGCTTTTTGACCTTTTTGAATTTTTTCTGCAAACGCGTTCTCTTTTCTTCTTTCATGCCTTCACCAGTTTTTTTTCAGTCCTTTTTCACGGTTCGTCATTTCTTCTTTCACTTCTTCATTTCTTCTTAGTACGGATAATAATAAGTAAGTATATTGTGATCGTTAAAACGGGATAGAATATGGGTGAAATGGAGAAGAACCGAGTTAACCGCAATAAGGTATTATAGACAATATGAAGACTGTATGAGATAACATAACGAATATACTGTGGACAGCACAGTGGACCATGTCGTAGTTGCTAATCGAGTATACGTGTAATAATGATGGTAAGGGTTGATAATTAGTATTTTTGTCATATATGTATTAATGTGATGTTTTTAAACAGTTGGATTAGTACTTGAACTTAATATGAGTTTTTGTTTTTTAATATATAAGGGTGACAAAATTACCAATAAAATATTTAATATTATTAAAATGTAACTTGATAAGTTATATATATAACAATACATTATTTTAACAAAACACAATAAAATATTATATTAATAAATCATTTATATAAAAATATATTAATCAAATATTCAACACAAATATCAAGGTCAAAATATTCTTCCAAACATATATTCTACAAATTCTATTCTCGTAATCATAACCCTATCCAACTATCCAATACTATCCCCAAAATCCTATCCAAAATAATAAATCAAACGCACCCTAATATATTTGGTTAGGAGAAATAAATTGGTGGGTTTGTTATTTAAATTACTTAATTGCCCTCTTTTTAAATATTAATATAATATTATTTTTTTTTATTAATTTTTAAATAATCTTTTTAACCCCTAATATTTCAGATTTAGCTAAAACACCCTGCTTATATAAAACTTTGATTTATAACAAAATCACCCCCACCCCCTGCCACCACCGCAACCCACCGCTGAAAGTCACCAGTTGAGATGGGCGTTTGCCCCGGCCCCGCAGGGATCCGTC
Source organism: Pistacia vera (assembly GCF_008641045.1). Lineage (NCBI taxonomy): Eukaryota > Viridiplantae > Streptophyta > Magnoliopsida > Sapindales > Anacardiaceae > Pistacia > Pistacia vera. The sequence goes on along the minus strand of NW_022195444.1, from coordinate 1,129,305 downwards.
CCGACCTGGCCCGAATGGGCCGGGGAATCCCCGAAAAAAACGGGGATAGGGCCAGGGATGGTCCGTAGTTATGTCCCCGCATTCGTGGATAGGCCGGGGAAGGGGATAGTGCAATCCCCGGCCCGCCCCGCCCCGGACCGCCCCATCCCCATGGAGCCCTGGCCGCCCCGCTTTTTTGAGAATTTTTTTTTTTTTTATGTTTCCTTTACAAATTTGTATATGAAGTTAAAGTTTAAATCATAATTTTAAGTAATGTATCTAAATTTATGATATATATTTTTATAATATTTTCTAATGGTTGTATTAAATTTATAGAAAAATAATTTAAACGAGAGAGTTTAATAATTAAATATATGTATTATTACTTTGTGAATTTCACAAAATAATAATACATGAGACATGGCCCAAAAAAAAATTTAATTAGATTATTACAATTTACAAACCAATATAAGAATATATACAATTGCTTAACAACTTACAAATTACACAAATTCAATTATCCTTGTAATTAATTAATTAATCAATTAAATATGATGTTAAACTTAATCAAATAATGGGATTTGTCCCTTTCACAAATGGACTAATTTTATTAGTTGTAATGGAGATAGTGTTTTATGAATTAATTCACCAATTTATCTAGTAAATTATGTTAAGATTGAATTAGTTATGTTAATTTCATGAAAAATTAATTAATTAACATAGCTAACTAAACCTAAGCCTCCATACAATTGAATAACTGAGCAATTTACCTAATAAATTATGTTAAGATTGAATATAATTATTGTATTAATTCTTGATTTCTTGTTGGAGTTGTCTGAGTACTCTAGCGGCAGCAATCCAACATTTTAACTTTCCGTAAATGGGCCCTGGCTTTTTCCAGTTGTTCAATGGCCCCTCCCTGCAGTTCTTTTGAATTTCAAATAGTATTTAAGATCTTTAGTTTTCGATTATCTAATAAATCACTTAATGAAAGTAGATTATCGTTCCAGCTATTCAGAAATTGGATAACATTTAACTTTAACAAGTTGTTAAGAAATTGGAAATATATGGTTTACAAGCTTTTTGAACTGTGAATGGTATAGACGCATAGTTGTAGCAGTGTAGCCTGAATGATGATCATATTTTGTTGCTTTGAAATCCATGAGTATGTTCCAATTTTTACCAAGAAATTATTATTCAACATATTCAATTATTCATATCAGTTTGCTTTTTAAATCTTAATTTAAATGTTACAAGAAATTGTTAGACTTTATATTTTCTTACCTTAACTTTTGCATTTTTAATGAATTAAGTTAATTAATTATTGAAATTAAACAGTCAAATTGTTAAATATAATACTTATCAACGTATTAGTCTTTCACAATTAAAATAATTAATTTTACGGAAAGTTTTGATTTACACGGGGCAAAAATCCCCGTTCGGGGGATAAATTCCCCACGAAGCCCCGGTTATCGGGACGGGGATGGTCATGATTTTGTCTCCGCGGGCCGGGGATGGTCATGAGAAAAATCCCCGCCCGCGGGGACAGGCCGTGGATTGTCCTCAGAAAGGGTAACGGGGACGGGCCCGGGGCATGGGGTCCCCGGCCCGCGCCCATCTCTAGTCACCAGAAGTCACCTAGAGTCATTGTGAGTAGCCCACTATGACCGAAAGGCTCCACTATGGTTGTCTCTAACCATATTGATGGGTGAAAACACTCCAATCGGAGTAGATCTGGCCATCCAAATCCACGACCTTTATCTGCCATATTTGGGTGAGATATGGCCATTAACGGCAAGATACGACCATGGATCTTGCCGTAATAGATCTAGCCATTTCTGGCCAGATCTACTCTAACATGGCTATTTTCGGCCAGAAATGGCCATTTTCGGCCAGAAACAACCATATCAGAGCCTCCCAACGACTCTCGCTCATTTTTAAAAACTTTGGTGACTTTTCGACAGTGGTTAGCCCACAATCGACGGTGGTGGCTGGATGGCAGTGATGGTCTGTAATTTGTTTTAAATATAAGGATATTATTATCCAAAAACTTAATTAAATAAAGGTAAAATTGTAATGATGGATTAATGTAAATTGATTTTAAATCAAGGGCATGATTGTTGTAGCACCTAACTTTAGTTACTATAGTAAAACGGAGGGCATTTGAATTCGTCATCATTATGCAAGGATGACGTGTTTGACATTCTTCTTTGTCTGTGATTTTTATGTCATCAATTTTTATTAATTTAAGAAATAAATTGTTTTTCTAATATATTTATATAAAAGCTGTAATTGAATATTCCATGAAAGAATATGCACTGTCATAACAACTACCTTAACCTAAGAAAGCTGTCAACGGCATTTCACAACTGGACACCAGTAAAGTTGTGATGAGCTTGCTAGCATTATACACTGGTTTAATCTTGCTCATATTACAGTTTGCAAAAAGAAAATTTACCTTTTTCTCTTATCTTTTAATCTTTGTGTCATTGATATCTGATATTCCAAGATCAACTGCTTTCTGTAAGAGGAGGACTGAAAATATCTATTTTTTTCCAATTCTGGTCATAGTAATCAATGTAGCTTTCAACTATATATTGATAAACTCTAAGATGTCCATGTCTTTTTCTGTTCTTGGAAGATTCTTGGAGAGGCAGATAGTCACAATCAGAATTATAAATGTATTGTTAACTGTCATAAGAAAACAGCCCTCTCTACCCCTCTAGGGCAATTTCTCTTTGTTTTGTGATAATATCTATCATTGAATTCTCTGAAAAATATCATAGCAAGAAAATTTTCTAGTACAGATTTCTTTTAAAACACTCGAGGAAATAAACCAAGAGAGAGGCTTGAAGTTCTTAGAGATTCCAGCTTTCGTACACTTAAATCATGGCTACTTTCAGAACACTATCAACTGGAGATGTCATTAGGGTTGCAATAGCAAGATATCTCAAATTTTATTCCCACGGCTTTGTTGATCTGTCTTGGCTGAACCGTTTCTGTGGCAGTGTTCCAGGAAATTTTTCTGAAGAGGACGTCAAAGATGTGGAACTCATGTATTGTCTATTAGTTTCTGCTGAGAAAATTGGTAGCCTACAATTTGATAGTGCTAGCACATTCCTAAACCAGTGTGAAAAGTTTTCTTCCAAATATGGTTCCTCAGTTCAAAGAATTGTACACTATTTCACTGAAGCTCTTCGAGAGAAGTTTGATCGAGAAACTGGGAGAATCACATCAAAGGGAGCGAAAGGTGAAGAAAATATGTTGTTATATCCAGAAGTGATGGTGGTAAATTTGAAACCTGCTCTCCTTGCTTGTTTCTTAGAAAATCCCCTTCTATCAAGCTACTCGGTTTGCAGGAATGCAAAATCATTGAGAGCGTGGCCGCGGCAAAAAGAGTTCATTTGATTGACCTTGAATCAGAAGTGGAGACAATGTATGTTGTTGATGCAAGCTCTTGCAACTCAACATGAACCTCAAGTGGATTCTTACAATAACTGCAGTTGGAACGACATTGAGGCATGAAATTGAGGAGACAGGCAAAACGTTGGCATACTTTGCTAAGACTTTAAATTACCGTTTTCATCAAAGTTGTTATGGTGACCAGCCTCAAAGATCTCATGAGAACTTATTGAATTACACAAGGGTGAAGTTGTAGCTATCCACTCTTCTATTACACTAAATCATATGATTAGATTGCCCAATTGCTTGGAGTCTTTAATAAGAGTGCTTAAAAACACTAACTCAAGTGATGGTGGTCACTGAAATTGAAGCAAATGATAACTTACTATCTTTTGAAGACAGGTTTTTTGAAGTACTTTTTTACTACAGTACTTTTTTGATTGCATGGAAGATGTGTATGGCGCGAAGTGATCAAAATAGGGATGTTGAAGAATTATTGGGTCAGGCTATTAGAAACATTATTGCAAATGAGGGCGAGGAGAGGATTGTTAGGCACATGAAGTTGATGCTTGGAGGGCATTTTTCAGCAGTTTTGGGCTTGTTGAAACAGAGCTTAGCATGTCGTCATTGTATCAGGCAGAACTAGTTGTGAAGAATTTTGCTTGGGGAAGGCAAATCTTGTACATTTGAGAAAAAGGAAAAAGTCTATTGTGGATGGAGGGATCACCACACCTTTCTCTCTCTGTTGGAAGTTTCATTAAGATAAGGGAAGGATTTGTAATATGAATCTGTGTATTTCTCAAAAAAAATTTATTTTGTGGGAGTCCAAGAATTTTTTGAATGTTGTATCAAATCTACCTTGAAATAGTACCTTATAAGTTGTATCAAAACTTTTGTTTTCTTTCTGTTTGCAATGAAGAGAGTATATTCCCTAATTATGAAAGATTTCAGAACATTTTTCCCATAGATTTACTTGTTTCCATATGTTCAAATATCTGTTTTGGCCCTGCGCCTTAGCCTCTGTGGAGAAATTCCTCTGGAAATGAACCAGAAGCTCAGAAATTTATAAGCCATACGTTGTCATGAATTCATATTATTAATGGCCTGAGAAGTGAGAACAAGCCCATTAGACAAATCAGGAAGTTTCTCATAAGACCCAGTACAGTAGCAAGGCAACCGTGGACACGAACAAGCACTTACACGAAGGTCCCGAGCTTTTGACTTGTTGACTTGTGGTTCACCACGTGTTTGGGCCTGGTCCACTCTCTGTCTATAAAGTCTCTGGGACCCATTATCTCAAACTCAGTTCTGTTTTGTTTCAGTTTCAGTTAGAAGAAACACATCAGAAAAAAAATTGGAAGGGAAGACTCGGAGAAGAGCGGGATGATCGACACGTGGCTGAGGAAACACCGTCTCCTCTACACTGGAGCGACTCGGCATCCTTCATCCTCAGCATTCGTGATGGCACCGTCGATCTCTCCTCCTTCAAAACAGGCTAGTCTGTTCCGCAACTGCAAGTTAATATTATAACAAATTTACAATTCAGTTATTTAGTTTCAAATTTCTTGGTGCAATTCAAATGACAGGTCAAGATTATTTATTTGTGGGAGTTTGCTCCATTTGTGGCAAGCGTTCTGGTGAAAGCATGGAAAGAATCAGACGACAGATATGGTGATACAGAAGTTATATTGGGAGGACTGGCCTCACTAAATGATGAAGTTGAATGGTTCAAGAGAGAAGCCTCCAAGTGGGGCGGTTCAACTCTCTAACATTGCTCCTCCGAAAGCTAACGAGAATTACTGCAGGTAACACGAATGTTTATCTTTATCAAAGTTTTGTCTCTGGTTTGATCATTGTTTAGCTATAATTGCTTTTGATTTTTGTTACTGAATAAGTTTTTCATTTAATTCAATTTTCTGCTTTTCTTTTACTGTATAAATCAACTATAGAATTTTTTGCTTAAGTTGGTGATACTGATTCAGATGTATAGAGATTGTGATAAGATCTAGTTACAGAATAAAATGAAGTATCAAGGCGGAATCATCACTGATATGGGCTTTATTGTAGTATTGTTATTTCGTTAGCATATCGAGAAGGTAAAAATGTGGGGAATGATTTCTTTCATATGACATGATTCCAATGTGATTTTGATGTTTATTTAGTAATAAGCCTACCGTTTGTGTCATCTTTTAATTAATTGAAATTTTAGTCTACAAAACATGAGCAACACTTTTTAGCCACATTTATAAATGAGGTTCTTGCAATGGTTTTCTGTAGACCGTCAAAACATTTATTCTTTCGCTATTGCAGATCTGGAGTATTGATGAGCCCAGAAGTGGGATTACTGTGGCTATCACTGCCTTTTGGGCCATTGAAGCTGTCTATCAAGAAAGTTGCTCACTGTCTTGAAGGGCGCTAATACCCCACGGGAACTGCGGGAGACTTGCCAAAGATGGGGCAACGATGGTTTTGGTCAGTACTGTCTCTCTCTACAAAAATCGCACCGGCGCCTGGAAAAGCTTCAGAAGATGCTCGACCATGGACGCCTCAAAGGAGGTCCTAAACAAAGCTGAAGTAGCTCTCATTCGTGTCATGGAACATGAAGTCGAATTCTGGAACATGAGCCGTGGAGGTTCCTGAATACTAAAAAAGACTTCACTTCAGAAACTAAACGTTAATAGGTCAACTCTGAGCTGCTTGTTCTTTTACTCATTTGCACAAGTACTAAAATAGGCTATGTTGTGGCATGGTCTGAGATATGTATATTAATTTGTTACTATATATAATATAAGCTTTCCTCTAGTATTTTCATTTACCATCTGCGTTATGTTATATTACAATTTTACTGATAACCTCTAGGATTATGAGGAAAACATTTCAATATGCTACAAAGAAATCAACTGCAGGAAGCAAAAAGCAAAAACAAAAAACAACACCAAATCACAAATTATTGATATAATACTAACAAAACAACAAAATGAGGACATCTAACGAGAACTAAGACATGGACATCCAGTTGTCATTGAAGGCTGCTCTGGACCGTCAACTTGCCATGGCGATTCGATAAACAACCAGTCTGCTTCAGCCTGGAACTCATGAAAACTGAGCTCAAGCTATTCAAATACTCCACCAATTGCATTTTTCATAATTCAAAGAATTGTTTCTGATAACAGTAAGAGTCCTTTGAGTCAAGTCATTGTATACCTTATTGTTTTCCACGATTTGTTGCTTCAACACGGCGATCTCAGTAACCAAATCTTTCATCGTTTCTCCCTCTTCAGCCTCGCCGTTTTGCAGATTCCCGATTCGCACTGCATCCTCTTCCTCTTCTTCTCATCCATCATAGCATATCGAGCTTCCACATCAATCTGTAAACTTGTACGTGGAAGAGAGGACATCTTATTGAGACCTTAATTAACCAGAAATTTATACTAAAAATAGATTAAATTAAAACTTTCAATTACTGGGTATACAAATTTAGTAAATATAAAGCAGAATGAATGCTTAAGATTATTTCACAAGGTGAAACAGGATTAAAGAGAACCCATAGAACCAATACAAAAGCACAACTGAAACTGAATGGGAAAAAATATTTTGGAGAAGGAGAGAGAGTTCATATCATATCAATAAATGCTAAAATCTTCGGAAAAACCTGATCAGAAGCAGATGTCAAGAACAGACTGAAAGCAAATTTAAGAAAGAAGAAAGATTGCTGTAGAAAGAGAAAATGGGAGGAGGAGGGCCTAAAACATTGGGGAGGGGGGTATTATATAAACAAAAGGTGGATTGGTAGTTGAAAAATTAGCAAAAATAAATAAAAAAAAAGTCAAGAGATTAAAAGAATCTTCCTGAGAAGAGAAATCGTGTCGTGATTTGCTAATTGGTGTCTCTTCTGTTCTATTTTCTTTCTTTTTAATTGTGGATAATTATTTAATACTACCAATAAGAAAGTTAACTTTCAGATGCCCCTTTGTATTTTGTATTTACAGCTGGTACCCAGTTTCCTTTATTTAATTAATACATGGGGAAATTTATTATTCACACACTAATTCCCCAAGGTTTCAGAGAATTATGGAAATACTCATATTTTTAAGAGATTATTATTTGACCCCCGAAGTTTGTGATAAATGATAATCACATGCTGATGATAAAGATGCTAAATAAAAAGCCTTTCCCTTGAAGACAATATATAATGTCTATTTTGCATTTGAAGACAAAAATAAGTCTATAATTTCGTATTCTTTTTCCAAAAAAAGTCAAATTTTAATAACAAAAATAAAGAAACCATAAAAATAAAAATGAAAATTTTAAAGCTAAAAAAAAAAAAAAAAGCAACATTAAACCACTGTCTATTTCAATATACATATTTATGTAAATTTAATATATATTTTCAAAACTATAAATTAAAAAAAAAAAATAAGTTATAACAAAAAAGAATATGAAATTTATTCTAACACAGACTTTATCTATGCACATTTTTTTATCAAGCACGTTTTATAAAACTGTTGAACCCACAATCTGAAGTATTATTATTTCACGCAATTCACATGGTTCAACAAGCAATTGATATTTCATGATCAACAGTGTAGTTTTAAACTTGATATTTAATTTTGAAAATTTTTTAAGAAACCATAAATTCTTCAATATTTAAAATAAATTTTTCATATAATATTTTTTATTTTGTTAGATGTTTTATATTTCATTTTTTTATATTTTTTTCTTTAATTTTTTTTATTCAGATTGATTTTTTTTAATTTATATTATTTTTGTTTTAAGGGGGAAAGTCTCTAATTTGACATCTTTATCATCCGCCCTGTGTTTATAGCAAAACTTAGGGGGTCAATTGTCAATAACTTCTTAACATCAGTTAAGAATATGGGTGTTTTTATAACTTTCTGAAACTTGTGTTACTTACATGAAACCTCTGCATATATGGCGTATTAATATCCTTAATCTGTAATTTGTTGCATGACATAATTTTTCGGTTTGCTTCCCAAAGCAAAAAGCAAAAGTGGAATTGCGTGAGCGTGTAGTGCCAAACATGTCAAATTGACACATAAAAATTATTGAAAACTTAGTCCAATCCCTATCTCCCTTTTCTGCTGTTTGATCTAATCCAGTTTATGCCTTTATCCAATCCGGTGGCCCTGGTATTATTAAATATATGGCTGATATAAGATTTGTGATACATCATTTCTTTTTCTTTTTCTTACCCCCGACATTTGGTACAAATACAATATCTCCTCCTAATTTTGGAATATTAACATTTAACACTTTCCAAGCATTTCTGATTGTTAAACATAACGGCTTAAGAGGCAGTATAACGGCATTTCTGGTTGGAAGTTTTGGTCAGACGACTAACAATTTTACACAAATAAATAACAATTTATGTACTATCGCGATTCTTAAATGTTAGGTCAGTCATTTGGTCACAATTGCAAACCAATTCTTTAAACGTTAATTTTGTCTTTTAAACCGTTAAATTTAATCAACCATAACCTCGATTGGGGGTTTCAATGATAGTGTCCCAAAATTAAAGGATGAAAACTTCTTGACACCAAATATCAGGAGTGGTAAGATATATATAATATATATATATCTTACCACTCCTGATATTTTACTTGAAGATAAAGTTGAAGTTGACCTAACTTGACCGAATTGCTCTAATCCAGTAATTGTAGCACAATGGTTTAAATAGCAACTTTGGTCGGCAAATTAACACGGCGTATATATATATATATAAAAGCTAAATTCTGTGTCCTTCTTGGCTTTAATGATTCTTTATCTAGACTAAGTAACGTATTGATCAATAAGAGAGCGATGAGATGATGTGTTTTGTTGGCCACTAACTAAAGAAAGATTTAGGTATCCTTATAAAATTAAATGTTTTAATTAGAAGAACTAATGTCAGATTCCCACTAACTAAAGAAAGATTATGATTGATAACAGAATTAAATCACATTACGATTACCTTTAATCCCTATTCTATGGTTTCAAATTTCTCCAAAGTTCTAACCATTTTCTGTGAGTAACGGTTTTCATTTCGTGGCCCATTATCTTTTAAACTTCTCATATAAGTTATTTGGTAATTGCCTATGTGTAACCTTTCCGATATCAAAGCTAGGTTCAGTTGAGTTGAGTGTTTGACCAATGAGTGAAGAGTTAGAGCCAGTAAGGTAACAACTACATCCATCAACATGTATGATCTAACATATGAGCTCACACCGATTAAGCATGCTAAAACCTACTAGTTTATTGGGGGGGGGGGCCTCTCGTTCAAACAAGTCTTATTAGGTGAGGAGTCAGACCCATCTCAAATTCTATCAATTTCCATTGTCAGACTCACCTCAAATTCTATCAATTTCTATATATCCCATGGATTAAGGTCTTCGATAGACTAGACAAAGAATCTTGCATATTAGAATTTAATTGCTATGGTATGAGGTATGTGTTCCTAGGCTTCCGCTTTTGGTTTATTACAATTGATGACATATTGAATACAAAAACAAAATGCCAGCTAATGGGTAAAAAATTAGGAACAAATTATTTGCCGTGAAGGATGAACCCCCTTTGTCTAATTAATGGGATTTCCAAAGCCTAGCTCTTATTTTCAACAATTTTGAGTAACAAGCATAAGGCATTTAATGGAGAGAGGACCTATGAATAATTATTTTAGAAATTTTCAAATAAAAATTTCAGGAAGTCTTTTAATTTCTTCTTTTACTATATTTAGTTTTATGTACTCAATTCTCTATTCAATGTATTGAATACGAGGAAATATTAATAGAATTTCCAGTTATTCATGTTGTTGATAATCAAGAATACTTTTTAAATATCGTGGGAGTGTTTTACTGCACTCTCTTTCAAGGGGTTTAAAGTTACAATTTGGTGCAGTTATCCATTTTTAAAATTTTAAAACATATTATGAGCATACGAGTGGCTGTAGTTTAGTGGTAAGAATTCCACGTTGTGGCCGTGGAGACCTGGGCTCGAATCCCAGCAGCCACATACCCAATCCTTTTTTAGGGCTTGATTTCTTAATCAACAGAAATGCACATCTCTGAAAGGAAAACTTCAACGGCAGTCAATACCTTTGTTGGCTTCGAATACCAGGCTGCTTTCTGAAGCATTCTCTCTTATTTTTCAATGGAAATGCCTCAACATAACTTGCCAATCTTAGTTTTTTGATCAATAATTGTCCAGGGCAGATTTTTGGATGTCTGATGCTTAATTTTTTACAGAGTCAAATGATATTTCTATTGTTTTTCCAGATTATATAAGTTAGCTAACAGACATACACAGACGTAATCCACTAAAATAGTCTAACCAGAGCAATCAAGCAACAAATATTACGTGACAAATTAGACCATCCAATCATCCATTCCTATATATTATTATTGATTTTGGAGCGTTTATAATCTTATGCTGCAGAAAACAACAATCAACTAAGATTTAATGATTTGTCCATGATTTATGACACAACCATTTGCGACTCGAAGAATTACCATAATCACATATAGTCTTTATCGAGGTAGGACTCGAGTTTGTCTTTTACCCAACTCATTTTACTAGGCTCAAAATCTGTTCCCGTGACTCAAACTTTAGATATTTTTCCCTTGTTCATCTCATAACCTCGTAGGGACGTTTGGTTTAGGAAATGTTGGATTATTGGAAATGTTGAGTTATTAAAAAGTTAGATTACCTTGAAGATTACTAAGAATCTTTAAGAAAATGTGTTTGGTTAATTGATAGGTATGTTATATTAATATGTTTGGTTGGGGATAGGGTTGTTTTCGAGCCGAGTCGAGCCGAGCCGAGTTTTTGGCTTAACGAGCTCGGCTCGTGAAAGGGGAGAGGAAATCGAGTTCGAGCCGAGCCGAGCAGAACCTCTGATTTCCTGACTCGGTTCGGCTCGTGAAGGGAGGAGAGGAATTCGAGCCTGGCTCGTGAGTCGGTAAAAAACATTTAAAAAAAAAAAAAAGAAATTAAGAGCAGATTTCAACTTTATTTTCTTTGCACCACTTTTTTTTTTACTGGTGCAAAGAAAATAAAGTTGTGCTGGACTGTTGGTTTAACATTGAGCTTCAAATTAATTAATTAATCAATTTGTTGTGTTTCTGAAATTTTAGCTGCTTGATGAAGGCGTTTTCAAAATTAGACAATTAGTTACAGAGTAGTGCTAGTGTTTGCTGAATTATTTGCTTTTTTCAATGATAATAATTATAAGATATGTCATGACATATAAAACAGTTCCAAAGGTTTGAGAAATTAAGTAACATCAGTAAATGAATGTCATTATAGCTTAATGGAATACAAGCTAGGCAGAGAGATTTTTTTCATGAACTTGAAGCTGAATCCAGATTAGATTCAATTCTTCCAGCAGTGCATGTGCAATATGCTTTGTTATTGAATGTTATGAACCTGATTGCTTCTATCTCTGACTTCATTACAGACGAGTGACACTTTCACAAGCAACATCGCATGTGATGTGATCACTGAAGAAGCCAAAAAATTGAAGTGTATAAAATATAAATACATTCATTCAAGGAGGAGGGTCCATGTTTTGAATTCAAAATACCCTTTGTTGTTTGTATGCATGTAGTAAAAAAACCGAAGGTCAATAAAATGCCTCTATCATATTGTCCCGTTTGGCTTGAAACTCACGCAGGCTCACATGCCAATAACTTGTTTCGTGCAAATTACCTTTACAAGCCGACATCTTCAGCAACCTTGAAGATGGCGACAGTGAGATGGGTTTGACAGTGATGAAACAAAAGGAAAACATGAAGTGTCCAAACATCGGCGAGATTTGAAGGGATAGATACAGCAAGTCTGCGACAACACAATGACAAAGCATATGGGTTTGAGTCGTTTGACGACGACGAGGAAAGACACCGAAGGCGGCTAAAAAGTTGTTGAAATTCTTTACTCGTTTTGGTTTTACAGCAAACAGTGATGGAGTCGCGTTTTTAGGGATTTCAAAATCGGGGGGATCTTTGTCATTTTTGCAAACCTTTTTCTTTGAAAAGTTTAGTTTAATCCTCCATACTTTAAAAAACCCCTAATATGCCCCTACGAATTCGAGCCGAATACAGCTCGTGAGCCTAACGAGTGGAATGCGGCTCGCGAGCCTAACAAGTCGAGCCTGGTCAAGCTCGAACTCGGCTCATTCCCTCTCATGAATTGAGCTGAGCCGTTAACGAGCCAAGTCGAGCCGACTCGATTCGTTAAACAGTCCTAGTTGGGAGGAATAAATTGGTGAGTATGTTATTTAAATTACTGAATTGTCCTCTAATTAAATATTATTATTATATTATTTTTTAATATTGATTATTATAACCCCCCCTGCATTTAAAAACTTAGCAAAAACAACCCCATAATAAAAGTTTGAAAAATCAACAAAGCACCCTCACGAACCCAACCACTGCCAGCTGCCGACAACCACCACAGGCCGCTGGCAGCCGACAACCTAATGGTGCACGGAAGGCAGGAAATGGCCTCCGTGTGCCATATGGCCATTTTCGGCAAGTCAACGACCAAATCTAGTACGATCTGGCCATTTTCGACCAAATATTTGGCTGGAAATGGCCATATCGGTGCACAACAGCCATTTTCAGCCTTCCGTGCGCCGTTCCAAAGGCGGTGGCAGCTGGCTGCAACGGTGGTTGCCGGCAGCAGGTGGGTCGGGGTGGTGGCCTAGGTGGACTGTAATTTATTTTGAATTTAAGGGTAATTTTGTCTAAAAAAGTTAATTAATTGGGGTGAAATAGTAAAAGCCATATTCATGTAAATAAATTCAAAAATAAGGGCATTATTGTCCTAAAATTTTATTAATAAGGGATAGAATTGTAAAAAAAAAAGATAATCCTAGTAATCTTAGAATACTTAAGAAAATGAAGGTAATCAGATTACTTCAAATATTACCAATAGTAACCACTATTGGTATTTGAAGATTACCGGTATCTTATATTGCTTGACAACCAAACATGGTAATCAAGTAATATAAAATGACTTAACTCCAGTAATCCCATATAACCCCCAACCAAACGCCCCCATAGTATTTTTATCTATCCCATGGCTTTATGTTAGTTTTTGATGTGTTATGAATAAATGTTAGTATTTGTTTTTTAATTTTCTACACTACAACCACTGAATGACTAAAATCCCTTTTTAGCGATTGGGCCAGATCGATCTGAGGTTGAACCAATAGGAACTGTGTCGAACCGTAGTTCAACCGTCAGGTCAGATAATAGGTTGAAGTGAAATGCCCGTTCCAAGAGAATGAACGACCGTTTGTCTGTCCTCCAAGTTGTTCTATGCAAGAACAACCTCGTTCCATCAAGTCGTTAATCATTATGCCCAAATAGAGAAAAAAATTAAAATTTTATTACATCATACTGATGATAGTATAACGTCATTAATCCGACCTACTGATCAGACCACCCAACCCGGGTGACAGGCCCCCCTTGATTGAGTTAAAGTCCGGAATGGGTATAAGAAAATTGTTTTCAACTGGGTTGTAAGAAAACAAAATGAAACAACTTAAGCTAAAGGGAAGCAAAAGGTGTTTTTTTTTTATCAAACTTTTCTTGATTCCAAAGCAAAGAACTCGATCAAAACAACTTTCACTTCGAGAATGTAAATATATTTTTATTATTCAAAGCAATAATTCAGTTAACTAAATAAATATTATATGGTTTAATGGGTGAGACATAAAGAAATCAAATTTCCAGAGAGAAGAGAAAGTTAATGGTTATATTATGGATTGTTAGGAGATCGTTCGGGCAAAAAACATATATTCGAGATCAATAATATATAAATAAAGCTCCCTGGGGGGGTGGGGGGTGGGAGGGGGGGCTACCGTTTGTTCATCATTTTAATTATTGAAATTTTAGTCTAACAAAACATGAGCAACACTTTTTAAGCCACAATTATAATAGAGGTTCTGCAATGGTTTTCTGTAGACCGTCAAAACATTTATTCTTTCGCTATTGGATTTCTGGAGTATTTGATGAGCCCAGAAGTGGGATTTACTGTGGCTATCACTGCCTTTTGGGCCATTGAAGCTGTCTATCAAGAAAGCTTTGCTCACTGTCTTGAAGATGGCGCTAATCCCCCACGGGAACTGCGGGAGACTTGCCAAAGATGGGGCAACGATGGTTTTGGTCAGTACTGTCTCTCTCTCAAAAAAATCGCAAACCGGCGCCTGGAGAAAGCTCAAAGATGCTCGACCATTGGACGCTCAAAGGAGGTCCTAAACAAAGCTGAAGTAGCTTCATTCGTGTCATGGAACATGAGTCGAATTCTGGACACCTGGAGGTCTGATTCCTGAATACTAAAAAAGACTTCACTTCAGAAACTAAACGTTAAATAGGCACTCTGAGCTGCTTGTTCTTTTACTCCATTTGCAAGTACTAAATAGGCTATGTTTTGTGCATGGTCTGGATATGTATATAGATTTGTTACTATATATAATATAGCTTTCCTCTAGTATTTTCATTACCATCTGCGTTATGTTATATTACAATTTTTACTGATAACCCTAATTATGAGGAAAACATTTCAATATGCTACAAAGAAATCAACTGCAGGAAGCAAAAAAGCAAAAACAAAAAACAACACCAAATCACAAATTATTGATTACTAACAAAACAAAAGAGCATCAACGTAACGAGAACTAAGACATGGACATCCCAGTTGTATTGAAGGCTGCTTGGACCGTCAACTTGCCATGGCTGATTCGATAACAACCAGTCTGCTTCAGCCTGGAACTCATGAAAACTGAGCTCAAGCTATTCAAATACTCCCCAATTGCATCTTTTCATAATTCAAAGATCTGTTTCTGATAACAGTGATTGAGTCCTTTGAGTCAAGTCATTGTATACCTTATTGTTTCCACGATTTGTTGCTTCAACAGCGATCTCAGTAACCAAATCTTTCAATCGTTTCTCCCTCTTCAGCCTCGACCGTTTTGCAGATCCCGATTCGACTGCATCCTCTTCCTCTTCTTCTCATCCATCATAGCATATCGAGCTTCCACATCAATCTGTAAACTTGTACGTGGAAGAGAGGACATCTTATTGGACCTTAATTAACCAGAAATTTATACTAAAAATAAGATAATTAAAACTTTCAATTACTGGGTATCAAATTTAGTTAAATATAAAAGCGAATGAATGCTTAAGATATTTCACAAGGTGAAACAGGATTAAAGAGAACCCATAGAACCAATACAAAAACAACTGAAACTGAATGGGAAAAAAATATTTTGAGAAGAGGAGAGAGAGTTCATATCATATAATAAATGCTAAAACTTCGGAAAACATGATCAGAAGAGATGAATCAAGAACAGACTGAAGCAAATTTAGAAAGAAGAAAGATTGCTGTAGAATAGAGAAAATGGGAGGAGGGGCCTAAACCATTGTGGAAGGGTGTTATTTATATAAACAAAAGGTGGATTGGTAGTTGAAAATTAGCAAAAATAAATAAATAAAAAAGTCAAGAGATTAAAAATCTTCCTGACTGAAGAGAAATCGTGTCGTGATTTGCTAATGGTTGTTCATTCTTGTTCTATTTTCTTTTCTTTTTTAATTTGTGGATAATATTTTTTAATCTACCAATAAGAAAGTTAACTTTCAATGCCCCTTTGTATTTTGTATTTACGCTGGTACCCAGTTTCTTATTTAATTAATACATGGGGAAATTTTATCACACCTAATTCCCCAAGGTTTCAGAGAATATAGAAAGTACTCATATTTTTAAAGAGATTATTATTTGACCCCCTGAAGTTTGTGATAAGATAATCACATGCTGATGATAAAGACCTAAATAAACCTTTTCCCTTGAAGACAATATATAATGTCTATTTGCATTTTGAAGACAAAAATAATCTATAATTTCGTATTCTTTTTTTCTAAAAAAAGTCAAATTTTAATAACAAAATTAAGAAACCATAAAATAAAAAATGAAAATTTAAAAGCTAAAAAAAAAAAAAAAAAGCAACTTAAATCCACTGTCTATTTCAATACATATTTTATGTAAATTTAATAATATTTTCAAACTATAATTAAAAAAAAAATTAAGTTAATAACAAAAAAAAATGAAATTTATTCTACACAACTTTATCTATGCACATTTTTTTTTATCAAGCACTTATAAACTTTGAACCCACAATTGAAGTATATATTTCACGCAATTCATGGTCAACAGCAATTGATATTTCATGATCAAAGTGTAGTTTTAAACTTAATTTAATTTTGAAAATTTTTAAGAAACCATAAATTCTTCCTATTTAAAATAAATTTTTCATATATATTTTTTTATTTTGTTAGATGTTTTTTTTATTTTTCTTTAATTTTTTTATTCAGATTGAATTTTTTTAATTTATAAATTATTTTTGTTTTAAGGGGGAAGTCTCTAATTTGACATCTTTATCATCCGCCCTGTGTTATAAGCAAAACTTAGGGGTCGTCAAATGGTGTGTTTTTATAACTTTCTGAAACTTGTGTTACTTCATGAAACCTCTGATATATGGCGTAATATCCTTAATCTGTAATTGTTGCATGACATATTTTTCGTGTTTGCTTCCCAAACAAAAAGCAAAAGTGGAATTGCGTGAGCGTGTAGTGCCAAACATGTCAAATTGACACATAAAATATTGAAAACTTAGTCCAATCCCTATCTCCTTTTCTGCTGTTGATCTAATCCAGTTTATGCCTTTATCCAATCCGGTGGCCCTGGTATTATTAATATATGGCTGATATAAGATTGTGATACATCATTTCTTTTTCTTTTTCTTACCCCCGACATTTGGTACAAATACAAATTCTCCTCCTAATTTTGGAATATTAACATTTCACTTTCCAAGCATTTCTGATTGTTAAACAACGGCTTAGAGGAGGTATAACGGCATTTCTGGTTGGAAGTTTTGGTCAGACGACTAACAATTTTACACAATAAATAACATTTTACTATCCGATTCTTAAATGTTAGGTCATCATTTGGTCACAATTGCAAACCAATTCTTTAACGTTAATTTTGTCTTTTAAACCGTTAAATTTAATCGACTTAACCTGATTGGGGGTTTCAATGATGTCCCAAAATTAAAGGATGAAAATTCTTGACACCAAATATCGGCAGTGGTAATTAATATATCTATGATATTTCTTGAAGATAAAGTTGAAGTTGACCTAACTTGACCGATTGCTCTATCCAGTATTGTAGCACAATGTTTAAATAGCAACTTTGGTCGGCAAATTACACGGCGTTAATATATATATAGGCAATTCTGTGTCCTTCTTGCTTAAATGTCTTTATCTAGACTAAGTACGTATTAATCAATAAGAAGGGATGAGATGATGTGTTTGTTGGCCACTAACTAAGAAAGATTTAGGTATCCTTATAAATTAAATGTTTTAATTAGAAGAACTAATGTCAGATTCCCACTAACTAAAGAAAGATTATGATTATAACAGAATTAAATCACATTACATTACTTTAATCCCTTTCATGGTTTCAAATTTCTCCAAAGTCTAACCATTGTCTTGTTGGTAACGTTTTTTCATTGTGGCCCTTATCTTTTAACTTCTCATTAAGTTATTTGTTATTGCCTTTGTAACCTTTTCCGATATCAAAGCTGAGTTCACATTGAGTTGAGTGTTTGACCATGAGTGAAGATTAGAGCAGTAAGGACAACTACATCATCAACAGTATGACTAACATATGAGCTCACACGGTAGCGCTAAAACCTATAGTTTATTGGGGGGGGCTCCTTAGTTATTAGTGGGAGTCGACCCATCTCAATTCTATCATTTCCATTGTCAGACTACCTCAAATTCTATCAATTTCATATATCCCATGGATTAAGGTCTTGATAGACTAGACAAGAATCATTCCACTATTAGAATTTATTGCTATGGTAGAGATGTGTTCTAGGCTTCCGCTTTTGGTTATCAATTGATGACATGAAACAAAAACAAAATGCAGCTAATGGGTAAAAAAATAGAACAATTATTTGCCGTAAGGATGAACCCCTTTGTCTAATTATGGGATTTCCAAAGCCTAGCTCTTATTTCACAACAATTTTGAGTAACAAGCATAAGGATTTAATGGAGAGGGACCTATGAAAATTATTTTAGAAATTTTCAAATAAAAATTTCAGGAAGTCTTTTAATTTCTTCTTTTATATATTTAGTTTTATGTACTCAATTCTCTATTCAATGTATTGAATACGAGGAATATTAATAGATTTCCAGTTATTCATGTGTGTTGATATCAAATACTTTTTAAATACGTGGGTGTTTCCTGCACTCTCTTTCAAGGGTTTAAAGTTACAATTTGGTGCAGTTATCATTTTTAAAATTTTAAAACATATTATGAATCGAGTGGCTGTAGTTTAGTGGTAAGAATTCCACGTTGTGGCCGTGGAACCTGGGCTCGAATCCCAGCAGCCACATACCCAATCCTTTTTTATGGCTTGATTTTCTAATCACAGAAATGCACATCTCTGAAAGGAAAACTTCAACGGCAGTCAATACCTTTGTGGCTTCGAATACCAGGCGCTTTCTGAAGCATTCTCTCTTATTTTCAATGGATGCTCACATAACTTGCCAATCTAGTTTTTTGATCAATAATTGTCCGGGCAGATTTTTGGATGTCTGTGCTTAATTTTTTACAGAGTCAAATGATATTCTATTGTTTTTCCAGATTATATAAGTTAGCTAACAGACATACACAGACGTAATCCACTAAAATAGTCTAACCAAGCAGCAATCAACAAATATTACGTGACAAATTAGACCATCCAATCTCCATTCCTATATATTATTATTGATTTGGGAGCGTTATAATCTTAGCTGCAGAAAACAACAATCAACTAAGATTAATGATTTGTCCTGATTTATGCACAACCATTTGCGACTCGAAAATTACCATAATCACATATAGTCTTTATCGAGGTAGACTCGAGTTTGTCTTTTACCCAACTCATTTTACTAGGCTCAAAATCTGTTCCCGTGACTCAAACTTTAGATATTTTTCCCTTGTTCATCTCATAACTCGTAGGGACGTTTGGTTTAGGAAATGTTGGATTATTGGAAATGTTGTTATTAAAAAGTTATTACCTTGAGATTACTAAGAATCTTTAAGAAAATGTGTTTGGTTAATTGATAGGTATGTTATATTTATGTTTGGTTGATAGGGTTGTTTTCGAGCCGAGTCGAGCCGAGCCGAGTTTTTGGCTTAACGAGCTCGGCTCGTGAAGGGAGAGGAATCGAGTTCGAGCCGAGCCGAGCAGAACCTCTGATTTCCTGACTCGTTTCGGCTCGTGAAGGGAGGAAGGATATTCGACCTGGCTCGTGAGTCGGTAAAAAACATTTAAAAAAAAAAAGAATTAAGAGCAGATTTCAACTTTATTTTCTTTGCACCACTTTTTTTTTACTGGTGCAAAGAAAATAAAGTTGTGCTGGACTGTTGGTTTAACATTGAGCTTCAAATTATTAATTATCAATTTGTTGTGTTTCTGAATTTTAGCTGCTTGAAGGCGTTTTCAAAATTAGACAATTAGTTACGAGTAGTGCTAGTGTTTGCTGAATTATTTGCTTTTCAATGATAATAATTATAAGATATGTCATGACATATAAAACAGTTCCAAAGGTTTGAGAAATTAAGTAACATCAGTAAATGAATGTCATTATGCTTAATGGAATACAAGCTAGGCAGAGAGATTTTTTTCATGACTTGTTTTCACTGAAGCTCTTCGAGAGAAGTTTGATCGAGAAACTGGGAGAATCAGATCAAAGGGAGCGAAAGGTGAAGAAAATATGTTGTTATATCCAGAAGTGGTGATGGTAAATTTGAAACCTGCTCTCCTTGGTTTTTTCTTGGAAATCCCCTTGTATCAAGCTACACGGTTTGCAGGAATGCAAGCAATCATTGAGAGCGTGGCCGCGGCAAAAAGAGTCCATTTGATTGACCTTGAAATCAGAAGTGGAGCACAATATATGTTGTTGATGCAAGCTCTTGCAACTCAACACGAACCTCAGGTGGAGCTTCTTACAATAACTGCAGTTGGAACAACATTGAGGCATGAAATTGAGGAGACAGGCAAAACATTGGCATACTTTGCTAAGACTTTAAATTTACCCTTTTCATTCAAAGTTGTTATGGTGACCAGCCTCAAAGATCTCAATGAGAACTTATTTGAATTACACAAGGGTGAAGTTGTAGCTATCCACTCTTCTATTACACTAAATCATATGATTAGATTGCCCAATTGCTTGGAGTCTTTAATAAGAGTGCTTAAAAATACTAATCCTCAAGTGATGGTGGTCACTGAAATTGAAGCAAATGATAACTTACTATCTTTTGAAGACAGGTTTTTTGAAGTACTTTTTTACTACAGTACTTTTTTTGATTGCATGGAAGATTGTATGGCGCGAAGTGATCAAAATAGGATGATGGTTGAAGAATTATTGGGTCAGGCTATTAGAAACATTATTGCAAATGAGGGCGAGGAGAGGATTGTTAGGCACATGAAGATTGATGCTTGGAGGGCATTTTTCAGCAGTTTTGGGCTTGTTGAAACAGAGCTTAGCATGTCGTCATTGTATCAGGCAGAACTAGTTGTGAAGAATTTTGCTTGTGGGAAAGGCAAATCTTGTACATTTGAGAAAAATGGAAAAAGTCTAATTGTTGGATGGAAGGGATCACCACACCTTTCTCTCTCTGTTTGGAAGTTTCATTAAGATAAGGGAAGGATTTGTAATATGAATCTGTGTATTCTCTCAAAAAAAAATTTATTTTGTGGGAGTCCAAGAATTTGTGAATGTTGTATCAAATCTACCTTGAAATAGTTACCTTATAAGTTGTATCAAAACTTTTGTTTTCTTTCTGTTTGCAATGAAGAGAGTATATTCCCTAATTATGAAAGATTTCAGAACAATTTTTCCCATAGATTTACTTGTTTCCATATGTTCAAATTATCTGTTTCCTGGCCCTGCGCCTTAGCCTCTGTGGATGAAATTCCTCTGGAAATGAACCAGAAGCTCAGAAATTTATAAGCCATACGTTGTCATGAATTCATATTATTAATGGCCTGAGAAGTGAGAACAAGCCCATTAGACAAATCAGGAAGTTTCTCATAAGACCCAGTACAGTAGCAAGGCAACCGTGGACACGAACAAGCACTTACACGAAGGTCCCGAGCTTTTGACTTGTTGACTTGCTGGTTCACCACGTGTTTGGGCCTGGTCCACTCTCTGTTTATAAAGTCTCTTGGGACCCATTATCTCAAACTCAGTTCTGTTTCTGTTTCAGTTTCAGTTTCCAGAAGAAACACATCAGAAAAAAAATTGGAAGGGAAGACTCGGAGAAGAGCGGGATGATCGACACGTGGCTGAGGAAACACCGTCTCCTCTACACTGGAGCGACTCGGCATCCCTTCATCCTCAGCATTCGTGATGGCACCGTCGATCTCTCCTCCTTCAAAACATGGCTAGTCTGTTCCGCAACTGCAAGTTTAATATTATAACAAATTTACAATTCAGTTATTTAGTTTCAAATTTCTTGGTGCAATTCAAATGCAGGGTCAAGATTATTTATTTGTTAGGGAGTTTGCTCCATTTGTGGCAAGCGTTCTGGTGAAAGCATGGAAAGAATCAGACGACAGATATGGTGATACAGAAGTTATATTGGGAGGACTGGCCTCACTAAATGATGAAGTTGAATGGTTCAAGAGAGAAGCCTCCAAGTGGGGCGTTCAACTCTCTAACATTGCTCCTCAGAAAGCTAACGAGAATTACTGCAGGTAACACGAATTGTTTATCTTTATCAAAGTTTTGTCTCTGGTTTTTGATCATTGTTATAGCTATAATTGCTTTTGATTTTTGTTACTGAATAAGTTTTTTCATTTTAATTCAATTTTCATGCTTTTCTTTTACTGTATAAATCAACTATAGAATTTTTTGCTTAAGTTGGTGATACTGATTCAGATGTATAGAGATTGATGATAAGATCTAGTTACAGAATAAAATGAAGTATCAAGGCGGAATCATCACTGATATGGGCTTTATTGTAGTATTGCTTATTGGTTAGCATATCGAGAAGGTAGAGATGTGGGGAATGATTTCTTTCATATGACATGATTCCAATGTGATTTTGATGTTTTATATTTAGTAATAAGCCTACTGTTTGTTCATCATTTTAATTAATTGAAATTTTAGTCTACAAAAACATGAGCAACACTTTTTAAGCCACAATTTATAAATGAGGTTCTAGCAATGTTTTCTGTAGACTGTCAAAACATTTATTCTTTCGCTATTGCAGATTTCTGGAGTATTTGATGAGCCCAGAAGTGGGATATACTGTGGCTATCACTGCCTTTTGGGCCATTGAAGCTGTCTATCAAGAAAGCTTTGCTCACTGTCTTGAAGATGGCGCTAATACCCCACAGGAACTGCGGGAGACTTGCCAAAGATGGGGCAACGATGGTTTTGGTCAGTACTGTCTCTCTCTCAAAAAAATCGCAAACCGGCGCCTGGAGAAAGCTTCAGAAGATGCTCGACCATTGGACGCTTCAAAGGAGGTCCTAAACAAAGCTGAAGTAGCTCTCATTCGTGTCATGGAACATGAAGTCGAATTCTGGAACATGAGCCGTGGAGGTTCCTGAATACTAAAAAAGACTTCACTTCAGAAACTAAACGTTAAATAGGTCAACTCTGAGCTGCTTGTTCTTTTACTCCATTTGCATAAGTACTAAAATAGGCTATGTTTTGTGCATGGTCTGAGATATGTATATTAGATTTGTTACTATATATAATATAAGCTTTCCTCTAGTATTTTCATTTACCATCTGCGTTATGTTATATTACAATTTTTACTGATAACCTCTAGGATTATGAGGAAAACATTTCAATATGCTACAAAGAAATCAACTGCAGGAAGCAAAAAGCAAAAACAAAAAACAACACCAAATCACAAATTATTGATATAATACTAACAAAACAACAAAATGAGGACCATCTAACGAGAACTAAGACATGGACATCCCAGTTGTTATTGAAGGCTGCTTTGGACCGTCAACTTGCCATGGCTGATTCGATAAACAACCAGTCTGCTTCAGCCTGGAACTCATGAAAACTGAGCTCAAGCTATTCAAATACTCCGCCAATTGCATCTTTTCATAATTCAAAGAATCTGTTTCTGATAACAGTGATTGAGTCCTTTGAGTCAAGTCATTGTATACCTTATTGTTTTCCACGATTTGTTGCTTCAACACGGCGATCTCAGTAACCAAATCTTTCAATCGTTTCTCCCTCTTCAGCCTCGACCGTTTTGCAGATTCCCGATTCGACTGCATCCTCTTCCTCTTCTTCTCATCCATCATAGCATATCGAGCTTCCACATCAATCTGTAAACTTGTACGTTGAAGAGAGGACATCTTATTGAGACCTTAATTAACCAGAAATTTATACTAAAAATAAGATTAAATTAAAACTTTCAATTACTGGGTATACAAATTTAGTTAAATATAAAAGCAGAATGAATGCTTAAGATTATTTCACAAGGTGAAACAGGATTAAAGAGAACCCATAGAACCAATACAAAAGCACAACTGAAACTGAATGGGAAAAAAATATTTTGGAGAAGGAGGAGAGAGAGTTCATATCATATCAATAAATGCTAAAATCTTCGGAAAAACATGATCAGAAGCAGATGAATCAAGAACAGACTGAAAGCAAATTTAAGAAAGAAGAAAGATTGCTGTAGAATAGAGAAAATGGGAGGAGGAGGGCCTAAACCATTGTGAAAGAGGTTGTTTATATAAACAAAAGGTGGATTGGTAGTTGAAAAATTAGCAAAAATAAATAAATAAAAAAGTCAAGAGATTAAAAGAATCTTCCTGACTGAAGAGAAATCGTGTAGTGATTTGCTAATTGGTGTTCATTCTTGTTCTATTTTCTTTTCTTTTTTAATTTGTAGATAATATTATTTAATTCTACCAATAAGAAAGTTAACTTTCACATGCCCCTTTGTATTTTGTATCTACAGCTGGTACCCAGATTCCTTTATTTAATTAATACATGGGGAAATTTTTAGTCACACCTAATTCCCCAAGGTTTCAGAGAATTATGAAAGTACTCATATTTTTAAAGAGATTATTATTTGACCCCCTGAAGTTTGTGATAAAGGATAATCACATGCTGATGATAAAGATACCTAAATAAACACCTTTTCCCTTGAAGACAATATATAATGTCTATTTTGCATTTTGAAGACAAAAATAATTCTATAATTTTCGTATTCTTTTTTTCTTAAAAAAAGTCAAATTTTAATAACAAAATTAAAGAAACCATAAAATAAAAAATGAAAATTTTAAAAAGCTAACAATAAAAAAAAAAAAAAGCAACATTAAATCCACTGTCTATTTCAATATACATATTTTATGTAAATTTAATATATATTTTCAAATCTATAAATTAAAAAAAAAATTAAGTTAATAACAAAAAAAACATGAAATTTATTCTTAACACAAACTTTATCCATGCACATTTTTTTTTATCAAGCACATTTTATAAAAATCTTGAAACCACGAATTTGAAGTATTATTATTTCACGCAATTCACATGGTTCAACAAGCAATTGATATTTCATGATCAACAGTGTAGTTTTAAACTTGATATTTAATTTTGAAAATTTTTTAAGAAACCATAAATTCTTCAATATTTAAAATAAATTTTTCATATAATATTTTTTTATTTTGTTAGATGTTTTATATTTCATTTTTTTATATTTTTTTCTTTAATTTTTTTTATTCAGATTGATTTTTTTAATTTATAAATTATTTTTGTTTTAAGGGGGAAAGTCTCTAATTTGACATCTTTATCATCCGCCCTGTGTTTATAGCAAAACTTAGGGGGTCAATTGTCAATAACTTCTTAACATCAGTTAAGAATATGGGTGTTTTTATAACTTTCTGAAACTTGTGTTACTTACATGAAACCTCTGCATATATGGCGTATTAATATCCTTAATCTGTAATTTGTTGCATGACATAATTTTTCGGTTTGCTTCCCAAAGCAAAAAGCAAAAGTGGAATTGCGTGAGCGTGTAGTGCCAAACATGTCAAATTGACACATAAAAATTATTGAAAACTTAGTCCAATCCCTATCTCCCTTTTCTGCTGTTTGATCTAATCCAGTTTATGCCTTTATCCAATCCGGTGGCCCTGGTATTATTAAATATATGGCTGATATAAGATTTGTGATACATCATTTCTTTTTCTTTTTCTTACCCCCGACATTTGGTACAAATACAATATCTCCTCCTAATTTTGGAATATTAACATTTAACACTTTCCAAGCATTTCTGATTGTTAAACATAACGGCTTAAGAGGCAGTATAACGGCATTTCTGGTTGGAAGTTTTGGTCAGACGACTAACAATTTTACACAAATAAATAACAATTTATGTACTATCGCGATTCTTAAATGTTAGGTCAGTCATTTGGTCACAATTGCAAACCAATTCTTTAAACGTTAATTTTGTCTTTTAAACCGTTAAATTTAATCNGACATAATTTTTCGGTTTGCTTCCCAAAGCAAAAAGCAAAAGTGGAATTGCGTGAGCGTGTAGTGCCAAACATGTCAAATTGACACATAAAAATTATTGAAAACTTAGTCCAATCCCTATCTCCCTTTTCTGCTGTTTGATCTAATCCAGTTTATGCCTTTATCCAATCCGGTGGCCCTGGTATTATTAAATATATGGCTGATATAAGATTTGTGATACATCATTTCTTTTTCTTTTTCTTACCCCCGACATTTGGTACAAATACAATATCTCCTCCTAATTTTGGAATATTAACATTTAACACTTTCCAAGCATTTCTGATTGTTAAACATAACGGCTTAAGAGGCAGTATAACGGCATTTCTGGTTGGAAGTTTTGGTCAGACGACTAACAATTTTACACAAATAAATAACAATTTATGTACTATCGCGATTCTTAAATGTTAGGTCAGTCATTTGGTCACAATTGCAAACCAATTCTTTAAACGTTAATTTTGTCTTTTAAACCGTTAAATTTAATCAACCATAACCTCGATTGGGGGTTTCAATGATAGTGTCCCAAAATTAAAGGATGAAAACTTCTTGACACCAAATATCAGGAGTGGTAAGATATATATAATATATATATATCTTACCACTCCTGATATTTTACTTGAAGATAAAGTTGAAGTTGACCTAACTTGACCGAATTGCTCTAATCCAGTAATTGTAGCACAATGGTTTAAATAGCAACTTTGGTCGGCAAATTAACACGGCGTATATATATATATATAAAAGCTAAATTCTGTGTCCTTCTTGGCTTTAATGATTCTTTATCTAGACTAAGTAACGTATTGATCAATAAGAGAGCGATGAGATGATGTGTTTTGTTGGCCACTAACTAAAGAAAGATTTAGGTATCCTTATAAAATTAAATGTCTTAATTAGAAGAACTAATGTCAGATTCCCACTAACTAAAGAAAGATTATGATTGATAACAGAATTAAATCACACTACAATTACCTTTAATCCCTATACTATGGTTTCAAATTTCTCCAAAGTTCTAACCATTTTCTGTAAGTAACGGTTTTCATTTTGTGGCCCATTATCTTTTTAACTTCTCATATCAATTATTTGGTAATTGCCTATTTGTAACTTCTTTTTTTTTTTCACGCTTAAACCTATTTGTTTATAAGAGAGGGTAATTATCCCGTTCAAAAAGACCTTATTGAGTGAAGAGTCAAACTCATCTGAAATTTTATCCTGGTATCAAAGTTAGATCCAGTTGAGTTGAGTGTTTGACCAATGAGTGAAGAGTTAAAGCTAGTAAGGCAACAACTACATCTATCAACAGGTATGATCCAACATATGAGCTTACACTGACTGGATGCGCTCAAACCTATTAGTTTATTAGGGGGGGCTCCTTATTAGGTGAGGAGTCAGACTCATCTCAAATTCTATCAATTTCCATTGTCAGATCCACCTCAAATTCTATCAATTTCCATCTATCCCATGGATTAAGGTCTTTGATAGACTAGTCAAAGAATGTCACTTCTCACATATTAGAATTTGATTGCTATGGTCGGAGGCATGTGTTCTTAGGCTTCCGCTTTTGGTTTATTACAATTGATGACATATTGAAAACAAAAACAAAATGCTAGCTAATGGGTCAAAAATTAGGAACAAATTATTTGCCGTAAAGGATGAACGCCCTTTGTCTAATTAATGGGATTTCAAAAGCCTAGCTCTTATTTTCAACAATTTTGAGTTATAAGCATAAGGTATTTAATGGAGAGAGAACCTATGAATAATTATTTTAGAAATTTTCAAATAAAAATTTCAGGAAGTCTTTTAATTTCTTCTTTTAATATATTTAGTTTTATGTACTCAATTCTCTATTCAATGTATTGAATACAAGGAAATATTAATAGAATTTCCAGTTGTTAATAATCAAGGAGGTATACAATACTTTTTAAATATCGTGGGTGTTTTCACTTCACTCTTTCAAGGGGCTAAAGTTTACAAATTGGTGCAGTTCATTGATTTTTAAAACTTTAAAACATGTCAATGCAACGCAGGTGGCTGTAGTTTAGTGGTAAGAATTCCACGTTGTGGCCGTGGAGACCTGGGCTCGAATCCCAGCAGCCACACACCCAATCCTTTTTTTGGGCCTGATTTCAGATTTTATGTAGACAATTTTCATTAATTGCATATAGTGAAGAGCAGATTAAGGTATGGCTATTGGCTAGCTCACTGTCAACTGGTATATGTTCAACGTTTCACTGTATATAGTACTTGATTTCATAATCAACAGAAATGCAAATCTCTGAAAGGAAAACTTCAACGGCAGTGAATATCTTTGTTGGCTTCCAATACCAGGCTGCTTTCTGAAACATAACTTGCCAATCTTAGTTTATTCATCATTAATTGTCCAGGGCAGATTTTTGGATGTCTGATGCTTAATTTTTTACAGAGTTAAATGATATTTCTGTTGTTTTTCCAGATTATGTAAGTTAGCTAACAGACATACACAGACGTAATCCACTAAAATAGTCTAACCAGAGCAATCAAGCAACAAATATTACGTGACAAATTAGACCATCCAATCATCCATTCCTATATATTATTATTGATTTTGGAGCGTTTATAATCTTATGCTGCAGAAAACAACAATCAACTAAGATTAATGATTATGACACCACCACTTGCGACTCGAAGAATTACCATAATCACATATAGACTTTATCGAGGAAGGACTCGAGTTTGTCTTTTACCCAACTCATTTTACTAGGCTCAAAATCTGTTCCCGTGACTCAAACTCTAGATATTTTTCCCTTGTTCATCTCATAACCTTATAGGAGCGTTTGGTTTAGGGAATGTTAAATTATTAAAAAGTTAGATTACCTTGAAGATTACTAGGAATCTTTAAGAAAATGTGTTTGGTTAATTGATAGGTATGTTATATTAATATGTTTGGTTGGGAGTGAACGAAATAGAGACAACAACAGGAACAAAATAATAATAGTAAAACAAAACAAACAGTAAACAAAGAAAATAATACGCGCGATTTACCCTGGTTCACCCAATGTGGGCTACGTCCAGCTAAGTCAATATTATTGCAATATGTCTCACCTCTCTCGTTTACAATGAATGAATTGCTCTCACACACATAACAAGAAAAAAGTATGTTTATATACTAGGTTTAAGAGATTAAACCTAGTTTTACAAGGATTCTTATTCCTAAGCCCAACCCAAAAAAGAATTAGTAACTTAAAAGAAATCCTACAGCGGTTATACATGGAAAAGCCCAAAACTGCCTACGGGCTCAGGGGTGCTGCCCCCGCGACCCCCGCCCGCTCACCGGGCAGCGGGACCCCCGAGTGCGTCTCCGCTACCCATTAATGCTGAAGTAGTCGACAACTCCAACAGGGAGTAAGGCTATTTTCGAGCCGAGTTTTTGGCTTAATGAGCTCGGCTCGTGAAAGGGGAGAGGAAATCGAGTTCGAGTCGAGCCGAGCAAAACCTCTGATTTCCTGGCTCGGTTCGGCTTGTGAAGGCAGAAAAGGAATTTGAGCTTGGCTCGCAAGCCGGCTTTGCTCGTGAGCCAGTAAAAAAACATTTAAAAAAAAAAAATTAAGAGCAGATTTCAACTTTTTTTTTACTGGTGCAAAGAAAATAAAATTGTGGACTGTTGGTTTAACAATGAGCTTCAAATTAATTAATTAATCAATTTGTTGAATTTCTGAAATTTTAGCTGCTTGATGAAGGCGTTTTCAAAATTAGCCAATTAGTTACAGAGTAGTGCTAGTGTTTGCTGAATTATTTGCTTTTTTCAATGATAATAATTATAAGATATGTCATGACATATAAAACAGTTCCAGAGGTTTGAGAAATTAAGTAACATCAGTAAATGAAATTCATTATAGCTTAATGGAATACAAGCTAGGCAGAGAGCTTTTTTTCATGAACTTGAAGCTGAATCCAGATTAGATTCAATTCTTCCAGCAGTGCATGTGCAATATGCTTTGTTATTGAATGTTATGAACCTGATTGCTTCTATCTCTGACTTCATTTCAGACGAGTGACACTTTCACAAGCAACATCGCATGTGATGTGATCACTGAAGAAGCCAAAAAATTGAAGTGTATAAAATATAAATACATTCAAGGAGGAGGGTCCATGTTTTGAATTCAAAATAGAGTAAACGACATATTCCCACCCAAGGTTTGACGAAATCCCAAGTTAGTACCATTGGTTCCATTTATTCTAGATTCTCACCCTTAAAGTAACAGTGTTATGAATTTTTAGGGTTTAGAGGGTACAATTACCATAATGCCCTTAACCCTAAATTAATAAATTATGTTTTAACCCCTAAATTAGTAGAATTACAAAACTTACCATTTTATTTTCAAATTATATCAAAAGCACCCTTGGCCACTATACACCATCACCGAAAACAGCCCGATCTGGGCTGTTTCTGACGACGTCGAACCCCCTAGTCACCTCCATCACCTTCCCCGTAGTCCGTCGTCTAAAACCCCTCTGGTTCCTGACTCATTTGCCCCTCCAATCGCTGGCACTGTTAGGCTTAGGGTTTTCGTGTTCTTCACCGGATTCCGATCGATTCCGACGGTGAAAATCCAATTGGACACCACCAATACAACCACTGTCTCCAAATCTATAAAACCCCTATGTCCCTAGCAACCGTTTTGTCGTCATTCGCCGGCCGAGAGTTCGTGTTATCAGTCGTTTTTCGTTGCCGTGGCCGGAGATTGGCAAGTGATGAGGGGTTGTGAATGGTATGGTTTTGTAAAGGGGAGGATGGGGGTTCAAATGGGAATGACAGCTGCTAATGTGTGCTAGAGGACTGTTAAAGGCGGTGGTCTGCTAACGTGCGCCGCCCATGTAAAA
The DNA here is from genome assembly GCF_008641045.1 of Pistacia vera. Classification (NCBI taxonomy): domain Eukaryota; kingdom Viridiplantae; phylum Streptophyta; class Magnoliopsida; order Sapindales; family Anacardiaceae; genus Pistacia; species Pistacia vera. Next base: position 1,098,466 of record NW_022195444.1, on the reverse strand, counting down.
TGACCAATTTACCCCTTTACTGTTACATCAAACGTTTTTCCGTCACTTTAAGGGTGGGAATCTGGAATAAATGGAACAAATGGTACTAACTTGGGATTTTGTCAAACCTTGGGTGGGAATATGTCGTTTACTCTTCAAAATACCCTTTGTTGTTTGTATGCATGTAGTAAAAAAACCGAAGGTCAATAAAATGCCTCTATCATGTTGTCCCGTTTGGCTTGAAACTCACGCAGGCTCACATTCCAATAACTTGTTTCGTGCAAATTACTCATAGCAGCTTTACAAATGTGAAATGTCACTTCTTTTAAACTAAAGTCTAAAACAGCCCTAACTCTATCAGATCTGTGAGCAATATAACACACACATACCTTTACAACCCGACACCTTCAGCAACCTTGACGATGGCGATAGCGAGATGGGTTTGACAGTGATGGAACAAAAGGAAAACATGAAGTGTCCAAACATCGGCGAGATTTGAAGGGATAGATACAGCAAGTCTGCGACAACACAACGACGAAGCATATGGGTTTGAGTAGTTTGACAACGACGAGGAAAGACACCAGAGGCGGCTAAAAAGTTGGTTGAAATTTTTTACTCGTTTTGGTTTTACAGCAAACAATGGTGGAGTCGCGTTTTTAGGGATTTCAAAATCGGGGGGATCTTTGTCATTTTTGCAAACCTTTTTCTTTGAAAAATTTAGTTTAATCCTCCATACTTTAAAAAACCCCTAATATGCCCCTACGAATTCGAGCCGAATGCGGCTCGCGAGCCTAACGAGTCGAGCCTAGTCAGGCTCGAACTCGACTTATTTCCTCTCACGAATTGAGTCGAGCCGTCAACAAGCCATGCTCGAGCCAAGTCGAGCCGGCTCGATTCGTTAAACAGTTGGGAGGAATAAATTGGTGGGTATATTATTTAAATTACTGAATTGTCCTCTAATTAAATATTATTATTATATTATTTTTTAATATTGATTATATAACCCCCCTACATTTAAAAACTTAGCAAAAACAGCCCATAATAGAAGTTTAAAAAATCAACAAAGCACCCCCACCAACCCAGCCATTGCCAGCTGCCGGTAACCTCTACAGGCCGTCGGCAGTCGACAACCTAACGACGCACGGAAGGCAGGAAATGACCTCTGTTTGCCGTATGGCCATTTTCGGCCAAAGATCTGGCCAAATGTGACAGATCTGGCAATCAACAGTCAGATCTGGCACGATATGGCCATTTCCGGCCAAATATAAATGGCCATATCGGCGCACAACGACCATTTTCGGCCTCCGTGCGTCATTCCAGCAGTGGTGGCAGCTGGTCGCAACAGTGGTTGCCGGCAGCAGGTGGGTGGGGGTGGTGGCCTGGGTAGGCTGTAATTTGTTTTGAATTTAAGGGTAATTTTGTCCAAAAAGTTAATTAATTGGGGTGAAATAGTAAAAGCCATATTCATGTAAATAAATTCAAAAATAAGGGCATTATTGTCCTAAAATTTTATTAATAAGGGCATTATTGTCCTAAAATTTTATTAATAAGGGATAGAATTGTAACAAAAAAAGATAACCCTAGTAATCTTAGAGTACCTCAGAAAATAGAGGTAATCAGATTATCTCAAATATTACCAATAGTAACCACTATTGGTATTTGAAGATTACCGGTATCTTATATTATTTGACAATCAAACATGGTAATCAAGTAATATAAAATGACTTAACTTTAGTAATCTCATATAACCCCCAACCAAACGCCCCCATAGTATTTTTTATCTATCCCATGGCTTTATGTTAGTTTTTGATGTGTTATGAATAAATGTTAGTATTTGTTTTTTAATTTTCTACACTACAACCACTAAATGACTTAAATCCCTTTTTAGCGATTGGGCCAAATCGATCTGAGGTTGAACCAACAAGAACTGTGTCGAACCGCTATACCTGGGCAAGGGACCGGTCCCTTGGGATTGGTCCCAAATGGGACCAGTCTCTCATGGGCCTGGGACCGGTCCCAGGCCCATGAGAAAAATCAGGACCTGGACCAGGCCTTAGGCCTGGTCCGGACTGGTCCCATGGGCCCAGGACCGGTCCCATGGGGTTTGGAAAATTTAATTTTCCCCCCTCAAATTTTTTTATATTTTAGGGGCAAAACGAATTTTTATAGGGGGTTTTTAGTATTTTTTAGGGGTTGATTGTAAGTTTCTAAAAATTTAATTAATTTTAAAAAATAATAAATTAATAGTTAATTTTAATTTTTAACATAAATATAATATTCACATTTCACACATTCACGCTTCACAAATAAACAATTAAATAATTTTTTTATTAAATTATTCATCTTCATTTTCATCGTCAACACTAGTTACATTATTCAAATCTGTATTCCTAAAGAGTTCGAGTAGTTCGGGATCTTCAGGGTGCTGTTGTAGTCTTCTTTCTCCATGAGTCCAATCCCGTAAACACGTTATCACTTCAATCATCTCATCGGTTAAAGAACATCTTCTGTCTTCAACAATCCGACCACTCGTTGAAAATGTTGACTCGGATGCAATTGTAGAAACCGGCACAGATAAAATGTCACGTGCCATTTGGGATATAATGGGGAATTGACTTTCTTGTTGGTTCCACCATTGAAGAATATCCATGTCAAGTTGCTCCTTCATCGTCATAAAGGTCAAGTCCACCTGTAGGTAGCGAGTCATCTCATTTGGTCTATGTATGTACGAGCTGGAGCTAGAGCTGGAGCTTCCGCTACGTCCCACATACGCCCACTTGCTCGACCATTGAGGGGGGGCTACATCAAGGTCCTGATCGCCTCTCCCAGATGTTCCACTTCCACTTCCACTTCCACTTCTACTTGCATTGTATCTGTTCTCATATAAAGAAAAAAGCCTATCCAATTTGTTTTTAAAGTCAGTCAAATAAGACGTATAATCATGTCCTAAATAATGGCCTAACTCAGTAATTACACCGTTAACTACGGATAATTTAAACCTAGGATCTAGAAAAAGGCCTAATCCATATAAGAATGGAATATCTAACCAATATCTCTTATATTTTTCTTCCATACTTGAAACAATTTCACTAAAAATGTTATCATGTCTATATTGATAAAAAGTTTTAGCAATTTGAACTAAAATATCTAACACTAAATTAGTAGTTGGATAATAAATACCACTTAATGTATTAGTAGCATCATAAAAAATTTTAAGAAATGAATAAAAAAGTTCACAAACCCCCCAATCATCATAATCGACAACTTCCTCTGGATAGGTCTTCCGGTTGACGAAATCTGTAATTTGTTTCGCGGTTGGCAAAGCTTTTTCCAACATCAAGTAGGTAGAGTTCCAACGGATAGGCATGTCTGTACATAACTTCAAAGGTCGAACCGGTGGGTCCTCTTGCTTACAATATTTGACGTACTCCTGCCATCTTTTATTGCTACCGCCGACGATAAATCCGATAGCTCTACGCACCCTCTCAATCCTTGAATGTATAGCATCTAAACCTGCTTTAACTATCAAATTGATGATGTGACAAGCACATCTCTGGTGATAAAATTTGCCTTCACCAAGCGGATCCAATTTCTTTTCAAATAAAGATATTGCCGCGGTGTTAGCAGCTGCATTATCAAGCGTTAGCGCTACAACTCTATCAGTTAATAAATATTCTTGCAAAACTTCAAGAATCGTAAAATAAATAGTTTCAGCACTATGTTTTTCATATAATGGTTTAAAACCTATCAATTTTTGTTGTAAACCCCAATTATGATCTAAGAAATGTACTGTAACAGTTAAAAAATCGGTTTTTGATCTACAAGCCCATATGTCTGATGTAAGTGCAATAGATATATTCCTAAAATTTTGAAATTCGTTTTTAAGTTTATTATTTATTTTGTTATAAAGTTTTAGTATATCTCTTCTACTTGTAGTTCTACTAACAGGGGTATATGCTGGACAAAATGCAGTTTTAACCATATTAACAAAAAAAAGATTTTCAGATAAACAAATGGGAGAGTCTGTAGCAACTATATATCTTGCTATTTCCTCTCGTGCAACATGTGTATTGTATTGCCATGTTGAGAGAGTTGAGGATTGTGGATTAAAATTAAGTTGAGTTTGAATTTGTCTACCTGATCCGCTTGAAGATGCATTTATTTGGGGATGCTTCTTCTCTACGTGTCGTCGCATCGTCGAAGTCCCCTTCTCAGCCCCAATAATGGTTCCACATAAATTACATATCCCACACGATTCTTCCCCCTCCCCATTTGTCTTTGGCCGTTTTGATTTGGTGAAGTATCGCCAGACATCGGACACGACCCTCTTTGACGGTCGGGGGGGTTGGGCTATGTCCGTGCCCGTTGACTCGCAGCTCACATGTGTTTGGCTACACCTCGTCCCGGCCGAATGTGGTTGTGGAATTACAGCTGCATCCTCTGGAGGAAATGGTGAAAATGGATTGAAGGCTTCAATTTCTTCGGTGGATGGAACGTAAAACTCATTTGGGGAAGACATTATAAATTTATGATAAAATAATAAATAATTAAAATGAAAAGAAATTAAATAATAATATGAAATTATGATGATATTGAAAAATAGAAAAAAATTTGAATAATATAAATAAATAATATGAATAAATTATAAATATAAATTGAATGAGAAATTGATTGGAGATTTGGAGTAGAGAGATTGAGAGAATGAAAGAATGAGAGATTGAGAGATTGGTGTGAAAAAAATTAAAGGTTTTAGGGTTATTTATAGTGTAGTTGTGGGGGGGGAAATGAAAAAAAAAAACTTATATTATATAAATAATAAATGTAACCGTTGGCACTTGGCAGTTACCGTTGGCTGCAACGGTAAAAATTTATAACCGTTGCAGCCAACGGTTATTTTTTTTTTTTAAATAAATTTTGTAAAACTTTATTTTAGCCCTTGAATTTATACTGATTTTAGGGGGTTTAATGTAATTTTATAAAGGATTAAATTGATAAAGACAAAAAAGCTTTTGGGCCCAGGCTTGGGACCGGGCCCAGGCCCGGGCCTTGGAGGAGGGCCCGGGCCCTCCTCCTTAGGCTTGGTCCCGTTTTGGGACCAGGCCTCCTAGGACCGGTCCCAGCTCTACGAACCGCAGTTCAACCGTCAGGTTAGAGAATAGGTTGAAGTGAAACGCTCGTTCCAAGAGAATGAACGAGCATTTGTCTGTCCTCTAAGTTGTTCTAGGCAAGAACAGCCCCATTCCATCAAGTTGTTCATCATTATGCCCAAATAGAGAAAAAAATTAAAATTTTATTACATCATACTGACGATAGTATAACATCATTAATCCGACCCGCCGATCAGACCACCCAACCTGGGTGATAGGACCCTTGATCGAGTTAAAGTCCGGAATGGGTATAAGAAAATTGTTTTCAACTGGGTTGTAAGAAAACAAAATGAAACAACTTAAGCTAAAGGGAAGCAAAATGTGTTTTTTTTTTTTTACAACAATGCTACAAACACTGGGGTTTTTATATTGAAATTTTGTACCGGCCTACGTGTCTCCTAACTCAGACCATTCAACGCATTTGACGTTATTAAATTTTTTCTAGTGAACGGCCGTCCATAAAATATGGACGGCTGTTCACTTACATGGACTCTCGTCCATATTATATGGACGAGGGTCCATTTATTATGGACAGACGTCCCCATTTAAAGGACGCTTGTCCATTAATAAATAGAATAAAAAATATTAAAAAAAATTAGGGACGACCGTTCATAGGTTATGGACAGCCGTCCATAAATATTAGACGGGCGTTCATATGTTAATGGATGCCCGTCCCTTAATTTTGGACGGGCACCCATGAATAAGGGACGCCCATCTTTTTTTTAAAATATAAAAATTTTAAATCTGGAATTGACTGGCGTCCATTCCAAATGGACGCCCGTCCATTATGTAAGGATGGCCATCCATATGTAATGGACGGCCGTCCTTTATTTTTGTAAAGGCGTCCCTACACTAATTAAAAAGCTTCAAGTTAACTCCTCAGTTTATCAACAACTGTATTTTTTTCTTCAAGCTGATATTTAGCCTTTGAGAGTTTCATTTGAGCTCTCTCTTCACACAATACATCACCTAATTGCATCGTCCATTATCTGCTTCTTGAGTTCATGTTCAAGTGCTAAGGTTTGGAAAGTAAAAAGGTGACGAAATGGAACAAAAACCCACCCTAACTCGTAGGAGGCATGGCCATTGTTAGTAAAGAGTCTTCTCTCACGAGAGACATGCTCAAAGTCCATAGTAAAGAGTCTTCATCACGTGAGAGAAGACAGGTGAGAGAAGATTGTCCACGCATATTGCCTAACTTCTCATAACCAATGGCTTCTTCTATGCCTTCCTCTACTTCTTTCTCTACAACTTTTCACGCTTTCGCACAACCCAAAACGCACCCCACTTCTTCTCCATTAACTACTAAAAAATTACCTTAACGGTGAAGTCATATAAAGTCTTCTCCGTAGCAACTCTGGCAAAAATACCAAAGGAACGAGCTTTCATGAGAAACCCAGGAAAAGTTACAGATTGCAAAGAGAACCCATGCTGCAAAAAGGCAGATTTAGATGACCCAAGTGAAGATTTGATGGAGGGAGTCGATGAAGAAGCCATGGAAGGCCATGAAGAAGAAGAAGAAGAGGGGTACGTTTTTGGTTGTGTGAAAGCGTGAAAAGCTGTAGAATATCACATTCACACCTGTCAAAAAAGCACATGGGTTGTGCGAAAGCGTGAAAAGACATTTTTTTTTTTATTTTGGTTATAGCATTTTCGGCTTCCTGGCAGAGAAAAGAAGCTTCACGTGTTTCGGTCGATGGATATAGCATTTTTGTTTTTTTTATCAAACTTTTCTTGATTCTAAAGCAAAGAACTCGATCAAAACAATTTTCATTTCGAGAATGTAAATATATTTTTATTATTCAAAGCAATAATTCAGTTAACTAAATAAATATTATATGGTTTAATGGGTGCGACATAAAGAAATCAAATTTCCAGAGAGAAGAGAAAGTTAATGGTTATATTTTATTAGATATATTTAATTATTTATAATTTGTTTTAACATAGTAAAAGTTGTAAAAAGCGTATCTTTGTTTTATAATTTATCCAATCTTATTGGAATCTTAAAATGCAAGTACGAGAATGTTGACCACTTGACCTATCGGATATTTTGAGAGAAATTTCTCTAATTTTATTCTCAAATTTTTTAAAAAGTTAATATTTAAAATTTTTATTTATCTAATTAAATTATCAAACCTTCCTATTAATTCATAAAAATTATATTATGGATTGTTAGGAGATCGTTCCGACGAAAAACATACATTCGAGATTAATAATATATAAATAAAATTACACTATACTAAGAGGTACAATGTTTACGTGGTTTGTCATAACTAGATTACAATCCCAAATGAGAGAAACTCATTATACTTTTATGAACACGATATATAAGAGTATACAACACTATAAACCTAATACATAATTAATAGAGTAAAAATAATCATAGTTTTTAACCACGTTCAATCTAGTATCTAGAGCGAGAATAATCCCAATTTCTTAAATACTCTACGCATGATGTTTAATAACCCTTTAACCAAATATTTTGTGTGCTCACATTCTCTCGTAACCTTAAATTATTTTTTATTTATATATTTATAAGTCGGTTATGAGACATTTTATTTCTAATATGATTCATATTTTAGTTTTTAATATGACTTCCATAATTCTATTTTTATACCAGAACAAATATATAAACGAACCACAATATTTAACAAGGATAGATTGTTTATATAAAGGCTGCTTAATTAATAAAAATAAATTAATTATTAATCCTGAAAAAGGAAAGAAATGATAAGTATTTTCTTAAAAAACTTTTTCTTATCAGAAAATAAAACTGGGCCAGGCCCATCAGTGGGTCCATTTTCCCAATTCCCAATCCCAAACGTGGTACCTTGGATGTAAGTACAAACGGACGTACCGTAACGATCTAGAAGAATTCTATATCAGCTCACACCTCAGTCCTCACAGACTCCCACGGTACTTAAAATAATAAAATAAAAAAGCGGCGACGTCGTTTGGTTACAGTCTAATATTCTACGCGATAACCTTGCGCGTGGGTACGCGTATCCGGATAATCCAAATTAATTTAATTCTATTTTTTTTTTTTTGTTTTCTTTTTCCTCTCAAAGCATCCTTCTACGAGGAGTGGGCGTAAAGATATAAAACGCTTCGTTCAACGTCTTTCTGCTTCTTCTCTCCTTCTCACTGTGTGTCTCTCTCGGTCTTTTCTCTACAATAACAAACAACAAAAACCTCCACAGACACACAGAGCTCCCTCCAAAGAATCTAAATTTCCTTTATCTGGCGCGTGTTCTTCACTCTTCACTTTCATTCCACCGCTCGATCTCATTTTACGCTTGCCTTCCAATTCACAGAGCTCGAGAGTGAAAGACTGAAGACACGCTACAAACTCATCGTTTTGTGTTCAAACCAACTCCATTGCAGGTAAATTTATAACCTAGGTTTTCCTTTTAACTAATTTTAATTTATGATGTTCACTTTTTTTATTATTTTATTGGAGGAACTGGATAGGGCTTCTGCATATATTGAATTAGATCCTAAATTGTGTTAGTTTGGTTTCATGTTATCTACATTTGATTAGTTTATGAGAGTGTGAAGTGAAAATAGATTGAATTTAGGGTTTTTCTTTTTTTTTGGTGGCAGAGAGGAGTGCATCTATGGAATTTGGCAGTTCTTGGTTTCTTCAAAAGTGTAGAAGAGTATTTCCAGTTTGTTGGGACCGTCCATCTGGTTCATTTATTTGACTTATTGAAAAGGTTCTTAATATCTTTTTTGCTATACCAATTGATTGTATATTTGAGTAGGGTGAATTGATTATTTTGAGTTTTCGTGTAGTTAAATTGGGGATTGTTGTGTAGTTTTACTGGTGGCATTGCTTCACATTGGTTCTATCTGTTACTTTTTGTGTAGTTTAGGGTTTATTAGAATTGATAGTTTGGGAATTGATTATTTTGAGTTTTCGTGTAGTTAATTGGGGATTGTCGTGTAGTTTTACTGGTGGCATTGCTTCACATTGGTTCTTTCTGTTACTTTTTGTGTAGTGTAGGGTTTATTAGAATTGATATTTTGGGATTTACTTGAAATTGTTTGTATTTGATAAATATGGCAATTTGTTTGCAAAGGCTTGGATGCATTATAAATATTTGAAATTCTCAAATTCTAGAGGTGAATTAGCTGAAGCGAGATAGGTTGTTTATAAAATTCGATCAGGTAGTGGAAAAAGTATTCAGAGAATCCTGTAGAGAAGAAAAGTTCCCTTAAATCTAGATACAAGCTTAGGAGCCTAAACTCTAACTAAAACAGGCATAATGGTGTCTCTTGCCAACACTTCAAGAAGTCTTCAGGCAGAATTAAGTTCAACTTTCTAAGTCCAAAAATGAAACTAAGGAAAAACACTAAGAAAGGACAATCCACTGATTTCTTAGTGTGCTTGTACTCATAATTCCATTCTTGAATGAATTTCCCCATTTAATTGACTTATCTATTTATGCGATGCTTTACTGAATTCTCTATGGAAAAAGAAGGACACCTTGGACGTGCTTAGGCCAATCCTGAATAAATTACAATTTTAACCTCATTTAATTACCATTTAACGGTCTTCACTTCATAATTCTTACTGCTGGTAATTTTGCACCTTGTTATATGTGCTCCTTTTCCTCCAATTTCACCATAATGGGCCAAATATGAATCTATCTCTGGACCAGCATTGACCTGCAGACTTAAGGTACCAATGTTGCAGCATAAGACTAGCCCATATGACTTACTACCATAGCTTACTTAAGAAAAGAAACCTTCAACCATCTATGCAATGATATATGTGGAAATAATTTTTGATATCCAGGGAGAAATTTTCTTGCGTCATATAAATGTTTTTATATTCATTTTCACTAAATAATTTTTACATCTCTTCCTTTTGCTTCTAGAATACAGAAAAATATGGCTCTTCGGAAGTACATTCCAGCTGGGGATGCACCTTCTGTTTCTATGAAACCTTTGAATCTTTCAAGTAAGGTGCATGGGAATGCTCAGCTTGCAGATCCTGAAGCAAGTCATACTGTGGAGCCTGATGTTGACATTGACCTTAGAGAAGTTTATTTTTTGATTATGCATTTCCTTTCGGCTGGGCCATGTCAGAGAACTTATGGACAGTTTTGGAATGAACTTCTTGAACATCAACTTCTTCCTAGAAGGTATCATGCTTGGTATTCAAGGAATGGGGTACACAGTGGGGATGAAAATGATGATGGCCTGTCATTCCCATTAAGTTACAATAAGTTGGTGGAGAGGTACACATTGTGCTTTCTTGTCTTGTTTCAACATTTAGAAACTTTGGTTAAATTCATTAAATTCTCCGAATTAGGGTCAAAGTTGCATTTATGGCCGATTAGCTTCCTTATATATGCTATTTTGGCTATATATATATATATATATAGAGAGAGAGAGAGAGAGAGAGAGAGAGAGAGAGAGAGAGAGAGAAAGAAGCAAATAAACATTTGTTCAATCTCATGTTGTATTATTTTTGTACAAATTTTTTGGCTTAAAAGTATGATCATTTGTCTTCTTCAGGTATCCTCACATTGAAAAGGACCACTTGGTAAAGCTTTTGAAGCAGTTGATAATAAGTACACCCTCTTCATCACGAAGCATGATGGGTGAAAATGCACCAAATGCAGCTGATGTTCCGACTCTTCTGGGAACAGGAACATTTTCACTTTTGAGCTGTAGGTGACTTTTATTTAAGCTTTTCGGCATCGTTTAACTCTTTCCATTGACCTTTCTTCCTTCATCTCCTTTTTGGGAGTTTGTAAATTCAGTTTGCATCAGCTTGATTAATTTTCTATTTTGCAAAGGCTAATTTTCTCTCTACTTATTACTCCTGATTTCTTTTTACCCCTTATAAAGATGATAGGGATAAAGGACAATTTGAAGTTAAGCATCCCTCTGCTCATATGCGTTGGCCTCATAAGCACGCTGATCAGGTTCGAGGGCTAAGTTTGAGAGAAATTGGGGGTGGTTTCACACGACATCATCGTGCTCCATCTATTCGTGCAGCATGTTATGCCATTGTGAAACCATTAACCATGGTGCAGAAGATGCAAAATATAAAGAGGGTACGAGGACATCGGAATGCTGTCTATTGTGGTATGGATTTTATTAATTAAGATGTTCGATTTTTGAAATGGAAACTTGTATATCTAGTTCTCATATGTGTATACTACGGTCCTCTCCTATGGAAATCTTTGTTTTTCTTTTTGAAATTTCGACCAACAACTCTGTATAGAATTGCTAAAAGATTTTTTTTTTTTTTTGAACTCCTGTCAACTCACTAGGTAAATATTTCAACAAAAATTTGTTTTTTTTTTTTTTTAATAATTTTGTGTATGTAGAAAATCCAGATTTTAAAAAATCAGAGTGTCCACTCATGAGAACTCATAGCGGGACCTAAATTGTGGATAGTTATGTAAACTGAGATAGGAAATGTTGTTTGCACTAGCAACATGGCCTAGCTCACTTTAGGTCTACACTTTTATACAGTGCAAATGTTTACACCAGAGAATTTTTAGTTATATGCATAATTGCATGCTAACCTATAAGTTAGGTTAGTGGTAAAAGTCTTTTAACTATGGTCAAATGTTCAATTCCTATTAGGGTCACCTGCTTGGGATACTACCTCCAGGTAGTTCTTGTTTATTAAGGTTGTAAGATCTGGAAGTAACTCCCAATTCAGAAATTTGTAAACATAGAGGAAAGGTAAAAACATCTTCTTGTTCTGGCACTTAGTGCACTAGTGTTGTTGTGCCTACAAGGGTAAGAAGCAATTATTTGAATGAAAGTCATTTTTTCATGTCCATGTTTATCTATCCTATTCTTTTTTGTCATTAGATTTATTAAGAGCTTAAATGGTATTGTTGGATCCTTATCTATCAATTTAAGCATTTTAGTCAAATAGTAACTTAACATGATATCAAAGTCAGCTTGTGTTTTAATCCATGTATTGTATTTAATGAGTTGCATTTGTTTGTGTGTCTCCTAACATGTTTAGTGGTTTTCATGGATGCATATCTAAGTTCTTATTTTGTTCAATCTTCTGCAGCAACATTTGATCGCTCAGGGAGATATGTAATTACTGGTTCTGATGATCGCCTTGTAAAAATCTGGTCCATGGAGACTGCATATTGCCTGGCTAGCTGCCGTGGACATGAAGTGAGTTTAGATCTTCTATAAATCAAACATCTATTTGCACTATTTTTAGTTTTTGTTTAATCATATGTTGTCTTATCATGTGCACAACAGGGTGATATCACAGATTTGGCCGTGAGTTCCAACAATGCGTTGGTGGCATCCTCTTCAAATGATTGTATTATTCGTGTTGTAAGTTACCATTTGTTCTTGACATAAGATTTCTTTCTCTCTCTCTCTCTGTCTCCAAATTCAATCGTTTGACCATTTTTTTCTGGTTTTGGATAGTGGCGTTTGCCAGATGGGCTTCCAATTTCAGTATTGCGAGGACATACTGGGGTTGTTACTGCCATTGCATTTAGTCCTAGGCCAGGCTCTGTATACCAGCTGTTATCGTAAGACTAATTTCTGGTTCCTTTGATTTTTTTTCTGAGAGTTATCAAGGCAATCTATTGTGTTTATAGAAATTCCTATCTTTTGAAGTTATGTTCATGCTTTTGTTCTCTATGCTCTTCTTATGTCTTTTTGTTATCTCCTTTTAGTACACAAATTTCCTGTTGGCATATTAAACTTCTTTCCATTTTCTACTTCATTGAACAAATTAATTGTTTTGCCCTTTTTCTTGAGGCTTGGTCTTTTAATTCAATTGTTTTGTTATTTTTGAATTGCCCGACACTGGAAGGCATATATATATATATTTTTTTTTTTATTGGAGACAATGTTCTCAAAAGCTGTCTTTGTAATTATCTGTATTTCCTGTCAGTATGTGGTTCTTGATTTCTGTGTTCTGCTTGATTATGTGAAATAATTGCTAGTGATTTTTTTTTTTTTTCTGCTACTATTTGTATTTTAATTTTTATTGGGAATTTACATATTCCATGCTATTTTTTTTTGTTTTATTTATTGGCATAGATTCTGTTTGCTTTTTGAGATGTTGTAAGTGATAATCTGTACACTTCACACCTCGTGCTTTATAACTTAATTTTTAGTGCTTCTTCTTTATCTTCTGCAGTTCATCTGACGATGGAACATGTAGGATATGGGATGCTAGATATTCTCAATTCAGTCCACGGATATATGTACCAAGACCATCAGATTCTATGGCTGGTTTGTTTCTTTGAATACACAATATTAATTGACTGAAATCTTTTGAGAAGAGCTAATAATGTATAGGATCACTGGATGGCTGCAGGGAAGAACACTGGTCCATCCACCAGTGCTGGTCCACGGAGCCATCAAATTTTTTGTTGTGCGTTTAATGCTAATGGGACTGTCTTCGTTACTGGTAGCTCAGACACTCTTGCTAGGGTACATTTAATGATGCTTGCTTTGAGTTTACTTTTGCGCTTACACATTTCTGCCTGATCTTTATTCTACTGTACCTTTGTTTTACTAATTGTATAGGTTCTGTGCATATTGTTTTTTGTTACTATGCTGCATTCAATCGAGAACTTCTTTATAAGAGTAGTGAGCTATTTGCAGGTCTGGAATGCTTGTAAACCTAACATGGATGATTCAGACCAACCAAATCATGAGATAGATGTGTTATCTGGCCACGAGAATGATGTCAATTATGTGCAGTTCAGGTTAGTGTTCTATTCTATGCTGGCAATAACTGTGAACTACACTTGAGTGGCTTATTTACATTGTGACACTTCCTAATATTGCAGTGGTTGTGCTGTGGCATCAAGATTTTCTCTAGCCGACAATTCAAAGGAAGAGAATACACCAAAATTTAAAAATTCCTGGTACGTGTATTCTCCTTTTCTATTTTTTCTGTTTTAGGTTGGTGGCTTCTTAAATAGCATATGTCATCTGGGAGTATCCGTCTTGAAAGATAAAAAGTTTGGGGTCCTTAAGCTGCCTGTTTATCCCACATTTAGTAAGAAAATTAATTCAGCTTGTCATGCACTTTTAACACTATCTACTCAAGGCTTATACTTGTCATTATCTATAATCAGGTTTTCTCATGACAATATAGTTACCTGTTCTCGTGACGGCAGTGCAATTATTTGGATCCCTAGATCACGCAGATCCCATGTAAGTTCTCATGGATGACAATTTCTCATTCTCGCTCAACTTCCAAATAAGCCTTCTCATCAGGCATTAAACTCAGTTTCTTCCCATGAAGTTCAATTGGATCTATTAAACCTAGGAGTAATATGATGATTTTCTTTTCATGTTTCAAAATTAGAAATTTATGCTTTTAGTACTTTGTTTCAGCCAAAAGCTGCCCGTTGGACACAAGCTTATCATCTCAAAGTTCCACCTCCTCCTATGCCTCCTCAACCTCCACGAGGGGGCCCACGTCAAAGAATTCTTCCAACTCCTCGAGGTGTTAATATGATTGTGTGGAGCCTAGACAATCGCTTTGTTCTTGCTGCTATCATGGGTATGCTTTTTGTTTCCCCTTCGTCCTTCCTCTAAAGAAATTTGTTATTTTTTTTTTAAATATGAGGTGGAAAGGTTTGTTGTTCACACTTACAGTTGAATACCTCATTCAAGAATGATCTTATTCAATCATAATCTACATATGAAATCTCATTAGCGAAAAAGATGCTCTTTTGGCTTATGAATGTCTATATTTACAGGTGAAGCATAGAAGGATTAAGATTGAAGTTCATAATGTGTTTTGTTGTGCAGATTCTAGGTCAAAGTCGTCCTTTAATTGTTGGGTTAATAAGGCATGCTATTGTGCACATACCATTTTAAAGCTCTTATCTGTCGTGCATGTCTAAGTCTATTATCCTATATGATATTTTGACTTCTTGTTTTGCAGTTTAAGGCAATGCATTTAATGTTGATAACCTTTTCTGTATGTATTCACATGCTTGTCCAATTTGACAATATCCAGAATTAGGATTAAATTTTTTTGAAGTGGGATGAAGCAGAAGCATTCTATATGGTTGCATTGCTGGTGGGGCATAAGTTGTGTAAATTTGACTAGATGATGGCGATATTTTTATTGGAATGCAGATTGCAGAATATGTGTTTGGAATGCTGCTGATGGTAGCTTAGTACATTCTTTGACTGGTCATACTGAATCCGTGAGTATTTTATTTTTCCTGATTAATGTTATCTTTCTATTGTGATTACTATTATTCTATCTTTCTATTGTGATTACTATTACTCTCTGGTCAGCACTTTATTTATCAGATATGATATATTGTGGATGAACATGATGTATGTGCTGTTTGTACAGCTTCAATCTCCTTGCATTAGATAGATATCTTACCTCTTTTATTTGCTGCCATGACCATTGTCTTACCAGTACATCCTCAGATTTTCCTTTTTAATCTTTTGCCTCAAGTGATTCTTTGGTTTGGACTTGTATATTCATCTTTTTTTTATGTTGAATCAGTATATGGCTGGCATACCTTTTCCATGCTTTCCAGCTTATCTGTGTTGGTGACATTCTTTTAAATCCTTGATTTTATAATATTTTCGGACCTAATGTAATTGATACAGTTCTGTTGTAGGTTAACTGCTGAATGGAAGGTTTTTTGCCTTAAAAATATAGGAACTTTTATTTAGCAATGTTTTGAGATCTAACATACAGCCTTTATCCTGCCATCTGATTTAAGGATTCTCATGAAATAAATTGTGGTCCAATTGTCTGTATGAGGACTGGGGTGGTTTTTGCTTTTATGACTCACCAACTTTT
Organism: Pistacia vera; assembly: GCF_008641045.1. Lineage (NCBI taxonomy): Eukaryota > Viridiplantae > Streptophyta > Magnoliopsida > Sapindales > Anacardiaceae > Pistacia > Pistacia vera. The sequence continues at coordinate 1,082,536 of NW_022195444.1, read as the reverse complement.
GGTTGCTCAGTCATATGTCACTGCTAATCTGTTGAGGATGTGTGAAGCTGGGTTGTCCTTGTTTTATTTTTTGTTTCTTATCATGGTTTTTTGTCATTATGGTAGACTTATGTTTTGGATGTTCATCCTTTCAACCCGCGCATAGCTATGAGTGCTGGTTATGATGGCAAAACTATAGTGTGGGATGTGAGTATCCAGTTCTCTCCAGCTCTTTGAAAAGACTGCTAATTTTATATGTTTACTTAATGCATTCACATTTTGTGTTATTTAGATTTGGGAAGGTACCCCTATCAGGATCTATGAAATTTCACGTTTCAAGTTGGTTGATGGGAAGTTTTCACCGTAAGTGACTAGTATTCTTTTGTTATGTTGATTGCATTGACACTTCACTTTTTGTTTAGTTTCAGCACAACTCAAAGAAATTTCTTGTCTTGATGATAGATTGATTCTCAGAATACTCTTAAATTTACTCAGGCTTATATATTCCTTTGAGTATTGAGATTTCATAGTTCACTTGGTCTCTGATTCTGCCCTAGTGACCTTTGTTTTCACTTCCATAATCTTCCATGCTCTGTGCATGGAGATCAAAACTGTGGTGGTTATATTGTAAATCTCCATTTCATGTTAAGCTGAGATGAGGTATCATTTACAATATTGTGAATCATGCTAGATTTGAACATGCTAGGATCTGAATCCAATTTTAAGATAATGAGTCAAAAAAATGTGACAGTGGCTTTAAATATCCTGGGTCCTGTCTGGTGCTTCTTGATACTAAAATTGTTCACTTATGGCTCAAAAGTTTTTTTCCTCCTTGTAAGTAAGATTGTGAATATAAAATACAGTGTTGCAATTACATACATACATAAATACATACATACATACTTACATATATTAGTCATTCTCTTGTCAGGATGTCTTATTAATTTTATCAGGATTATCATCGTTGGATTCATCTCATTGGATTGTTATGATATTTTATAATTCAAATCCAATGGTATATATTCATGGTCCTGAAAAATTAATATCAGGACGTCTTGATAAGAGAATTATTCTATATATACATTCTCTGCAATATTGTGCAAAATATTCCTGTATTTCTCCTACATCAATAAAGTTTTTGATTCATCATTGCTACTGATATAGGGATGGAACCTCTATTATACTCTCAGATGATGTTGGTCAATTATATATATTAAACACAGGGCAAGGGGAATCCCAACAGGATGCCAAATATGATCAGGTAGTTGATAGCATGAATAACTAGTTATTCTTTTTTCTAGTTTTATCATAAGTGGGCTGCCTGCACTCTCTTCGATACTTATGCTCTGGTGCTGTTTAAACAGTTTTTCCTTGGTGATTATCGCCCCCTTATTCAAGATACCTATGGAAATGTACTGGACCAGGTTAGTTGACCATCTTCACTAACTTTTTTTATTAATTAGCTTTCCCTATATGTGCGCTATTTTATAATATTATGTTTTATATGTAAACATAGGAGGGGCTGTGCTGAAACATTTAGAATGGTTCATACATACATACATACATATATACTGACTGTTTCAGTTTTAGAATTGCATGATTTAAAGCAGCAAACTGTTCTCTGTCCTCTAGGATTAACCTTGGAAGATTAAACTTGAACTGTTGTATAAATAGTTGTGGCTAAGATTTGGCTCTGATGTTCTCTGTCCCTTTTGCATTCATATGTGTGGAATTTATAGATATTTGTGGGTAGGACATAACTATTAAGTTCTATATTAGATTATTGTATTTATGTTGTCTCTGTGACCACTTCCTGATTTCAAACTTGGGCGGTGTTTTGATCTAGGAAACTCAACTCGCGCCTTACCGGCGGAATATGCAAGATCCCCTTTGTGATTCAGGTTTCTCTCTATTCTTTCATGGACTCAATAATCGAGATATTTTGAGGCCTTATTTTTCTCTAGTGAATCTATTCTTTTCTTAAAGTGCTGGTTGTGTGTGGGAAATTCAGGCATGATTCCATACCCAGAACCCTATCAAACTATGTACCAGCAAAGACGGTTGGGAGCTCTGGGTATTGAGTGGCGCCCTTCTTCTCTAAAACTTACTGTTGGGCCAAACTTCAGTCTAGATCAGGATTACCAATTGCAGCCATTGGCAGACTTGGACATAATCATTGACCCGCTGCCAGAATTTGTTGATGTAATGGATTGGGAACCAGAAAATGAAGTTCAAAGTGATGATACTGATTCAGAGTACAATGTTCCTGAAGAGTATTCTTCCGGAGAGGAGCGAGGAAATTTAAGTTCTACTTCCTCTGATGATCCAGAGTGCAGTGCTGAAGACAGTGAGAATGAGGACAATCAGAAGGATGGCCTTCGAAGATCGAAGAGGAAAAAACAAAAGGCTGAAGTAAGTGTTTTCCACAAATTATATTTGATTTTTCTTATTTGCACATGCTTGACTTGGATATTTAATCCTCTTTTTTAGGTTGAGATTATGACATCTTCTGGGAGACGTGTTAAAAAGAGAAATTTGGATGAGTGCGAGGGTAATTCATCAAGACATATCCGAACTAGGAAGTCAGGAAATAGCCAAAAAACTTCAAGGAGGAAGTCTTCTAAATCAAAGTCATTGCGACCTCAGAGAGCTGCAGCACGCAATGCTCGTACATTATTTTCCAAAATTACAGGGGCATCTACAGATGGAGAAGATGAGGATGGCTCAGAAGGTGAAATATCAGAGAGTGAAGGCACACTGCAAGACTCAAACGTGGAGAGTGAGGAATCTAGTAGATCTTTGGTAAATGAGCAAATGAAGCATTCAAAAGGGAAAGAAATTTCCTTAGATGAATCTGAGGATGCAGCTAAACTTGAATTCCCTGAATCTCATGTGAAGGCTGGAACCAGGAGGAAATTGGTCCTAAAATTACCAGTTCGTGATTCTAATAAGCCCAAGCTTGAGAGTGCATTTGATAAATCTGACAGGCATGACGATGTGGCTGGTACATCATCTGTGGTTCCTGAAGAAGCAGCTCTTGACAATGGAAATCACGTAAGCCCTCTTGACCAAGGTTGCTGTTCAGGTGATGCAAACTGCAGCTTGATGGAAAGAGGGAGAGAGCAATTAGAAAAGGTTGAACTTCATTTAAACCTCTCAGATGGATACAAAAATGGGGAAATAAAATGGGGAGGGGTCAGGGCTCGCACTTCCAAACGTTTGAGATTAGGAGAATCGATGTTATTGGATGCAAATACTGGCTCTGATGTGCATCTTGACAATCATAAAGCAAAAGAAAACGAAGTTATTGGACTTGTAAAACCTGAAGAAAATGGCATTGATACATCCTCCCGTATAGAAACTACAAATTGTGGGGATAAGATAGATGAAGTAGAGATAACGAATGTGGAAAGTCATGGATTTAAGAACTGTGAGATATTGGGTGGTGAAGCCAATGGCAAGGAGCACTCAGGATTCAGTGAGTTCAGAGATTATGATGAATCATCAAATTGGGTTAACATGACTAATGGGGATGCAGCTGCCAATCCTGTTGCCCATCAGAATGACTCTAATAACCATCCCGAACTAGAAGAGAGCCATTTACCTATTTCAACTAAGTTGAGAATAAAGTCGAAAATGATTTCAAGGGATGCTGAAGGTCCTGACCCTTCCATTGAATGTGGATCTGATGCATTGCATGATAGCTCTTTGGACATGAAATGGAATTCAGTTTCAGAAGTGTTGGAGTATGATGGAGCAAATAGAATTAGTACAAACCAGGGAGCTGATGGATTGCAGCAATTAGATACACAGATTGACTCCGTATCTAGAGTCCACGATTCTTCGGGATTGCATTCACATTCAAAAAAGATGTTTAATGTTGTGTATAAAAGATTGAAGACGTGTAGGGATAGAACTAACTCAGAAGGTGAGAGTGGTGGCATGGGAGAAAGTACTTCAAATGCTAACAACACTAATCTCCATGAGGGCACAAGTGATAGGTCTTGTAGAACAAGGTCCATGGGACTGAAGACCTCAACACATGATCCAAACATGAGCAATAATCTCAGGTTGGGACAACAACATGAATCTCAGGATATTTATACAAGTGCACATAATAAGTCTGTGAACAGATATCAACTTCCATGTGAAGAATGGGGATCAGGTTCAAGGATGACAGTTGGATTAAGGTCTATAAGAAATAGGAGAAGCAATTATCATTTCTGTGACTCAAGTCCTGTAGATAAGCGGAAGGCACATCATTCATCAAGAAAACGTTCATGGTTAATGTTGTCAACATATGAGGAGGGCTCCCGTTATATTCCCCAGCTAGGGGATCAAATTGTATATCTTAGACAGGTTAGTTAGATACTTCATTATTTGTTACAATTTGTTTTTACTTTTTGCTTTAGGGTTGATGATTTTAATAATTATTTTGTGTTCTGCTGTACTTTTCAGGGGCATCAAGAGTATATATATTATAGAAACTCAAAAGAAGTGGGTCCTTGGGCAACAGTAAAGGGAAACATAAGAGCTGTTGAATTTTGTAAAGTTGAAGGTCTTGATTATGCCACCACTTCAGGTTCTGGTGATAGTTGTTGTAAAATGGCTCTCAAATTTATAGACCCTGCTTCCAGTGTCTTTAATAAAGTGTTCAAGCTGACTTTGCCTGAAGTGACTGGTTTCCCAGACTTTCTTGTTGAAAGAACTCGGTTCGATGCTGCTACTCATAGAAATTGGACATGCAGGGATAAGTGCAAAGTGTGGTGGAAAAATGAGGGTGAAGAAGATGGTAGTTGGTGGGATGGCCGTATCCTGTCTGTGAAGCCCAAATCTTCAGAATTTCCGGACAGTCCATGGGAGAGGTATACTGTACAGTACAAGACTGAGCCCACTGAAACACATTTACACAGCCCTTGGGAGCTTTTTGATGCTGATACTCAGTGGAAGCAACCTCATATTGATGATGATAGCAGAAATAAACTGCTGTCTGCCTTTGCCAAATTGGAGCAGTCTGCCCACAAAGTTCAGGTATCAGGCAATTTATATATAGATACACTTTCAATGATTGAGATTATATCTAACATCTACAATTTCTAATCTGCTTTAATGAATGTTAGTTTTACTTCAACTGTAGAAGATGCTTGAATCTAATGGTTTTAAAAAATTGTCACTAGTGTCTAAAAAAGAGGGGTTGTTGATTGTATGTCGTTATTTTTACGTTAAAATGGGACACAAGCTCCCAACTGTTATCAATTCTAATCCTATGGTGTAGAGATTTACTTATATGCAGAAGTAAATGCTAGATTTTTATTTTCATGAACTCTACCATCAACCAATATTAGAGAATAATAGATGGCATTGAATTGTGAAGAAGTGTTTTTTAATTTTGTTATTGACATTTCAGGATCAATATGGGGTTCAAAAATTGAAGCAAGTTTCACAGAAGTCTAACTTTACAAACAGGTAATTTGATGGTATAATGCTTAAATTACTTGTGTTTTCAATATGCACATGGGTTAATTTTTCTAGTTATTATCTTAGTAAATAGTCTTGGCACATATATATATACATATTATTTGACAGTTTGATTATAAGATTGAAGGGTGAATTGTTTTTTGGATCCACGAATATTTCAGGTTTCCAGTTCCATTATCACTTGAAGTGATCCAGTCTAGGTTAGAGCACAACTACTACAGAAGTTTGGAGGCAGTGAAGCATGACATTGCCATTATGCTGTCCAACGCAGAATCTTACTTTGGGAAGAATTCAGACCTTTCAACAAAAATAAAATGCCTTTCAGACTGGTTCGAACGGATATTGTTATCTCTAGAGTCCTCATCCTCGGGGCCGCCTGAAACCAGGCAGTGATCAGATTGAAGAAGGCAAGCCGTATAGGCTTTTACCCATTTCTTTTGTAGATATTTACAATTCTTTTGCCTTTATTTTACTTCAAATGTTTTTAGTTTTCTTTGCTCATTGTTCATTTAGATCCAATTTTGGGGGTTGGGTAGGGACGCGGTGGATTCCTTTTAGCGGGTGAGAGAGATCGCAGTAGGTAATAGCTGGTGGCTGTGGAAAAATTTTCCACCGGAAGATTCATTCTTGTACAGAACAGATAGACATCACATCATAATCATCATGTCATTAATAATGACAAGGGGAAAGGGAAAGGAGAAATGTTAATATCTAGTCATGTGTCAGTTGTTTTACTGTACACATCAAAGTTTTTAAAAATTCTCCAGTTTCAAAAACAAGTGCAAATGCCTCCAACTAATAGTGAGTTTCGTCGGTTAATCCTGTGGAGCTGCACTTTAGATGAGAGTTAATGGTTTAAATAAAACTTGAACTACCTGAGCTGAGATGTTATGTCATAACAAAATCTCCCTTAGGTAAACATTAAAACTTATACTATAATTACTTTCCTGTTAACTATTGAACATTTAAAACTTAATGGTAAGGAAGTTTTATTATTTCAAAAAAGTTTTTCCGGTCTATTGTATCCAGAATAGCTGTATCAGAGGCATTCAGTGCTGTTCTTGGTGCTCAAAATAGATTTGCAACGACAACGAATAAATTTCATTTTTGTAGAAACAGTTTGAAAAAATCTGCGGCGGGCATCTCAGAGCCATCAACATAAACTAAACCCAGATTAAACTGCCAATGCAAGTAATCACCTTTTAGGCCAGAACAAGAATCAGCCCGGAAACTAGTAGGTACTAATTCTGAGTCAGTAAGTTCTGCGGACAAAATAAAGCATATCCATCATAAAGGTGTTAATTATATTCAGTTGCCCTTCACATGGTGAGCAATCAAATCTCATTCTCTCCATCGAAAACCACAATTTGGGTTGCAGCAGACAAAGAACAGCGTCATACCTTCCTCGCCCCTAGCAGTTGCCTGAAACAGTTTACAGAACTCAAGACATTATTAAAAGCAGAGCAGAAAATCATTTTCATTTGAACATTATGAAAAAGTAGAATTGAATCAGAGTTCAGCCAAGTTTTAACAAGCACATTACTACATTGAATGACTCCAGCAAAGTTCCAATTTCAGAATCAGTAGTCCCATCACGGAACTTTGTCGAAATTGTTCATGCCTCGGTGGCCTTTATGTCTAGTAAGAAGTCAAGCCAAGCTTCTTTGATTTTAGCATATATATATACCTTGACTTCTACAGTTATGATCCAAAGACAAAACAATCTTTCCACTCAAATATCATTAATTTTATCTCTATTATGCTACATATATCTTCATTCTAACTTCCCAGAACCTCAACCCCACCACAAAAGAAGAATGAAAGAAAAATACAACTTTTGATTCATAATGCTACCCTAAGCTACAACATCAACTATGAATAATGATATTAACAATAAAATAAATGAAATAGGATGTAACCTGGAAAAACACAGCTTCTCCTTGGTTACAATTTGAGCAACGAACAGCTTTAGTTCGAGGAAGAGTTGGATCTGCAGCCACATCAGCATTCAAAATTTGTGTTGTCTCCGATACAGAGTGTTGCACCTCATTTCTATAGACACAGTTGTTATCAGCAATCTCCTGCACAAGTTGAGAAAATTAAATATATATGCCAAGTAAGAAAAAACCTTCCAGCTGCTTTTATCAAGGAAATTTTGAATCAATACCCACATGGAAATAGAATCGATTATTTTTACAATTTGAAACTAATCCCTAAATCAGCAGAAAATTTCCTCAAAGAAAACAACCCACCACCATAGGTGCCGAGTCCAGTATATTCAATCTAGTGACAGTAATAAGACAACATAGGGACATATTCAGCACCAATTATAGTCTTAAAATTATGGGTTCAAAAAGGGAAAAAAGAATTAAAAATAAGCTTTAGAAACCCTAATTAAAGCAAACCTTTATCTAAACAAGATAGATTCAATCAACAGATTATCCAACTCAAAATTTGTCCCTTTCAACACACAAAATAAAAATCATGTCTTGGCAATCTTCAACATTAAAATTCTAAAGCTTTTTAACTTTAATAATACTACCAGATGCATGTTCTAAATAAGTTCTCCACATATAACACTCTACACCACAACCAATTTCAAGTCTAAAAAGAACTGAAAAATCCAACCACAGATTCAGCATTTTGTAATGCTCTCTCTCTCTCTCTCTCTCTCTCTCTATATATATATATATAAGAACACACAAAACAAATCACATTCACAATATATATATATATAAATATAAAAAACTAAAGCAAAAACAAAAACAGAAAGATAAAAGGAAGTTGCCTGGTGATCGCAGTTACGGCAAGCATAGAGGAGGATCTTCTGCTCCCTATCTTCTTTCGGGTACAGAATGTTGTTGCTGAAACTCACAATTATTTGAAATTAATAATCTTCAATTTCATATATATTTCAGAAATATAAAAAAATGAATGAAAAAGGAAAAGAGAGATTTGAATAAAATGTAACACACCATTCGCGGCAAAATTTCATGGTACTCATCTTGCCAAACTTAAAAGAGAGACAGATTGATAAAGAGAGAGAGAGAGAGATGGGTTTTGGTTTTGGGGATTCTTTGGCGGGCACTTGCTTTCTTTTTTATGCTCTCTCTCAGAGTCGCAGACCTCCTAGTTTCTACTAACATTGTGGGACACGATAGTAATTTTATTGACTTCAATGGATAAACATGGAAACCAAAGATTAATTATTTAAACTTTTTTATTTATTTCACGTGTATATGCCTATATGTATAATAATTTAGGTGATAAATAGGTTTGCACAGAACTCATTCCCAAAACATTTTTTTTTTCCATGATGGCCATGGAGGCGTTTGGGTTAAATTACGCACATCTCAACTATTCTCTCATAGGTATGGCAATGTTCCTTAGAATTTTGGGGACCTGTCTCGCCTTGTCCCTTATGGGGCAAGGAAACCTCCGTTTTTTGGGGGTGGGGGGAGTTTTAATCCCCGTCCTCGGGGATGGGGCGGGGGTGGGTGATGCCTTTCCCCCGCCTCGTATATAATATATTAAATTAAAAATTATTATTATATATATATACTTTTCACTAATGCCCATATATTTCACCTAATTACACAATTATCCTACCTATATAAACCCATATTTTCCCAATTTCCCTCACCCTAAACAATTGAACAAGAACAAACCATAACCCATATTTATCTATAATTAATTATGTTTTAACAGTTAATTTAAGTGTTTGTTATGTGGACGAGAATTAACTATAATGTTTGGTAATGCTCAAATTAATTTATGTTTATGTAAAATTAACGAGGTGGGGACGGGCCTCCAACATTCCGCTTTGGGACAGGGAAGAGGAATTCCTGTCATCCCCATAACGGGGATGGGGCGGGGGTGGGAAGTGATTTTGAGGGCAGGGATGAGTACGGTGAATGAGATCTCTGCCCCATTGCCACGTCTATTCTCTCAAGACCCTATCACTACGAGTTCCAATAATCACCTTTATTAGGGGGTTGTAAGGACTCAAATTCGAGAGACTATATAAACTTATATATTTGTTTACTCTTTTACCATCAGGTCACTCGGTGGCCACTCCCAAAATCTAATTTAAGAGAAGAGAAAGTCGTATATATATATATATATATATATATATATATATATATATAGACACACACACACACACTGATACACACACGAGTTCATTAAACTAGCAATATAGTACAAATACAACTTCCAATAAAAGAGAAAATTTAAATCACATATAATTTATTAATAACTTTTTTCAGTTCAATCATAAATTGGTATCAAATTTGTATCGGTTACATAAAACCCTTTTTATTTTTTTATTTATTTTTTTAATGAATTTATCTAAACATTGAGGGTAGATTTTATGTTTCTGGACATGATTTAATAACTCTCCTTAAAATTAGCCTCACAAATATGAAGAAATAATTAATTATATAGAATAAAGGAAATATGGCATTTCGGCTTCAAGAAATTCCCATATAAAGCTCTCTTTCAAATAGCAAGAACTTGCTCCTTCTGAGGCCTAATTATACATGTATAGATACACCATGGGCTGCATATACATTGCTTTGTAAATCTTTGTTCAATCTTATTTAAAATAAAAAGGCAAAAATGGTAGATCCAGAGAGCACTAATCTATGACATAAATGCAACTGGCGGGTTCTTCTGCCATGTTCTAAAGAAAGCTACGATAATTCTCAGAATATTAGTAGTCAATGCAAAATTTAGATGAAATCTCAGTTCATGCGCGGATGCACTGGTATTTTATGTGGGCTAATGCTCATCAGTTCCAGTTTTAACATAAGGAGCAAATATCAAGTGATAACTCAAGTGTACAGAAGAATACAAGTTTTGAGGTGAAACAATTGTACATTAGGTCCAGTTTTATCGAAAGGACCAAATAGTATCCATTATCCAAACACTATATTGCAAAATCATTCTGCAGTTTAAGATGGAAATTCACACATAGCATATGACCACATAAATCGCTGAGGAAGATGATTTGGGGTAGTTAAAAAAAACCAACATTTTAAGCTTCAACTTCAATCCTGTACAATTTTCTATGATAAAGCATCACTCGGTAAAATTCTTTCTGAATATCAGAAAACCAATACCAGTCAGCGAAAGGTACAAATCCAACATACAACCAATAAAATAATTGAAAAGAGAAAAGGGAGCATGTCCGACAATAATTTACTATGGCTACCATAATTTATTAAACAATATAAAGTTTAAAAATGCATTCAAAACAAGCTCAATGTTCAAAAGCTACAGAAAAATCCATATTATTACATCATAATGCAACAGTCAATGCAAAATGGAATAGAAATGTAAAAGAAGAAAACATCTAATAAACTTGTTTTAGAGCCCTCAATCTGTAGCATCACTTAGTATCTCCACCTTATAATCTCCACAGTCACCGCTAATCAACCGACATACTGCACATATGGTTATATGGAGCTGGTAGATATTCCCAGTTATAAAAACACAAATCCAACACAAAGCAAAATAAATAGTAGCTAGGTACTTCCTGCTAGATTCCCACATTTAGCGCTTCCTGCCGTGCCTTCTCTTCCTTCGGCTGCGCCTATCATCTGAATCAGATTCTGATACAGAGTCCGATTCAGATGACTCAGAAGATGAGCTGTACCTCCTACGCCTAGCCTTCTTCTGCTTCTTCTTCTTTCTTCGGCGTCTCCTCTCTTCCTCTGAATCAGTTGATGAGCTGTAGTCAGAGCTACTCTCCCCTGACGAATAATCTGAACCCGTCACAGATGACGAACCGCTATCAGTCTCAAACACCGAAGCCTCACTGTCACTACCAGACTCTGAGTCAGAGCGATGCTTCCTTTTACTTTTCTTGGAACTCTTTTCAGCAGCCTCATCCTTAACATCTGGGTTATCTAAATCATAAGAGATTGACACCTTCATCTTCAATTTAGGATTCTTCAGCTGCTGGGTCCGTGAAGGTCGTGACATGTACACACGCTCATTCTTGCACTCGTATGTCCAATGTCCAGTTTGAAAGCATTTCTGGCACTGTGAAGCTGTACCACCAATGCTAGACATTGTAGTCTTAAGATCTTTTCTCTCACCCAATCTCACCGCCTTTTCGGTACTCATCAAGTACATCTGCCTCTTTGCTTCCCTCTTCTCTTGCCATCGGCTGGGCCCTTCTTCCTTCTGCCCGTATGCATTAACATTTCGTGCAGCTGCAGTGGCAGCACGTTCTGCCTGAGCACGACTTAAACCTTTGGCTGCACTCAAGGCTGCAGCCTTAATTCTGTCAGCAGCAGCCTGGGATTTCTCTTCCTTTTTACTCGACATTTTCCAAAACCCTAACAATTACAAGCTCTCAAATCTTTTATCAAAACAGTCACAATCTCTCCCGACTCTGCATTCAAGAATGGTCTTAATCAATCAATCACGTCAATAAATATAATCTAGGGTTAAGAATAAACTAAACTAACCAACCAACCATTTACTCAATTTTCAAATTGTCTTCGACAATCATAAAACAACCAAACTTTCTCGATAGGAAATAGAATCTAGGGTTATGAATAAACCGAATTAACTACCAATATACTCAAAATTTCAAATTTTACAGAAATAAAACGAATCAAAGAACCCCAAAACAGAAACCTATACAAAAGAAGAATCAGACAAAAACCCAAACAGAAACGGAAGAACTGAAAGTATGAGAATTAAAGAAGAGAATGTAAAGCGAAAGGCATACCTTGAAACCAGATCGATAAAAACAAAACCCAAATTATGCGTTCTTTGAATTGTCGAAGGCCGATTATTACATTATTAGTGAACAATGCTTTATAAAGTAACCGAGTAAATTTGACGCGCACAGTCTCAATGATAAAAACAAAACCCAAATTATGCGTTTAGGAAAAGAGTTTTCAAACCAAGGCGTTGGCCGACGGCCAAATAGGTTAAGTTTGAGATTATCTATCACAATAATAGAAGTGACTTGTTTTCTTATTTTTGTCTTAACCTATGATCATATTATTCTATTTTATTTAATTATTTTAAACCTTTTAAGTTTATTAATTTAACTAAACACCCTTAAAAAAGGTTTAGAAATTGATAGAAACACCTCACCCACCCACATTTGCCAGATTTTAGCCATCACCACCGAAAGGTAGCCAGAATATATTATAATGACGTACAATCAACTAGATCTGGCCGGTAATGCACCACTCAAGCCTTATTTTCAGTCAGATCTACCCTGGATCTGGTCAAAAAATACCATATCTATGATCAGATCTTTGGCCATAATTAGTCGTCGACGACCAAATGTGACCAAATCTGGCCGTCAACAGCCAGATCTAATCGTAGAGTCGTGCACCAATATGACATTTTTCAGCTAGATCCATAGTGGATTTGACTGGAAAAGGTCATATCGGGGCATGACCGGCCAGATCCAACCGGTCATGGGTCGATACGGCGACTCTAGCCACCCTCCGACGATGGTGGCTGGCTGCTAGTATTTAATGAGTGTGCGGGGGTGTTTTTATTAATTTTCAATGTTTTATTATAGAAGTGTTTAGTAAATTAACAAACTTAATGAGATATTTTTGTTAATTTTCAAATTCTATCTCATAATAACCACTTAACTCTTTTTCAAAAATATTAAAATAAATGCACATGATTTATCTGGTTGTTTTGGGTTTGTAGGTCTTCAATGGATTCGATAATTAATTGAGATACGCGTAAACTATCATGAACATCCCAGTTACTAAACAAAAAAAGTTTTAGAAATTAGGGAATTACCCTCGTATTACACAACCAAGCCAAAACAGAAATTCGTTTTCTATTCTGTTCTTTTACATTGCAGTCCTTATTAGATTATTTTATTGCAATTACACCACCAAAATTATAACGAAGTATTAGTAATCTCTCAAGTTTTGGCACCAAATCTTATACGTATTATATTATTTCATTGTTTATATGGGCCAAACGACTTACACATACCCAAGATTTGCCGTAATAACAAAGTGATACCTAAAAGGTTTTGAAACGATAAATAGGTATCTTCCGTTATGTGCTGTTAGTGATTTCTGTTTGGTAATAGTAAAAAGACTAGAATGCCCTTGAAAGTTTGATATTTTAGTTTTTTGTAAATTTAAATTTTTCTAAAAAACCCCCTAGGTTTGCTAATTTAACTAAACACCCTAATATATAAAATTTTTGTAAAATCACAAAAACACCCCCACCACCTGCAGTGCCAGATTCCAACCACCACCGTCAGAATCTGGCCGAAAAATTGTGTTACGACACAGACCCCTTCGAATCTGTGTCGTAACGCGTTGACTGGCCTTTTCCGGCTAGATCCACCACGGATCTGGCCAGAAAAGGTCAGATCTACGTCCAGATCTGGCCTTCGAGGCCGCAAAACTCTCGACGGCTAGATCTGGACGTAGATCTGACAGTTTTCGGCCAAATCTGTGATGGGTCTAGCCGGAAAAGGCCAAATCTACTGCCAGATCTGGCCGTCGAGGCTGCAAAACTCTCGACGGCCAGATCTGGACATAGATCTGGCCGAAAAAGGCTAGATCAATGAGTTATGACACAGATCCGAAGGGGTCTATATCGTAACTCAATTTTCCGACTGTGGTGGCTGGAATCTGGCACTGCGGGTGGTGGGGGTGTTTTTGTGATTTTATAAAATTTTTATATGTTGGGGTGTTTAATTAAATTAGCAAACCTAAGAGGTTTTTTAAAAATTTTTAAATTTATAAAAAGCTAAAATATCAAATTTTCAAGGGCATTATAGTCTTTTCACTATTATCAAACGGAAATCACTAACAGCACATGATGAAAGGTACCTATTTATCGTTTCAAAATCTTTTAAGTAACATTTTATCGTTTCGGTAAATCTTGGATATGTGTAAGTTGTTCGGCCTTGTTTATATATATAAAGCTCATTAATTTCGAGTCAGTTTTTCAATACGCGGCAGAAAAGACCTCAATCTTGAAATACTTTACATATGTGTGTGTGTGTGTGATGTGAAAATTAAATTAATACTACAAAATTATATATATTATTCGAATATCTTATGCACCTTGTTTCTTTTAAATATATAAGATTGATTAGTTTATTCACCTTAAATTATTGATTAATGTTATACAGAGAGTTTATATGAGAGTTTTTAAACTATTATTAAAAAGTATTACATATATGTTTTCAGAATCTTTAGAATTAGAAATAATATATCTATAAAATTATTGAAACCTTTAAGGTAATTAATGCTTTCAAATGACCATTCCATACAATCAAATATTTGATTAAATCTCATATTAGTGTTCTCAATATATTAAAATAAACCATTTTTCAAAGGATCCAAAACCCAAATCTCTTTTCACCTGTTCCAAATTAGATTCCAACATTAAGATTGAGGGGGTTGTTTGCGACATTTCATGACTTAGTAGGTTAAATTTAAACTTGCTGGCTTTTTTTTTTTTTAAATTATTATTTAAATTAAACAACCCCTTAAACCATAATTAGAAGAGGCTGGACTTAGATACATATTTGATATATAAATCTCATCAGGAAAATAAGAACAAATATATAGTAATGAGAATATGAAATACAAAACAAACTTCTTGGATAATAAGGCATCGGGTGAGGCCATAAAAGGGACAAAACCTTCATGTTTCTTAAGATGATGATGATGATGATTAAATACAATCATCTAAAGACGAAAATCCCAGAAAGAAACTGTTCTTATGGAAGTAGCAGAATGTCATTTACCCAAAAAAAAAAAAAAAAGAGATAATAAAGGCAACAAAGGCCACATTATTTTCCTATTTTGAGCTTAAAATATCCCTGTAAGAAGATTTGCAGCACTTGAAATAGCAGCTCCGGTAATGGCGCATTGCACAATCTGCTCATGGGAAGGGTCTTCTGATGTAAGTGCCAATGCCACTCCTGTTATTGCTCCTGCCATTGCACTGTTTTTCTGTCCAAAACAAAAAGGGAAAACAAAGAGTCGTAATGCCAGAAAATTTACTGTGTGATTATGAAACTATGATGCAACAAACATCAAAAGATGTCTGCAAAAAGAGAAAAGCCTCCTTTGAATTGCATATAATTCTCAGTTGTTTATATTTTTATGAATGAAAGGTATCATATCAATATAAGGAGCGAATTCAATGTAGATTTTATCAATGAATTTGAAAAACAAAGACAGTGCTATGATCGTTTTACCCAATCATGAACTCCACGAGCCTCCTTTAGCCCATATGTGAGACCAGAATATACTCCAGCAGCCAGTCCTGCAAGACAAAAAAAAGCCCCAGAAAAGCATTAGAACAAAGGCAGTATAAAATCTGAGCAGCATGAGCAACCACGCAAATGATAAAATGATAATAACAAGGCGTTCAGGTCTGAGAATTTATTTATACTTACCCCACTGTAAAGATTCTTTTCCCGTGTTCTTCACCTGCAAAAAATTGCACAATGAATAAAAATGGCCTGTTACTCGTTAGCCCCCTCAAGGAAAAGAAAGAAATGCAATGGAACCTAGATACCAGCAAGACTGTAATATGGCAAAGCAGATTCTTCATGGTTTTTAAAATCCATCATCAATCAACAAAGACGTTTATACTCTAGCAGAAATTACAAAACTCACCATGGCTTCAAGAGATTTTCGGTTGGTTTCTCCTGAAAACAAAAATAACAAAACATTAGAAACAGGCAATGCATGGAATATATAAGTATAGACAGATCAATAATATTTTAATTTAACACGCACCTTTGATATTGGAAAAGCTGTGTTTCTTTGAACCACCTAACTCTGACATATCACTTGAATCAAGTCCCGAACCTTGAAATCAAGGGAAAAAAACAAACAGTTAATGATATACCTTTCAAAAGCATAGCAGAAACGCGGAATAACAACTCATCTTATATACCCTCAATAGCTGTGAAGTATGCGTCCCTTGACACAGCCTGAATTGCTCCTATCTGTACATCAGAACCGATTAGATTCATCAATAATCAGAGTTTTGAAAGAGAAAGTACATGTAATGAGAGGTTTCTTACCCCAGCGGCTTTGACGAAACTCTCAACAATACGATTGAGGAGAGGGTGGCCGAGGTCGAAGAAGCCACCCTTGTCAAAGCTACGAAACTCATCTAGCAAAGACCGAGTCTCCAAGTTACTCATCTTCCCGAAAAACGAAATGGTGTTGAAACAAACTTGGAACAAGAAATTGTTTTGAGCTTCAAGTGTAACTGAGAGTGGCAGTGGGAAGGGGATCTTTATGTAAGGAGGAGAAAGTCATAGAGAACACGTGTATGTGAAACCTTACGTGTCTCGTTCATGTAACTAGAACTGCGGACTTCGCGGGGACGCCTACGACCCACTTTGCCACGTGTATTGGTTACCAGGACAAATTCAAATTGAGTTTAAATCACCTGCGACGCATCATTTTTTCTGATTCTCTTTTAAGTTCGTTATAACCCATTCATTGTGATGATTGATCAACAGTCGTACATTCATATTCAGTATTCAAGGTTGAAACTTTGGAGGTTCGCTCCGTATCCAGTCTAAAATTCACAGTTTTGATTGAACAGGGCAATTTTTCACCTTTATTGTTTAATTAAGATCATTTATTCATTAGAGTAAATACTACACTTATAAAGAAATTTTACAAAAATTTTTATACAAAGTGATGTGACAAAAAATGAATAGAAGAGTGAATTTAATGAGTTTAACTTTTTGTTTCACTCTTTTATTCATTTTTTACCACCTCATTTTATATGAAAATCTTTGTAAGATTTCTTTGTAAGTAAAGTATTATTATGTTCACTAAGCCAGATAAAATAGCCGGGGTACAGACAAGCGAGTACATTGCAATGCCTTGGTAAAAAAAAAAACAATATTACACTTACAAGTTAGTCACAAACCCTCTCTTACAATTCCTAGGTTACAGCTGACAAATTTTTTAAAATTCAAAATTCAGCAATAAAATCCTGAGAGCTTATGAGAAAGATAGTATGAAATTGAATTTTTATTGTGATAAAAATTCAACAGTACAAATATTCTCCATGAGTTTCATATTTTAAGATTGAATTGTACAAACGAATTGGAGCAGGAGAAAAAAGTAAAAAAAACCAAAAAAACAAAAAAACAGTGAACAAATTTTAACTTTGCTAATGCAATAGAAGAAAAGCCTTGGAAAGTCGAGTCGCGCAATAGCGAGTTTTAATTTACAAAGGGGTCTGTCTGTCAAATGAGGTTTCTGCTACAAGTGAAAATTTGGTCTTCAACCAAGGAACTCCCTAAACCTTCCTCCTCTTCTCTATATTAACCACACCCACCACAAAACTGACAACAAAGAAACACTATGCAGGGCATATATTGATGCCCTTTTCTATCATATTGTTCACATAGCTAAAAAAGACGAGATTAAAAAAAAAAAAAAAAATGAACAAAGAAAATCAATGCTTGATAAATCTTTCACAGAAGCAACAATTACTTGGCTCAAGGCATCAGAGAAAGATATAGCGAAAACGGGGAAGACCGGGCCTACATTATATATCACGAGCATTGAATTGCCTTCGGCCCCTTGGTGGCACTATACAAGTATACTCTTCTACTTTCGATGGAAGCCCAAAACCAACTCCACCCACTTTCTTCTTCTGAAGCACCTCATTTCTTTGGTTGCCCAGGTCTCAACCGCTGACATCCATCGGTTCAATAAAAACGGATAAGAAAAGTCACCCTGATGAAATTAACTCCGAAAAATAACTTAAGATCCATTTACAGCCATTTCTGGAGAGGATTTTGGTGGTATCAAAGGGCAGTCATCACCGCTTAACTGTCGACTATCTGAACTGGCATGCAGGCAATCCGAACAACTCCTAGAAGCAGTAGGCTCCTTTTCTCTATGATTTTCCTCATCTGAACTGCTACTGTTATCGCTATTCAGAGAATTGGCCGACTCCTGTTCACCTACACCCTTGTTACCATCACTTGTACGAGCACTTAATTGCGTGCTGCTTGCACTTTTCTTGCCAGGTAGCACTGCCTGGCTTAGTGTTGAACACAAAGCAGCAAATACAACACTATCTCTTGACTTCGAGGTTTTACCCAAACGTTGCTTCTTCACTAGCTCAGGCTCCTTTTCCTTGGGGACAGACAACTTACGCTTCAATCTGAGAGATGCCATTATTCCTTCATCTTCCTCTGAAGCTTCTGACTGTTTCCTAGGTGGTGGTCTATAGTCTTCATCATCTTCATCATCATCATAGTCAACAAGTCCACCAGATCTTGGACTACAGTCAACACAGAAAAACTCACTATATAATTACAAAAGTCTCCAAGATGTATTGGGTCAACTTTCTAGGATGAGGCAATTATAATACCTTAATGATGTGTAGCTTGCAGTTACTCCATTGGATGAAACAGGTTGAGCCTGAGTTCTCTGGGTGTGAGAGGCAGATGCCGTATCCTCTTCGTCACTGCTTATGAATCCAAATTCAGTGCAATGGGAAAGAAAATGTTGGAAAAAAGTTCTGTTGATACGTTCCTAAACAGAAAACACACCTGTCCTCGTTAAAATAATCTTCCTCTTCCTTCTCCAGGGCACGCTCATCAATTCGTTTTCTTGTATCGAGTGAATTAACATTACTTTTGCTTTCACTATTTTCCAAGCACTGAAAACAAAACTTTTAAGGGCCAAGAATCTTAAATTAGAAGTGAAGTGGTGAAAAACATGCAGGGATAGGAAAATACCTGCTCATATTTAACTTTGAGAGAGTGAATAGAAGCCAAATACTCAAAATTAACCAACTGATTCCAGAATGAATCAAAAATGTATTTAAGCAATGACTTCAGATTCTCCTGCATGACATTAAGCGATAAGTAAACAAAATCTTCCACATATCCATAAGATTATCATGACAAAAAAGATAAAAGCTTAGAAAAAGATGGGCACCTTGCAAATGTATTCAAAGAGCTCCAAAACTGCAGAGTTCAGCAGATTATAACGATTGCCATTAGCAACAAAGACATCTATAATTGGTTTAAGAATATTGTTCTTAACAATATGATTTATCAGATGTTCATCCTGCAGAATTACAAAAAACTTGTAAAACAAATGTATCACAAAAACTTGCAAATTTACAGGAAACTCAATAGAAGGGAAGGAAGGGCTGAGGAGCTGGAAGTATCAAATGCAGTATAAAGCATAGAGTAAACAAGTTGCCTTCTTAAAATTAACAATAATCTAGAAAGTGCCAACACATTCAGATGTCACGCGAGGGGAAAAGAGGGAAAAAAAAAAGTACAACTGACCAGAAAATTGGGACATTTTATAAACATAATCCTCCTCAGAAGGTTTTGCACTCTTGCACAAGGTAAAATAACTTGCTAGCAACAAAGAGAAGCAATACATTTGCAATAGTTAGACCCAGAATCCTGTGAAATGACTGCAACTTTAAACCAAAAAAATCAATTCTTTGTTACTGACACCTTCTACCTACCAAATCCCAAGTAGGAGCATCATGAAAATAACAGTTTTCTGGGCCCTTTACCATGGCAATAGCAATAATGACCTGACATTTAGTATATAAAGCACAGAACTAGTAATTCACAAATTTCCCATCCATGCAGCCCTAATTCTACGTTAAGTACAATTTATACTCTTAATCTCCTCGTATATAGTTGAACCAAGGAAAAAAAATAAACATTCTGCATCTCACCATGAAATCCATGGTATAATCATTCAGATGAGTACATATATCAACTGATCAAAACGAAGTCACTTACATGGCGGGAAAGAATTGTACGAACAAATCGAACAGCAGCAACTACTAGATATTTTTCCCTTCTTCGTGTCAGTAACAAGACTTTATCTATAAAGTTATTAAGAAGAAAATTACACCTGCAAACGCAAAAAGAACATCCCACAAATTAATGCCATATACATAGCAGGAATATAATCGAGGTGACAAGACAACAGGCATCAAAATTCTTACTTTATTCTATAAGGATGGTGCAGGACACAAAAGCACAGCAGTTCACATATGTTTGACAGTATTTCAGGTTTTGTGCTTTCAACTCTTACACCACTACCAGAAGATTCGCCACCAACCGATTGAGCAGCACCTTTGAGAGGACATGATGCTGTTATAACATCAATTAATTGACCCAAATGCTTCTCATAGAAGATATCAATAATGGTATCCCTCTACAGCAGACACAAATAATATCAAACATTCAGTGATGAATTCAGAATACTAATAGAACAAAAAATTTGACAAAAGAAACTTAGGCTTACATGAAAGTTTTACGGACAAAGTTTTTCCAACAATTCAGCAGATAAATATAATAAAGTACAAATCAATTTTCAAATTGTTACAACTGCATAAATAAACTCAAATGCGTTGCATGCTCTAAATTCAAAATCATCACAAATATAAAGCTTGAAAATCTGATGATGACTATCAAAAAAATGTGCGATATACAGCAATAAAGAACAATAGCAAAAGAACAAGATAAAACAGTGATGAAATTAGTCACTACATTTACCAAAAACCTATGAGAAAAACAAAAGAATAGGCCTTATTAAAAAGAAAACAAAATAGCAATCAACAGAAACAATTTCAACAATTTACAAGCAATGTCATCCATCATTCAACATATCTTTTTGGAAAATGAAAAAGTTGCATAAGCACCTGAGCTCCTGACAATGTGTATGAATCCAGTAAACTACGAAGAATTTCTAGAAACTGGCAGTGCATGTCATCCCCAAAATCTGTTAGCATTCCTTTAACCTGCAGTATACAACCATAAGTTAGTCATCCTCACCGACTAAACAAATATTTCAATGATCAATACCTATTTGTTTTCTATCAAATTAGGCCTAAAGCTCTGTAAAAAAGAATAACCAGCTTATAACTGTTCACTTGTATCCCATTCCACCAGCTGTCCGTTTTAAGATCCACACTAAGGTGCTAGCAGGATCTAAATGTGCAAATATACTTCAATTTCAACAGTTGGACTATTTAAGAGACAAGTGATAATTTGTGTCTTGCAAGTGCTGGGAAAATAGAGCACTCAATTTTAACAATGACAATTTTTTTTTTTCAGGACAGAGGAAGCTGTTTTGTTCACGTTCTGGTCATGTAGATGCTGGTTAATTAGAAGGATATCAGATCTCACTAAATGTTCACATGATGACCAAACACAGAAAATTCTTACCAGGAGTCCTAGAAGTGGAACTCCTTCCGGCCGAACAACATAAGAACGCAAAAGGTTCGGATCCTGATTCAAGAACAAAATGAGGATATCTGTCCTGCATCCATTAGAATGGCCTATTTGTTAGGCCTATAATAATAGGCCGGATAACGAAAAATGAAAAGCTCAAAAACGGAAAAAAGGTAAGAAGACAGAGACAGATATTAAGGTGACATCATTACCCAGTTAATACAAGTTTTTTGTCTTGGCTTTGCAAAGCATCAGCAATGATGTCAAAGACACCTTCATTCATGAGATCCCTACAATAATGTAACTTAGACTTTTGAAAAAATATATACTCAAAAAATTTATTATCTAAAGAAAGAACTCAAGAATTCTCAAAATCCAAGATTAAGCCACAAACATGCAATGGTAATAGAGATGTGTAACTTCAGCACTAGCCTACCTAAATAGCCGGAGCTGCTGAACCATTTGTAGGCTCTTGCTTAAACTACAAAACTCAAGCAAGAAATATACCTGTTTTCATGAAATAAGCAGGGTCAAAACAATGGCAGAAAAAGAAATAAAGCATTAAACACAAGGAACTTACTTAAAACAAAATTCCAGTCTCACAAATCTGTTTCAATATGATAAAATCACTATGTTACAACCTCCAATCATACTTCTTAAACTAGCAAAGGAAAGGTCCATTAAAAATTACAGTTATGGAGAGTGATGTCTGATCATAAGACAGTCATTCTCTTCAAGACAAAAATCCCCAAGGAAGACTTATAGCCGCCTTCATTTACACATTTAGTCTCATAAGAACCAAGCAATTCATTAATCCTAAGAAGTAACATTTTACAATTGAATCAAAAAAAGAAGTAATTTATAATTAGGCAATTAATAAGGACACAAATTAACAGAAATCCCAGCCATGATCCAATAAATTCCAGGGTTTCCAATTAAAACAAAATATAGCCAGTCAAAAGAAATGATTGAGAGATTAAAAGTACAGAAAGAATGAAAATAAATGAATAATCCAGCTGCAATTTTCCAATATCATGGCTAAAAGAGGATAAAAAGTACTCAGGCATTGGGCATTACCAAATTTTTCTTGGATTCTGCAGAGATGGCTGGTGACCTCAGTCTAGCAAATAGTTCCTGAATGAAGGTGCTGTCATCCTTTAACAAGGAGACAACCTATAAAGGAATCTTATGGTTAGATATACAATAAGATAGAACTTTGTATTTTTGAACAATCAGCTTTGGAAATCTTACAATAGCATTATTCCCATGAATTATTGAATTGAGATTTGCAACGGTGGCTTCATCCAACACTCTAGCCAAAACAACATCCTAAAAGAGGTGATATAAGGTCAGAACCACACATCACATATGCATTCAAGAAATCGTGAAGCCTAGCATTTAAGGTCCAAACCTTTAAATAACCAATTCTGTATGTCTGGTGTATCTTTGAAAGGACCAGAGGATCCTTTATTGGAATGGCCTACAAAAACAATTTAAAGAAGTGTATATAAGTAAAAACAACTGACTGTCCTTGCTATATCCATCTCGCTCAACCACCCACCCCTGTCCTCAACCCCTAACTACTCCCCATCCTGAAAAGAAAAGAACTGTTTGACAATTTGTTACCTCCTTAAAAACAACATGCTCTTTTAAAAAATTTCGATGATGTTGGACATGAGGCACCTCAGGATCATCTGCAGATGGGAAAAGAAATTAAAAAAAAAGTCTAGACCGGTTGATCACCATCAATAAGTAGCAAATACTAAATAAGTATTCAAGGTTATCACCCAAACTAACACTGACAGAGCAATGAAACTTACGCTCAAGGGAACCAATAATATCCATGATCAACTCATCCCCGAAAATTTTCTCAAAGATCTGAGAACTATTGAGCATAACTGCAAGAAACCAGAAAAGTAAATTATTGATGATAACAAGCACCCATGTATTTAGCAGTCAACTGATTAAAAGATTCATAAGATATAAGTGTAAGGAGTACTGACTGATCCCTTTGACTATTTTGAATATCATATGAAGGCTATCAATACTTTCCAAGTCTTCACAGATTCGAAAAAGATCCATCAGCTTCCGGAAGAAATCTTGCTGCGTTAAGAATATAATGTCATTCAAAGCGATCTAAAAAATGTCAACTCAAAAACAAATAAAAACATAGTCAAAGACATGTAAAACATAAAAATATCAAAGCAAAAATAAAACATAGTATTAAAGATTCATGAAAGTGAAAGAACCAAAACCTAGAACTAGACATAGTTACAGATTAAAGAAACTAAATAAGATAGGTAAACCAATTCCAAAACATATGTTAAACTAAGGATTAATCAGTAACATGATTCCACAACAAATCGGACATAAAAGGTAGCAGGCAAGAATGCTCCATTATACAGCATTTACAACAAAAACAGTGCAAAGCTGGCAATTTTCAAGGATAAATCATCTTCAGATCCAGAGGACGAGCTCAAAAGTGAATGGAAGCACCTAATCAATTTTTACAAAGAGTTTCGGGATCATGAATGTTTCTCTCCAATCAGCAAGGTACTACACAATAATGCAAAACTTTTAGTGATTATCAAAAAGCATTGCAACCATTCTTGACATGTCTCACATATTACATGCAAGATGTGCACTCAAATACCAATATACAGTAGACACTATCATTAAGAATTTTCTGCAAACTTTTCTTTTCTCATCTTCTCCAGTTTCATATGTAATTTCAAATGCACTATATTTTATATTTTAGGAAAAAAAATATTTCAACACCGGGAATTTCAAACTTATACATGACTAGATCTAGCAGCATTAGCCCATTCTTGAACTTCTTTGTACTGCATGTCATCAACATTTGAACTATATTAATCACAGGAAGCTTCTACAACATGTTAAGTTTTGGTGCTTTGGCAAAGAGTTTCTATATCTTAAACAAAATTTTCACTAATTAAATGAAGTTAGCCAAAATTAAAGAAGCAGAAAGCAAGATAACATGTATTGATAAGATATAGAACTAAACAAATGATTCTGATAGAAGAAAGACCACCACAGTCACCTTCAACAATTGATAAATGGCCACCCATTAAATTACAATTATAAAGGCAACATCCACTATGTCCACATCTAGATCTACTAGATATAGAAAAGTAAGCAAAAACCAACAGTGTACAAGAAAGTTACATCACTCAGTATGAGTTCGGTCAGCCGCATTTGATCAGCAATGCCACTCTCAGTCACAGTCTGCAATAATCAATCAGTTTACATTAAACAATTGTGACAACATCATACGAATAAATTATAAGCTAAAAGTCACTATCCCAAAAATTTAGGATAGCATTGTTTGCATAATTGTGAATGTAAAACCACACTCACACTGTCAAAAACACAATGATGAAAGAAAGACTACTAGATACATCATATGTCTAGTGTAAAGATATAAGACATATCACATCATGCAATTTAGGATACAGCACCCCCTTTGCAACCCTAACTATTTATAGAAACTATAATCAGCAACTTTGGTTTGATTAGCTAGTTGACACATTAATCCTGATGCTGTGCTCCTCAGAAGGTGAAATATATGTTTTGAACAAGTACTTAAAGTGAAATTGCATACACTGTGCTCCTCAGAAGAAAAGAAAAAATTGAAAATTATTGCAACACCTGAAACAAACCAAATATAGAAAATAAAAGAGCTAAGCACCAATAAAAACCTTAAGTATTAATGGAAGTGTGGAAAGCTCAACAGCCGGCAATTCCCTCAATTCACTGTTCATGCTATGAAATGTCTCACCTGCAAGAATTAGAAAATGATTAACAATGTTTCAAGCACACAGCTCGCCAGATATAAAGTAAATAATACACAGTGCAGCTTCACACAACATGGTAGTAAGGAAGCTCCACTCCCTTTATGATCCCTCCCTACCTTAAGAAAGAAAGGGAAAAAAAAAAAAAAAAACTTTCTGTTTTTTGATTCAAGCAAAAAATGGATAATGAACTTCAAGTTCTTACATATTTTTTTGGTTATTTGTTTGGAAACAGATACGATAAACTTTAACCATATACAGTAAACTAGTTAAAAGAGAAAATGTGACCCTCCAATGAAATCTGAGCCACTAAATGATCTTGAAGACTTTTCATAAAAGGCCAAAAAGAGCAACAATCTTTTCTATATTACACAACTATCACAGAAAAGAACATTCTTGAGTAGAGTTGGATCATTATGGTAATCCACGAGTTATCTTGGACCTCACAGTTGTATATCATAATTCATTTTCATTGGATAAAATTCTCATTTTGTCTGAATTCAAGATGCAAAACATAAGACAAAATTAAGCATCACACAGTTAAGTTTGCAACTACTTACTGTTAAGAGAACTGAAATTAAGGTTCCTCTGCACATTACAGATGTTGTCCCTGAGTAAACAATTATTACATTAAGTAGCTACAACAAAATGACCAGAACAAGAGCACAGAAAATGGTTCACAATGTATCAACTGGGAACAAGAATCTATAAAAAGAATAAAAGACTATATTCACTTAGTTACCATATGTATGAGCACCCTGTAGTTTCCTGGAAGCTAAGAGCCAACTCTGTAGAGTATTCTGGGTCTCTCCACGAGATAATCGTGTCTGAAAACAAGAATACAAAACACAGAACATATTTATGAAGCATATCTTTTTAACCAAGAAAATCGAATCTTTGTACCATTTCTAAACTGTCGATCCTAAAACCTAGGCAATTAGGAAATTTATAGGATATAATAGCCCCAAGAAAAGTTGAATCCCTAACCTCTTGGATAGAACCGAAGACCTTATATTATTCTAAACTTTCTGCACCATACTAAAACCCATTTATTCGAATCAAAATAAAGTGATCAAGAGAACCATTTATACTGACTACTTGGCAGCAGCATATTTGCTTGCAATTGGCAAAATACTTAGACAGATACAGATCAGTCAATGTAACATACACATACCTTCTTGCTTCCTGTAAATTTCATCTGGGCTGATGCGGTGCAAGAGTATTGTCTCATTATCTTCTTCATCAATAACAAACAAACCCAACTCTTCTGATCTCTGCATTACAACATTTGCATTCAATCCAATTGCAGGACATCTTTAAGAAATCATCCATATCAATTAACTTTCAACAATTATTTTTCAGAAATGGATGCTACTAGTTCGCCACCAGAGTTATACACAATTGAAATCAGGAAAAGGATATAGAAATACCTCCAAATAGTCCACAGTTACATGCCCAGTACCTTGGTCATCCCATTTACCATCATCATTCAAACGATATACCTTCACCCGCTGAAAAATTTAAAAGCAAAAAAAAAAAAATTCAAAAGAAAAGAGTTGAATGAGCCATTTTTATCAGTCATGCAACATTTGGAAATTATCAAAAAATTAAGAACCGCATTGTGAATAAGCAAATTAACAAGAAGGTAAACCACAAATAAATTAGTTAATTGAGTCAACCAATTGTGCCAACCAAAACAGCTTCCATACTCAGTTTTCATGAGCAAACAAGTTTCATGCTATGCTAATAACATTGAAGATTGTGAAGCATAGACCCTATTCATAGAATGACACAGATTTACTCTTTAGTCATTTAACTGGGGAAGAGTTAAGGGTTAAATTTGTGTTCCCTACTTTGTATTTTTTTCGGATAGGGATTACTTTGTTCTTAGTCTATACAGAAGAGTTTTGTACTTTTTTTTTAAGGTTATCTTTGTGACAATAATACATAAAATTACAAGCAATATGACCACACACATCCAGAATGCAAGCAAAACAAAAAATTCAATCAAATTTTCCAGATCTAACAAGGATTTTGTTAAACTTCAATGATGCACTTACTTTACATTAACATGCAGGAAGCTCACAAGGCGATTCTCCATCTATTCTCAAACTTTAACACTAAAACTGTATGGTATTTGTTATGCCACCTCATAAATACCAGATACCCAATTACTATTATAGTGTGTAACCATTTATGTATCTTCTGAGAGTAGTTGCCAAAAGACATGAGCAAGCTCCATCTATTGCAAATTCAGCAGCAACAAGTCATTGTTTTCTTAAAGTCCCTACTATTAATTTGAATATCTTAAGAATAACAACAAGTGGTTCCACAAAGTAGAGCTATGGTATGTGCTTGCATGTGTGTATTACACCAAATATCTTTTAGTGTCAATAACAAAGAAACTGGAAGATACAAGAAGACTCCAAAATTGCATTTATGTTCCAAGGAGCATAAAATAACAAGCTAATATATATATATATATAAACATAAGATGGTGGCACATCATAACAAGAATGAATAGCAGGTTAAACAGAGCCATAAGTGATATCTAATCCATGTCAGCACCATAAGATTGCAGTTGAAATTACCATTATAAATTTACCATTATATTGTTTACAAGCTAGTAAACAATATAAGGACATTTCATGTCTTAAGAATTAATATGTGGCACAACAAGGTTTAAACTAGCAAAAACCGCCAACTAAGGATAGAAAGGAAGTAGAGAACCGCTATAACTAATCAGTATACATCAGCAATTGTCATTTTACGGAGATTCTTACTTAAAAGGGGCATATATCTCATACACCAACAACATACCCACCAAAAGATAATACAAGCTTCCAAATTCCTCACGCGCTAAAATTGTGAAAAACGGCAAATATCAACCAACCAATTAAAATTGAACCAAAGAAAACGTGTGGGAACTACATAAGCTCATGCAACATATCGAGTGTCTGACTATTTAAATACACCTAACCTGCAGTTTAACCACACTAGTGATACTTCTATCAAACACTGAAACTGCAAAAATTGTAGTGAGAAGCAAAAAAGTAATAGCGTCAGCACATTTCTATACCCAGATAAAAAAGGGATACTGTATCATCTTTAATAGCCAAAAAAGGGGCCCCTAAAGACAGTATAAAAACTATTCATCAATTCATGCCCAAAATAGCAGTTATATTCTCTCATTCACTTCAACATACGTCACAGCATAAAAGTACATTTTACACCACCTTAAAGAACTACAAATACTCGTACTAAACAACTACAAACTTCCGAAACAAAATAATCAATCTTCGATACCCAACACTAATCGAATTGAATAACAACGACTACACTTACTCTACAACAGTAAACAAGATCCTAAACTTGAAATTAACAACTCCCTATGGCTACAAAACCACTATTAGTCAACACTAGCGAATAAGAACTCCATCTCTAGGGCAAAACGATAACAGCAGAAAACGAACTAACCTGCATCGAATTGGCGTTCGCTTGAGACTTATCTTGCGCGCCCATCGTGGCTCCTCTCTCTCCCGGATTCAAATTCGCAACCAAACAAATTGAACAGAAATCGCAATCGAAGTAATTAACTTAAAGCGCAAAAATTAGGGTTTTAAAACCGAAGAGAGAGAGATAGATAAAGCAAATCAACCAAGGCGGGAGATTTTAAGGTTCATAAAGATCAATAGAAAACCCTAACCGCCATTACCAGCGTAGAACTCTAAAGCCTTCGATTCTCTCTCTCTCTCTCCCTCTCTCTCTCTATCTAATTATTTCTCTCACTAATTTTATTGTTATTTTTCTCTCTCTCTTTCTCTTCCCTTTTTATTCTTTTCTGTGCAAGTGTCTATCCCCGACCTTCGATTTGAGAAAGTAAAGAAAACTAAATAAATATGTTACTAATGTTAGAATCGTAGTTTCCTTAATGCCCTTAATATTTGCAACTATTTACCGAGAAAGCCATTGACCTTGTGTACAAACAACAAAGAGTGTGCGCTTAGTATAAAATTCCCCACGCGTTTTATTTGCGTGGGTCCCTTACCCTCCCGTGCCACTAGAACTTGATGATAATAACACGTGTAACGTAATGAAGAGCACTGCGTCTTTTGGTGACAGGGCGGTGAAAAATATTATGTACTGCGGCAATCAGATGTTCATGTGAATCAGTGGCTTGGTTGTTTTGGGGTGTGATGATCTTTTGAATGCGATGACTTCGACGCGCCACGTGGCAACGGCATTTGTACAATTTCAGACTAGAAAGCATCAAATCAAAGGAGGGTTGGAGAGGATCTTTAAGTCCTTTAGAGCAAGTGCAGCTGCTTATCATAGGGTTGCAGCCTTGCAGGAGTGGTAATAAGCCAATAACTGAGGTATGTGGCTTGGCTAGTTGGCTTTCCACTCTGCGTCGTCGTTTTTGGTCGTGGACAACTGGACATGACAACATGCGTGTGCAATGGTGAGGATATTCCTAAAAATCTAGGATAGATAATATAAGTAGTGTTACATTTACATCACTCTTTTATATAATTTTTATTATGGCATATATCATAATCATATAAATTTTAATTATTTTTAATTTTTAATATTATAATAGAATTTGTATGGTTGTAGTATATGCAACATCATGATGTTTAAAAAATAGTTTAAAAAAATTTCAACATGTGTTGTAGACATAACAACACGTGTGTGCAATGGTGAGGATATTCCTAGAAATCTAGAATAGGTAATATTACGCTTACAATCTAATCTTATAAAATTTCTTCCATAATCTTGACATGGTAACTCGTAATGGATCATGTCTATCTAATAATGGGTCTTGTCTACTAGGGGTGTTCAAAAGCGGTTAATCGAACCGGTTAACCGATTTTGAACTAGTTTTCCCTTTTTTTTTTATAGAACTTTTTTTTTTTATTTGTCCTAAATTAAACTATAAATATAGACGATACATTGGGAACTAAGAAAAAATATTTGGGTTGGGATTTTAGATTAAGTGAATTAGGGATTTATTTTAGTTTAGGTTATTATTTATTTATTTAATATATATATATATATATAATATATATATATATATATATATATATATATATATATGAAAAATCGGTTTAGAAAATCGATTTTCGGTTAACCGTTTCTAATTTTTCCCGAACGAAAATTCGGTTTTTTTAATTTTTCGAACCGTAACCGAACCATTTTTTCGGTTCATTTCGATTTTTGCATTTTTTTTAACACCCCTATTGTTTTACTCAATTGCAAGCTGTCACGTTAGGATAATCAAAGAAAATTTGTATTATTTGGTTGTGAGTCAATCTTTATTGTTTAGGAATTCGGGTTTTCCCATCTACCCCTAATGCACCCATGGTTTTCTAAAAGTATTAGATATCCGTAGTTAAAATTTAGGTTTCCTTCCATTTTATTTTGAAAAGTCGATTTTGCCCTTTCTATCTTTTACCCATTTTATTTCGAAAAATCAATTTTCCTTTTATATCTAATTCCATTAATGATTCTCAATTTCTTCTTATTTATTTATACTTTAACTAATTAATCAGATTGCCATACTGAATATTCAATACTTTAACTAATTGATTTGGATTAATTTAGTTTTGTTTGTGATTCCGTGCCAATGAAAGAGGACTAGGGGAATTTAGTAGATTTAATATCAATAATAATACTATGCTTACTCACGATCTTACTAACGTATGTAAATATAAAGTATAGTACGGATACCATAAGCATAGTACGGGTACCATATGTAATTTTAACAAAGGTGAGTAAGACGGTTAGTAAGTTTGTGAGTAAACATAGCATTACTCATTTAATATTGTAACAGAGAAAAGGGAAGAACAAATGAAAGATGGAAGAGTTGGAGAGAGACGAAGCAGAAGATTAGGGAAGAAAGAAAATTAAGAAAAGTAATTTACTGTCTGTAATTACCTAATAACCCTTATATATTTTACTAATTACCTAAAAACCATTGACCTATCTAACTTTTGCTTTTCATTTTGCATAGTTACCTAACTACCCTTCATTTATTTCACTTGGTTTGACTTTTATTGACGCCGTTATTAACGGCAGGGGAATATCTAATACTTTCTCAAAACTGATCCCTCAGGGGGTGGATAGAACAACCATTCAGAATTCAGACAAGGAAATAACACTGCCACGTCAATCATTTAAATAAATTTGTTTTCGTATATATTTTTATTTCTTTTAACTACATCATCAACTCATGATTATAGCTTGTGGTATGAATTAATGAATATGCACACATATATCAATTTTTTATCATATGGTATACAAATTATCAATGTTTTGGGAACCGATGATCCAAAAAGTTTAAAATCTTACAAAAATATCTTCGAAACTTTTAGTTTCTATAAGTTTAAAATATAGTAAATATACCCCTATGATTATGTGATATGTTTGGGTTTTGATACTCTCGGCCAAATTTCGGCTAATTCTAGAGACCAAAATTTAATCTGACACCACCACATAAACCACCGTCTTCTACTCTACAAAACCCATCTAACCCTAGAACTTGGTAGCCCTCCATTCATCGACCGCAACTCACGAACACAATCGTGATTGGGTTGATTTTTTTGGCCAAATTTCGATTGATTCTGCCGTTAAAAATTCAATCAAACACCACCACCTGAACCATCGACCTCTACTCTACGAAACCTATCTAACCCCTGCACTTGGTAGCCCCTCGTTCACCAGTTGTGGCTCGCATATTGAGTTGAACTTTTCGACTGATTCTTGAATCCAAAATTAAATCTGACACCACCCCTTGAACCACTGATCTCCCCTCTACAACCTCTCTAACCCCGACACTTAGTAGCCTCTCGTTCGTCGACAGTAAGATTAGAGGTTTGGGTGAACAATAAAGTTTGAAATTCATACTGGTCTGGTCGATCGATCCAGTCCGGTTTTCAAAACATTGCAAATAATATGATATAAAGATTGTGTTTTCAACATGCCTACAATAAAATAATCTTATATAATAAATTTATTAAATTTTATCAATCTAGATAAAGTGGTGATGCAAAAACTATATGCAACTAATATATATGTACTGATTTGCCGTATGATTAATATAATACCATCGTAATATTATAGATAATTCAAATTAGAAGACAAATATATTTTAAATAAACTTGAACTTGAGAGGGGAGAGTCATGGTCTGTTTGGTTGGGCCTCTCCAATAAAAACTTATGGTCGAAAGAGTTTAGGGAGGAGATGTTATGAAAGTAAAGCTTTTACTAATAAGTTGTTGGTTGTTTGATTGTTAATTATAAAAGCTCTTTTCAGTGTTATTATTAGAAAAACACTTGTTTTACAATAAATTACAATAAGGGAGTGTTTAAATCATATAATGTTTTATTATAGGGGATATTATATTAATGGAATAAAAAATCATCTTGAAGATTATTGGGAATGTTTAGAAAATGTGTTTGGTTTGTTCGCATAAATTAGTGAATAATATGTTTGGTTGGGAGAATAAATGGCTAGGTATGTTATATAAATTATTAAATTGCCCTCTTTTTAAATATTAATATAATAGTATTTTTTTATTATTATTTTTTAAATAATTTTTTTAATCCCCAACTTTTCAGATTTAGCAAAAACACCCTAGCAATAAAAAATGTTTTAAACTTAACAAAAACACCCATATCCACCCTAAGCCATTACCGACAGCCAACCACCATTGTCGGCAGCCACCAATAGTGCCACAAATTTGGTCGTGACGTCAGAAGTGCCATAGATTTGGCCATGGCCGTTTCAGGGCCAAAGATGTGGCCGTGAAATAGTCAGTTCTCTGGCTATGAAATGACCATAGATCTGGCTAATTCCGACCATAAATCCATGGTCGAAAAGGGCCTCACCGGTGCATGACTAGCTATACACAGTCGATTGTATGCCATTATGTCAGCTTTTAGTAGCCTCCGGTGGTAGTCCATAGTGACTGGCGGTGGTGGCTAGTTATGAGTACAATGACATTTCTGTAAACAATAAAAAAACAAGGGCAATGTCGTCCAAAAAATTTAAAAAGTGAGGACAAAAGGGTCTGCATGAGTTAATTGAATGTTTTGTAAATCTTAATAAATATAAGGCTAATTTGGACCAAATGCTTAATTGTTTAGAGGCAATATGGGAAACAAAATCAGATTACCTTATGTAAGTTTTAATAACAGCGCCACCACCCCCACCCCCCCCGGTTATTAATATTCCCGACAACTTACCCACCAAATGCCATTATTTGTAATAAAAGATTTCGGAATAATTTTTTACAAACCAACCAAATATCGTCTCTGCTCAATTTAAAAAATATTACCCTAGTTATGTAATATTAACCCAATCCAAACGGGCCCTAAGGGTATAGGATATATTTAATTTATATCATACACTAACAAAGTTTTATTTCGTTTTAATAATATATATACAACATGAAATAATAATAATAATAATAGTTTCTAACTGTAATTTATATAATAAATATTACAAAATTAATAATGTTTGGAACTTACATTATAAAATAAAAACTAGAAATATCATTTAAAATATAAAAAATATTGGTAGAACTTTATATCTATGAAATTGATTTGTTGAATTTCAATCCTGTAGGAAAGTGGTGATGATTTCTGTTCAGACGGTGGCTATAAATTAGGGCTAAAAAAAAAATAAAAGAGGGTTTTATTTTAAAGGAAGGGTATATTGTGGAATTACAAAAATAACGCGAGAACGTATTTGACAATTGACACAAGATAAGCTTTAGAGAAGCCTAAAAAGAGCTTCCGTGAAAAGCCCAATTTTTTAGCTTCTTCTAAGAACCATAAAATAGCTTTTTTTATTATTATATAAATACTTTTGAAATGCAACCAAATAACTAAAAAAGAAAGTGTTTATAAAATTAAAAATACTCTTTTAGAGAAGTCCAACCAAACCAACTCTAAGTTTCAATTAAGCAAAATAATGTGTTAGATTTTTCTTTCATGTAAGAGTCATCAGAAGTGATTGAACTGTAGTTATTATGCTCGTTTATTGTATATTTGTTCCCCTTAATTACAAGAAAAAAAGAATTCAATTAAATAAAGGTAATTTAATGATCTATTAGAAGAAAATATCATTTGTTAATTGTTATAAAGATGATATTGTTTTATTTATTAATTTTTTAAATAAACAAATCCCACGATATCTTTTCTGAAAACACCCAAATCTAATGTTTTATTATTTTATCAAAAGCACCCATTGTCCTACACAAGGGGATGTATTTATAAAAGCAAAATGCTACATTCAATTTTTTCTTATAAACTTCCTCTTAAAATTCTGATGTAACAACTCGTAATTGGTCAATTTATAATGTATTTTATCTAATAAATTATGGTTGATCAATTACGAACTATTACGGAGATTTGAAAGAAAGTTTGTGAAAGTGATTGTCAACACAAGAAAGAAACATAATATTGGACATGTTGAACCAATTAAAATACATTATATCCTTATATTAATGAGTTATCCAAAAAAAAAAAAAATTTATTAATTTATGGGAGTTTCAGTAGGCGAACTACGCGCCATGCGTAAAATAGCAAAAAGTGGGGCAGCTAACAGGAAAACAAGATAGCGAAGACTAAAAGAGCAGCAAAAAGTTGGTGGTTCATCAGCCGCACTTAAAACTTCGATATCTCCGCTCCTGACTCTCTCATAACGGACTTTTCGAAGTCCCTCTTCACTATCTCCCACTCAAAACACTCTATATCTCCTCCTCAGATCTCTTCATTTCTCTCCTTCAATACGAAACCAAACAAAACACAATCTCTCTCTCTTTCCGCTCATTCTTCTCGTAATTTTCAAAATGCACTACTCCTCCGTCTCTCTTTCGCTTTCTCAAGCTACCGCAACCGCCGCGTCAGCTGCAATCGCCGGATCACGCAACTACAATGCTCGCGATTCCTTCTCTTTCTCTTCTTCGAAGCATGTGAATCCTCGATTTTGTGGATTAAGGAGGGAGGCCTTTGGATTCTCGTCTTCTCTCACTCGCTCCAACTCGCACCGAGTTCACCTTCCGAGTCGACAACGCTTTAACGCAAGTAACGTCTCTGCTTCTCTCTCTGGTAATGGAACTCCGAAATCTTTTGACTATGATTTGGTTATCATTGGAGCTGGTGTCGGAGGCCATGGAGCTGTGCTGCATGCTGTAGAGAAGGTACTCCCACTCGTTTTTGTATTTGCGAGCTTAATTAAAAGCTCAGTTAAGCTTAACTTAAAAAATAAAATATGAAAAGAAAAGAATTACATTTGATTTATTTTTAATTTTACAAACGTAATTTGGCGCCTCTTTTGTTTCTGCCATTTTTAATATATATGATCAAGACATTTAATTTCCATTATGGCACGTAGTTCAAAATTTTCCCGTAGTAACGGTTACCTCGTTGGTATCGATTTTGCTCGTTAGGGTGAATTTGAGCACGTGTCTAGTCATCTTGCTTTTTGAAATTTGAGCTGCTGAAGAGCTTGGTTGATCGTGGATATTATTAATACAGGGACTGAAAACTGCCATTATTGAGGGAGATGTGGTGGGAGGAACATGTGTTAACAGAGGATGTGTTCCTTCTAAAGCACTTCTGGCAGTAAGCGGTCGGATGCGTGAACTTCAGAGTGAGCATCACATGAAGGCCCTTGGTCTGCAGGTAATAGAAGCTAAAATTTAAAGATCACGCTTGTACTTGGCTGCTTCTTTAAGACTATATTGTGTTTGAAAAGGGTCAAGACTATGTGAATTTACAGTTTTTTCCTTGTAACTTATGGTAGGTTGCTGCTGCTGGGTATGATAGACAGGGAGTGGCTGATCACGCAAATAATCTGGCTACAAAAATTCGTAATAATTTAACAAATTCAATGAAATCTCTTGGGGTGGACATATTGACTGGTGTTGGGACAGTTTTGGTAAATCTAGTTCATGTTCTATACTGAGTTAATTTTTAAAATATAAGTTATTCTAATGCGTATAACTTATTTATGAAATTCTTCAGGGCCCGCAAAAAGTGAAATATGGGAAAGTTGGTTCACCTGAGAACATAGTTACTGCCAAAGATATAATCATCGCTACTGGTTCTGTCCCATTTGTACCTAAGGGCATTGAAGTTGATGGTAAAAATATATTTTGTTTGTTCATTCTTATCATTGTAATTTTACTTCTTCATCTAAGTTTTGATAAAAAGGTTTTTTGGGACAGAGAAGATAGTCATTCTATAAGATATGAAACCCTAGGACTATTCACGGTAAATATGGAAAAATGTTTTAAGCCTGGGCAACTTGTTTAAGAAACTACATATATCGTTTGTGGCAGTAATGCATGCATTGACTTGACTATAGGATGTATACGCCAAGCTAGCTACAAGCTTCTTCTTTCTCTTGCTTGTAGGAGTTCTCTAATAATTTAGTAATGACCTGCAGGGAAGACTGTGATCACAAGTGACCATGCACTCAAATTGGAGTCTGTTCCTGACTGGATTGCAATTGTAGGAAGTGGCTATATTGGACTTGAATTCAGTGATGTATATACTGCACTTGGAAGTGAGGTAATACCTTTTCTGAAAAAGAATAAAAATTAGAAGCTGCTTTTTCCTTACGAATTATGCTTTATACGATGTAGTCAATGAATATTCATTTCAAGAGAACATCAGTAGTAAGTGTCAGTTCTCAATAAAAAAACTGAACAAGTTTTCCTTGCTCCATTTGTTTCCAAAGTGAACTGTGTTTTTAATTGTGAGTTCCCTTGCTTTTGGGAAATTCAAAGTGGAGTAGGAAACTGCTTTAATATTGTCACCTAGTGTCAGATACTTTAAATGATTCATTATTACTTTAATACCATGGTCCTAACTGAGATGAATTGTGATGACATCTAATGGGCAACATCGGGATGTTGTTGGGTGTCATGGTCTTGGAAATAAAATTAGTGAGGCTGGAAAGTAGTATGTTAGGACTATTAGGAAGCATGGCCCAGCAGGCATTGCAGATTATGACTCAAGATATTGACTTGTGCCCTTTCTGGTCATGAGAAAACTGCTAATATCTGTTTTCCATATGATCTAAGCATGGAGCGTTTTGACTAGCGTGCTAAATATTGTCAAGGATTGATAAGCAAGAATGTTTATAAGGTTCTTGGTTCAAAATATGATTTTATACTTGTTAACCTGAGCGTGTTTGACTCAAAGACGCTGATACATTATTTATCTTTTTTCTTTTATGAGGACCATAGAACGAGTATTACATAAACAACAAGAACCTTGACTGGTTCAATAAGTAGATTCTCTCTCAATCATTGAAATTGATATATTATATTGTCTTGGTGTCTTTCATCTTGTTATAATCTGGATATTCTGTATTTTTAAAGGGAATTGACTTTATGCAGGTTACTTTTATTGAAGCTCTAGATCAGCTTATGCCTGGATTTGATCCTGAGATTGGTAAGCTGGCTCAAAGGGTTCTAATAAATCCTCGGAATATTGATTATCATACTGGAGTATTTGCAACAAAGGTAATCTCTGTTTATATATGTGGGATCCCTGAATGGCTGGTTTGAGAGGGTTCATTCATCTTCGCTTCTGTTGTTTATAGATTACTCCGGCAAAGGATGGGAAACCAGTCACTATTGAGCTTATTGATGCAAAGACCAAGGAACCCAAAGATACATTGGAGGTAACATAAGTTATATTTTCTATGGAAAACTTTGCATGAAATACTGGAGGCTTTCACTGTTTGTAAAGTTATCCTAAAATTGATTTTTGATACAAAGACCCTGAATTTGCTAAAGTTTCAAATTGACTGGCACTGAATTTGAAGCTGAACAATGTTGGGAATTATGTTTCAACCTTTTGACTAGCCATATTTACTCAGTTATGCAGAGTAAATATGTTATTAAGTCTTTGAAACTATTATCTTGAGGTTATACTCTTTCTACTGCACTTCTTGTAACATTCAAACTCATTTTAAACAGGGAAGGTTTGTTAAAAATCCTAGGTTGCTGTTCTGGCCTTTGCTTAACCTCTATCTTTTTTCCCCTTTGTATGATTATATTTAGTTTTTTGCTGTGCTACATGCAGTTTACCTGTTGGTTTTGGTTCTGTTATATAGGTGGATGCAGCATTAATTGCAACTGGAAGGGCTCCGTTCACTAATGGTCTTGGTCTGGAGAATGTAAGTCTCTTTGACTAATACAATAACTAATTCTAGAGTGTTTTTAAGAATAAAATGTATTCTGAGTGTCTGATTTTCTTTCTTTTTTCTTTTTCCCCCCTCAGATCAATGTTGTAACACAGCGAGGTTTTATTCCTGTTGATGAGCGGATGCGTGTAATTGATGCAAATGGCAATTTGGTTAGTTAATTTCTGGATGGCACATTTTCTTGTATGGCTGTTGCCAATTTGTTGCTGACCCTTGATTTTCGAATACCAGGTTCCTCACTTGTTTTGCATTGGAGATGCAAATGGTAAAATGATGCTTGCACATGCGGCCAGTGCACAAGGAATTTCAGGTACTTAGCAAGTAGTTTTGTACACTACTATTTCAAATCTTACATATTCTGCTATAAACATTTCATCTTTTCCATTGATTTCTTGATGCAGTGGTTGAACAAGTGACTGGAAGAGATCATGTACTCAATCATTTAAGCATCCCAGCAGCTTGTTTCACACATCCTGAAATTAGTATGGTTGGATTGACAGAGGTAAATATTTATTCTTCAAGCACATCTTTTTTGGGAATATGTTGCCATGTATTATTTTTTGTGTATAATATAAGTTCAATTTTCTTTTCCCCTGTCTTCTTTAGAAAGAAAATGATGTAATACGAATTTGTATCGTTGTGTCTAGTTTTTTAAATTTCAAGTTAAAATTTCACAGCCTCAAGCAAGGGAAAAGGCTGAAAAGGAGGGATTTGAAGTAAGTGTGGCCAAGACAAGTTTCAAAGCTAACACCAAGGCCCTAGCAGAAAATGAAGGGGAGGGACTTGCTAAGGTAAATATTCTTGACTCTTCTGTTATTCAAGTTTTGATAAAAGCCTGTAATCTGGAAAATTTCTGATTCCTAAACAAATAGCTAGCTGCTACACATTTTGGATCTCACGTGAATGTATATGTTTTGATCCAATAAAATAAAAATATGGAGGATTTCCATTATAATGCATGGAGCAGTATAGTCTATTTGTTAAATCTAACTAACCTTTTTTTGGCACAATCAGAAATTAATTTCAATAACTGTTGTCATTTTGTTGAAGAGGAGGTGCACTTTTTCTTGCATTCAGTTGTAGCTTGCAGTTACACAGTTTCAAATTGATAGGCTTGAAAGGAGTTCTCTTCAGTTGATAAAAATAATGCAGAAGTTTTAAATATTTTCTTAGGTTTATAGACAAAGTAGGAGGAAATAATAATCAAAATGACATGGTAGATCAAGACATTCGAACAACTATGATTTTGAAGAAGCTTCAAGCAATATTAAAGGATTACTATGCGTTTTTGAATATTTCTTTTCTTCTACTCGGTGTATCTTCCTCTTTTCTTGTTGCTTCTTGTTACTGTTATGAAGGTAACTGCAGAATATATTGGGGGGTTCTTTTTGCCTTCTTCTTTATACATTTGTGGCAGTAGGATGTATTCAAATGTAGTGGCAATAGTCTCACTTTATTTATTGCACATCCTTTTCGTTTGAACATTTTTAGGCCTCTAATTTTTCAATTTATTCATTCTTTTGATCTATTAATTCTCACTAGCTTTTTTGCTGTTGATGACCATGTTATTTTCATACAGTTAATATACAGACCTGACAATGGTGAGATTCTTGGAGTTCATATCTTCGGGTTGCACGCTGCAGACCTTATCCATGAAGCATCTAATGCAATGGCATTGGGGACACGTATTCAGGTGAGCGTTCTTTGCTAAAACTACCATATTATTTGCCTGAACCACTACTTTTGATCTGTGACTTTTGGCTTGAGTAACCTAAATAGAACATCAGAAGTTTTTCAGTCTGCAATATTTGTTTACTTCAAGAGCCACAAACCTTGTTATGTTACTTCTTTTTACCTTGACAGTACACTAAGTAGCTTAAAAATATGCTATCTTGTGACCCAATGCTGCTCTAAGAAATTATGGAATTTTCTCTTTGTATCTTTTTCAGTAGCTAATTAATTTTGAAACCGTGCAGGACATAAAATTTGCAGTTCATGCACATCCAACTCTGTCTGAAGTTCTTGATGAACTGTTTAAATCAGCAAAGGTGAGCTTCTGATATCCTGAGTAAAAATAATAATAATTTCTAACTGTAATTACATAATAAATATTACAAAATTAATAATGTTTGGAACTTACATATAAATAAAAACTGGAAATATCATTTAAAATATAAAAAATATTGGTAGAACTTTATATCTATGAAATTGATTTGTTGATTTCAATCCTGTAGGAAAGTGGTGATGATTTCTGTTCAGACGGTGGCTATAAATTAGGGCTAAAAAAAAAAAAAAGAGGGTTTATTTTAAAGGAGGGTATATTGTGAATTATAAAAATAACGCGAGAAGATTTGACAATTGACACAAGAAAGCTTAGAGAAGCCTAAAAAGAGCTCGGGAAAAGCCCAATTTTTTAGCTTCTTCTAAGAACCATAAAATAGCTTTTTTATTATTATATAAATACTTTTGAAATGCAACCACTAACTAAAAAAGAAAGTGTTTATAAAATAAAAATACTCTTTAGAGAAGCCCAACCAAACCAACTCTAAGTTCAAT
The DNA here is from genome assembly GCF_008641045.1 of Pistacia vera. Taxonomy (NCBI): domain Eukaryota; kingdom Viridiplantae; phylum Streptophyta; class Magnoliopsida; order Sapindales; family Anacardiaceae; genus Pistacia; species Pistacia vera. The sequence goes on along the minus strand of NW_022195444.1, from coordinate 1,041,246 downwards.
TAAGCGAAATAATGTGTTAGATTTTTCTTTTATGTAAGAGTCATCAGAAGTGATTGAACGTAGTTATTATGCTCGTTTATGTATATTTGTTCTTATTACAAGAAAAAAAGAATTCAATTAAATAAGGTAATTTAATGATCTATTAAAGAAATATCATTTGTTAATTTTATAAATAATATTGTTTTATTATTAATTTTTTAAATAAACAATCACAATATCTTTTCTAAAACACCCAAATCCAATATTTTATTATTTTATCAAAAGCACCCACGTCCTAGAAGGATGTATTTATAAAAGAAAATGCTACTGAATAATATTTTTTAAAATTTCTCTTACAATTTTGATGAACAGTAATTGATCAATTTAATATGTCTTATCTAATAAATTACAGTTAACTAATTATAAACTATTATGTGAAAGAAAGAAAGTTTGTGAAAGTGATTGTCCACCAAGAAAGAAACATAATATTGGACATTTGAACCAATTAAAATACATATTATACCTAATTAATGAGTTATCAAAAAAAAAAAAAAAAAAAATTATGGGAGTTTCAGTAGGCGAACTACGCGCCATGCGTAAAATAGCAAAGTGGGACGCTAACAGGAAACAAGATAGCGAAGACTAAAGAGCAGCAAAAAGTTGGTGGTTCATCAGCCGCACTTAAACTTCGATATCTCCGCTCCTGACTCTCTCTAACGGACTTTTCGAAGTCCCTCTTCACATCTCCCACTCAAACACTCTATATCTCCTCCTCAGATCTCTCATTTCTCTCCTTCAATACGAAACCAAACAAACACAATCTCTCTCTCTTTCCGCTCATTCTTCTCGTAATTTTCAAAATGCACTACTCCTCCGTCTCTCTTTCGCTTTCTCAAGCTACCGCAACCGCCGCGTCAGCTGCAATCACCGGATCACGCAACTACAATGCTCGCGATTCCTTCTCTTTCTCTTCTTCGAAGATGGTGAATCCTCGATTTTGTGGATTAAGGAGGGAGGCCTTTGGATTCTCGTCTTCTCTCACTCGCCTCCAACTCGCACGAGTTCACCTTCCGAGTCGACAACGCTTTAACGCAAGTAACGTCTCTGCTTCTCTCTCGGTAATGGAACTCCGAAATCTTTTGACTATGATTGGTTATCATTGGAGCTGGTGTCGGAGGCCATGGAGCTGGCTGCATGCTGTAGAGAAGGTACTCCCACGTTTTTGTATTTGCGAGCTTAATTAAATCTCAGTTAAGCTTAACTTAAAAAATAAAATATGAAAAGAAAAGAATTACATTTGATTTATTTTTAATTTTACAAAATAATTTGGCGCCTCTTTTGTTTCTGCCATTTTTAATATATAGATCAAGACATTTAATTTTATTATGGCACGTAGTTCAAAATTTTCCCGTAGTAACGGTTACCTCGTTGGTATCGATTTTGCTCGTTAGGGTGAATTTGAGCACGTGTCTAGTCATCTTGCTTTTTGAAATTTGAGCTGCTGAAGAGCTTGGTGATCGTGGATATTATTAAACAGGGACTGAACATGCCATTATTGAGGGAGATGTGGTGGGAGGAACATGTGTTAAAGAGGATGTGTTCCTTCTAAAGCACTTCTGGCAGTAAGCGGTCGGATGCGTGAACTTCAGAGTGAGCATCACATGAAGGCCTTGGTCGCAGTAATAGAAGCTAAATTTAAAGATCACGCTTGTACTTGGCTGCTTCTTTAAGTTATATTGTGTTAGACTATGTGAATTTACAGTTTTTTTCTTGTAACTTATGGTAGGTTGCTGCTGCTGGGTATGATAGACAGGGAGTGGCTGATCACGCAAATAATCTGGCTACAAAAATTCGTAATAATTTAACAAATTCAATGAAATCTCTTGGGGTGGACATATTGACTGGTGTTGGGACAGTTTTGGTAAATCTAGTTCATGTTCTATACTGAGTTAATTTTTAAATTAAGTTATTCTAATGCGTATAATTATAATGAAATTCTCAGGGCCCGCAAAAGTGAAATATGGGAAAGTTGGTTCACCTGAGAACTAGTTACTGCAAAGATATAATCATCGCTACTGGTTCTGTCCCATTGTACCTAAGGGCATTGAAGTTGATGGTAAAAATATATTTTGTTTGTTCATTCTTTCATTGTAATTTTACTTCTTCATCTAAGTTTTGATAAAAAGGTTTTTTTGGACAGAGAAGATAGTCATTCTATAAGATAGAAACCCTAGGACTATTCACGTAAATATGGAAAAATGTTTTAAGCCTGGGCAACTTGTTTAAGAAACTACATATATGTTTGTGGCAGTAACATGCATTGACTGACTATAGGATGTATACGCCAAGCTAGCTACAAGCTTCTTCTTCTCTTGCTTGTAGGAGTTCTCTAATAAGTTAGTAATGACCTGCGGGAAGACTGTGATCACAAGTGACCATGCACTCAAATTGGAGTCTGTTCCTGACTGGATTGCAATTGTAGGAGTGGCTATAGGACTTGAATTAGTGATGTATATAACTGCACTTGGAAGTGAGGTAATACCTTTCTGAAAAAGAATAAAAATGAAGCTGCTTTTTCCTTAGAATTATGCTTTATACGATGTAGTCAATGAATATTCATTTCAAGAGAACATCAGTAGTAAGTGTCAGTTCTCTATAAAAATGAACAGTTTTCTTTGCTCCATTGTTTCCAAAGTGAACTGTGTTTTAATTATGAGTTCCCTTGTTTTGGGAAATTCAAATGGAGTAGGAAACTGCTTAATATTGTCACCTAGTGTCAGATACTTTAAATGATTATATACTTTATAACCATGGTCCTAACTGAGATGAATTGTGATGACACTAATGGGCAACACCTGGATGTTGTTGGGTGTCATGGTTCGGAAATAAAATTAGTGAGGCTGGAAAGTGTATGTTAGGACTATTAGTAAGCATGGCCCAGCAGTCATTGCAGATAGACTCAATATTGACTTGTGCCCTTTCTGGTCATGAGAAAACTGCTAATATCTGTTTTCCATATGATCTAAGCGTGGAGCGTTTTGACTAGCATGCTAAATATTGTCAAGGATTGATAAGCAAGAATGTTTATTAGGTTCTTGGTTCAAAATATGATTTTATACTTGTTAACCTGAGTGTGTTGACTCAAAACGCTGATACATTATTTTTTTTTCTTTTATGAGGACCATAGAGCGAGTATTACATAAACAACAAGAACCTTGACTGGTTCAATAAGTAGATCTTCTCTCCAATCATTGAAATTGATATATTATATTGTCTTGGTGTTCTTCATCTTGTTATAATCTGGATTTTCTGTATTTTTAAAGGGAATTGACTTTATGCAGGTTACTTTTATTGAAGCTCTAGATCAGCTTATGCCTGGATTTGATCCTGAGTTGGTAAGCTGGCTCAAAGGGTTCTAATAAATCCTCGGAATATTGATATCATACTGGAGTATTTGCAACAAAGGTAATCTCTGTTTATATATGTGGGATCCTAATGGCTGGTTTGAGAGGGTTCATTCATCTTGCTTCTGTTGTTTATAGATATACTCCGGCAAAGGATGGGAAACCAGTCATATTGAGCTTATTGATGCAAAGAAGGAACCCAAAGTACATTGGAGGTAACATAAGTTATATTTCTATGGAAAACTTTGCATGAAATACTGGAGGCTTTCACTGTTTGTAAAGTTATCCTAAATTGATTTTTGATAACAAAGAGAGAAAAGGGAAGAACAAATGAAAGATGGAAGAGTTGGAGAGAGACGAAGCAGAAGATTAGGGAAGAAAGAAAATTAAGAAAAGTAATTTACTGTCTGTAATTACCTAATAACCCTTATATATTTGACTAATTACCTAAAAACCATTGACCTATCTGACTTTTGCTTTTCATTTTGCATAATTACCTAACTACCCTTCATTTATTTCTCTTAGCTTGACTTCTATAGACGCCGTTTTTAACGGCAGGGGAATATCTAATACTTTCTCAAAACTGTGGGTGTGGATAAATAGTCTGATCCCTCAGGGGGTGGATAAGAAAAACCATTCAGAATTCAGATAAGGAAATAAGACTGCCACGTCAATCATTTAAATAAATTTGTTTTCGTATATGTTTTTATTTCTTTTAACAACATCATCAACTCATGATTATAGCTTGTGGTATGAATTAATGAATATGCACACATATATCAATTTTTTATTATATGATATACAAATAATCAATGTTTTGAAACCAAAAAAGTTTAAAATCTTACAAAACCATCCTCAAATCCTTTTAGTCCCTATAAGTTTAAAATATAGCAAATAGACCCTTGTGATATGTTTGGGTTTTGACATTCCCGGCCAAATTTCGGCTGATTCTAGCGGCCAAACTTAAATCCGACACCACCACATAAACCATCGTCCTCCACTCTACAAAACCCATCTAACCCCGGAACTTGGTAGTCCTCCATTCACCGGCTGTGACTCGCGAACATAATCGCGATTAGGTTGATTTTTCCGACAAAATTCCGATTGATTCTAGCGTTAAAAATTCAAACACCACCACCTGAACCATCGACTTCAACTCTACAAAAGCCATCTAACCCCTGCACTTGGTAGCCCCTCGTTTGTCGGCCGTGACTTGCATATTAAGTTGATTTTTTCGACTAATTCTGGCGTCCAAAATTCAATCTAACACCACCCCTTGAACCACCGACCTCCCCTCTACAACCTCTCTGACCCCGACACTTATTAGCCTCTCATTCGCCGACAGTAAGATTAGAGATTTGGGTGAACAATAAAGTTGGAAATTCGGACCGGTCTGATCGACTGATTCGGCCTGGTTTTCAAAACATTGCGAATAATATGCTATGAAGATTGTGTTTTCGACATGCCTACAATCAAATAATCTTATATAATAAATTTATTAAATTTTCTTAGTCTAGATAAAGTGATCATGCAAAAACTATATGCACCTATTATATATATATTGATTTGCCGTATGATTAATACAATACCATCGTAATATAATAGATAATTCAAATTAGAAGACGAATATATTTTAAACAAACTTGAACTTGAGAGGGGAGAGTGAGGGTCCGTTTGGTTGGGCCTCTCCAATAAAAATTTATGGTCGAAAGAGTTTATGGAGAAGACGTTATGAAAGTAAAGTTTTTACTAATAAGTTGTTGGTTGTTTGATTGTTAATTATATAAGCTGTTTTCAGTGTTATTATTATAAAAACACTTGTTTTACAATAAATTACAATAAGGGGGCGTTTGAATCATATAATGTTTTATTATAGGGGGATATTTTATTAACGGAATAAAAAATTATCTTGAAAATTACTGGGAATATTTAGAAAATGTGTTTGGTTAGTTCAAATAAATTGGTGAATAATATGTTTGGTTGAAAGGATAAATAACTGAGTATGTTATATAAATTATTAAATTGCCCTCATTTTTAAATATTAATATAATAGTATTTATTATTATTATTTTTTGAATAATTTCTTTTAACTCCCAACTTTTTAGATTTAGCAAAAAATCCCAGCAACAAAAAATGTTTTAAATGTAACAAAAACACCCCTACCTAGCCCCAAGCCACTACCGACAGCCAGCAACCATCGTCGACGGCCGCCAACAGTGCCACAAATCTGATTGTGATGCCGAAAGTGCCATAGATCTGGCCATGGCCGTTTCACGGCCAAAGATGTGGCCATCAAATGGTCAAGTCCTTGGCAGTGAAACGGCCATAGATCTGGCCATTTTCCAACCATGGAAAAGGCCTCACTGGTTCACCACTGGCCATATACAGCCGGTCGTACGCCATTATGCCGACTTTTGGCAGCCTCCGGCGGTGGTCCATAGTGGTTGGCGGTGGTGACTAGTTATGGGTACAATGACATTTTTGTAAATAATAAAAATAACAAGGGCAATGTCGTCCAAAAATAAAAAATGAGGACAAAAGGGTTTGCAGTAGTGAATTGAATGTTTTATAAATCTTAATAAATATAAGGTTAATTTGGACCAAATGCCACTATTTGTCATAAAAGATATCGGAATAATTTTTTATAAATCAACCAAATATTGTCATCTGCTCAATTTAAAAAATATTACCCTAGTTATGTAAATATTAACCCCATCAAAACGGGCCTCGAGGGTATAAGATATATTTAATTTATATCATATACTAACAAAATGTTATTTCATTTTAATAATATATATACAACATGAAATAAAAATAATAATAATTTCTAACTGTAATTTACATAATAAATATTACAAAATTAATAATGTTTGGAACTTACATCATAAAATAAAAACTGGAAATATCATTTAAAATATAAAAAATATTGGTAGAACTTTATATCTATGAAATTGATTTGTTGAGTTTCAATCCTGTAGGAAAGTGGTGATGATTTCTGTTCAGACGGTGGCTATAAATTAGGGCTTAAAAAAAAAAAAAAAAGAGGGTTTTATTTTAAAGGATGGGTATATTGTGAAATTATAAAAATAACGCGAGAATGAATTTGACAATTGACACAAGAAAAGCTTGAGAGAAGCCTAAAAAGAGCTTACGGGAAAAGCCCAATTTTTTAGCTTCTTCTAAGAACCATAAAATAGCTTTTTTCATTATTATATAAATACTTTTGAAATGCAACCACATAACTAAAAAAGAAAGTGTTTATAAAATTAAAAATACTCCTTTAGAGAAGCCCAACCAAACCAACTCTAAGTTTCAATTAAGCGAAATAATGTGTTAGATTTTTCTTTTATGTAAGAGTCATCAGAAGTGATTGAACCGTAGTTATTATGCTCGTTTATCGTATATTTGATTACTTAATTACAAGAAAAAAAAGAATTCAATTAAATAACGGTAATTTAATGATCTATTACAAGAAAATATCATTTGTTAATTATTATAAAAATAATATTGTTTTATTTATTAATTTTTTAAATAAACAAATCCCACAATATCTTTTCTAAAACACCCAAATCCAATATTTTATTATTTTATCAAAAGCACCCACGTCCTATGTAAGGGATGTATTTATAAATGTAAAATGCTACGTGAATAATATTTTTTTATAAATTTTCTCTTACAATTTTGATGTAACAGTTCGTAATTGATCAATTTATAATATGTCTTATCTAATAAATTACAGTTAACTAATTATAAACTATTATGTTGAAAGAAAGAAAGTTTGTGAAAGTGATTGTCCACCTAAGAAAGAAACATAATATTGGACATATTGAACCAATTAAAATACATTATATCCTAACATTAATGAGTTATCAAAAAAAAAAAAAAAAAATTAATTTATGGGAGTTTCAGTAGGCGAACTACGCGCCATGCGTAAAATAGCAAAAAGTGGGGCAGCTAACAGGAAAACAAGATAGCGAAGACTAAAAGAGCAGCAAAAAGTTGGTGGTTCATCAGCCGCACTTAAAACTTCGATATCTCCGCTCCTGACTCTCTCGTAACGGACTTTTCGAAGTCCCTCTTCACCATCTCCCACTCAAAACACTCTATATCTCCTCCTCAGATCTCTCCATTTCTCTCCTTCAATACGAAACCAAACAAAACACAATCTCTCTCTCTTTCCGCTCATTCTTCTCGCAATTTTCAAAATGCACTACTCCTCCGTCTCTCTTTCGCTTTCTCAAGCTACCGCAACCGCCGCGTCAGCTGCAATCACCGGATCACGCAACTACAATGCTCGCGATTCCTTCTCTTTCTCTTCTTCGAAGCATGTGAATCCTCGATTTTGTGGATTAAGGAGGGAGGCCTTTGGATTCTCGTCTTCTCTCACTCGCTCCAACTCGCACCGAGTTCACCTTCCGAGTCGACAACGCTTTAACGCAAGTAACGTCTCTGCTTCTCTCTCTGGTAATGGAACTCCGAAATCTTTTGACTATGATTTGGTTATCATTGGAGCTGGTGTCGGAGGCCATGGAGCTGTGCTGCATGCTGTAGAGAAGGTACTCCCACTCGTTTTTGTATTTGCGAGCTTAATTAAAAGCTCAGTTAAGCTTAACTTAAAAAATAAAATATGAAAAGAAAAGAATTACATTTGATTTATTTTTAATTTTACAAACGTAATTTGGCGCCTCTTTTGTTTCTGCCATTTTTAATATATATGATCAAGACATTTAATTTCCATTATGGCACGTAGTTCAAAATTTTCCCGTAGTAACGGTTACCTCGTTGGTATCGATTTTGCTCGTTAGGGTGAATTTGAGCACGTGTCTAGTCATCTTGCTTTTTGAAATTTGAGCTGCTGAAGAGCTTGGTTGATCGTGGATATTATTAATACAGGGACTGAAAACTGCCATTATTGAGGGAGATGTGGTGGGAGGAACATGTGTTAACAGAGGATGTGTTCCTTCTAAAGCACTTCTGGCAGTAAGCGGTCGGATGCGTGAACTTCAGAGTGAGCATCACATGAAGGCCCTTGGTCTGCAGGTAATAGAAGCTAAAATTTAAAGATCACGCTTGTACTTGGCTGCTTCTTTAAGACTATATTGTGTTTGAAAAGGGTCAAGACTATGTGAATTTACAGTTTTTTCCTTGTAACTTATGGTAGGTTGCTGCTGCTGGGTATGATAGACAGGGAGTGGCTGATCACGCAAATAATCTGGCTACAAAAATTCGTAATAATTTAACAAATTCAATGAAATCTCTTGGGGTGGACATATTGACTGGTGTTGGGACAGTTTTGGTAAATCTAGTTCATGTTCTATACTGAGTTAATTTTTAAAATATAAGTTATTCTAATGCGTATAACTTATTTATGAAATTCTTCAGGGCCCGCAAAAAGTGAAATATGGGAAAGTTGGTTCACCTGAGAACATAGTTACTGCCAAAGATATAATCATCGCTACTGGTTCTGTCCCATTTGTACCTAAGGGCATTGAAGTTGATGGTAAAAATATATTTTGTTTGTTCATTCTTATCATTGTAATTTTACTTCTTCATCTAAGTTTTGATAAAAAGGTTTTTTGGGACAGAGAAGATAGTCATTCTATAAGATATGAAACCCTAGGACTATTCACGGTAAATATGGAAAAATGTTTTAAGCCTGGGCAACTTGTTTAAGAAACTACATATATCGTTTGTGGCAGTAATGCATGCATTGACTTGACTATAGGATGTATACGCCAAGCTAGCTACAAGCTTCTTCTTTCTCTTGCTTGTAGGAGTTCTCTAATAATTTAGTAATGACCTGCAGGGAAGACTGTGATCACAAGTGACCATGCACTCAAATTGGAGTCTGTTCCTGACTGGATTGCAATTGTAGGAAGTGGCTATATTGGACTTGAATTCAGTGATGTATATACTGCACTTGGAAGTGAGGTAATACCTTTTCTGAAAAAGAATAAAAATTGGAAGCTGCTTTTTCCTTATGAATTATGCTTTATACGATGTAGTCAATGAATATTCATTTCAAGAGAACATCAGTAGTAAGTGTCAGTTCTCAATAAAAAAATTGAACAAGTTTTCTTTGCTCCATTTGTTTCCAAAGTGAACTGTGTTTTTAATTATGAGTTCCCTTGCTTTTGGGAAATTCAAAATGGAGTAGGAAACTGCTTTAATATTGTCACCTAGTGTCAGATACTTTAAATGATTAAGTATTACTTTAATACCATGGTCCTAACTGAGATGAATTGTGATGACATCTAATGGGCAACACCTGGATGTTGTTGGGTGTCATGGTCTCGGAAATAAAATTACTGAGGCTGGAAAGTAGTATGTTAGGACTATTAGTAAGCATGGCCCAGCAGTCATTGCAGATTATGACTCAATATATTGACTTGTGCCCTTTCTGGTCATGAGAAAACTGCTAATATCTGTTTTCCATATGATCTAAGCGTGGAGCGTTTTGACTAGCATGCTAAATATTGTCAAGGATTGATAAGCAAGAATGTTTATTAGGTTCTTGGTTCAAAATATGATTTTATACTTGTTAACCTGAGTGTGTTTGACTCAAATACGCTGATACATTATTTATCTTTTTTCTTTTATGAGGACCATAGAGCGAGTATTACATAAACAACAAGAACCTTGACTGGTTCAATAAGTAGATTCTCTCTCAATCATTGAAATTGATATATTATATTGTCTTGGTGTCTTTCATCTTGTTATAATCTGGATATTCTGTATTTTTAAAGGGAATTGACTTTATGCAGGTTACTTTTATTGAAGCTCTAGATCAGCTTATGCCTGGATTTGATCCTGAGATTGGTAAGCTGGCTCAAAGGGTTCTAATAAATCCTCGGAATATTGATTATCATACTGGAGTATTTGCAACAAAGGTAATCTCTGTTTATATATGTGGGATCCCTGAATGGCTGGTTTGAGAGGGTTCATTCATCTTCGCTTCTGTTGTTTATAGATTACTCCGGCAAAGGATGGGAAACCAGTCACTATTGAGCTTATTGATGCAAAGACCAAGGAACCCAAAGATACATTGGAGGTAACATAAGTTATATTTTCTATGGAAAACTTTGCATGAAATACTGGAGGCTTTCACTGTTTGTAAAGTTATCCTAAAATTGATTTTTGATACAAAGACCCTGAATTTGCTAAAGTTTCAAATTGACTGGCACTGAATTTGAAGCTGAACAATGTTGGGAATTATGTTTCAACCTTTTGACTAGCCATATTTACTCAGTTATGCAGAGTAAATATGTTATTGAGTCTTTGAAACTATTATCTTGAGGTTATACTCTTTCTACCGCACTTCTTGTAACATTCAAACTCATTTTAAACAGGGAAGGTTTGTTAAAAATCCTAGGTTGCTGTTCTGGCCTTTGCTTAACCTCTATCTTTTTTCCCCTTTGTATGATTATATTTAGTTTTTTGCTGTGCTACATGCAGTTTACTTGTTGGTTTTGGTTCTGTTATATAGGTGGATGCGGCATTAATTGCAACTGGAAGGGCTCCGTTCACTAATGGTCTTGGTCTGGAGAATGTAAGTCCCTTTGACTAATACAATAACTAATTCTAGAGTGCTTTTTAAGAATAAAATGTATTCCGAGTGTCTGATTTTTTTTTTTTTCCCCCTCAGATCAATGTTGTAACACAGCGAGGTTTTATTCCTGTTGATGAGCGGATGCGTGTAATTGATGCAAATGGCAATTTGGTTAGTTAATTTCTGGATGGCACATTTTCTTGTATGGCTGTTGCCAATTTGTTGCTGACCCCTGATTTTCGAATACCAGGTTCCTCACTTGTTTTGCATTGGAGATGCAAATGGTAAAATGATGCTTGCACATGCGGCCAGTGCACAAGGAATTTCAGGTACTTAGTAAGTAGTTTTGTACACTACTATTTCAAATCTTACATATTCTGCTATAAGCATTTCATCTTTTCCATTGATCTCTTGATGCAGTGGTTGAACAAGTGACTGGAAGAGATCATGTACTCAATCATTTAAGCATCCCAGCAGCTTGTTTCACACATCCTGAAATTAGTATGGTTGGATTGACAGAGGTAAATATTTATTCTTCAAGCACATCTTTTTTGGGAATATGTTGCCATGTATTATTTTTTGTGTATAATATAAGTTCAATTTTCCTTTCCCCTGTCTTCTTAAGAAAGAAAATGATGTAATACGAATTTGTATCGATGTGTCTAGTTTTTTAAATTTCAACTTAAAATTTCACAGCCTCAAGCAAGGGAAAAGGCTGAAAAGGAGGGATTTGAAGTAAGTGTGGCCAAGACAAGTTTCAAAGCTAACACCAAGGCCCTAGCAGAAAATGAAGGGGAGGGACTTGCTAAGGTAAATATTCTTGACTCTTCTGTTATTCAAGTTTGATAAAAGCCTGTAATCTGGAAAATTTCTGATTCCTAAACAAATAGCTAGCTGCTACACATTTTGGATCTCACGTGTAAGTATATGTTTTGATCCAATAAAATAAAAATATGGAGGATTTCCATTATAATGCATGGAGCAGTATAGTCTATTTGTTAAATCTAACTAACCTTTTTTTGGCACAATCAGAAATTAATTTCAATAACTGTTGTCATTTTGTTGAAGAGGAGGTGCACTTTTTCTTGCATTCAGTTGTAGCTTGCAGTTACACAGTTTCAAATTGATAGGCTTGAAAGGAGTTCTCTTCAGTTGATAAAAATAATGCAGAAGTTTTAAATATTTTCTTAGGTTTATAGACAAAGTAGGAGGAAATAATAATCAAAATGACATGGTAGATCAAGACATTCGAACAACTATGATTTTGAAGAAGCTTCAAGCAATATTAAAGGATTACTATGCGTTTTTGAATATTTCTTTTCTTCTACTCGGTGTATCTTCCTCTTTTCTTGTTGCTTCTTGTTACTGTTATGAAGGTAACTGCAGAATATATTGGGGGGTTCTTTTTGCCTTCTTCTTTATACATTTGTGGCAGTAGGATGTATTCAAATGTAGTGGCAATAGTCTCACTTTATTTATTGCACATCCTTTTCGTTTGAACATTTTTAGGCCTCTAATTTTTCAATTTATTCATTCTTTTGATCTATTAATTCTCACTAGCTTTTTTGCTGTTGATGACCATGTTATTTTCATACAGTTAATATACAGACCTGACAATGGTGAGATTCTTGGAGTTCATATCTTCGGGTTGCACGCTGCAGACCTTATCCATGAAGCATCTAATGCAATGGCATTGGGGACACGTATTCAGGTGAGCGTTCTTTGCCAAAACTACCATATTATTTGCCTGAACCACTACTTTTGATCTGTGACTTTTGGCTTGAGTCACTTAAATAGAACATCAGAAGTTTTTCAGTCTGCAATATTTGTTTACTTCAAGAGCCACAAACCTTGTTATGTTACTTCTTTTTACCTTGACAATACACCAAGTAGCTTAAAAATATGCTTATCTTGTAACCCCATGCTGCTCTAAGAAATTATGGAATTTTCTCTTTGTATCTTTTTCGGTAGCTAATTAATTTTGAAACCGTGCAGGACATAAAATTTGCAGTTCATGCACATCCAACTCTGTCTGAAGTTCTTGATGAACTGTTTAAATCAGCAAAGGTGAGCTTCTGATATCCTGAGCTTGATTGTATTAGTTCTTTTCTCATTTCTCATGCAAAATGATAAAATAATAAGAGTATAATCCATGGCTATGCTCCTAAATAAGTTGAACATGGGTTCGGACTGTACAGGATCCGTGTGTTTGTTCTTAGTATTATTTTGTCGACATTTAACTGTTTGATAAAAGAGTAATGCTAGTTTTACAAAGACATATGCAAAGGGGCATACAAAGACAATCCCCACCCTTGATTTTCATTATTTTTCTCTCTCTCTCTCTTTCTCTTTTTCCGTTTTTTCTTTCTTTTTTTCTTCTGGATGATGTCACTTTGTAGCCCTCTTTGTATGGGTCTTTGTAAGGATAGCATTTTTCTTGATAAAATGGTTCCGTTTGGCCATTTCTGATGCATGTTAACTCCCAAATGACTGTAAACAAATTCTAATTTCTTCTGCAGGTCAAAGCTGAAGCTTCTAAACCAGTAAGTGAACCAGTTGCAGTCTAAAGCCTTCTCGACGCTTGGAAGTATTAATTTTTTGAAGAAATTTGCTTGTATTAGGGAGTGTCAGAGAACCGTGCATCTCCAGGCAGAACTAATCAAGAAGAAGCCCAGCCTAGCAGAAGAAATATCTTTAAGGAAATTATGGACTTTGTGGTCATGGTGTGTTTCGTAGCTGGATACGCGTTTGTTCTACTTATTATTCATGTGCTATTATACATCGAGTGGCACAGTTAGTAATTCAAAAGAGGAGAGGCAAATATAAAAAAAAAAAAAAAAATTATTTCAAAATTTCACAAAAACCATGAATATTAGAACTTTCAAATTTATTGACAATAATTTTATTCAATATAATTATAATTGTTCCCTTTTCATGCTTTGAAAGTGCTGAATAATAAGTTTTCAATACTATATTAATATTTAATATAAGAGCTTCGGAACAGGCACAAGAGGGAACTGTTATAGCAAGAGTAAGTACATATACAAGTGTTAGCTAATTCCGTCGCATTTCCGCTGATAAGAGATGCTTTGAAGTAATATTTCGTGAACAGTTTTTTTTTACAAATTTTCTTTCATAAACTGACATGATAAAAGATGATTGGAAAATTTATTTTAAATTTAAAATCACTCAATCATCTTTTATTACATAAGTTTGTGAGAGAGTTTGTATAAAATGGTCGTGAATGTAGTATTATTGTTTTCATAAACTTTGCAGCAAATTTTTTTCCTTATTCCGGAATTCATTAACATTTACCATTTACCATTGTTAGTAAAAGGTAACTATTACTTGAGCTTGCTCATAGAAAACAGGAAGGGTGATACATTAATCATTATTGCAACCGAAATAGGCTCATCATATTTTATGCTATAGTTGAGAATGATTGCACTAATCACAATAGAAAATTTTGTACTCTATGCACGAGAGTGTTCATACAAATGGGTGTGGAAGAGTGTCACGACTTATTTTATGTCATGATAAGAGCAACAAGTGTGAAGAGCGTACGAGTTTGAATGGTTCGCGAAGCATTCACATGAGGGTTGATAACTGAGACGTCAAGTGTATTTCCTCCTAACACATTAGCAATGATTCTTTAGGAGCATGAAGAAGGGATTAGGCCTCCTTGCACAAACTGGTCGAAAGCTGACGCCGCTTCCCTGATGAGCCTCGAGTCAATGACAGGCGTACATGTAGGCTTACCCCTCTCAAGTGTGATGTTAGGGTGCCACACGGACCGTTCCACTACGTCAATACTCTAGCTCAAAAATATGCTAACTTGTTACCAAACGCTGCTCTAAGAAATTATAGAATTTTCTCTTTGTATCTTATTCAGTAGCCAATTAATTTTGAAACCGTGCAGGGCATCAGATTTGCAGTTCATCCACATCCAACTCTGTCCGAAGTTCTTGATGAACTGTTTAAATCGGCAAAGGTGAGCTTCTGTTATTCACGGCAACTTCCTGATCCTGACCTTTGATTGCATTGGTTCTTTTCTCATTTCTCATGCTAAATGATAAAATAATGAGTATAATCCATGGCTATATTCTCAAATAAGTTGAACGCAGGTTCGGACTGTATAGGATCACACTAAAATCAGGCCTTGTGGTTGTTCTTAGTATTACTTTATCGACATTTAACTGTTTGATAAAATGGTTCCGTTTGGCCATTTCTGATGCATGTTAACTCCCAAATGACTGTAAACAAATTCTAATTTCTTCTGCAGGTCAAAGCTGAAGCTTCTAAACCAGTAAGTGAACCAGTTGCAGTCTAAAGCCTTCTCGACGCTTGGAAGTATTAATTTTTTGAAGAAATTTGCTTGTATTAGGGAGTGTCAGAGAACCGTGCATCTCCAGGCAGAACTAATCAAGAAGAAGCCCAGCCTAGCAGAAGAAATATCTTTAAGGAAATTAAGGATTTTGTGGTCATGGTGTGTTTCGTAGTTGGATACGCGTTTGTTCTACTTATTATTCATGTGCTATTATACATCGAGTGGCACAGTTATTAATTCAAAAGAGGAGAGGCAAATATAAAAAAAAAAAAAAAAATTATTTCAAAATTTCACAAAAGCCATGAATATTAGAACTTTCAAATTTATTGACAATAATTTTATTCAATATAATTATAATTGTTCCCTTTTCATGCTTTGAAAGTGCTGAATAATAAGTTTTCAATACTATATTAATATTTAATATAAGAGCTTCGGAACAGGCACAAGAGGGAACTGTTATAGCAAGAGTAAGTACATGTACAAGTGTTGGCTAATTCCGTCGCATTTCCGCCAGTAAGAGATGTTTTGGAGTAATATTATATGAACAGCTTTTTTTTACAAATTTTTTTTCATAAATTGACATGATAGAAGATGATCGGTGAAAGTTTATTTTAAATTAAAATCACTCAATCATCTTTTATTATATAAGTTTATGAGAGAGTTTGTATAAAATGGTTGTGGGTGTAGTATTATTGTTTTCATAAACTTTGCAGATTCATTAACATTTACCATTTATCATTGTTAGTAAAAGGTAACTATTACTTGAGCTTGCTTATAGAAAACAGGAAGGGTGATACATTAATCATTATTGCAACCGAAATAGGCTCATCATATTTTATGCTATAGTTGAGAATGATTGCACTAATCACAACAGAAAATTTTGTACTCTATGCACGGGGGTGTGCATACAAACAGGTGTGGAAGAGTGTCACGACCTTATTTTAGAACGTCGTGATAAGAGCAACAAGTGTGAAAAGTGTACGAGGTTGAGCGGTTTTGTTGCGAAGCATTCACATGAGGGTTGACAACTGAGACGTCAAATGTATTTCCTCTTAACACATTAGCAATGATTCTTTAGGAGCATGAACAAGGGATTAGGCCTCCTTGCACAAACTGGTCGAAAGCTAAAGCCGCTTCCCTGATGAACCTCGAGTCAATGACAGGCGTCGATGTAGGCTTACCCCTCTCAAGTGTGATGTTAGGGTGCCACACGGACCATTCCACTAAGTCAATACTCTAGCTCAAAAATATGCTAACTTGTTACCAAATGCTGCTCTCAGAAATTACAGAATTTTCTCTTTGTATCTTATTCAGTAGCTAATTAATTTTGAAACCGTGCAGGGCATCAGATTTGCAGTTCATCCACATCCAACTCTGTCCGAAGTCCTTGATGAACTGTTTAAATCAGCAAAGGTGAGCTTCTGATATTCACGGCAACTTCCTGACCTTTGATTGCATTGGTTCTTTTCTAGTTTCTCATGCTAAATGATAAAATAATGAGTATAATCCATGGCTATCCTCCCAAATAAGTTAAACGCAGGTTCGGACTGTACAGGATCACACTAAAATCAGGCCTTGTGTTTGTTCTTAGTATTATTTTGTCGACATTTAACTGTTTGATAAAATGGTTCCGTTTGGCCATTTCTGATGCATGTTAACTCCAAAATCCCAAATGACCGTACACAAATTCTATTTTTTGTATTAGGGAGTCTCAGAGAACCGTGCATCTCCAGGCAGAACCAATCAAGAAGAAGCACAGCCTAGCAGAAGAAATATCTTTAAGGAATTTGCGGTCAAAGTGTATTCAGTAGTTGTATACACGTTTCTTCTATTTCTTCTTGATGTGGTAACATACTACCAGTGGCAGAGTTAGACAGTAATTCAAAGGGAGAGAGGCAAATGTCAAAAAAATAATTTCATTTCAGAATTTCACAAAACTATGAATATTACAACTTTCAAATTTATTGACAATAATTTTACTCAATATATAATTACAATTGTTCTCTTTTAAGTTTTCATGCTTTGAAAGCGCTGAATAATAATAAAGTCTTCATACTATTAAACGTATCAGTAACAATTTAATAGTACAATAAATGGGGGCTTTCCCCTGAATTATTATCAAGTATTTTATATTAGATATAAGAGCTTCGTAACAGGCACAAGAGGCAACTGTTTTATACAAGAGTAACTGTATATACAAGTGTTAGCTAATTGTTAATAGACATTCAAGTTTTCCAATTTTTGATTTTTGGGCGTTTTTTATTTTTAATCTGTGATTAGGAATCTGTCCCAGCCCAGCCAATTGAATCAATTCAACCGTGACCCACCACCTTTACCAAGTTGGGTTACAAAATTTTCAATTCATCCAAAACCCTAAAAATTAGGACATCAATCCATGAACAATTGAAAACTAGAATTTAGGACTTTTGAAGATGAATGACTCGTGAGTAGAATGGTGGCAACAACGTCGATTTTCGGTGAACAAATCGACCTGAAATCACAAAAACAATTTCACTAAGAACACCTTGCTGTCGTCGATGATTGGGGAGGCGAACAAGGGAGGGGTGAGATAGGGTTTTGATCAAGAGGTTGAGAGAAGTCTTTTCGTGATGATTGGGAGTATTGTCGTTGCCAGAAACATACCCTATTTGCTAATGCTGACGATGGTGTTTGGGGTGTTTTGTTTTTGCACGATTTCACACCTTTGGACATCGGTTTGACCCGCCAATCAAATCAGTTAAACCGCTTGACCCGTGACATGCTGGCTTGGCTGAGTCACTACATGGGTCGGGTTTCTAATCACTGTTTTTAATACATTGGAGGAAGGTGCTTCGAAATAAGCAGCATAAGATGATCTTCCTTTTCCATTATCCCATTGATAAACCAAATTGATGATGTAAAAAACCATCCATGATACCAGGAGACCCAAGTGTTTGGTTGGCTCAAAAAGGATATCGTGAGCATAGAAGGTAATTCATCGATCAGAACTAGACCTGAATAACGATCGTGTAATAGCCCTGATCCCAATTGAAAATTTACTCCCATACCTTTAGGTTCTAAAATGAACAAACCAGGCTTTAATGAAACTCAAAACTGGACTGTAATTTCACACCACCTAATCAAATAAATTTATTGAAAAGAGAGATGAAAAATACAACAGCATCTTCTCATCTCAAATAACCTTGAATTAGGGAAAAAATTAACAGCTAATTAGCTACCAATATCAAACTACTCCAGACGATGACCTATCAATGTCTGATGAACAAAATTCTATGATAATAAGATTGCAGTATAAACCAATTACCTAATCAAAGCAAAAATCTAGTGACCCAAGTCAGCTAACGAACTCCACTATTCCACCAGCTAAATTTGTAGGTTTAAGCATGAAACTGCTATCAAAATACTTTGATTGTCCACATTCTAGTACCAACCAAAAGGATGAGTCCATTGATTCAATCTCAAAAAAACAGCTAAACTAAAAGAAGCAAGAACAATAAAGAGCTTAAAAAATTGAATCTTTAGCAAAACATCAGTAAGAATCCATAAAATAAAACCGGCTCAATAATAAAATCTGCTAAAGGGTACCATCAAGTCATTACAGTACTAAGAACAATATCCATTGAAGAAACAACTAGATCTTAAAAACAGGATAGTAAAGTAAACCCCATAACAAAAAAGAGCTCTCATCTTTTCAAAGGAAAAGAGTCTACTCTTCGTCAGCACCTGATTCAGCTCCCTTCTTGTTGTGCTTCCTTGCATACCTCTGGTTCCTCAAAAACTTGGGGTCCATCTACATCATAACATAAATAAATAAATAAAAACTTCATTTAAATTGAATTAAAAAAAAAAAAAAAAGATAATCAAAGAAAAGGTACCCCTTTGGTGGATGTGTGACGGTGCCTTTTGGGTTTCTTGATTCCGTTCTTGTGAGCCTTGTATGACTGGTTGTGAGCTGTGTGATTCTTCGACTTCGCCATCTCTATCACAAAAACAAAAATTTAACACAAACTGATAAACTACTATAAAAGAGTTAATATACAAATACAACTATATATGTCTCAATTTTCAAGGGTTTAAGGAAGCATAGAGATGATGATCTTTGAAACGTACCGTTTTGAGAAAGAGAGACTGCGGCTCTGTTAAAAGATTTTCTCTTGTAAGCAAACGAGAAGAAGACACAGAGAGCAAAACCCTAATTCATATAGGTGTTTAATAGCGGTTGGCATAAGTTTGGTCGGGCTAGATTTGGGTCTGGGCCGATCCCGATAATGGGCCGGGCCTGCTCTTGGGTTCGCTAAATTTGCTCTTTTGATATAGAATTAGTTAAGAACCAAATTACCAAACCAAACCAGTTAGGCGTTGATGGTGAGGAACGCGTTTCGCCCATGTGAAACAATAAAAATAAAATAAAATGGAGAGCATAGTAAACAGCAGCTAGGCTAGCTGTAACGCTGAAGTTGCTGCAAAACGTAAAAACCGACACACAGCGCAAGTAACCCAACCCAACCCAACTCCTCCTCCCATTCATTTCTTTCTTTCTTACAGATCTCTATCCTCTGCCATTTCTCTGGATCTCATCATTCCCTTTAACATTCCTCTTCTTCTTTAACCCAACTCTATCAAAATCAAAACTATGTTCCTCTTTGACTGGTTCTACGGCGTTCTCGCTTCTCTCGGTTTATGGCAAAAAGAAGCCAAGATTCTCTTCTTAGGCCTCGACAACGCCGGCAAAACCACCCTTCTTCACATGTTGAAAGACGAGGTTTCGCTAATTCTTTTAAACGTTTTATTCTGTTACGTGTCGTATTTGTCCAGATGTTGAAACTGTTTTTGTCTTTTTAATTGATGTGATTGCAGAGATTGGTACAGCACCAACCGACACAACATCCCACCTCGGAGGAACTGAGCATTGGAAAAATCAAGTTCAAAGCTTTCGATTTGGGTGGCCACCAGATCGCTCGCCGTGTCTGGAAAGATTACTATTCTAAGGTACCTTATCTTCTTAATTTGATCTATTTGTTTCTAGGTTTATTATACACGTTTCAGTTTGTTTGGATTCCTTTTGATTGAGTTATCAAGCGACTGTTTATCTTATTGTGTCTGTCATGTGATTGGATTGAGATGAAATTGCAGCTTCGAATTTTTGTGTTTCCTTTTGAAATGAAAAAAATCACTTGATTTGTTGTTATGCCTTCATAATCCCAGATAAGGTTTGCTGGTGTTTATCTGATTCATGGAAGGCAAATATTGACAATGGAAGTTTCGCTGATAGCGCCTCTTCTTTACCTGGGAGGTGTTTTAATAGTAGCTCTCCATACATTATGTTCTTTGGGAAACATTGATGATTGATTTATGAAAGTGGGTTGAAAGAGAAGTTGGTTTCATTTCTGAAGAATTATGTCTTTCCCAGAAAGGGTTCTTTATAAAATCTTCCTTGTGTTAATGGTAATTTCTTTTGGATCAAGCTAGGTGAGCTCTGCCCTCCATTTCTAGAAAAGAAAAAACAGAACAGACTATCAATTTCCTCATTTGAAATCATTTACAGATTTTGTCGAAAAAGTAAGAAAGTGGTTAATTGATTCTTTGGTCATCGTGTTTGTTGTTGCTTCTGAGTTGATTCCAGGTCTGATTTTTAAATTGCTGACAAGGATAACCATGTGAGGCACATGTTGATCCTGATTTTACTTAAATTTTGCTATTCATTTTCCCTATCACTGGAATACTTGCTCTGCGCGACTCGAGTTCCTTTATTATTGAGTGGCTTCTGGTCCCATTTTATTTGCCTCGAAATTAATGCCAAATGTATAGGTCTCTTAACGTTCCCTAGAACAATATGCATGTCAAAGAACTAATGCCACCATTTTCCCCTCCCCTTGTTGAACAGGTGGATGCAGTGGTTTACTTGGTAGATGCCTATGACAAGGAGAGGTTTACGGAATCAAAGCGCGAGCTGGATGCTCTCCTTTCAGATGAAGCCCTGGCCAATGTTCCTTTTCTCATTTTAGGAAACAAGATTGACATTCCCTATGCAGCTTCAGAAGACGAGCTCCGTTTTCATCTGGGGCTGACCAATTTCACTACTGGAAAGGGGAAGGTGAATCTTACAGAGTCAAATGTTCGACCCCTTGAAGTCTTCATGTGCAGTATCGTGCGCAAGATGGGATATGGCGATGGCTTCAAGTGGCTCTCGCAATATATCAAGTAGAGTTTGATCAGATCATATGGCCATACCGTGTATTCATTCTTCTGGGATTTTTTTTTCTTCATGTCATTTTTTGCTGTCTTTGACAACAATTGAATTGAAAATTTGAAAATTTTGTTCCCTTTTTAGGGCTAATGAAGACTTTATCTACTATTGCATTATTATTCAATGTGAATTTGGTTTTTGCAGAACAAGTTTGTAAGCAACTACTACTACTTGTGCTTACGGTTAATTAGGATTATCGTTCTGGACTTCCCTGTAAAGTTTCTTCCTATTTGTATCTCCTTTTGTGTTAGCTGCCTTTGTGGCTTTTTAAGCTATTCTAATGGTGCTAAATATGAGCTTTTACACTAATATAAGCTTGTTAATGGTTTCATTTTTAATTATTATTATTATTATTATTTTATTTTTTGTGATCAGAGATGTTTGGGTCAGTTTCTGTATACTTCGACTTATCCTTTAAACATTGAAGTTAACGATCGGGTAAACTCTAATATCTCAAAATCTTGAAATTAATGATCGGATAAACCCTTTAGTGTCATCTTTAGCAATCAATCGAGGGGAATTGAATTTAAAAACTATTGAGTAATATATCTAAAGTCTTTATCATCCTACTCGGTTATTGAAGTGTAATTTTTTATTTAAATATTATGTTTATGTTTTAGAAAATACTTATTGGAAATGCTTTTCCCCTCAAATATTGAAGGGTGTTTTCATAATCAAACAGTTTTTTATTTTGTGTCTTTAAATAAAAAATTTAATAGATCTTAAAATATTTATTTATTCGATTTATTATTAAGCGCTCATAAAAACGAAACGATATGCACCGTTGGATATATCCCGTATCTTTTTTGTTCCATGCGTTATTGTGGTACTATAAAATCTCTCCTTGAAGCTGTCACTTTCATGACAACATCATCATCATCAAACTAGGTCCTAAATCGGACGGTAATGACAGCCCAGGTGACGCGTACTAGCTAATGAACATGCTCCACGTGTACGCCGACACAGAAACCTGTCATTCCCGGTCATCCCATTTTCCCTCCAGCAGTACAAATCATCTCACCACCGGCCAAACCGGTAATCTCGGTTCCACCTCATAGTATAAATCTACAACTGAGTTAAATCGAGCTTGGCTCTTTGTTTTCTCAGAGATTCTCTTACCTTTCTGCCCAACCAAACACGACCGATACAATAAATTAAAAGAACCAAAAAAAAAAAAAAAAAAAAAAATGTTTCTTGTTGATTGGTTCTATGGAATCCTTGCTACTCTTGGTTTATATCACAAGGAAGCAAAGATTTTATTTTTGGGTCTTGATAATTCTGGCAAGACGACGCTGCTTCACATGCTCAAGGATGAGGTGCCGTTTAATTGTTTTAGAAAATGCATTAATTATTTCTTTATTATGAGTTTATACTAGTGGGGTTTGAATTTAATAGTTTATTAATAAAATAAATTGGTTGCAGAGGTTGGTGCAGCATCAGCCAACCCAATACCCAACATCAGAAGAATTGAACATAGGGAGGATACATTTCAAAGCCTTTGATTTGGGTGGTCATCAGATCGCTCGCAGAGTCTGGAGAGACTACTACGCCAAGGTTTATTTTATTCATGAAAAGTCTTAATTTTTTATCGTATTATATTGTCAAGTAAATTGGATTTTAGAAAATGGATATACGAGTAGAAGAACAAATGCTTTGCTCTAGTACCACGTTTTTGCTGAGAAATTACAGTGAATTCTGTATTGTAACTTTAAAATTTTTAACTTTGGCATTTAAGGTAGTTATTGCTTTGCCAATTCAAACACCTAAACTATGAGATTGCAATTGAAAAATAACTATGGATTCGTGTTACAAATTTAAGTGGGAATCGCCTAATTATTTTAGTTTTGTTATTACTGTTTCATAGTTCAACTATGGCTGAAATTTGGTTCTATTCAATTCATTTAAATGGATCCTTTTTAGATGAATACATTAAACATTTGTTTCTGGTTTCTTGGCTGTGATGTGCTGCAATTACTTATTCATTTCATTGCTGGCAACATCTTGTGTTACTTTACTGTATTATATAAGAGTAATACTAGCCTTACAAAGAGGCATACAAAGAGACAAATCCAACCTTTAAAATTCATGATTGCCTCTCTCTCTCTTTTTCCCTTCTTTTAAAGGTTGAATTTCTCTTTTTTTTATGCCTCTTTGTAAGGCTAGTATTACTCATTATATAATTCATTTGTGAATATTTGTTGAATGTTAAATTTTCAAACTATGTGCAATATTTTTGTCATGCAGGTTGATGCTGTGGTTTACTTGGTTGATGCTTACGACAAGGAAAGATTTGCGGAGTCAAAGAAGGAGCTTGATGCTCTTCTCTCAGACGAAACACTAACCAATGTCCCTTTTCTTATTCTGGGAAACAAGATCGACATACCATATGCAGCTTCGGAGGAAGAGTTGCGCTACTACATGGGCCTAACGAATTTCACAACAGGCAAGGGGAAGGTTGATCTAGACGGCTTAAATGTCCGCCCTCTCGAGGTTTTCATGTGCAGCATTGTCCGCAAAATGGGTTATGGTGAGGGTTTCCAGTGGCTCTCACAGTACATCAAATAACATACAAAATGATAAATCATCTTATAGATAGTAACCTTCGTAGAGCTGTTGCTATGTCTCCGTTATAGTATTAGCTTGTGTTAGAGCCTTGAGGGAAAGTTAAATATAGTTGGTGAAAGTCTAATACGTCAATATTAGCTTGGAAACTTTCTGTGTGCTGTAAGTATGGCTGTAATATATAAGTTAAAGCTGGGTTTTCTAGTACAATGGTTTTGTTGGTTTTTCATTGAAGGCTGGCTGCGGTCTATGTTTTTACTTTTTAGACTTTTTAATAACTTGGCTGTCCAGGTGGTCCTCTCTGGCAATTGAATCATATTAATAAGGCCAAATTTTCTTTACATTTTTTTGCTTCAATAAACGCGGTCGTGGTCCATGCCATAATCAATCAATTCGTCATAGTAAGCGTGGTTGATGAACAAAAAATTATGATGGAGGATGCACCACCTACTTCGTGCTTTCACCTACTCCCAATAAAATACTATGCCCGTCCTTTTTCATACTCGCTGTAGAAGCCAATCAACCGTACTCGAAGGTATTCGTGGAGGAGGTTCTATTTAATATTCCTTTATAGCAACCATAAGCCAAGGAGGATGAATGAACTTGTGCGCACAGCCAACACAAGAATGCCACGAAAGGACATCTTCAAATTTATGTTTCAAGAAATTCGACTCAAAATTCTAGTGGCAAAATAAAAAAAAAAGTAAACTCATTCGACTGAGTCTTGCGCTGTTTGGCACAACCATATAGATTCTGTTATCGCAAAAACAAGAATGGTGAAGTACAGACCCCGTATTCATTATTTAGACAGAATATTGCATTATACAATGCTATGAGAAATACTACCTAAATTCAGTTTCCATCCATGAACTTAGAGCCTAGATCTTGAAATGGTGTCAATAACAAAGAGTATCCAAACGCAAAAGCCAGGAAAGACTGGATTACACGAGACTGAAATTATGACCCTTTCAAAAATCTTAAAACAGTTGAAAGGGCCAACAAGAGTGCACACTTAACCTACAGGCATTTACAAATGTACAGGTTGAATACACTTAACTTCTTCACCGAGTCATTTATGGTCCAAAAGTGTCCTCGAATATGTCAGATTTCCAAGCTTCCAAACGTCAATGAAACCCGCTTCTCGTCCTCTTCAAGTGTCCATTTCAACCTCTGGGTGAAGTAACCCTTCGTATTCCAGCTGCACAAAATAAAATTTGATCAGTATATCGTACACACTTAGATGTAACTCCATTAATTTTCATTGTAAATCACTCACCCTTGCTTGATCATGTGCCATCTTCATCCTCCTATAATCTTCTTGTGCTTTCTTTGACCGAAACATGGCTTGAACCCGTACAACTGATCTCTCAACACGCTCTTCAGCTTGTTTACGGCTGGCTCTATAGAAGTCCTCCTCTACATCACTATCTTGCTTCTGATCCTCAACTGCTTCGGCACCAGGGTCAACTTGAAAACCACGGAAACCTTTTCTTTTTAATCGCCAGCGCAGAATTGCTTTCTCAAGCACCCCAACTGACCAGAGAATCTTACGATACTGCTTCCTTACTTGGAAGCCTCGGAAGGCAGCCTGTATCAGAAAATAATGCAATGTAGTCAATTATTATTTTCTGGATCTTTCATATTAGTATAACCTAAAAGCATGTCACAGATAGGGATTTGGAAGGGAACAATTAATGTGTAATTTAGTGCCAATAGTTGTTAACTACTCAGATTCTCTACAAAATTCTGATCTGAATGTCAACAGACCAAACATGCAATTGGGGCCCAGGTCAACCATCACAACATTTTCTATTCGTGCAATAAGTTAAAAAAGGGGATAAAGAATTACTTGAATTTTGATAGCTTGACGACGCTTATTAAGAAAATCTTTACGAATTTTCCATGAACGGAACCTATGTTGGATGTGGACAGCAGCTGCCATTTTTTTCCGTGTATCAAAGTTGCGATATGCATGCTGAATCTTCATTGCAGCAATTATACTTTGTGCTTCATCCTCAGGATTGGAAAACTGAATTGCTTTAGTCTGTACTTTTAGGGAGTGCTCCCTGAATGCAGCTTGAATACGTGCTGCTGCTGAAGCAGCATTCCGGTAAGCTGTCAAAGTATCCTTCAGATTAAGCTCATCCTCAGTGAGGTTCTGAGTATTTACAACCTCAGTTGTGCCTGTTGGCAGTGTTCCACTAATATTTCCAGCTATGGTCATATCATTGAACTGCGCTACTAAAGCCTTTTCTGAAACATAAGCTGCTAAGCCCTCATAACCCCGCTTAGATGCGAGATCTGCAACAGTGCATCCACCAGGATTTTCTGAGGTGGGGTCTGTGACTAAGTTTGGCTTTGCCCCAACTGATAAAAGAGTTGCAACCATTTGCTCCCTGCAAATGGAAATTATTGTACATTGATCTCCAATAGAAACAATCAAGAGGATAAGAAAAAACCCTCAAAAAATAGAGTGGAATCATATGCTCCCTATCCATTTATATAATGCACAAAGGATTTCCAAATTGAAGTTATTTTTAACTACATATAGCCTCTTTACATCTATGTATTTTAGAAAAGTAAACAGTGAAACATAAAAATACTAAAAAACAGAGCCAACTTCTCATAGTGAGGTTTAATGAAAGGAAGTTATAGAAGTTACTAATTTGAGCCCATGAGGAATAAGATACAATAAAGAAAATCTCTTCAGCAAATTAAAATGATTTTAGTAAAACGATACCTTCCACAATATGCAGCCCAATGAAGAGCTGTCCACCCATATTTATCTCGAAAATCCAATGATAAGCCTGACCATGAAAATAGATGAATAGCCCATGTGTATCCAAGAATAGCACACAAATGTATTACTCCTTGACCTTGACTATCATATTCAGTGGCTTTACATCCTTCAACTATTTTTTCTACAAGCCATTCTTTTAACTTGTTCTTCAAAGTGAGTTCAAACAAACTGTCTTTCACTTCTGGAACTGAAGTCGTATTTTTTCCAATTAACTTGTTCAAATATGCCCAACTATTGCAAATATGAGAGGTTTTCAGAATAAACTTCTTAGCCTCTGTCAGGGCATTTGGTGACACTTTACCAGATAAAATGTTAGGGCCCTTGGATGTAGAGAAAAGAAGACAAGCAAGCCTTGTCTGAAGTTGAAACTCTTCCCACTTAGCCTTGTCTTCTGACAAAACCACCGGCTCATGCACTAAAGGAGCACGATACTCAAAATTAAGAATTTGGCTGATAGGTTTATGGCCATCAATACTCATATAAAGGTTTACTAATCCAGGAGAATGTGGTGATACCAAACAGCGGTACACCCCAACCTGAACAACATCTGCAGGCAGACATACATCACCACAGACACATAACAAATTGGACTTGGCAAGATGTAAATATTCCTCGTGAAAGAATCCAGTAATTAGAATCTGCAACAACGACTAAATTAGAATCAAAATTTTACAGTAAACATTAGTAAAAGCTTTAGCCCAAAAAAAATCCATCCAGAAAAATCACAATATTATACACACACATCAGATAAACTTTGCAATAGAATGGTCTAAATGAACTTTCATGATCAAAACTGCAAAAATTGAAACAGAGATATTCAGTCCAAATCCTGTCTTTCCTTAGGTAAAGCAACACATGCACTCGTGCAGTGATGAACAAATTGAAACCAGAGATTCGATTAGCCTCATAACACATTGGTCTTCAGAATTCACAGAGATTATGACAACAGTAACTAATCTTGCAGGTAAAACATTCACAAACATTCTTCCACCATGCTTAGGAGAAAGGACTCAGTAATTGCACAAAATTTTAAATGCACCTAGTTTTCTTAACTAAATTTTAAATGAGATTAGATTATTGAAGTTCATAAACTAATTCTCAGAGATCATGGTAGCAAATTGTTGCAGGGCTTTCTACCGTAACAGCTTTCAGGATTTCATTTACATTCTTTTCATTTTTTTTTTTTTTTTCATTTTTATTTCCTTTTCATTAACTCTTAATAATTATTCAGCATTCAACTATACTTACCAATAGGTGAACCTCATGGTACCAACTCAAAATGCATGAATCTTGATTGGCATGTATTGTTCAGTTTGAATAAAGCCTGAACAATGCCACGAAACAAGCTGTAATCTTAAGATTTATCTATACCCAAATATTTTCATCTCATTTATAGATATATTATCCATACCATCAAGGACCAAGCCTCTTGTCCCTTCTATTTATTTATTTTTATTTTGAAAAAGTAAAAGGTGCTAATCAATGTAGGAGCCCTAAATATAGTCTGTTGAGAGAGAACCACCAACCATAAAAAATACAAAAGACACTAACAGAGGAAAGTAGCCAAAAGAAATACCTTGGTCTTTTCAGTTGAAAAGGCCCATGCGGGTGCAACATCTGTTATGTTAAAGATGTGATCATAAACAGTGTATTGCTGATCACCAGATAAAATTGATGATTGAAGAGGGTCATCCACTGAACCCGGAGAGTCAGTAATGATATGGTTCATCCATTTTCCAAAACTGTCCTGACTCTGCAAACCATGACTGGCCAAAATGTCCAGCGTATCACTAGTGCACACCGTAAAATCCTTTCTCTCTATGTCTAAATTCACCTGACTCCCCATAGTTTGACCATAAACTCCTTCCAGAATATTGAAATGAGCATTGTCACTCCTAGTAATTGGCTGAGTTAGATTACCAACAGAAGAAACTTCTGCAAACAGATCATGGGCTGGAACAGAGCCGCCCTGCAAAGATAAATTAGTATATCGTTAATTCTCTGCTAACAAATATACGCAACAAATTAAGTGGTTCAAGCAAATTTAATGACATTAAGCTGTGCAATATTGTGGCTAAGGTTTGCTCATCATGGTGTCTATAAGAAGTAAAATATGAAATAAAAGTGCTACAGTGCATCAAATCAGCTAACCAACTGGATTGTGAGCAACTGAGCAAATGTACCCTCAAACTGAAGTTACTTTATGGATATTTTATCTGCTCAATGTAAAAATTACCACATGAAAAATCAAGGGAACAAAATATTAAGATACTTGAATTTTAGTTNAAATGCATGAATCTTGATTGGCATGTATTGTTCAGTTTGAATAAAGCCTGAACAATGCCACGAAACAAGCTGTAATCTTAAGATTTATCTATACCCAAATATTTTCATCTCATTTATAGATATATTATCCATACCATCAAGGACCAAGCCTCTTGTCCCTTCTATTTATTTATTTTTATTTTGAAAAAGTAAAAGGTGCTAATCAATGTAGGAGCCCTAAATATAGTCTGTTGAGAGAGAACCACCAACCATAAAAAATACAAAAGACACTAACAGAGGAAAGTAGCCAAAAGAAATACCTTGGTCTTTTCAGTTGAAAAGGCCCATGCGGGTGCAACATCTGTTATGTTAAAGATGTGATCATAAACAGTGTATTGCTGATCACCAGATAAAATTGATGATTGAAGAGGGTCATCCACTGAACCCGGAGAGTCAGTAATGATATGGTTCATCCATTTTCCAAAACTGTCCTGACTCTGCAAACCATGACTGGCCAAAATGTCCAGCGTATCACTAGTGCACACCGTAAAATCCTTTCTCTCTATGTCTAAATTCACCTGACTCCCCATAGTTTGACCATAAACTCCTTCCAGAATATTGAAATGAGCATTGTCACTCCTAGTAATTGGCTGAGTTAGATTACCAACAGAAGAAACTTCTGCAAACAGATCATGGGCTGGAACAGAGCCGCCCTGCAAAGATAAATTAGTATATCGTTAATTCTCTGCTAACAAATATACGCAACAAATTAAGTGGTTCAAGCAAATTTAATGACATTAAGCTGTGCAATATTGTGGCTAAGGTTTGCTCATCATGGTGTCTATAAGAAGTAAAATATGAAATAAAAGTGCTACAGTGCATCAAATCAGCTAACCAACTGGATTGTGAGCAACTGAGCAAATGTACCCTCAAACTGAAGTTACTTTATGGATATTTTATCTGCTCAATGTAAAAATTACCACATGAAAAATCAAGGGAACAAAATATTAAGATACTTGAATTTTAGTTACTGGGAAGCATATGAAGCTTCTAAACAGCTACATTGTAGAGTAACAGTTAACCCTCCCAGCATCAAAGTTTGAACTTAATATTGTGAACTACATATGTTAACACAATAAACAAGCTCCAAAGTCAAAAGACCAAAATTTAACAATAATGACAAAATCATGCTCAACTGTAGTAATGTTTGAGGTCAGAAATAGATGAGATTACTAGTGCAGTGAAAGAAAATAACAGAACTAAGATTAGAAACAAGAATTTCACATGGAAAGCAACAACTAGTCCAACGAAAAAATTCAAAAGCATGAACAATCCAGCTTACATTACTCACGCCCCCACTTATTGCAGAGTGATTTTGTTGGCCTAAGTATGAAACCTTGCCTGTCACCCAAAGATAGATAAGATTAAGAGAATTTATAAATACAAAGAACCCAAATATGTTCTTGATCAAACTACTGGCTACCCTGTAACTAGCATATTACCTCCACTGGTTACAGTTGAATTATTGGAATCATTTGCCACCACAAGATCATCCCATTCAAGTGTATTGATTTCAAGAAGTCTCAATTCATGATTTTGGACAGTTAGATTGTCATTTTGCTCTGTTGACTCAATAAAAGGTATAGGGCGAGTTAATTTCTGAACCAAGCTGAACTAAGAATTCCCATTTAAATCATCCAAAAATGCAACTAAGAACTAGAAAGACTTGACAATTCAATTCAAATTAATTCAACAACAATTACCAGCTAGTTCTTTCTCCCCAGCATAATATGCACGACCAGCTCCAGAATCAAATTCTTCAGGTAAACGCCATGGAGCAGACTGGTCTGAAACTGAGCTAGAGTGTGAATTCGGTGGGGTGGCTGGAGAACCCTGCAATTGTATCATAATTAACTAAGTATATAGGTGTTCGGAAGCACTTTCAGGACACTAGCGAATGGAAAAAGAAATGTATAAATCAACTTCCTCAGAGATGATACATTGAAAGTTGATGAGAATCCACTCCCAAAACTCAACAAAACAGTAAAATAATAACAGCCAGCAGCCAAGAAATAGGAAGAAAATAGATATGTGTATTGATATTCAACAAATTGACAACAATGGTAGCAAACAACAAAATATACCCAGCACATCAACCCAAAAGGACAAAATCAAAATATGAAAGGAAAAACAACGCTGGACTTCGAGGGCCAGCTCCTCCCTAATTGCTAACTTCAAGGGTTAGCTCCTCCCAAATTTCCCTGTATTCTTCTCTGCCCTAATCAGCTCTCTGCCTCTCTTTTTATCCTCCAGCTCTCTCTCTCTCCCTAACTGAATTCTTTTGATGTCCTAACCCCCAATCGCCACCTGTCCTAGCCTAAACCCATGGAAGTTTCCAGCCAACATCCCCTCAATCCATTACTTGCTATCTTATTTCACTTTTCCTACACCCTCATTATCCAAGTCCTATCATTACCCTCCCCAAGCACTACCACCTTGTCCTCAAGGTGGGAAGATGGAGATTGTCTACCCGACACCATCCCGCTCCTCCACTCCTTCACCGCCCTCTTCTTCTTTACCCAACTCTTCCTCATCTTCTATCATTCGCCGAAAAGGGGTCGATTCGTTGTTGATCATGGGCGTTGACCCTGAGCAGGAATGATTTTCGGTGAAGCTTCGTCGAATATGAGTCTGATTTGGGGAATAGGTATTAATCTGGCTATTAGATCTGGGTAGGTCAAAATTGAATTGGGTTTTGGCCTGGTCTTCAAGCCTGCAAAGACTAGAATAACTTTTCAGCCCAGTTATATTTGTTTTCCCATGTTTGCTCAGCCCATATTTTAAATCCTCCCAAGCCCAATTTTTTTCCTCTATTCTTTGGGCCCACTTAATTAATTGGACTATTGAGTTGGATTGACCCAATCTTTCTTCAACCCTAATTTCAGGTTTCAGCCCAGTTACAACAGCAGCCCTCAAAATTTCTTCTTTCTCTTCACTTAACAGGGCTGAAACAACCTCAAACTTACTCTGATCTTCCTCCACCAAGCCTAGCTGCCGAATAGATTCATAAGTTCCTCCTGCCTCCGTTTGATTTCCCAGATTTTGGTTGTCAATAGTTCTCGATGACTGTGGAACTTCCGGCGATTTCTCTCGATCTCTTCTCCTTACTTCTTCTTCATCTTTCCTTCTCATCCAAGCTCGTATTTCCATCAAACCATCCAGAACAACACCAATATCTCTCCCAAGTTTTGACACTTCCCTCTCAACATTTGCTATTCTAACTTCCATTCTTGTACCAACCATCCCACAATCGAACTACTCTGATACCAATTGATGAGAATCCACTCCCAAAACTCAACAAAACAGTAAAATAATAATAGCCAACAGCCAAGAAATAGGAAGATAATAGATATGTGTATTGATATTCAACAAATTGATAACAATGGTAGCAAAAAACAAAATATACCCAGCACATCAACCCAAAAGGACAAAATCAAAATATGAAAGGAAAAACAATGCTGGACTTTGAGGGCCAGCTCCTTCCTAATTGCTAACTTCAAGGGTTAGCTCCTACCAAATTTCCCTATATTCTTCTTTGCCCTAATCAGCTCTCTGCCTCTCTTTTTATCCTCCAGCTCTCTCTCTCTCTCTCTCTCTCTCTCTCTCTCTCTCTCTCTCTCTCCCTAACTGAATTCCTTTGCTGTCCTAACCCCCAATCGCCACCTGTCCTAGCCTAAACCCGTGCAAGTTTCCAGCCAACATCCCCTCAATCCACTACTCAACCATTTGGGCTGGGCCATGGGTCTTTCATGGGCACTCTTCTTGGAAAACCGGCTTGCCAAGGGAGGGTGTCCAAGCCTTTATAACCCACATGCCCACCCTTTTCTCTTTCAATGTGGAATCCTAACAATCTCCCACGCTTCGAGACCCAACACCCTCGTTGGTCTTCTTTCCAGAGAGCGCCGGGCCTCATCGGCCTTTACTGCCCTCCCTTTGAGTCTTACTTCGCCTAGAAGCCTGTCAGCAACTCTCCTTCTCAACCCCTCAGGGCGCCCATTGGGTCCTGCTGCGTGGGCTCCACGTCAGCCTCTTTACCCCTTGGGTGACTTCGCGGATCCCCTTTCCTTGGTGTAACAGCCCGGGCCCAAAGTCAGCCTGCCACGCGTGCGCAGGATCATGCTCTAATACCAATTTATAGGAACCCACTCTAATAACTCAACAATTTGGGCTGGGCCATGGGTCTTTCATGGGCTTGGGTAGAACTCTCCTTGGAAAACCGGCTTGCCAAGGGAGGGTACCCAAGCCTTTATAACCCACATGCCCACCCTTTTCCCTTTCAATTTGGGATCCTAACAAAAGTTTATATAAAACAGATAATATTACCAGCTCTAAAACTGATACCATACTCACAACTGGAACTTAAAGTGTTTCTTAAAAAAATAGGAACACTTTGTTCTGATATAACCTGATCCCTTATTGAGGTAAAAACCACATGCCATTGCATACTTATATTATGACTTACTGCATCTAAGGAAAGATGGCTCATAGAGAAATGACTGAAATCATATGCAAGATGTAGACATTATTCCAACAAAGAACCCATTCATAAAAAGCATTAGCACAGCTGATGTGTTATCATACAACCTACCTCCTGAGTTTCCCGATAATGAACAAGGACTATGTTTTCCAGACTCCTGAAACATAAAAGACAATGAAACCAAAGTCAGACTACTCATAAGCAACCTTACATCCTACACAAGAGGAGAGAGAGAAAGAGAGAGAGTGCATCATCTTTTATTAGAAAGTAAATAATGCATGTCAAAAGGTTGGAACAGTTCACTGATAGATCCACAAGATTGCATACTTATCAAGTAGCCAATAACATCTGCGAACGAAGGTTGGGCTATCTTCACCATGTGCATAGTATACATGAATCCTCTCTTCATTACCAACCTGGACCATGACACAGAATGACAATTACATCATACTGGAGCCTGCTAAAGGCATGGAAAATAAGTAAAATATTTCTTTGGAGTTCACTGGTCCAAACATTTTCCCAAAATTTTTACTTAATAAATAAAGGAAAAAAGCATTTCAGAGTCATTAAGAGACATCAAAAATTATACCAATCAGAACTTTCGATAGATTGAAAATCCACTTGCTTTCTTGCCAATTTTTGGTTTTCTTACTCTCACTAAATTCTATCAAATATCAAATTTAAATCTCAAGATACCCAATTAAGAAAGCTAAAGCAGCTTATAGTGAGGAAGGTAGAGATAAAATGACAAATTATAAAATGAGAGAATCATACTTTTAGGTGCTCATGAGCCTCTTTAACAGTCTTCCCATCCTTTTTCTTCTTCCAGTTATGACCATCTTTCCGGAAATTCCTAAGCATCTTCCGGTCAAACAATACAACAGTGCCACCTGTTATATTACAAGAAAATTGATATATTGTTACAGGTAGTTGGTTTTAGCAGTTTATGAACCAAGAAATATTGGGAGAACACCTGCAAATTTCATCAAATCCAAGTGCACTGATTATACAATATCTTAAGAGTTAACAATCAAATAACACAGAGGATTAACTATTTTAAAGTATTATGTACGCTTGAAGTTTTAAGGGATGTAACTTGGTGTTACTCCTATTCCCAACATATAGATGCAAATGGTTTATTGGCTCACTAAGATCAACTAGGCACTATTTACAACATTAAAAATGATAATTCATAGACAACCCCAATTAGTTCAGGTTTGCAGCTCAGCTAGTTGAGTTATGATAACAATAGCATTCTTAGCCAATCTCAACTAATATGGCCCTGAGGTTTGGTTCAATTCAGATGCAAGGACAAAAGCAATTCCCAAAGAACAAGAAAAAATCATGGAACAAACAGGAAGTGAATGTTACAATTTGTCACAGAAGTAGTGAGAACTAACAACGTGACAGGGTGTAATCACAAAGTCTAGTTTGAGTCAGTTTATGAACAGGGAAGCAATATAGACCTAAACGTTTTACATTCACGTTTGCAGTAAAAAAAAATAGTTACTTTTCGGCAAGTTCACTGGCTTGGCATTGATGCTGAAATGCTTGCTATTACATAATATAGCATGAATTTCATTTGGGCGTAGCCATCTCGTTTTTGCTTCCTCCATCATGGTCCCAACATCCAAATCTGCCCAAACAAGAAACCAATAAAACCTTTATATTCTGCCAATAAAACCTTTATATTTTGAAAACATGAATGAAACTTTACCACAATACAGCAAAGAACCTTGAGAATGCCACATATTCTCACAAAAATAGCTGAAATTGGTATTAAGAATTATTTCTCTTGCTCCAAAGAAGTTGTTCAGCATATGAATTACTAATTGTTATTCTTTTTAACCCAAAACTAACTCCAACCTTTTTACTTCCAGATACTTAATTCAAACAGCCAGAAAAACACTTTCAAATGTTCGTTTCCAATACCCAACTATCAACCAATTCAAACAACAGACACCTAAAATCGACAGTCGAGTACATCTATATCCACAATTAAAAACTCAAAACCACAAAAGTTGAAAAGTGTCCGCACCTCTCAAAGTATGGAATCCATGAATCTCCGAGCCGACAAGTCGCTCACCCATCGCGTCAGACTATCAGAATTACGCTAATTTCGCACTCAACACTCAATCAGACAACAATTATTCCATCAACTAAACGCCTCGAAACCTCAATCTTCCAGTCTCCCTCTCTATCTCTGCACATGCACACA
Source organism: Pistacia vera (assembly GCF_008641045.1). Taxonomy (NCBI): domain Eukaryota; kingdom Viridiplantae; phylum Streptophyta; class Magnoliopsida; order Sapindales; family Anacardiaceae; genus Pistacia; species Pistacia vera. The sequence continues at coordinate 1,005,358 of NW_022195444.1, read as the reverse complement.
TACATAGTTAAATACACGTATACATACACAAAAACTTTCAATAAGTCGATCAACAAACTGAAACGCACACACAAGGCAAAGAGCAAAAACAGGTGAAATTTACCTGAGTGATCGCAGAGAGTGTTGTACGACTTCTTGTTTGAAATGGAAGAGAAAAAAGAAAAGGCTGAGGGATATGGAGGTCGTCGATTATAAATAATATAGTCAACAAATATTTAATTAATTGTAATTACCAACGAATAGTAGAAAAGATAAGGGAGAATTACATTTTCCCGCCCAAAGTTTGACATAATACTTGTCACCCACCAAGATTCAAAATGACACTTTCCTACCTTTCGTCAAGTTTTGTTAGTATTTTCTATTAATATTTGATTGAAAAGACGAAATTACCTTTAAATAGTTTCTTTCTTATTAGTTTATTATAAATTAAAATTTAGTTAAATTAAAGTCTTTACTCGATTATTTATTAGTTTAGGTGTAAAAATTTTTTTTTCTTTGTTTATTTAATTAATTAGGAATATTGATTTTTTATGTTAATTAGAAAAAATGAAAAACATTATATTATGAAAAATATTATAAATTTAGTAGATTATTGAATAATAATGATGAAATATAGATGATATTATAAATAAATAAATATTAAGGTAATTTAACTTTAAATTATTCCATAACATTATTCTTAACTTTTTAGGTGAGGCTAACTATTTTTTCCTTTTTGACTTTTTGGCTAATTAAAAAATAATAAAAAATTTATAAAGTTAAATATTTAAGAGTATTTTTATTTTATTAGTAAAATATTATCAGAAAATATAACAAAATCTAATAAAGGGTGAAAAAGTATTATTTTGAAATTTAAAGGGTGAAGAAGTGCTATTTCACCAAACTTGGGTGGGAAAATGTCGTTCTCCCAAAAGATAATTTGATACGTCCAGTCCGGCATTTAAAGTGAGAGTGTACATGCATAACTATTAATGATGCGGGCCATTTCCTGCATTGCCTCTCCGTCAGTCTCTGATATGGCTTGGGCCCACCCTTTGTCCATTTGTCGGGAAAAAAAATTTGATTTACCGTTGATGGATCTTAATATTTGCAGGTACTTGATTGTGCTTTTGACCCCGAGTAGGGATGGGAGTAAAGGGGATTTTCCGGTTCCGGTCCGAAGGTCATTCGGGGAATCCTTAAAAAAAAAAAAAAAAAAAAGACCACTCCCCAAACGAAGAATTCGGGGATTTGGGGTTTTTTTTGTATTTATATAATTTATTTTATACTTTTATTATTTTTTTTTCAAATCATATATACCAACAAAAAAAATATATAATATACATATTAAATATAAAAACCATCACACTAAATATGATTTATTAATTTATTATAATCAATCAAACAACAAATAATATATTATATATATATTATATATTAATCGTAAGATTATAGATAATAACATATTATGTATAAATTATAATATACAACATATATATATTAATTATTATTATTATATAATATATAATTAATTTTCAAATATTAAAATTAATATATATATTATTATATAGGGCGGGGCGGGGCAGGGTAACACCTATCCCGGTCCCGATCTATCCCCGAATTTTAGGGTCAAATTTGAGTCCGATCCCAACCCGAATCCCAAAATATTCAAGAAAAATCTGTCCCATTCAAAGCGGGTTGAGGCAGATCCCTGCAGGACCAGGTTTTGTGCCCATCCCTAACCCCGAGTGCACCAGATCTTTTCTCTCCAGTAATTTTACATTGGATCTTAAGTCTTTACTAATGTGTATGCACGAAGAGTAACACTAACTTTATGGAAAATCATTTTCACAAAGTGAGGTGATTCATATCATTTATTATTATTTTATTTAAATTATTTAATTGATTTTTATATAAATTCATGATCATAATTTAATACATCATATTGTAAGAAACACTTTGTATAACATTTATTTATAAGTGTAGTATTATTCTGACGTTAAATATAAAATATAGGTGCCTGATTGTTTTACTTTTTTTTCTATATCCTACCTAAAATATATATTTGTTTTCCTATTTTCAAAACTTAATCTTAAATTATTTAACTATTTTAAACCCCCTAGATTTATTAATTTAACTAAAAACCCCCCAAATTTTTTTTATAAATTGGCAAAAACACTCCACCCACCCACATTTGCTAGATTTCAGCCACTATCGCCAGAAGGTAGTCGAAATCTATTGTAATGGAACGCTACCGGTTGGTCTGACCAATAGTGCGCTGACTAGCCTTTTTCGGTCAGATCCACTGTAAATCTGACTGGAAAAGGTGGCCAGATCTTTAGCCACATCCGATCGTCAATGACGGCCAAAGATCCGTTGTTGACAACCAGATATGGCCGTAGATCTGACATTTTCTGATCATATCCATGGTGGATATGGCCTTAAAAGGTCATATCGGCACACGACTGGCCATATCCAGCTGGTCGTGTGCCATTACAATAGTTTCTGGCCACTTTTTTATGGTAGTGGCCAGAATCTGGCAAATGTGGGTGGGTGGATGAGGGTGTTTTTGTCAATTTCTGAACTTTTTATTGTAGGGGGTGTTTTTGTTAATTTTCAAATTCTACCTCGTAATAACAACTCAACTTAACTTTTTCAAAAATTTTACTCAAAATAATAAAACAAACACAGCCTAAAATTTTATTCAATAATATTGTATTTCTTACTATTAATATAGTGTAAAATATTATTAATTAGAACCATAACTTTATATAAGTGATATTATTATAAACTTGTTGTTTTTTAAGTAATTCAAATTTTTTATTGAACGATGTGTAATCTTGTTTAGACTTTAGATATGTGTTGTGTGAGGATGTGCGACCAGCTTGAAGCAAGCTATAGCTTGGCGCAACTTGTGAGACAACAATCAAGATGAATCGAGCTGCAGTTAGATTGAAGCGAGCTGTGTTCAGGGTGAAGCGAGTTGGTTGGCAGTTATCTACTAAACCATGGACATACCTTATATCCCAAAGATAAGCACTGTCCCCTAAAATCATGAGAACATCCCCTACAATTTCAACCTGCCAATCATGCCAAGGATCATGAGTTGATTCTCTAAAATCAAGTCATTATCCCGAAATCCTCTCTTGTAACCGTTATCATCTTATAGTATACATACCAAAAAAAAAAAAAAAAAAAAAATCATTGTATGGGGTTAGAGAGTTTAGGAAGCAAAGAGTATTATTGTGACAATTTTCATTGTAATCACAAATATATTAATATCACAACAGTGTATGTAGACTTAATTTAACTTGTCAAACCACTTTAAAAATTGATTATTGTTTTTTCTTTCTTATTCCCTGTTGATTATATTAATCATACACATAACGAACTCAATTTAGTTAAGATCAATTGAGTATCTCGAGTTGTGAATTTTCGTAACAACAACATATAGCATCACTTTTACTTTTAAAGTTATTACAAACTATTTAAAGACTTTTACTTTTAAATATAATTAATTTTCTTTTTATAAAAGAATCATAAATGATAATTATATAGTTTTCTTGGCATCAACATTGTTAGATATGATCGTGAAACCAATCCGACCCATTCAATGTTTTTATGGATTTGGTTTGGGTTTTAAAGGCTTAGTTATGACAAATCTACTCGAGATACTTTCATATATAATATTGTTTAGTTCAAAGTTTTTTAATTGAATAGTGAAACCAAACCAACCTATATAAAATTTTTAAATTTTTTATTTGGTTCTGCTGTGTATTCCAATACCTTAAAGAGTAAATGACATATTCCCACCCGAGGTCTAGCGAAACCCCAAGTTAATACCCTTGGGTTTGTTTATTCCAAATACTCACCCTTAAAGTAACACCATTTTCATTATTTTAATAGTAAAGGGGTAAAATGGTAATTTTATTTTTATCTTCCTTTCCCATTTCTTTCTCATCTTCGTCGCCTCCTCCCATATTCTTCTTCTTCTTCCCTTCCCATTTCCTTATCTCCACCTCCTCCTCCCATCTTCTTCTTTTTCCCTCCACACCTCCCATCCCATCTTTTTCTTTTTCCCTCCATTACCACCAGCTCCCATCTTCTTCTTTTTCCCTCCACACCTCCCATCCCATCTTTTTCCTTTTCCCTCCATTACCACCAGCTTCATCCCCCAACCCTCATCAAAACCCCATCAACCCCTGGCCGCACCAGATTGCCATTCACCAGTCATCCTCGGCCCTTTTTTGGCACTTTTCGGTGACGAAATTACCCCTACCCCATTTTTTGACTTCCCGACGCCTCATTATCCCAACCTACTACCCCTTCGACAACCTTGACTGCCCTTTTCGCCATTACCCTTCACCTTAAGTGTTGCACTCCGCTAGCTTCTTTCCAGCCAACCCCATCACAGAAAATTTTCATCGAGCCCACCATTCGACTCATCAAAGAGCCCTCTACAATAACCCCATGCTTTTCGTCTCTGATTTCTCACCTTTTAATGCCGATTGAAGCCTAATTTCCCCAGGGTTTTTATTTTGTTTTTTATTGAAATGGTGTGATTTTTGGTGGTGGCTGTTGGATTTGGAATGAGGTGGTTTGGCCGATTTTGGTGGTTTTGGGATGGGGTGGTTTGGAATGGGTTGTGGTGGAGGTTTGGAATGAGGTGAAGGGCAGTTTAGTAATAGCATTTGTCAGAACCCAACAGTCAGTAACTCTGTTACTTTAAGGGTGAATATTTGGAATAAATGAAACTAGGGGTATTAACTTAGGATTTCACTAAACCTTGCGTGGGAATATGTCAGTTACTCTTTCTTAAAACCGCAAGTCAAACCACCTAATTCTATTCAATTCAGTTTGTGTTTTCCAATTCAGGTATTTTGCACACCACCAATACAAGCATAGACATTTTTTTTTATTAAAGTCTCCGATCAAATTCAAACCTTTTTTATTGAAAATATTATTTGAGTTAAAGTATTTTGTATAAGAGAATTTTGTTAAGAGTAATACTACACTAACAAACACTTTTCAGTAATTTCCTCTCACAGATGCGACATGTCATCTCACAATTGATCAGCTCACATGGGTCTCGTCAGCCCAAAAATGGGTCCAGCTTGACCAAATACAAGTTAGCCAATTGCAAGCAGCTATGTCGTGTTTGTGAGAGAGTGTTAGTGAGAAGTGTTTGTCAAGTTATCTTTATTCTTTTGTTAATGTTGTGCTTAATTTCTTGGCAGTCAAATTTGTGCTGCGTGTCCTCCAGGTGTATCAAAGCCTGCCAGCCAGGATCCTCCCACGTGTCGTCTCATCAATGCTTATCTTCTCTTACAAGGTGATTATTGTCATTAGCATGGGTTAAGCTACCATTAGCATGGCTCGGTTTGTCATAAGTATGAAAATTACTAACTCGAACCCCTAATTAAGGGGATTATGCATGCAAGCAACCTTGTAATACCCATTCTCAACTATTGTCAGACGGACCAAGTATAAAAGGAGCCCATAACCTCTATTTCACAGGACGAATTCCAGTTTTAGTAAAATTCAAAAGGAATACGCACTCATACATGTAAAATAGCGTTAAGCGTTCTCTATTTGGCTTGCATCTATCCCTCCTATAATTTCTCTATATCTTATAATATCTCTAAATAATAACATAACAATGAATGTAAGTTTGGTTTTGATACTGTCGAACAACGCATATAGGAAAAAGGTAGAGTTAATAATATAAAATTAAGTTTAAAGCCAATTTTAAGCGGAGTAATGCTGCAGACACCGGGAGTAGTATATTGAATTTGTGCACTGAATGACGTAACAAAATATTGGCCGTCGATTAATATTAAGTTATAATTAATAGATGGTCAGGATTTCGCTACGTTATTCGGTGTATAGATTTGATGCATTACTTTCAGTGTCTCTATTATTTTCCTTTTAAGCGTGTTCCATGTTCTAAAGACTTATATAGAGTGAATTTGGATAATATATTATTAAAGTAATAAAATCAAATTTATATATTAAAAAGGTAAGCCAAGTGTAAGATAGCAAAAAGGATGATATGAGATATCCTGTCTCATCTAGTTTAAGTTTAAAGCCAATTTTAAGCGTGTTTCATGTTCTAAAGGATATCTCATATCTATATGGCTTTACAGTTTACAGTTACACGCGTGTTTCATGCTCTAGCAACAATCTTAGTTCTTAAATGAAAATATCAAGGAACACGAAGGACGTGGACCTGAATGCATGTGGTCACCGGTTCAGAAATTAATTTGACTAGTGACTGATTTGATCTTTCTGGCGGATCGACAGAGACTAACCCACTGGAAAAGCATCGCGTGTACAGTTCCACGTTGGCGAATAGCTGACCACACATTCTAGGAAGTTGAAAGCACGACATTGAGATTGGGATTGCTATAACGACACCACATTGAAAATATGTGGTGGATGATCGTTGATGGCCCTCCAATCCACTTAATTTGCCGAGAATATAGCACGAAGGGGTTTAAAATTCAAACCATTACAGAAAATTTGATGTGATTTCCTTAAAATTCAAAATTTCAAGCCGAGAAAATAAGAGCCATTCAATTTTTGCGTCTTGGAAATATGCATACACACTTATCAAGTCAGCACGAAATTAACCCTAAGTAGCAAAATTCAATAAGCCAATCTCACATAGCTACAAACTTTATGCAACGAGAAAGAAGGCAGTGTTAGGAAGAAAGCCTCCTTAGTTAATATGGTCGTAATAAGAGAAAATATACGTATGATTAGACAGAAACCAATACCATCTTTGTTGATTGTGCATAATTAGCATATGAGAAAATGTTACGAGTCTTAATCTTACAATATTTCTACTTGAAAATTTTGAAACGCAATGACACTAGCATGTTGTGCTTGACTTAGACAAATAAATTTATATTTATAGTATGATACAATGATTTTTTTTATCTAATTCATTGTTTGATTAGCAAAATATTATTATATTATTGATTCGATAATATTTTAATTTCTACCCATGAGGGTTTTGTCGGATTATTAAACTTCTAATTTGTTCTCCGAAGTGATAATTTATCCTTACCATGTTAAACTGTGTTTTATATTTTTGTTTTAATTTCGAACCTTTAATTATTTTATAAACCCTAATTCTACATTTATATGTGTATATAAAAAAAAATATAGTTAAGTTTAAAATCAGAGAAAATGGATGTAAAGAAAAAAACCTAATTAAGTTTGAAATTGGGAAGGAAGAGTGCGAACAAAAAACTTAACTAAATTTAAAGCGCTGTTTTTGGGTATTAAATAATTTTAAAAAAATATATATATTTAACAATGGAGATATTAAATTACTAATAAATCAAATAGTGTAGATATGACTTTCGAAACTCTTTATGAGATTGTCCATGTGGTGATTAGGCCCAGCCCAACTACTTATAGGTAACTTGACGGTTCGCTTGGGGCTTTTGGATGTATTACTCAAGAGGTCCTGAGTTTGAATCTCCATGACTACTAATAAGGGGTAATCATTGGAGGCTTACCTAGTTGTTAACTTTAGGACCCGGAGAGATTAGTTGGGGGTGTGTGCAAGTTAGCCCGGACACCCTCGGATAGCCAAAAAAAAAAATAAAAAAGATTAGGCCCAGCCCAAAAATGAAACTTTGATGGAGCCCATTGTGGCCGAGTGCCTTGCTGAAACAGAAGCATGATAACACCACAATCCAGATACCCCACGTCCTATCCCATTCAAGTATTTCTTAGCTTAAAAGCTAAAGAAGAACAACTAGCACGTAAAAATGCCGTTTCTCCTACTTTGAAAACCCTCCTTCTCCTAATCAATCAGTTGCTCACTCACTTTCTATTATTTTCACTCCAACAAAACTTCCTCAATATCTCTCCATCTTTTATAAAACTCATTCATTTCTTCATTTCTGATCACAGACTCCTCTTTCTCTTAGGCAACATGGAGACAAAATGGCTACTTCTTTTGACAATGGCGATTTTATCTTTATTAGTTTTTGTGCATGGAGATGAAGAGATGTCTTCGGTAAAGCCGATAGTGAAAATCGTGAAGGGCAAGAAGCTGTGCGACAAGGGGTGGGAGTGCAAAGGGTTCTCAGAGTATTGTTGCAACCAAACCGTATCTGATTATTTCCAAACCTATCAATTTGAGAACCTTTTCTCAAAGCGTAACACACCTGTGGCTCATGCAGTAGGGTTCTGGGATTACCATTCTTTCATCACTGCGGCTGCTTTGCATCAGCCTAAGGGTTTTGGTACAACAGGAGGGAAGCTTATGGGCCAGAAGGAAGTCGCAGCTTTTCTCGGCCATGTAGGGAGCAAAACCTCATGTGAGTATAAGTATAGATACACATATATGTTTTGGATTTATGTTGATTATTTCATAGATCATATTGGTAATAAGGTTATGATTTTCAGGCGGTTATGGAGTGGCCACGGGCGGTCCATTGGCTTGGGGTCTTTGCTACAACAAGGAAATGAGCCCTAGCCAAACATATTGTGATGAAAGCTTCAAATTCACCTATCCATGCACTCCTGGAGTTTCATATCATGGCCGTGGTGCCTTGCCTCTTTACTGGTATGAATATCTTCTAATTTTCTTTGCGTATATATGTATGTAATTTGAGGGGAAGATTAACGTTGTGTTTTTCCCACGCAGGAACTACAACTATGGAGAAACCGGAGAGGCCTTAAAGGTGGATCTGTTGAACCATCCAGAGTATCTAGAAGACAACGCGACATTGGCCTTCCAAACTGCAATTTGGAGGTGGATGACTCCGGTGAAGAAGCATCAGCCTTCGGCTCACGATGTCTTTGTTGGTAAATGGAAACCCACCAAGAATGATACCGTGGCCAAGCGGGTTCCTGGTTTTGGCACCACCATGAATGTTCTCTATGGAGATCAAGTTTGTGGCAACGGTGACGATCATGAATCCATGAACAACATTATGTCCCATTACTTGTACTACCTTGACCTGATGGGCGTTGGGCGTGAAGAGGCAGGACCCAATGAAGTGCTCGGCTGTGGCCAACAAAAGGTTTTCAACCCATCATCTTCCTCTTCCTCTTCATCATCTTCTTAAGCTTAATTAGTAAGTCCTTGATGGTGATGAATAAGATCGCACGTGAGCTAATCTTCGATAAGGGAGTGGGCAAGTGTTATTTTTGGAGAATGAATATTCAAAACTTTGATATTAATCTTCAATTGTGTGTAGCTCTATATGTTAGCATAGAAAAAGTATAATATTGTATATTGATTTGCTACTTCCTTTTGTTGCGTAAATTTTGAGATATTATTCTACCAAATTGTAATTACAATTGCATGTTATTATTATGCAATATTTTAATAACTGATCCAGGGTGAAATCCAACAGAGTGCTGGAGTTTTGGGTTGATCCATTGAATTGGTTTGACCGACAAGTCAAACCGGTGATGTCAGCATGTCCAGAGGTTTGAAATATAGCAAACACACCCTTAAGAAATTACACATAAGCCCTTACAGGTTTGAAATCCAGCAAACACACCCTTGAGAAATTACCAAAAGCCTCTACAGGTTTGAAATCCAGCAAACACACCCTTAAAAAATTACTATAAGCCCCTACATGTTTAAAATCTAGCAAACACACCCTTGTGATTTGGCCAAATGCAAATCAGCGGTTGATTGGTTGGTCGCGACGATAAACCAAATGCAAATCCCACTCATGGTTTGAGCCATTCCCCAACAAATTTGCCCAAGATATGGTCGAAATCGAACAATTTTCCGTAAAAAAATCACTGTGCGTGATTCCCAACCCATGCCAAATAGACATGTTTCCGACGTCAACAACACCCCCATCACCACGAAAACACTCCCTTCTACCTTCTTACCAAAACCCATCTCACCTGCTATTCATCTTGCCAATCGCCAGCAACAACCCACAGTTATGGCCACATGACTTTTTCCTTTTTCAATCGTTTCACACTGGAAGTCACCTCCGTCAGCACCTTTCGACTCACTGGCACTTCCTCTCCAAAACTCCCAACAGCCTTGCCATCATCTGCTCGCCAATCGTTGCCCTTCTCTCTAGGGTTTGCTTCTTCATAAAATTGGGGTTTTAAACAATGGAAATGGGTGAGCTAGCCCAATGAAGGCATTGGTTCCCAGTCCGACTGGTCAAACGGGTCGGGCTGGAGCAAGTTTTAGAATAGTGTTATTTGGTGAAATATATCATTAAAACATAAGGAAAAGAGAATAATTGTTCATTTAGTATTCATTTCTTGGGTAAAAAAAAAAAAAAAAAAAAAACACTATATGGGAAAGACGTATGCAGAAAATCATCTAGTGGACGATGGATACGGTCATCTTTCTAATTAATTTTGGTTGAAATTATAGAAATGATCTTATCTAACATCAGCACAAGTTCCTGTGTTCTATCTACAGCCTGCGGTCATCAGACGACACCAGTTTGTAAATTAATTTGTTGATAATTCTTTATCTATACAATTACGATCAATTGCAACAGGTTTGGAGGTCTTGGTCAACGCATAAAATGTATATAGCTATCAAGTTATTATTAAATATATAACATATTTTAGCCATTAACATGTTACAACTTACATGTGGAGTTATGGGGTACTAATGCTTGAAATGATCAAAGCTGCGGATCCACTCAGTTGACAATTTATAATATTAATTTGCTGTTGCCTTTTGTTATTGTTGTGTCATGTGTGTATGTGTATGTGTGCATATACCTAAAGAGATTCTTTTGTTTCCAAAAAATTGTAATTAATTACCACTTGTGTATTATTATTATTATTATTATTTATTATTTGGACGACAATACTGAACTGGAAATTGATTAGATCATTCTGGAAAAGCATAACTAGACAAGTCGGATTGGGATAAACTTACGTATATTAATCTCTTCATGGAAAGATGGGAAATCAAATTTGGAAACTAGGTGTCTTGATTAATTGTCAATTACAGAACTGTCCCCTAATTTGATAATGACAACCTTAATTTAATTTGCAGCCATTGGATTAAAATCATATTTCCCCTAAGTATTTGTCATAATTGGTGAAGCCCATGTGAACGAATAGTTAGTTGGGAAGATATAGTTAACCAACAATTTTGGTAAAATGCAATATTTAATATTATTCCACGTGTCCAATCCATTGAGCAGCCACACGCACCACATGCATCAATAAATTTTTAAAATCTGACCCTACAAATACCCGCTTCCAGCCGTTTCGTTTTCGTTCATTTATTTTTTCAGCTAGTTGCTAAAACTAAAACTCATACACAGAGACTCAGAGGTGGTGGTGAAGCTCCAGAGAGATGGCGGTGGGGAACGACATAGATGATCTTCCGAAGAACGCGGCGAATTATACAGCATTGACACCGCTCTGGTTTCTAGAAAGAGCAGCTACGGTTCACCCTTCTAGAGCATCCCTGGTCCACGGATCCGTGCGCTACACTTGGCATCAGACTTACCAGCGTTGCCTTAGATTCGCCTCTGCTCTTTCTAGACTGNACTATAAGCCCCTACAGGTTTAAGATCTAGCAAACACACCCTTGTGATTTGGCCAAATGCAAATCAACGGTTGATTGGTTGGTTGCAACGATAAACCAAATGCAAATCCCACTAATCGTTTGAGCTATTCCCCAACAAATCTGCCCAAGATATGGTCGAAATTGAACAATTTTCCGCAAAAAAATCACTGTGCGTGATTGCCAACCAATGCCAAATAGACATGTTTCCGACGTCAACAACGCCCCCGTCACCACGAAAATACTGCTCTCTACCTCCTTACCAAAACCCATCTCACATGCTATTCATCTTGCCAATCGCCAGCAACAACCCGCAGTTATGGCCACATGACTTTGTCCTTTTTCAATCGTTTCACACTGAAAGTCACCTTCGTCGCTACCTTTTGACTCACCGGCACTTCCTCTCCAAAACTCCCAATAGCCTTGCCATAGTCTGTTCGCCAATCACCGCCCTCCTCTCTAGGGTTTGCTTCTTCATAAAATTGGGGTTTTAAACAATGGAAATGGGGCCCTGGTTCCTCGTTCGACTGGTCAAATGGGCTGGGCCAGATCAGGTTTTAAAACAGTGTTATTTGGTGAAATATGTCGTTAAAACATAAGGAAAAGAGAATAATTGTTCAATTAGTATTCATTTCATGGGTAAAAAAAAAAAAAAAAAAAAAACACTATATGGGAAAGACATATGCAGAAAATCATCTAGTGGACGATGGATACGGTCATTTTTCTAATTAATTTTGGTTGAAATTATAAAAATGATCTTATCTAACGTCAGCACAAGTTCCTGTGTTCTATCTACAGCCTGCGGTCATCAGACGACATCAGTTTGTAAATTAATTTGTTGATAATTCTTTATCTATACAATTACGATCAATTGCAACAGGTTTGGAGGTCTTGGTCAATGCATAAAATATATATAGCTATCAAGTTATTATTAAATATATAAATATTTTAGCCATTAACATGTTACAACTTACATGTGGAGTTATGGGGTACTAATGCTTGAAATGATCAAAGCTGCGGATCCACCCGGTTGACAATTTATAATATTAATTTGCTGTTGCCTTTTGTTATTGTTGTGTCATGTGTGTATGTGTATGTGTGCATATACCTAAAGAGATTCTTTTGTTTCCAAAAAATTGTAATTAATTACCACTTGTGTATTATTATTATTATTATTATTTATTATTTGGACGACAATACTGAACTGGAAATTGATTAGATCATTCTGGAAAAGCATAACTAGACAAGTCGGATTGGGATAAACTTACGTATATTAATCTCTTCATGGAAAGATGGGAAATCAAATTTGGAAACTAGGTGTCTTGATTAATTGTCAATTACAGAACTGTCCCCTAATTTGATAATGACAACCTTAATTTAATTTGCAGCCATTGGATTAAAATCATATTTCCCCTAAGTATTTGTCATAATTGGTGAAGCCCATGTGAACGAATAGTTAGTTGGGAAGATATAGTTAACCAACAATTTTGGTAAAATGCAATATTTAATATTATTCCACGTGTCCAATCCATTGAGCAGCCACACGCACCACATGCATCAATAAATTTTTAAAATCTGACCCTACAAATACCCGCTTCCAGCCGTTTCGTTTTCGTTCATTTATTTTTTCAGCTAGTTGCTAAAACTAAAACTCATACACAGAGACTCAGAGGTGGTGGTGAAGCTCCAGAGAGATGGCGGTGGGGAACGACATAGATGATCTTCCGAAGAACGCGGCGAATTATACAGCATTGACACCGCTCTGGTTTCTAGAAAGAGCAGCTACGGTTCACCCTTCTAGAGCATCCCTGGTCCACGGATCCGTGCGCTACACTTGGCATCAGACTTACCAGCGTTGCCTTAGATTCGCCTCTGCTCTTTCTAGACTGTCTGTTGGACTCGGTAGCACGGTTCGCTCTTTATACTTGGACTTACATTCGTTTACATATTGATCATCGAGATAAAATAAAAAATGAAGAAAAAAAATTGAACTGAAGAATCGACTTCACCTTAATTCAGCAGTTTGTTTGAGCTCAGTTCTTTTTTTTTTTTTTAATTAAAAATTTTGATACGAGTTTTGAAGCTTTCGGAGTTGAAATTAGATAAAATATCTTTTTTTTTTTTCCTCCGAAAATCATGAATAGTGGCGACTTCTGGAAACCGTTTAAAACATTATTTATTTATTTATATTTTAACCAGTGGCGGACCAGCCTCAAATTTTTTTTTTAATATTAATATATAAATTTATATATTTTGGTCCACTCTAAAAAAAACCATATTAATGGGTAAAATTAATAATGTATAATAAATTTTTATTTTGACTCAGAAGAAATTTCTGGATTTTAACATCAACTTATTTAAAAAAAAAAAAAAAAAAAATTCGCGGCTCTGTTGCAAAGAAAAATCTAGTTTGGATGTGATTACTCAAGATAGTGTTTTACTGTCTTCTATGGATTCGTGTTGAATAATTTGACTGGTTGAACAATTGGGTGCTTTTGAATTCATCTGTTTTAATTTTTGAATTGTTAGTTAATATTGCTTGGAGTAAAATAGTTGATGGGTTGAAGGTAGATATCTGAAATCATCGAGTAATTTATGATGGCACTGGTACTCTGGTTCAGGTGCCACCTTGCATTGTGCTCTCTGAACATTGATAGTCAACATAGTGGTTTCTGATAGTCATGTCATCAAATTTGCTATATATTGAGGCAACTCATGCATTATTGGGCTTGTTTGGTCCCTAAACTACATGAGGATTCTGCTATATGAGGTCCTGGTTGAGTGGAATTTCCTACTTTCATCCACACTCATGCTTTAACTTGTTTGAATCAAGACTGGGCATTTTTTGGAAAACAGTTTCAGTTCTCATAAAATGGTGCTTCTACATTTATATGGACGACACAGGATAAAGAACTGGTGGAGTCTATGTCTCTGTTAATTCAAAAGGCCTCCTCTTGGTTGAATTTTTTTCTCTTTGAAAAGTATGTTGCTCCCTTATACATTGATTAAAATAGGAATTCTTTTCTGTTGCCAGTATGTATAAAATGTAGTTCGAAAATGCTGAAAGTGGAACCACTGACTGTCAAGAAGCTATTGTGAGAGCAATAGCCGTGGGTCTTTTGGTGGAAATTTCATTAACATGCATCTCCCAAAGCGATGCCTATATATTTGCTCCTGTTATTATCCTTAATTTCTGCCCTCTTTCCTCTCCCATTTTCTTTTTCATTTAAGCGCTGCTTCTATTTCTTGAATTTTTATACCCTTTACCTGTGGTATAAACTTCCATACTCAACTATTTAGTTGCCTGAAAATTCTTATTTTGTTGTTTATGTGTCCATGATATATCTTTTATGCTTAAAATGTGATGATCATTTATTATGTGGAACTTTAACAACCCTTATATTGATTTTTGGTCCTTATCCAATTACTTACTTTGAAAGCATAATTTTTTTTTTTTTTCAAAATAAATGTATGTTATATTTAGATGTCAACTTGATTATGACGCCTTAAGGGTTCTAATATTTGTATCTACTATCTTGGATCTGATGCATCGAGTTTATTTGCTGCTTCTTTATGTTGAATTTAGAGATTGATGGCTGCTTAATGTTTTCTCCCTGTCTTATGCTGCAGGTAGCCGTTATCGCACCAAATGTCCCGGCTATCTATGAAGCTCATTTTGGAGTTCCAATGGCTGGAGCTGTGTTAAATTCTGTCAATATTCGTCTAAATGCACAAACAATTGCCTTCCTTCTAGGTCATTCATCATCTGCTGTTGTTATGGTGGACCAAGAGTATTTTTCTTTGGCAGAAGAAGCTTTGAAAATCATTGAGGAGAAAAGCAAAGGCAACTTTAAGCCTCCAATTTTGATTGTCATAGGTGATGAAAGCTGTGATCCTAATGTTCTGGAATATGCTTTGGGAAGAGGCGCCATTGAGTATGAGAAATTCCTGGAAACGGGTGACCCTGAATTTGCTTGGAAGCCACCGCAGGATGAGTGGCAAAGCATTGCTTTAGGATATACTTCTGGTACAACAGCCAGTCCAAAGGGGGTGGTGTTGAGTCACCGTGGGGCATATGTAATGTCTATGAGTGGTGCTCTTATATGGGGGATGAATGAAGGAGCTGTATACCTGTGGACTTTACCTATGTTTCATTGCAATGGCTGGTGTTACCCTTGGTCACTTGCAGCTCTTTGCGGGACAAACATATGCCTTCGGCAGGTAAATCGGTGAGCTTAATGAGTGTGTTACATATTATTACTTGAAAGGATTATGTTCATTGCCATGATGTTAACCCTAAGTTCTGATTGTAAAAAAGTTATACTTACATAATTTGTTTTTCAAAAAAAAAAAAAAAAAAAAAACCTATAATGTGATTTGACTATTAGACCCTGTGGGTAAAAATTGGACTTCTTACATTTGGCACACTTTCTTCATCATAAGATTTTTTTGTTGACTTCAGCAATATCTTGACCAGAAAGGTAGAAGTCAGATTTTCTCACTATAAAAGAGCTTGAGGTGTTGCTTTGTCAACTCACCGCTTGCTATGCTAATGAAGCTGTGGTTTGAAGCAGCTGTTAGTTTCAATCATGCTATGTGTGTGAACTGATGATTTTCAGATATCTTTTCCATTTGGTTTTGTTCCCTCGGAGGTTGGGAAATATGTTTAAAGATTAGTAGTTCTTTGCTCTCCCCTAAGTCACTATTAAGCTTAGGCATAGGGTTTTACTATACTGTTCTGTACTGAAATCTACAATTTTACTCTTGAGATATTCATGTGCCTTAATTAAATTTTTTTCTGCAGGTGACAGCCAAGGCAGTCTACTCTGCCATAGCCAAGTATGGTGTGACTCACTTCTGTGCTGCACCTGTGGTTCTCAACACCATAGTCAATGCCTCACCAGAGGACACTATCCTTCCCCTTCCCCATGTTGTAAATGTGATGACAGCTGGTGCCGCTCCACCCCAATCTGTTCTCTTTGCAATGTCCCAGAAGGGCTTCCGTGTCACCCACACATATGGTCTCTCAGAAACCTATGGTCCTTCAACTGTTTGTGCGTGGAAGCCTGAGTGGAACTCGCTGCCACCTGAAACCCAAGCTCGCCTGAATGCACGTCAAGGGGTACGGTACATTGGTTTAGAGTTTTTAGATGTCATTGACACTCGAACAAAGAAACCTGTTCCTGCTGATGGAAAAACCATAGGAGAGATAGTGTTTGGTGGTAATAGTGTGATGAAGGGCTACTTAAAGAACCCGAAAGCCAATGAGGAAGCTTTTGCAGATGGGTGGTTTCATTCCGGGGATCTTGGTGTAAAGCATCCCGATAACTACATAGAAATCAAAGACAGATCAAAGGACATTATCATCTCTGGAGGTGAAAACATCAGTAGTTTGGAGGTAGAAAATTTACTTTACTTGCACCCTGCAGTTCTTGAGGCTTCTGTGGTGGCTAGGCCAGATGAACGTTGGGGAGAGTCTCCTTGTGCTTTCATAACACTGAAGCAAGGAGCCGATAAAGATGAGCCACGATTGGCAGAAGATATAATGAAGTTCTGCCGGTCAAAGATGCCTGCTTACTGGGTTCCAAAGTCTGTAATATTTGGTCCATTACCGAAGACGGCAACTGGCAAGATTCAGAAGCATATTCTAAGGGCCAAGGCAAAAGAGATGGGACCTTTAAAGAGGAGTAAGCTGTAATCATGATGATGACGAAACAGAAAACAGGCGCTTGGTGATGTTAGCTTTGATTTTGTGGAAAATTTATGCTTCTTGGGTATCTGCAATAAACGAAGCTCGTAATATTATAAACTGTGGACATAATTTAGGTGCTTATTCTGTCTCCTTTAAAAGACTTTTAAATAGTTAAGGCAAACAATATTATTTGAAAAATGTTATTCTGAAAAATTATTTTAAGTTGAGTTGAGTTGAATTAAATCGAATTGGATCTGATTCTGAAATCGTGTTTGGTAAAATATCTAAAAAGTATATTTAGAGTTTGATAAAATGTTGAATGGTTGTTTGATACATTTTCTTAAAATATTTTATAGTCTTTTTTTTACCCTCTATATTTGTTAATCTAACTAAATACCCTATACAATAAAAGTTTGAAAAATAACTGAAGCACCCTAGCTATCTAAGAGAATAGTCGGCCACCACAGTTGGATAGCAGTCAATAGTTGTAAGAACTGCGAACGACCGGTTGGATCTAGTCGGTCGTGCGTTGATTTGTTGTCTTCGGTTAGATCTACCGTGGAAAAAGCTAAATCTACAGCAAGATCTCTAGCCATTGTTAACGGTCAAAACCTGGTTGTCATCAACGGACACATAGATCTAACTGTTAATGATTGGATTTGGTCATAGATTTGGTTGGAAACGGCAAGATCAGTGCACAACTAGTTAGATCGGGATGTCGTGCGTCGTTCTTGCCACGACAACAACAATGGCGGTGATCAGTGATTGACGATGGTTGTTGGCAGATGATGGTGGTCTTGGGTGGATTAATTCAGATTGAAATGAGTAAAATATAATTGTTTTTAGTTGAATAGAGTTGGAAAAATATTTTGAGTTGAATAGAATATGATAATGAAAAACGAGTCCCAACGACTTTTCATTTTGAGACAAAAAATCCTATCTGAGTTGGATTAATTTATGAATGAATCGGTCCACTAAGTAAATAAATACATATTCTATTTTTAATAGCGTAACAAAGAGGCTAAATTTCTTGAGCAATGTTATAAGTTACTTTTGTTTTAAGCTTGGGAAAAAGCTGATATTTTGTAGTGGACTAAAGGTTGAGTTGTTTGTACCAATGATGGAGTAGGGCCAAGGGCCCTAAAAATGTTTGGTTACAAGTGAGGCCCAATAGCTAGTGTCAACATTGACACGGCAGACGGTAGTGCAGTGTTAAAATACCTCCAGCACTTTGCTCAATGTAAGTTGTTAAAGTGAGGAGAAAACAATGAGTTTGAAACATGAAAGATGGGAGAAAGAAGCAAGCGGGTGGAGACATGACGTTTAAAATAATATTCTCCTTTAGATCTCTTCTTGGATATGACGGTAAAATTCTCTTCGGGTTGAAGCAAAGGAGTGGGTTGACATTCCACGTGATTAATTTGAGTGACAAGAAATATGGCTTGGAGTGTTGGCAATTTTTATGAACCTTCATATATCTCGGCTGAAACAGTTCATCCTTTCCTCTGGTTTTCTCTTATCAAATAAAATCTGTGGTAGCCAATAAATACCGCAAAACAAAAATAAAAATAAAAATAGAAAGAAAGAAAAATAATTGTTCGTACACTATTATGTTAGATTTGAGAGGATAAAAGAGACAATTGATGAGAGCTAAAGTATGCTAGAAAAAATATATTTGAGAGGGCAAGAGAGACAATTGAATAAAGTTTACTCTATTTCGTAAGAATTGAAAGGGTAAGAGAGGTAATTGAAGAGAGGCGGAGTACGTCCAAAAAATATCTTAGAAAGGGCAAGAGATACAATTGAAGAGAGTTGTAATATGCAGATATCCTTGAAAAAGAAGAATTGAATTGTTTATATGAAGTTATTATGAAGTGTAAATACAATAACTATGTAAGGAAACATAATATTGCTATCAAGCTCTCCAAGCTATTTGATCGAGCAATACTTTCAAATCAAGCTCTTCATGCCTTCTAATCGAGCAATGCTCTCAGATTAAGCTCTCCAAGCTTTTTGATTGAGCTATGCTCTTAGATCAAGCTCCTCATGCTTTATGATTGAGTAATGCTCTCAGTCAAGCTCTCTACGCTTTCTCGAGCAATGCTCACAAATCAAGCTCTCCATGCTTTTTGATCGAGCTATGTTCTTAGATCAAGTTCGCTATGCTTTTTGATCGAGCCATGCTCTCAAATCAAGCTCTTTATGCTTTTTGATTGAGCTATGCTCTTAGATCAAACTCTCCATGCTTTTTGATCGAGCTATACTCTCAGATCAAGCTTTCCATATTTTTTGATTGAGCCATGCTTTTAGATCAAGCAATGCTCTTAGAACAAGCTCATCATGCTTTCTGATCGAGCTATGCTCTTAAATCAAGCTCTCCAAGCTTTTTGATCAAGCAATACTCTCAGATCAAGCTCTACATGCTTTCTGATCGAGCAATGCTCTCAGATCAAGCTCTCCATGCTTTCTGATCAAGCAATGCTCTCAGATCAAGCTCTCCATGCTTTTTGATCAAGCAATGCTCTCAGATCAAGCTCTCCATGCTTTCTGATCTATCAATGCTCTCAGATCCAGCTCTCCAGGCTTTTTGATCGAGCTATACTTTCAGATCAAGCTCTCCATGCTTTTAGATTGAGCCATGCTCTCAGATCAAGCTACTTATGCTGTCTAATCAAACAATGCTCTAAGATCAAACTCTTCATGCTTTCTGATCAAGCTATGCTCTTAAATCAAGCTCTCCAAACTTCTTGATCGAGCAATGCTCTCAGATCAAGTTCTTCATGCTTTCTAATCGAGCTATGCTCTCAGATCAAGCTTTCCATACTTTTTGATCGAGTCATGCTCTCAGATCAAGCTCTTCATGCTTTCTGATTGAGCCATGCTCTTAGATAATACTCTCCAAGCTTTTTAATCGAACAGTGCTCTCACATCAAGCTCTCTATGTTATTTGATCGAGCAATGCTCACAAATCAAAATCTCCATGCTTTCCGATCAAACAGTGCTCTTAGATCAAGGTTTCCATGCTTTCTGATCGAGCCATGCTCTCAGATCAAGCTCTCAATACTTTTTGATCGAGCAATGCTCTCACATCAAGCTCTTCATACTTTCTGATCGAGCAACGTTCTCAAATCAAGCTCTCCATGCTTTCTGATCGAGCTACGCTCTCAGATTAAACGCTCCATGCTTTCTGATCGAGCCATGCTCTCAGATCAAGCTCTCCATGCTTTTTGATCGAGCCATGCTCTCAGATCAAGCTCTCCATGCTTTTTGATTGAGCCATGCTCTTAGATTAAGCTTTTAATGCTTTTTGATCGAGCCATGCTCTCAAATCAAACTCTCAATGCTTTCTGATAAAGCCATGCTCTCAGATCAAACTCTCCATGCTTTCTAATCGAGCAATGCTCTTAGATCAAGTTCCCCATGCTTTTCGATTGAGCTATACTTTTAGATCAATCTCCATATGCTTTTTAATCGAGCTTTGCTCTCAGATTAAACTCTTCATGCTTTCTGATTGAGCTTTGCTCTCAGATCAAACTCTTCATACTTTCTGATCGAGTCATGCTCCTAGATCAAGCTCTCCATACTTTTTGATCGAGCAATTCTCTTAGATCAAGCTCTCCACGCTATTTGATCGAACAATGCTCACAGATCAAGCTTTCCATGCTTTTCGATTGAGCAATGCTCTTAGATCAAGCTCTCCATACTTTCTGATAAAGCTATGCTCTCAAATCAAGCTCTCCATGCTTTTTGATCGAGTCATGCTCTCAGATCAAGCTTTCCAAGTTTTTGGATCGAGTAATGCTTTCAGATCAAGCTCCTCATACTTTCAGATTGAGCAATGCGCTCAGATCAAACTCCATATACTTTCTAATCAAACCATGCTCTCAGATCAAGCTCTTAATACTTTTTGATCGAGCAATGCTCTCACATCAAGCTCTCAACGCTTTCTGATTAAGCAATGCTCTTAGATCAAGCTCTCCATGCTTTTTGATCGAGCAATGCTCTCAGATCAAGCTCTCTATGCTTTCTGATGGAGCTATGCTCTTAGATGAAGTTCTCCAAGCTTTTTGATCGAGCCATGCTTTCAGATCAGGCTCTAAAAGCTTTTGGATCGAGCAATACTCTGAGATCAAGCTCTCCATGCTTTCTAACTGAGCAATGCTCTTAGATCAAGCTCTCCATACTTTTTGATTAAGCTATGCTCTCAAATCGAGCTCTCTAAGCTTTTTGATCGAGCAATGCTCTCAGATCAAGATCTCTATGCTTTCTAATGGAACACTGCTTTGAGATCAAGCTCTGCATGCTCTCTAATCAAACTCTTCATGCTTTCTGATCAAGCAATGCTCTCAAATCAAGCTGTCCATGCTTTCCGATCGAGTAATGCTCTCAGATTAGGCTTTTTATGCTTTCTGGTGGAGCTTTGCTCTCAGATCAAGCATTCCATGCTTTCTGATCGAGCAATGCTCTTAGATCAAGCTCTTCATGATTTCTGATCGAGCAATGCTCTCAAATTAAGCTCCCTATGCTTTCTGATCAAGTGATGCTGTCAAATCAAAGTCTCCATGCTTTTTGATCGAGTCATGCTCTCTGGTCAAACTCTACATGCTCTTAGATCGAGCAATGCTCTTAGATCATACTCTCCATGCTTTCCGATCGAGCCATGCTCTCAGATCAAGCTCTCCATGCTTTCTGATCGAGTGATGCTCTCAGATCAAGCTCTACACGTTTTTTGATGGAGTAGTGCTTTTAGATCAAGCTCTTCATGCTTTCTGATCAAGCCATGTTATCAGATCAAACTCTCCAAGCTTTCTGATCGAGCAATGCTCTCAAATCAAGCTCTCCAAGCTTTCTGATTGAGTAATGCTCTTAGATCAAGCTCGCTATGCTTTGTGATCAAGCAATGCTCTCAGATCAAACTCTCCATGCTTTCTGATCGAGCAATGCTTTCAGATTAAGCCGTCCATGTTTTCTGATAGAGCTATGCTGTCAGATCAAGCTTTCCATGTTTTCTGATCGAGTTATTCTCTCGAATCAAGCTCTCCGTACTTTTAGATCGAACTATGCTCTCAGATCAAGCTCTCCTCGCTTTCTAATCGAACTCCTCGCATTCTCAAATTGAGCTCCTTATGCTCTCTAATCGAGCTCCCTATGCTCTCAGATTAAACTCCTTATGCTCTCAGATCAAGCTCTTTATGCTCTCTGATTAATCTCATAAACTCGCTCATTCGCTTGAGATCACGTGTTCAAGATCTCTCAGATCTCTTAGATTGCGACAAACATAATTCAAGTTCTTCAGTTCGAGACTATAGCCTATAATGCGACAACCATCCAGATCAGAGATATGAGTTTTTGAGGTGCGATTACGCACTCCAAACACTGGGGGACTATTCTTGTGTGGTTAATCCGGAGAGGATAATTTCCTATTAGGAGAGAAGATATTTATATTAGAGCAATTTGAAAGGAAGATATTCAGATTGACTTAGATTCCAACTAAGGTAGCCGAAGATCATGCAACTTCCCAATCCTACGTATTTGAATCTTATCTCAACTCTATCATGTAAATGGGTGCTATATAAACCCATCACAACTTGTTTTCAAGGGGGCTGGGCAATTGTTCCAAGCAACTTTGCCTAGGAATTATACTGTTCTTTGTAAGCTCTCAAAAACAATAAAATAACAGTGAATGTAGACTCAAGTTCTAACTTGCCGAATCACTTTAAAAATCTCTCTGCCATTTACTTTATTACATTTATTATTCATCCACTGTTGGTTATCCGTAATCACGCGCATATCTATTCTGGTTTCGACAGGGTCAATCAGAATTCTCTGATTGGTGCAGATTTCTGTATTAACAATCTGTAATCTCCCTCGGTAAGGAAACACAATATCACCACTTCAAGCAAGGAAATGGAATATATCATAATAATGTTTGTAATCTCTCTGCGTAAAATATCAACCTTCCATATTCGCATGTCAACAGTTTTTAATTCTTATTTGAGTTTAATTCAATAATACCAAAAACAATTAATATATATATTTAATTTCTTACAAAATTCAAATCCAAATATTGCATGAAACTAAACTATAAGCTACGTACAGTATATCGTATATGGTTAGACTGTATAGATACCAATTTTTAGTATCAAATTAAACTATTCATATTGTACAGTGTATGAATAATTAATAAATATATGTTACGTATTAGGATATAAAGAGAATTTTGGTTTGGTAAGTAAGTTTGGAAGGTGAAGAAGATAAGGCGAGATGAGAATGAGGTTCAAATTGGTTACATGGCAGGATAATCTGCGTCTATCTCATATGTCAATTCATAGTATATTTTTAAGGATAAGAATAAATATCATAATCCATTAAAAAAATATATGTAAAATTGTAGGTCCACGCCATTGTTGTAGCAGCTGCTAGCTTAAATGCAGCTCTCCATAATATCCATATAATAATATCCAATTTGCATGGATGATCTTTCTGATAAAATTTTCCCAATCATTCTCATCCAGAAGTCAGAAATGTGACCCAATTTATTCCGAGACAGATTGGTTTTATCCATCTTGTTTTCCATCAGCAGTCATTTAGGATTTATTTTGGCCACATCTCCAACCAATCAATCAGCTTCTCTTATTCATTTCTTTGCAAATTGTCTTGTCTATTCCAAGCTAAGTAAAGTACCCCACCTGTTGATGAACCCATGATTTGAATTAACTCAAAGTCTTAAGGTAATTGAATCGAGTTGGCGTTGGTTGGCAATGGCCACAAGCAAACTCCTGGACAACACCTTTTTGTTTGTTATATCAATAAACAAGCCTATCCATATTCCTATAATATATCCTAAAATTCAATTATAAGTTAAGAATCTTTTCTAAGTACACTATGTGAAGTTCTACCAATCACATGTACTTAACTCCAGTGATGAACTGCATCATCTATATCATGAACTGTGAGTTGTCGTATATATATATATGAGCCGAGTTTTACATACTTGCTGTTACGTGATGATTATGGAGACTTTGAAACATTCTATTTTTTAATAGGGTTTATATTTCAATTCCTAATAACATTCCTATTATTTTATTTTTATTTATAATTATATTATTTATTAAATAGTTTTCCTAAAGATATATAATTTTACATGGAACAAATTGTGGAAGGTGTGGTTCTAAGATTTGAACTTAAAAACTTTAAAAAAAAAAAAAAAAAATGAGCAAACCTACTTGATCGTCAGACTAACCTTTTGAGGTTTCTATATAATATATTAATTCCATGAATACATGAACGAGATGATGTGGTTGTAGATTCTTTTTCATGGAGTAACGACTTCTTAAAGAAAGCGATTAGGTGACGCAGAGTCCATAATGTTATGTTATCCATAACAATGAAGGTCCCAGTGACCCACATGAAAGGTTGAGTGTTCGTTTTGTGTTGCTTGAAGATACAAACAGACTGATGTTACAGGTAGAGATCGGGGTAGTTTCTCCAGGAAAATCGCCAATGTTTCATCAATTCAAATTCGTTATATAATCAGTTTGCTTGTTTGCTGCATTTATACTCAAATAAAAAGATAGTTGTTGTTCCTGTTACACCTGCTATAGCTGTAACGAAATTTTAACTGTAATATGAAGCTGCCTATGTTATCATTTGGTCCTTTATTATGGTCTATTTTGGTGGCTTTTTTAAATTGGTTTTCTTTCTTATTATTTTGTGCTTTTTTCGATGCATGAACTTATTGGTGGACATGTTTTAATTAATTTGTTTGGAGAAAGCTGGTCATATATACTTTAGACTTTTTCTTTTCGTAACTATCTTTTTATCTTATTCTTTTCTCCAATCAATAATTATTATACTATAATTAAGTCGTAATCCAGCTTGGTAATTTTCTCTTTTTGTCCTAGGTCTAGCCCTTAGATTTGACTGTTGACTTAAATAGTCTCCTATAATTTAAAAAAAAAAATAAAAATGTTTGATACTTTCACATATTATAGATAACGTAAGAGATATCTCTATTTATCCCGTGGAAAATTGATTATGTAAACTCAATTTACATGAGTCAGTATATCAATCGGTAGTTAATCGGTAAGTTTAGCATTATTGTTGTTTTAAGCCTGGGAGAAAGCTGATATTTGTAGTGGACAAAAGGTTGAGTTGTTTGTACAATGTGGGTAGGGCCAAGGGCCATAATGTTTGGCTACGAGTGAGGCCCAATTGCTAGTGTCAACATTGACAGGGTAGTGCGGTGC
Source organism: Pistacia vera (assembly GCF_008641045.1). NCBI lineage: Eukaryota > Viridiplantae > Streptophyta > Magnoliopsida > Sapindales > Anacardiaceae > Pistacia > Pistacia vera. The sequence continues at coordinate 979,899 of NW_022195444.1, read as the reverse complement.
TAAAATATCTCCATCTTTGCTCAACGAAGTTGTTAAAGTGAGGAGAAAACAATGAGCTTGAAACATGAAAGATGGGAGACAAAGCAAGGGGGGGGGACATGACGTTTAAATAATATTCTCCTTTGGATCTCTTCTTGGATATGACGGTAAAATTCTCTTCGAGTTGAAGCAAGATGAGTGGGTTGATATCCACGTGATTAATTTGAGTGACAAGAATAGGCTTGGAGTGTTGGCAATTTGTATGAACCTTCATATATCTCGGCTGAAACAGTTCACCCTTCCTCTGGTTTTCTCTTATCAAATAAAATCATGGTAGCTAATAAATACCCCAAAACAAAAATAAAAATAAAAAAAAAAGAAAGAAAGAAAAACAATTGTTCGTACATTATTATGTCAGATTTGAGAGGACAAGAGAGCAATTGAAGAGAACCAGAGTATGCAGAAAAATTATCTTTGAGAGGGCAAGAGAGACAATGAATAGAGTCTAATCTATATCGTAAGAATTGAAAGGGCGAGAGAGGTAATTGAGAGAGAGAGGGAAGTATGTCTAAAAAATATCTTTGAGATGGCAGGAGATACTATTGAAGAGAGTCGTATATGCAGCTATCTTTGAAAGAGAAGAATTGAATTGCTGTATGAAGTTATTATAAGTGTAAATACAATAACTAGTAAGGAAACATAATATTGCTTTCAAGCTTCCAAGCTTTCTGATGAGCTATGTTCTCAGATCAAGCTTCCTACATTTCTGATCGAGCATTGTAATACACTGTTATACTAGAATTCTTTGAAAAATATGATAAAATTCACTAAATAACTTTAAAACATATATACATAATGTAAAATCCGAAATTCTAATTTTAATTCGTATAATATACACAAAATATTGATATATATAGTAAGCATAAGGTAACTTGAACTACCGTCAAACTCTCGCCACTTCTTGACGTCCCACCCGATTGCAAATCACTAATACCTGCAAAACAGTAAATAACGGAGTGAGCACTAATTGCTCAGTAAGTAAACCAAACTGCACGACTGTTCTTCCTCCGTTACTCATGTTCTGATTTCCTTTCTCACTTTATCTTTGCTAATTATTCATTCCTTTCTGTTATTCTGCATTCTTCTGATATTCTGCATTCTTTTCTGATACTCTGATTGCTAATTACCAATGTGCAAAGACAATGAATAAACTGTACATCGTCGAGCACATAAAACTACTGAATCATGTAAATAGCATAATACATATGCAGAATAATAAACTTTCTGAGAAAAGAACTTTCTTTTCTTTTGTTTTTGTTTTATGTTGTGTCTCTTTCTTTCCTCTGTTTCTCTTTCTTTTCTTTCTTCTTTCTAGTTTGCGATCGGAACTAGGTTGATGCATGGATTTGGAATCCTGGCATGTGAGTGGGTACAGTCCTTATCTACATGCACTACTCACGGACTGTACAAATACTATATCTCTTTGCTGATGCCGCTTGCTCGGGCGGCGTGTATGTGAGCATCTCTATCACTCACGGGTTCCCCATCGCAAAAACCTTAGAAAGAGATACTATGCACATTTCAACATGAATTTCCAAGCTATGGAAATTTTACACTTGCATTCTTTAAAAAACATAAACTCATATGAAATATTTAATCATGACCATTTTGTGGATGCATAATAAATTCATAGAAATATATCATCCTTAGGCTGTTTATATATGCACAAGCTCATACTTAGGTGATATATAACATATTACACATAGCCTCATGTCATTCATTACACAAATATATATGTTCATACAATCATTAATAATCATAAAGACCACTCATTCAAACATGCTTCACACCCTTTAAGCATCATTTTCATACTTGGAATCAATTATAGATTATTAGACTACAAATAAACTAATAAAGTGGAAGCACTTTTGAGATAGTCATTCTGCACACGTTATATTCAAGAAGGCATAGCTTGAGCTATGATCTTAGTCTCATTTTAAAGCTTAGAGAAAGGGCTAAAAATTTTATGTTTACGACTCAACCCAGTTTGATAGCTAAGATGCCCAAAAATCACTCAGAATGTCACACATTGACAGGGCAACCTTAGTAACATGCCTACTTTAGGCTTTCCATACCTATTTACCTCCATTTACTCCCTAACCTTTCCTAACCATTCCCCTTGTGAAAACAAGTTAAAAGATCAATAATATACATTCAAACTTCAAGTCTTGCCTTTCTCTAACCCTTTCCTCATTAGGGTTTAGCCAACTCATGCATGCACTTTCTCTTTGGATTTTTATCAAACACTTCATATGCACATGCAACTACCTTGGGGGTACACTTCCACAACTCTCTTAATTCAACAAATGTGGAGCCAAAAACTCACTAATTATAGCATCAAACCTGTCCATTTTCAAAAATTCTCTATATCTAAAAAAATCTCAACACCAATCTTCCACAACTTCACCAAATCTTCACATAACCTACACTACTTCTCATGGCAGAATTAATACATCATAAACATAAAAAACAGCCCACAATCTCTTATACCATCACATATAAACATGCAAAAATTCATTTAACACAAGTTTGCTCAAATAAGGTTCAAATTAGGTTTACTTACCTTGAATATGTGAGATCATTTCCCTTTGTCTCTAATCTCTTCCTCTTGGACCAGATCATATAAAAACTAAAAAAATTAAAACTTTAAAGTTTAATCACATTCCTTTGCTGTAGAATCTTACTTAGGATGCTTTAGGATTGAAATCTCAAAAAATCCAAACCAAATCCTATGATTTTCCTTGAAATTAGTGAAGGAAATTGAGAGAAAATGGGGTATAGGTGGTGTTAACAAAGGCTGAAGTATGTTAGGGTTTCTTCAAATAAAGCCTTATATCAAATAATATATGCATGTATTCCATTTTGCCCTTCACTTTCACTAAAATCCACTATGTCCCTTAGTCAATTACCATAATGCCTTATTTTTTTGCATTCTTCATGAATTCTATCTCCTTCACTCCCCATAATTTTAACTAATTTTGAGTGAAAAGACCTTTTACCCTTAATGAATTGTAAGGATTTTCTTACATTGTTAAGGTAACTTCAAAGAAATCCAACGAAGGGTATTAGGGCATAAGTTAAATACGTATCTTGATATGGGTGTTATAGTAATGCTCTCAGATCAAGCTCTCCATGCTTTTTGATCAAGCAATGTCACAGATCAAGCTCTCTATGCTTTTTGATCGAGCAATGCTCTCAGATCAAGCTCTTCATGCTTTTGATCGAGTTATGCTCTCAGATCAAGCTCCCATACTTTCTGATTGAGCTATGCTCTTAGATCAAGCTCTTCATTCTGTCTGATCGAGTCATGCTCTCAGATTAAACTCTCTATACTTCTGATCGAGCTATGCTCTTAGATCAAACTCTCCGTGCTTCTGATAGAGCTATGCTCTCAATCAAGCTCTTCATGCTTTTTGATCGAGCCATGCTCTCACATCAAGTTCTTCAGCTTTCTAATCGAGTCATGCTCTCAGATCAAGCTCCCATGCTCTGATCGAGCAATGCTCTTAGATCAAGCTCTCTAAGCTTTTTGATCAAGCAATGCTCTCAGATCAAGCTCTCCATGCTTTCTGATCGAGCAATGCTCATAGATCAAAATCTCTAGCTTTCTGATGGAGTAAGTTGTCAGATCAAGCTCTCTATGCTTTTGATCGAGTAATGCTCTCAGATCAAGCTCTCCAGCTTTCTAATCGAGCAATAATCTAGATAAGCTCTCCAGCTATTGATCGAGCAATGCTCACAGATCAAATTCTCCATACTTTCTAATGAGTAATGCTTAGATCAGCTCTCCATGCTTTCTGATAGAGTCAGCTTTAGATCAAGCTCTTCATGCTTTCTGATTGAGCATCATGCCCTCAGATCAAGTCTCCATGCTTTTTGATCGGCAATGCTCTCACATCAAGCACTCCATGCTTTCTGATTGAGCTATACTCTCATATCAAGCTCTCCATACTCTCTGATGAGCAATGCTCTAGATCAAGCTCTCTATACTCTCTGATCGAGCAATGCTTAGATTAAACTCTCGATCAAAGATGCTCTTAGATTAAACTCTCCATGCTCTTTGATCGAGCCATGCTCTCAGACAAGCTCTCCAAGCTTTTTGATCAAGCCATGCTCTCAGATCAAGCTCTCCATACTTTTGATCGAGCTATGTTCAGATCAAACTCTCATGCTTTCTGATGAGCCATGCTCTCAAATCAAGCTCTCTATACTTTTGATTAAGCTATCCTCTCAGATCAAGCTCTTCATGCTTTTGATCAAACAATGCTCACAGATCAAGCTCTCGTGCTTTTTAATCGAGCAATGTTCAGATCAAGCTCTCCATGTTTTCTAATCGAGCCATGCTATCAGATCAAGCTCCTATGCTTTTTGATTGAGCAATGCTCTCAGATCAAACTCTTCATGCTTTCTGATTGAGTAATGCCCTCAGATCAATTCTCCATGCTTTATAAGCGAGCCATGCTCTCAGATCAAGCTCTCTGCTTTCTGATCGAGTCATGTCATAGATCAAGCTCTCCATGCTTTCTGATCGAGAATGCTTTCAGATCAAGTTTTTCATACTTTTTGATCGAGCCATGCTCTAGATCAAGCTCTCCAAGTTTTGGATCGAGCAATGTTATCAGATTAAGCTTTCCATGCTTTCTAATCGAGCAATGCTCTTAGATCAAGCTCCCATGCTTTCTGATTAAGCTATGCTCTCAAATCAAACTCTCCAAGATTTTTGATCGAGCAATGATCTCAGATCAAACTTTCAATGCTTTCTGATCGAGCAATGCTCTCAGATCAAACTCTCCAAGCTTTTTGATCAAGTAATGCTCTAATCATGCTCGCATGCTTTCTAATATAGAAATACTTCAGATCAAGCTCTCCAAGCTTCTGATAGAGCAATGCTCTAGATAAAGCTTCCATGCTTTTTGATCGAGCTATGCTCTCAGATCCAGCCCTCCATGCTTTCGAGGGAGCTATGCTCTAGCATGTTCTTATGCTTTTTGATCGAGTCATACTCTCAGATCAAACTCTCCAAGCTTTTGGATCGAGCAATGCTCTCACATCAAGCTCTCCATGCTTTCTGATCGAGCAATGCTCTTAGATCAAGCTCTCAATGCTTTTTGATGAGCTATGTTAAATCAAGCTCTCCAAGCTTTTTGATCGAGCAACTCTCTAGATCAAGTCAATGCTTTTAATCGAGCATGCTCTCAGATTAAGCTTACAAGCTTTTGATCGAGCAATGCTCTCAGATCAAGCTATCCATGCTTTTGATTGAGCAATGCTCTCAGATCAAGCTCTCCAAGCTTTCTGATAGAGTAATGCACTCAGATCAAGCTTGCCATGCTTTTGATGAGCAATGCTTCAGTTCAAGCCTCGTGCTTTCTAATCGAGCTATGCTCTCGATCAAGCTTCCCAAGCTTTCTGATAGAGCAATGCTCTCAGAAAAGCTTCCATGCTTTTTGATCGAGCTATGCTCTCAGATCAGCCCTCATGCTTTCTGAGTGAGCTATGCTCTCAGATCATGTTCTTCATGCTTTTTGATCGAGTCATACTCTCAGATCAAACTCTCCAAGCTTTTGGATCGAGCAATGCTCTCACATCAAGCTCTCCATGCTTTCTGATCGAGCAATGCTCTTAGATCAAGCTCTCAATGCTTTTTGATTGAGCTATATTCTTAAATCAAGCTCTCCAAGCTTTTGATCGAGCAATGCTCTCAGATCAAGTTCTCAATGCTTTCTGATCGAGCAATGCTCTCAGATTAAGCTCTATAAGCTTTTTGATCGAGCAATGCTCTCAGATCAAGCTATCCATGCTTTTGATTGAGCAATGCTCTCAGATCAAGCTCTCCAAGCTTTCTGATAGAGTAATGCACTCAGATCAAGCTTGCCAGCTTTTTGATCGAGCAATGCTTTCAGTCAAGCTCTCCGCGCTTTTAATCGAGCTATGCTCTCAAATCAAGCTCTTCAAGCTTTGGATCGAGCAATGCTCTCAGATCAAGCTCTCAATACTTTCTGATCAAACTATGCCCTCAAAACAAGCTCTTCAAGCTTTTGGATCGAGCAATCTCTCAGATAAGCTCTCAATGCTTTCTGATCGAGCAATATTTATTCAAGCTTTCCAAGCTTTTGATTGAGCAATGCTCTCAAATCAAGCTCTCCATGCTTTCTGATTGAGCAATGCTCTCAGATCAACCTTTCCAAGCTTTCTGATCGAGTTAGCACTCAGATCAAGCTCGCTATACTTTCTGATCGAGCTTGCTTTCAAATCAAGCTCTCCAAGCTTTCTGATCGAGCCATGTCTCAGATCAAACTCTTTATGCTTTCGGATCGAGCAATGCTCTTAGATCAAGCCCTCCAGTTTTCTAATCGAGCTATACTCTCAGATCAAGCGCTATATGCTTGATTGAGCTGTGCTCTCAGATCAAGCTCTCCATGCTTTCTGATCGAGCTATGCTCTTGATCAACTCTCCATGCTTTCTGATCGAGCTATGTCTCAGATCAAGCTCTCTATACTTTGATCGAGCTATGTTCTCAGATCAAGCTTCCGCTCTTTCTAATCGAACTCCTCGCACTCTCAAATTGAGCTCCTTATGCTCTTTGATTAATCTCATAAGCTCACTATCACTTGAGATCAAGTGTTCAAGATTCTCAGATCTCTTGGATCGTGGCAAGCATAGTTCAAGTTCTTCAATTCGAGAGAGCACTATAATGCGACAACCATCCAGATCAGAGACATGGTTTTTAGGGCGATTACTCACTCCAACACCTGGGGGCCTATTCTTGTGCAGTTAATCGGAGAGGCTAATTCCTATTAGGAGAGAAGATATTTAGATTTGCTCAATTTGAAAGGAAGATGTTTAGATTGACTTAGATTCCAACTAAGGTAGCTGAAGATCATGCAACATCCTAATCCTACGTATTTGAAATCTTATCTCAACTCTATCATCTAAAAAAAAAAAAAAAAAAAAAAAACCTATAATGTGATTTGACTATTAGACCCTGTGGGTAAAAATTGGACTTCTTACATTTGGCACACTTTCTTCATCATAAGATTTTTTTGTTGACTTCAGCAATATCTTGACCAGAAAGGTAGAAGTCAGATTTTCTCACTATAAAAGAGCTTGAGGTGTTGCTTTGTCAACTCACCGCTTGCTATGCTAATGAAGCTGTGGTTTGAAGCAGCTGTTAGTTTCAATCATGCTATGTGTGTGAACTGATGATTTTCAGATATCTTTTCCATTTGGTTTTGTTCCCTCGGAGGTTGGGAAATATGTTTAAAGATTAGTAGTTCTTTGCTCTCCCCTAAGTCACTATTAAGCTTAGGCATAGGGTTTTACTATACTGTTCTGTACTGAAATCTACAATTTTACTCTTGAGATATTCATGTGCCTTAATTAAATTTTTTTCTGCAGGTGACAGCCAAGGCAGTCTACTCTGCCATAGCCAAGTATGGAGTGACTCACTTCTGTGCTGCACCTGTGGTTCTCAACACCATAGTCAATGCCTCACCAGAGGACACTATCCTTCCCCTTCCCCACGTTGTAAATGTGATGACAGCTGGTGCCGCTCCACCCCAATCTGTTCTCTTTGCAATGTCCCAGAAGGGCTTCCGTGTCACCCACACATATGGTCTCTCAGAAACCTATGGTCCTTCAACTGTTTGTGCGTGGAAGCCTGAGTGGAACTCGCTGCCGCCTGAAGCCCAAGCTCGCCTGAATGCACGTCAAGGGGTACGGTACATTGGTTTAGAGTTTTTAGATGTCATTGACACTCGAACAAAGAAACCTGTTCCTGCTGATGGAAAAACCATAGGAGAGATAGTGTTTGGTGGTAATAGTGTGATGAAGGGCTACTTAAAGAACCCGAAAGCCAATGAGGAAGCTTTTGCAGATGGGTGGTTTCATTCCGGGGATCTTGGTGTAAAGCATCCCGATAACTACATAGAAATCAAAGACAGATCAAAGGACATTATCATCTCTGGAGGTGAAAACATCAGTAGTTTGGAGGTAGAAAATTTACTTTACTTGCACCCTGCAGTTCTTGAGGCTTCTGTGGTGGCTAGGCCAGATGAACGTTGGGGAGAGTCTCCTTGTGCTTTCATAACACTGAAGCAAGGAGCCGATAAAGATGAGCCACGATTGGCAGAAGATATAATGAAGTTCTGCCGGTCAAAGATGCCTGCTTACTGGGTTCCAAAGTCTGTAATATTTGGTCCATTACCGAAGACGGCAACTGGGAAGATTCAGAAGCATATTCTACGGGCCAAGGCAAAAGAGATGGGACCTTTAAAGAGGAGTAAGCTGTAAGTATGATGACGACGAAACAGAAAACAGGCGCTTGGTAATGTCAACTTTGATTTTGTAGAAAATTTATGCTTCTTGGGTATCTCCAATAAACGAAGCTTGTAATATTATAAACTGTGGACATAATTTAGGTGGTTATTCTGTCGCCTTTAAAAGACTTTTAAATAGTTAAGGCCTGTTTGGTAGATTATTTGAAAAACTATTTTAAGCCGTGTTGAGTTGAATTAAATCGAATTGGATCCGATTCTGAAATTGTATTTGGTAAAATATCTAAAAAGTATAATTAGAGTTTGATAAAATGTTGAAGGGTTGTTTTTACATTTTCTTAAAATATTTTACATTCTTTTTTAACCCTTTATATTTGTTAATCTAACTAAATACCTTCCACGATAAAAGTTTAAAAATAACTAAAGCATCCTAGCCACCTAAGAGAATAGTCAGCCACCACAGTTGGATAGCAGTCAATAGTTGTTAGAACTGCAAACGACCGGTTGAATCTGGTCGGTCGTGCATCGATATAATCGTCTTCGGCTAGATCCACAGTGGAAAAAGCCAAATCTACAGTTTGATATTTAGTCATCGTTAACGGTCAAAACCTGGCTGTCATCAACGGACACATAGATCTAACTGTTAACGGCTGGATTTGGTTGGAAACAGCAAGATCGGTGCATGACTAGTTAGATCGAGATGTCGTGCGTTATTCTTGCCACGATGACAACAACAGCGATGATCAGTGGCTGACGATGGTTGCTGGCAGACGGTGGTAGTCTTGGGTGGATTAATTTTCAGATTGAAAGAAGTGAAAGGTAATTTTTTTTAATTGAATACAGTTGAAAAAATATTTTGAGTTGAATAGAATAAGATAATGGAAAACGAGTCTCAACCACTTTTCATTTTGAGACAAAAAATCCTATTTGAGTTGGATTAATTTCTGAATGAATCGGCCGAATAAGTAAATAAACACATATTCTATTTTTTAATTCAAATAAGATAAAAAAAAAAAAAAAAATTTAAAATAGCGTAACAAAGAGGCTAAATTTCTTGAGAAATGTTATAAGTTACTTTTGTTTTAGAAACTTGCTACACTTACCGATTAAACTACCGATTTTGACATATCGACCCACTACCTAATTATCCAAATCTCAAAATTTAACTCAATTTACATGAGTCAGTATATCAAATCGGTAGTTTAATCGGTAAGTTTAGCATTATTGTTTGTTTTAAGCCTGGGAGAAAGCTGATATTTGTAGTGGACAAAAGGTTGAGTTGTTTGTACCAATGATGGAGTAGGGCCAAGGGCCCTAAAAATGTTTGGCTACGAGTGAGGCCCAATTGCTAGTGTCAACATTGACAAGGTAGTGCGGTGCTAAAATATCTCCATCTTTTTGCTCAACGAAGTTGTTAAAGTGAGGAGAAAACAATGAGCTTGAAACATGAAAGATGGGAGACAAAAGCAAGCGGGTGGGGACATGACGTTTAAAATAATATTCTCCTTTGGATCTCTTCTTGGATATGACGGTAAAATTCTCTTCGAGTTGAAGCAAAGATGAGTGGGTTGATATTCCACGTGATTAATTTGAGTGACAAGAAATATGGCTTGGAGTGTTGGCAATTTGTATGAACCTTCATATATCTCGGCTGAAACAGTTCACCCTTTCCTCTGGTTTTCTCTTATCAAATAAAATCTATGGTAGCTAATAAATACCCCAAAACAAAAATAAAAATAAAAAAAAGAAAGAAAGAAAAACAATTGTTCGTACATTATTATGTCAGATTTGAGAGGACAAGAGAGACAATTGAAGAGAACCAGAGTATGCAAGAAAAATTATCTTTGAGAGGGCAAGAGAGACAATTGAATAGAGTCTAATCTATATCGTAAGAATTGAAAGGGCGAGAGAGGTAATTGAAGAGAGGCGAAGTATGTCTAAAAAATATCTTTGAGATGGCAGGAGATACTATTGAAGAGAGTCGTAATATGCAGCTATCTTTGAAAGAGAAGAATTGAATTGCTTGTATGAAGTTATTATTAAGTGTAAATACAATAACTATGTAAGGAAACATAATATTGCTTTCAAGCTCTCCAAGCTTTCTGATCGAGCTATGTTCTCAGATCAAGCTTCCTACATTTTCTGATCGAGCAATTGTAATACACTGTATAACTAGTAATTCTTTGAAAAATATATGATAAAATTCACTAAATAACTTTTATAAACATATATACATAATGTAAAATCCGAAAATTCTAATTTTAATTCGTATAAATATATACACAAAATATTGATATATATTAGTAAGCATAAGGTAATCTTGAACAGTACCGTCAAACTCTCGCCACTTCTTGACGTCCCACCCGATTGCAAATCATCTAATACCTGCAAAACAGTAAAATAACGGAGTGAGCACTAATTGCTCAGTAAGTAAACCAAACTGCACGACTGTTCTTCCTCCGTTACTCATGTTCTGATTTTCCTTTTCTCACTTTATTCTTTGCTAATATTATTCATTCCTTTCTGTTATTCTGCATTCTTTTCTGATATTCTGCATTCTTTTCTGATACTCTGATTTGCTACTTACCAATGTGCAAAGACAATGAATAAAACTGTACATCGTCGAGCACATAAAACTACTGAATCATGTAAATAGCATAATACATATGCAGAATAATAAAACTTTCCTGAGAAAAGAACTTTCTTTTCTTTTTTGTTTTTGTTTCTCTTATGTTGTGTCTCTTTCTTTTCCTCTCTGTTTCTCTTTCTTTTCTTTCTTCTTTCTAGTTTGCCGATCGGACTAGGTTGATGCATGGATTTGGAATCCTGGCCATGTGAGTGGGTACAGTCCTTATCTACATGCACTACTCACGGACTGTACAAATACTATATCTCTTTGCTGATGCCGCTTGCTCGTGGCGGCGTGTATGTGAGCATCTCTATCACTCACGGGTTCCCCATCGCAAAAACCTTAGAAAGAGATACTATGCACATTTCAACATGAATTTCCAAGCTATGGAAATTCTACACTTGCATTCTTTAAAAAACATAAACTTCCATATATGAACATATCATTTAATCATGACCATTTTGTGGATGCATAATAAATTCATAGAAATATATCATCCTTAGGCTTGTTTATATATGCACAAGCTCATACTTAGGTGATATATAACATATTACACATAGCCTCCATGGTCATTCATTACATCAAATATATATGTTCATACAATCATTAAATAATCATAAAGACCACTCATTCAAACATGCTTCACAACCCTTTAAGCATCATTTTCATACTTGGAATCAATTATAGATTATTAGACTACAAATAAACTAATAAAGTGGAAGCACTTTTGAGATAGTCATTCTGCACACGTTATATTCAAGAAGGCATAGCTTGAGCTATGATCTTAGTCTCATTTTAAAGCTTAGAGAAAGGGCTAAAAATTTTATGTTTACGACTCAACCCAGTTTGATAGCTAAGATGCCCAAAAATCACTCAGAATGTCACACATTTGACAGGGCAACCTTAGTAACATGCCTACTTTAAGGCTTTTCCATACCTATTTACCTCCATTTACTCCCTAACCTTTCCTAACCATTCTCCCTTGTGAAAACAAGTTAAAAGATCAATAATATACATTCAAACTTCAAGTCTTGCCTTTCTCTAACCCTTTCCTCATTAGGGTTTAGCCAACTCATGCATGCACTTTCTCTTTGGATTTTTATCAAACACTTCATATGCACATGCAACTACCTTGTGGGCTACACTTCCACAACTCTCTAATTCAACTAAATTGTGAGCCAAAAACTCACTAATTATAGCATCAAACCTGTCCATTTTCAAAAATTCTCTATACTTAAAAAATCTCAACACCAAATCTTCCACAACTTCACCAAATCTTCACATAACCATACACTACTTCTCATGGCTAGAATTAATACATCAATAAACATAAAAAACAGCCCACAATTCTCTTATACCATCACATATAAACATGCAAAAATTCATTTAACACAAGTTTTGCTCAAATTAAGGTTCAAATTAGGTTTACTTACCTTGAATATGTGAGATCATTTCCCTTTTGCTCTAAATCTCTTCCTCTTGGACCTAGATCATATAAAAACCATAAAAAAATTAAAACTTTAAAGTTTAATCACATTCCTTTTGCTAGAATCTTACCTTAGGATGCTTTAGGATTGAAAATCTCAAAAAATCCAAACCAAATCCTATGATTTTCCTTTGAAATTTAGTGAAGGAAATTGAGAGAAAATGGGGTATAGGTGGTGTTAACAAAGGCTGAAGTATGTTAGGGTTTCTTCAAATAAAGCCTTATATCAAATAATATATGCATGTATTCCCATTTTGCCCTTACACTTTCACTAAAATTCCATCTATGTCCCTTAGTCAATTACCATAATGCCCTTATTTTTATTGCATTCTTCATGAAATTCTATCTCTTTTCACTCCCCATAATTTTAACTAATTTTGAGTGAAAAGACCATTTTACCCTTAATGAACTTGTAAGGAATTTTCTTCACATTTGTCTAAGGTAACTTCAAAGAAATCCAACGAAGGGTATTAGGGCATAAGTAAAATTACGTATCTTGATATGGGTGTTATAGTAATGCTCTCAGATCAAGCTCTCCATGCTTTTTGATCAAGCAATGCTCACAGATCAAGCTCTCTATGCTTTTTGATCGAGCAATGCTCTCAGATCAAGCTCTTCATGCTTTTTGATCGAGTTATGCTCTCAGATCAAGCTCTCCATACTTTCTGATTGAGCTATGCTCTTAGATCAAGCTCTTCATTCTGTCTGATCGAGTCATGCTCTCAGATTAAACTCTCTATACTTTCTGATCGAGCTATGCTCTTAGATCAAACTCTCCGTGCTTTCTGATAGAGCTATGCTCTCAAATCAAGCTCTTCATGCTTTTTGATCGAGCCATGCTCTCACATCAAGTTCTTCAAGCTTTCTAATCGAGTCATGCTCTCAGATCAAGCTCTCCATGCTCTGATCGAGCAATGCTCTTAGATCAAGCTCTCTAAGCTTTTTGATCAAGCAATGCTCTCAGATCAAGCTCTCCATGCTTTCTGATCGAGCAATGCTCATAGATCAAACTCTCTAAGCTTTCTGATGGAGTAATGTTGTCAGATCAAGCTCTCTATGCTTTTTGATCGAGTAATGCTCTCAGATCAAGCTCTCCAAGCTTTCTAATCGAGCAATAATCTTAGATTAAGCTCTCCATGCTATTTGATCGAGCAATGCTCACAGATCAAATTCTCCATACTTTCTAATTGAGTAATGCTCTCAGATCAAGCTCTCCATGCTTTCTGATAGAGTCATGCTCTTAGATCAAGCTCTTCATGCTTTCTGATTGAGCCATGCCCTCAGATCAAGCTCTCCATGCTTTTTGATCGAGCAATGCTCTCACATCAAGCACTCCATGCTTTCTGATTGAGCTATACTCTCATATCAAGCTCTCCATACTCTCTGATCGAGCAATGCTCTTAGATCAAGCTCTCTATACTCTCTGATCGAGCAATGCTCTTAGATTAAACTCTCGATCAAAGATGCTCTTAGATTAAACTCTCCATGCTCTTTGATCGAGCCATGCTCTCAGATCAAGCTCTCCAAGCTTTTTGATCAAGCCATGCTCTCAGATCAAGCTCTCCATACTTTCTGATCGAGCTATGCTCTCAGATCAAACTCTCCATGCTTTCTGATCGAGCCATGCTCTCAAATCAAGCTCTCTATACTTTTTGATTAAGCTATCCTCTCAGATCAAGCTCTTCATGCTTTTTGATCAAACAATGCTCACAGATCAAGCTCTCCGTGCTTTTTAATCGAGCAATGCTTCAGATCAAGCTCTCCATGTTTTCTAATCGAGCCATGCTATCAGATCAAGCTCTCTATGCTTTTTGATTGAGCAATGCTCTCAGATCAAACTCTTCATGCTTTCTGATTGAGTAATGCCCTCAGATCAAATTCTCCATGCTTTATAAGCGAGCCATGCTCTCAGATCAAGCTCTCTATGCTTTCTGATCGAGTCATGCTCATAGATCAAGCTCTCCATGCTTTCTGATCGAGCAATGCTTTCAGATCAAGTTTTTCATACTTTTTGATCGAGCCATGCTCTCAGATCAAGCTCTCCAAGCTTTTGGATCGAGCAATGTTATCAGATTAAGCTTTCCATGCTTTCTAATCGAGCAATGCTCTTAGATCAAGCTCTCCATGCTTTCTGATTAAGCTATGCTCTCAAATCAAACTCTCCAAGATTTTTGATCGAGCAATGATCTCAGATCAAACTTTCAATGCTTTCTGATCGAGCAATGCTCTCAGATCAAACTCTCCAAGCTTTTTGATCAAGTAATGCTCTCATATCATGCTCGCCATGCTTTCTAATATAGAAATACTCTCAGATCAAGCTCTCCAAGCTTTCTGATAGAGCAATGCTCTCAGATAAAGCTTTCCATGCTTTTTGATCGAGCTATGCTCTCAGATCCAGCCCCTAATGCTCTGAGTGAGCTATGCTCTCAGATCATGTTCTTCATGCTTTTTGATCGAGTCATACTCTCAGATCAAACTCTCCAAGCTTTTGGATCGAGCAATGCTCTACATCAAGCTCTCCATGCTTTCTGATCGAGCAATGCTCTTAGATCAAGCTCTCAATGCTTTTTGATTGAGCTATGTTCTTAAATCAAGCTCTCCAAGCTTTTTGATCGAGCAATGCTCTCAGATCAAGTTCTCAATGCTTTCTAATCGAGCAATGCTCTCAGATTAAGCTCTACAAGCTTTTTGATCGAGCAATGCTCTCAGATCAAGCTATCCATGCTTTCTGATTGAGCAATGTCTCAGATCAAGCTCTCCAAGCTTTCGATAGAGTAATGCACTCAGATCAAGCTTGCCATGCTTTTTGATCGAGCAATGCTTCAGTTCAAGCTCTTCGTGCTTTCTAATCGAGCTATGCTCTAGATCAAGCTCTCCAGCTTTCTGATAGAGCAATGCTCTCAGATAAAGCTTTCCATGCTTGATCGAGCTATGCTCTCAGATCCAGCCTCCATGCTTTCTGAGTGAGCTATGCTCTCAGATCATGTTCTTCATGCTTTTTGATCGAGTCATATCTCAGATCAAATCTCAAGCTTTTGGATCGAGCAATGCTCTCAAAGCCTCCATGCTTTCTGATCGAGCAAAGCTCTTAGATCAAGCTCTCAATGCTTTTGATTGAGCTATATTCTTAATCAAGCTCTCAAGCTTTTTGATCGAGCAATGCTCTCAGATCAGTTCTCAATGCTTTTTGATCGAGCAATGCTCTCAGATTAAGCTCTATAAGCTTTTTGATCGAGCAATGCTCTCAGATCAAGATCCAGCTTTCGATTGAGCAATGCTCTCAGATCAAGCTCTCCAAGCTTTCTGATAGAGTAATGCACTCAGATCAAGCTTGCCATGCTTTTGATCGAGCAATGCTTCAGTTCAAGCTCTCGCGCTTTCTAATCGAGCTATGCTCTCAAATCAAGCTCTTCAAGCTTTGGATCGAGCAATGCTCTCAGATCAAGCTCTCAATACTTTCTGATCAAACTATGCCCAATCAAGCTCTTCAAGCTTTTGGATCGAGCAATGCTCTCAGATCAAGCTCTCAATGCTTTTGATCGAGCAATATTCATATCAAGCTTTCCAAGCTTTTGATTGAGCAATGCTCTCAAATCAAGCTCTCCATGCTTTCTGATTGAGCAATGCCCAGATCAACCTTTCCAAGCTTTCTGATCGAGTAATGCACTCAGATCAAGCTCGCTATACTTTCTGATCGAGCTATGCTTTCAAATCAAGCTCTCAAGCTTTCTGATCGAGCCATCGTCTCAGATCAAACTCTTTATGCTTTCGGATCGAGCAATGCTCTTAGATCAAGCCCTCCATGTTTTAACGAGCTATACTCTCAGATCAAGCGCTATATGCTTTCTGATTGAGCTGTGCTCTCAGATCAAGCTCTCCATGCTGATCGAGCTATGCTCTTAGATCAAGCTCTCATGCTTTCTGATCGAGCTATGCTCTCAGATCAAGTCTCTATACTTTTAGATCGAGCTATGTTCTCAGATCAAGCTCTCGCTCTTTCTAATCGAACTCCTCGCATCTCAAATTGAGCTCCTTATGCTCTTGTATTAATCTCATAAGCTCACTCATCACTTGAGATCAAGTGTTCAAGATTCTCAGCTCTCTGGATCGTGGCAGCATAGTTCAAGTTCTTCAATTCGGAGAGAGCAGCTATAATGCGACAACCATCCAGATCAGAGACATGAGTTTTAGGGGCGATTACTCACATCCAAACACTGGGGGCCTATTCTTGTGCAGTAATCGGAGAGGCTAATTTCCTATTAGGAGAGAAGATATTTAGATTTGCTCAATTTGAAGGAAGATGTTTAGATTGACTTAGATTCCAACTAAGGTAGCTGAAGATCATGCAACATCCTAATCTACGTATTTGAATCTTATCTCAACTCTATCATCTAAATGGGTGCTATATAAACCCACCATAACTTTTTTTCAAGGGGGCTGGGCAAGTGTTTAAAGTAAATTTTTCTATGAATAATTGTTCTTTGAAGCTCTCAAAAACAATAAGATAATAGTAGACGTAGGCTAAGTTTTAACTTGCCCAACCATTTTAAAATCTCTCTGCCATTTATTTTATGCATTATTATCATCCACTGTTGGTATTCGTAATCACGTGCACATCATTCCGGTTCCAACATGGTCAATCGGAATTTCTGGTTGGTGCAGATTTCTGTATTCAACAATCTGTAATCTCCCTCGGTAGGAAACACAATATCACCACTTCAAGTAAGGAATGAAATATCTTATAATAATGTTTGTAATCTTTCTGCGTAAAATTCAACCTTCCCTATTGCATGTCAACATTTTTTAATTTTATTTGAGTTTAATTCAATAATACCAAAAACAATTAATATATATATTAATTTCTTACAAAATTCAAGTCCAAATATTGCATGAAACTAAACTATAAGCTACGTACAGTATATCGTATATGGTTAGACTGTACAGATACCAATTTTAGTATATCAAATTAAACTATTCATATTGTACAGTGTATGAATAATTAATAAATATATGTTACGTATTAGGATATAAAGAGAATTTTGGTTTGGTAAGTAAGTTGGAAGGTGAAGAAGATAAGGCGAGATGACAATGAGATTCAAATTGATTACATGGCAGGATAATCTCTATCTATATGTCATTCATAGTATATTTTTAGGATAAGAATATATATAATCCATTAAAAAAATATATGTAAAATTGTAGGTCCACGCCATGTTGTAGCAGCTGCTAGCTTAAATGAGCTCTCCATAATATCCATATAATAATATCCAATTTGCATGGATGATCTTTCTGATAAAATTTTCCCAATCATTCCATCCAGAAGTCAGAAATGTGACCCAAATTATTCCGAGACAGATGGTTTAATCACTTGTTTTCCATCAGCAGTCATTTAGGATTTATTTTGGCCACATCTAACCAATCAATCAGCTTCTCTTATTCATTTTCTTGCAAATTGTCTTGTCTACCGAGCTAAGTAAAGTACCCCACCTGTTGATGACCCATGATTTGAATTAAATCAAAGTTTAAGGTAATTTAATCGAGTTGGCGTTGGTTGGCAATGGCCACAAGCAAACTCCTGGACAACACCTTTTGTTTGTTATATCAAAAAACAAGCCTATCCATATTCCTATAATATATCCTAAAATTCAATATAAGTTAAGAATCTTTTCTAAGTACACAATGTGAAGTTCTACCAATCAACATGTATAACTCCAGTGATGAACTGCATCATCTATATCATGAACTGTGAGTTGTCATGCATATATATATGAGCTGAGGTTTACATAATTGCTGTACGTGATGATTATGGAGACTTTGAAACATTCTATTTTTAATAGGGTTATATTTCAATCCTAATAACATTCCTATTATTTATTTATTAAATTATATATTTATTAAATAGTTTTCCTAAAGATATATAATTTTACATGGAACAAATTGTGGAAGGGTGTGTTCTAAGATTTGAACTTAAAACTTTAAAAAAAAAAAAAAAAAATGAGCAAACCTACTTGATCGTCAGACTAACCTTTTGAGGTTTCTATATAATATATAATTCCATGAATACATGAACGAGATGATGTGGTTGTAGATTCTTTTTCAGGAGTAACGACTTCTAAAGAAAGCGATTAGGTGACGCAGGTCCATAATGTATGTTATCCATAACAATGAATGTCCAGTGACCCAATGAAAGGTTGAGTGTTCGTTTTGCGTGCTTGAAGATACAAACAGACTGATGTTACAGGTAGAGATCGGGTAGTTTCTCCAGGGAATCGCCAATGTTTCATCAATTACAATTCGTATATAATCAATTTGCTTGTTTGCTGCATTTACTCAAATAAAAAGATAGGTGTTGTTCCTGTTACACCTGCTATAGCTGTAACGAAATTTTAACTGTAATATGAAGCTGCTATGTTATCATTTGGTCCTTTATTATGTGTCTATTTTGGTGGTTTTTTAAATTGGTTTTCTTTCTTATTATTGTGCTTTTTCGAGCATGAACTATTGGTGGACATGTTTTAATTAATTTGTTTGCAGAAAGGCAGAAAGCTGGTCATATATACTTAGACCTTTTCTTTCGTAACTATCTTTTTATCTTATTCTTTCTCCAATCAATAATTATATACATATAATTAAGTGTAATCCAGCTTGGTAATTTTCTCCTTTTGTCCAGGTCTAGCCTTAGATTTGACTGTAGACTTAAAAAGTCGCCTAAATTAAAAAAAAAAGAAAAAAGTTGGATACTTTCACATATTATAGATAACGTAAGAGATATCTCTATTTATCCCGTGGAAATTGATTATAATAAAAATATATAATATATGATTGAATAAAATCACAATTATGTAGCAACCACTATGGAGATAAATAAATTTTGAGATATTAAATTTGTTAAGTCAAAGATTTATTTTCTTGTTCAACAACTTTGATATTCTGATATTGATAAAAGAATTTCGATCTTCAAATTCCAATTCAGTTTCTTAAAGATACTCATGTCAGCCTTAATTAATTAATGATAAGAATATTGTGTCTCATCTCGTTGGTATTATTCTTTTCAAAACTGTTAGGTAATCCATGCTTGTCGTAAATTAAAAAATAATCAATTTTGAATGGACCTTTCTTTGCTTCATTATATGAAAAAGAATAAACAGAAACAAACCCTTCGTTTTAAACAATATCCAAATAATACATAAATTACATCTTTCTGGGTCCCCAATTTTATTGAATTTAAGTCGTTTGCATGTTACAGATTCCATATATATCTCATCATCGAGTCAACTACCATAGATCCAAATAAAAACCAATATTGTAATTATATTTATATTTCCCCCATAAACTGAAGAAAAAACAAGCCTATACCAACAAACTGATTAAAAGCTTCTAGAATACAGTTCACAAGATGAAACTGAAGTCAGTAAATAGACAAAAAGAAAATTTTTTATTTTTGAGAGGTTAATTGATTAATAATCAGACAAAGTTCACGTTCATGTATCTAAAAAGTGAAAACTGAAACGTCACGAGATTAATTCTTCATAGGCCATGTTTATATCATTGCTGAGAAAAATATTAAGGAATAAATCATCTTTTCTTATAGTTTTGATTAATCATTATTAGGAATTGTATTTTCTTGTATAGAATTGTTAAACCTATATATTGTACACTTTTATTAATATTGAATATATAATATTTATACAATTCTTAAAAAAATACTACCAACTATGGCCTACACAGAACGTCATGGACGCATATTTGTATATATCTAGTATAGCTTTAATGGCAATATGACTCGTTTCTTCCTTGTTTTTGGAAGTAATATAACGTTTATCGTAAATTTTGTTAGTAGAACGTATAAATAATATAGTATTTTTTTTAATTTCTTGCCTTCGTTTGAGTGCCCTCTGCTAATAGACTGTGAGCAAGAAGTGCAAATAAAGAAATAGATTCGTACGTCCGTGACCACCAATCCACCAGTTCTGAAACTGGTTATATATGATCCAGTTTCTAGTTTTATCGCTTTATAGTTATGGCTGAAATAGTTATTTACTACTGCGCTAATCTTCTCTCTCTTTTTCCCTATTTGTTTCTGTCTGTCATGTTTCTTATCAGTCTGAGAATTGCTATAGCCAGCTCTACACTTAAAACTACCAGCTAAATGGTGGAACTCACTCACTTAATCAATCTGTCGCTCTCTCTCTCTCTCTTTCTCTCTCTCTCTCTAGGTGAGCTGCGTGTATTGTGTTCGATTTAGCTTCGAAATATTAATCGACGTGTACCTCAATCAAATACCCTATTCACTCACATTTAGACGTAAGTTTTCTCTATATAAACGGCTTCATTTTAGAACAAAAACACAAACAAAAAACAAACAAATTAAGCTCTCTTATATACATTCAACATGCCCGCCATTAGAATTTCTCACAACACTTTTCTTTTTCTTCTTCACTTCTTCCAACAACACTTGTTCTGCTTCTTCTTTATCGCTCAACTCTCATTTTGTCCATGTACACTCACGTTCGCCTTTTGCATGCGACCCTCGAAATGGGTTGACGAGGAGTCTGAAGTTCTGTCGGGTATCGGTCCCGATACACGTGAGAGTGAGGGACTTGATCGGCGGTTGACATTGCAGGAGAAGATCAGGCTGCTTTGAACAATGCAGGGCTGTGCCGAGACTTGGAATTAAGGATACGAGTGGTGGTCCGAGGCCCTTCAGGCGTGTCAAAGTGGGGCCGGGGACTAAATTCGGTGGGGGTTCCCGAGGCGCACTAGCTTCCGCAAGTCATCACACCGCTGTTCTTTCATCAATCAATGGGAGGAAATCGGAGGGTATGGATCTTCTCTATCGAACATCTTACATTTTTTATCACAATATTCGATTAATCAAACAAACAAAAGTAATTAGAAAAGTTTGTACTCTCCACCAATGATGCTTTTGGAGAAAGGCAAACATAAATTTTAAGTCAAGTCACACCTATAACCAAATCCGTGAATATCCAATCCATTATTGGTCAAGTGGCACACATGCTATACCTAATTCCTATGAGGACTACTGTTTAATTCATCTAAATTAAGATATATATATAATTTATAAAGGAAACCCACTTCAAAATCACTTCAACAATACCTAACTAATCAGTTTTAGGAAGAATGTCACCATCTAAATATGCTAAACAATTAAAGTAAAGTGAAGGAGTATAGCCATTTATTCAGAGAACCATACCACATGCGCGTCACAACAATTATATATATATATGAATACTACTGCAGAAGTCCCATACCTAGCAATATAATAAATCCATTAACAAATATATGAAATGGGTTGTTAGATTGGCTTTATATATGTGATGAATTTTCAGCTATGAAATCAACATGTCAGAGGCTGAAATAATTATAATATATGGATGGATAGATAAGAGAAAAGGATATTAGTGACTGTATCAACTAAAGCTTTCAACCAAGAATAATAAAATTTTTCAAGTTTTTCAAAAGTTAAACTCGCATGCAACAGTGCAGGAGTCCAACTTGCGAGCATTTACGGTCCATCTCAGTCGGGTCCCATTCCATTAGCCATAAATGAATGGTTTTCCATTTTATTATCTTATCTGCAATCATCTTTAATTGAAAAAAGCTTGAATTAAACGAACGTAACTGATTGATATAGTCTCTTGTTGTTGATGTGGTGGGGGTGTGCAGGTGGTGTCTGATGAAGCAAGAGCGATGTACAATGGAGGAATGGCCGGTTTGACATATTGGGTCCGAATGTGAACATATTTCGGGACCCCAGATGGGGAAGAGGGCAAGAGACTCCTGGTGAGGATCCTGTTTTGGCTGGAAAATATGCAGCCAGTTATGTCAGAGGACTGCAAGGTAACGCTGCGGGAAATAGGCTTAAAGTTGCTGCATGTTGTAAACATACACAGCCATGATCTTGATAACTGGAATGGCGTCGATCGCTATCATTTAATGCTAGGGTAAGAAATTAATTCTTTAATCAATTCATTATCATCTGAAATTAACATTATTATATAATTCATTAATATAAAGTTTGTAGGACCATCCTGGTGGTCCTATGATGTATCGTTTTTATATAGCTGTCAATTAGGGGCTATTTAGTGAGCCTTTTTCACACCGTTAACAATTACTTTCAAGTTAATCAGTACTATAATTGAGTTATACAAAACATTAATTTCATAACTAATAAAGATAAATAGTAATAAAATTGTATTGATATTGATAAGTGTAGGTGAGCAAGCAGGATTTAGAAGACACCTATGATGTGCCATTCAAGTCATGTGTTGTAGAAGGAAAAGTTGCTAGTGTTAGTGCTCTTATAACAAGTCAATGGAAAGCCGAATTGTGTGATCCTGATATTCTCAAGAACACAATCCGTGGCCAATGGAAGCTTAATGGGTGAGTTCCATTTATTTCTATGTGAAAACTCATCAACCTATCAGTTTTGAATATGTTGTTTCATCAAGTTTTCTAACTCTGGTTTTTTTTTTGGCTCTAAACAGTACATTGTCTCAGATTGTTGACTCTGTTGGAGTTCTATATGATACTCAGCACTATACCGACACACCAGAAGAAGCAGCTGCATTTACTATCAAAGCAGGTTAGGAAAAATAATGACACTCTTAATTTGTAATTTGAGAAAAAATTAATTGATTTGGGCGGAGGTGGTGAAGCTTTTGGGCCTTGGGGAAACTTTTGCAGGTTAGATTTGGATTGTGGGCCATTCTGGCACCCACACAGAGGGGGCTGTAAAGAGAGGATTGCTAAAGGAGGAAGATGTTAACCTGGCTTTAGCCAACACAATACGGTCCAAATGAGACGGGCATGTTCGACGGCGAGCCGTCAGCCCAACCCTTTGGAAAACTGGGCCCAGAGATGTTTGCGCTCCAGCCCACCAATTCCTCGCTCTCCAGGCCGCACGACAAGGCATTGTTCTGTGAAGAACTCTAGGCCAACTTTACACTCTCCACTCGGCGTCATCATACTGTAGCAGTCATCGGACCCAACCTATGCTCAGTAAATGCTGATTGCAACTATGCTAGGAGTATATATATACTATGTGATGACAGAGTACTTATTTAATATGGTGTCAAAGTTAATAGTTTCGTACAATTTTTAGGTGTTGCATGTGGTTACACTAGTCCTGTACAGGGGATGCAAGATATGCAAAGACCATCACCAACAGGGGTGCTTAGGCGTTGCTTGCAGAGGGAACCAACAATTTAGAGCTGCCGAGGCAGCAGCCCGCCAGGCCGATGCAACAGTCTTGGTAATGGGCCTGGACCAATCCATAGAGGCAGAATTTAAGGACAGGCCGGACTGCTCTGCCTGGACGCAACAGGAGATTGTAACCAGAGTGTCAAGGGCCCAAGAGGTCCTACAATTTTGGTCTTGATGAGTGGGGCCCCATTGAGTCACATTGCAAAAATGATCCTGTATAGTGCCATTTTGGGGGGTGATCTGGCCAAGCTGGTGGTACTGCATTGCTGATGTTCTGTTTGGAACAACTAATCCAGGTTTCCATTTAACAGAAGTTAAATGTCTTCAGTAAAAGCAAATGTATCTATTAATTCACTTTACTTTCTATATCCAGGAGGAAAGCTGCCAATGACATGGTATCCACGACTATTTAGCTAAGGTCCCATGACAGATATGGGCATGAGAGCAAACCATCAAGAGGCTATCCTGGAAGGACTTATCGATTCTCTTAGGGCATGTTGTGTTCCCATTTGGTCATGGAAGAGCTACACTAAATTGCTCACAATTAGCCATTGCTCCAAAAGAAGTGTCAATTCCTCTTGCACCAAGTCTCATGCATCAAAAACTCCAGTGTCTCAAGCAATGCCATCAGGGTCAAACATACAAATTGCAATAAACTCTCATTAGGTTTCCATGTCGATGTTAAAAACACCGGCTCCATGGATGGGACACATACCCTTCTTGTTTTCTCGACGCCACCGGCTGGAAAATGGTCTGCAAGTAAGCAACTGATAGGCTTTGAGAAAATTCCATATTGCAGCTGGATCACAGCATAGTGTTAAGTTTAATGTTGATGTGTGCAAACACCTAAGTATTGCTGATCAATTCGGAATTCGAAGAATTCCGATGGGTGAACATAATCTTCACATTGGAGATCTCAAGCATTCAATCTCACTTCAAGCAACTTTGGAGGAGATCAAAACTTAGTAATTCTTTAAAAATTGACAGGAAAAGTTGTCAAATGGTATTAATAGATATACGGTCTAGCTTGCTAGCCTTCTTTCATCACTGCAAAAGCAAGAGGAAGAAGATCATAATATACTAGCACTATCTTAAGTCAACAATACTAGTATTAAAATGTCATTAAAGGGTTTTTACACAATAGGGTATTGAATTCCATTCCATTTTCTTTGCTTCAATGTACCAGCAGCAGATCAAGTTTTGCTGCTACCTGTTTACTGTAACATGTGCTCCAAAAGTACGAGGAGCCATTATTGAAAGAAATAGAATGATGTTTTTATCCATGGCCTCCTTGCCAGTTGCCACAGATTAATAGCCTTGCCTCGTCCATGGCTACTTTAGTGGCTATTGTTTAATTACTTTGATTTTTTTTTTTTTCTCTTTTTTATTAATAAATACTCTCTATATAACATGAACGAATCACTAATTAAGGTCTATCCGCAAA
This sequence comes from Pistacia vera, assembly GCF_008641045.1. Taxonomy (NCBI): domain Eukaryota; kingdom Viridiplantae; phylum Streptophyta; class Magnoliopsida; order Sapindales; family Anacardiaceae; genus Pistacia; species Pistacia vera. The sequence continues at coordinate 954,798 of NW_022195444.1, read as the reverse complement.
AGGAAGGTATAATAAATAAAAAAAATCCCATAAAAAGAGGAGAGATTTATAGATGGAAAATATTTGAGGGAACCGTGAATGTTTTCACATGTAAATATGTACGGATTGGGGTTGCCCTATGGACCAACTGATGTTGATAGCTTAACCTTATTCTTACCAACCTTCTCTCGTATTCTCTCTTCTTATTGGTTGATTGTCTTTCCACTAATTAATTTATTAATTAATTAATTACCATATGTATCTAACGTCTTAACTTCCTGTAAATATATTCTCATCTCCCCTCTTCACTCAACCCTCCCCCTTATTCTTGATATCTCTTTCTCTCTTTTTATCTCTTCAATTTATACAATCATTTATACAATTCTTAAAAAAATAGTACCAACTATAGCCTACAGAACGTCATGGACGCATATTTATATATATCTAGTATAGCTTTAATGGCAATATGACTCGTTTCATCCTTCTTTTTGATAGTAATATAACCTTTTATCGTAAAATTTTGTTAGATGAACGTATAAATAATATAGTGTTTTTTTTAATTTCTTGCCTTCGTTTGAGTGCTCTCTGCTAATATGACTGTGAGCAAGAAGTGCAAATAAAGAAATAGATTCGCACGTCCGTGACCTGTGAGGCCGTGACCACCAATCCACCATCTTCTGAAACTGTTTATATATGTATCCAGTTTTTAGTTTTATCTGCTTTATAGTTGTGGCTGAAATAGTTATTTATACTGAGCTATCTTCTCTGTCCTTTTTCCCTTTTTGTTTCTGTCTGCCATTGTTTTCTTAATCAGTCTTACCTAATTGCTATAGCCAGCTCTATCACTATTAAAACTAACAGCTAAAGGCGTGTTAAACTCACTCAGTTACTCATCAATCTGTCTCTCTCTCTCTCTCTCTTTAGAGTGAGGCTGCGTGTATTATGTTTGATTTAGCTTCGAAATATCAATCGACGTGTAACCTCAATCAAATACCCTATTCACTCACATTTAGACGCTAGCTTTTTCTCTATATAAACGGCTTCATTTTAGNGCTCTCAGATCAAGCTCTCCAAGCTTTCTGATAGAGTAATGCACTCAGATCAAGCTTGCCATGCTTTTTGATCGAGCAATGCTTTCAGTTCAAGCTCTCCGCGCTTTCTAATCGAGCTATGCTCTCAAATCAAGCTCTTCAAGCTTTTGGATCGAGCAATGCTCTCAGATCAAGCTCTCAATACTTTCTGATCAAACTATGCCCTCAAATCAAGCTCTTCAAGCTTTTGGATCGAGCAATGCTCTCAGATCAAGCTCTCAATGCTTTCTGATCGAGCAATATTCTCATATCAAGCTTTCCAAGCTTTTTGATTGAGCAATGCTCTCAAATCAAGCTCTCCATGCTTTCTGATTGAGCAATGCTCTCAGATCAACCTTTCCAAGCTTTCTGATCGAGTAATGCACTCAGATCAAGCTCGCTATACTTTCTGATCGAGCTATGCTTTCAAATCAAGCTCTCCAAGCTTTCTGATCGAGCCATCGTCTCAGATCAAACTCTTTATGCTTTCGGATCGAGCAATGCTCTTAGATCAAGCCCTCCATGTTTTCTAATCGAGCTATACTCTCAGATCAAGCGCTATATGCTTTCTGATTGAGCTGTGCTCTCAGATCAAGCTCTCCATGCTTTCTGATCGAGCTATGCTCTTAGATCAAGCTCTCCATGCTTTCTGATCGAGCTATGCTCTCAGATCAAGCTCTCTATACTTTTAGATCGAGCTATGTTCTCAGATCAAGCTCTCCGCTCTTTCTAATCGAACTCCTCGCACTCTCAAATTGAGCTCCTTATGCTCTTTGATTAATCTCATAAGCTCACTCATTCACTTGAGATCAAGTGTTCAAGATCTCTCAGATCTCTTGGATCGTGGCAAGCATAGTTCAAGTTCTTCAATTCGAGAGAGCAGCCTATAATGCGACAACCATCCAGATCAGAGACATGAGTTTTTTAGGGGCGATTACTCACTCCAAACACTGGGGGCCTATTCTTGTGCAGTTAATCCGGAGAGGCTAATTTCCTATTAGGAGAGAAGATATTTAGATTTGCTCAATTTGAAAGGAAGATGTTTAGATTGACTTAGATTCCAACTAAGGTAGCTGAAGATCATGCAACATCCTAATCCTACGTATTTGAATCTTATCTCAACTCTATCATCTAAATGGGTGCTATATAAACCCACCATAACTTTTTTTCAAGGGGGCTGGGCAAGTGTTTAAAGTAAATTTTTCTATGAATTATATTGTTCTTTGTAAGCTCTCAAAAACAATAAGATAATAGTAGACGTAGGCTAAGTTTTAACTTGCCCAACCATTTTAAAAATCTCTCTGCCATTTATTTTATTGCATTTATTATTCATCCACTGTTGGTTATTCGTAATCACGTGCACATCCATTCCGGTTCCAACATGGTCAATCGGAATTCTCTGGTTGGTGCAGATTTCTGTATCAACAATCTGTAATCTCCCTCGGTAAGGAAACACAATATCACCACTTCAAGTAAGGAAATGAAATATCTTATAATAATGTTTGTAATCTTTCTGCGTAAAATATCAACCTTCCATATTTGCATGTCAACATTTTTTAATTCTTATTTGAGTTTAATTCAATAATACCAAAAACAATTAATATATATATTTAATTTCTTACAAAATTCAAGTCCAAATATTGCATGAAACTAAACTATAAGCTACGTACAGTATATCGTATATGGTTAGACTGTACAGATACCAATTTTTAGTATCAAATTAAACTATTCATATTGTACAGTGTATGAATAATTAATAAATATATGTTACGTATTAGGATATAAAGAGAATTTTGGTTTGGTAAGTAAGTTTGGAAGGTGAAGAAGATAAGGCGAGATGAGAATGAGGTTCAAATTGGTTACATGGCAGGATAATCTGCGTCTATCTCATATGTCAATTCATAGTATATTTTTAAGGATAAGAATAAATATCATAATCCATTAAAAAAATATATGTAAAATTGTAGGTCCACGCCATTGTTGTAGCAGCTGCTAGCTTAAATGCAGCTCTCCATAATATCCATATAATAATATCCAATTTGCATGGATGATCTTTCTGATAAAATTTTCCCAATCATTCTCATCCAGAAGTCAGAAATGTGACCCAATTTATTCCGAGACAGATTGGTTTTATCCATCTTGTTTTCCATCAGCAGTCATTTAGGATTTATTTTGGCCACATCTCCAACCAATCAATCAGCTTCTCTTATTCATTTCTTTGCAAATTGTCTTGTCTATTCCAAGCTAAGTAAAGTACCCCACCTGTTGATGAACCCATGATTTGAATTAACTCAAAGTCTTAAGGTAATTGAATCGAGTTGGCGTTGGTTGGCAATGGCCACAAGCAAACTCCTGGACAACACCTTTTTGTTTGTTATATCAATAAACAAGCCTATCCATATTCCTATAATATATCCTAAAATTCAATTATAAGTTAAGAATCTTTTCTAAGTACACTATGTGAAGTTCTACCAATCACATGTACTTAACTCCAGTGATGAACTGCATCATCTATATCATGAACTGTGAGTTGTCGTATATATATATATGAGCCGAGTTTTACATACTTGCTGTTACGTGATGATTATGGAGACTTTGAAACATTCTATTTTTTAATAGGGTTTATATTTCAATTCCTAATAACATTCCTATTATTTTATTTTTATTTATAATTATATTATTTATTAAATAGTTTTCCTAAAGATATATAATTTTACATGGAACAAATTGTGGAAGGTGTGGTTCTAAGATTTGAACTTAAAAACTTTAAAAAAAAAAAAAAAAAATGAGCAAACCTACTTGATCGTCAGACTAACCTTTTGAGGTTTCTATATAATATATTAATTCCATGAATACATGAACGAGATGATGTGGTTGTAGATTCTTTTTCATGGAGTAACGACTTCTTAAAGAAAGCGATTAGGTGACGCAGAGTCCATAATGTTATGTTATCCATAACAATGAAGGTCCCAGTGACCCACATGAAAGGTTGAGTGTTCGTTTTGTGTTGCTTGAAGATACAAACAGACTGATGTTACAGGTAGAGATCGGGGTAGTTTCTCCAGGAAAATCGCCAATGTTTCATCAATTCAAATTCGTTATATAATCAGTTTGCTTGTTTGCTGCATTTATACTCAAATAAAAAGATAGTTGTTGTTCCTGTTACACCTGCTATAGCTGTAACGAAATTTTAACTGTAATATGAAGCTGCCTATGTTATCATTTGGTCCTTTATTATGGTCTATTTTGGTGGCTTTTTTAAATTGGTTTTCTTTCTTATTATTTTGTGCTTTTTTCGATGCATGAACTTATTGGTGGACATGTTTTAATTAATTTGTTTGGAGAAAGCTGGTCATATATACTTTAGACTTTTTCTTTTCGTAACTATCTTTTTATCTTATTCTTTTCTCCAATCAATAATTATTATACTATAATTAAGTCGTAATCCAGCTTGGTAATTTTCTCCTTTGTCAAGGTCTAGCCCTTAGATTTGACTGTAGACTTAAAAAGTCGCCTATAAATTAAAAAAAAAAAGAAAAAAGTTGGATACTTTCACATATAAGATAACGTAAGAGATATCTCTATTTTATCCCGTGGAAATTGATTATATATAAAATAATATAATATATGATTGAATAAAATCACAATTATGTAGCAACCACTATTGGAGATAAATAAATTTTGAGATATTAAAATTTTGTAAGTCAAAGATTTATTTTCTTGTTCAACAACTTTGATATTCTGATATTGATAAAAGAATTTCGATCTTCAAATTCAATTCAGTTTCTTAAGATACTCATGTCATGCTTAATTAATTAATGATAAGAATTTGTGTCTCATTCGTTGGTATTATTTCTTTTCAAAACTGTTAGGTAATCCATGCTTGCTGTAAATTAAAAAATAATCAATTTTGAATGGACCTTTCTTCTGCTTCATTATATGAAAAAGAATAAACAAGAACAAACCCTTCTGTTTTAATACAATATTAAAATAATACATAAATATACATCTTTCTGGGTCCCCAATTTTATGAATTTAAGTCGTTTTGCATGTTACAGATTCCATATATATCTCATCATCGAGTCAACTACCATATGATCCAAATAAAAACCAATATTGTAATTAATATTTATATTTCCCCTATAAATCTGAAGAAAAAACAAGCCTATACCAACAAACTGATTAATAAGCTTCTAGAATACAGTTCACAAGATGAAACTGAAGTCAGTAAATAGACAAAAAGAAAAAATTATTTATTTTTGAGAGGTTAATTGATTAATAATCAGACAAAAGTTCACGTTCATGTATCTAAAAGTGAAAACTGAAACGTCACGAGATTAATTCTTCATAGGCTTTTATATCATTGCTGAGAAAAATATTAAGGAATAAAATCATCTTCCTAGTTTTGATTAATCATTATTAGGAATTGTATTTTCTTGTATAGAATATGTTAAAACTATATATTGTACACTTTTTATAATATTGAATATATAACATTATACAATTCTTAAAAAAATACTACCAACTATGGCTACAGAACGTCATGGACGCATATTTGTATATATCGTATAGTTAATGGCAATATGACTCGTTTTTCCTTGTTTTGAAGTAATATAACGTTTTATCGTAAAATTTTGTTAGATGAACGTATAAATAAATAGTATTTTTTTTTAATTTCTTGCCTTCGTTTGAGTGCCCTCTGCTAATTGACTGTGAGCAAGAAGTGCAAATAAAGAAATAGATTCGATCGTCCGTGACACACATCCACCATGTTCTGAAAATGTGTTATATATGTATCCAGTCTAGTTTTATCTGCTTTATAGTTATGGCTGAAATAGTTATTTACTACTGCGCTAATCTTCTTTCCTCCTTTTTCCCTATTTGTTTCTGTGTCATGGTTTTATCAGTCTGAGCTAATTGCTATAGCCAGCTCTATCACTCTTAAAACTACCAGCTAAATGCGTGTTAAACTCACTACTTAATCATCAATCTGTCGCTCTCTCTCTCTCTCTTTCTCTCTCCTCTCTTAGAGTGAGGCTGCGTGTAATGTGTTCGATTTAGCTTCGAAATATTAATCGACGTGTAACCTCAATCAAATACCCTATTCACTCACATTAGACGTAAGTTTTTCTCTATATAAACGGCTTCATTTTAGAACAAAAACACAAACAAAAAAAAACAAATTAAGCTCTTATTATACTATCAACATGCCCCCATTCAGAATTTCAACAAACACTTTTCTTTTCTTCTTCACTTCTCCAACAACACTTGTTCTGCTTCTTCTTCTATCGCTCAACTCTCATTTTGTCCATGTACACTCACGTTCGCCTTTTGCATGCGACCCTCGAAATGGGTTGACGAGGAGTCTGAAGTTCGTCGGGTATCGGTCCCGATACACGTGAGAGTGAGGGACTTTCGGCCGGTTGACATTGCAGGAGAAGATCAGGCGCTTGTGAACAATGCGCGGGCTGTGCCGAGACTTGGAATTCAAGGATACGAGTGGTGGTCCGAGGCCCTCATGGCGGTCAAATGTGGGTCCGGGGACTAAATTCGGTGGGGCGTTCCGGGGCCACTACTTCCCGCAAGTCATCACCACCGCTGCTTCTTTCCATCAAATGTGGGAGGAAATCGGACGGGTTGGATCTTTCTCTATCGAACATCTTACTTTTTATCAACATATTCGATTAATCAACAACAAAAGTAATTAGAAAAGTTTGTACTCTCCACCAATGATGCTTTGGAGAAAGGCAAACATAAATTTTAAGTCAAGTCACACCTATCAAATCCGAATTATCCAATCCATATTGGTCAAGTGGACACATGCTATACTAATTCCTATGAGGACTACTGTTTTCTTAAATAAGAATTATATATAATTTATAAAGGAAACCCACTTCAAAATCACTTCAACAATACCTAACTAATCAGTTTTAGGAAGAAGTCACCATCAAATATGCTAAACAATTAAGTAAAAGTGAAAGGAGTAACCATTTATCAGAGAACCATACCACATGCGCGTCACAACAATTATTATATTAAATTGAATACTACTTGCAGAAGTCCCATTACTAGCAATATAATAAATCCATTAAACAAATATATGAAATGGGTTGTTAGATTTGGCTTATATATGTGATGAAATTTCAGCTATGAAATCACATGTCATGAGGCTGAAATAATTATAATATATGGATGAGATAAGAGAAAAGGATATTAGTGACTGTATCAACTAAAGCTTTCAACCAAGAATAATAAAATTTGTCAAGTTTTTCATAAAAGTTAAACTCGCATGCAACAAGTGGCAGGAGTCCAACTTGCGAGCATTTACGGTCCTCCTCAGTCGGGTCCATTCCATTTAGCCATAAATGAATGGTTTTCCATTTATTATCTTATCTGCAATCATCTTTAATGAAAAAAGCTTGAATTAAACGAAAGATAACTGTTGAATAGTCTCTTGTTGTTGATGTTGGGGGGGGTGTGCAGGTGGTGGCTGATGAAGCAAGAGCGATGTACATGGAGGAATGGCCGGTTTGACATATTGGAGTCCGAATGTGAACATATTCGGGACCAGATGGGGAAGAGGGCAAGAGACCTGGTGAGGATCCTGTTTTGGCTGGAAAATATGCAGCCAGTTATGTCAGAGGACTGCAAGGTAACGCTGCGGGAAATAGGAGTAAGTTGCTGCATGTTGTAAACATTACCAGCCTATGATCTTGTAACTGGAATGGCGTCGACGCTATCATTTTAATGCTAGGGTAAGAAATTTAATTCTTTAATCACATTATATCTGAAATTAACATTATTATATAATTCATTAATAAAGTTTGTAGGACCATCGGTGGTCCTATGGTCGTTCTTATATAGCTGTCAATTAGGGGCTATTTTAGTGAGCCTTTTTCACACCGTTAACAATTACTTTCAAGTTAATCAGTACTATAATTGATATACAAAACATTAATCATAACTAATAAAGAAAATATGTAATAAAATTGTATTGATATGAAAGTGTAGGTGAGCAAGCAGGATTTAGAAGACACCTATGATGTGCCATTCAAGTCATGTTGTAGAAGGAAAAGTTGCTATGTGATGTGTCTTATAATCAAGTCAATGGAAAGCCGACTTGTGCTGATCCGATATTCTCAAGAAACACAATCCGTGGCCAATGGAAGCTTAATGGGTGAGTTCCATTTTATTTCTATGTGGAAAACTCATCATACCCTATCAGTTTGAATATGTTGTTTCATCAAGTTTTCAACTCTGGTTTTTTTTTTTGGCTCTAAACAGATACATTGTCTCAGATTGTGACTCGTTGGAGTTCATATTGATACTCAGCACTAACGACACACCAGAAGAAGCAGCTGCATTTACTATCAAAGCAGGTTAGGAAAAATAATGACACTTTAATTTGTATATTTGAGAGAAAAAATTAATTGATTTGGGCGGAGGTGTTGAAGCTTTTGCGCTTGGGGAAACTTTTGCAGGCTTAGATTTGGATTGTGGGCCATTCCGGCACTCACACAGAGGGGGCTGTAAAGAGAGGATTGCTAAAGGAGGAAGATGTTAACCTGGCTTTAGCCAACACAATAACGGTCCAAATGAGACTGGGCATGTTCGACGGCGAGCCGTCAGCCCAACAGGAAAACTGGGCCCAAGAGATGTTTGCGCTCCAGCCCACCAATTCCTCGCTCTCCAGGCCGCACGACAAGGCATTGTTCTGTTGAAGAACTCTAGGCCAACTACATCTCTCACTCGGGGTCATCATACTGTAGCAGTCATCGGACCCAACTCTGATGCTACAGTAACTATGATTGGCAACTAGCAGGTATGATTATATAATATGTGATGACAGAGTAATTATTAATATGGTGTCAAAGTAATAGTTTCGTACAATTTTTAGGTGTTGCATGTGGTTACACTAGTCCTGGACAGGGGATTGCAAGATATGCAAGACCATTCCCCAACAGGGGGCTTAGGCGTTGCTTGCAGAGGGAAACAACAATTTGAAGCTGCCGAGGCAGCAGCCCGCCAGCCAGGCGATGCAACAGTCTTGGTAATGGGCCTGGACCAACCATAGAGGCAGAATTTAAGGACAGGGCCGGACTGCTCTTGCCGACATGCAACAGGAGCTTGGTAACCAGAGTGTCAAGGGCCTCAAGAGGTCCTACAATTTTGGTCTTGATGAGTGGTGGCCCCATTGATGTCACATTTGCTAAAAATGATCCTCGTATCAGTGCCATTTTGTGGGTTGGTTATCCTGGCAAGCTGGTGGTACTGCCATTGCTGATGTTCTGTTTGGAACAACTAATCCAGGTTTCCATTTAACAGAAGTTAAAGTGTCTTCAGTAAAAGCAAATGTATCGTCTTATTAATTCACTTTACTTTTCTATATCCAGGAGGAAAGCTGCCAATGACATGGTATCCACAGAACTATTTAGCTAAGGTCCCCATGACAGATATGGGCATGAGAGCAAACATCAAGAGGCTATCCTGGAAGGACTTATCGATTCTATAAGGGCAAGTTGTGTCCCATTTGGTCATGGAATGAGCTACACTAAATGCTCACATTTAGCCATTGCTCCAAAAGAAGTGTCAATTCCTCTTGCACCAAGTCTCTATCCATCAAAACTCCAGTGTCTCAAGCAATGCCATCAGGGTCAAACATACAAATTGCAATAAACTCTCATTAGGTTTCCATGTCGATGTTAAAAACACCGGCTCCATGGATGGGACACATACCCTTCTTGTTTTCTCGACGCCCACGGCTGGAAGGTCTGCAAGTAAGCAACTGAGGCTTTGAGAAAATCCATATTGCAGCTGGATCACAGCATAGTGTAAGTTTAATGTTGATGTGTGCAAACACCTAAGTATGCTGATCAATTCGGAATTCGAAGAATTCCGATGGGGAACATAATCTTCACAGGAGATCTCAAGCATTCAATCTCACTTCAAGCAACTTTGGAGGAGATCAAAACTTAGTAATTCTTAAAAATTGACAGGAAAAAGTTGTCAATGGTATTAATAGATATACGGTTTAGTGTAGTCCTTCTTTCATCACTGCAAAGCAAGAGGAAGAAGATCATATATACTAGCACTATCTTAAGTCAACAATACTAGTATTAAATGTCATTAAAGGGTTTTTACACAATAGGTATTGAATTCCATTCATTTTCTTTGTCCATGTACCAGCAGCAGTCAAGTTTTGCTGCTACTGTTTACTGTAACAGTGCTCCAAAAGTACGAGGAGCCATTATTGAAAGAAATAGAATGATGTTTTATCCATGGCCTCCTTGCCAGTTGCCACAGATTAATAGCCTTGCCTCGTCCATGGCTACTTTATGGCTATTGAATTACTTTGATTTTTTTTTTTTCTCTTTTATTAATAAATACTCTCTATATAACATGAACGAAACACTAATTAAGGTCTATCGCAAAGGAAGGTATAATAAATAAAAAAAATCCCATAAAAAGAGGAGAGATTTATAGATGGAAAATATTTGAGGAACCGGGAATGTTTTCACATGTAAAATGTACGGATGGGTTGCCTATGGACAACTGAGTTGATAGCTTAACCTTATTCTTACCAACCTTCTCTCGTATTCTTCTTCTTATTGGGTGATTGTCTTTCCACTAATTAATTTATTAATAAAATTACCATATGTATCTAACGTCTAACTTCCTGAAATATATTCTCATCTCCCTCTTCACTCAACCCTCCCCCTATTCTGTATCTCTTTCTCTCTTTTTTCTTCAATTTATACAATCATTTATACATTCTTAAAAAATAGTACAATATAGCCTACAGAACGTCATGGACGCATATTTATATATATCTAGTATGCTTTAATGGCAATAGACTCGTTTCATCCTTCTTTTGATAGTAATATAACCTTTTATCGTAAAATTTTGTTAGATGAACGTATAAATAATATAGTGTTTTTTTTAATTTCTTGCCTTCGTTTGAGTGCTCTCTGCTAATATGACTGTGAGCAAGAAGTGCAAATAAAGAAATAGTTCGCACGTCGGACCTGTGAGGCGTGACCACCAATCCACCATCTTCTGAAACTGTTTATATATGTATCCAGTTTTTAGTTTCTGCTTTATAGTTGTGCTGAAATAGTATTTATACTGAGCTATCTCTCTGTCCTTTTCCTTTTTTTTGTTTCTGTCTGCCATTGTTTTCTTAATCAGTTATACCTATTGCTATAGCAGCTATCACTATTAAAACTAACAGCTAAAGGGTGTTAAACTCACTCAGACTCATCAATCTGTCTCTCTTCTCTCTCTTTTAGAGTGAGGCTGCGTGTATTATGTTGTTTAGTTCGAAATATCATGACGTGTAACCTCAATCAATACCCTATTCACTCACATTTAGACGCTAGCTTTTCTCTATATAAACGGTTCATTTTAGAACAAAACACATAAACAAAAACAAACAAATTAAGCTCTCATTGTATTAATCAACATGCCCGCCATTCAGAATTTCATCAGCACTTTTCTTTTCTTCTTCACTTCTCCCAACAACACTTGTTCTGCTTCTTCTCTATCGCTCAACTCTCTTGTGTTCATGTACACTCACGTTCACCCTTTGCGTGCGACCCTCGAAATGGGTTGACGAGGATCTGAAGTTCTGTTGGGTATCGGTCCAGAACACGTGAGAGTGAGGGACTGATCGCCGGCTGACATTGCAGGAGAAGATCAGGCTGCTTGTGAACAATGCAGCGGCTGTGCCGAGACTTGGAATTCAAGGATACGAGTGGTGGTCCGAGGCCCTTCATGGCGTGTCAAATGTGGGTCCGGGGACTAAATTCGGTGGGGCCTTCCCGAGGGCCACTAGCTTCCCTCAAGTCATCACCACCGCTGCTTCTTTCAATCAATCAATGTGGGAGGAAATCGGACGGGTATGGATCTTTCTCTATCAAACATCTTACATTTTTTATCAACATATTCCATTAATTAAACAAACAAAGTGTTATGCCTAAAAAGTCAGCTATGTCAGCTCAACAAGTACCTAAAAGACAAATTATACTTACTGTCAAGTCTATATCACTTTAAAGATACCTTATACCAACTCTATCTCATTTTAAGAGAAGAACAGATGAAAGCTTTCTATATGTTAAGGTAACTTGCAAAACACTCATTACATTGACCTCAAAGATATGTAAATTGACACTTCTCTTCACGAAAAGGGGGTTAGGCATATGAGAGTTAGGCATAAATTTGAGTTTCATTCTTTCTCTCTACAAAGCAAAGTATTTCTTCATCTTTATATGTCTTACGGGCAATATCTTAGAAATAGTCAGAGAACAATAAAATAATAGTGGATGTAGGATTCGCTTTAAGCATCCGAACCACTATAAAAACCTCTCTTGTCAGTCTATTATTTATGTTTTCTGCAACATATATAATCTCAGCACCATATTCTAATCTTATGATCCATCCCGTGTAATTTCTAAGACTTGCTTAGCACTTTGCCCTTGTGAGTCGTTGGTGTCCAAAATCAAGCATCAACAGTTTGGTGGCCCATGTAAGTCTCAAACCTGCATCCAAGCTCCCCAATGACATGGCCAAATCGCAGATCGCACGTATCAGAGTTCTCCAATGGCGTGGCCAGATCGCAGATCGCACGCGTTAGAGTTCTCCGATCGCGTGGCCAGATCGCAGATAGCACGCGTCAGAGTTCTCCGATCGCGTGGCCAGATTGCACGCATCAGAGTTCTCCGATCGCGTGGCTAGATCATCAATTGCATGCGTCAAAGTTCTCCGATTGCGTGGCCTGATCGTTGATCGCATGTGTTAGAGCTCTTCGATCGCGTGGCCAGATCGCTGATCGCACGCTCAAATTGTCATGATCTTTAACTTCAAATCACTGATCTTTAGCTCTCCGATCGCGTGGCCAAATCGCAGATCACATGTGTTAGAGTTCTCTGATCGTGTGGCTAGATCGCAGATCGCACGCAGCAGAGTTCTCTGATCGCGTGGCCAGATCGCATATCGCACGCGTCAGAGTTCTCCGATCGTGTGGCTAGATCGTCGATCGCACGCGTTAGAGCTCTCCGATTGCGTGGTCAGATCGTTGATCGCATGCTCAGATCATCTTGATCCTCAGATTCAGATCGCTGATCTTTAGCTCTCCGATCGTATGGCCAGATCGTTGATCGCACGCTTAGATCGTCCTGATCTTTAGCTTTAGATCACTGATCTTTAGCTCCCCGATCACGTGGTCAGATTGTAGATTGGATGTTCGGATCGCCCAGAGCGCAGATAACACGCTCAAATCATCTGGATTGCGCGTTCAAGGTTGTTAAGATCACGCGTTCAGATAATTTTGATCGCGCTTCCCAGTGCCCAGATCGCGATTAGATCGTTGATCTCTCATTCTCAGATCAAGCTTCGCGCTTTCTGATTGAATTCTTGTTTTGTGATTGAACTCCTTAAACTCTTTGATCTCAAAGAGCTCTCATGCTCTTAGATCGTAAAGAGCTCTCGAGTTCTCAGATCGAGCTCTTTATGCCTCTGATCGAGCTCCTTATGCCCTCAGATTGAGCTCATGAGCTTGCTTGTTTGTTTGAGATCATGTGCATCAGATCGTTCAGATCGCATGCCTCAGACTCTCAGGTCGAGCTCCTATCAAATTGCGGTCAGCTCCTAGTTCTCAAATCACGATCAGCTTTTAGCTCTGATGTTGTGAACAGCTTCAGGTCGTGTTCTCAATTCTCAGGTCGCGATCAGTTCTCAGATCGCGACCAAATGTCAGCGTTAGAAAAAACGTGTAGAAAACTCAAAACAGCCTCAAAACATGCCAAAACAGTGGATTTTGGTCTCGAAAATAGCCCTAACCAAGTTTTCCAATTACCTCGACGTAGAGCTCGGAACAAGCTTTCCGTCGATATCTTACGGGCTCCAAAACTCTTCTCGGATCAAAAGTTATGACTGTTTTAAATTGGCTTATCTGTTTAAGGCCTCTAAGCCGTGCATTTGGGCTTCTGACGTTAGCTCCCTCCAGGAATTCATCTATTGGACATTTCATGTCAGTTATCAGATCGTGCTCAGCTTTGAATTGCTCCAAGCTCTCAGATCGCAATCTTAGCTCTCAGATTGCAATCCTAGCTCTTAGCACCCGATCGTGCCAGGCATAGTTCGAGCTCTTCACTTCGAGACTGCAGCCTACAGTGTGACAGCCATTCAGAAAATTTATTGTTTGCTTTAAAAGTTGCTTGAACTAACTAACTAGTAGCTACAAACTTTCACATATATATAATTGATATAATAAATCCATTAAACAAATATAGAATGGGTTGTTAGATTTGGCTTTATATATGTGATGAATTTTCAGCTATGAAATCAACATGTCATGAGGCTGAAAATAATTATAATATTATGGATGAGAAGAGAAAAGGATATTAGTGACGTATCAACTAAAGCTTTCAACCAAGAAATAAAATTTGTCAAGTTTGTAAAAGTTAAACCTCGCATGCAACAAGTGGCAGGGTCCAACTTGCGAGCATTTACGGTCCATCCTCAGTCGGGTCCCATCCATTTAGCCATAAATGAATGGTTTTCCATTTTATTATTATCTGCAATCATCTTTATTGAAAAAAGCTTGAATTAAACGAACGATAAAATGATTGATATAGTCTCTTGTTGATGTTGGTGGGGGGTGCAGGTGGTGTCTGATGAAGCAAGAGCATGTACAATGGAGGAATGGCCGGTTTGACATATTGGAGTCCGAATGTGAACATATTTCGGGACCAGATGGGGAAGAGGGCAAGAGACTCCTGGTGAGGATCCTGTTTTGGCTGGAAAATATGACGCCAGTTATGTCAGAGGACTGCAAGGTAACGCTGCGGGAAATAGGCTTAAAGTTGCTGCATGTTGTAAACATTACACAGCCATGATCTTGATAACTGGAATGGCGTCGATCGCTATCATTTTAATGCTAGGGTAAGAAATTTAATTCTTAATCAATTCATTTTCATCTGAAATTAACATATTATATAATTCATTAATATAAAGTTGTAGGACCATTGGTGGTCCTATGATGTATCGTTTTCTTATATTAGCTGTCATTAGGGCTATTTTAGTGAGCCTTTTTCACACCGTTAACAATTACTTTCAAGTTATACAGTACTATAATTGAGTATACAAAACATTAATTTCATAATATAAAGATAATATGTATAAAATGTATTGATTTGATAAGTGTAGGTGAGCAAGCAGGATTTAGAAGACACCTATGATGTGCCATTCAAGTCATGTGTTGTGAAGGAAAAGTTGCTAGTGTTATGTGGCTTAATCAAGTCAATGGAAAGCGACTTGTGTGGTCCTGAATCTCAAGAACACAATCCGTGGCCAATGGAAGCTTAATGGGTGAGTTCCATTTTATCTATGTGGAAAAACTCATCAACCCTATCAGTTTTGAATATCGTTGTTTCATCAAGTTTTAACTCTGGTTTTTTTTTTTTGGCTCTAAACAGATACATTGTTCAGATTGGACTCTGTGGAGTTCTATATGATAATCACACTATACCGACACACCAGAAGAAGCAGCTGCATTACTATCAAAGCAGGTTAGGAAAATAATGACACTTTAATTTGTATATTTGAGGAAAAAAAAATTGATTTGGGCGGGGTGTTGAAGCTTTTGGGACTCCTGGGGAAAATTTTGCAGGCTTAGATTTGGATTGTGGGCCTTTCCTGGCACTCCACACAGAGGGGGCTGTAAAGGAGGATTGCTAAAGGAGGAAGATGTTAACCTGGCTTTAGCCAACACAATAACGGTCCAATGAGACTGGGCATGTTCGACGGCGAGCCGTCAGCCCAACCATTTGGAAAACTGGGCCCAAGAGATGTTTGCTCCAGCCCACCAATTCCTCGTCTCCAGGCCGCACGACAAGGCATTGTTCTGTTGAAGAACTCTAGGCCAACTTTACCACTCTCCACTCGGCGTCATCAACTGTAGCAGTCAGCGACCCAACTCTGATGCTACAGTAACTATGATTGGCAACTATGCAGGTATGTATATATATACGTTGATGACAGAGTACTTATTTAATATGGTGTCAAAGTAATGTTTTCACAATTTTTAGGTGTTGCATGTGGTTACACAGTCCTGGACAGGGGATTGCAAGATATGCAAAGCCATTCACCAAAGGGGTGCTTAGGCGTTGTGCAGAGGGAACCAACAATTAGAGCTGCCGAGGCAGCAGCCCGCCAGGCCGATGCAACAGTCTTGGTAATGGGCCTGGACCAATCCAAGAGGCAGAATTTAAGGACAGGGCCGGACTGCTTTGCCTGGACTGCAACAGGAGCTTGTAACCAGAGTGTCAAGGGCCTCAAGAGGTCCTACAATTTTGGTCTTGATGAGTGGTGGCCCCATTGATGTCACATTTGCTAAAAATGATCCTCGTATCAGTGCCTTTGTGGGTTGGTTATCCTGGCCAAGCTGGTGGTACTGCCATTGCTGATGTTCTGTTTGGAACAACTAATCCAGGTTTCCATTTTAACAGAAGTTAAAGTTCTTCAGTAAAAGCAAATGTACTCGTTATTAATTCCTTTACTTTTTCTATATCCAGGAGGAAAGCTGCCCATGACATGGTATCCACAGAACTATTTAGCTAAGGTCCCCTGACAGATATGGGCATGAGAGCAAACCCATCAAGAGGTATCCTGGAAGGATATCGATTTATAAGGGCAATGTTGTGTCCCATTTGGTCATGGAATGAGCTACACTAAATTTGTCACAATTAGCCATTGCTCCAAAAGAAAGTGTCAATTCCTTGCACCAAGTCTCTATGCCATCAAAAACTCCAGGTCTCAAGCAATGCCATCAGGGTCAAACATACAAATTGCAATAAACTTCATAGGTTTCCATGTCGATGTTAAAAACACCGGCTATGGATGGGACACATACCCTTCTGTTTTCTCGACGCCACCGGCTGGAAAATGGTCTGCAAGTAAGCAACGATAGGCTTGGAAAATCCATATGCAGCTGGATCACAGCATAGTGTTAAGTTTAATGTTGATGTGCAAAACACTAAGTATTGCTGATCAATTCGGAATTCGAAGAATTCCGATGGGTGAACATAATCTTCACATGGAGATCTCAAGCATCAATCTCACTTCAAGCAACTTTTGGAGGAGAAAAACTTAGTAATTCTTTAAAAATTGACAGGAAAAAGTGTCAAATGGTTTATAGATATACGGTCTAGCTTGCTAGCCTTCTTTCATCACTGCAAAAGCAAGAGGAAGAGATTATATACTAGCACTATCTAAGTCAACAATACTAGTATTAAAATGTCATTAAAGGGTTTTTACACAATAGGGTATTGAATTCCATTCCATTTTCTTTGCTTAATGTACCAGCAGCAGATCAAGTTTTGCTGCGCACCTGTTTACTGTAACATGTGCTCCAAAAGTACGAGGAGCCATTATTGAAAGAAATAGAATGTGTTTTATCCATGGCCCCTTGCCAGTTGCCACAGATTAATAGCCTTGCCTCGTCCATGGTACTTAGTGGCTATTGTTTAATTACTTGATTTTTTTTTTTCTCTTTTTTTATTAATAAATACTCTTATAACATGAACGAATCACTAATTAAGGTCTATCCGCAAAGGAAGGTATAATAAATAAAAAAAAACTAAAAAGAGGAGAATTTATAGATGGAAATATTTGAGGGAACCGTGAATGTTTCACATGTAAATATGTACGGTTGGTTGCCCTATGGACCAACTGATGTGATGCTTAACCTTATCTTACCAACCTTCTCTCGTATTCTCTCTTCTTATGGTTGATTGTCTTTCCTAATTAATTTATTAATAATAATTACCATATGTATCTAACGTCTAACTTCCTGTAAATAATCTATTCCCCTCTTACTCAACCCTCCCCTTATTCTTGATATCTCTTTCTCTCTTTTTATCTCTTCATTTATACAATCATTTATACAATTCTAAAAAAATAGTACCAACTATAGCCTACAGAACGTCATGGACGCATATTTTATATATCTAGTATAGCTTTAATGGCAATATGACCGTTTCATCCTTCTTTTGATAGTAATATAACCTTTTATCGGAAAATTTTGTTAGATGAACGTATAAATAATATAGTGTTTTTTTTAATTTCTTGCCTCGTTTGAGTGCCTCTGCTAATATGACTGTGAGCAAGAAGTGGAAATAAAGAAATAGATTCGCGTCGACGTCCGTGACCACCAATCCACCATTCTGAAACGTGTATATATGTATCCAGTTTTTAGTTTTATCTGCTTTATAGTTGTGCTGAAATAGTTATTATACTGAGTATCTTCTCTTCCTTTTTCCTTTTTGTTCTGTCTGCCATGTTTTCTTAACAGTTTACTAATTGCTATAGCCAGCTCTATCACTATTAAAACTAACAGCTAAAGCGTGTTAAACTCACTCAGTTACTCATCAATCTGTGCTCTCTCTCTCTCTCTCTTTAGAGTGAGGCTGCGTGTATTATGTTTGATTTAGCTTCGAAATATCAATCGACGTGTAACCTCCACAAATACCTATTCACTCACATTTAGACGCTAGTTTTTCATATAAACGGCTTCATTTTAGAACAAAAAACAAAACAAAAACAAAAAAATTAGCTCTCTTATTGTATTAATCAACATGCCCGCCATTCAGATATCATCAACAATTTTCTTTTTCTTCTTCACTTCTCAACAACACTTGTTTTGCTCTTCTTCTATCGCTCAACTCTCATTGTTACGTACACTACGTTCCCTTTGCGTGCGACCCTCGAAATGGGTTGACGAGGAGTCTGAAGTTCTGTTGGGTACGGTCCAGTACACGTGAGAGTGAGGGACTTGATCGGCCGGTTGACATTGCAGGAGAAGATCAGGTGCTTGTGAACAATGCAGCGGCTGTGCCGAGACTTGGAATTCAAGGATACGAGTGGTGGTCCGAGGCCGTCATGCTTGTAAGTCAAAGATTTATTTTCTTGTTCAACAACTTTGATATTCTGATATTTGATAAAAGAATTTCGATCTTCAAATTCCAATTGAGTTTCTTAAAGATTACTCATGTCATGCCTTAATTAATTAATGATAAGAATATTGTGTCTCATCTCGTTGGTATTATTTCTTTTCAAAACTGTTAGGTACTTAGGTAATCCATGCTTGCTGTAAATTAAAAAATAATCAATTTTGAATGGACCTTTCTTCTGCTTTAATATATGAAAAAAGAATAAACAAGAACAAACCCTTCTGTTTTAATACAATATCCAAAATAATACATATATATATATATATATATATCTTTCTGGGTCCCCAATTTTATTGAATTTAAGTCGTTTTGCATGTTACAGATTCCATATAATATCTCATCATCGAGTCAACTACCATATGATCCAAATAAAAACCAATATTGTAATTAATATTTATATTTCCCCCTATAAATCTGAAGAAAAAACAAGCCTATACCAACAAACTGATTAATAAGCTTCTAGAATACAGTTCACAAGATGAAACTGAAGTCAGTAAATAGACAAAAAGAAAATTATTTTATTTTTGAGAGGTTAATTGATTAATAATCAGACAAAAGTTCACGTTCATGTATCTAAAAAGTGAAAACTGAAACGTCACGAGATTAATTCTTCATTGGCCATGTTTATATCATTGCTGAGAAAAATATTAAGGAATAAAATCATCTTTTCTTATAGTTTTGATTAATTTCATTATTAGGAATTGTATTTTCTTGTATAGAATATGTTAAACCTATATATTGTACACTTTTATTAATATTGAATATATAATCATTTATACAATTCTTAAAAAAATACTACCAACTATGGCCTACAGAACGTCATGGACGCATATTTGTATATATCTAGTATAGCTTTAATGGCAATATGACTCGTTTCTTCCTTGTTTTTGATAGTAATATAACGTTTTATCGTAAAATTTTGTTAGATGAACGTATAAATAATATAGTATTTTTTTTTTAATTTCTTGCCTTCGTTTGAGTGCCCTCTGCTAATATGACTGTGAGCAAGAAGTGCAAATAAAGAAATAGATTCGTACGTCCGTGACCACCAATCCACCATGTTCTGAAACTGTTTATATATGTATCCAGTTTCTAGTTTTATCTGCTTTATAGTTATGGCTGAAATAGTTATTTACTACTGCGCTAATCTTCTTTCTCTCCTTTTTCCCTATTTGTTTCTGTCTGTCATTGTTTTCTTTATCAGTCTGAGCTAATTGCTATAGCCAGCTCTATCACTCTTAAAACTACCAGCTAAATGCGTGTTAAACTCACTCACTTACTCATCAATCTGTCGCTCTCTCTCTCTCTCTTTCTCTCTCTCTCTCTAGAGTGAGGCTGCGTGTATTGTGTTCGATTTAGCTTCGAAATATTAATCGACGTGTAACCTCAATCAAATACCCTATTCACTCACATTTAGACGTAAGTTTTTTCTCTATATAAACGGCTTCATTTTAGAACAAAAACACAAACAAAAACAAACAAATTAAGCTCTCTTATTGTATTAATCAACATGCCCGCCATTCAGAATTTCATCAAGCACTTTTCTTTTTCTTCTTCACTTCTCCCAACAACACTTGTTCTGCTTCTTCTTCTATCGCTCAACTCTCATTTTGTTCATGTACACTCACGTTCACCCTTTGCGTGCGACCCTCGAAATGGGTTGACGAGGAGTCTGAAGTTCTGTCGGGTATCGGTCCAGATACACGTGAGAGTGAGGGACTTGATCGGCCGGTTGACATTGCAGGAGAAGATCAGGCTGCTTGTGAACAATGCAGCGGCTGTGCCGAGACTTGGAATTCAAGGATACGAGTGGTGGTCCGAGGCCCTTCATGGCGTGTCAAATGTGGGTCCGGGGACTAAATTCGGTGGGGCCTTCCCGAGGGCCACTAGCTTCCCTCAAGTCATCACCACCGCTGCTTCTTTCAATCAATCAATGTGGGAGGAAATCGGACGGGTATGGATCTTTCTCTATCAAACATCGTACATTTTTTATCAACATATTCGATTAATCAAACAAACAAAAGTAATTAGAAAAGTTTGTAATCTCCACCAATGATGCTTTTGGAGAAAGGCAAACATAAATTTTAAGTCAAGTCACACCTATAACCAAATCCGTGAATTATCCCAATCCATTATTGGTCAAGTGGTACACATGCTATACCTAATTCCTATGAGGACTACTGTTTAATTCATCTTAAATTAAGATATTATATATAATTTTTAAAGGAAACCCACTTCAAAATCACTTCAACAATACCTAAATAATCAGTTTTAGGAAGAATGTCACCATCTAAATATACTAAACAAGTAAAGTAAAAGTGAAAGGAGTATAGCCATTTATTCAGAGAACCATACCACATGCGCGTCACAACAATTTTATATATATATTGAGTAGTACTTGCAGAAATCCCATACCTAGCAATATAATAAATCCATTAAACAAATATATGAAATGGGTTGTTAGATTTGGCTTTATATATGTGATGAATTTTCAGCTATGAAATCAACATGTCATGAGGCTGAAAATAATTATAGTATTATGGATGAGATAAGAGAAAAGGATATTAGTGATTCTAACAACTAAAGCTTTCAACCAAGAATAATAAAATTTGTCAAGTTTTAGATAAAAGTTAAACCTCGCATGCAACAAGTGGCAGGTGTCCAACTTGCGAGCATTTACGGCCCATCCTCAGTCGGGTCCCATTCCATTTAGCCATAAATGAATGGTTTTCCATTTCATTATCTTATCTGCAATCATCTTTAATTGAAAAAAGCTTGAATTAAACGAACGATAACTGATTGATATAGTCTCTTGCTGTTGATGTTGGTGGGGGTGCAGGTGGTGTCTGATGAAGCAAGAGCAATGTACAATGGAGGAATGGCCGGTTTGACATATTGGAGTCCGAATGTGAACATATTTCGGGACCCCAGATGGGGAAGAGGGCAAGAGACTCCTGGTGAGGATCCTGTTTTGGCTGGAAAATATGCAGCCAGTTATGTCAGAGGACTGCAAGGTAACGCTGCGGGAAATAGGCTTAAAGTTGCTGCATGTTGTAAACATTACACAGCCTATGATCTTGATAACTGGAATGGCGTCGATCGCTATCATTTTAATGCTAGGGTAAGAAATTTAATTCTTCAATCAATTCATTATCATCTGAAATTAACATTATTATATAATTCATTAATATAAAGTTTGTAGGACCATCCTGGTGGTCCTATGATGTATCGTTTTCTTTATATTAGCTGTCAATTAGGGGCTATTTTAGTGAGCCTTTTTCACACCGTTAACAATTACTTTCAAGTTATAATCAGTACTATAATTGAGTTATACAAAACATTAATTTCATAACTAATAAAGATAAATATGTAATAAAATTGTATTGATATTGATAAGTGTAGGTGAGCAAGCAGGATTTAGAAGACACCTATGATGTGCCATTCAAGTCATGTGTTGTAGAAGGAAAAGTTGCTAGTGTTATGTGCTCTTATAATCAAGTCAATGGAAAGCCGACTTGTGCTGATCCTGATATTCTCAAGAACACAATCCGTGGCCAATGGAAGCTTAATGGGTGAGTTCCATTTTATTTCTATGTGGAAAACTCATCATACCCTATCAGTTTTGAATATGTTGTTTCATCAAGTTTTCTAACTCTGGTTTTTTTTTTTGGCTCTAAACAGATACATTGTCTCAGATTGTGACTCTGTTGGAGTTCTATATGATACTCAGCACTATACCGACACACCAGAAGAAGCAGCTGCATTTACTATCAAAGCAGGTTAGGAAAAATAATGACACTCTTAATTTGTATATTTGAGAGAAAAAATTAATTGATTTGGGCAGAGGTGTTGAAGCTTTTGGTCCTCTGGGGAAACTTTTGCAGGCTTAGATTTGGATTGTGGGCCTTTCCTGGCACTCCACACAGAGGGGGCTGTAAAGAGAGGATTGCTAAAGGAGGAAGATGTTAACCTGGCTTTAGCCAACACAATAACGGTCCAAATGAGACTGGGCATGTTCGACGGCGAGCCGTCAGCCCAACCATTTGGAAAACTGGGCCCAAGAGATGTTTGCACTCCAGCCCACCAATTCCTCGCTCTCCAGGCCGCACGACAAGGCATTGTTCTGTTGAAGAACTCTAGGCCAACTTTACCACTCTCCACTCGGCGTCATCGTACTGTAGCAGTCATCGGACCCAACTCTGATGCTACAATAACTATGATTGGCAATTATGCAGGTATGTATATATACTATGTGACGACAGAGTACTTATTTAATATGGTATCAAAGTTAACAGTTTTATTTAATTTTTAGGTGTTGCATGTGGTTATACCAGTCCTGTGCAGGGGATTGCAAGATATGTGAAGACCATTCACCTAGAAGGGTGCTTAGGCGTTGCTTGCAGAGGGAACCAACAATTTAGAGCCGCCGAGGCAGCAGCCCGCCAGGCCGATGCAACAGTCTTGGTAATGGGCCTGGACCAATCCATAGAGGCAGAATTTAAGGACAGGGCCGGACTGCTCTTGCCTGGACTGCAACAGGAGCTTGTAACCAGAGTGTCAAGGGCCTCAAGAGGTCCTACAATTTTGGTCTTGATGAGTGGTGGCCCCATTGATGTCACATTTGCTAAAAATGATCCTCGTATCAGTGCCATTTTGTGGGTTGGTTATCCTGGCCAAGCTGGTGGTACTGCCATTGCTGATGTTCTGTTTGGAACAACTAATCCAGGTTTCCATTTTAACACAAGTTAAATGTTCTTCAGTAAAAGCAAATGTACTCTTATTAATTCCTTTTACTTTTTCTATATCCAGGAGGAAAGCTGCCAATGACATGGTATCCACAGAACTATTTAGCTAAGGTCCCCATGACAGATATGGGCATGAGAGCAAACCCATCAAGAGGCTATCCTGGAAGGACTTATCGATTCTATAAGGGCAATGTTGTGTTCCCATTTGGTCATGGAATGAGCTACACTAAATTTGCTCACAATTTAGCCATTGCTCCAAAAGAAGTGTCAATTCCTCTTGCACCAAGTCTCTATGCCATCAAAAACTCCAGCGTCTCAAGCAATGCCATCAGGGTCAAACATACAAATTGCAATAAACTCTCATTAGGTTTCCATGTCGATGTTAAAAACACCGGCTCCATGGATGGGACACATACCCTTCTTGTTTTCTCGACGCCACCGGCTGGAAAATGGTCTGCAAGTAAGCAACTGATAGGCTTTGAGAAAATCCATATTGCAGCTGGATCACAACATAGTGTTAAGATTAATGTTGATGTGTGCAAACACCTAAGTGTTGCTGATCAATTCGGAATTCGAAGAATTCCCATGGGTGAACATAATCTTCACATTGGAGATCTCAAGCATTCAATCTCGCTTCAAGCAACTTTACAGGAGATCAGAACTTAGTAATTCTTTAAAAATTAACAGGAAAAAGCTGTCAAATGGTATTAATAGATATACGGTCTAGCTTGCTAGTCTTCTTTCATCACTGCAAAAGCAAGAGGAAGAAGATCATAATACACTAGCACTATCTTAAGTCAACAATACTAGTATTAAAATGTCATTAAAGGGTTTTTACACAATAGGGTATTGAATTCCATTCCATTTTCTTTGCTTCAATGTAGCAGCAGCAGATCAAGTTTTGCTGCTACCTGTTTACTGTAACATGTGCTCCAAAAGTACAAGGAGGAGCCATTATTGAAAGAAATAGAATGATGTTTTTATCCATGGCCCCCTTGCCAGTTGCCAAAGATTAATAGCCTTGCCTCCTCCATGGCTACTTTATTGGCTATTGTTTAATTACTTTGATTTTTTTTTTTTCTCTTTTTTATTAATAAATACTCTCTATATAACATGAACGAATCACTAATTAAGGTCTATCCGCTAAAGGAAGGTATAATAAATAAATAAAAAATCCCATAAAAAGAGGAGAGATTTATAGATGGAAAATATTTGAGGAAACCGTGAGTGTTTTCACATGGAAAATGGAAATATGTACGGTTTCGGGTTGCCCTATGGACCAGCTGATGTTGATAGCTTAACCTTATTCTTACCAACATTCTCTCGTATTCTCTCTTCTTATTGGTTGATTGTCTTTCCATTAATTTATTTATTAATTAATTAATGGGAGAATGACATTTTGCCACCCAAGGTTTGGCAAAACTACACTTTCCCACCCATTAAGTTTCAAAATAACACTTTTCCACCATTTGTTATGTTCTGTTATGTTTTCCGTTAATATTTTAATGAAAAAACGAAAATACCATTAAATATTTTGTTTTATAAATTTTTTATTATTTTTTAATTAGCCAAAAAGTCAAATATTAAAAATTAAAAAAAGAAAAAAATAGTTAACCCCACCTAAAAAATTAGGAGTAATGCTACAAACTTGTTTAAAGTTAAATAATCTTAATATTTATTTATAACGTTATCAATATCAAATCACTATTATTTATAATGTTTTTCATTTTTACTAATTAATATACAAAATCAATATTCCTAATTAATTAAATAAACAAAGAAAAAAATGTATCTTTATACTTGGACTAATAAATAATCGAATAAAGACTTTGAATTAATTAAATTTTAATTTATAATAAACTAATTAAGAAATAAAATAGTTAAGGTTATTTTCGTCTTTTCAATCAAATATTAACAGAAAACACTAACAGAATCTAATCAAGGGTGGAAAGTGTCATTTTGAAACTTGATGGGTGGGAAAGAGCCGTTCCATCAAACCTTGGGTTGGGAACATGTCGTTCTCCCTTAATTAATTACCATTTGTCTCTAACTTCTCAACTTTCTGTACATATATACGTATCTCCCCCTTATTCTTGATATCTCTTTCGCTCTTTTTATCTCTTCAATTTATACAATCATTTATACAATTCTTCAAAAAATACTACCAACTATAGCCTACAGAACGTCATGGACGCATATTTGTATATATCTAGTATAGCTTTAATGGCAATATGACTCGTTTCTTCCTTCTTTTTGATGGTAATATAACGTTTTACCGTAATTTTTTTTTAGATGAACGTATAAATAATATAGTATTTTTTTTTAATTTCTTGCCTTCGTTTGAGTGCTCTCTGCTAATATGACTTTGAGCAAGAAGTGCAAATAAAGAAATAGATTCGCACGTCCGTGACCACCAATCCACCATGTTCTGAAACTGTTTGTATATGTATCCAGTTTTTAGTTTTATCTGCTTTATAGTTGTGGCTGAAATAGTTATTTACTACTGAGCTATCTTCTCTCTCCTTTTTCTCTTTTTGTTTCTGTCTGCCATTGTTTTCTTAATCAGTCTTAGCTAATTGCTATAGCCAGCTCTATCACTATTAAAACTAACAGCTAAATGCGTGTTAAACTCACTCACTTACTCATCAATCTGTCTCTCTCTCTCTCTCTCTTTAGAGTGAGGCTGCGTGTATTATGTTTGATTTAGCTTCGAAATATCAATCGACGTGTAACCTCAATCAAATACCCTATTCACTCACATTTAGACGCCGGCTTTTTCTCTATATAAACGGCTTCATTTTAGGACAAAACACATAAACAAAAACAAACAAATTAAGCTCTCTTATTGTATTAATCAACATGCCCGCCATTCAGAATTTCATCAAACACTTTTCTTTTTCTTCTTCACTTCTCCCAACAACACTTGTTCTGCTTCTTCTTCTATCGCTCAACTCTCATTTTGTTCATGTACACTCACGTTCGCCCTTTGCGTGCGACCCTCGAAATGGTTTGACGAGGAGTCTGAAGTTCTGTCGGGTATCGGTCCAGATACACGTGAGAGTGAGGGACTTGATCGGCCGGTTGACATTGCAGGAGAAGATCAGGCTGCTTGTGAACAACGCAGCGGCTGTGCCGAGACTTGGAATTCAAGGATACGAGTGGTGGTCCGAGGCCCTTCATGGCGTGTCAAATGTGGGTCCGGGGACTAAATTCGGTGGGGCCTTCCCGAGGGCCACTAGCTTCCCTCAAGTCATCACCACCGCTGCTTCTTTCAATCAATCAATGTGGGAGGAAATCGGACGGGTATGGATCTTTCTCTATCAAACATCTTACATTTTTTATCAACATATTCAATTAATCAAACAAATAAAGTGTTATGCGTAAAAGGTCATGCTATGTCAGCTCAACAAGTGCCTAAAAGATAAATTGTACTTCTTCTGAAGCCCATATCACCTTAAAGATATCTTATACTAACCTTATCTCATTTTAAAAGAAGAACAGATAAGAGTTTTTTATATGTTAAGGTAACTTGCAAAATACTCATTACATTGACTTCAAATGTGTATAAATTGACATTCTCTTCACGAAAATGGGGGTTGGGCATATGAGAGTTAGCCATAGATTTGAGTTTCATTTTTTCTCTCTACAAAGCAAAGTATTTCTTCGTCTTTATATGTCTTACGGGCAATATCTTACAAATAGTCAGAGAATAATAAAATAACAATGGATGTAGGATTTGCTTTAAGCATCCGAACCATTATAAAAGCCTCTATTGTCAGTCTATTATTTATGTTTTCTGCAACATATATAATCTCAGCATCATATTCTAATCTCATGGATCCATCACGTGTAATTTCTAAGACTCGCTTAGCACTTGACCCTTGCGAGTCGTTGGTGTCCAAAATCAAGTATCAACAGTTTGGTGGCCCATGCAGGTCTCAAACCTGCATCCAAGCTCCCTGATGTCATGGTCAGATCGCACGCATCAAAGTTCTCCAATGGCGTGGCCAGATCGCAGATCACGCGAGTCAGACTTCTCCGATCGCGTGGCCAGATCGCAGATTACGCACGTCAGAGTTCTTTAGTTGTGTGGTCAGATTGCACACATTAGAATTCTCCGATCGCGTGGTCAGATCGTTGACTGCATGCGTCAGAGTTCTTCGATCGCGTGGCCAGATCGCTGATCGCACGTGTTAGAGCTCTTCGATCACGTGGCTAGATCGCTGATCGTACGCTCAGATCGTCCTGATCTTCAGCTTTAGATCACTGATCTTTAGCTCTCCAATTGTGTGGTCAGATTGCAGATTGCACACGTCAAAGTTTTTCGATCGTGTGGCCAGATCGTAGATCGTACACGTCAAAGTTCTCCGATCGTGTGGCCAGATTGCAGATCGCACGCGTTAGAGTTCTCCGATCGTGTGGCTAGATCGTCAATCGCATGTGTCAGAGTTCTCCAATCGCGTGGCCAGATTGCTGATCACACGCGTTAGAGCTCTTTGATTGCGTGGCCAGATTGCTGATTGCACGCTCAGATCGTCCTGATCTTTAGCTTCATATCGCTGATCTTTAGCTCTCCAATCGCGTGGCCAAATCGCTGATCACACGCTCAGATCATCCTGATCTTCAACTTCAGATTGCTGATCTTTAGCTCTCTGATCGCGTGGTCAGATCACAGATCACACGCGTCAGAGTTCTCCGATCGCCTGGCCAAATCGCAGATCGCAAGCTCAAAGTTCTCCGATCGTGTGGCCAGATCGCAGATCGCACGCTTAGAGTTCTCCGATCGCTTAGCCAGATCACAGATCGCACGCGTTAGAGTTCTCTGATCGCGTGGCTAGATTGCAGATCGCGCATGTCAGAGTTCTCCGATCGCGTGGCCAGATCGTCGATCGCACGCGTCAGAGTTCTCCGATTGCGTGGTCAGATCGCTGATCGCATGCTTAGATCGTCCTGATCTTCAGCTTCAGATCACCGATCTTTAGCTCTCCGATCGCATGGCCAGATCGTTGATCGCACGCTCAGATCGTCCTGATCTTCAGCTTCAGATCGCCCAGATCGCGTGGCCAGATCTCACACTCAAATCATCTGGATTGCGCGTTCAAGGCCGTTGAGATCATGCGTTCAGATAATTTAGATCACACTTCCGAGTAGCCAGATCGCGCTTAGATCGCTAATCTCTCGTTCTCAGATCAAGCTTCGCACTTTCTAATTGAATTCCTGTTTTGTGATTGAACTCCTTAAACTCTTTGATCTCAAAGAGCTCTCAAGCTCGTAGATCGTAAAGAGCTCTTGAGTTCTCAGATCAAGCTCCTTATGCCCTCAGATTGAGCTTATAAGCTTGCTCGTTTACTTGAGATCGTGTCCATTAGATCGTTCAGATCGCATGCCTCAGACTCTCAAGTCGAGCTCCTATCAAATCGCGATTAGCTCCTAGCTCTCAAATCGCGATCAGCTCTTAGCTTTGATGTTGTGAACAGCTCCAGGTCGTGTTCTCAACTCTCAGATCGCGATCAGTTCTCAGTTCTCAGTTCTCAATTCTCATATCGCGACTAGATGTCAGCGTTAGAAAAAACACGTAGAAAACTTAAAACAGCCTCAAAACATGCCAAAACAGTGGATTTTGGCCTCGAAAATGGCCCTAATTGGGTTTCCCAATTGCTTCGACGAAGAGCTCGGAACAAGCTTTCCGTGGATATCTTACGGGCTCCAAAACTCCTCTCGAATCAAAAGTTATGACTGTTTTAAGTTGGCTTATCCGTTTAAGGCCTCTAAGCTGTGCGTTTGGGCTTCTGACGTTAGCTCCCTCCAGGAATTCATCTATTGGATATTTCATGTCAGTTATAAGATTGTGCTCAACTTCAGATTGCTCCAAGCTCTCAGATCGCAATCCTAACTCTCAACACCCGATCGCACTAGGCATAGTTCGAGCTCTTCAGTTCATGACTGCAGCCTACGGTGCGACAACCATTCAGAAAATTTATTGTTTGCTTAAAAAGTTGCTTGAACTAACTAACTAGTAGCCACAAACTTTCACATATATATAATTGAATAGTACCTGCAGAAGTCCCATACCTAGCAATATAATAAATCCATTAAACAAATATATGAAATGGGTTGTTAGATTTGGCTTTATATATGTGATGGTTTTCAGCTATGAAATCAACATGTCATGAGGCTGAAAATATTATAATTTATGGACGAGATAAGAGAAAAGGATATAGGGATTGTAACAACTAAAGCTTTCAACCAAGAATAAAAAATTTATCAGTTTTAGATAAAAGTTAAACCTCGCATGCAACAAGTAGCAGGAGTCCAACTTGCGAGCATTTACGTACTCTTTTTAGCCACGGCTCCATCCTCAGTCGGGTCCCATCCCATTTAGCCATAAATGAATGATTTTCCATTTATTATCTTATCTGAAATCATTTAAATGAAAAAACGTGAATTAAACGAACGATAACTGATTGATATAGTCTCTTGTTGTTGATGTTTGGTGGTGCAGGTGGTGTCGGATGAAGCAAGAGCAATGTACAATGGAGGAATGGCCGGTTTGACATATTGAGTCCGAATGTGAACATATTTCGGGACCCCAGAGGGGGAAGGGGCAAGAGACTCCTGTAGGATCCTGTTTTGGCTGGAAAATATGCAGCCAGTTATGTCAGCGGACTGCAAGGTACCGCTGCAGGAAATAGGCTTAAAGTTGCTGCATGTTGTAAACATTAACAAGCCTATGTCTTGATAACTGAATGGCGTCGATCGCTACCATTTTAATGCTAGGGTAAGATATTAATTCTCAATCAATTCATTATCATCTGAAATTAACATTATTTATAATTCATTAATAAAAGTTCGTAGGAGCATTCTGGTGGTCCTATGATGTAATAAAATTGTATTGATTTTGATAAGCGAGGTGAGCAAGCGGATTTAGAAGACACCTATGATGTGCCATTCAAGTCATGTGTTGTAGAAGGAAAAGTTGCTAGTGTTATGTCTCTTATAATCAAGTCAATGGAAGCCGACTTGTGCTGATCCTGATATTCTCAAGAACACAATCCGTGGCCAATGGAGGCTTAATGGGTGAGTTCCATTTTATTTCCATGTGGAAAACTCATCATACCCTATCAGTTTTGAATATGTTGTTTCATCAAGTTTTCTAACTCTGTTTTTTTTTTTTTTTTTTTTTTTTTTTTTGCCCTAACAGATACATTGCCTCAGATTGTGACTCTTCGATTCTATATGATACTCAACACTTACCGACACACCGAAGAAGCAGCTGCAATTACATCAAAGCAGGTTAGGAAAAATAATGACACTCTTAATTTGTATTTGAGATAAAAAAATGGGCGAACGGCTTGTACTACCCAAAGTTTACTGTAATGACAAGTTGGTACCCAAAAGGTTTTGAAACGACAAATAGGTACCTTCCGTCATATTCTGTTAGTGATTTTTGTTTATTAATATGGAAAAGACAAAATGCCCTTCAAAGTTTCAATTTTTGTTTTTTATAATTTAAAATTTCTAAAAAACCCCCTAGGTTTGCTAATTTAATTAAACACCCCAATATATAAAATGTTTGTTAAATGACAAAAACACCCCCCACCGGCAAGTGCCAGATTCCGGCCACCATCGCCGGAATCTGGCCGGAAAACTTATTACGACACAGATCCGTCGGATCTGTGTCGTAACGTGCCGATCTTGCCTTTTCCGGTCAGATCCGCCACGGATCTTGCCGGAAAAGGCAAGATCTGGCCGTCGAAGCAGCACCAGATCTGGCCTTTTCCGGCCAGATCCGTGGCTGATCTGGCCGGAAAAGGCCAGATCTACTGCCAGATCTGGCCTTCGACGCCGCAGATGGAGTTTTCGCGTTGACGGCCAGATCTCTGTAGATCTGCCTTTTCCGACCAGATCAGCCACGATCTGGCCGAAAGGCCAGATCGACCGTTACGACACAGATCCGACGGTCTGTGTCGTAACGCAACTTTCCGGCCAATTCCGCAGTGGTGCTGGAATCTGGCACTTGCCGGTGGGGGGTGTTTTTTGTTATTTTATTAAACTTTTATATATTGGGTTATTTAGTGAAATTTGTAAACTTAGGGGGTTTTTTTAAATTTTTAAATTTATAAAAACTAAAATTCAAACTTTTAAGGGTATTTTATCTTTTCACTATTAATAAACAGAATCACTACAGAACATGACGGAAAGTACCTATTTGTCATTTCAAAACCTTTTGGGTACCAACTTGTCGTTACGATAAATCTTGGGTATGTATAAGTCGTTCTCCCTAAAAAAATTAATTGATTTGGCAGAGGTGTTGAAGCTTTTGGACCCCTGGGAAACTTTTGCAGGCTTAGATTTGGATTGTGGGCCTTTCCTGGCACTCCACACAGAGGGGCTGTAAAGAGAGGATTGCTAAGAGGAAGATGTTAACCTGGCTTTAGCCAACACAATAATGGTCCAAATGAGACTGGCATGTTCGACGCGCGACCGTCAGCCCAACCATTTGAAAACTGGCCCAAGAGATGTTTGCACTCCAGCCCACCAATTCCTCGCTCTCCAGGCCGCACGACAAGGCA
The DNA here is from genome assembly GCF_008641045.1 of Pistacia vera. Lineage (NCBI taxonomy): Eukaryota > Viridiplantae > Streptophyta > Magnoliopsida > Sapindales > Anacardiaceae > Pistacia > Pistacia vera. Next base: position 922,423 of record NW_022195444.1, on the reverse strand, counting down.
TTGTTCTGTTGAAGAACTCTAGGCCAACTTTACCACTCTCCACTCGGCTCATCGTACCGTAGCAGTCATCGGACCCAACTCTGATGCTACAGTAACTATGATTGGCAATTATGCAGGTATGTATATATACTACGTGACGACAGAGTACTTATTTAATATGGTATCGAAATAACAGCTCCATGCAATTTTTAGGTGTTGCATGTGGTTATACCAGTCCTGTGCAGGGGATTGCAAGATATCGAAGACCATCACCTAGAAGGGTGCTTAGGCGTTGCTTGCAGAGGGAACCAACAATTTAGAGCCGCCGAGGCAGCAGCCCGCCAGGCCGATGCAACAGTCTTGGTAATGGGCCTGGACCAATCCATAGAGCGAATTTAAGGACAGGGCCGACTGCTCTGCCTGGACTGCAACAGGAGCTTGTAACCAGAGTGTCAAGGGCCTCAAGAGGTCCTACAATTTTGGTCTTGATGAGTGGTGGCCCCATTGATGTCACTTTGCTAAAAATGATCCCGTATCAGTGCCATTTTGGGGGTTGGTTACCTGCCAAGCTGGTGGTACTGCTATTGCTGATGTTCTGTTTGGAACAACTAATCCAGGTTTCCATTTTAACACAAGTTAAATGTTCTTCAGTAAAAGCAAATGTACTCTTATTAATTCCTTATACTTTTTCTATATCCAGGAGGAAAGCTGCCAATGCATGGTATCCACAAACTATTTAGCTAAGGTCCCCATGACAGATATGCATGAGACACAACCCATCAAGAGCTATCCTGGAAGGACTTATCGATTCTATAAGGGCAATGTGTGTACCCATTTGGTCATGGAATGAGCTACACCAAATTTGCTCACAATTTAGACATTGCTCCAGAAGAAGTGTCAATTCCTCGCACCAAGTGTCTATGCCATCAAAAACTCTAGTGTCTCAAGCAATGCCATCAGGGTCAAACATACAATTGCAATAAACTCTCATTAGTTTTCCATGCGAAATGTTAAAAACAACGGCTCCATGGATGGGACACATACCCTTCTTGTTTTCTCGACGCCGCCAGCCGGAAAATGGTCCGCAAGTAAGCAACTGATAGGCTTTGAGAAAATCCATATTGCAGCTGGATCACAGCATAGTGTTAAGTTTAATGTTGATGTGTGCAAACACCTAAGTATTGCTGATCAATTCGGAATTCGAAGAATTCCAATGGGTGAACATAATCTTCACATCGGAGATCTCAAGCATTCAATCTCACTTCAAGCAACTTTGGAGGAGATCAAAACTTAGTAATTCTTTAACAATTGACAGGAAAGGCTGTCAAATGGTATTAATAGATATATGGTCTAGCTTGCTAGTCTTCTTTCATCACTGCAAAAGCAAGAGGAAGAAGATCATAATACACTAGGTTTTTACACAATAGGGTATTGAATTCCATTCCATTTTCTTTGCTTCAATGTAGCAGCAGCAGATCAAGTTTTGCTGCTACCTGTTTACTGTAACATGTGCTCCAAAAGTACAAGGAGGAGCCATTATTGAAAGAAATAGAATGATGCTTTTATCCATGGCCCCCTTGCCAGTTGCCAAAGATTAATAGCCTTGCCTCCTCCATGGCTACTTTAGCGGCTATTGTTTAATTACTTTGAAACTGTTTTTTTCTCTTTTTTATTAATAAATACTCTCTCTATAACATGAAGGAATCACTAATTAAGGTCTATCCGCAAAAGGAAGGTATAATAAATAAAAAAAATCCCATAAAAAGAGGAGAGATTTATAGATGGAAAATATGTGGGAGGAAAATATTTGAGGAAACCGTGAATGTTTTCACATGGAAATATGTACGGTTTGGGGTTGCCCTATGGACCAACTGATGTTGATAGCTTAACGACATGGACAACAACCTTCTATAAGTACAGAACCATATTCATTTTTACTACCTTGTTTTCACCAGACCTTAACCTGATTCTTACCAACCTTCTCTCGTATTCTCTCTTCTTATTGGTTGATTGTCTTTCCATTAATTAATTAATTACCATAGTATCGAACGTCTTAACTTCTGTACATATATTCTTATCTCCCCTCTTCACTCAACCCTTCCCCCTTATTCTTGATATCTCTTTCTCTCTTTTTATCTCTTCAATTTTGTTGCTTCTCTCTTTTATCTCTCTCTCTCTCTCTCTCTCTCTCTCTCTGTGTCTTTTCTCCTCTCCAAGGTAATGCCAAGATCCTTTTTCTTCTGCAACAACATTTCGTATTTTGTGTTTCTTTCGCTTTGTTAATCACTGTCTTCTTCTTAGCTTCTCCTTTTGCTATCTGTTCTTTTACAGAGGTTGGTTAATGGCGTTTGTGTTTTTTTTTATATATATATATAAGGGTTTGATTATGTTTCCGCTTCTTGCTTAAGTAATAACTTTGAATGAAAGATTAAACAGGAGAACTGCGAGATGGCGGATTGCAACAGAGAACAAGATTTCTATTCTTCTCAAGAGGTACAAACTCGGAAACTCCATTGATTTCTACTTCGTTTTTTTTTTTTCTTTTTTACAGTTTGGTAGTAATATTTGGCAAGAAAATAAAATAAAAAAAATAACCAAAGGATTTCGTGGTGTTGGGCTCGGCGGGCCCAAATTTCACCGTCGATGGCGTGTGATTTTGAGAGCTAAAGGCTCGGATTTGGTGCACGTGTATCATGGCGTGTCACACGACAACAATTTAAGCTATTTATTTTTTAACCAAATATTACTTAATCGGTTGAATTTAGTAGCAAGATATTTTATTGATTATATAATCCAATTATGGTTAGAATTGATCCCATGTGCACTCCTCCATCACAAAATGGTGCTGGTCCCTACATCAAACGGCCAGTACTTTGACACGGCTTCATATACGTTGAGTAACGGGCAGAAGCTGCATTTGAAACATTCTTTGAAATGTCGGCAGCCGAGCATACTGTTGTTTTGCATGTAAACTACTCTATTTTTATCTAGTTAGACCTCAAGCAACTGAACCATGACACGTGTCCAATTTTGCCACCTATACAATCACATTTGAAACGTTGTCCTCCACTCCCAAGGCCCAAACCTAAAGAAGACAAGGACGCAGCACCACCCGATTCACCCCAGACAAGAATAGATTTTGAAATTCAATTAAACGTTTTGAAATTTTTGTCTTTTATTGATAATAGATTTTAATATTTTTTTTTTGTTCGGAAAACAGGAAGCAACGGCGGAGAAGAAATATGGGGGCCTTGTACCCAAGAAGAAGCCTTTAATTTCCAAGGTAAGTAAAAATTTAGCCTTTAATTAAAAATGGTATGTGTTTGGGATTGAATTAAAGTGAAATTTTGTAATGTGTATATAGGATCATGAACGTGCCTTCTTTGATTCAGCAGACTGGGCATTATGCAAGGTAAAACTGTCTCCCAATTTAGCCATTTTTGATCTGATAAATAATAACTCATAGCTTTTACCTAAAATTGGTTTGAATTTATGAGCAGCAAGGTGCTGGAGTGAAAGAGAAATCTACAGTGGCAATAGAGACTCTGAGACCAAAACTGCAGGTATTGTATTTATCTATTATAATGATATAATAACAATCTGCCAGAACAAGTTAACCGACTCAGTAATTTTCAGAGAACTCCACACCAACAACTGCCACCAAGAAGACCGGCTTGCATATCTGGTCGAGATAACCACCATGTGAGTATTTCTAGTAGTTCTTCAATGTGCTTAATATTATTAGCATATTTACTTGTTACTGGATACTGATATTAGCTGCTGCTTACAATGTTGCAGGGAGACTAGTATATATTGAATGATTGGTCCGGGAAAGTGCTTTTTATGGGATGATATAAGTAGTATACATAACAATTGCCCTATGAATTGGTATTGGTCTTCAATAAAGGCATCTTGGTTATGAGAAAAAAATATATATATATATCAAATTTGTAATGGTTTTGTATTCGTTTGATTAGAACATGATGAACAGATGCACACTCATCACCATGATATATATAAACACAAAGGTTTGGTTCAATCGGTCATCAAAGTTACCTAAAAACCTTAAAGCAGCATGGAAGAATACTGAGAATTATTAATAATCTACTACAGCATTGCCAAATTGAGTCATCAAAAGATTGGGTTTTTGAGTGCAGCAAGACCAATTCTTTTTTGTTTTTCCTGAAACTATATATATAACAATTATAGTGGCCATTTATTGATCAAGTGGAACAGGTCATAGTAATTCGTATTAGCTTTTTCTTGTGTCTGTCGAAGATTTTGGCACCAGTTTCCAGTTTAACTTGAAAAACAAAAACAAAACCAATTAAAAGAGAGAAAAGTTAGATCAACTTAAAAGGCTCTTAATAGTTATGGTACAATGTTTAGATCTTTCAAATTTTTTTTTTTTTTTGGTCAATAAGTGAGATATCCAGGCACAATTGCTAGCCAAACCTGCCTAATCTTCAACGCCATGAAACACCCATATAGGGATACTTGTTGAGATATGGTTACATTTGAGAGAATTAGCATATCCGAAAAGTTCAATTACAAGGCCCTTGTTCAAAATGTAACCCTCATATTTACATATTGTAGCATATATAAACTCTGTTTTAAAACTCGGATCGGACCGGTCCAACCTGGACCTGACAGCCTCTCCAGTCCGGTTCAGGTTCTAGGGCAATTTTGATATATTTCAAATTTATAGATACTACTTTGTAATTTTCTAGGGGTGTTTTTGAAATATTTCAAAATTTTATGAACTAATACATTTTTTGGCCTATTTTTTTAAATAAATTAAAATTTTATGGATTAATTTACTATTTTTAAGGGTATTTTGGGATATACCAAAATTTAAGAGACTAACTTATAATTTTAAAAAAATATTTTTATTGCTGATGCCACTGGCCGACCTAACTGATCTAATCTATTAGACCAATCGACCTGTGACCCGATCACCTTTTCGAGTCCTTCAACAGGTCGAGTTTTAAAACAATATATATAAACCATCAAAGTGAGTAGCAAATTATACACGCTCCTACTTACCCAAAAAAAAAAAAAAATTATACACGCTCCTTGAAGAAGCACCTATTGTAATGGATGATCTATGCACTATGTTTTGTTGTCCAAAAATTTTAGTTCATTTAATTGTTGAGGCATCTTCTCTCACGTATTTACAAAATTCAACCAAGAATATATGTATTTTTAATCATAATAAAAAGGACATTAACTGTAATGTTTGAAAAGAATAGGGAGAATGACAATTTCCCAGCAAAATTTTAGTGTAATTTCACTCTCTAAGCTAACATCCCTAAACCAACGACCCAAAGCCCAAAAAAAGCGCCATACCTTGACACCGTAAGCCCAATGTTTGGATCCATAATTCTTTAATATAAGGAATAATATAATACTACACAAATTAACTCATGTTGTTTGAAACTACATACAAATGAATATGAATGATCAACAAAAGAATTAAATAAATCATGTAACAATCATACACGATGATTTTCCCCTTCATTTTTTTTTTTTAACATAGAAAAGAAATCGTAATACCATAATAATGTAAATAAAATTGAACACTTTGGAGTTATGCTCTATGACAGATTAAATTATTTTATGAGAAGGATAGAAATCTGTATAGTGGTTAAGAAATCATTTTTGGTGAGGAATAATAGAAAGAAGGAAATTTCATTTTATTTAAGGTTGATGAAACAAAAAGAAGATTTTTATTTATTTTTTATTTATTTATTTATTTTAATAAGGATTGGTATACATAATATAAACCTTTCTCTTCCAATAGAACTTAGAAATGTATCCCATCAAATTGTCCAACTTCCCAAAATTCTAATCTATGTACGAACTTTGAGAGCTCTCGAAAAACTCCATCTCTTTTTGCTGCTCATCAAAATATTTTAGAGCATGGCAGACCAACAGCAAAGAGCCAAAGACCACGGAGCAAAGGGACAGTTTAATAGGACTATTGGTAAGAGTTATTATTTATTTATTCATTGTGGAAGTTGGTCTTTGACCGGTCTGTAGTAATTTATTTAGTCGTTAAAAGTAGTGGTTTTACTTTGTCTAGTCAATAGGAGTTGAGGTTAGTAGTAGACTTAGTTACTTTATCTTTTATGATGTGTATTGCCTATTTATAGGCTACTATTTTTATTTGTCGAGCTAATTAATTTTCACAAAACCCTATACATTTCTTGCTTCTTTCTGGCCATTTTCTATCGGTGGTATCAGAGATTCAGAGAGGGAAAAGGAAAAGTTTTAGCTTTAATTGTAGTAGCAGCAGCAAACATGTCCAGCGACAACTATGTTCAATCAGCAATCCCTCACTTTGATGGTACTATGATCATTGGAGCATGTTGATGGAAAATTTTCTGCAATCCAAGGAGTATTAGACCATCGTGGAAACAGGTGTGATTGAACCAGCCAATGGAGTGGTGTTGATAGAAGCTCAACAAAAGAAATTGGAAGAACAGAGTTTAAAGGATCTCAAGGCAAAAAATTACCTATTTCAATCAATCAAATGTTCTATTTGGAGACTATTCTCCAAAAGGAAACTCGCAAACAGATTTGACATTCAATGAAGAAAAAATACCAAGGTTAGTCTAGAGTGAAGCGTGCATAGCTTCAAACCTTGAGAAGGGATTTTGAGACATTGCAAATGAATGATGGTGAGTCCATTACTGATTATTGTGCAAGAACAATGGGGATAGTCAACAAGACTAAATTGAAGGAGAATGGTGAAGTTGATAAGTATAAGGCTCGACTCGTTGCAAAGGGGTACAAACAAGAATTTGGTGTCGACTACAAAGAAGTGTTCGCTCCAGTAGCAAGGTTTGATACTATTCAATTGGCATTATCCGTTGCTGCCCAAAACTCATGGCCTGCCTATCAATTGGATATAAAATCAGCTTTTTTGCATGGGAAATTGGAAGAAGAGGTGTATATTGATCATCCTCCCGAATATGTGAAACAAAGTCATGTAATACTTTCTTTCTAGCTAGTATACTCGTAAAATAATCAATAAAACTCATAAAAATATATATATAAGAAAATACACATATAAACAAGTAATAAAGTATTACATTTTTTGTATCAGAGTATAAATTAAATTACGCGCCTCCATGTGAGCGTTACAGGTCATGAAAACCAGGTATACAAGCTAAAGAAGACATTATATGGACTAAAACAAGCACCTAGAGCTTGGTATAGTCGTATAGATGTTTACTTTGCTAAAGAATGTTTTCTCAGATGTGCTTATGAGCATACACTCTATACTAAATCTGAAACAGATGGGAAGATGCTTATTGTGTGCTTATATGTTGATGACCTATTTTATGTTAGTAATGACAGAGTTATGCTTGCTGATTTTAAGAAATCTATGATGAATGAATTTGAAATGGCTGATTTGGGGTTGATGCACTATTTTCTTGGCATTAAAGTAGTGCAATCTCATGCTGGTATCTTTATTTCACAAAAGAAATATGTCTTTGATATTTTAGACAGGTTCCAAATGAAGGATTGTAATCCAGTTTCAACTCCAACTGAGTCTGGTCTAAAACTCACAAAATATGAAACAGAAAAAAGGGTAGATGCTACTCTATACAAGCAGATTGTTGGGAGCCTTATGTATTTGACATCCACAAAACCAGACATAATGTATTTTGTGGGCCTAATCAGTAGATACATGGAGAATCCATCTGAAGTCCATCTCTTAGCTGCTAAGAGAATTTTTTGTTACTTGAAAGGCACTGCAGATTTTGGAATCATGTTTAAAACTATTGAAAAATCAAGGCTATTTGATTTTTCAGATATTGATTATGCTGGAGACCTTGATGATAAGAAGAGTACATCTGGTTTTGTGTTTATAATGAGCTCTGGAGTTGTTACTTGGTCATCAAAGAAGCAACAAATAGTAACACTATCAACTACTAAAGCTGAGTTCGTTGCTATAGCATCAAGCTCATTTCAAGCTATTTAGTTGCGAAGGCTACTTGGAGTTCTACATAATCAGCAACAAGGTCCAACTTTAATTTATTATGATAATGTTTATGCAATAAAGTTATCAAAGAGTCCGGTTCTACATCGTAGGAGCAAGCACATTAATGTGAGATTTCATTTTTTACGTGATTTATGCAACAATGGTGTTATTGAGTTGGTATTTTGTAAAAGTGAAGATCGGATAACAGATTTGCTAACCAAGCCTCTCCAGTCTCCTGCCTTTGTGAAACTTAGAAGAATGCTTGGAGTATGCTATTCAAAGGACTTTGTTTCAGAGGAAGCTTAGCAGTTTTGTTGAATTGTTGAAGCCGTCTCTTCCTAAACCGATTTATACTGATATCAATTCAAGGGAGAGTGTTAAGAGTTATTATTTATTTATTCATTGTGAAGTCGGTCTTTGACTGGGTCTGTAGTCATTTATTTAGTGGTTAAAAGTAGTGGTTTTACTTTGCCTAGTTAATAGGAGTTGAGGCCAATGGTAGACTTAGTTACATTATCTTTTATGATGTGTACTGTCTATTTATAGACTACTATTTTTATTCGTTGAGATAATTAATTTTCACAAAACCCCATACGTTTTTCGCTTCTTTCTTCTATTTTCTATCAACTATTGACATGTCGACGACAATAAATCCCATAAGCAACTCCTGTTAAATAAACTGAAGAGTGGCACAAACCAGTCCAAAGATACCCATAAATGTACCAAAAGGCTTGCCATCTCTAACATTATAAAACCAAAATAATTTGCCTTCATTTTCCAAGCATACTTTCCCTAACCACACTTGCAAAAATTCTCAATACTGCAAAATCCTAGGTAATGAAAGATGTCAACATAGCAATTTGAGCAAAAAGGGACTTCTGTGGAGACGAAAGCTGATTGAAAACGGCTGTTAAAACCTCAAAAATGACATTGCCAATAACCAGGAACCATTTCAGAATCATCTACAAGAGAGAATGTACTTAGAACTTGAAAATGAATAATTTCCTAGGAAAAAATTTAATTTCGTGATAAGTACAAAATTCCTAACTCGGTTAGATAGTTCACCTTTCTCCTATCATTCGTTCTTTGATCAACATCCATGCAGCTATAGTGCTCAGTCACTGTGGGCGAACCAAGAGTAGAATCTGTGCTACTGTTAATTATAACATCCTGAAACCCATTAATAAGATATAAAAAAATCATTAGAAGAATAACATAGAAGGTAATCATATTCTTAGTTAAGTTTAGCTCTCCAATAATTTTACCACATATATAAATATAACAGAAAATTGAGATTCATTTATATTTTCGGTCTCAGGCAAAAGGGGTGTAGAGCTTTTAGTCTCAGGAAAAGGGGATGAAGCATTAACTTCAAAATTATCCTGAAATACATAAACACCACAAAATGTTGGTGCAAGCTCAGGCTTGTGCAATCAGGATTAATCCAGTAAAACCCACCAAGCAAATTAACTAAGTCTTAAGACACCATATAAATCAAATAGTTATCTTGGTAAAAGTAAGGTCAGAATTAAAGCATACACATGTGATCTAATTTTTATGTATATGATTTGAGGGAATGCAACACTATGCGATATCATATATGCTTCATGTTAAAATTAAGCCAACTTAAAAGTGTTTTTGCAATATGAAGTAGAGTGAATATTAAAGTAATCCCCCAATCTAATGAGATCATCACTAGATTGGTGGCACCGACCATGTTTTACAAGAGTGCCTAAGGGTTTGATTCTGCTACCATTTGCATGAGACTATTGATATATAATCCAAAAACATAAACTTTCAGGAGAAGCGACCACTCCTTTTATAAAACTCAACTCCCAAAAATAATCCAAATGTGGCACTCCAGAACACAACAATGCATGCACAATATCTGATTTGATCCACAAATTCTAGAGAGAAGTGTACCAACTTCATCTTCTTCAATATCCAACAATTCTGATATTTATATATTAGTCTCTCTGATGAAATGCGGGCTGCAGTCATAGCTGGCTAATTCAATTATTGGCATCCTCGGTGATTGAAACTTCTTTGAGGTTGCATGGCGAAAACCATTTCTTGGCTTCTTTAGAAACAACATTTGTTTCTCTCAAGTCAAAGGATCACCTACAAAGAAAAGTTACCAGAGATTCAAAACTTAAACGATCTTTTTAAGAACAAAACAGAGACACTAATTTCAGAAAACTTGCATTTGCATTTGCATTTGCATCATATTATAATTAAAGATACTTTGATAAGCAGCAATCTTGTTAATTAACAGGACAAACCATAATAAGCTAGTTAATAAAACTTTAAGTTAATCATTGATACGATGATTTCATAAGCTAACTAACTCCAAGTTTAAATAAAACATATACTTTTACATATAAAAGAAATTGCTTGATATTTTACAGGAATCATCCCATCAGTGCATCTAACATACTTATAAGTTCAGCAAATTTGGCTTTAGAAAATAAATTATAGACTCGACAACCAAACTCGGACTCAGACTCAGTAGAAGTAGCATGCATTAGACTCATTACAAACCCAATACACATATCTTTTCCTTAATAGCATCTCTCTTTAAAAACAGATAGCTCTTCACTATCCATAAGAGTAAAGATTTTGGCTTCATAAAAATTAAAATTAAAAAAAAAAAAAACACACACACACACACAGTGTAGCTAACAAAACTTGTAATAGATTTTCATTAAAAAAAATATATATAAATCGACCTTGCTTCCATAGGCGGCACGATTCGAGATCTTCGAATGCGTACCTATCTCGATAATCTAGGTTTTTATGGGATAGACAGTGTAAGAGATGACCCGTACTGTGGCTCCTCGGACCAGATTGAACCGATTTTTGTTTGGTTTGGAGCAATTCTGCGACCCGTGATCGTACCGGTACACAAACGGGCCATGAAAATTTTAAGAATTTGGTTTCTGTTTCGAGACTCCGAGATGAGAAAAAGAGGAAGCATTTTGTAATCGTATGAAATTGAGTTCATTTCTGTTGCAATTAATGCAGCTTCGTGGAAGTGAGGAAGGATATTTTTTTCAGGTGTATCACTTTCACAGCTCTGAGTGAAGCTCAAAATAGTTGGACTTTCTAAGTGTAGATGTAAAAATCTACCTGTACGGAAAAGGGGGTCTGATCCCGTGAGGTTGAGGCTACCAGTGATCTATTGTACCTGCACACATGGAGAAACACACGCGTGAAGCGAATGGGAAACACCAGGGTAGTGTTTGCCGTAGGCACTCCGACGCTCAAGTCAGCAAGGCTGAAAGGCTAATATAGTGAGGGCTAGGGAATAGAAGGTTACCGGAAGTCTAGTCGGGGACTGTGACTACGGCAGTGATGTGAAGCTCTCAAGTCAGAGCTTTCGATGTGAAGGTTGAATGTGTTTTCTTGTGAGAGGGCTGGCCTCTGCTTATATAGTGGTCGTCTGGTCTCCCAATCCTAGTGGGAGTAGGAGTCATAGTATGACTCTGATGCCAACCTTAGAAGAATCAGGGCCGTAATAAGTTGTCTTACCAGTGTCCGGATAGGAAGTTGATTCTGATTAGGAGAATTAACTCCAAGTGGGAAAGTGATCAGGAAAGGGGAAGGCGACCTTGAATAGGGGATTGATTAAGAATAGGAAAATACTGAGGGGGCTATGGGCTCTGGACTCGCCCATGGACCCAGGAAGTGGACTGGGATTAGGAGGTTCGCGCCCATGTGGTTTGGGCCGGCTATACCTCGTATCAAATAGGACTAATCCGAATTGGGCCTCTGCAAGACTGGGCCTGGTCATTCTTCACTAGTGGTCCTGTTTCCCTATTTGGGCCAAGGACGATTTTTGGCCCTAACACTAAGCATAATATCTTTCTTAGTATCTGTACTTGAATACATGTATTTCCATAGCAGCGCAGGGCCAAATCAGCAGCAGGAAAACTGTACTAACTCGCCGCCGATGACTTTCTCAGGGCTCCGCAAAAGAAGAAAGTCCGGGTCCAATTTCTAATGAAGCGAAGGTCCCCCCTTACTCCCTATTCTCTCTTAAAGCTCTAAGAGAAAGGGTTGGTTAAGAACTATTGACTGTAAACCATAGCAGTTACAGTCACTCAATGGAAATGTTCGCCTTTAAAATGAAAATGGATGAGTCCTTATAAAGAATCTGAGAACTCAGGCTAGGCATACAGAACTTAAAGAAGACCTGCCGGCCTTTACCTTTAATGGGTCCGATGATGCCGTCCTTGTCTACAGTCACTGGGCTAATTGTGGAGAGGAACGGTGCTCCCAGTAGGATGGGATGCTCTAGCTCTTTAAGGGCATCTCCAACCCACGCCAAGCACCACGCCAAAATGGCGTGTCACTGTAGCACAAATAAAAAATATATATTTTTTTTAATTTTGCTTTTTTTTGTTTTTAATTTTGTTAAGTGAATTTGAGTATTAAATTTTACACCAAAAATCACATCAAATTTGAGTATTTGTATTTAATTTAATTTGATTATTATTTATAATAATAAATTCATAATAATAATATAATTTAAAAAATGATGAAAAATTAAAAATAGAACTTTATTCAATGCAAATATTAAACTACAATAACTCAAAATAAAAATTAACACTAATTTAAAAACACTAAAATTAAAAGAAAATACAATATAAACTAAAATAACAATTTAGTATTCTGGTAGATTAGTTTCGGATCCAGTAAGATCATCAAAATATTGAAAAGAACTAGAGTTATTTTGAGATCCTTGACCTTGTTGTTGAGCTCTTTTTTGCATAATTCTTAATTGCTTATTTTGAAAAAACTCACGTAAGCTTGGATCGGTTATAGAATTCAAATCCTTGAATAAAATTTTGTTATCTTCTCGATATTCTGCCAAAGCCAATTTTTTCATTTGGATTTCATAATTTTGTGCCCTATCTAAGTTGCCCTGAGTGAAAATAGCAGCGAGCTATCGATTTTCTTCTTGAATAGTTTCAAAACTGTTTAAAACTTCTTTATCATTTTTCCTTCTAAATTTTGCTTTCTTCACCCCAATGGGTCGTTGAGCTAAACTACCCCCAATATTTTCATCACTTATGTTTAGAGAATTTGACGATATGTCACAAGGCATCGATTGGGGAGACTTTGAAGTGGAATTCTCTGATTCTTGTGATTCAAACCTACCGGTTTGCCTTTGAAATACTTCTGCGGCATTAACATTATCTGTAAATTTTTCAATATCCTTAAGTATAGGCCACACATGATCAAATTTGAAACATTTCTCGTAATTTTTATCTTGTGCTAGTAACATTTTGGCCTGAATCATCTACAAAACAATATACATATAATGTTAAAATCAATTAGATAAAAAAAAAAAAGCTTGAATGAAATGTAACAAATACTCACAATATCTTGCTTAGAAGCACTACTTGGATTCATATTTTCAATTTGACGTACGCATCCCCTCAATTTGCAAATAGCTTTAAAGATCAGTCGCATTCGACATTGTAAAGATCTTTTGTTTCGAACCTGGGTGAGAAACACGGGTTTGGAACTATTGTAGTCAAGCTTAACTCAAGACCATAATTGATCACTAGATTGGTTTATACCTAAAATCGAGTCTTGAGAAATATCAAGATAAATATGACATAGATGCATGTCTTCTTCATTTGTATACGAAGAACTTCGTTGTGTAGTCATTTTGTAACATAAATGAAGAAGATGTATGCTTTTTTTTTTTTTTTTCTAAGAGGAAGTAGAAGAGATGTGTTCAAAACTAATGTGTTGTATGCCCTTTTATAACATAAGTTTGAATGGACAACATATCTTTTTGAATAAGCCACGAATCTCAAAAGCTTGAATGGACAACACATCTTTTTGAATAAGTCACAAATCTCAAAAGCTTGAATGGACAACACATCTTTTTGAATGAGCCACAAATCTCAAAAGCTTGAATGGACAACACATCTTTTTGAATGAGCCACAAATCTCAAAAACTTGAATGAACAACACATCTTTTTGAATGAACCACAAATCTCGAAAGCTTGAATGGACAACACATCTTTTTGATCATTTGTGGGAAGAACATACTAATTCGAAAAATTAAATTACTATCAATATGGAATTTTACCTTTGTGTTATTGTTGTTTTTTTTTTTTTTTAATCATTTTATATTAGATGTAATGTTTTTTATATTAAATGTAATGTTTATTTGATTAAATAAATGCTTAATTTTATTAAATTAGTATAATTTTTAAAATAATTATTATTTAATAAAAATATCATTCTCAATATTTAATTAATATATACAAAAATAATGAATGAAATAGATTTAATTGTTGATTATTACAATAAAAGAAAAAAAAATATTCTAAAGAATATTCTAAGAAGTATTTTTTTTGGTGTAATATTTGGTGTTATGGGTTGGAGATAGAATAGTGTTTTACACCAATTTAGTGTAATTTTGCACCAAATTGGTACAATGGGTTGAAGATGATCTAAATAACACAAAGTCGGATTGTACGGAAATTGGGAATTGGAGTAAAAATATCATGGCAACACAACCCATCGGGCCGGGTTTCCCCCGCCCCAATTGATTTAAGTTGGGTTCAACCCATCCCAATAAGAGTTGGATTAAGTTTGGATAACCTGTTGGGTTTGCAATGGGCACAGGGTGGTTTGAGGTACATCAATCATACACAAACTTGTATTTAAAACCATTAATAATTTGATAAAATAATCTTACAAAATTGACGCTCTAATCAATTTGGTATAAATGATGCTATCCAAGTTGCGAAAAACCAATACTTTGACTGCCTCTTATAGACATAGATTCATAATATACATTTATTTTTTCAGTGAAAGTTAGATAGTTGGGTAAATGTATAAATTCTAATCATTTTCATATAGATGATATGGTAAGATATATTTTGGTGATTATAATAGAATAAGGTTTAATTATAAGGTAAGATTTAATCGCAATAAGCTCACAGAAATAACATAATCTTATGGAATTCAATTTCTTCATGATGTGAGAGATATTAATTTTTTTATTGTTTGGGTTTTTTTTTTTTTTTTTTGGGTAAAAGAGAAATGGATTTTTTTTTATTGTTTGGTTTTAAATTATTGTGGAATAAGTTTACGTGAAAAAGATTCCTAACCTAACTGAAAGGATTACTCATTAAATTACCGATGATTTTTTTTTTTTTTTTAACAAATTATAATGACATGTAGAGAATGAGGCCTAATCGATAATATCACACATAGAAACCCTTCTAATGTGATATAATCTGATTATAGAGATGAAAGTTGTATGGGCCAAAAATCGTACTAGGCTTTGTCAGGTCCAATAACAATATAATCACTACATATGGCTTAGTGCTATAGCCCAATTCTGGTTAGGTCCATGCTTAAATCCATTTTGTAAAAAGACCATCCAACGAGATGACCTATTATATAAGAAAGACTGCTCTATGGGTCGGCCCATTCTATGAGTTGATCCACACCACGAGTCAGCCTACTTAATGAATTATGCTATTGTATGAGTTGGACCACTCTACGATCAAGCTTACCCTACGAATTGGGCCAATCTATACTTTGGACCACTCTACGAGTTCAGCCTTCCTACAAGTTAAGCTAAACCAGGCTCTTGCCCATCAGTCTACATTAATTTCATAATAGGAATCATAGTCCCATACAAGTTCTAGTTCATCTAAGACTCCTAGTCCTACATAAACTAGTATTTATAGTCCTACATGGATTAGCACTATGAGTTTCTTGTTTACTCAAACTCCTACTATAAGAACACCTAGTTCTACAAGGACTCAACCCCTTTGAGCCCCATATAAAAGCAAAGGTAGAACTTCTGATTATTCATTCAATCACAACCTTCTCTCCAGTTTATTAAGTTCTTGCTTCCAAGAACCACTGCATTTCTCCGCCATAAAGTCTAGTTCCGACTACTTTACTCCAATAATCACCGTAGAGCCGACTTTCAACCACTCTACGCCAATAAGTCGTGCCCTAGTCAAACACTTCTGGTAAAACTCTTTCTCGCTCTCAGCTGTATTACATTCCCTTCAACTGTGTTAACTTGAGCATCAGAGTGCCTACAGCCGAGCATTAGAGTGCCTATAGCCAACATCACACTAGTGTCCCCCAAGTCCTTCGCATTCACTCTTCTTTGTCCCTATAAGTCTACAAGATTTTCAGTACCCTTGTCCTCACATGATCATCCTCGTTCAACTCGAATGTAGATTTAATCATCTACAAAAACTAAAAATAGATTAAACAATAAACAAATAAACACACACACACACAGAGGGGCGGATCTAGTCCAATTTTTTTTTTTTAAAATTATTAATATATAAGCCCACCAAAAAAAAAAAAATTGTTATTAATATATATACTCAGGCCTACTCTTAGATTTAAAAAAAAAAATGAGAACTATTACACATATATCCAAGCCCACAAAAATATTTGTTATTAATATATATATTCTAAACCCACATTATATTAAAAGTTTAAAACTCTTTCCACTCTTCTTCTTCACGACTCTACCTGTTTTTTTATGATTTTATCCCCAAAATTCTTTACTCTCTCATTCCCTCTCTCTCTTTCTCTTGCTATTCGCTCTTAAAACTTTTGAAGATTGAAATTATTGAAGCTTTTACTACTCAAGGTGTCACAATTAGCTTTGTTTTCTATTTTATTAGTTTTACATATGTGTATTGCTCATTTCAATTTAATTTATTTTAGAGTTGAATCATGCTTGTTTTTTGGAGGTTTTTTATTCTAATTTGAGGGAAAAAGACATGGATCTTGTGAGTTTATTTTTTGTTTTGTGTCTAAGAATGATATTGTTTTCACAAATTAAAACCTTAACTATATTTTAAAGAACGTTATTCTTTATCCTTCACCCACCACTTTCCTACGTTTCAAATGTCACCGTTCAGCTGCTCAAAATTATAAAGAAATTTGAGGTACTATTTATGTTTATACCAAGAAAATTCTTTTTTTTTTTTAATTAATTCATATAAAAAATCAATGCAACGTTGACTTGATTTAAGTTTTACTTGACTTTAGTTTAGGCTAGGTATGATCAAAGTCATGAAAATTTATATTATAATCTTTGGAAGCCAAAAAAAAAAAATAATAAAATAAAAGAAGGTTTTGCTCAAGGTTTACTTAATACATTTACTCAAAATTTTGCTTCTCATGAATTTATTCAAATAGGAAAGTATAGCGTTATTGCATTCTTTTTTCTTAGGTTCTTGATATTGTATTATTTTATTTGCTTAAGGTTTCATGATTTTTTAAAGTTTTTACTAGTTGTTTAACAAACAATGATGGAGCTGCGGAGGCCCCCCCTCGACAAAAATCTTGGATCCGCCACTGTCTGTTCCTAATTCACAATGTCTTGTGCACAATGAATCTTCCTCCACCCAAACCCATTCCATGACTATTGGATCCATGAACAACATTTTCAAACCCAAGCAATTGCACACTGTTTCTAANGGGGGGGGGGAGGGAGGGAGAGAGAGAGAGAGAGAGAGAGAGAGGATATGCAAGTTTTTGGAACCATTTTATGACATTACAACTTTATTCTCGGGCTCCAAATATCTTACAACAAACTTGTACCTTAAATGTGTGTGGGAAATTCAATTGCGTTTAATTGAAGAGAGGATGAAGTTATTAGGACCATGGCGGAACAAATGATCCCAAAATTTGTAAAATATTGGGATTTTTATAGTCTTGTGTTGACTATTGCAACTATTCTTGACCCACATCTCAAGTTTCTGTTTGTGGAGTATGCTTACAAAAAAGTTTATGATTTAACTATTGCCCAACAAAAGATGGAGGTTGTTAAGAATAATTTGCATAGGTTTTTTCAAGCTTACGAGCTCGCCCCACCTTTAGTTGTTTCTCCTAAGTGTGGTCCTACTTGTGGTAGGCGTGTAGATCATACTTGTGTAAGTCACTATACTTTTTAGATTCTTGTGATTAATAAAGTATTGTTTATTGTTTATTGTTTAATTTTAACTTTTGATACTTAACTATTTAAATGGTGCAGGATTTTGACAACTATGAGAGTGAATTTATTACCACTGAGAAATCTGCGTTGGATCTTTATTTGGAAGAGATAAGGTTTGATCACATCAAACATCATAATTTGAATATTCTCGAGCATTGGAAGAGCAATTGTAATCATTATCCTATACCTGCAATGATGGTTCGTGATATCATGGCAATACCAATAACATCCGTTGCTGCGGAGTCCACTTTTAGTATTGACAGTACAATGCTCAACAAATATCGAGCTTACTTCGACCAAAAAATGCAGAATTTTTGATATGCACTTGGACTTGGATATATAGATATGAGTTTATAGGTAACATGTTAACATAATATTTCATATGTTTTATTATTTACATTTATTAATATTTGTAGTTGATAATTGTAAATCATGACGTGAATGATGATTCGGATGATGATCTTGATGTGCCATTAACTAATCCAGGAATTGTGGAATCAAAAGACTCTACTATCACCCCCGTTGTGGAATGAACATGAGCTAGACAAGAATATTTTTAGTTGAACAATGTCAAGTCAAGTTAAATTTATCTTATGCCTTTGTGTTTGTAATTTTGTTCGTGTCATTTACTTATTGTGTTTGGTATTTGTTTTTGTGTATTAGTGATGATGTATTTGTTTGTTTTGGTTGGTATTTGTTCATGTGTACTGGTAATTACTAATTATGTATTTGTTTATTGTGTTTGGTATTTGTTTTTTTGTATTAGTGATGATTAGACCTGGCAAAACGGGTGGGTGGGCTGAGTCAAACGGATACGGGTCCTTAAACGGGTCCAAAATATTGGACCCGTGCCCTGCCCTATACGGGTACGGGTGGACCCGTTTTTTCTCTTTCCAGATTTTTGTTTTTGTTTCACCCCTAACAGTTTTCAATTATGACAATTACACCCCCAAAATTCCTACAGTTTTAATTTTTTACATTTACACCCCCTAAATAAACTACTCTAAATTCAATTCAATTAAGAATATAAACAAATAGGAACCAAAATAAACAAATAACACATAATCAAACAATAACATATAATACAAAACTACAAATACCAACCAAAATAAACAAGTACAAAATCACTAATACACAATTACACATAAACAAATAAAATAAGTCAATAAACTATAAATACCAACTAAAATAAACAAATACATAATCCAATATTCAACAAAAAACATTCTTAGGACAGCAAATGTTCATCCCACAGTGGGCGTGATAGAGTCTCTTGATTCCACAGTCTCGAGATTAGTCAATGGCAAATCAAGATCATCAACCGAATCATCATTCACCTCATCATCTACAAAACAATGATCAACTACAAATATTAATAAATGTAAATAATAAAATATAAGAAATATTATGTTAACATGTTACCTTCAAACTCATTTCCATATAGCCAAGTTCGAGTGCATATCAAAGATTCTGCATTTTTTGGTCGAAGTGAGCTCCGAGGCAACAGTGGAATTAAGAAACAAGCATAGTATAAAGGCCTTAGAGATTTTATTCTTGAGAAATGTAATTTCCATAAGTAACCGAAAATGAAAGATTTTACATAACTATGACTAGCTTTAGCTTAACAAAACTTCCAACTCCAATCACCAACACACTGTGTTACGAGATAGAAACCTACACAATAATCTACAACAAACAAAAAGGTTTCTAGAGGCTTGTTTTCAGGTTAAGTGAACACAAAAACTTGTTTATTTCAACCTGACTTCATCTCTAATAGTTGAAACAAAAGCAGAGACGAGTCTAACCAAAATGATGAATATCTATTGAAGAAATTGTCTCAGTCCTGAATCTTCTGATGTTGGATGTCAAACAGATCTCAACCTGCAAAATGGCATATAAACCCCAATCAATTTAGCAAGTGGAACACGACAAATCTAACAAGCCTCTGATGTGTTTTACTAATTTTTAATGTTATACAAAAACTTCTATCACCACAAACATAAATGTAATCCAACCATTACTTTAAAAAAAAAGAAAAAAAAAGGCATGGCCATGTCAGAAGTTGAAGTCTCCAGTTTGAATAATTTGCTAAAGTAATATTCAGAAGGTTTTATGAACAAAAACCACTCAGACTCGATAAAGACATGTACAACACAAAATTGATTGACCAATAATCTATTAGGAAACAAGAAAAACTATTGAACCTCTTAGAATTTGACCTTCCCATTCCGCTGGTACAATCAATAAAAGAGATGTACATAACTATGACTAGCTTTAGCCTCTAGAAAGCATTCTGGATGTTGCTGCTATGACAACATTATGATCAATGAAAAAACACATTTGGAAAAAGAAGAGGGAAAGAAATAACACCAGGATGTATATCACAGAAAAAGGCACTTGGATTAAACCAGCAACCAAATGAGGCACAGGGCAGCACTTATTACCACAGTCTCTATTATTAAGTATCCTATAAACCAATAATGAAGTTGCATGGAAACAAATAGCATGGAAGAGGAAAACAATGAATTGTATTTGCTATCCTATCCCCATAAAAACCTTCTTTTGATTTTAAACTGTCAGAATTCAGATTGAAACAATGATTTGTGTTTGACGATGATAACAGAATGTTTCAGAACGCATAAGTTCAATAAGATTATAAATTCAAGAAAACAGAGGAGAAAAAAATATAAATGATAATAACAATATAAATCTCTTTTATTCCACCGTATAATAACAATAAATAGTATAGCAAATATATATATAACAACAATGAATAAATACCAACTCAAGAAATGACTCTCTCAAATCCCAAAACAAACATCCCTCCATCGATCCACCCATTAATCCATTATAGATAATATAACAACTAAGTGTCCATGCCTTTTCATCTTGAGATTTCAAAGCCCAGAACCCATGTTAGCAGAATGCCACTATCACCACAATTAATAAAACAGAAAATGATAACACTGTCTAGTTTAACTACACCATAACCAAAAATGATACATCTAGTTTAGCTCTAAAACTAAAAAATTTGAACATTTTTACACAAGTACATACTACAATCTACTGTCTAGTGTCTAGTAAATACCCTTAATGATGGAGTCTTGCGACGGAGAGAGACAGGAGATGACGAGCTTGTGACAGAGAGAGACAGGAGATGACGAGCTTGCGACGCCCGACGATGACAGAGAGAGGAGATGACGAGCCGATGATGATGAATGACGGCGATCGGCGACGTGAACACGGAACAGAGGAGATGAGAGATTGAGAGAATGAAAACGTGAACACTGACAGTGATGAGAGATTCAGTTCAGAGGCACGAGAGAGAAGAGAGTTTGTTTTAGAGTTGGTCAGTTGGATGGCATACTGGCGTTAATAGGTTAGGCAAGGACTTAGGGTTTTTTTTTTGGAAAAAACGGGTACCCGCGGGTTTACCCGTGTAACCAGTCAAAAAACAGGTTGGGCCGGGTATAGGTAGAACTTAAACGGGTTCAACATATTAAACCTATGTCCTATATATTTTACCTGGATACGGGCCGACCCGCGGGTCTAGACCTATTTTGCCAAGTCTAGTGATGATGTATTTGTTTATTTTGGTTGGTATTTGTTTACGTGTACTAGTAATTAACTAATTATGTATTTGTTTATGTGTATTAATTATTATGTATTTGTTTATGGTGTTTGATATTTGTTTATGTGAATTGAATTGAATTTAGAGTAGTTAATTGTGGGGGTGTAATTGTAAAAAATGAAAACTGCAGGAATTTTGGGGGTGAAACTACAAAAATTGAAAACTCGAGAGAGAAAAAAGGGGTACCTGTGGGTAGGGATGAGACACGAGTAGAGTAGCTCGCGAGCTGTTCGAACTCAGCTTGTCGGAAGCTCGAATTCTACTCGAATCTAGTTGAGTCGAGCTCGAGCTCGAGCTCGAGTGGCTTGTGAACAATATCGAGCCGAGTTTGACTCGGGCTGAGCTCGGCTCGTCAGGCTCATGAGCTTAAACGAGCTCTGAGGGCCAATTTGCAAGATTTCAAACTTTGTTTTATTTTTAAGTTGTAAAAATGACAAACAACACCCATTCACAGTTCAAACAAGAAAGATAAACCCATTTGGGATTTTTCATTCAACCCTAACTCTAATTCCCATCGCTCCCCCATGCCGTCGCCGAAGACAACTCAGCCACTGCCATTCACCGCCACAGTCATCTCCATTCTCCAATAGTCCTATTGCTTCCTTAGCTCTAAAATACCCAAACGTCCCATTCGCTGCCATTTTGTAAATCAGTCACTCACGAGTCACGCCGTCATCGTCGACAACTTCTCCATTGCCATTCGCTGTTACCGTTATCTCCATCGTGCTAAAGCTCCTGACCAGTGATTTGGTTCCAGGTAATTACATAAATCACAATAGTTATTGTTCTCAAGATTAATATCAAATATCATGTCGAATGTTGTAGGTAATATTTTTTCTTCTATTTGTTTCCTAGTCTTCGCCCATTATTAGGAACCAAACTTTCATACAATCTGGACTTCAAATAATAATTGATGAGATTGTAAAGAAAATGTTATTTTGTATAGACTTTGACCTCACACAATCTTAAAACTTAAAAGTACTTAAACCATAAATGAAGAGGAATTGGTTAAAATTACACTTGCAATTTTAACAGTCTTATATATAAGCTGTTTTGGGTAATTAAGAATGCGTAAGGGTGATGGAGCCTAAGGTTCTGGTCCTTGGTTGTCTATTTACTAGAGATTTCCTGTCTGCGAGAGCTTACTATTATGTCGAGTTATTTGTTAGATCCCCGATGAACTAGGTATGGCAGTATTGGAAATTTTATAAATCTTGTGCAGTGATTTATAAGATATCTTTGACATTTATACTTCATCCTGTCTTTATGTCATTGTTGCATGGCATTTTGTTTCTAGCCATCTTCTTACATTGTATAGTTAGAGTTCTCATCTTGCTCAATAATTTGTTTTGCTCATTTTGTTAAATTTGTTACACTCATTGTGTGTTGTTTTTTGTGTAAGTTATGAATTAAGCATGCCTTGTTTGATCTGGTTTGCATTTGTATGTACTTAGCTACCACTTAATCTTATTGCTATCATGTTAGTTTAGTATCTTCCATTAAGTTTATCATATTGAAATTTTACAATTATTTCATAAGTGTCCTAGGAGATGAAAAATAAGCCTTTAGAGATGTGTTATGTGAATGACCCGTCCCATGCATTGCAGTTTTCTTGAATATGTAATTACTAGTGATGATTATTGGCTATTGTGTTTACAGAAACATAGATCAGGTTTTCTGGAATGCTGGCGAACCTTCATTAAAACCATATATGTACTACAACTTTAGCAGTATCAATCATAACAACACCTTTTAATAAAAGTTAGTGTAAGACCTGAGACATACTTTCGCATTATTGCATAAAATTTACATAGATATTGGATTTGGCAGATTGTTCTACAGTAATAAATAGAGCTTGTTTCATAGAATATTGCACACTAAACCTGTTGATCCTGCAACTCAATATTAATTAATTGAGTGATACTACATATATAAACTATTTATACAAATTATTTCATCTAAGCTGATATAATAATCGGCATGTTTGTCAAGTAATCTTTTTTAATTATTTAAACAAAGGTTGTACATGTTTATTACATCTTTAAGTAAATTTATGTATTCTGGAAGTGGAAACAATCAGGGTTCCTGTCACTATCAGTCACATTACACAGTTACACTCACATAGTCACATTATTCTTGTACTTTAATAGGTTGAAATGCATTCAATTACTTATACAGTTGCTTGATTTTTATATTTTATACAAATGTTAATAGTTGCTTTATTCTTCCATTATAGGTATGGAAGGCTCATCTAGTAGCCGACCCACGTTGATTGACTCAAGTTCACTAGTTCAAACCCCAAGAAGTAATATGGATCGTGGTACTAGTCTAGCTGTTGAAGAAGAAAATGATGATGTTGATAACTCATTCCAAAGGAAGAAAAGAGCAAAGACATCTCCTGTATGGGCAGAACTTAGAGAGGTTCTTCAACCTGACAATACGAAGAAGGCAGAATGCATCCATTTTAAGGCCAAATTGTCCATTAATGCAACTGAAAGCACAACTCAATTTGCTAGACATTTGAAGGGGTGTCTAAGGCGAAGGGTTTTCAATAATCAACAACAATAGATGAACTCTCCAGCTATAGATGCAATGGCAGCAGGTAGTTCACTGCCTCCTCTTATAGGTGGGAAGTTTGAGATGGCTCGGATGAGGGAACTATTACGCAATGGGTGCTAATACATGAGTACCCATTCAGAGTTGTCGAGCAAGAGGGTTTTAATAATTTGCTAAAATATGCAATGCCTGGTTAGGAAAAAAATATCATGCTTCACACGTAAAAATGATTGTATAAAGGTGTATGAAACGGAAAAGAAGAGGTTCAAGGCTATTTTGAAGAATATTGATAGAATTAGTTTGACTATTGATCTGTGGAATTCAAGTAATCAGAAACTTGAGTACATGGTTGTGACTAGGGCTGGTTAACGAACCAAGCCGCTTACGAGCCGGCTCGGCTCGGCTCGAGTCCAGCTCGTTAACGGCTCGGTTCGTCTGATAACGAGCCGGCTCGACTCGGCTCGTGAGACAAAACAAGCTGAGTTCGAGCCATACAAGGCTCAACTCGTCTGGCTAACGAGCTGCGCCTGGCTCGAAAAAGCGGGAGTGTTTTTGAGAATTTCTGAAACATTGGGACTTAATTGAAATAATGCAAACAAGTTTTGAAAAATAACAAACTAGCCCCCATTATTAAAATCCCCAAATCGCGAAAAATCCGTCACACTCGAACCCTTGCCGTAAAATTTGAATCAAATCCTCCCAAAGTGTTGATTTGTGGCCAGATCTTGTTCATCTTAATTAGCTTCGTCGGATCTTCGCCGGATTTGTTCATCTTCGTCGGACCTTCAGCAGTCGTTGGATCTTCATCAGATCTGAATTGGATGTCGTCGGTTCGTCATCAGTCCTGGCTGGTCGATTGGGATTTAATTGTTTGTTTGGGGTTTCTTCAATTTTTGTCAAATTTTAACTTGTTTTTCATGATTTGTTCGTCTGTAACAGGGGGCTTTTTCCGATAAAAGAATTCAGGAAGAGCAGTCTGTGAAGAGTAGTGCCATGGTGGTGTTGCTGCGAAACCCATACAAGGTTAATGCTTGTGTATATGTGAAGAGTAATGCCGCATATGGGTCTGTTTGACTGTTTATTTAAATTGCTTTACTGACATTCGAATTGTTTGTGAATTGTGATTGTGGTTGGGTTGGGAAAAAATTTCAATTGCAGTTTGTTAATGGTTGACTAGTTGTTATTTAATTATTGTGGTTTGTGGGAATGTGGTTATGGCGTTTTGCATTTGGTGGTGGGGGCTGGCCGACAGGTAATTTTTAAATGTGTTTGTGGCTTGTGGGAATGTGGTCCTACATTTGGTGGTGGGGACTAGGGATTTAAAAATTTGTGGCTGACTTGTGGGAATGTGTTGGTGTGGGGTAAAGAAAAAAGAGCCAGTACCTTAAATATGAGTAGATGAGATTTGTGTTTGTATGTATTCATTCTTGCTACAGAAAGTAAAATTTAATTGGGGCAAGTAATGTACGGTAATATAAATGCCATCTAAGTTCCCCTGTACATTAAAGGTCCCATGTTTACATTGATGCTCAAATTTGACTCAAATTGATTGCCAAAGGAAGACAGTTGATTTAGTAACCCTTTAGTGTTTGAACAATGGTGTCAAATGGTCCTTTTCCTGTCACATTGTGTTGAACTACAAATCCCAAGAATGCCAACAACATATAATCTCCCTGCATATTCAAACATCATCTATTATCGGCACACATAAAGCCCACCCTGTTAAGTATAATGAGAAGCTTAAGTAAAAGCATGCTTAGAAGTGAGCAAAAATAAGAAATGCAATTTGCACTAATGTGGGGTCCGCTTGGGTCCACTTCAGTCTAGTATAGATGAAATGCGGATCTACATTGGTTTTGTGTGTATTCTAAGTAGTTACTGTAAAATTATCTACATTTTTTACCCTTAAATGTAAAGTAGACAAAAAAAAGATCAATGGAATATGAATTTCAAAACAATACTGAAGAAGGTTTTAGACTCAAGATTCACTCAAAGGAACTTCTGCATGGGCCCCCAGAGGGGTCATTCAAGCTCTTGTGGAATCTGGTTCTCTTAACTAGAATAGAAATAAATATACATGTTATATAGCATGTGATTATGATGATAATGGAGAAATACATGATATGTGTGAAACATATTATTCTTCAAAACTTACTTAGCATAGAACATATTATTTTAATCTACTCACATGGAATACGGGGTGAGTTTCTTAATATGGCATGGCATGGCAGCACATAGATTTGTGTACCCTTCCAATTTATTTACATAAATTAAGTTTATATATGCAACTTTAATGAATTCAAAATAAAACATGTTAAATTCTAAATATTATAACATGTGAAACTTAATCAAACATGATACAAAACCAATGTCTCTAATTAAAGAGTGAATGAATGTTGGGATGTATTGGTGACAATTAATATTGGTGTGCAATGTATAATGTATTGGTTTGATGTGTGTGCAATGTAATAGTTTGACATTATTTCATATTGGTTTTGCATTAAATTGTTGATTTTTTTTTTTTTCATTTATAGTTTTGTAAATGGAGGGTAATTCCTTAAGTACCCTGCAATACAAGATACAATTACCGATACACCTGGCGGTAACCTTAACTTGAATGCAACCACTACTGATACGGAGCAAAATATTAGTAGCCCGGATAATGGTGATGAAAATCAAAATTCGATTCAGAAGCAAAAAAGAGCAAAGACTTCAGTGGCATGGTCAGAGTTCAATGAGGTGGTACTCCCTAATGGCACCAAAAAGGCTGAGTGTATCCATTGCAAAGTCAAGTTGTGTATTAATGCCATTGTATGCACCACCCAGTTCAATAGACATTTAAGCCGGTGTTTAAGGAGAAAAGCTTCCATGAGGCAACAACATATTAGTTTTCCGACTGCCAGTAATGATGTTCCAACTACTATTTTGCCAGCTTTAAGTGGGAAGTTTGATATATCGAAAATGAGGGAATTGATCGCCCATTGGTGCTTATGCATGAGCATCCATTTACAGTTATGGAGGAAGAGGGCTTGAACAATATGATGAAGTATGGGATTCTTGGATGGACTCCGGTTTCCCGCCACACTTGTAAAAAAGATTGTATGAAGGTATATGAAAGTGAGAAGGCCAAATTGAAGACTTTGTTGAAGATTGTGACAAAAATCAGTTTGACTACAGACTTATGGAATTCAGGGAATCAAAAGATGGAGTACATGGTGTTGACCGGGCATTGGATAGATAGTAGTTGGAGGTTGAATAGACGTATCCTCAACTTTGTTCATCTACCTCCTCCCCGGACTGGTATTGCGATTATGGATGGCATTTTCACATGCCTAATGGGATGGGGAATTGAAAATAACGTATATACTATTTCTGTGGATAATGTTTTAAGTAATGATGTTGCGATGAAGGTTTTGAAGGAAAATTTTAAAGTTTCGGGGAAACTCCTTTGTGGAGGTAAACTGTTTCATGTGAGATGTTGCGCACACATCTTGAACCTGATTGTTCAAGATGGACTTCATCAAATTAGGCACATCATTGACGACATCTATGAGAGTGTGTTGTATATCAACAGTTCCGAAAGCAGACTCAAGGTATTTTCTAAGATTGTTCAACAACTTAAATTGCCGTATCGGAAACTTATTCTTCATTGTAAAATAAGGTGGAATTCTACCTATGAAATGTTGGCAATAGCAATTAAGTTCAAAAAGGTTTCTCCAAGAGTGAAAGAGAGGGATATCAATTATCATAATAATCTGAGTGACGAGGATTGGGAAAAAGTGGAGAAAGTTTGTGAAGTTTTGAAAGTATTCAGTGGTTCAACCAAACTCATTTCAGGAAGTGATAATCCAACATCTAATTTATTCTTGAAGGAGGTGTGTGCAGTGAAATGTATGTCGGATAGTAAAAGTGAACCTGAAGATGATTTCATTAAAGTAATGGTTAGGAAAATGAAACAGAAGTTTGATAAATATTGGGGGAATGTAATATGTTGATGTCTGTGGCTGCTATATTGGATCCTCGGTTAAAAATAAGGGTTATTCAGAGGGCATTCCTTAAGATGTATTCTGAGGTAGAAGGACGGGAAAATATGGTGATAGTCTGGGATGCATTGTATGAGTTATATGGGGAGTATGTTCAAGCTAACCAAGGTGTGACTATCGCCCGTGCTTCTACATCACAAGGGGATGGACATGGAGCCATTGGTGAGGTGGCTGCAGTTGAGGGAGCCGAGGCCTGGGATGATTTTACCTCTTTTCTGGATGTGGTTGAAACTATTAAGCCTAGTCAGTCTGAGTTGGACTGTTATTTGGGAGAGGGATGCCATAAGTGTGTAGGGGATCATGACTCATTCGATGCCTTACAGTGGTGGAAGGCAAATTCAACCAAGTTTCCTGTATTGTCTACGATGGCTCGAGAGATACTATCCTTCCCGATCACTACAGTTGTTTCAGAGTCTGCATTCAGTGCTGGGAGTAGGGTTATTAATAGTTACCGAGCTTCTTTGTCACCAGCTACGATGGAGATGTTGTTATGTGGATGTGGCTGGTGTCGCAGTTTGAATGGAGTGAAGAAAGGGTGCAGAGTAAGTTCCATTGCTTACATGTTTTGTTTAATTCTATATTTAAAATAACTTTATTCTAACCTATAGATTATTTTTCTCTTTTTCATCTTAGAAAAAGGAGGATGAGGATCACTTGGAGATTCAGCTTCCTATTCTATCAGGTGATGGGAGTCAGCAGATTGGTTGATTCACTCGTGAGTTATTGGCTGTGACAGTAGGATTCTGCAGGTCTATATTTATTACTTTTGTGTTGAGGTTTGCATTTTCATCTTTACTGTTTATATAAAATGACAATTATACTTAATATGTTTCACATTAATTTGTTTGTAGGAGGAGTAGGGCTACAATAGACATACAACCAATTATCTTTTGCTATTATATATATTTTTTAATGGATGGGGATGTCACTTGATGTATAGTTATGCTAATCCCCCATTTTGTTTTTGTGAAAACTTTATTAAGTCAAGTGAACTAAACAAAAATATTTAGTTCACTTAACTTAATTTGTGGTACATACAGTATGTTAAATGATAATTTGTTAATATCCGTAGCATTTCATTTAATGTTGATTTTAAGTAGGTTTAACTGTTCGGTGATGTATGAGGACAGAGAAGACATTCAGACAATTATGGAAAATTAAGTAGGTTTATTTTCATTTGACAAAATAAATGAAAAGTGAAAAATAAAACATATTTCGAGCCAGCTATCGATTGTTTTAATTATGGAAAATTACTTTTTCAATATTTTTCCAAGGAATTATCTATCCATCCACTCTTTTTGAATTCATGAGCAAACTTTGACTCAAATATTTATTCTTAGCTTACTGCATGAAGCAATATAGAATTAATTTGTGTGACATGAAATACATGCAGCTATGATCATTAATTCATGTAACAAATAATTATTAAAAATTGCAGTTAATAGTTTCACATTATATATAAATTAATTAAACACACACTTTAGAAAAAAATGAGAATCTATTATGGGAGATAAAATCCATATGGGATTGAATTAAAAAAAACATTTCATAGTCAGACTGCTGCTGCCCAGCGAAATTTTGTAAAAAAAAATTGAATTAAAAAAAAAAACAATATTATTTGGAGATGGCTTGCGAGCCAGCTCGAACTCGGCTCGGTAAGAGCCGGCTCGAAATATGCCACATCCACTATCGAGCCGAGCCGAGCCATATAATTTTTGGCTCAGCTCGTTTACTCCTCCTCTCTCACGAGCCGAGCTCGTTAAGCCGAAAACTCGGCTCGGCTCGATAACACCCCTAGTTGTGACGGGACATTGGATAGATACTAATTGGAGGTTGAACAAACGTGTGCTCAGTTCTGTTCGTTTACTGCCTCCTCGCGGTGGTTCCAGATTGCTGATAACATATTTAACTGTTTGCGGGAATGGGGAATTGAGAACAAAGTCTTTACGATATCAGTTGATAATGCATCCACTAATGACTTGGCAATCAAGGTTATAAAGGAAAACTTTTCTATAACCAAGAAGCTTATTTGTGGGGGAAAGTTGTTTCATGTTAGGTGTTGCGTCCACATATTAAATATAATGATGCAAGATGATCTTAATCAGATTAGACACATTATCAAAGACGTCCGTGATAGTGTCTACTACATCAATCAATCGAAGAGTAGACTACAAATCTTTTTAGAAATTGTGTAGTAATTGTAGTTGCCTCACAGAAAGTTGATATTGGACTGTAAAACGAGGTGGAACTTAACTTATGAAATGTTGGCAACTGCACTAAAATTCCAAAGGGTGTTTCCAATATACTTTGAAAGAGACCAGCATTTCACTTCTTGTCCCCTTGATGAAGGTTGAGATAAAATTCAGAGAGTTTGTGAAATTTTGAAGGTTTTCAATGTTACCACTAACATCATTTTAGGGTCTGAATATCCAACATCAAATAGATTTCTTGCCGAGCTTTGTAAGGTGAAAGTTTTGTTGGATAAACATGCTGAGGATGAAAATGAATTTGTGAGGACCATGGTGAGGAAGATAAAAGGGAAATTTGATAAATATTGGGGGGGAGTGCAATTTGTTGATAGTTATAGCTGCTGTTATGGACCCTGGGTGCAAAATGAGAGTGTTGGACTATGCTTTCCCCATGATTTATGGTAACCTTGAAGCATGGGTTCATTCTACAACAGTTCGGGATGCCTTATACGGGTTGTATAGGGCATATGTGGCTGATAGTGAATCATCTGCTGATCGACATATGCCTACAACCAGGCAGGGTAGGGGGAGTGGGACGAATGCAGATGATGACTCTTCTGGTTGGTCGGATTTAATGAATTATGTGGACATAATTGAAACTATTGCCCCGAAAAATCGGAGTTAGATTCCTATTTCGAATAGCCATGTTATAAGTGTCAGGTGGATTATGAGGCGTTCGATGCTTTAAAGTGGTGGCAAGCAAATAGTTTAAAATATCCAGTGTTATGTAAGGTGGCTCGTGATATATTTGCCGTTCTTGTTAGCATGGTGGCTTCAGAGGCTACCTTCAGTGCGAGAAGTAGAGTTATTAACAATTATCAATCTCGATTGTCTCCGGACACAGTGCTAGCACTACTCTAATGAAGATTGATGAAGTAAGTTCAATTAACCCTTAAATTATTACTGTTTTTATGTCTCGTTTATTTTGAATATTATTTTCTTTTATTCTAACGTTAAACTTTCTGATTTTTTCCTATATATGTTTTAGACGGATAACCACTGGAGATTACCCTTCCTATCTCTTCATTTGAAGGGATTGTGTAGATTGTTTGACCCTCCAACATATATCCGCAGGTTTGTAAATATATAGCCTTTTCGTAGTTTTTTTAATTTCTATGCAGAGAACTTGGTTATTCAATATAGATATTGAGATTATTTAGTATTGCTTGTGTTTTTCAATTGTTTTGAAGTGATTAAACTGTTCTGGTGTGACTGGAAATTCTGGGTTATTGACTATTGGAGTTTCAGAGTAAATCTGGGTGGTTGTTTGTGAGTGATCTTTTGCAGGTGAAGCTTGGGGTTTGTATTAGAGGGATATTGTGATGTTGTTGTGTTGATTTTGATTTGGTGAATGGTGATTGTTGTCTTGATTTTGATTTGGTGAATGGTGAATTGCAAACATTTGACTTGCAAACTATTTGCTTCCTTTGTATTTACACTTTGCAAGTGGGACTGTGGGAGGCCTGGCTTTGGGTGGCTTTGGTGCCTTTCTTCTGCTTTGGGTTTTTCTCTCTTGATCTTCTTAGATTTTGCTGTCCCAAAGTCTATATTTCTTGCTTTGGTTTTCTGCTTTTTTGTCTTTGTATATAGCTTTATGGAGTATACTTTTGTGTTTGTATATAGCTTCATGGAGTGTATTTTTGTGTTTGTATATAGCTTTATGTGTTTGGACATAGGCACATAGCTTCATGGAGTGTACTTTTGGTTTTTATATAGCTTCATGTGTTTGTACAGAGCTTCATGGAGTGTACTATCTAAGTGTTTAGTGTCTACCTTTTTGTAGTTGTACACTTGTGTTTGTGCAAGAAATGCATATTACATATGTACATCCAACAAATATATCAAACAATTGTAACGCATATTTCATCCAATAACTTTAAACTTGTCATTTCATTTTATGTTTTGAAAGATTGTTGGTGTTGAAAATTAAAGATTGTGTTGAATTATGGTCGAGTTTTGCCTTCAGATGAATTAGATCTACAATATGTTTTTGGTGCACGAACAGTTTTTGAGCTCGATTAGGCTCGAGCTCGTTTAAGCTCATTTAAGCAAGCTCAAGCGCACCTAATACTCGCGACTCAAGCTCGAACACTAATATTGAAGCTCGACCATGCTCGGCTCGAGCTCGCTACTGTTCATCACGAACCGAGCTCGAGTACCGCGATACTCGGCTCGGCTCGGCTCGGCTTGTATACATCCCTACCTGTGGTCTACCCGTACCTGCATAGGGTAGGGTCTAGGTCTAATATTTTGGACCCCTTTAAGTCAACTCATTTTGAGCCCGTACCCATTTGGACCCGACCCTAACTCAGCCTACTCACCCATTTTGCAAAGTCTATGATAAAGTGCCTCAAAACAAATAATTTCCTCCAATTTAGTCTTGTATAGTCCATTCCTTTTCCACAATCTCATCCCAAACATTTCCTTTTTGTTTCATCGTTCCCACAAAATCAGACTCATCAAAAGCTACAAATTCAACCTCATAAACCTCACTCACCGCTTTCCACATACTCTTCCAAGAAAACACATCCCCATTAGTACAGTTAAACATTTGATTTTTATATTGGGCTGTAACCGCGGCCCATATATATTGTTGCACTAATACATGTGCATCCGACGCCATCACAAAAATGCTCCTACATGTATCAGGTACCTGGACACCTAAACGGTAAACCCTCATATTTACATATTGTAGCATAAACCCTCCTTGAAGAAGCACCTACTATAATGGATGATCTATGCACAAAGTATCACATAACTGGCCCGTACGAGGCCACTAACTATCAATGCTGCAGCTTGGTCGGGAGAGTTTTTTGATTCCATGGTGGAAAGAAATAGAGATGGATGGTATACTGAAACTGGGTCAAAAAGGTTAATGAGTGGTGCAATAATGCTACGGACACAAGGATTTTTGCACCGAAATATTGCACCAGCCTACGTGTAACACGCCTCTGATTTTTTTAACAATTTTCTTCTAGTGAACGGTCATCCATCAAATTTGGACGGCCATTCACTCACATGGACACCCGTCCATAAATAAAATACAATAAAAAGTTTTTATAAATATTTGGGACGGGCGTCCATTACTTTTGGACGGGCGTCCATTCGTCCATACTAAAAAAAAAAAAAAAAAAAATTTTAAACATGGATACTGCTTCTTCTTCTTCCTTTCGGAAATGTTCCATTTTTTTTCTCTTGGAACAATGGCGCCATGCAGCTTGGATGAAGCATGCGGCCCATGTCCTCCACTGTTATGAGTATAACCTATCTATTGTGAAGGTGTGCTGAACCTGTCTACTGTGAAGGCGCCTAAATTGAGTGGCCGCAAATTTTAACTCTTCAGCAACAGAGCAAAAGCCTGAACCTCTCTCATAGCCTTCATCGTCCAGGTAGAGGATGAGAGGTTAATGCTAGATTTGGGTTCCAGTGCCCAGGTCAAAAGCTCCTCGCCACAGAAGTCCCTTCTGGAAAAGTAAATTGTTTTGATAGTTAGTTTTTGTTTTGAAATCCATTGTTTATCTGGATGTTCTTTTTAATTGTTTTTTGTGAATGTGTAGACTTCTCGGTGTGATGTTTGCTTTAGTTGAGTTATTGGCATTGGTTTTATGGTTTAGTTTGTAGCGTGTAAAGAGGGATCACGGTTATCTGGAAAAGTAAATTATTAGTGGCTGGAGAGGCGATCAGTTTTGGCTTGGCTTTAAGAAGAAGAAGAGCAAGAAGGTGTTTTTTTTTTTTTTTTAAGTATGGACGGGCCCAAACTTAAGGGACGGCCGTCCCCAATTTTTTTTTTTTTTTTTCATATTTTGGTTAAGGACCGGCGTCCCTTATTTGCGGACGCCTATCCAAAATGAAGGGACGGTCATCCATAATAGATGGACGGCCGTCCCAAATGTTTATAAAAACTTTTTATTGTATTTTATTTATGGACGGGCGTCCTTTAAATGGGGAAGCCCGTCCCTTGTATATGGACGCCCGTCCATATAATATGGATGGGCGTCCATGTGAGTGAACGGCCGTCCAAATTTGATGATGGACGGCCGTTCACTAGAAAAAAATTGTTAAAAAAATCAGAGGCGTGTTACACGTAAGCCGGTACAATATTTCGGTGCAAAAATCCCAGTGTCCGTAGCATTATTGATGAGTGGTGTTACATATACGATTAAATACACAAAGTATTGGGTACAAATTGATGTATCACAAATTTCTTCGATTTAATAACTATCAATTAAATTTTAGTTCATTTAATTGTTGAGGCATCTTCTCTCACGTATTTACAAAATTCAACCAAGAATTTATGTATTTTAATCATAATAAAAAGGACGGCTTCGTTTGTTTCAGTTTTGGGAATACTACTTTTAGTATTCCCAAAAAAGTTAAACAGTAAAATACCAAAAAACTCTGATTTTTGGGAATACTACTCCCAATATTATTCAACTTTTTTTAAACCCCTTAAATTTGATAATTTAATTAAAAACCCCTAAATATTTTTTTAAAAATTGCAAAAACAACCCAGTAATCCACATTTACCAGATTCTGGCCACCACTGCCGGAAAATGGCTGGAATTTGTTAGGATGGCGCATACCGGCTGAATCTGGCCGGTAGTGAGCTGATCTAACCTTTTTCGGCCAGATCCACGGTGGATCTGGCCGAAAAAGGCCAGATCTAAGGCCAAAGATCTGGCCGTTGACGGCCAACAAACGGTCGTCGTTGTTGGCCGTCAACGGCCAGATCTGGCCTTTGTCGGCCAGATCCACCATGGATCTGGCTGGAAAAGGCCATATCGACGCATGAGCGGCAAGATCTAGCTGGTTATACGCCGATACGATGACTCCGGCCACCCTCCGACGGTGGTGGCCGGCTGTCCGTATTTGAGGGTTGGTTGGAGGTGTTTTTGTTAACTTTTAATGTTTTATTATAGGGGTGTTTTTGTAAATAAATAAACATAAAGGGTATTTTATTAATTTATAATTCTTACATCGTAATACCATCCAATTCAACTTTTTTTTAACTTTTTTTAAAAAAAAATTTTCAAAAACCCAAAATTTTGAACCAAACGGAACCTACGTTAACTATAATGCTAGAAAAGGATATTTCAAAATTGATTCTAATAAATTTCCTAGCCCAACACTAAATGGGCCAATAGATGTAAAGGAGCTAAGGATACGTACCGAATTGTTTAGAACGACATGTCGCCTTTGTACTTCAAACGTCAAGTCGTTTTATATTAAAAAGCTTTTCTAGGAGCAAGCATGGCCTGCAACCGCTACTGCAGAGAGGGACATGAGGGGTTTTCTTCTTCAGCTTCTAGGGCAACACCTTCACTAAAACATATTTCTGAAGAATCATCTAGTCACAAAATATCAAACGCTAAACCGAAACCATCTCTCGTTCATAAGCAAACCACACCAACACTGAAGCATCTTCAAGAGGTAACAACTCCTCTTCTTCTTTACTGAATTCTCGTTTCCTTAATAAACCAATTCTGTTTCATACCAAACAGTCCATTTCAGCTAATAAACGCTTTCAAACGATTGATCACAGTAACATTTCTCAATTCTTGCTAGAAATGACTGGTTTTTTGCTAAACCACGAATTGAAGGCTAAAAGGATCAGTTGGTTCCCAATTGAGTGAGATTATGCAAAATCAAGAAAACCCATTGCACCCTTGAGGTTTATATCTGGGTTTCTAATATCGACCCCTTGTTTTCAAGAATCAATTGGTTAAGGGTGTTTTAGCTATGTACTTTACAGAAAAGGTCTGTTATTTTATCGTTGAGTTGCTTAAAGATATTAAGAACTCGGGTTTTCAACTCAGTGAGGATTTGCTTTGTGTTCTAATTGGTAGTTGGGGCAGGTTAGGATTATTAAATATGTGCTGAATTTTTGGGCAGATTTCTTTTTTGGGTATTAGTCCTAGTACAAGGTGTATATATGCTGTATTGATGCACTGGTGAAATCCATTCCATTGATTTAGCATACTTGAGTTTCAAGAGAGTCGGTGGATAACTGCAAACCGGATAGGTTCACATACATATATATTATTCATGGAGTTTGTAGAATGGTGTGGTGATGAGGCTCTTCGATTAGTCAAACAGATGGAGGGAGTGGGTATTTCACCTAACGTGTTTACATATACAATTCTTATTGATGGTTTTGTGAATGCAAAGAGGGTAGATGAGCTTTTAGGGTTTTAGAGATGATGAAGGAAAGGAAGGTAGTCCCAATGACGCTACTGTTAGATCATTGGTTCATGGGGTGTTTCGTTGTTCGCCCCTCGTAAGGCGTTTGAGTTGTTAATAATGTTTATGGAAAGAGAGCCGTGATGCAAAATTAGCCTGTGATACTCTACTATATTGCCTTTCAAATAACTCTATGGCAAGAGAGGCAGCCATGTTCTTGAGGAAGGTTGGGGAGAGAGGTTACTTGCCTGAAAGTTCGACGTTTAACACTACCATGACTTGTTTGATAACTGGATTGAATCTTGATGAGACATCTGGAATTTTAAGAGTTTTATTGAGCGAGGTGTGAAGCAGGTTTTAATACGTATCTCATGCTCATTGAAGCCTATACAAAGCAGGAAGAGGAAAGGATGGGGATGCTATTTGGAACATGATCAAGGAAGGACTTGTGCCAATGTATATTCATATAACATGGTGATGATTGTTTTTGCAGATCATATGTGGAGAGGGCTGCAGAGACATTTAGAGAGATGCAAGGTAGAGGTATTGCTCCTAACCTCGTCACTTTCAATACCCTGATTGTGGGCATTGCAAGGATGGAAAGGTACTTAAGGCTCGTGAACTTTGGAGATGCTTTTAGAATGTGGTTTGAAACCTGATATCTTCACTTTTAGCTCAATTATCGACGGGCTTTGTAGAGCGCGCACCTTGAGGACGCTTTAAATTGTTTCACTGAAATGGTCGAGTGGGGTGTTACTCCAAATGCTATCACATACTATTTTGATCCGTTCTTGTGTGTCATTGGGGATGTCGCTAGATCATGGAGACTTTAAGGAAGATGCAAGCGATGGAATAAGTCCAGATATTTACTCTTTCAATGTCTAATCCAAAGTTTTTGTAGAATGAATAAGATTGAGAAAGCAGAGAAGCTTTTTATTCCTGTTGACACTGGTGGAGTCCTGACAATTATACTTATGGTGATTATCAAGGCATTGTGTGAATCAGGAAGATTTGTTGCAGCAAAAGAGATGTTTCTTTCAATGGAAGCAAAGGTTGCATTCCTGATTCCATACATCTAACTAATTTTGGAAACTCTGATTCACAATGGCTGCTCTGAAGATGCTTGTGATATTGTGAAAAGATATAATGAGCGGGGTTTTTCTTTAAAATCCACCCCAATCTTTAGGATCCTGCCTCAATTGTTTCAAAGATTAGTGCACTTTGTTGAGATTACATTTTGAAGCTGATGGGTATAAAGTATCAAGATGTTATGCTTTTTGCATCTGTGGCATCATTTACAATCATATAATCATAACAAGATACTTAATTTTTTCATGGAAAATTCTTTCACGCTTTCTGGAAGAATATGGCACTCATTCCTGTGGGATTTACGTACCAGTTGTTAATTTGGATCAAGGGATACAGGTTGCCTGGAGATAAGCCTTCGCAACAGTGGGTATTGCTCAATTTATCCTGCTCAAGGTTCTATGCCATGGCTCTACTGCAGGCAATGGACATGAATCAGCAATGAGAAATTGACATGTAGTTTTATCATTAGGTAAGAATAAACCTGCTCCTATAGCCCCATAGGCAAGGTGCACAATATCAGTAGCTTGCAGCTGTTTTGGGGTGTGAGACAGGTTTTCTTTCCACAACTCACCTTTTGGGTATGAATTAATGCGACATCAATGTTACTTCATACTAACTGGTCAGAAGAGGAAGTACTGTAGGAAGACGTGATGATTAGGATCAGTTCTTAAGTTTGAGACTTCGACATGTATCATCTTTTTATGCAAAGCAACGGTGTGTACCATGACTAATGGAGCTCTCCACAGGCAAGTGGTAACTTCGCAAGGCAAAGCAGAATTGAATCAACAGGGGACATCCAGGGGAATGTACTTCAGTATTCACTCTGTATAGTGTATACATTCTTTAGGATACAAGAAAACAGTTGTCACATTCTTCAAAAGTTTTGTTTTCTTTTTCTTCTGGTGGCTATATCATTCTCAGGACGCTACTCATTAGATGTACCAAAGCTGTGGAATGAATATAATTTATTTTCCTTCACATTGTTTTCTAAATTATGGGTACCTAACCTTATGGAAGGTGCCGAAATGGGATTTCTTAACTTCATTGAGAAATGTCTCAACACTCCACATGTTCACTTGGACTGTTGCCACTGTCCTCATGTACCAATTCTAGCTTCTCTGCGTGGATTACTATGCCATGAACCAAAGACTATTTTCCTCCTGATGAAAAGAAACCTTGGAAATGAACATATTTTTTAGGTTTGATTTTAACACTAAAATAGAAAAGTCCTCAAATTGCAGAATAGTTGGTGACTTGCATTCCACCTACTCTGTCCTTAGTCTTCTCCATTCCTCAAATATACCCTACAAAAAAGCAACCCACCAAGTTTATTCATTTTCCAATGAATCCACCAAACTTACTATGCTATTCAATTCTTACCTTGTCCATCTTATTAAACTTCAGTTCAATACTTGCAAATGTGAATAAAAAGAAAAATCTGGATGATTTATTTCCTCGGCCAATGACAATGAAATGAAAAGTGAACGTATCAGGCAAGATCGCAGATGGGTCTATCAAATTGTTTAAAAAATATTTGAAAATATTTCACTTCAGTCAATATGAGATTAGAAAATTGGGAAGATTAGCAACTAACCATTAAATGCAACAGTTTGTGCCTTGTGGAACTGCATTATATAATTAGCCATAGATCACCTCTCTCTTTCACAAGTTTGTACTGCCTTTAATCTTTTATAATGCATACTCAGTGACCGTTCAGCCTTGCGTTTTAGCATAGCTCTTGTCTGCATTTCTTCTTCTGTTGCAACTTTGGTATTAAAGAAATAAAGTGTTGTAGCCTTTGCGTTGCATGGTTTTTGGTTATAATACCTGATTATTTGAACCAACTCTTGACAGGGAAAGCAAATGCTCAAACAGGCATTGGCGGTACGGGCGGGTTGGTGGCGGTGCAGGGGCTTGGTGGTACAGGCGGCGCTGGTGGCGGTGAGGCGGCTTTGGTGGTGCAGGCGGCGCTGGTGGCGGTACAGGGGCTTTGGTGGTAAGGCGGCGTGGTGGTGGGTGGTGCAGGCGGCGTTGGTGGTACAGTGGCGTTGGTGGTGGTGCAGGTGGCATTGGTGGTACAGGCGGCGTTGGCGGTACAGGTGGCATTGGTGGTACACGGGGCGCTGGTGGTGGTGATCCAGCTGAAATTGTTGCCAAAGCCTTGCTATGTTTCAATGATAAACATGTAAGTGACATGAACTCTCATAAATGAAAGACGCACCCCATTTTACATATGTTCATTATACTTCAACTTTATTATGATTCTTCCTTCATATTAAATTTCTAACATTTCCTTCTGGAATTATTTTATGTTGATTCCATTTGGACAAAGTTTTAGATTTACAGCAACTGCGAAGAGTCCTGCAGATTGACACAGAGTGGAAACATCAATGTGTCTCCTGAACATGTCGAAGAATACTGCAATGGGCCGTGCCTTACAGAGACACACCTGGTGCTTGACTGCATAGAAGACGTCCTAGCAAACTTCATATTCTACAATAGGGCAACCATAAATGATATTAAAGACACCATCAAGGCGGGTTGCGGCTATGGCCCCGAAAGAGGTAGCTTACTTATTACTAGCTTCTTCAGATAATATTATTTTCCTTTCAATTATTGCCAAATATCATAAGCTGGTGCTTGTGTTGTGTAGGTGACTTCAATGTAGCTGAGCATATTCAAGCTGAAGAAAACAGTGCATACAAGACTCCCTACAAGATTCTGTTTGGTCTCGGAGTGATGATCATAGCTCGTGGCTTATTGCTTTGATAGATGATATGTGGATTGAAATAGATAACTAATGGGATGAATGAGTCTTGCTCATGTTATGTGTTTTACGACTGCCGCAGAAACTCAAGAAAATTTTATGTATTTATTGTGAAAGATTGGTATAAATACTAACAGAATATGTGAGCTATAAATATACATATACGATGCTGTTAACATCCTTGGTTCCTATGTGTGATCTCTCTTTGCATTGGTGAGAAATGGGGCCTGATTAATTGTTATGAGTGATGAATTTAAACTATAAAAAATAAATTTTAAAGAAAGAAAACTGGTTATAGATTGATTTCGGAAGCCAAACTAAAATCAAATTGCAGAGTCGCGAGTTCCACCGAAATAGATAACCCCAATAACGGTTTCTCATAAATCAGAGGGACCATTCCCTCCAAAAAATCTTGCTCTTCACAACTTATTTCTTCCCTAATTCGTTTCCCTCTTTGCTTTCTATGGCATCTTTCAAGAACTTCTTGTCCACTCTAGGGCAGTTCTCAAGAACACTATCATCATCATCATCATGTCCTCTCTCAAATCCAGG
Organism: Pistacia vera; assembly: GCF_008641045.1. Taxonomy (NCBI): domain Eukaryota; kingdom Viridiplantae; phylum Streptophyta; class Magnoliopsida; order Sapindales; family Anacardiaceae; genus Pistacia; species Pistacia vera. The sequence continues at coordinate 881,372 of NW_022195444.1, read as the reverse complement.
ATCCCACATTCTACTCATTTCACTTCTCCTTCTCTCAATTCTCCTCCTTTCAGCATCACGGACCAATCACTCACCGGCCATTCTAGTCTCAGTTATTGCTTCCCGCATTCGTGTTGTTGCAAACTACATCTCTCCCTTCTCTTCAATTTCTTCCTCAAACACATGCCTTGTCTTGGACTGTGAGAGCAACTGCACGATCTCTTCAGTCACTGTAATCGAAAGACCTCATAAGAGTTCAAGAAATGATCAAGAAAGTTATAACCTGATAGAAAACCTGAGTTCTTGTGATATCTTTAATGGTAACTGGGTGGTTGATGATTTTGAACCTCTTTACCAACCAGGGTCTTGCCCTTATATCGACGACGCTTTCAATTGCTTCAAGAATGGAAGACCCGATTCTTATTACCTCAGATATAAATGGAAGCCACGTGGGTGTCACATTCCAAGGTTTGGCATCACAACTTTGTTCAAGGATTATATAATATATGGTTCATTCTCCTCTTCATTTTGTACTATTTCTTGGGTTGCGTATAGGTTTGATGGGAGAAAAATGTTGCGGATGCTGAGAGGGAAGAGATTGGTGTTTGTTGGTGACTCTTTGAATAGGAACATGTGGGAGTCTTTGGTCTGTGCATTGAGAGAATCGTTGAAAGATAAAAGCACACTCTATGAGGTTTCGGGTAGGCGACAGTTCAGGACTCAGGGTTTCTATTCTTTCATATTCAGAGTAAATCTTTAATCCTGTTACCATTTTGCTGATTTTGTTCATCCAATATGTCATCCTTATGAAAGAATTTTAGCAGAAGCAATTTATGGTTTATGTTTCTGTGGTGGTGTAGGATTACAACTGCTCCATAGACTTCATCAAATCACCATTTCTTGTTCAAGAATCGAAGATCTCAGATAGGATTGGAAAACGAAGAGACACTCTAAGGCTTGACATGATTCAAGGCCCTTCCTCCAAGTATTATGATGCTGATATAATCATCTTCAACACTGACCACTGGTGGACTCACCACAAAACCTTCAAAGGGTAAAAATATAATTCTCTTTTCACCTTTAACGTTTGCGGACTTCACTAATATTACACTGATCTTCTACTTCTTGCTTCATTTCAGCATTAATTACTTCCAGGAAGGCAGCCATGTCTATAACAGACTTGAAGTTACAGAAGCATACACAAAAGCCTTGAAAACTTGGGCTCAATGGGTTGATGCAAATGTTGACAGTAACCGTACCAGGGTCTTCTTTCGCGGTTACTCAGCTCCTCACTTCAGGTAATTATCTATCCATGAGTAACAAATTAAAGCTTATTCAGAACTTCTGTTGATTGTTGCATTACATTTTACAGGAAAGGGCAATGGAACACAGGTGGGCGCTGTGATGCTGAGGCACAACCCATAACTAATGAGAACTACATGGTTCACTATCCATGGATGATGAAAATCCTTGAATCAGTAATAGCTGAAATGAAAACACCAGTGTTTTATCTCAACATTACAAAGATGTCAGACTACCGACAAGATGGACATCCTTCAATCTACAGGCAAATGGAGATCCCAAGAAGCCCTGGAATGATCCAGGACTGTAGCCACTGGTGCCTTCCCGGTGTTCCAGATTCCTGGAATCAGCTTCTCTATGCCACTCTGCTAGTTTCCCATTATGGCTTGCCCAGCAAATCAAAGAAATGACTTGCAAATGCTCTAGTAATTTTGTGTACTTTTTGGCATGTAACCAAGCTTTGATCCTAAATGTAAAATTTGCAGTATTACTTTTCTGTGTATCTGCTACACATTTTGTTATTAGTGAAACAGTAGATGTCAAATTTTGAAGTGTTTTCCCAATTCTCACAATTGATTTTTATTTTTCGAAATTAAAAGACTTAAATTTTGAATATATATATATATATTGTGATCGGCTTGTTGCGGCTAGCTTGCGTGTATTTCAACTAATCATCGGGCCTAAGGCCAGCTTACGTACACTTCAACTAATCACTGAGTCTGATGTTAACTATTATTTTAGAATTGTAATATTAAAAATAAATTTGATAAACACTGAATAATGTACTGAATAATTACTAGGGGTGTTCAAAAGAACCGATTGGAATTAGAACTGGCGGGTACCTGGGGTTTGGTTTCGGTTCCTACTCGGAACCAGCCGTCAACGAGTAGGTTCCGATTCTAAATTTTTGGAACCGTTACTATGCAGTTCCGATTTCGGTTCCTATAGTTAGGAATCGGAACTGGAAACCGAGACTAATATAAAATAAAATTAAAGAGTAAGCAGGTTAATAAAAACTTTTGTAGAAAAAGTAATGTAAATACATTTATATTTATATTTCATAACATTTAAAGTATGTTGGTTTGACTTTTGAGAATCTACCTTTACAAAGTAATGGAGTTTGTAATTTTGAATACATTTATATTTATATTTCATAACATTTAAAGTATGTTGGTTTGACTTTTGAGAATCTACCTTTACAAAGTAATGGAGTTTGTAATTTTGATTATATAATTTGTAATTTTATTTTTGTTAACAAGTGCCAATTGGGGGGACATTTGTAAATTTTTAAGGTTTTTTTGCCATTTTAAAAACTTTTAGGGGGTAATAAAATTAGCAGGGTACTGTTGTTACAGGTTCTGGTTCTGGGTACCTAGAAACCGGAACCGTCGATTCCGATTCTAGTTCTGGTTCTTTTAAAAAATACAAGTTACCCGAAACCAAACACCCCTAGTAATTACACAAATATTAATTTAACTTTGACATGCATTCATTTTAAGATTACATTTTTTTTTCTTAAATTAAAGTGGCAAGTGTTATGTTTACATTAGAGATTGACCAAATTGCCCTTGTGTTTGGCACGAAATCACAAGAACATACGCAGAGGAATTGAGTATCAAATACCGTGTTAGTACCCAAATTTCTCTGCACCTCACTATGTCGACATAAAAAGTAAAAACGACCTCCATCCTTCAAAACGACTAAGTTTTCACATTCCTTAACTCGCACGTTGAAGCTTTTGATTCTAGATTCCGATCACGGACAGCGAGAGGATTCGTGGCGTGTCGCCTGAGAAGCCGATCGGAGTTTTATAGAGCGGGCAATAGTCGCCGCATACGATTAACAAAATGAGGATCAACGTCAATTCTATCACTAGGAGAGTCGAAGTCGATAATCGAATTCCTCTCCGATATTACTATCGAATCGCCGATAATCTCCTCAAACAGGTTCCGTTCTTTTAAGTTCTCTGATTATCTTCACGATTAAGTTATGAATTGGCGTTATTTACTTGATTCCTTCAATTATATGCATTGTTATTAATTTTTTTTATAAAAATATTATTAACATTGTCGTGTTTTGTTTTAATTTTCGATCATATTTAGTGAAAGTTTTTGTTTTGTCCAGGCTAGTATTTATCGGGAGGAGAAGAATATTGTAGATTTGTATATAATACTACTAAGATATTCAAGGTAGAGACAGCAACATAATTTAGTAATTTGATAATTATTTTCGATGTTTTTGAATTCTCTCTTAAGAAAATCAGAAGCATAGGCCTATCATCAATTTTTTTTTTTTTTTTTTTTTAAACTTGCAGTTTGGTGTCAGAAACAATACCATTTCATCGGGACTACCAGGCGATACTTCCAAAAGAAAGAGCTACTTACAAGAAGGTGAGCCTGAGGTTTATTAGTTCATTTAGTTACTCTATGTGACCTTGAGTATGTGTAATGCGTTAGTATATGAGTAACATTGTGTGATTGGTATTTATGGTTGTTTGTTCCAGAGATTGATTTCTGTGCTCGATGAACTTGAGTCTTTGAAGCCAGAGTTCCAGCATCGAGTCAATGAACTTAATAGAGCCCATGGAAGAGCTCAACTGGTTGAACTTGATAGCGCAGACAGGACTTCATATGGTGCAGAAACGTCTTCTTTGGAATGGCCTATTGTCGATAAAACCTCTCATTCGAGCATGGATACAAAGCGGGTACAGAACTTAAGCATTAGCATGTTTGATATATTATTCTTGCAAAACTGTGAAATGATAGTAGCAGTGTTAATTTATTGATGTTATCTTCATTGAATTGTATGTTAATTATGTGCTGAAGATGTTTCTTTCAGTTGTTGTTCTCTGTGGTTTTCCCTTTCCCTTTTTCTTCCTTTTAATTGCTCCTAAATCATACTGTTGATTCAGCTCCATATAATAATTTTTCTTCTGCTTATTCACAATTTAATGTAGGATTTTCTGTTTGTTGGTTATTTATATTATTTTTCATTTGGCTGCAGCCTTCCAGCATGGCAATTCAGTCTTCATTGAGGAATAATAATGATCGCACCCAAGTTTCATCATCGAGTTTTGTGCAACTTGACAAGCAGTTCCATAGACTGTAAGTACTGTTTTCTTTTTTGGATAGTAGAATCATCATTTAGAAGCATGGGGAAGTGTAGAGGAGATATTCTGCTTTTTAGTTAGTAGGCAGTAGCAGTTGAGTTATAGTTTAGGGCAAGATCTGCAGTCCTTATTAGTCAGTTGTTTTGCTTCATGAAGGTTTTCTTGTTATATAGTTGTAAAGAAGGAACTGTTATGCTTTGTTGTGGTGCTGTCATGTGGAGCTCTTTTCCTTCTTTTGTTTCTTGAGCTTATTTTCTTTCTTTTATCTATTGTTCGACTGGATTTGGCTATATGTTTGGAAGTTAGACTACTTATTTTTATTAGATTATGTCTATAAGATAAAATTTAGTGTGGCAATTTCGATAAGGTCTACATACATAGAATGATTCTCCTGGATATGTGCAGATCTGTTAACCTGCCTCTTCCAAACAAAGAAACTTTGTCTAGACACTCATTCTTAGGTCCAAATGGTCTTCGAGGACAATGGCTTGGTCCTAGTGCAGGGACAAAGGTAATATTTTCTAGAATTTTCATAACTGATGTTATATTTGCTTTGGTTCACTTAACTGTAAAACGGCATGAAATGTTGTTGTGTAATACAGGTTCAATATCCAAGCAGCACTGACCTATCCCCAAATGAAGATACAAGGTAAAACTTTTACTTGTTTTTGTTTAAATATTCAAATATGCTTATTTTACTTGGCTTATTTTTTTGATAGGATTCTTTTATTTTATCTTTTATCATTTGAAAGTTTACATGCTCTCCAATATACTTCTTGTTAAGTTTCTTTCAATAAAGTGTGGCTTCCTTAACTCTTTTTGTTTGGTTTTACCAACCATTGTAGCCTGAATCAGGCTGGTCCTTATGATATGGTTCCATCAAAAGTTGGTGATTCTGGAGGGGCTGTACCTACTATGGAGTCCGTTCTTTCCTTAGATGATGGTAGATGGTTAAAACCTGCGGAGGATTCGTGTCCTCCAATGGTTAATGAAGCAAGGGAAGATCCTTTTCAGTTTGTCAGTATCAAGCAACCTTCTCCTCCTCCTGTTCTTGCTCAAGTGCAGCAGGAATTTGCTCCAATCTCTCCAGCTAAAGTTGCTGATCCAAGACCTGGTCCAGCCAAGCCTTCTCAGGATGGAACACTGAACTCTAGTTCTTATCAACATTTACACATTGTAGGTCTCTCTGTGCTGATATATATGTTATTGTGGCTTTTTTTTTTTTTTCTTTTTTTTTTTTTTTTAAATTCTGGTGGTATTCTGTTATCAAATCGTGGTTATGATACTTATAGCACTTGATTTCGACTGATGCTTATTCTTTTGACTTTACCTGCAGCCAGTAAAATTGATGCAAGATTTCTTGAGATTGGCTCGGGCAAATACAGAAAAAAATTTAGAAACCTGTGGCATTCTTGCTGGTTCGCTGGTAAGAGAACTAAGCTTTTTACTGGGAACAGATATACTGCTTGCTTTTTTGTGGGTAAGTGGTAACATCCAGAAGTGCTGACGCTGTTTCTTATATTTTACTTTTATATGGCTGTAGAAAAACAGGGTTTTCCATATCACTACACTCATTATCCCAAAGCAGGAGTCAACATCTGATTCGGTATGATAGCAATTATTTTTGTTTAATTTTTTATCCATTTTATTAATTAGTTTTGAGTTTGTCCTGTCAAATAGTAGTTTAACCTTTTTAGCTTTAAGGTTCAGTTTTGGCATTTCGTTTGTGTTTTAATTACTGTGTACTTAGCTACCATCGATTTTGTGCTGCCAACTCGTGAACTTTGAATCTGTGAATAAGTGGTAGAAATTCAGGCTTCATTTGGACTCATAAAATGCATACATGTTGGAGATAATTTAAGATTTTTGGACATTCTAGATAAACCTAAAAACAAGTAGTTTTTCTCCTTGGGAGGTATACCTTTAGTCTATTAGATGCAAATAACATGTTCAAAAATATTTCTGCTCCTATGTGGAGAGATACATATGTGCTTTTACTTCTCCTTTGATTAGCTAAAGTGTCTCCCACACCTTGAGGTATAAAGCTCATCTTTGCAGCAGTTCCATATAATGCCTGTTGGTTTTGGTTGCAATAATTACTTTACGACCAATATTTGATCTTATTCACGTGTTTTGTCCCAAGATCCTGAAAAACACAATGAGTAGGGAAAAAATAAACGCCACAGTCAAATGTATTAGTGATTTGACTGACAGACAATAAATTAAAAGGAACATGAGGAAGATACAAAACAGAGGAGAGAGATATAGATTTGGTGGAATTAGCAGTACGACACCCTATAACAGACATAGTAGACCCATTAGCTAAAGTGACAAAAGACAAATCAGCAGATGAAGTGAATGACGAAAGGATACCTGTATCACCTGTCATATGATGAGTAGCACCAAAATCAATTACCCAATTGAGACTAGAAGTAGACACACAAGCTGTAGGATTACGTAACCGTGTCAGTGTAGCGGCAATCGATGGAATGGATGACGAAGGACTAGCAACCTATGTGAGGTGAGCATACTCATCGGTAGGGATAGTAACCATGGAAGGAGTAGGTAAGAGGCCATCTTGAGTGGCATCTGAGACCCTTGCCCATTCTGAGGCTTTCCATGAAGTTTCCAACAATACCTTTTGACATGTCCCTCAGCACCAGAATGGAAACAAATGCGAGTACCACGACCACGACTACTCTCCATATCCTGACTCACCCCTTTGTTTCCTTTACCATTGTTACTCTTCATGTTAGCTAAAGCAGCATTATCTATAGCAGAATCTTGTGTAGTGCCTCAATTTTTCCCTTTACTAACCCTAAGAAGACGAGCATAAACATCAGTAAAAAAAGGAAGTTTGTTACCAGTTAGGAGCTGTGTCCAAATTACATCATATTTTGGCCTCAACCCAGCTAGAAAACACTACACAATCACTTGGTCCTCTTGTTCTTTCATCGTCACAACATCTGCAGTCACAGGAAATATAGCTTGCTTGTCTTGAACAGCTTGTTTCACTTCTGTATAATACTCAAGTAACGTCTTTTCCTACATATTAGCTCGATAAATCCTTAACAACAAATCATGAATATGGGACAAGTCTTGTTTACTAGAGTATAAAAACTCAAGATACTCCCACAATTCTTTAACTGTATCACAAGAATGTTCTGAATCTGATTGAACAATTTATCATCGTCCATCAACCATTTCTTCCTAGCTTTCTTATTAGTTTCTGTTTCTGAAGGTGGATCCTCAGTTAAATGATCCTATATGTTAATGTTGGAAACATATCATCTAATTGTTCATTGCCATTGAACAAAATTTTGCTTTCCCAATAGTTTCCGATCCGTAATTTGGTGGAAGGAGTGACTGAAATTTCAGTCACTATATGTTTGCTGGAATCTCCCATATTCGCAATAAATCACAACTCAATAAGCCCAACAACCAAATAAATCACCACAACTCAATAAATGAAGAATCAAATTCAATCACTTAATTCAAACAAACAAACAACACTGTCGAATGACTTTTAAAATTCAAATCACCAAATCCACACTTCCAAGTCTAACAACTGATACCAAGAACTCAAAACAATTGCTAAATATAATAAATAAACAATCTCACCAGAAATCGGATCACGGAAAAACAAGGACAGACCAAATCGAAGAGAGAGAGAAACCAAATCGGAAAACACAGAAAGCAGATCAACAGAGGACAGACCAGTTCCCAGGAAACGCACAGACACTGTTCACGCGACACTGTTCACGCGACACTGTTCATGTGATGCTGGAAGTTGCCGGAAAAGCCACAGAAGACGCCAGACAAAGCCACCTGTGGTTTCTATGGTTTTGGCTCTGATACCATGTTCGTAGAGAAGGAATTCATATATTTATTCAATTAAAAAAATACAATATAAAACCCTAATATATTTACCGTATCACAATTACATAATTACCCTTACCTATATTTACACTATTCCTAACAGATATCTCTACATTTATATATTGTCAGATTTTCATTATATCTTCATTTTTATTTATACGCTTTTGGTACTATTGCACTAAAACAAATTTTAATGTTCAGTGTCAGACATTGAATGAAGAAGAAATTTTTGAAGTTCAAGACAGATTATCTCTTTTTCCTCTTGGTTGGATTCATGTAAGTTCTTGAGAGCCCTGATGGCCTGTAACTTTTCATCTATTCTAGAATTTTTTGCTATTAAATACATGTTCTCATTTGTGGTGGCTCTTTATATTTATTCGGAACAAAGATTCTCAAAAGTTCTGATTTTGTATCTTCTGGATTCTTCTTTTGTGTTTTTCTGGATCATTCATTCTTGGTAGGTACATGGTGAATTAGTGATTATCTGAGTTGTGTTGGCTTTTCTTTCTTTATCATTAAGCATGACTATGAATATACTTCTTCCAGTTCGCAATTGTATGGACTGAAAAATGAATAAGTGTAGTGATAAATGATCATGTTCCCCTCAATTTGGAATTACTCAAAATATGAAGTCACTTGAAATTAGAAAAGTTAGAAACTGCTTCAATTGAGTGTTGTCTTGATTTGTTAATTTTGGAAGTAGGAGAAGAATGATGAGATGATAGAGAGAGAGGGCGAAAAAAAGACGAAAAGGAAGAAATGTTTAGAATGCAGAATTGAATGTTATTGATAGAACAAAGGGACATCTAACATGTTGTACTTTAGAGTAAATCATTCTCTTATTATCTTTGTACATCCGGGACCCTTTTAAGTTCTTATTATGGTGCTTTTCTCGGCTAAGTTGGTACTAGGTGGGATATTTTGTATAAAAATATAAGAATGCTGATCTGTTTGATAACTCATGATAGCATACTTGTGAATGCAAATAAAAGTAATATAGTGCTCATAAAACTTAACTCGCTTTAATTAAATAGGCAGGCTATACTATTGGATGCATTAACTTATGAGTCAATAGTTAATATCCATGGAGGTTGTTATATGGAGGTTATGTTGTTGTTATCTGAATCTTATGTTTATTTTCAGACACATCCATCACAGACCTGTTTCATGTCATCAGTGGATCTTCACACTCATTACTCATATCAGGTGAGAAACAGTGATGCTAGTTATCTTTTACTTGGGTTATAGTTTGTATGTATGTTTTCATGCTTCCTTAAAAGTGTGATCTTTGTAGCGATGCATTCACCTTCTCTTGTTAAAAGGAAGTATCCATTTGTACATTTCGAAGTTTTTTTCTGAAGTAAGGTCGATTCTATTTTTCTTCGATCATAAAAAGAGTGATTTTGCCACAAAATAGCTGGATATGGAATCTAAGACCGAATAGCATTTTGCAGTAACTATTTAATCTTTACTTTTTCTGAAAGAGAGCAATCTATCTGCAGGAAATCCTGAATGGTTAGTCCGTAATTTCTAGAATACAAGGACTTTTTTCGCATCTATTGTAGTAGTAGTTCATTTATTCATATCAATATGCAAAAATACTCTAAAAACAGAAGGCTATAAATAAACAGGAAAAGAACTTCAAATTTAGGCAACTGTGGTTTCACTATTTTTGTAATTTCCTATATATATATATATAGAAAAAATGATAAAAAACTTAATGTGATACTTAAGTTGCAATACTTTTTAAACAATTAGTAGATGTATTAAATTCTGAAGATATCAGTCTAGTAGCACCGGAAACTCATGCTCTGTAGAGGTAATGCTCATGGTGATGTGACTAATCAACATGTGAAAACTTGTAAAAGCAGTACATTTTATGTAGTTTAACAAACATTAGCTGTATATCTCACAATTTAGGACATGGCTGCATAAGTGCATATAGCCTTGTTGTGTTTTCCTTCTCTCATGAGTGTCCTCTGCATATATCATCTACCTTTATTGTGTACTTCACTGAATGGTCTTCCTTCTGTGGACTTTTTTAGATTATGTTGCCTGAAGCTGTTGCTATCGTCATGGCTCCAACTGATACATCAAGGTAAGTTGCTGTCTCCTCTTGTGAGTATTGCTTTAAATTCAATCTACAGGAATAACTGAAGATTATCTTTGACAAGAATGTGTGATTGGAAAAGGAAGAATCTCCATAAATTTTTCTTAATTGCAGGAGTGCCTAACAATGGTCAATGGCAAGAAACTGAAAATTATTCCTTTGGTTATAAGTTATAACTAAACAGTCATGTTTCTAAGCAACATGTGCTCTGTGGAATACATGAGGCTCAAATTTTGTATATTAATGTTTTTGTGCATGAAAAGTTGATATCTTGTAGAAGATGTCTGACCAATTATTCATGGTGCTTAGTCCAAAATATTAAATTAGGATTTTCTTGTACAAAGAGGTATGGTTGTCTGTTTCTGGCCTTTTGGTCCTTGTTTTGTGTCTTCATTCTCTTAAAACCTTCCAGGTCTATTTTTGCTGGCTAGATCTCTTAGTTCTGAAGAAAACATTTAATTCTTTGCCTACCCATTAGAAAGACATCATCAAAAAAATTTCAAGAAGGCAAAACACAAACTACTAAAAACAAACAATAATTAGAACTTTGAATATAATTATTTTTGTTACAAATTTTGGATAAGAAATTACTGACAAATGAAAAATCATGTGGCCCCTTTATATGCATATTACTAATGGCTTGCTAACATATTTTCTATGATACTGCAGTCCACATGGCATATTTCATCTCTCTGATCCTGGTGGTGTGTCTGTGATACGCAACTGCCAGCAGCGGGGATTTCATCCCCATGAAGAGCCTTCAGATGGAACCTCTCTCTATGAGCACTGTTCTCATGTCTTCATGAACGCCAATTTAAGATTCGATGTTGTTGATCTTCGGTAAGCTTGCAATCCCCGACATAAACCATGTATTCAAGTAAATATTATAAACGAAAGGAAGTACGTAAACAGAACATCTTTTTTCTGCCGATAGTTATGATGTAAATTCAACTCCTTTCCTGAGTAGATATTTGATAGAAATAGCGGAAATTTTTTTAACCATAAGATTGAGATTATTGTAAGTTTGTAACACTTATTCAAAATGTACTGTAATTGTAATAACTTCACTAAAGACACGAAGTATGTGTGATTGACCATATAATTATCAGAAGCTACATTGTTGATCGTGGAAATGGGTTTGTCTAATTATGTAAATGACACTGTGCTCGAAATATTATACGGAAGTTTGTTTCCATTTCCATTTAAAGGCCTTTGAGTCTTTGACATGCAGCCGCAGCAGGTACAGTACTACAGTGTTCAATTTATGGGGAAGAAGGTTCTCTCTTCTTCAATGAATACAATCAAATAATTCAATTACAACTTCTCTGAAATGGATGGCATGTAGAAGGACAACACTTGAGATGATTTGAAATTCGTGAGATTCTTTGTTGTTGTCGTCCTTGAGGGAGAGGATGAACATGTTAAAGCAATTTTGAATTACGTAAAGTGATCAACATTGATTCACTTAGTAGATTTGGACCACAACCGCATTCATTTTCGTGATTCATGGACATGACAAGAAGAGCATTGATTGCCTCGCCTGCAACTGCAAGTGCACGTGAGTGATCCACAAGTGTCTTTAATTTTTTTCTGAATTCCATTCCTCTCTTGGTATGGCCATATTTTTCATTCTAATCGTTTCACGAGAATCATAAGAATCGTTATAGGTCCATTTGCTTTGTTATTTTGGATAAGATTTTAGAAATAATATTGGATAGTTAAATAGGGTGATTATTACGAAGTAAAATTTAAAAATTAATGAAAAAAAACCTCATAAGTTTGTTAATTTAACTAAACACCATAATATATAAAAGTTTTATAAAATGACAAAAACACCTCTACCTATCCGCAGTGTCAGATTCTGGCCACCACTGTCGGAATCTGGCGTTATGACATAGATCGATCGGATCTGGCTGGATGTGCGTCGATCTGGCCTTTTCGGGTCATATTTACCACGAATCTGACCGAAAAAGGCCAAATCAACGACCAGATCTGGCCGTCAACGGTTGCAAAAAGTCAGATCTGACCGTCAGCGATGACCAAAGATATGACCAGAAAATGTCACATTGGCGAATTACCAGTCAATTTTGATCGTTTGTAGGCCGTTGTGACAGATTCCAGCTACCACCGATGGTGGTTGCCAAAATCTGACAACTATAGGTGGGTGGGGGTGTTTTTGTTAATTTTTAAACCTTTTTTTCTTGGGGTATTTAATAAAATTAATAAACTTAAGAGATCTAAAAGTAATTAAAAAAATATAATAATATTTCCTACATAATCAAACAAACAAATGTTTTGGGAATATGATTGGGGATAGGGTATGAAATAATAAACCAAACGCACTTATATTTTCATTCAATGTTGTGGCTTCAAGTGAAAAAAAAAAAAGGAAATAAAATGAAAAGGTTAATTCATTTTCAATTATCCCTTTCAGCTAAAAAATATCTAAACAAGTTTGTAAGGAGAGAAATCAAATTCAAGAGTCACATCTTTGAAGTGGACACAAAAAGGTAGGTTAGAGATGGAAATGGTTGTTTCAACTTTCAAGGTACAGTATTTCTTTTCTTTTTTGCAAGCAGCTTTCAATGATCTTGGTGAATGGGGTCCAATCCAGAGGACGTTATAAAATTAAGCTTATGAGTAAACCATATTTAATTTTGGCGTACAATTGGCCACCCCCATTTCCCAGCTATTCAATGCACACAAAAGGAAAAGCTCAAAATTTGAAGCTACACTCTTCATTACATTTACGCCAAGTAAATGCCCACAATTGGATGTGTCTAAATGTGCGGTCCTTATCATGGATACGTGCTCAGCGATTGGGAATAGGAGGGACAAAAAGAATAATACTACTAGATTTCTTCAATTAAGATCTAAGAAGGATCTATCCACGTCACCATCAAATTATTATTATTATTATTATTAGGAAGGATCTAAAAGACAAAAATGATGGAAAGATTAGAATACCCACCGATCTTTATTGCTAACGTGCGCCAACAAGGTCTAGTGTCATTGTTTATCATCAAACTTTGCAGAAAAATGTTAAATCTGATAAAAAAATCGATCGATGACACAAGAGGGTTGTGCAAACAGGCTTGGGGTGAGAATAAAATTACTATACTGTCTTTTAGCAAACATAAATCCTTAACATAATATGATAGAAAGTATTTGTTTACCATTTTCAAACCTTTTAGGTATCAATTTATCTTTATGCCAAACTTTAGATAGATGAAAGTCGTTCGACCTTATTATTATTATTGTTGTTGTTATAACTTACAACAACAACAATAATAATATTAAAAATACGAACATTAAATTTAATAGTATTTTTACAAATATGAGAAATGATAATTATGTGAAACTCGAACACAAAACCTCTCAAATGACAAAAATCTAAAATCAAACATTAAATCTAATAGTATTTTTACATATACCAAAAAAAAAAAAAAAACAGAAATATTATTATTTCTTCAAATGTGTAAATGGTAATATTGTTCTAAAATGTTTGATGGGAATCTATAAATACTTTTATTTTTTTAAATGGATAAAACAAAATAAATTTAAAGAATTAGAAATTTACTAAGATAACAACTAGTGGTAGTTAAAAAATCCCCATTAATATTAAAAATACGAACTAAAAAAACAAACAACAGAGATAGGCCGTACACGTGGCAAAAATGGCTACCGAACATACGTCCGTGACCTGTCTCTCTCCCTCTCTCTCTTTTTTTTTTTATATAATCATTTCATTTCCCATACAACACAAAATTAACTTACGACACGGAACAGAACACAGTACAACTGAAGAACAACTTCACACACAACTACGAACCAACTACAACAAACAAACAAACCATCTCTCTACAAACAACAATCTCAATCTCTGCAGTGCAGTAAAGTGAGTGAGTGTATCTGTGTGTTTTTATTTTTTATTTTTCTGGGAAATGGGGAGAGCTCCATGTTGTGAGAAAGTAGGGTTAAAGAAAGGAAGATGGACAGCTGAAGAAGATGAACGATTGATCAAATACATTCAAGCTCATGGTGAAGGCTCTTGGAGATCTCTTCCCAAGAATGCAGGTAACAACAATGGAGCATATTTTTTTTTTTTTTAATTTTTTACTAATGATTATTGATGTTCATGTTGATATTCATTATTCATTCATAATATTGTAAATAGGATTGTTGAGATGTGGGAAGAGTTGCAGACTGAGATGGATAAACTACTTGAGGGCTGATTTAAAGAGAGGGAACATCACCACTCAAGAAGATGAAGCCATTGTTAAGCTGCATGGTGCTCTGGGTAACAGGTACAGATTAACAGCTAGCTGTTTTTATTAATTATTAGTTAATATTGTTATTATCAAAGAGATCTTGTACTTGATTCAATGATAATCTAGTGTTTACTATAAATAACTTCTTTTTAACAGTTTTAATTAAGTACTAAGGCATCCCGTTTTAGAAAAAATTATACTTGTTCTAAAAATTATACCCAAACAGAAGAAACGATATAATGGATTTGATTTATTAGTATTTGCTTTTTACAGAAGGATTGAAGATACTCTCCTTTTCACTGATTATTTTAAGCTAAAAACTTGAGCTTCTTTTTGCTTAATACGACAGGGATTGTTTGATTTTAATTCATTAATTAATAAATTGATTCTCTTTGCTTCAGTTCGACTTAAACTCACAACTAATTAAATAGCGAGTCACATTCACCAGGACGAACAGATAATGAAATAAATATGATTGAACATTTGAGGTAGTTTGGGTGATTCAGTGTGAGCATATCTATTTATTACGTTGGAATTTAATGTTGTAGGTGGTCTATAATAGCGGCACATTTACCAGGACGAACAGATAATGAGATAAAGAACTACTGGAATTCACATTTGAGCCGGAAAATTTACAGCTTCACCCGATCGAGAAGCAGCAGCAGCTCGATAGCCAGTGACATCAACGTCGTCAAGCTACCCGGAGCATGCAAGCGAAAGAGAGGGCGAAGTAGCGGAACAACAATCAAAAAGCCAAAGAGTGGCGCCAATATGGCCATAAATGCGGTACTTGAAGTTGAAACAGAAGAAACGGCCGGAGAAAAGGCAAACGTATTACTCAGTAATAATATTAGCAATAAAGGAGAAGAAATTAAAAGTTTGGAGATAGGGGCCCCAAAGAATAGGGGAGTAGAAGGTAATAATATAAATACAATAAGTAGCTTGCATAGGACATGCATGGAGAGCAATAATGGAGAAATAACAGAGGCTTGGGGACCGTATGAGTGGTTAGACAGTGAAATAAAGCGACTGACTAATGAGTTGATGCAAAGAGAAGATGATGTGGAAGAAGCAAGTGGGAATAATAGTAACCATAGTAGTATTAAAAGCAAGAACATGGAGAAAACAAGTGGGGAAAAAGAAGAAGAGAAGAAGACAAAAAGTAGTGACGAAGGAAGAGAAAGGAGCAGCGGTTGTTGGAGCAGTTTTCATGCAGATAGTATAAGCGGTGAGGAATGGTATAGTACAAGTTGTGGTTCAGGATTTGATGAACAGGAATGGCTTGACTGGGACTGGACGGCGGGTGGTGGTGTTGATGAGATCAGTCAAAATCATCAATGGAAATTATGGGATGATGATGATGAAGGAGACAAGTTATTGTGTTGGTTATGGGACAGTGATAATGGAGGAGAGACTAGTTAACTGATTAATAAGGGAAACAATTTACAACTCAATTAATATTTCTAAATTGCTTAATCAAAATGGGTTCAGACAGTGTTACCAGGTTGTGATTGTGAGCTGCATTACAAGACTTCAATTAATTGCGTAAGTCTAATTAAGTTTGTAATATGCTTGCAAGATGCATAATCCATCATTAAGTTGGTATTAATTAGTGTACACATTTTGCTAAGAATATGTAATGACAGTAAACACTGGATTATATTCTAAGTTTGAGTTTGTTTTGCTCATTACAATTGCTAAATCAAAGAAGAAGTTCAAGAATGAATGAATACCTTGCTAAAAATCAAATCGGTCTTCGTTTAAACGAAGAATCAAAACATTTTGTTTGATAGCCTCAATCAAGTATAAAACACAAAACTCAGTATCACACACTTGCTATTTATATGCATACAACAAGAGAAAATGGTATATTTTCTCAGAAACTGGCCTTTTGCACGCTCTATTATTGCAAATTGCAACTTGCTCATTCATAATGCCTTGAAATTGAAGCAGAAATTTGATGAATAACTCTAAGAATCCTAAAAACATAGGTAATATATAAGGAGAACAAGACAACATACATTTTGCAAGCGATAAACTATCATCAACCTGTGGCATTAAATTTGGAAGATATCAGCAACCACTTCGTCAACCAAAGAACTGAATATTTGATCCTCAACTTCTACTCCAAGTACAAATGCATCAACTTCAAAGTCCAGCCATCTGCCATATTGATTGCTCATATCGTTTTCTACAAGTTCATCCACCATACAATCTCCCATGGCCCTCCATCCGGAGATCTCCTTGTGCAATTCTTCAGCTAACCAATCCTTTCGTCTCACCATTGCAACCCCTTTTATCCATGTTTTGCATCCCCCACCTACATACCGCCTGCATCTTAAGTCCATGCATTCACTTACACAGTCGAATAATACCTTCCGACTTAGCCTAGACTCATCACTGTTACTTTGCAGTCCTACTTTTCGAGTTTCCAACAGATCAAAGAGATAAGGATTGATGATGTCACGAGCCCGACCTAGTGCAAAGTCCTTAAACATCAATTCTACGTTACTCAAAATCTGCTTCACATATTCCAATTCCCACTTGGCTGATCCCAACAGATGTGTCACAATTGTTGTATCTGCACTCATTTTAGCCATAGTTCCAGTTGATGTGGAAGAAGCCGAATCTGACAACTCTATATCAGCTTCTAATGGGTAGAACTTCTTCAAAGAACACATACCAAAAGCCTCCTGAGCTTGGATAGATGAACTCTGCTTACCTCCTGAAAGCATATTGTAAATAAATGAGCATTCCTGGAGAATCAATATTTAACAGAGATAAAGCACACGAGGCTGATGGTCTTACCCTCTGTAATAGTACTATCTGCCGTATCCGAAGAGTTGCAACTTTCAGCAGAAAAAGAAGGTTCGAGAATAGAAACAGGACTTGGATGTCGACAATCAAGCAACTGTTTTCCATCAATATGGTTGCTGCACTCATCCATCTCATCGATGCCCTGATAATGCCACATTTGCATCTATTAATTATAGAAGTTGAAAGCATCCATAAAACCCAATTAATTAATAAACTTGGTGAACATGATGCAGGATATCCTAATGATCTACATATCTATTTTAGATATAGAATGAAAGACCTAGGATTTATTCTTAGATATGACATAATATTTGCCAATGCTGCAAAAGTCAGGCAAAAAGAAGTATAGAGCATACAAGCAATGCTCTAGCAGACCAGACTGGCCTCGTCAAGATGGGACTAGGTATTGTACCAGGGTTATCATTTCCCCATCTTTTTTCTTTGGTTACTCTGTCATGGATTTTGAGAGACAAGTTGATACAAACCCCATAAATAAAAGCTTAGCTCTGACGAGTTTACTCGATTCAAAAAATGTTGATTTTTTAAGATGTAAAAATCCAAAACTAAGGCATCTTCTTGTGACTAGATGGCTAAAGATCATTTACCCCAATAAACATAATGAAAAGCAAATTAAAATAGTCTCTTAGAAAAAGCCAGAATCACATACCTGAAATTTTTTGGGTCTTAATGCCAGAGGGTCACTGGAACAAAAATCAGGTTCATACTGGCTACCTCGCGTATCTCTAAGCAGCACGTGTTGGTATCCCTTACCTTGTAACTTTGATGCAGTGCCAATTGAATTAGTAGCGGGTACGAGATCTGGAAAGGTTGACGCAGAACACGATGATGATCCTGCTTTGAAAGAATCATGGCGGGAAAACTCAGCTCGGTAACTTAGTTCTCTTAACTTCTGTTCCAGAAGCATACTCAAAGCATCTCCCCCGATAACATTATAACCCAGTGAAGATAAGTTCACACTGTCTGTGTCCAGCAATAATCTCTTACCCCCCCGGTTCTCAGTGCAAACACTAACATTTTTTTGACCAACTTGACATGATGTTTCAGAGCCAGGCATTGATCTAGTAAGTGGGGCTGTGAATGTAAATGAAACAACATCCATGCCTGATGAGGAGTGTCCTATATCAATGCATTTCTTTTTGCCGTCCTCTGTCAAAGAGAAGTGCCTATCAATAACTGGATTAGACTTAACTGCCTTCTGACTTTTGTCAATTAACATATTATCAATAACCTGATTTTTCTCATAACGAGAGTCCCTTTCAATTGATCGTTTCTTCCTAGGAACATTCTTAGCATTGGAGTATGAAATTCCCTTTTCACTATCTGATAAATCAGAGTCCAACTTCCTGGATCCAGTTTTTGAGTTCCCTGCAGTTCGACTCAAGGTTTTGTGTCGTACAGTAGAAGGATCCCCAGGTGGCAATTTTCTACTTTGTGAGCCGGAAGCCAATGGCTTTGAGGATGACCTGTCCCTGTCAATCAAACAATTTTGTTTTTGGTTATTTTGCCTGAGCACTCCAGAAGTACTATTGTGAGTAGAAGTTCGCTTATGCAAATTCTTTTGAATGTTTGCTTGACTCTTGAATGGCTGGCTTGACTTAACCTCGCTCTGCTCTTTCTGTGATACCAAATTTCGACTACTGCTTGAATTTAAACCTTCTCTTCTCTGGACATTCACTTTTGCTTGGATTGCAAGCGAAATGGATTTTCCCTTGTTCTTCACACCAGAAGTAACCTCTTCCACATCAGATTCCCTAAAAGATGCTGTATCTATTGATCCATTCCAGCTCTTGTTTAATGACTGACCCTTGAGACACTTGGCAGCATTACTTTCAACAGGCCTACGAGAAGCTTCAGCAAGCCTAGTTGTTTTATGGGCAGCTTCTACTTTCTCTTTTAGATCTCTGACTTTCAAGGGTACTGAAGAAGAGCCAACCAGCTGCATTTTCTGTGCAGCCTCTGCTTTTTCTTTGAGATCCCGAACTTTCAAGGGCACAGAAGAAGACCCAAGTACAGACATTCTCGCCCTGGTATTAGCTTGGGGTCCAGGCTCAATAATTTTTGAAGCAGCTTCCATTATGTGAGCAGCATTCTTAGTTGGAATGAAGCCATGACTCTTGATGGGTGACAAAAGTTTATGGTGGGTAATTGGGATAGATTTAGCTGATTTTGGAGGTAAAATTTCAGTTTGGAACTTCTCTATTGGCCTGCTCATCATTCTCTGAGGCTTTGACTCCACAAAGTCCCTTGCATCGCTTTCCACCTTATGGAGCAGATGCCCAGAATGCATGATTTGGCGGTCAAGATGATATTCAGGGTTTTTCCTGCAGTAATGAGCATCTCGAAGAGATTGGGTATCAAAAAATGGGGTAGAATAGGGCTCGGAAGACGTGGGCAGGGAATCTAATCCCATAAGCCTGGCTACTACCCCAGGGGCTTTAGCTCCATATCCGTCATCATCTGTTACAGATGAAGCACAACTATAATCACTGCTTCCTTTGAAACTTGCTCCTGCTCCAGTTTCATCCTCATCTGTCTGCAATACTTACAAAATTAGTTAAACTGGTCTTACATTCAGTCACCAAGAATGAAGATGCGTATTAAGAGATTCAAGAATATCATATTCTCACCAGATGAAGCCGTGTCATTGGCAAGGTCCCATCACTTCTCTTTCCCTGTTTTGAACGTTCTACAATGGAATGAAGGAAGAATATCTATGAGTCCATGACCAACCATGGAAGAGACTGATCTTATATACTATAATTTACAACACACATGATACACATTCACATTCTACACAATGGAATCAAATTGTACCTGGAAAATCTGACTTGCTTGAGAATAGCTTCTTCCGAGATTTTGCTTTCCAATCGAATAACTGAAAGAAACCACCTACATAACCTCCTCCACTTTTTGAACCTTCTCTCTCAATTCCCATTTTTGCAATCAAATTTCAAGGCTACTTCAGTAATTACAAGTTGAAGAAACAAGAAGGAATACAGACTCTGCTCCACCAACCAAAATCCATCAGCAACCTGATTCAGTGCAGCCGTTAATTATTTTTTCTGACCAATTTGCATTCTTCCGTAGCCCAACTGAAAAAACAAAACCTGATGTGCATTTATGACTGGTGCAGTGGAAACTGGAAAATGAAAAATCATATGGTCATAGATATTCTAAACAATTGTATGATCTTCACAGAATAGACAAGAAGGATTATGATGTTCAAAAATCATATTGTACGCAATTCTACACATTAACATAGTAAATTAATAACTTATCACTTAATGAGCCAGAAAACGAACAGATTCTGCAACATTTGAATATGCCAGCATTTGTACGGAAAAGTTTAAAACAGCCATTAACTAATTTATTCATGACAACGGCCTGATATATCTCTTAAAATTACCGAGTGACAACTGACTCTTTATCTGACTTAAATTCACAACAATATTTGAACTCGTCGATGATAGGAAACCCTGATCTGTTATATATGGAAAAAGTATACAACCTTGAAATTCATCTCGCATCATCTGAAACATAAAAGAATTAACTTTGTTCATGAAAACTAAAAACTCAACAACTTAGTCAAACTAACTTACTACCTCACAGTTGACCATACTTTCAACTGTTCTAACTCTCCTTTCATATCAAAACACTTCAAGCCCCTATCTCTGATTCAACTACTCAACATACTAAAATTTAAACCCAAAACGCTGCTCCTTTAATCTACCAAATGAAGTCTATGAATCAGACAATTTCAGTAACTTACATAACTACAAGTTTCAACTACACTGCATAAATGTTCTGACCTCAATTAGGTTTCAAAATTCAATATTTCTAAGGACCCATAAAAGAAAACAATAACAATGTTATCAATCTCGTTTCTTTTCCACATTTTCTCAGAAACCAAAAAGAATCCACAAAAATAAACTTATCAAAATCAAAAGCTATGAAACTGAACTTACATGAAAACAATCAACACGGTCTGTGGATCTCTTCTGGGTCTCACTCCAATCAATGCCAGCTAAATTTGAGTTCGTTAGGGCTTGTTTTGAAGAGTTATTGTTAGTTTTTGCAGAGATTTTAAAGAGGGAGTGAGAGATTTGAAGAGAGACAGAGTGTAGTTCAAAGCATTAAATGGGAGGCTTCCTCTCACATACCTGAAATTTTTTGGGTCTTAATGCCAGAGGGTCACTGGAACAAAAATCAGGTTCATACTGGCTACCTCGCGTATCTCTAAGCAGCACGTGTTGGTATCCCTTACCTTGTAACTTTGATGCAGTGCCAATTGAATTAGTAGCGGGTACGAGATCTGGAAAGGTTGACGCAGAACACGATGATGATCCTGCTTTGAAAGAATCATGGCGGGAAAACTCAGCTCGGTAACTTAGTTCTCTTAACTTCTGTTCCAGAAGCATACTCAAAGCATCTCCCCCGATAACATTATAACCCAGTGAAGATAAGTTCACACTGTCTGTGTCCAGCAATAATCTCTTACCCCCCCGGTTCTCAGTGCAAACACTAACATTTTTTTGACCAACTTGACATGATGTTTCAGAGCCAGGCATTGATCTAGTAAGTGGGGCTGTGAATGTAAATGAAACAACATCCATGCCTGATGAGGAGTGTCCTATATCAATGCATTTCTTTTTGCCGTCCTCTGTCAAAGAGAAGTGCCTATCAATAACTGGATTAGACTTAACTGCCTTCTGACTTTTGTCAATTAACATATTATCAATAACCTGATTTTTCTCATAACGAGAGTCCCTTTCAATTGATCGTTTCTTCCTAGGAACATTCTTAGCATTGGAGTATGAAATTCCCTTTTCACTATCTGATAAATCAGAGTCCAACTTCCTGGATCCAGTTTTTGAGTTCCCTGCAGTTCGACTCAAGGTTTTGTGTCGTACAGTAGAAGGATCCCCAGGTGGCAATTTTCTACTTTGTGAGCCGGAAGCCAATGGCTTTGAGGATGACCTGTCCCTGTCAATCAAACAATTTTGTTTTTGGTTATTTTGCCTGAGCACTCCAGAAGTACTATTGTGAGTAGAAGTTCGCTTATGCAAATTCTTTTGAATGTTTGCTTGACTCTTGAATGGCTGGCTTGACTTAACCTCGCTCTGCTCTTTCTGTGATACCAAATTTCGACTACTGCTTGAATTTAAACCTTCTCTTCTCTGGACATTCACTTTTGCTTGGATTGCAAGCGAAATGGATTTTCCCTTGTTCTTCACACCAGAAGTAACCTCTTCCACATCAGATTCCCTAAAAGATGCTGTATCTATTGATCCATTCCAGCTCTTGTTTAATGACTGACCCTTGAGACACTTGGCAGCATTACTTTCAACAGGCCTACGAGAAGCTTCAGCAAGCCTAGTTGTTTTATGGGCAGCTTCTACTTTCTCTTTTAGATCTCTGACTTTCAAGGGTACTGAAGAAGAGCCAACCAGCTGCATTTTCTGTGCAGCCTCCGCTTTTTCTCTGAGATCCCGAACTTTCAAGGGTACAGAAGAAGACCCAAGTACAGACATTCTCGCCCTGGTATTAGCTTGGGGTCCAGGCTCAATAATTTTTGAAGCAGCTTCCATTATGTGAGCAGCATTCTTAGTTGGAATGAAGCCATGACTCTTGATGGGTGACAAAAGTTTATGGTGGGTAATTGGGATAGATTTAGCTGATTTTGGAGGTAAAATTTCAGTTTGGAACTTCTCTATTGGCCTGCTCATCATTCTCTGAGGCTTTGACTCCACAAAGTCCCTTGCATCGCTTTCCACCTTATGGAGCAGATGCCCAGAATGCATGATTTGGCGGTCAAGATGATATTCAGGGTTTTTCCTGCAGTAATGAGCATCTCGAAGAGATTGGGTATCAAAAAATGGGGTAGAATAGGGCTCGGAAGACGTGGGCAGGGAATCTAATCCCATAAGCCTGGCTACTACCCCAGGGGCTTTAGCTCCATATCCGTCATCATCTGTTACAGATGAAGCACAACTATAATCACTGCTTCCTTTGAAACTTGCTCCTGCTCCAGTTTCATCCTCATCTGTCTGCAATACTTACAAAATTAGTTAAACTGGTCTTACATTCAGTCACCAAGAATGAAGATGCATATTAAGAGATTCAAGAATATCATATTCTCACCAGATGAAGCCGGGTCATTGGCAAGGTCCCATCACTTCTCTTTCCCTGTTTTGAACGTTCTACAATGGAACGAAGGAAGAATATCTATGAGTCCATGACCAACCATGAAAGAGACTGATCTTATATACTATAATTTACAACATACATGATACACATTCACATTCTACACAATGGAATCAAATTGTACCTGGAAAATCTGACTTGCTTGAGAATAGCTTCTTCCGAGATTTTGCTTTCCAGTCAAATAACTGAAAGAAACCACCTACATAACCTCCTCCACTTTTTGAACCTTCTCTCTCAATTCCCATTTTTGCGATCAAATTTCAAGGCTACTTCAGTAATTACAAGTTGAAGAAACAAGAAGGAATACAGACTCTGCTCCACCAACCAAAATCCATCAGCAACCTGATTCAGTGCAGCCGTTAATTATTTTTTCTGACCAATTTGCATTCTTCCGTAGCCCAACTGAAAAAACAAAACCTGATGTGCATTCTTGACTGGTGCAGTGGAAACTGGAAAATGATAAATCATATGGTCATAGATATTCTAAACAAGTGTATGATCTTCACAGAATACACAAGAAGGATTATGATGTTCAAAAATCATATTGTACGCAATTCTACACATTAACATAGTAAATTAATAACTTATCACTTAATGAGCCAGAAAACGAACAGATTCTGCAACATTTGAATATGCCAGCATTTGTACGGAAAAGTTTAAAACAGCCATTAACTAATTTATTCATGACAACGGCCTGATATATCTCTTAAAATTACCGAGTGACAACTGACTCTTTATCTGACTTAAATTCACAACAATATTTGAACTCGTCGATGATAGGAAACCCTGATCTGTTATATATGGAAAAAGTATACAACCTTGAAATTCATCTCGCATCATCTGAAACATAAAAGAATTAACTTTGTTCATGAAAACTAAAAACTCAACAACTTAATCAAACTAACTTACCACCTCACAGTTGACCATACTTTCAACCGTTCTAACTCTCCTTTCATATCAAAACACTTCAAGCCCCTATTTTTGATTCAACTACTCAACATACTAAAATTTAAACCCAAAAGGCTGCTCCTTTAATCAACCAAACGAAGTCAATGAATCAGACAATTTAAGTAACTTACATAACTACAAGTTTCAGCTACACTGCATAAATGTTCTGACCTCAATTAGGTTTCAAAATTCAATATTTCAAAGGACCCATAAAAGAAAACTATACCAATGTTATCAATCTCGTTTCATTTCCACATTTTCTCAGAAACCAAAAAGAACCCACAAAAATAAACTTATCAAAATCAAAAGCTATGAAACTTAACTTACATGAAAACAATCAACACAGTCTGTGGATCTCTTCTGGGTTTCACTCCAATCAATGCCAGCTAAATTTGAGTTGGTTAGGGCTTGTTTTGAAGAGTTATTGTTAGTTTTTGCAGAGATTTTAAAGAGGGAGTGAGAGATTTGAAGAGAGACAGAGTGTAGTTCAAAGCATTAAATGGGAGGGACAAATGTAAATAAATATTATTATTTAAAATAAATAAATATGTTTTTTTTAAATGCTTCGAGAAAACAATTTATTATAATATAAAAGTAAAAAGTTTGTAACGTCTCTTTGGTTAGAGGGAGAGATTTCAAATTCCAAACGGAGACATGATGTATTGTGCAAGTGTTTTTTTAAAGTCACAGCAGAGTGTACGTTGAGGATGAGTTACTCGATATTGTGTTGCCACGTGTCCGGTAATGTTTTTAAATTTTCTCTTGGAGATTTTGCCGTTTGAAGTTGAGGGTAACAGGGTAATTTCATATAATTGTTAATTTTATAATGGGCCCGACTGTTGGGATGTAACCTGAACCGTGCGATTTTCTCGCAAAATTAAGGGAGAACGACACTTCCGCACCCAAGGTTTCACAAAACGACACTTTGTCACCCGCTAAGTTTCAAAACGACACTGTCCCACACACCGTCAGTTAACCTTAACTGAAGAACGATAAAACTGTAAATTTATAAAATAGTCACAGGCTAATAAAGTCATTTCACCCCCTATATATAAAATTAAAGAAACCCTACCTTTCTTCCTCACCCTTCCACACCCCATCGCCGTTCTCTCCCCCCTCCCCACCCCTATCTGCTCCACGGCCCTAAAATTGCACCTGGCTGTCATCTTCTCCATGCGATTCAGCTGGAATTGCATTCGACCAGGTGTGATTCTGGCCTTCACACCCCACCGTCGTTCTCCACCCCACCGCCCCAAAATTGCAACTGACACTGTTAGGTGGGAAAATTCGTTTGCAACGAAATTCTCTGAGAAAACGATTGCGCTAATGCTAATTCTAGCAGTTCAATCCCTTGCTTGTTCGTTAGACTAATTAATGGCATCCTTTTGATTGCTACAATTCCTTTTTTAGAGGAGAAGCTTCAGTAATAGTAATTGCTCATGCTTTGTTCTTGTTTATCTCAATGCCTAGGTGGCGCACTAGTAATCCTAAAAAATTCCCAGCCCTTACTCCACTCCAAATGCACACTTGATTGAATGGGTTCATTTTCAAACCATCTTATCGCATTCGAAAGTTTTCCTTAAATCGGCCAAGTGTTGTTCATCAAAGGCTACTGCATTCTAAGAATTTTATGTTGAACTACCCGTCTTGTTCACCTTAGTCTTACCCTGAAAAAAGAACTCTATCATTATAGCATACATAATATATGCAGCTATCTTTCTTCAAGTGAGAGATTGGATCGAAAAACCATTGCCTAAAGGTACTTTTACGAAAACCGGTCATGGTGGCTAAGAACCTTTTCTCATTTGTGATGTGAAGTAAAGCCGCATTTTGATTTTCCAATTTGTTGGTGTTCAGTGAGTAAATCGAGATTCTCTTAAGAGAGAAGGTAACTCTTTGTCACGAGCTGGACTTTAACCAATACTTCAGGCATTCAACCCGCGAACTTCCTTTTATTTGAACGTGATTTTTTGTTACCCTGTTTCCCTTGAACCCAATGTTTATCTTTTGCGTGTTGTTGAATAATGGTTTGTGTGTTGTTGATTGGTGTTTGGGTGGTTGAATTTAGGTTGTTTGGTGATCGATTTTTTGTCGGATTCGTGTTTGCTTGATGGTGGATTTTTGGCCGGATTTGTGTTACTTTGTGATGGATTTCGGTTGAGCATCCATGGGTTATTTAGTGGCCTCGCCGACGATTTGCAGCAGCAGCAGTCGACAGCATAGCACAGGTGCTATTCCTTCTGATTTTGGCCAACTAATTTTGTTCAGATGTTTAATTTTTTTCTTCAAACTAAAGGATTTCCATTTACATTCAACTAAAAGGTTGTTTTCGTCTTTACGATAATGATACCACATCAGTTAACATAATTTACTAACGGGTCTTAACGGTGGGTAAGAAAGTGTCATTTCGCCAAACCTTGGGTGGGAAAATGTCGTTCTCCCCAAAATAAACTTAGATTAATTACATTGTTCGTAAGACCATTCCATGATAATGGGAATATAATAATATTATGAGACAGATTTAGATCTAATTAGTGTTATTTTATTATTACATATTTAATTAATCAATCTTATCTAATGCCCTTCAAAAATCTAGTATCCAAAGAATTAAATTAAATGTTAAAAAATCAGTTTAATTTGTTGATTTAAGTGATGAGTCGAATGATTTTTTTTTTTTTTTTTAACTGAGATGTTCGGACTAGTTTATGCACACCTCGACTAATTCTTAAGGAAATTTATCTCACAGCAACACACTGTCGCAACCTTTACATCCAACAGGGAATCAAACTTGGAACCATAGGTTAAAGCCATGTATAATCCCCTTTGGTTTGCTCTTACTGTTGGGCTACCCATGGATAGGTGGGTTGAATGATTTTGTTGTCCTTTGACAATGTGAATTGATCATCTAATTCATTTAATTGAAATGGCATTGGATTACCTAATCTATGTAAATTACAGAAGAAGATTGAATTATAGTGTTTACGTTCAATTGGAAGTTGGAATTGAAGTTTTACCTAAAACTTAAAATCCTATGAAATAGTCAAATAATTAAGGTTGGAACAAGTTATTATAGTATGCATTTAATTCGGCTGTACTATATTCAACTTCATTTAATACGACTATCATGTAATAGGGTAATAATCTTTTGATTAGTTGACAACTTATACCAACTATTGATGTTAATATAAGGAAGAAAATCAATTAATTTACACAAAATCTGGAGAACAAATGCAAAAAAAAGGCAAAAAAAATGATATAAATGTTAATAAGGAACTGGAAACCTTTAATTATAAGCATCGAGACATTGCCATTCATCTTTGCCAGAAATGAATCAAAAAGAAGAAAGAAAATTTAATGAAATGAAAGAATGAAAGAATGAAAGAAGAAAGAAATTATTTGAAATGGTTGGTCTGTGGTATTTGCTATTGCTAGTAGCCATGTACAAGTTCACAATACTTGTTCTTGACCCAACGAAACCCGTTTCTCAACGAAGCCTTGACCTGTCCTTCAACCGCGTACGCCTTGTACTTCACAACCCTCTTTTGTCTCTTCACTTCCGCATCGTTAATCCACGACGGTGTTTTTTTAATGGAAACTCCGTAGTTCTTGCTATTATTAATATTGTTATTATGCCACGACATTGTTGTTGGTGTTGATATTGCTGATGATGTGATTCCATTCGACGGACGGAGGTGATTATCCGGTGCACGAACATGTGCAACATGCTTATGATCATTATTATTGTTGTTGTTGTTGTTATTGTTGTTATTTGGCTTCTTTTCAACCTCCCATACACTGCGATACGCTCGTTGGGCTAAATTGAAGTTTTCCATATCTTTCGTGTGTTGATCTATCGTTTGGGGAAGATTCATTGTAGGGATTATACAATGAAATAGACAAGATCAAATGCCAGAAGAGGTTCTAGATTTGTTATTTGTTGTTACATACGAGAAGGGGGGAGCTAGTTGACTAGGAGTCAGGTTAGTTTGATTATGGTTTTTATGGAGAAGAGGACATGGTGAGGAGGATACAGCTATGAGCTATCTGACCTTAAAGAATTGGAGTTCTGAATTGGAAAATTAGCAACAATAATTTTAATTATGATTTGGCACTACTATATTTGTGTTACGTGTCTTGATTAATTATTCAAAAATATTTTGAGGGTGGTGGAAAATTTAATAATGGAAATGGTGGGAGAGAAGGAAAAATGTGGTTGGCCATGAATTTCTCTCTTGTAGTTGTATGTTACCAAAATTATCGGCATTTTGGGGTATGTCTATGCCGTCTTATGTTTATTTATTGAGATATTAGCCATACATTGATATAATAACAAAACCAAATCCTAGATGGTCAACTGATCGAATATAGACTCTTGAGTATGTTATTTAAGATTACCTTACCGTTAACTTTAGTGTTTTAACGGACAATGCTATATAATTTTAGTGATAATCAAGTTATTTAATTTCATTATTATTATATTAAACCATATAATCTAGGAGCAGAAAGGGAAAGTGGACAATTTTATAGCAAAATAAAATTAACATATGCTTAAAATAGATTGATGTAAACATATAATTTTATTTCGTTAATTAAATATTAATAGTTGAGCCTCAAGACTTGGAGGGTGCCAGCCTCAAGTGGAGATCAACATCATCTTGATCTTCTACTGCAATTGAGGGAAATGCTTTTGGATCCTCAAGGACCTCAACAGTTGATGAGCTTGAGCCCTCAACAGGAAGCTGAGGTGGCAATAGTCCACAATAACCTCCATGAGATAATATTAATGGTGGTGACAAACAGTGGAACCTATCTGCTTCTACCCTCACGTGATTAGACTCTATAGCATAATCAATCAACGGCGCTGATCGGGCTGCATGCTCCGCACTGATGTCGACGGTTGACACTAACCCTCGACGATGAAGATTACCATCACAATTGGCTAGGTTTAACAGTTGGCGTTCTCTCCTATGAGCATTTTGGTGACCACCCAGTGCTTGAGAGTTTCTAAACGTTCGACAACAGTATGAACACACAAACCTCCGTATGTCTTCGTTGCATGGTGAAGCTGTTGCCGGTGTTTCGTTACCACAATTTTGTACAAGAGAACCAAATAACTTAAAGGTTGAAGATGGTTGCTTATTGTGATCATCATCAAGCTCATGAAAATTAGGATTGAGTGACGCACTCATACTGAAAATTAAGTGATATTATATTAATTTGTTCATATGCAAGAGAAAGAGCTTTATCTTTTGCAATTTATAGGGATCAAACTTTCATGCAAACTGACCCAAACACCCTCCACTAAGCACACCCAAGCTACAATAAAACCAAATTAAACCTAGTTAGAGAGTGTAGACTTTCGTGATTATTTACTGTTACTGTCTTTATATTCTTACCATTATATGATAGCTAGATATATTCATGCGTGTGCAAATGTCAACGTGCAATCATGTTATTTTCAATTATTTACAAACATATTCGCAGTGCAGTCAAGAAATTTGACGTTGAAGTTTTGCTAAAACCATTCATAACCATATAACCTGTAGACTCAATTCTGCACTTCTGTTTGACTTAGGGTGGACGTACAGCAATTGTATATATTGTTGACATTTGGAGTATTTTTGTCACTTAACAAGCGCATGTGCCCAACACCAAAGGGCAAGGAGGCTGTTTTATGGTTCTAAAAGAATGTCGGCTACTAAAATGAAGGGGAGAATGGCGTTGGCTGCCTCGCACCTGATATGGATGATGACTGTGCCCCCCACACAATGCCATCTCATTTGACGTCCCAAATCCCACCCTCCTTGTCTTTTCAACTTCATCAAACAAACCATTGAAATTGCATCTACCCAAAGATTCTCGTTTCTTCCCGAACATACAATCCTAAAAATTAACCTACCTAAAATCTATGGGCAGATCATAAAAAAGTAATGAAAAGGTTTCATGCACTAGTACTCGGCTAGGTTCTAAATAAAAGCTCATTTTATAGATGCTGTCATCATATCATCTAACCAATTCTCAAGATACAATAAGTAAGCATTGGACCATTTTTAGTGAATTATATGAAGGCGATATTATAAATCATCTTTCTCTCTGGCTCATTATCGGTTTTTTGTCATCTTGCAGAACATGATGATAATGGAGAAGACATTGTACGAGCGACCTAGTGGATTTATGTGGACGGCTAAGCATTTACTGCTCAAATACCAATAAGGAGATGTGGGTGTGGTGAGGATTCTTCATCCGAAGATCATACATGCATTTTCCTTTGGATTGGAATGCATTTGGTCGATTAACCAAAGCCATTGATTTAAAGTGCCGCCATTGCAATCCTGTCACCATTTTCTGTTGTTTAACTCTATTTGGCTGTTATATAACTGGACCCTTTTTATTCATCTTTCACATCTACATATCTCCGTCCTCCACAATTCACGAGACCACTAATTTTTTAATTTATATACAAATATAGAAGGCAAATACCATAGCTAGCTGGCTAGCTAATTCAAATAGAAAAAGAACTTACTAACCAAGTACAATTTAATTTAAATAATAACTATTTGGATGAAACCTCCCTATGGTGTGTTTGGTTTGTTAAATAACATTGCTTAATGATTAAACTACTTGTATGTGGTCGGATGATAAGACTTATAAGTTGATTACTTAAGGTATTTGTTCAAGTTGTAAGGTGTTAATGAATACCAATGATGAGTTTAGTTGCACTGAACTGGTTTGAACATCTCGATTACAAAAAAAAAAAAAAAAAAAAAACATTGTATTAGCAGAGGTGACATTATACAATATAAACAAAATTTACCAAATAATTATTTAATAATATTTCATTACTGGATAGATTGTCGATTAGTCATTACTGACATTATTGAATAGATCGTCGGAAAATCCATCCAATAGAATTAGCACTGTCGTTGAACTCGCCACCGGGTAGATCCAAAGTATCTCAACCTCAGTGGGCCTTAACATGGCCCAAATTATGTTCATAAATAGGCCCATTTCATTAAGATCAGGCTTTCCGCTAAGACCCAAATCCAGAAACAAGATTCAAACAATAAGGATTGACGCTAGCGTACGCTAGCGAGGATGAGGTTATGACTTGAGACAGTACAGAGTACAGACATCACCACAAATCCCGGTTTCAAAGGACCCCACAAAGCGGCCTGTGTTAATCGAACGGCTAGAAATTATCATGTGCACCCGAGAAACTTTAACACCCACAGGGCGCACGGTAGCTAATCCTCGCTGTGAATAGTTATCCTTCTCCACAGGATGCGCTTTGCTCCCCCTCTCTAATTTCCCCGCCAGTTTCATCCTTTCTCCATATTTCTCTATTTCAGTTCGTTATTGGCCGTTAAAAATTTTATTTTCAGGTACGTGCATATTTCATATCGCTAGATTTATTTTTATGTTCATTTGTTTTCGAGGTTTTTTGTGTGTTACAAGAGATAATTGGGGATTTTGGGGAGACTGATAAATGAATTATTCATTATAAAGAGATCAAAATATTTTCTGGGTTGGTTTCATTTTGGTCCAATTAAGCTCGTCTTCATTATATTTATCTATTGATTATAATTAGTAAATTGTCTTAATTAAGAGCTAGTGCTCAGTAAACTTTGTTAAGTGTAACATAATTTTGAACTTTGATGTTGTTATGAAGCACTTAGTTGCAGAAAAGTGGAATTTTGTTTAGTGAATGAGCTTGATTGAGGAGTATTTATGGAAAAGATTGATACTTGATAGCATCTATAATCAATGAAATCTGGTTTCTTGAATAAATTTGTGACTTAGTTGCCAACTTGTGATGAGCTTCAAATGTTGCTTGCAGGTTTTGTGTTGGTAGTAGTTTCGTTTTTAGTAAATGTATTGCGGAAATAATGTCAGAAGGAACTAGTATGGCTTCTGAGAATGGCCCGGATTTGTCTCAAGATGATACCGGTACCATAGAGGAAACTCCTGAAGATACAATATTGTCACAACAAACTTCTATCAATCTTGTTCCATTTATTGGCCAAAGATTTGTATCTCAAGATGCAGCTTATGAGTTTTATTGCAGTTTTGCTAAGCAATGTGGGTTTTCTATTAGAAGACACAGAACTAGAGGAAAGGATGGGGTGGGTCGAGGAGTTACAAGGAGAGATTTTACTTGTCATCGTGGTGGATATCCGCAGATGAAACCTTCTGAAGATGGGAAGATGCAAAGGAATAGAAAATCTTCGCGTTGTGGTTGTCAAGCATATATGCGCATTGTTAAGCGGGTAGATTTTGATGTCCCTGAATGGCGTGTTACAGGCTTTAGCAACATTCACAACCATGAACTCTTAAAATCAAATGAAGTGCACCTACTTCCTCCTTACTGCACCATTACTCCAGATGACAAGACTCGGATTTGCATGTTTGCAAAAGCTGGAATGTCAGTGCGTCAAATGTTAAGACTGATGGAGCTAGAGAAAGGTGTTAAGCTAGGTTGTTTACCGTTTACAGAAATAGATGTGAGAAACCTCTTACAGTCTTTTAGAAATGTCAATCGTGATTATGATGCTACTGATCTTATTGCAATGTGCAAGAAACTGAAGGATGAAAATCACAACTTCCAATATGACTTTAAAATGGATGGCCATAATAGGCTAGAGCATATCGCTTGGACATATGCTTCATCATTTCAATTGTATGAGGCATTTGGAGATGCAGTGGTTTTTGACACAACCCACCGCTTGGATTGTTATGATATGTTATTTGGCGTTTTGGTTGGACTGGACAATCATGGAATGACCTGTTTTTTTGGTTGTGTGCTTTTGCGAGATGAAAATATTCAGTCTTTTTCCTGGGCTTTGAAGGTATAAAAACTTTGCGTCTACTTATATTTGAGTGTGCCCTGAGTAGTCATCTTAGATTACCACTTTGACAGGCACCATGTTGATGGTTCCCAAACCCAGAACTTTGCATGTTCTGTGCTTGGGCTTGACCTTTCAATTGAGTACAAAACTTACACAGCCAACTGTTCATAGTAGTGATGATGAATTTGTCTGTTTTCTCGATATATCTGCATTGATTAACCTTTTTCCTTCCTCTTATCGCATGAAGATATTTTGTCATCTTGGTCTTTTATTTCCAATTTGTTTTTCTTTTCTTTTCTTTTCAAAATTAAAGTCTCCTACTTTCTGGATGTTTCTGCAGACATTTTTGGGCTTTATGAAAGGAAAGACTCCACAAACAATATCAACTGACCAAAATATCTGGCTGAAAGAGGCTGTTGCCATTGAAATGCCTGCAACNATATTAGATTACCACTTTGACAGGCACCATGTTGATGGTTCCCAAACCCAGAACTTTGCATGTTCTGTGCTTGGGCTTGACCTTTCAATTGAGTACAAAACTTACACAGCCAACTGTTCATAGTAGTGATGATGAATTTGTCTGTTTTCTCGATATATCTGCATTGATTAACCTTTTTCCTTCCTCTTATCGCATGAAGATATTTTGTCATCTTGGTCTTTTATTTCCAATTTGTTTTTCTTTTCTTTTCTTTTCAAAATTAAAGTCTCCTACTTTCTGGATGTTTCTGCAGACATTTTTGGGCTTTATGAAAGGAAAGGCTCCACAAACAATATCAACTGACCAAAATATCTGGCTGAAAGAGGCTGTTGCCATTGAAATGCCTGCAACGAGACATGCTGTTTGTGTTTGGCATATTATTTCAAAGTTCTCAGATTTGTTTCCTACATTGCTTGGTTCATGTTATGATGACTGGAAAGCTGAATTTTATAGGCTCCATAACCTAGACTTTGAAGAAGATTTTGAAAAAGAGTGGAGAAAAATGGTTAATAAATATGGACTCCATGAATATAAGCATATTACCAGCTTATATGCATTACGGACATCATGGGCATTGCCATTCTTGAGGCATTACTTCTTTGCCGGATTGTTGAATATGTACCAGTCAGAGGCAGTTAATGCTTTTATTCAACGGATTTTGAGTGCACAGTCTCAACTAGATCGTTTTGTGGAGCGAGTGTGTATTTTATTCCATTTCTTTTAATCATATAGTTAGCATTATAAGCAGTCTATGATTAAGCAGCCTTTTTACAGGTGGCTGAAATTGTTGGATATGATCATCTGGCTGGACCCAAGCAAAAGATGCAACGTAAGCAGCAGAATGTCGGCCTCAAAACAGGTTCACCAATTGAATCTCATGCAGCTTCTTTTCTTACTCCTTATGCCTTTGGTAAACTTCAAGAAGAGCTTGTAATGGCACCACAGTACGCATCTCTTCTGGTAGATGAAGGATGTTTCCAGGTCAAACACCATGCTGAGATGGATGGCAATCACAAAGTCATGTGGATTCCAAGTCAAGATCTAATGAGCTGTAGCTGCTGTCATTTTGAGTTTTCTGGCATCCTTTGTAGGCATATTCTCCGTGTCCTGTCAACTAATAACTGTTTTCAGATTCCAGACCGATATCTGCCCATCCGTTGGCATGGTCTTAGTTCATCTTCTACATTCACATTAAGGACTACTGCAAGAGAACATTCTGAGAAGATTCAATTATTAGAGTCCATGGCTTCAACTCTTGTATCGGAATCTCTTGAAACAGAGGAACGCCTTGATGCTGCTTGTGAGCAAATTGCGATTGTACTAAATCGTATCAAAGAACTTCCCAGGCCAACACATGATATGGATGACATCTGCTATACTTGTCCATCTCACTCATTGATTCTACCAGAGGTAGAAGATAATGATGGAATTATTCAGAGTTTTACAGTTGGAAATCCTCACGAACCTTTTAATTTAGAAAAGCTCAAAGAGAGAAAGCCAAGAGATGGTGTTGATATTACTAGAAAGCGAAGTCATTGTTCTGAGCCTTACTGTAGGCAGTTTGGACAAAATGCATCCAGTTGTCCAATAATGGGAAGTGATAATTTGAATGCAGATGCACTAAGATACTTGTAGAATAAGATATTGGAGACGACAATTGATGTAGGAAGCAATAGCATTAGATAGGTCAGTGATTTATCATTGCAGTTCATTTTTTAGTTCTTTCAAATACTTGTACACCCACTTGAACAAGTACTGTGCCATTGAAATACTTATTGCTCTTTGTTTTCTGAGTCACATTTATAAATTCGACAATGCTGTACATATAGTTAGTCAATGTAGAGTCATCCATTGTCTTCAAATCATACGGAAAGGAATCGGTTTATGTTCTGTTGCGTTCTAGCACACCTAAACCTTAATATGCTAAACGTGTCTGATCATGATTGTTTGTGACTAAACAATATGAGAGCAGATGTGGGTTAACCACTTCGATCTTCCTAAAGTATACATTATTTCGTAGTTTGTCTACATAGCGATTATTGTTGTGTTGAACTTACCAAGCCATATTCTCCAGTAATCTGTATATGTTTTTGTCTACTTATAAGATCAGTTACTTGTTTTATTTTGTATTACTTTGATGTAGTAACTCTGCAATTAACTGTTTTAATGGTCTACTTCTTGTAGTCCTGATCATGGCGTTATTAGTCTTGATGATGATGGTGCTTTATGTGTTGGCCCTGGATACATCTAAGATCTCTACATTTTATTTACCTTCTAAACAAATACGAAAACTATAGGACCTAATAATTTTGCATAGTGGTAATTTTACTACAAAAGACTTCTGTCCGCTCAATAATTGTATAACTATTTCGTAATCAATCTGTTGAATCTTCAGCCAAGGAAACCTTGCTTAGCCTGCTTGGCAACGATCTGGCATCACCGGTTGCAACTTTTCTGCCATGAACTCGACGCTTGCGTGACCCTGAAACTGCTCTCCGTGCCACTGCTTTACCAAAATTAGAGTTGCTTGCACCTGTGGTGTTGGGTTGAATTGCAGGGTCGCTGGTGGTGCCAGCCTCAAGGTCCTTACCGCTGGTCTTTTCCGAAGCCATTTTTTCCAGAAGTAATAGACTGCAAGGAGGAGGAGGAACTAGAGGGAAAGAGAAGCAATTTTAGATTGGTTAGTAAGTTATGGTTTAGTGTTAAGGTTTATAGAGACACTCGGAAAACTATCAGCCTATGTCATGCCAACATCCATCCACGGCTACAATTGGTTGAGATAGACAAGACATGCTTGTGGGGTGCTGAAAGCATCTCTAAAATTCTTGCCTATAGAATAAGGTTTTGCTAATGCTGTCTTGTGTTTTAAGAAACTAAAGCTACACCAAAGCAATAATCTTTCTCATATTCTTTGATTCCAAGATAGTATAAAGCTAGCAAATGAACCAGGAGATGACCTTTGTCTAATGCATTTACCTATTACAAAAATAGACTGATAAAAAATAATCTGCCATGCATATAAGAAACCAAAAGAATATCTAACAAGAGCTATGTCATATTAGCTCCATTCTCTACCGTTGGCACTTGGCACCACATTTTGCAAATAGTAAAATAAACTGAAACAGTTGAGAGGATCGTGTAAAGCAATAAATTGATCTGAGTGGCACCATCTTTTCTGGATTCTTTTATACAAAAAACATATTTTTTAAACACCAGAAAAGTCGACTCCTGACCTGACGGTTCATCTTTTTCTGAAAGGTTCATCCGTATAGATATTTATTAATACGATCATGATCTAATTACTCAGATAAAGAATACATGTTCATATTTAACTTTAAAAAAGAAATTGTAAATGAAAGATCGAGCAAAATGCAGAGACTTCGATTTGAATTGGGTATCAATACTTTAGCCAACTTTAGAGGACGGAAATATAAGTTCACATCTTATAAGCGGTGCATACAATGGATTAACAACCACTGGGTTCTTTTTCTTTTTCCCATATATATTTTATTGTGTAAATGAAGATGATCATCAGCTCACCGCTTGGTGCCAAGATGCAAACCCACATCTAATATTCTCTCTATTTGTCAATTCTTTCGTTTGTTCTTTACTAACAACCACTCTAAAATCTTCTTTTCTGGAATTGACTCTCCAACAAATTCACTTTTTCAACTTGGGAGCGTGGATGCCTTGCATTGCCACTGTTTGGAGGCAAAAGATACCATGGTTTTAGATGAACAACAACCGTCCATCTTTTTTTTCAAATCTATGTGGGAATTTTTTGGCATGGTTAAAATCTTATCGGATGAACAAATATATCTTCTTGAACAAAAATGCTCTTTCTTTCTTAGCTTGCACACAGGAATTACAATGCAAGGAAAGAATAAAACGTGGGAGAAGTTGTGACCACACAGATATGGATTATGCATAAAGTCTGTGTGTTTCATCATGTGAAGATCTACAAGCTAGAAAATTTCTGAGTAGGCCATGAGCTTAAACTTATATGGGCTGCTTCTATGTGATAAGGGTCTTCCCACACAGATATGGATTAGGCATAAAGTCTGTGTGTTTCATCATTTAAATATTTCTTAAAAAAGTAAAAATTTTAGTTGATTAGTTTGACCATGTAATTTCAAAATATTTGATTGCTTTGGAACCTATTCCTACTAATGACTTGATTAATGTAAAAACCAAAATGTACTTTTCAGCAAAAGAAGGCAAAAGCCAATTAAACGTTCAAAGATTTGCTTATAATGAGCCATTACTCTAATGAGAAAAATAACTTAAAGCAAAAATTTTTAATAGCCAACAACTGTGTGCTTGTGTGAATACTTAAGAGTAAAGACCAGAACCTGGGAATCTTTGGCCTTTAAGCAACCTTTGCTCCAAGCGATTCTACAATTCTTTTGCTCTCTTTTTAATGCTGAAAAACTTTAACCTTCCCCATATTGTCATCTTCCTGTTGAGCTTGCATATGAATTTTATCTCTTTTGCACTCGAAAAATGCCCAAAAGTAGAGCTGTTACACATGCTGATCTTGCGCCGAGTCCTCCTGGCACAGAATTGAGTAGCAAAACTGCTGTTTTTCTCATAGTCTTGACCATTCTCTCTGGCTTATGTTGCTTTATTCTTTGTCTCATAGCCGAAGCCACTCGTTCCCAGGTGAAAATCTTTACCTATTTGTCTCATCTTTGTAGCATGAAAGTTACATGAACTGAATTACAAAATTTATTTGTATTATTGCAGATGACATGGGAGAAGACGGAGAGTGAAGGCAAAGAAAATGAATGTGTGTACAGTGGCAGCGGGAAGACGCCATTGTTGTGCGCTGCAATTGCATTTGTTGGATTAGCAGTGGCCATGGTGGTGGAACATATGTTCATGTTGATCGCAGTTAGCAAATCGCCGCCTCTGGCTTTGGTCTCTTGGGATCCTGATGTTTCTCCAGTCAAGAGTTTGACATGGCAAGCAGGCTTTTTCTTTGTTACAACTTGGTATAATTTTGTTTTGTTTTTTTTTAATATTGGTTTCAGAACATATCAGGATCTCCAAATCAAACACTAAATTTGAGTTTGTTTGGTTAATTTCATCAGGATTTGTTTTGCGGTTGCGGAGATTCTGTTGTTAATTGGGCTAAGTATAGAGTCAGGCCATTTGAAGAACTGGTCCAGACCAAGACCAAGTTGTCTAATAATCAAAGAAGGCTTGTTTTCTGCGGCTGGAATTTTTGCGTTAATGACAGTCTTCCTTGCAGCCGGTCTATACTTGACAGCATTGCGCGCACAGAAAGTATCCGAACAACACGAAAACGTGCGGCGAGAGGTTCTCGAGGTCTCTGCACTCTTTGTTTCTCCACCACGATCACCCCCCCTTACCACCATTGCAAGAGAGAATCCAGTACGCAGAGACCCCCAACTTGAACACCGCCAGGAGCCCTCTTCGGCATTTTCTTCAGCTTTTAACAAGCACTCAAATATAGTGTAATGTGTATAGCACCAAAGAAATTCATTGGGCTCCATTTTTATGCAAATAAAATAGAGAAAGAAACAAAATGTACACATTAATCAAACTGTTCTGTGCATAAATTTAATTCAGTATTCTTTAGATTTATTTATTTTTTATAAATTAAGATAACAATTAATTTTTTTTTAATTATTTCATGATTTAGTTATTTGTAACTATTTATTCCCTTATTATTATTCACACACCCAATTTAGTTCGCAACACAAACTAACTCAATCTACGTCTGAGATGAACTGCAATTAGTTATATTCTGTTAGAAAGATCCTGTAAGCTCTGGGCCCTAGATGCTGATGGCCCAATTACAAATGAACAGTCTTTTTTTTTAATATATCTTGATAAAAATAAAGAGATTTTTCTTTTTTATGGTGGAGATATCCGGACTAATTTACACACACTTTGAATAATCTTTTAGGATTTTGAAGTTAACGACCGATAAACCCACTCTTCAATGGTCTCTCTTATTAATAACTGAGAGGAATTGAGAGCCAATATCACCCCATCCAACCACATGAGGATGGTTAAAATTTATAGTAATTAAATGAAAATAATTAAGGGACTTTATTGAAATTTTAATGACCCAAATTGAATATGTGAAAAAAGTGAGAATTTTATTTAATTTAAGTAATAACACAGATTGTTGATATTTTCCCAATTAATATTTATGAAATTAAAACTAAAATAGAAAAGAATTTACTTAATTAGAAGTAATTATGGTTAAAGTAGAAACTTAATTTTTAAATTAAGAAAAATTAAGAATTATAAAAGCACTTTCTCTGACAATTCAATCCTTCCCTGTATAAATAACTCTCTCTTTTTCCCTCTCTAAACGCCTTCACAGTCACTCCAAATCCCTAGCTTTTTTTTTTCCTTTAATTACCTGTTAGGGTTTTTCAAAACTCGCAAGTTTTACCGAAGAACGATGTCGCTTAGACCGAGCGCCAGAACTGAGGTTCGCCGGAACCGTTACAAGGTTGCCGTGGACGCCGATGAAGGTAGACGAAGAAGAGAAGACAACATGGTGGAGATCCGTAAAAGCAAGCGTGAAGAAAGCTTGCTTAAGAAGCGCCGTGAAGGGCTTCAAGCAACGGCTGCTCCTCTTCCCAATCTCAACCTCCAAAACAAGGTATGATTAAGAGTTGTCATTTCGACATTTTTCGGTTAAATTAGGGTTTCAATTGCAAATTTGGAAAGTTTTTATTTGTTGATTGATTGAATTGTAGTTGGAAAGTCTGCCTTCGATGGTGGCTGGGGTTTGGTCTAACGATAACGGCCTGCAGCTCGAAGCAACTACTCAATTTCGGAAACTGCTTTCCATTGGTATTAATTTAACTTGTTAAAGCTTCGTGTTTTTTAGTTGTTTATTGGTTAATTATTTGTCATGATAATATATGTTTGGAACTTATTATTCATAGAGAGGAGTCCTCCAATTGAGGAAGTGATACAATCTGGGGTGGTTCCGCGCTTTGTTGAGTTTCTTATGAGAGAGGATTTCCCGCAACTTCAGGTCGGAGTTTTGTACAAACAATGGGTTATTTTTGGCCTAGGGTGTTAGAGGTTAGTTTTTGCCTAGAAGGATTAATGTGTATTGATATGTTGAATTTTTTGTAGTTTGAGGCTGCTTGGGCTCTTACGAACATTGCTTCTGGAACATCGGAGAATACTAAGGTGGTGATTGACCATGGTGCTGTTCCTATATTTGTGAAGCTACTTGCTTCTCCAAGCGATGATGTTCGTGAACAGGTATATATGAGAGTGCTATATATTTTGCTTGTGAAAGTTTGCTGGTATTGGAGTTGGGTGGAATTGGAGGTGTTGTATTGATGGCTTTTTTTTTTTCTTAATGATTCTGTAGGCTGTTTGGGCACTTGGAAATGTTGCTGGTGATTCACCTAGGTGCCGTGATCTTGTGCTTAGCCAAGGAGCTTTGATGCCATTGCTGGCACAATTGAATGAGAATGCAAAGCTGTCAATGCTAAGAAATGCCACGTGGACGCTATCAAACTTCTGTAGGGGCAAACCACAGCCGCCATTTGATCAGGTTGCTTTGTCGTAGGTGCATTATTTTTTATTCAATCAATTTTTCTTGAAAACCAATCTAATGTTTTTTTATTTTTATTTTTATTTTTTTGAAATTTGTTGAACAGGTGAAGCCTGCTCTTCCGGCACTTGCACAGCTTGTTCATTCAAGTGATGAAGAAGTCTTGACTGATGCCTGCTGGGCGCTCTCCTATCTTTCTGATGGTACAAATGATAAAATTCAAGCTGTGATCGAGGCAGGTGTTTGCCCACGACTCGTTGAGCTCCTCCTGTGAGTGTGACACATTTATTTATTGTATTTGATTGATTCTCTTGTTTCCATTATTTTGACATAAACTTGATAATGTAAAACACATGTTTCAGTCATCCATCTCCCTCAGTGCTCATTCCTGCCCTGCGGACAGTGGGAAATATTGTCACTGGAGACGATATGCAGACACAGGTATGAGTTTGTCAAGTACTATTGATTCTGAGTTTGCTGGTATTTTAACGTTTAAAAGAAATTCTCTGTAAACCATTCAGAACTATTTCATTTGTAAGTCCATATAATATGTTTTGTCATATGTGCTTTAATTGATACCTTTTTGGGAGCCCATGTTTGTACATGAAGAATATCAACATATCATTTTAGATGTAATTTATTGTAAAGCATAAGATGCTTAGAAGTACATGGTTCAACAATTTAAAGAGCTCAGTGATAAAGATAATTTTCTTTTAAGGAAGAGTACTCTTGAAAGTTGGTAACCTGGCTTCAATGTAACTATTTTTTTTTTTTTTTCCCTTAAATATGTGTATCGAATTTTTGTTTTAGAAATTCTAATTTATCATCTATTTCTAAAAATGTAATTTATTTAAGCTGTTACCTTTAACAAGCCTTTCTTGGAGCTCCTTTTTTCCCACGTGTGCTTCTGCATAGAGTGAGAAAAA
The DNA here is from genome assembly GCF_008641045.1 of Pistacia vera. Taxonomy (NCBI): domain Eukaryota; kingdom Viridiplantae; phylum Streptophyta; class Magnoliopsida; order Sapindales; family Anacardiaceae; genus Pistacia; species Pistacia vera. Next base: position 838,921 of record NW_022195444.1, on the reverse strand, counting down.
TTGAGAGATTTGAGCTTGTGAACATGTAAATGTTCTATCTTAGCATCCATACTTATATTCTTGCAACCAGGCTAAAAGGAGTACATGAACACTTTTTAGGGGTTAATATGTGCTCTCCTGCTGTGATTCTAGTGTAACTTTGTACACCTGCTGCCATTGGTCCAAAGTGGTGGACAAATCTAACCATGAATAGTTTGCTTTGAACTGAATGAAAAGAAATATAATAAGCCTAAGAAAACCAAAAAGTCACGTCGCTAAGTATAACAATGATGTAAAATGACTAACTGAAATTTTATTCAATCCTATTCAATTTCAGAATTGCTCATTTGAGATGCAGGAGAAAAATTGCTTTACAATCTTGTCATAAGCTCTTTTTCTCATGCATATACTTGTTAAATTTTTATAATAACATGCCTGCTGTGATGGCATCAGATCTTAATTTTCAATATCTTATGTTGTTTTATTGATTTTGATGGATTTTTCGTTGCTTTAGTGTATAATTCACCATGGTGCTTTGCCATGCCTTTTGAGCCTGTTGACCCATAATCATAAAAAGAGCATCAAGAAAGAAGCTTGCTGGACTATCTCAAACATTACAGCTGGAAACAGGGAACAAATTCAGGTGAGGGTTTGGGTGTTTTTAAATTGTGTGATTTTTTTAATTCTTGTAATGTCCTGGTGATTGTTATGCACAACTCAATGTATTCTTCAATGGAATAACCAGAGTTTTTTATGTTGAACTTTCCGTACGTTTGAGTTTCAAGTATGTTGGGAATGAATCTATTGCATACAATAAGTTAATATCAAGATGGATGGTTGATTTCTTTATGGCTAGTTTGACAGACATATATTGTTTTGAAGGAGGGATTTGAGGCTGTGTTACGTGAGAAAAATTTCTTGGGATTTCTATGATGTGATAAATCATGCATCTTACCAGATAGAGGTGTAATTCTAAAGGATTATACTATGTGTGCAAAAATAAATAGGCTTTTTAACTGACTTGTTAGTGGAAAAGTTAATACTTCTGGTTCTGAGAAGAAAATTCACTTCATGATTGATCTAAATTTTAAAATGATCCAGGCTGTAATTGATGCCGGTTTAATTGGCCCCCTTGTCAATCTACTTCAAAATGCTGAGTTTGAGATAAAGAAAGAGGCTGCTTGGGCGATTTCAAATGCTACCTCTGGCGGTACTCATGATCAGATCAAGTATGTTGTTTCTTCCTTTTTTTTTTTATAAACTTTCTTTTTTATCATTGTGTCGCCCTTTTTTGTGTTATAAAATCAGTTTTAAACTCCTTTTTTTTATGCATTTTAGGTACCTGGTGGCTCAGGGATGTATAAAACCACTCTGCGATCTCTTTGCATGCCCTGATCCACGAATTGTCACTGTTTGTCTAGAAGGGTTAGAGAACATTTTGAAGGTTGGGGAAGCTGAGAAGAGTATGGGTAACACTGGAGATGTCAATTACTATGCCCAATTAGTTGAGGAGGCTGAGGGTTTAGAAAAGATTGAAAATCTACAAAGTCATGACAATAATGAGATCTATGAAAAGGCAGTTAAGATTCTTGAAACTTTCTGGTTGGAAGAGGAGGATGAGGCATTACCTCCAGCTGATGGTGCTCAGTCAGGTTTCCAATTTGGAGGGAATGAGCTTCCAGTTCCATCTGGTGGATTCAACTTCAACTGAAGTTGCATATCGCAGTTTACTTCACATGCAGGAAGGAGGGTAAGCTAGATTTATGCCCTTGAATGTTTAATTTTGAGAAGCAATTGACCTCCTGTTATTTCTCCTTCAAAATATAGAAGTTACTTCTTGTTGAGTTGATTTACAAATTACAGGGATATGTAGTTTGTCGAATGGAACAGAAGTTCATGCTGGGGTTGACAAGGTATATGTCAGGTTCAAGTTGGGTCTGGTCAGGTNAAATTTTATAGGGTACCCAGAACTGGAACTGGAACTGGAACTATTGTTACAAATTTCGGTTCGGGGTACCTAGGAACCGGAACCGTCCGTTCTGGTTCTAGTTCCAAATTTCAAGGAATCGTCAGTTCTAGTTCTTTCAAAAAATACAGAGTACTCAGAATTGAACACTCCTAACTTGTATGGGTTTTAATAGGTCTCAAAGATTAATTAAGATACGCATAAACAGGTCAAAACACCCCAATCATTTAAAAAAAAAAAAAAAATTCAAAAATGTGGTCCTTGTGTTTTGTTGTAGCAGTATTGCCTGGTTTTGAGTAATGGAAAATCAAAGTGGGCTCATGAGCTCTCATTTTCACTCACTTTCAACTAATATCCGGGGGATTTTTGTTTCTTTTATCGACTTCATTAATTTTCTTGGTTCTTATATTGTTACATATTATAGATATGATCTCTGCACCCCTAAATGGCAGGCTCATGCATGGAACCTCCTCTCCTCTTAAACTGGTCATTTAGATTTGGTAATGAGATTAGGATCATCTTTTAGGTGTGGCTTTTGATTCAGGTACTTGGTGAACCAAATGCTACTCCTTTTGACTTTATTAATTAAGGAACTAACCTCGGCTCATAACTCAGATTTTTTTTTTTTTTGTTTGGACAGCCACCCCAGCCGTGTTATGTTCAATTAATTGTCAGCTAAAAAATTAAGGTTAAATAAGACAATAAATATATCTTGGTCTTANGAAGCAATTGACCTCCTGTTATTTCTCCTTCAAAAAATAGAAGTTAGTTCTTGTTGAGTTGATTTACAAATTACAGGGATATGTAGTTTGTCGAATGGAACAGAAGTTCATGCTGGGGTTGACAAGGTATATGTCAGGTTCAAGTTGGGTCTGGTCAGGTCAGGGCACCTGTACATGTATGGTTACAGGTTGGTCCAGTGTCTATTGTGGTTGAAGAGTTGCCAACGGAGGTCAGTCTATACTGCAGTGTCCAATAAAGTGAGGCCGGTTGGGTTTAATTACAGCATGAGGACGTCTGAATTTTTAGCCCTGGAAAGCTATCAGAATGAGTTGTATTAGAGATATATGTTGATGTGCAGGCAGGGACGTCCTTGAAGGGGTTGTAGTAGTCGGGGCAGTGTTTGAGTCTTCAATTTGTCCTTGGTTGTAATAGTAGATTCTATGATTCGGCATTTGTTTTTCTTACTGGTGGGTGAGTATATATAAAGTTAACCCAAAAAAACCCTCTTATTTTGGTGTATTGCAAGAAACTGGCAAGTATTTTGTCAATAGTGTGATTCTCGTGTTCTTTTAACTATTTCTCTCTCTGAGCTATGATTATTTGAGAAATTACTGTTGGTTTGTAAAAATGCAGGCGCTGAAGATTATTGGGCTGATAATTTGTTTATTTTTGGGCCAATCGGTTAAGGAAAATGATAGAGTTATTAAAGGGTGTGTACCGAATTTGTGCATCGAATGACGTAACAAAACCTTGATCGTTGATTAATATTAATTTAGAATGAATTAATGGTTAGGATTTTGTTACGTTATTTGGTGTACACTTTTCGATAACTTTAGTATTATTCATCGATTAATATTTCTAGGTTATATCTACTCAAAAGATTCTGTAATGGTACACAAGTTAAGCTAATGTGTGGAGTTTTAAATTTGCGACATTACTAGCTTAGCTATCTAGACAATGAAAAGAATTTTGTGAGGCAAAACCCATAAGGAATGTTTAATTGATGCATGCGCGTTCAAGTCAAGGCCAACTGGTTGTCAACACAATTATGTAGCATAATTAATAGTCTTTCGTGTGTAAAATACTAAAATTTATTTTGGTGTAATAAATGATATAACCTTATCTGTAACATCAAGTAAGCTGTAACTTTAGCGTTATATGGGTACAACAACAGTGCCCCGTTGGCTGCTTCTGCATGGCAAAATGCGAAAGCACGGCTGGCTCATACTAAAACCTGTCAGTAAGAAATGGCTATTATTTGGCGCACGTAAAAGTTGGTTGAACACTCACAAACTCAATTGTATGTGACGTCAATGGAAAAGATGGGGGGATTGACTTGAGTCGAACCAGCTTTTTACTCGCTTGGTTTGCGGGTCTGATGGCAAGCTTTGCTTATTCATAAATCTTGTGTTCAAGTTGTAAAAAGTGTTATTTTTTAGTGTCTTGAAGATTAATTGAGTCATGAATAAGTTGATTCCAACATTCTAATTATTAAAAATAATTATAATAATGTTATATCTACAACCTATTCTTATAAACTTTTCTCGCAACTCCAATATAGCAGTTGAGTCAGTATTATCACGTCAGCTTCACCATATTAAAGGCATAAAATGATTTTAACTAGATAAAAAAGGGTCATCTGTCCTCACGGAGGAAATGATTATTCCTTATGAAGGAATAGTCATAGTCATTCCTTTCTTAAGGAATTGTTGTTTTTCAAGGAACAATCATTCTTTTTATTGTTCCTGTAAAACTTAACACTTAACGTAAATACGTTTTGATTTTCATCAGTTTTAAAATTGATGGTCCACGTTCTTTGTTCAGTTTTCAAATGCTTCAGTTTCCAAGCGTTTGGGATTTATGGCAGCCATTAAGCATGTCATTATGAGCTTGATGGAAGCTTGGCTATGTATATTATTTTGGTCCCTAAGCTTAAGAACTCGAATATACAGAAAAATACACCATCAATAGAGTGTCTTGAGAGCTTAGAAGATCCAAAATACTGCTCGTGAGTTTGTTTCAATGGCTGGAGGTAATTCTTGATTCCTGGTTTATAGTTTAAGAATATTATATTATTTGTATTCCTGTTTAGATTACAGATAAATGTCTTACAGTTGGTATCAGAGCCATATAATACCTCTGCCTTGATGTTTTGCAAAAGAATTTTTTAAAGCTCTCTGTTCATGGCCGTTTTGAAATATTTTTTAAATCAAAGTTTGTTTTTTAGTTGTTTTTCAATGAAAATAAATGTTATAAATTATTAGGAAATTGGATTTATATCATTTCTGGTGTTTGAAACAATTATTTTGGAGTTTAAATAGTGAATTTCCACCCGGGTTTGGCTATTGGGTTGTTTTCGGGTCGGGTATCCAATTACAGATCCATTCAAAGGTTGAAGACGACTAGAGATGACATGTCATTTTTCCTTCAGATTTGAAACCGACATGTCGTTTTCTTGTCAATTTAAAAAAAAAAAAATGTGTAGATCTGGCCTTTGGGACTTGAACCCGTGATCTCATGTAAAGATATCTGCTATTGGGCAACAGGCCACTTTACATTTCTATCATGACATTCATAAAATAGAATTTATACTATTTCTAATTTTGCTCATTAAATTATTCCTATTATATTAATTTTGGTTTAATTATGAATTTTTTGGATAAGTTATTGTGCAGAATCCTAAATTAATTATGCTCATATTTATCTTTCATGAATTGATTATATCTTTCTACTTGCAATTTTTGAATGAGTATATATGATAAGACATAAATTAAATGTTGCATAATATTATAGTTTTCATTATGCATATTTTTGCTTATGAGAATATTTGTGCAAATAATAACATATTAGTATTTGATATGTAATTCGTAATATTAAGCTAGTTTTTATGAGATTTAATGTCTAGTGATCCATATAATTTTAATTAATTAGAGAATAGCCACAGCATCTTTAATTAAATAAAATTATATATTATGATATTAGGATCACATAAAGAATATTAACATTAATTGTAATTAATTATACTTATATAATAATTTTTTCCCCAGGAATTTTTATTATTTTATATTATTAATTATGATAAATATCAAGTTATCATAATTTATCCACAGGAATTATGAATTTAGTAAATAATTTGATAGTTTTATCATAAAGTTTATCATAAGAATAAAGATCTGCTTGAATTAGAAATTTAGCCCACAGGCAATTTTATGTAATTAGATTCAATTTTTTAAGCATAATTTACATTGGTAAGTATGATATTTTGTTTAGGCCTCAGTTTTAACATAAGCATGATTCTAAATTTTATGCAGTCGTACAACCTGTAAATTCTCTGATATTCGTTTTGATATCCCTGAACTTAAGGAGATAACTATAAGGTCTGGAAGGAGAGAGTTCTTTCTAATTTGGGGTGAATGGCCATAGACTATGCTATTAGAAAGACGAACCCCCAGCACTCACGTATACTAGTACTACGCGACATCACGCTTTGAACGATGGGAGCGATCTAATCGTCTCGCGTGATTTTCATTAAGACTAGAATCTCTGCTAGTATCCGTGGTTCTGTTGATCAGTAAAAGGTCAAAGACTTGCTAAAAGCCTTGATGATCAATTTGTCACTTCAGACAAGGCATAAGCAAGCACCCTGATCATAAGCTCTCATCCCTAAGCTCACCGGTGTGAGAGGTGTGCGCGACACATCGCAAATGAGGGATATTGTGGCTCAATTGAAGAATCTCGAGGTTGAATGTCGGATTCCTTCCTGGTGCACTACATCTTGAACACCTTCCGCATCAATATGGACCCTTCAAAATCTCATACAACACACATAAGGATAAATGGTCAATAAATGAACTTAGACCATGTGTGTCAAGAGGAAGGGAGACTGGTGATGGAAAATGGAGAAAGTGCAATGTTGCAACGCATGAAAGGGAAACATCAAGCCATAAGAAAGTGAAAGGTAAAATGCCTCCCCAAAGTGTATCAGAAAGACCAAGTGTTTCTTCTGTAAAAAAAGGGACACATGAAGAAGGAATGTACCAAATTTCAGAAATGGCTTGCGAACAAGTAATCCAACCTCATTGTTTGTATAAATCTAATATGGTTAATGTCAATATTAACACATGGTGGATGATCTGGATCAACAATCCACATTTCAAATTCCTTGCAGGGTTTGCAAAACCTAAGGAAGCCATGAGAAGTGAGCAAAGCATCTTATCAGGAAACAAGATGGGCTCGCATGTGGAAGCTGTAGGAACTTGCTATTTAATTTTAAGTAGTAGCTTTGTTTTATGTTAGAAAAGACCTTTTATGTTCCAAGTTTTTCTAGAAACTGATTTCATTCAAGGCTTGTACCCTTTGAATATTCCTTTAATTTTTCAGATTCATCCTTCAAATTATTTTATAAATCTGATTTTGTTGGGAATGGTACTTTGTCTGATGGTCTTTACTGCATAAATTTACAAAACAATGCCACTTATGATTCAATGCATGTTCACATTGGCACTAAAAGATGTGTTATTGAGGACTCCTCTAAATTATGGCACCGGAGATTAGGACTATCTCCATAGTAAGAATTAAAAGATTAGTAAATGAAGGAGTACTTAATACTCTGGATTTTACTGATTTTGAGACTTGTGTGACTGCATAAAGGGAAAGTAGACCAACAGTCAAAGAAAGGTGCCAATAGAATTCGGACATATTAGAGATCAACATACTGATATATGTAGTCCAGACATGCTCACATGATCAAGAATACTTCATCTCTTTTATAGATGATTACTCACGTATGCATCTCTACATGCTTCATAACAAGTACGAAGCATTAGATGCCTTTAAAATCTTTAAGCTGAAGTAGAGAAACAATGTGGTAAGCAAATTAAGATCTAAGATCAGATAGAGGTGGAGAATATTGTGGTAGATACACAGAGGATGGACAACACCTGGACCATTTGCAAAGTTTCTTCAAGATCATGATTGTTGCCCAATACACCATGCCTGGTTCACCGACCAGAATGGTGTAGCAGAAAGAAGAAATCGAACATTGTTGGACATGGTGTGGAGTATGCTTAGCAGCTCCAATCTTCCTAAATCCTTGTGGGCTGAAGGACTTAAGACAGCAGTGTATATATTGAACCGAGTTCCAACCAAGCTGTTCCTAAAACACCATTTAATTATGGAAAGGTTGGAAACCGGTTTGCGACATTGCATGTTTGGGGATGCCCTTCGAGGTGAGAATTTATAATCCACAGGAGAAAAAGCTGGACCCAAGGACCATTACTGGTATTTCATTGGATATGCTGAAAGGTCTAAATGTTACAGATTTTATTGTCCTCTCACAGCACTAGGATTGGGGAATCAAGAAATGCAAGTTTCTTGAAAATGACTTGATCAGTTGGGAGCGATCAAACCAGGAACATAGTTTCTGAGAATGATCATTCAGAATCTCAACCTTCCACCTCATTGATAAATTGGTCATTGTTTATAGCACCCCCAAGTACAAACTGGTGTTGACAACCAATCATTGAAGTTCCACAAGCTGCTAACAACATTCCGTAGATCAGTTAGTTCAAGAGTTGCCAAGAACTTTTGAACAACGAGTTGAACCACATACTTCTCCGAATATGACGGTACAACATTAAGAAGATCTACTACCAAGGAGATCAGCAATTCCAATGATTATATTGTGTATCTGCAAGAATCTGACTATAACATTGGAGCAAAAAATGATCCCGAGTTCTTTTCACAAGCCATGAGTTGCAAAGAATCAGAATTATGGTACATGCCATGAAGAAGAGATGAATTCTATGAAGAGTAACGAAGTTTGGGATCTTGTTGAGTTGCCTAATGGTGTAAAAGCCATTGGATGTAAATGGGTCTTTAAGACAAGAAGGACTCATTGGGCAACATTGAAAGATATAAGGTAAGACTCGTTGCTAAGGGATTCACTCAGAAAGAGGAATCGATTACACGGAGACTTTCTCTCCTGTATCTAAGAAAGATTCTTTGTGTGTGATTTTGGCATTAGTAGCCCATTTTGACTTAGAGTTGCAACAAATGGATGTGAAAATGGCTTCTCAATGGAGACTTAGAGGAGAAGGTTTATATAAAACAACCTGAAGGATTTTCCTCTAGTGATGGTGAGCACTTGGTTTGTAAGCTCAAGAAATCTATATACGGTCTAAAACAAGCTCCCGCCAATGGTATTTTAAATTCCATGGGGTAATTACTTCATTCGTTTTTTGTGAAAACCCAATGATCAATGTATATACCAGAAGGTTAGTGGGAGTAATATATGCTTTCTTATTTTATATGTAGATGATATTTTGCTTGCAACCAATGATAAGGGTTTGCTGCATGAGGTGAAACAATTCCTCTCTAAGATTTTGATGAAGGATATGGGTGATGCATCTTATGTCATTGGCATTAAGATCCATAGAAACAGATTTCGAGGTATTTTGGTCTATCTTAAGAAACCTATATCAATAAGGTTTTAGAGAGATTTCGAATGAAAGATTGTTCACCAAGTGTGGCTCCCATTGTGAAGGGCGATAAGTTAATTTGAACCATGCCCAAAAACGCTTTTGAAAGGGAACAAATGAAACATTCCATATGCTTCTGCTGTCGGAAGCCTGATGTATGCTCGGTCTGTATAAGGCCTGACATTGCATTATTGTTGGAATGTTGGAACGATATCAAAGTAATCCAGGTTTAGACCACTGGAGAGCTACAAAGAAAGTGATGAGGTACCTTCAAGGACCAAAAACTACATGCTTATGTATAGACAGACGACAATCTGGAAGTAATCGGTTATTCAGATTCAGACTTTGCTGGCTGTGTTGATTCACGCAAATCAACATCAGGATATGTTTTCATAATGGCTGGTGGAGCTGTATCTTGGAGAAGTGTAAAGCAGTCCTTACTGCTACTTTCACTATGGAAGCTGAGTTCGTTTCTTGTTTTGAGTACTTCACATGGTGTATGGTTAAAGGTTCCATAGCTGGACTTAAAATTATGGATTCCGTTTAAACCATTGAGAATATACTGCGATAATTCAGCTGCTGTCTTTATGGCTAAGAACAATAAAAGTGGAAGTCAAAGTAAACACATTGACATTAAGTACTTGCCAAATAAGAGCGTATTAAGGAAAAAAAGTGGTCATTGAGCACATAATACTGATTGATGATCGCTGATCCTTTGACCAAAGGCATGCCACCATTGAAATCAAGGATCATGTAGAAGAATGGGACTTCATTCCACTATGTAGTTGTATATAAATGTTTGAATAAAACTCTTATTTACTGTGATGTTTTCTCATATTCATGTGCACATTAATTTCATTTGAGAAAATTCATCTGTAGGACCAAGAATAAACATAGGTTTTATCATTAAGTAGGTTGTCATAATAAAAACTTGAGAAATCAAATGCATTATAATACATGGAAGATAATACTCATTTTATTTTGAGGACTGTCGCCATGATTCGTGTATTTGTTTCTTAATGAATAATGGTTAAAAATGTGGACCGAGTGGGAGAAGGTAAAACTTAACGTAATACGTTTTGATTTTCATCAGTTTTAAAGTTGATGGTCCACGTTATTTGTTCAGTTTTCAAATGCTTCAGTTTCCAAGCGTTTGGGTTTATGGCGCCATTAAGCATGCCATTATGCTTGATGGAAGCTTGGCTATGTATATTATTTTGGTCCCTAAGCTCAAGAACTCGAATATACAGAAAAATACACCATCAATAGAGTGTCTTAAGAGCTTAGAGATCCAAAATACTGCTCGTGAGTTTGTTTCAATGGCTGGAGGTAATTCTTGATTCCTGGTTTATAATTTAAAAAATTTATTATTTGTATTCTTGTTTAGATTACAGATAAATGTCTTACAGTTCCTTCATAAGGACCAGTCGTTTTTTATGAAAAAGAATGATCGCTTCTTATGAAGGAACAACTATTTATTTCTAGTAGTGTCTTAGTGTTTTAGGAGTTGATATGATATATCAATTTACTGTTACTAAGATTGTAAGAAAAGATCATAAGATTGAGTTGAATCTTGACCCTTGAAAAAAAAAAAAAAAAAAAAATGGGGCCAAAAGTAAAACGTTAATAAACAGTATATTACAGATTGGCTTGTCATTTGTCGTCACTTCCATTTAATTTTTAAATTTATGACAACAGTAGTGGCTGGCTGCTGCAATCTGTTTTGGTGAGAGATGGATCTAAATCCCTAAAGTTAACAAGACCATAAATTTTGACTGAGAAAAATATTAGTCAATTTATGGGAACCATGTACATTTCTTTATTCCTTATTAATTAATTACTGTAGTTTATTTTTATTTTATAATGGCATTTGTCCAATCGCCACTACTTGGAGCCCGAGTCAGAAAACTGCTTCTATTGATGGGAACCTAACTGGACAGTAACAAAAGGCCAAACCTCATACCATTTCTTTATTCACCATCATTTCTTAATTTAATCTATGGTTGGAAGATAAGAAGATGACCAGACTTTTTTTAGACTAAATACAGCTGTTGTTCTTCAAATCCTTAATAAACTAAAGCATCGGTTTTAACGAACATGTTGGGTTTATACAAAACCCCTCCTGAAAGCGCCACTTTGAAAAACGTTTTTTTGACATCTTCTGACTATCAACCTTCTTTCAAATATTGATACCATATGCGTGTCCCTGTACTTCCCTCTACATGAAGACATTAAGGCAAGCTTAATTAATGAGTTTAAAATGCTGTTCATTAACATAAACATTATATGATAGATGTATCAAATATGTGGTAACTCCGAGCGATTTATCTGACGATTAAAAAGATTTATTACCTTTATTAATTTTTTAGGTTCAAATCATTTTATGATCATTTATCATATTTATGAATTATTCTAAAATATTAAACATTTTTTAGGTTCGAACTACTTCTCCTTTTAAACTGGTTATTTAGAGTTTGATAATGAGATTAGGATCATAAAACCATCATCTTTTAGGTGTGGATTTTAATTCAGCTACTTGGTGAACCAAATGCCACTCCTTTTGACTTGATTAATTAGTCTAATTAAATAAGTAACCAACCTCGGCTCATAACTCAGATTTTGTTTTGTTTGGACAGCCACCCCAGCCGTGTTATGTTCAATTAATTGTCAGCTAAAAAATTAAGGTTAAATAAGACAATAAATATATCTTGGTCTTAATTTAATGTAAAAATTAAATGAAACCCATTTTGACTTTTTTCTTTTGCCCCCTATTTTCACCCTTCTCAACCTCATCACTAAATTTGTGAGAGACATTTTCATTTTAGACTTCCTCCAATATCATGAAGGGTAGGTCCAACCTTAGTTGACTTATCAGACGGTCCATACTGCAAACATCAGCATCTCATCAAGACTTATTTATTACTATTTAAAAAAGAATAAAAAAGTGAAATTAGGAGGCAAAACAAAACCCATTAAAATGGCGCCATTTTTTGTAGATTTTCAGAGCGGTTTGTTTTTTTATTTTTCTTAGGGGGTTTTGGGTTTTGGCGGGTTACAATTGCTGTGCGTTTTGGGCTATAGGCGGGCGACTCGACTCTATTTTATGAAAAAGTTTTAAAGTGAAGAGGGGCATTTCGTCATTTCACTACCTCAAAGCTAGGGTTTCGCGTCCCATATATAAACCAGTGGTTTTTCAGATCTGCCTTCGTGCGGTCTGGTCTCTGCGTGTGTCGGTTCAATTCTTCATTTCGTTTTCTCTCTCTCTCTCTCTCTCTCTCTTTCTCTCAGTCCCGCACTATTCACTCTCGTTAACCCCTCAAATTATTCCCACTTCATTTCAATCATTCCCTCTTAGCAAATCATTAGCTAGATCTCTTCTATTTCTCGTTAATCATTAAGCTTTTGTTGAGTGTCACTACCACCTCCAGTTGTTTTTTTTTTTTCTTTAGCTCAAGTGAATCAAGATTTGGTTCTGGTTCAATTCCCACGTGCGTTTTCGAGTTTTACCTTCCGGGTCTGTGTTGGATCTTTTAAACAGGGTGGCAAAAATGTTGGATCCGAGTGAGAAAGTGAGTGATCATTTATTTCTATCTTTGTATCTTCACTTTTGAGTTTTGAATCAGTCATTCGAATCATAGCTGATCGCTTTGTGTTGCGGGTTTTTGAATGCAGGGATCAGAGTGTGATGATGTGAACAGAAAGATTTCATCAGAAGAAAGTAATCAAGCGAACGAGAGCAAGAAGACCTGTGCCGATTGTGGGACCTCGAAGACGCCTCTATGGAGAGGCGGGCCAGCCGGGCCCAAGGTAAAAATATACACTGATTTAATCAAACTCAAAGCTTGATTTTAATCAGTCCACGTTTGATCTGAGATTAATGGTGTGGATAATGTCTGGTTTTGCAGTCACTTTGTAACGCATGTGGGATCAGAAGCAGGAAGAAGAGAAGGGCAGTTTTGGGAATAACAAAAGAAGACAAAAAGACGACCAAAAAGGGCAACAACAATAACAAGCAGCAACTCGGAGAGAGTTTGAAACAGAGATTGTACGCATTGGGAAGAGAAGTTTTGATGCAAAGATCAACGGTTGAGAAGCAACGAAAGAAGTTGGGAGAAGAAGAACAAGCGGCTGTGTTATTAATGGCTCTATCTTATGGCTCTGTTTATGCTTAATAATTTAGTATTATTAATAATAATTAATTATTATTAATATTAATGTTAGGATCCAAGTATGTCACATGACCAAATTATCCTGTGATAATTTTTGTTTAGGGTTTTTTTTTTTTTTGTTTTTGGGTTTTTAACTAACTGTATTTTGGAAGTTGGTAGAAAAAGTGTAAGAAATGGAGATTGATTTCATTTTTCCTAACATAGTAATTGATTTAATATCACTATTATTTCATTTCTCTTTGCTATTTATATGATTGTCTGGTGGACAATTCACAATTCTCATCCAAAAATAAATTCCCATTTTCAATTCAAAAAAAACAATTATAGGGTTTATTTAATAAATAAAAAAAGGTGGAAAATTTGGAATAAAGGGTATTGCAATAAAAATGTGTATATAAAATAAAGGGACAAAATTCTAACACAATAATAATAATAATAATAATATGTTTGATAATTAATAAATTTTGTAATGAAGTAGTTAGGTAAGAGGGATGATGAGGAGTTTCAATTGAAAAATGTAATGAAATTTGATGGTGTTTTAAATGGTTTTGTTGTTAAGATGAGAGTACTTTGGATACTTGAATTGGAGGGCCATTAGAATATATTCTAAAGTTAAATGCATGGGGTTGGGGAGGGGGGGAAAAGGAAAACATGAAAGGCAAGTTTTGAGTATATGAAAATTCAACTTTAAAGTTGACTCTTTACGTCCTTTCCCACCAAAATCCAAAAGCTCCCATTATCACTAAGGCATGTGCATTAATGTAATTTCTTGTCAATTCATTAATGAAGACGGCTCATTGATACTCTAGATATAACAAGGTTTAGACTGCTCACCAAGGGTTAGTCTCACTGTCAAGGAAATTTACTCACATCTTTGTATTCTTAGGTTCAAATCTTGGAGTCATTTACTATAATAACATTGTGGCTTACTATTTATAGGGTGTTCAATAGATTTCAGATATTAGTTAAAATACACGCAAACTAGTCCGGATAGCTCGATTACCAAAAATAAAAAAAAAATTCTAAATATAACAAAGCTTTAAAAACTAGGTTCAAATTTGAAAATCTAAAAGTAATTAAGTTGGTATCTTTACCCATAAGAGATCAACTGAATGGTAAACATTATGTAAAACTTATATGGCTAAATATTGTAGATTAACCAGCTCCTTTATGGTCGGATGGTAAACCATTGGGTTCGGCTTCTAAGTGGATGTATATTTTTTATTCGATTTATCAACAGAGTGACCATCTATTACATTTTTTACTTACTCAATTTATTAGGTGGGTTTATAAGGTATTCAATGATTATGAGATTGGACGATATTTCAATTTTAAACTATTCATAAATTTCTTAGAGAACATTTGGAGCTCATTCTCACATAAAAAGTATTGATGGGACACGAGCTAAGTATAGAAGTTTTATTGAGCACACAAGTTTACCTTTTGAAAATGAAAGGGATTTTTTTTTTTTTGAATCATATGACTTCCAAGACAATCTTTGATTTAGAAAACCCGATATTAAGTGAAGACAAAATTGTGTATTTATTTGTCCGAATTAATAAGCTTGTCTCTTAACATTCAATTATTGACCTAAATCACCGACATATATTGACAAAGAAACTTAAACGCAAAGCTTGACTAGCATATAGTATTTGTTTTCGGCTTTATTCGTCGAAGGATGTGGCAAACTCTTCACCTTATATCTTCGTGAAGTCGTTACATCACACTGTAATGTTATAAGCCTACTCTGATACCAATTGTATTGATCGGGATCTACTTATACGGATTTAAATTGAGTTTCATAGCTATCTCCAATGCTACAAACATCTTTAAATACAAGTATGGGAGGATTCACTTTGGTTCAAAAGCTCTCATTATTACTCCTTTATCATGCTTTGCCTCTTCCAAAACTTTTCACCAAAAGGGACCATAATGGACAATCGCCCTTTTTCATATGATTGGTCATTTCGATCTAAGATCTTATCTTCATTAAGTACACACCCTTAAAAGTAGAGTTGAGTTGGATTCACTATCATAGTTTTGGGCTTCGATCTTGTAGGCCCAGCCCATTAAAGTGAGATTAAGCCCATGATACCTCGAAGCCGGTCTTTATACCAAAATGTCCAAGAAAATAAGTTACAAAACGTGATTCCCATGTTCGGCTTGTGAAATCAAATGGCCCACAAGAAGCAGAGCCTCTGGAGAACGTTGGACCTGGACTATTTACAATCTTGTGGGCATGGGCCAATAAGGGCCCTGCAACTCTTCACAACAAGACAAGCCAGGCAAGATTGAGAAAAGCCCCACCACAACCATGGGATTGCCTCTTCATTAATCACCTTATAATTTTCATCATCTAAATTCTTTGAAGCATATTTTTTTTTTTTTAAGGTATTCGAGCTATCCAAGAGCACATTGGAGCCTACCTAATTCTCAGTGTCACGGAACACTCTACAAGCCTAATTGTATAAATGTAGTAGATATCTCTTATGTGACTTGAATATATGACCTTCTGGGTATAGCTAACCCCAGTAACTAAAGGATATGTCATTCGACCAGAGGTTTTAAGCATAATTTTCTTTTAATCATTGATTCATTTTCAAATTTCAAATGCCATAAATGGAAGTTGGTCTAGTAGTTACTGAAGTGATATGAACAGGTGAGACTAAGGCTGAAGGGAACCAACCTACCTAATATCTCAGAGTATTTAAGCTCCTTCAAATGGGTTGATCCATGTATTAATAAATCACCATAATTGATTCAATGTACAGTGAAACGTATCTGGAAAAGTGCACCAAACAGAGTGTGCTTTGTACGATACTTTACTTGCCACATTTTAATGTTTTATTGCACGTTCAAAATTTTCATACCATTCAATCACATTCTCAGCCTCACATTTTGCATTGCTGTCTTGGGCTGGAAATTTACCATCGTAATTTGGAAAGAAATAATAACAGGGGTATTGGGCTGGACCCCCCACCCACAGAAGGACGTGCCCTCCAGCTAATTGTTTTGTCCCCATAACGTCTCACGAAATAAACCTTTCCTCATATTAAAAAAAATATATATTTTGTCCCCACTTTATCATCCACCCTGTTATTTTCAATTATCCTATATTTAATTTATTTATTTATTATACCAATTAAAAAATGCGCCACCAATTTTATTTGACTTTATATCCATCACAAAATTTATTAATTTTGTTTTTTTAGTAAAAATACTTTAAATAAATTTTAACTTGGTTAAAAGAATAGAAAAATAATATAGTTATCGAAATAAGTACATCAAACTCATACATAAAGTCATATAATTTTAATTATTAATTAATTATAAATTAATATTAATTAACAATTAAGATTTTATTACGTTATTGTATAAATTTAATAGCATTATCAAAAGAATATACGTACAAACTTAGAAACGTTTGATTTTCTTGTTACAGTTTCTAGAATGGAGAGAATAATTCTGAAGGTATAGCCAATCAGAAACAGGTGTCAGTCCACAAACTCAGGCTTCCAGATTCTTCTGGCGCAGTGAAGGTTTGTGATTGGCTGAAGTAATCTAGTTAAAGGGAACCTTGAAGTACTTGATCTTTTACCATCCTCATTCCCTTCACGCTCCCCAATAATTAGATAACGTACACGTATACACACTGTTTTTATTATTTATTTATATAAAAACAATTGACAAAAAATAAAGGTATAATTAATTTATGTGAAGAGGGGCGGCTAGGGGTGGTTAACGGGCCGAGCCTACTCGGCTCAAGTCTGGCTCGTTAATGGTTTGACTCGTTATATAACGAGTCGACTCGATTTGTAAGCCAGAACGAGTCGAGTTTGAGCCATACCCGACTCAGTTCGTTAGGCTCGCAAACCGAGCTTAGCTAAAAAAATTTGATTTTTTTCTAAAAAAATTGAATTTTTAAGAGTCCACTCGAACTCGACTTGATAAGCCAACTCGTGAGTTGACTCGATATATCTTAAACTCTTTCTCGAGTCGAGTCGAGTCGCAAATTTTATAACTCGACTCGATTAATTTTCTTCTCTCACAAACTGAACACGTTAAGCCAAAAACTCAGCTCGATTCGGCTCGTTAACACCCCCGCGGCGGCCCATCAGCCACATGGGAGCGGAAGAAGCAGATCATCGGAGGAAATAAATAATTAATTAAATTTAATGCTGGTTAACAACCAACTAAATCAAGTGATTAGCTAGAGCTTAGTGATGTGACCAAAATGAGTTATTTGATTATTATTATTAACACTAATAATGGAATGAAAAGACGTACGTACAACTTAATTTAATTTGTTAAACAAAATTACAGATGGAGAAAAAGAGAGAGATTACTTCGCTTCACTCTTTAATCATTTATCATGCAGCCTCCACTTGTACTCTTGATCCTCTTTTGCCCTTCTGCATTAAAGTAACTGCATTTTCCTTCAAAGCTCCCATCTTCATCTTTTTCATCATCATGAATAGTATCTTGCTTTTTTTTTTTTTTTTTTTCTGATCAAATGAAGAACCTGATCTTTTATGCTCTCTCACCTTGACAATCTCCAGATCTGCAAATCTGCCACATTATTTCCTTTGAACATGTAGCTTTAGCATTTTCCAATTAAAACAGAAAAAATAAAACAAGAGACACAACAGCAGTGTAACATAACGAGGAACACATGTTTGAGTGGGGAAGAGACAAGGCTGAGTTGACAGGAGGAGGAGGGCTATAATAGTAAAATGGGAAGTAAGGAACAATTGGGTTTGGCGGTGGCGGTGTAGGGTAATTCCTGTTGTTGGGCGGAGGGTAATATAGGCCGCCGCCGCCACCACCGCCACCACCGCTGTAGGGCGGGGGTGGTGAGACGTATGAGTAGGAGGGAGAAGGCGGTGGTGGAGAGTAGTAGGAGCTACCACCACCGCCACCAGAGCCTGGAGATGGTGGGGATGGTGGTGGTGGACAGATTGTACTGGAAGAGGGTGGCGGTTGTGACGGTGGTGGCGGTGATGGTGGCGGTGGTGAAGGTGTTTGCTGACAAGGGTTGTCACATGATGAACACATTGTGCATTGGATCTGGTACTTTGATGAAGAAGAAGTGGCAGTTGAGTTTGGCAATCGTTGTAGTATGAAGAAAAGGGAGAAAAGGAAGAGTGTCAGTTTGTGAAAAGATCTTCCCATTTTCGGAAAGATGGAAAAGACACTCCTTTGATGAGTGAAGTGTAGTTAGTTGCAGAACAAGAGCAAAGATCAAAATTTGGTGGAGATTTACAAATTAAGAGACCAAGAAATTTAAAGGCTGCTCACACAAAGAGAGAGAAATGAGTGAATGTGTTTGGTTGAGAAAGAGAGGAAGAGAAGTGACCAAATGGGTAGTGATATTGATAAAGAGGATTTGCACACTGCTCTGCTGGTGACTCTTCTTATAATTATGATTATGTTATACATACTTTACCTGATGGATTAAGAAATACTTTTAAAAGAGTTAAAAGAGACACTGAGCCTAAAATTTTCTAAAAGATCACACCGACAATTTAACTTTAACAGATTGCAGCAACTATATGAAACGGGTAATTAGGGTTTAATTTGTAAAAGAAAGAAAAAAAAGGAGCAGTGAAGTTGAAGAAATTTACAGTCATTATTGTGGGGCTTGACTTGGACTCATTTGTTCACAAGTGGGGAAAGATGAAGTTGTGGGTGGTTCTAGCTTCAGCTTCTAGCGGGGAAGGAGCATAGACGTAAGGAAGACGCAAGCTACACGTGGTGTTTACCTTTATTATTATTAACAAGCTGAAGTGGAGTGAAGAACAGTGTAAGTAAAATTGCTGTTTGTTTCATGTTATTTCCAGTCTGAATGAATAGTTTAGTGAAGTAAAGGTTTTGACATGTGGGTGTTGTGTTGATAAGCTAATTCTTAATGGACAGTATGGGCTGCTGAGATGTCAAGCATGGCCTCATGGCAAGTGTTTTAAATTTCAATTTATGGCTGCATAATTTCGCCGACGTAAGAGCTTTTACTGTAGAATTGGTTGACTGGCAGGGCTTTAAGTTGTGGAGTTAATGAGGCCTGTTCGTGGTAGGATAAGTTGGTATAATTTGTGCAAGAGTTAACGACTTTTTTCCTCCAAGTAATGATTTAATGATACTTTTTTATTTACAGATTTTTAATAATTTTATTATTTAAATTAATATTTTGATAATAAACAGAGAATAAACTCGATTTAAGCTGTTAGGACTTTTGAAGAGAAGAGACCGATAAGTCTTTTGATAATAAAAGATTGATTTTTAGGAGAATAGGATTAATTAAAATTTGACTTGGGAGAGACGGCTGTGCAAACCCTAGTCGCTTAGTTACCGACGATTGACAAGGTCTGTAAGAGTAAGGTTTGAGGAGTTTTGATGAGTGATGATTGGGGAAGAGAATGATGGTGGTATAGAGTCGCAACGATGTCAAAATCAAAACCAAAATATAAATTTAAATAGTAAAATGATATTTTAAAAGTTTGTGGGAAAAAAATAAGGTCATTAAACCATTATTTGTATGGGAAAAGGTCGTTTACTCTTTGTGCAAAAGTTTGATTTCCATTACCATCGGCAATGGTGAACACTGGATAGTAAATTTATAATAATAAAGAAAAAGATATGCACATTCCAAGACAAATGAAATGAGATGACCGTCCAAAGGACCTTTCCAGGCTGGTTCGGTGGTGCTACTCTTTTTGCTCTATGTCACAACAATCCTCTATTGCCGCGGCCCGCGGGTTCCACCATGCTTTCTCACAATTATAGCTTTGCGAATTGTCAAATGCCTTGTATTATCCCTAACAAGTCTCTAAATTTGGCATCTATTGAGGTGGCTGTTTCCTCTAAATTCTATCATGCGATCCATTGAAACCCTTTTATTCCAGCTTCTTGCTCTTGACCTTTTCCTGTACAATAATGCATAAATTTGTGTGGTGGGAAATTTTATTTGAATTATAAAAATGATGCATACATTAGCAACATATATTTCTTTATATTAAGAACTTATGTGAAGAGTTTAATTAGATGTTAAGAGTCTTCAAGTGATCGTTGCTTGAGAAAGGATGTTTGAAAAAGTTTATAATAGTCATTAAACAGTATAATTTAGTTAGGTGGGTTTGAGTATCAGCTCTTTCACATTCAAAATCAGTAAAGGTGAACTGATATTGAATAAGAAATGTAAAGAATCTTCAACTTTACTCATTCTTTTTCTTCCTTTAACTTTTCTGGTTTTTTAAGGGAGCTTCTGCACTTTAATTACATCTATGATATAACCTTTTATAACTTCTTTTTAAGCATGATTGCATTTGCCTGCTAATCATCTCCTTTTTCTTTCCCTTTAATCTACCTTTCTCTCTAGATCCCCAAAACTAATTACAAAACTTCACAGGTTGAACAGCACCAAATTAACGGCCAATTGTTGTGCTATGATGAAATATATCAAATCATGCTCTGTAATTTTCTGGTTTGATAACACATTGAAGCTGACTCTTCTTAAATGGACATAAAGGATCTGAAAATTCTCAGAGGAATCAGAACTTCACAAATCCTGTAGTTTTCATAGAAATGAGACATACCCAGATGACAAATTCTCATCCTTTTTGTTAAACAATTAGCCATAAGGTAAAAATTTTGAAAAGGAAAGAGATTGAGATAGAAAAGCATTGTAGCTTTAAGAGTAGGCAGGAACTAGTCATGAAATAATGGGAAATTATTGAAATGGTGGTTTATGAGATGTGATGGTTGGTGAACGGTGACTAATCTAGTCCGAACCACCGACGCTGTATCACTAAAATGACAAACTACTATGAGAAAAAGTTTCATGGGGGTTGGACCATCCAATTAATTGGTTCATAGATTATGACATTTGGTGCATAAATAGGCAAATGTTGACACCACAAAGCAGACTAATAATGTAATCAGTTCATTATGTGACCCCTAACCTATGAAATGAGACAAGGCCCTTGTCTGGTATAGCGAGGAGAAACTTGCCAATATTCCGGGCCCCCTTTTTGATCCGGTGAAGAGAATTTTCTAGTACACTTTTGTTATGTCTAGAAAAGTAGGGCTGACGCAGAACCCTGTCAGCGTAACCGATCAGAGCTTAGGTAAGTTTGCAGTCATTCAGACGCAGCACGTCGTACACTGACGCAAGCGGCATGCTCCTGCCAGTGTAGTGGGTGTGTGCCAGGCTGGTGAAAGGCTGGAGGCGATCCACGTGTCCAATCCTTGCAAGAATCGAGTAAATCACTCGAGCAAGTGAACAACGAGATGCAAGGAAGGATTTACACAACAATCTGACCCACTATAAATAGAGGGTTCCTCTCCCGTTTGTGGGATTAGTTAATTTCTCTCTGGAATATCATATATATATTATTTCTCTCTCTCTTGTAATCTTTTGTAAGTCAGCTCGCTGAATACGACTTGATCTCATATATTAATACGATACCAGTGGATGTAGGATTTGCTTACTTAAGAATCCGAACCACTTTAAATACTGTTCTTTATTTTCTATTCAGTTCAATGCCCTCATACACGTATGTCTTTTAAGTTATCTCAACATTTTTCACATGCGTTTAATTGATATCAAAATCACGCATCAACAACTTTATTCTCATCCCACATGCCATCTATAGCCACTGACTTTGGTTTATGTAATCCTTAGAAAAATTATAAATTACCTCTGATAATTTTTTTTTAATGTTCTTGAGTCTTTAATGAGCAACAGTCAATGTAGTGGTTATTCTGGTATTAAACCATTAATGTCTTTGTCGAAGGAGAGGTTAAGTTTGTACTCAACTGCTGCCATTGAATCAGACAAAGGTTTTGTGTTGTTTTTAGCCTAAATTTAGAGGTCAAATTGGTGGAATATCTGTGTCAGGTCAACATCTGCTCTCCTTTGAAATGATCTTAACTACCCTTATCAATAAAATTGACATATTCTTTAACAACTGCGTCAATCTTAATTGCCCTTATCGATGAAATGAAGAAAAGTTCTTAAGAAAGTATGAAATATAGATTAGTAAAAAGAAATAAGGGTGAATTTTGATAAAATTACAGGTCTCGTATGATTCTGCAACTGAAGTTGGGTTGTTGTAGAAAGCTTCAAGTGACACATCATAGCAAATTAAGAATCTACTTAGATCAGGTGAATTATGTGGAAGCGGTTACATGGTAAATACTTTCACAGTTTCTCATGAATCTGTTGAGATTCTGGAGCCAGATTTAATCCAAATTAGAGTTGGATTAGGGCATGGGTTTTCATAATTTGTATTTAAATAGAATTATTTTCTTTTAAGAATACAATTGAGAATAGGATTATAACTGTTTTAGGAATTAAAATAAAATTCGTATTAGGATATAAGATTTGAGTCCTATTATGAATAATATCTCATGTATTACCTATAAAAAAAATGGGTTAAGTCTTAGAGTTAGATATCACAAATTGAATAGAAGGTAAAACCATAATTAGAGAGTAAGAACCATCAAATAGGGTTTAGTGAATTAGCCAATTTGTGAGACTTTAGAGATTCTTGTAATTTATTTTCTTCTTCTTCGTATTAAAATTCTGTAACGGCAAAATGGATGGAGCTCTCATACTGAGAGTGGATCACTATAAATCTCATGTTTGTGTGTGTGATTATTTTGTGTCGTTTTTAGGATTTAAGATTTGTTCGTATCCAATTAAATCCTTCCAAGAGAATCTTTGCCATATCAACATTAATGGTGATCTTGTTTTTTCTCCATGAAACTAATCATTCTGACATCGAGAAGTGCAAACAAACAGAAGATGTGAGGTCAAGTTTGCAAGAAATTCAGGTCATCTCTATACATGGGATCGCACTCACATGCCTTTTAAAGAGCAAGAAAACAGAAAATGACCTTCCCGAGACCCTTTGATCACGTACATGAAAAAGCAACTGCTGAAAATTTTATTTTATAATCAACCACAGAGCCTTTTTCTGGATAAATGACTATTAGTGAAGATGTATCATGTTTTGATTCGAATAATGAAGTACTCATGATGATAAACAATGCCTTTTGTTACTGATAAGATGGATTAGATTCTCATTTATTTCTGGGAAAATGCATTCTGATTGATGAGCTCATGCAGTTATTGCAAGCTGCCGATTAATTGATTGCCAGAAATCCAATATTGTCACAATCTAGCTCCGCTTTATAAGTGGACTAGATTGTTGAAAAAGTTACAAAAGTGTGCTGCATGCAAACAAACACATTCTGTAAGCATCTCCATGAATTGGTTTAGAGGGTTGAGCAGGCAGTGGGGACGCAAATGTAGCAAGCAAGTTTGTGAAACTGAGCAACTTTGCCGGAGTCCGGTAGGGCTGTCATCTTGTGCAGGAGCAACCGAGCAAAGAAGATGTCACAAAATCAAGATCAAGTTAAAGCTTCAAGTAAGCAGAAGGTTTGTCAGAAGTGTTAGTAAAGTTTCTGCAGAAATGCTTAAGTTGAATGAGTCTTCTGGGGCTTCATTGTATGGTGAGTTTAGGCAGTCTCATCAGAAAATTGCCTTCCACACTTACATGCCATCCTTGAGTAGTTGTACTTTTTTAGTTGTTTAACAGAGTATGAAATTGACTAAGCCTGTTTAAAATAATTGGCCACTGCTCAAAGCTCCTGAATTCAGGTGTTTACATTTCAGAGCTGAATTAGTAACTCTGTATCTGGTTCACTCTAGCCTATACCCACAAAATATACAAGTTCAAAAGCTAAATTTTAGTATTTTAAAAAAGAAACATATAATTTAATCATCCTGTTGCCATTTTATGTTTGATATTCGATAATATTAGATAACATCAGCACTAGCTGTCAATTACTGAACCTATAACAATAACATGTTTTAATTTGTCAATTTCGGAAGGCAGAATCCTAAGTTTGGAGGCCTTCCAAGATGCTGAATGTCATTCTCACTATGCCTTTGAAGTCCAAATTCTCTTTATATTCAAACCCCACATGATTGATTATTACTAAGAGCTTAGAAAAATTAATGTCTTGACATAGAATGTCAATATCAACTCTTCAATAAAATGTCAATACACCAACAAAACATTTCCATTAATTATTGCATTAAATAATTGTATGATGGATGGACCCTCTCCTTCGCCGTGATTTTTCATAAAACGTGTAAACTAAGAAAGATTTAGTCAAACTCTAGGCGTGAATTCACAAACGCTGCTGACTCAACTCAACTACGCCTAATCTTTTAAAAACAAAAAAATAATAATTGGGCCTTGGGCTTCAACTTTGGTCCAATAAAAAGCCCATTTGGTTTACCCAAATGGGCTTATGTAAAAGCCCATTAAACAGAAAAAGGTGGACGCAACGGGCACAAAGACGTGCCCACAACATGTCACGTTCATCATGAATTCAAAATGGGGAAAAAATAGAGAGAGAAGAGAAAGTTCCATTCCATATATCCAACGGCACTTTCCTTTACAACTAATACAAATTTGGAAACACTTCCCAAAAACATTTTTCTCTTGTTTTTTAAATTCCGAAAACAAAAAACATAATATACTACTAAACTAAACTAACACGGTGAAACAACCAATATTCCATTTAAATGGGTACGATCATATCATATTAGTATTAATGTATTTATCTCATCAGAACTCCGAAATTAAAGGTGTTTAGATAAGAATAATATCAATATTAATGTACCAATTCATCATAACTCCGAAATTAAACCTATTTGGATGAGAATAGTATTAGAATGAGTATTTTTAGGAAGGTTTAGTATTACACTATTTTTTTTTTCCCACAAATGGTCGTCTAATATTTGAGTTTATAAATCGTTTAATAAATTAAAAAAATTACCAAACACCCCAATTATAAAAGATAAAAAAAAAAAGTCCATTGAAACGACTCGACTTAGTCATTATAAAACTCACGCGAAATGAGAATACTTCAAGGAAACAACCAAAACAAAAATAAAAAAACCGAAAACAAAAACATGTTTTCAAACTACAGCTTCCACTAGGCTGTCTTATTATTACATCTTTCACTTACGCGTTTCCTTCCAACACTCTACAAAAGCATTTTCAAACTCTCTCAAATCAAATCCCGGAAAACAAAAACTGAAACTGAAACAGAAACAAAAACAGAAACAGAAGTCATGGCTTTGAACTGGGTTATCATTTTAGTTATGTTTACGATGATACCGCTCGCGATCTGTCAAACCACACCAACGGCGGAGGCGCCAGCACCGGCGGCGGATTCGTGCAGCGGAGTGTTCTTGACATACACCTACACCTGCGGATCGAAGCTTCCGCCGGACAATCCGACTCACCAAGCGTACCGGTTCGAGTCAACTTTAACGGTGTTGAATAACGGACTTGAAGAGCTCAAGTCTTGGAAAGCGTTCGTAGGATTTCAGCACGAGGAGTTGTTGGTTTCAGCTTCGAACGTGGTGTTGTCTGATGGGACTAGCTATCCAGCGAGTGTGGGGAACGGTACCGTTTTTACTGGGTACCCGATGACGGACTTGAAGACGGCGGTGGAGACGGCGGGTGATTTGACGCAGATGCAGGTGCAGGTTGAAATGGTGGGGACGCAGTTTGGTGTTAAATCGCCTGCTGTGCCTATGCCCAAGAATATTAGTCTCGCTAATGATGGGTTTTTGTGCTCTCAAGCTACTATGCAAGGTAAAGATATGTTTTTTTATTTCTTCTGTTCTGTTTTTAGTGTGTTTGTTTTCTTGCTTTTGGATTTTTGGATGCGGCTATTTTAGGTTAGATTTTTTTTAATGTGTTTTTGGTTCATTCTTTACTTTCTATGATGATGATGTGGTGAGGGAGACTGATAATTGGTAGGTGAAAACTATAATGCTGTAACAAGATCAATCTATTTGTTAGGAGAAACATTGAGAACCTGATCAAGAATGGTTTAACATTCGTTTATATCATCCCTATAATTGTGTGTCACATAGTGTATCATATACTCATTGAAATTTTCTGGTCAAGTAAGAATGATGTTTTAAGGGTTTGTTGCGGATGTAAATTGTTGACTTTGATTTTACTGTGTCCAAATTTTAAGGGATAGGTTGAAGACCTTGTTGAATTATTAAGAAGGTTATTAATAGAGATATGTTATTTATTTCTGAAGATCTGTTTATGTTCTGTTTGTTAGCTGAGGGCTTGTTTGATGATCATAATATTTTTACCTTTGTGGACTAAGTATATTTGATCATAATTTGGAAAATACATATGACTTTGTCGTTTGTGTATATGGTCTTTGTGTGTGCTTGATGAGCTCAATGGTGGATTAATCAGGTACAAGTCAGATGCAAGTTTGTTGCACCAGAGATGTGAATGCTAAATCAAACATCACCGTTGATGATGATTTCCTACCTCGCCAAAATGGGGATCTTACAATCATGTATGATGTGATCAGGACATATGACTCAAATTACTGGGCACAGGTTACAATTGCAAACCACAACCCCCTTGGCCGTCTTGATAATTGGAAATTGAGCTGGGACTGGATGCATGATGAATTTGTCTACACTATGAAAGGGGCCTACCCATATGTTGCTGATTCATCAGACTGTCTTTATGGCCCTCAAGGTACATACTACAAGGAACTAGACTTTTCCACCGTATTAAATTGCGAAAGAAGGCCAACCATAATTGACCTCCCTCCAACGAAGGCCAATGACACAACCCTCGGGCTGGTCCCTTTTTGTTGCCGAAATGGTACTCTCTTGCCGCCATCTATGGACCCTAGCAAGTCAACTTCAGTTTTCCAAATGCAGGTGTACAAAATGCCGCCAGATCTTAACCGATCCGAGCTTGTCCCACCTCAGAACTGGAAGATCAATGGCAGTTTCAACCCTAATTATCAATGTGGCCCTCCGGTGAGGGTGAGCCCTAGCCAATCCCTTGATGCAAGTGGTGTATCTAATAGAACCGCCTTTGCTAGCTGGCAGATTGTGTGCAATATTACAAGGCCAAAGGGGGCAAGCCCAAAATGCTGCGTATCATTTTCTGCATACTACAATGATTCTGTTGTCCCGTGCAAGACTTGTGCATGCGGATGCCCCAGTAATGTAGGGCGAACTTGTAGTACTACGGCTTCAGCTATTCTTCTTCCACCTGAGGCACTTTTGGTTCCTTTTGAGAATCGAACTTCTCTGATGAGAGCTTGGGCTGATCTTAAGCACCTGACGGTGCCAAATCCCATGCCCTGTGGAGATAATTGTGGGGTCAGTATCAATTGGCATTTATATACAGACTACACTGGTGGATGGACAGCAAGAATGACCCTCTTCAACTGGGATGAGACTGCTTTTCCTGATTGGTTTGCCGCAGTGCAACTGGACAAAGGAGCACCTGGTTTTGAAGCAGCATACTCATTCAATGGAACTGTCTTGGGTAGTGGCAACAGTACCGTATTATTGCAAGGTCTTACAGGATTGAACTATCTTGTGCCAGAAACAGATGGAGCAAATCCAGAGAAGGATCCTAGGGTGCCTGGGAAGCAACAGTCAGTGATCTCATTTAAAAAGAAAAATACCCCTGGAATCAATGTGCCTGCTGGAGATGGGTTTCCAACAAAAGTTTTCTTTAATGGGGAGGAATGTTCTCTTCCCTCAATTCTTCCAGCAAGCGACAGTAACAGGAAGGGCCCATTTTTTATCCTTTCTGTCCTTCTAGCAGTAGTGGTATTCTTGTTGATGCAGCAGCAATAGCTGTCGGTGAGACAATATTTGGTGTTATAGCTGCGGCTGATTTTTTTTATTCTTTCACTACTTCGATTAATACATGCTCAGCCGGGAGATTTTGCGTTGCCAAATGACATGTATGCCTTGATTTTCATATCCGGGATATATCTTTCATCATTATGACTGATAGGCACGCTGTAGATCTGCACATATTGAATGTGCAGGTGAATACAACTACACTGATAACAATACATATGAAACGATTGTAGAATTTCATGTGATGTGGACACTATCATTGAACAGGATCGCATAGTTTGATTCTTTATGCTATGTCTCTTCATATTTTTTGCCTTTCTAGGATGTTGTGATGGTCATTTTATGTGTTCTCACATGGCTTTGTTACTAGAAAATGTGTTCGACATTTGTAATGTTCCATTAAATGTTGTATTTATATAGTCTTTGAACTTTCTTTATTCTGAAACAGCTGAATGACATAACTACTTAAATTGGATTTATCAAAACTCATCAGAGAATATTGGATTTATCAAAACTCATCAGAGACTCTTTATGCTTTTGAGTAATAGAAGTTTAAATGGCACTAAAGTCTTAAAATCATCGTTCTTCACAAAATTTTGTGTAAATTTATGTGCAATATAACATCTCTGATTCAATCTAAGCTGGTTTTCAGCGGAAAGATTACAGAATTAAAATGGATTTCGAGAGTTCAAGCAAAACATGTATGGTCAGAGTCATATTTGCATATTCATATATAAGCAACACTCTCCTTTCAGAGGTTAATTACACACGAGAGAAAGAAGCCAAAGCTAATATATAGCATAACAAATAGAATCTCTTCAACTTTCAAGTACAAGAAAACAACCCGAAAATATAAAAAGAGAGAATACCCAGACTTTTGTTGAGCAATCAAATGGAATATGTACAGCAAATTCGGTTGCTTAAATGAGGAAAAAGAAGCAATAAGGAAATACAAAGATAGCATGGGATACTGAAAATGAAAAAGCAGCCAAACTTTTTTTAAGTGTTATTAATGTTAGATAGGCTCCTACAAGTCTGCAGAAATGTCTAAAGACAATGTTGCCGTGACTCGAGGGATGCCCTCAAAACCAACGGACACCATCACAAATCCCCTAAAATTAGTTGCTTCTTGCTAGATTTGCTACCAAAAACAGTCAAAATTTTGCATGATCGCCTTTGCATATCATGCACCGGTATTTTCAATGCTTCACAATTATCTTCCAACACAATTGATCGCAATCCCAACCATACATTGGTCTGATCTTCTTATGTCCAAATGAAACCAGCACAACATGAGAGTCGCAAAGGAAGACACTGCTACATGAAATCGTACAATGCTTTTTCTTTCTCTATCTACTGACTGCAGACGTGATTTTACAATAAGTTGTGTGATGGCTAATATGTACATCAAATACTGCAATCATGAAGAGAACTGGTGAATGAACCACACGACTAAACGGGAATATTATCCAGGGAATAACCATCAAACTCAAAGTCATTTTCAGCCGGGTCAATGCCATCCTGCTGTTAGAATCAGAAGAAAAAATAGTATGAATGATTAAAATCTCAACTTAATCAAAATCCATATGCAAGTGCTTATAAAGATAGCAAAACAATGTATAGACTAAAGTAAACCTGTTTCAAAAGTGCACTCATGAGATCCCCCTGACTGTAGTGTTGAGAAAAGAGAGTAGGCGGACAGCTTGTATCAGGAACTCTTTCGGTCTTAACTCGCATCGAATTGTCAACAAGAAGGTTGTTGAGATGTTGACCAATATTTTGCGAATTCCCATGCTCAGTAGCTTCCCCAACTGAGAACATTGCCTTGCTTATTGGTGGGGCATTACTGTTCTGCCCACTCCTTTGGCTAGAAGAATATCCTTGATTAATTAAGACTGAAGGTGTGACATCGACACCGCTTGGCATAGAGTTTGAATGTTGTGAGGCATCAAAGGTCAAGCCTACATTCTGCAACTCCCAACTATGGGGTTTGTGCTGTTGCAAATCATTAAAGATATCATAACTGGACATAAATTCTACTGATCCTTTTATATCTGAGTTAACATCTTCCTGAAATGGCCCTTTAGGTGTGAGAGTTGATATTCCTGGTGTAGTTCCCAGAGGGAAACTATTCCCTGGCAATTCTGGTGTGTGGTTCAGAGGGAAATTTAACATTGAAGATGTTTGTGACACGGTGTTATAGCCTGTTCCTCTGCCATTTTCACCAACCCCATTTCTTGTCAAGACCCCACCAGCAATCCCATTCGATAATACGGGTTGCCCCATTGATGTTGGAAGCCTTGGAACTTGACCTCCAGCAGTTTCATTTATTATCTGCCCTCTTGATTGTGGTTGAGCCATCTGCATCATTAAAGAGTTGCTCTGGCCACTCTGGGCTCCATGCACACTGACTTGCATGTTCATGCCCCCAAGGGATTGTGCAGAATGGTGAAGATTGACAAGTTGCTTTGCCTCCATTGTTGTTGGAATTCCATGTAGTAAGTTCATTTGTTTACCACTGCTCATATGTTGTGGTTGCCCCTCCCCAAATCTTAATTTTGGATTATCAAAGCTAAAAATGTTCCTTTGATCAACAAGGGGCATCGGTACACCAGACTTTGCAGATGACCGGCCAAGTCCCGCAGCCTGAAGTGTGGCAAGACTTTGTGCAGGGAGTTGACCAGTGGCAGCAAGTGTTTGAAGGTCAATCCCATTAATTGAAGATAAGGGTCCATAAGGTGGTTCTTGGGGACTCATAAATGAGTTACCCTGGTGCTGCGAAACACCACTTAGTCTTCTTAGATACAAGCGATATTTCTGTACCACAATGCAAACAGTTGAATAGTCAGTTTGCTGAGGTAAGAAAGAAATTCCAGAGAGATAAATCATTACATAACATGGGGTTGGCACACAAGAAAAACACACAAAAAAAAAAAAAAATTATCTTGAAAATTTGTATCCTACGATACCTGAAGGTGGCTAGCAACATTTTCTCTAGTAAGCCCAGGGACATTCATCAACTCCAAAATTTTCTTAGGAACCGCCTCTGTAGTATACACCAAATGCAAAAACATAAGTCAAGGGACATTTTGCAACAGTTTAAGGATATGGACAAGTCAAATAGGGAGACATCGTACATTTTTCTCTAAATTCATCTAGAAATAAATAAATATTAATAAAAATGAAAACAAGTAAAGCATCTTTAAGGCTTAATCCATAATCCCACGGGTGACAATTTCAGCTAGAACTCAGAAGTGTTCACCAATGAACAAAATGAGAGAGAGAGAAATTGCAATGAAACTAAACATAGATTACTTTCTCATCTCAACTGAAAGAGTTTTCAGCAATATTTATGAGATAGAGACACATCTAAACTAGTTTTCTCATTCCTTGTAGGTAGTGATATAACAATAGGCAGCTAAAAAGCATCAACAGATAAAAAGATAAGGCCAAAAGATTCATACTGTCAATGCCTAGCTGATTAACAGCAGCCACAAACTGTTGATGGAGCTCAACTGACCAAACTACTCGTGGCTTCTTTAATGTGGATGTATCATCCCTCTCCTCTGCTTCTTCTTCCTCATCTTTCCTCCTCTTTCTCCAACTTCCTTCATTTGCTGAGGAAGAGTAATCTGGCTCTTCAGATGGTTTTGGTTGCCGATCTCCTCCTTCTTCCACACTTCCTGATTGCTCTATATCCTTCAACTCATTCCTCCTCTTCCTAACTACATGCTGCCATATGTTCTTCAGTGCCTCAATTCGAACAGGTTTGATTAGATAATCACAAGCACCATGAGTCACACCTTTCATTACAACGTGTTTGCTATCATCCGCAGACATCACTGTACAATTACACAAATTGCACGCTAAGTTAGTTCAAACTAGTTCAATTCAAAGATCTGAAATCCATGTAAACATATCGAGATAGGAGTGCTCACTGATAACAGGCAGGTCCATCTCCAGCCCAACGTGCTCAAGGAGTTTGAATCCATCCATATCAGGCATGTGGACATCACTGATAACAATATCATACCCATTTCTGTTCTTCCTAAGCAGGTTCAACGCATATTCTGCTCGATTGCATTTTGTCACTGGAAAACCCACATAAACTAAATCAATCACTCATCAAATTAAAGAGCTCTACGCCCAAATACATCTAAACAAAACACAGTCACAAGAAAATGAAATCCCTTTCTGCATATATGCGCAAACTAGAACAGTCAGTGATCTCTAAAACAAAGCAGAATCATACAAAACCATAAGAAAAGTGCACAAAACGTGGTAAGTTAAACCAAGTCACAAGCTTTAGCATGAACCATGATTTGGTTCAGACCATACTTGTGGCTCAAAGTTATTCCAGATTTGATAAGATTCTGAAACAAACCCACAAACAAAATCATAACATACACAAGAAAAACATAAGAAATGATCATACACAAGTCACATACATGCCTTGACACACCCAAAATGAAAACAAAAACAACTCCAACAAACACAAAAAGAAGAAAATATTAAGATAAACCCACGGAAGAAACAACACTAGAATTCAAAAAAGAAAAAAGCTGAATAATACCTTCATAAAGGCAAGTCCTAAGCATCTTCTCCAAGATCCTGAGACAGGTAGGATCATCATCAACAACAAGGACCCTAAGACCTGCCGGAAACTGATCGGAAACAACACTAGAACTGGCGGTAGACATGGATCCTTTGTCGTTACTGAGATTCATAGCTCAAAAATTTTGAGACTTTGGATACAGAAAACAAGAAACAAAGAAGTGATACGCAAAAGCAAAAGCCCAAAAAACTAAAGGTAGAGAATTTACATGCTTGGAGTTCAACTTGACATGGAAGCAAAAGGGAGTGATTGTGATGTAGCCTGTTCCAAATTCAAAGAACCCAGTTGAGATACGCAAAGAATTTGAGAGAAAGAAGAGAGATTTTGGCACAATAATTAAAATTTATTAATAAAAGGGAAA
This sequence comes from Pistacia vera, assembly GCF_008641045.1. NCBI lineage: Eukaryota > Viridiplantae > Streptophyta > Magnoliopsida > Sapindales > Anacardiaceae > Pistacia > Pistacia vera. The sequence goes on along the minus strand of NW_022195444.1, from coordinate 805,898 downwards.
ATTTGGTAATCTATAATATATATATATATAATATATTTAGAGAGATTGATGAAGTTGAAGAAGGGATAGCTTGTCTCAGCTTGAAACTTAAAATTTCTTTGTTTTTTAGGCTAATAATAAAATTAAAGAATTAAAAAAGTGGGACAGTCCTGTGAGAGTGGATCCAGCTCATATATGAAATTAACTAACTCCACGCATCTAAATCTACTTCTTCATAATTCCAACAGGCAACAACGTTAAACTCTGTTTCCAGATTTTACTACCCTTTCACTTTAACTGTTTACCACCACCACCACCACCACCACCACTACCCTCCACTACCCTCTACAACAGAAACAAAAGTGTTTTCTGACAACATAAAAAATAAAAATACTAAATTAAATGTTTTTCCCCATCCCATCTCCCCAAAAACACACTTCTAAAAACATGCTGTTTTCAATTATTTTTTCTTTCCTAGGTTTATCACTTTAATGTCACTAGTACTCTGTTTAATTTTGGGAGGTCCAGTGTGAGGCCACCTAATTTTGACTCTTAATGCTTGACATTTATATATGATTGTTCATAGTTGCATTTGCATGGGTCGAAATCAAATCCTACATTAATAAAAGAGGGCTTTTTTTTCTATTTAATTTATGAAATAAATAATTACACAATACAATTGTCCTCTAAAAGGCTGAAGTGGTAGTCTCAAATCAAATCAAAACAAATTAATATTCTTTTATTTTTCAAAGCAAATGTTGCCATGGCACCAACCACTTTCTTTGTGGGTTGGTTTTGGTTTCCACTTTCAAGTCCCAAGATTGGCCACCCCCCCTTATTTCACATTTTAACACCTTTTTTTCATTTTTTTTGGAATAGGGTGTCCGGGTTAGCAACAGAGTATCCGGATCAATTTATGTGTGCTTCGATTAATACACACCTCAACTAATGGTATTCGAACTTAGGATTATACGTCTTAATCATACATCTCATCGTTCGTCCGACCACTTAAGTTAAGTGATCAAAATGTCAGTTTTTTAAATAAAACCTTTAAAAAGATTATTACAACTCTTATTTTCCCTAAAAAAGGGGAAAAATTAAAATTATTCAAGTGGGTATTTGATAAATCAAAGAAAAATAATGAATTTGATTAATTAATTAAAAAGTGAAGAAGGGGCAACATTGTTTACGGATTCCCCGTGACAAGGGAAGAGAGACCCAACAAACGGACCCTAAAGAGGATCCCGTCAAGTTACGTTAAAAAGCTCTTCTTTTAAGGCCGCGTTTGGTTGGTTTTGATGCAAACGCTTCATCAGTTTCCTTCTTTTTTTTTTTTTTTTTTTTACCTCTGTTAAATTCTTCTTTCTCACTCTGACCAAAGCCCTTTTATTGTTTTTGATATCCACCTCATCTACCCACTTCCCCCATTCGACACGTATCCTCTGGACGCCTCCATCAAAAGATAAGGTCTCTTTGGCTTATATTGTTTCTCAGTTTTAATTATTTCCCATTTATTATATTATTCCTTCCTTTCTTTTTTGGCTTTTCTATCTTGTACCCCCCCAACCCTAACCCTAACCCTCTCCTTTGATTTTTCTTCTCTTTTTTCTGTTGTCCTTTTCGTCTTCAAAGGTTAATAATTCAATTTAACCCTTTTATTAGTTAAATATTACACTTTCACCCCCTAAAATCCACTAGATGAATGGATTTTCGATAACACAAAAGAAGAAAACATTTTAAGCACTTTTGGGTATGAGAAAAAGTGAAGTGAGTATTCCCAAGATTATTTTTGACAAATTAATTATATCTAAATTTAAATTAATTAAAGTATGTAGTTGACGATGATGATGAACCCATATGTTTACATGAAGAATGTCACGTGATTTTCCATAAGTGGTATACTTAAAACTACTACTACTACACTTTGACATATACTTGCATGCTTCACTTTATAATCTAATTAATTTAATTAAAGATTCTAAACCATGCATTAAACAATTAATTGATTAATAAAAACATTTAATCTAATCTTTCCCCTGCAAAGTATATTCTCTTCACTTTTTCTTCTTCATCGTCTGTAAAACGCAGAGCCCAAGAAATAAAACGCCAAACTGTCACTGGAGCTTTGGCTGGCTTCCCAACAGATTTAAATCTTTAAAGTGAATGATTTTATAATAAATTGTTTATTGTTTAAGAGAAGTGGATATGCTTTTAAGGTAAAAAAAAAAAATTGGAATATTAATGCGACCAAACACGCGCGAATTATATTATCCCATTTTTAATTTATTAATTATTATTATTATTATTATTATTCATTTGCTTTTGTGGATTATGTGCTGCTTTAAAAACTTTGACACTTTCAACACCCAATCAAGATCTGCCACGTGGGATTTCATGGAAGTTGGAGAAAAAGTCCAACCAACTTTTGTTAACTTTATATTTCCACTCCCTTGTGCTTCTTGAATGATGAGTACCAGCATTCAAAGCTACAGTCACTTTTTCTTATTTTCTTGTATTATAATTTATAAATCATTTATTAAATTGGAATTTTTATTTTTTTATTTTATGGGTTTCTTCAAACCGACAACCCTTCAAACTTCAAATAAACCATCACTATCTCTATCTCATCACATGTTAATCTCTAGTGGTAGTTTCTTTCATGGAGGCCAATAATGGAACAACAATATAACACACACCATAAATATGAAAAATTCTTTTCTATATTTCAAACCCTAACTTTTGTGTCTAACCATAACAAGCCTATTCACTTTTTTTATATATCATCCCAAATTATTATTTTTATTTCAAATTGACCCACTTCCCCTACATTTCATTTCGAATTTCATTATATCACTACCATGACATGAAAACAAAAATAGTTTTCGGAATATTAAAAACACTTTCAAAATCTACTTTTATTATAACTTTTTGTTTGGTAGCCAAGTGAAGGCTATAGTCGAGATGATTATGGTCAATTGCATATATCATATGCCTTTTTTTTAAATCCTTTTTCGAATTTTTACAATTTTACGTGGTGTTAAAAGATTGACAACCACTAATTTTGGTCGGATGGTAAGATTTTAATCATTTGAATAACTTACTCAGAAGTTTTGTGTTTGAGTCTCATAAAATGATCATCTATCACATTTTTGTGTTTTACTTGATTCGTTAGGTTTGTAAGGCGTTCAATAGATTATAAGGATTAGTTAAGATGTACGTAAATTGACACGAACACTCTGATTAAAAAGAAAAAAAATCGACAATGAGATCTGATTTAATAATGAAACTCTCAACGACATGTTTAAGCTGTAATTGTTAGACTTTTAAAAACTTAGAATTTATATTATCATGATTTGATCAATATTTATTGAATGATTTTTTTTATTATGTATTTTAATATCTAAAATCTTATGGTAAGAATTATTTAAAACTTTTTTAAGGTATTAGAATTATGAGTAAACGGCATTTTCCCACCCAAGGTTTGGCGAATCTGCTAGTTCCCACCCCTGGTTTCATAAATTACAGATTCCCACCCTTAAATTAACACAGTTACTTTTCTCTCAAACTAACCCCCATATTTCAAATTTCTCTCAAATAACCCCCAGAGGAGATCCCCGCCAAGCAAAAAAATATGGCCTGATTTCGACACCATTGGACCTCCCCGACAACACCATCAGCATCCCCTTATCATCCTCACCAAAACCTCAAACTTTTTCACCTAATTACACCTCGGCGAGGTGCCGGAATTTGGCTAGAAAGGGGCGACAAAATGCGAAAACCTAAAGGACAGGTGGCGGCGATCGACAAGCAATTGCAGTCGGAGATGTTGGGGGTTTTGGTGGGGGGAAGCTGGTGATGCTATTGGTGGTTTTCGGTGCCGAGACTGACCAGAATTTGGATGAAACGCCGATTAACACTAAAAGCAAAGACCGACGATTGGAGGGTTCAATCAAGCGGGGGAGCTAAGGGGTTTTGATGTGAGGGTTGAGGAGATTGTAATTGTGGTGTCGGGAAGGGTCGATTGTGCCGGAAACTGGCCAGAATGGCCTGAAATTGCCAGTGAAGTGAATTTGAGAAGTGAAAGGTTATTTTAAAATTTTTTGGTGGGGTGAATTGGAGAAGTGAAGGGTTGTTTTGAAATTTTTATCTTTAAAATAACTATTTTACCTTTTTAACTGTTAGATTAAACATTTTTATGTTAATTTAAGGGTGGAAATTACAACTTATAAAACCACGGGCGGAGAGTGGTCAGATTTGCCAAACCTTGGGTGGGAAAATGTTGTTTACTCTTACAATTATTATTAAACTGTTCTATATAGAACCAAACATCCAGCTATAAAAAGGGGGACCCAGAAGACCCACTTTAAAAAGGTCCACATCATCAGACGGTGGAGAGAAAAGTGACGTGACGTGGTGGATGAGCTTCTAGCGGAAAGATCGGAGGGACACGTGGTGGTGTCTTGATATGGGAAGGTGGAGCCCGCAAAGGGGGGGATTAGAGTAGGGCCACGCGGTAAAGAAAAGAAAAGAGTTGATGATGAGAGTAGAGGGGGTGGGGTCCAGGTATGGCGTACGTGCGCGTCTCATACACATCCCCATCACCATAATACAAAAATTTAGAGTTGGTTTTTGTGTGATGGAAAAGAAAGTAGGTGCGGCTGAAGGTGAAAGCAGGCTGAGTAGGTTTAATCCAAACACCCTTTTTCTTTTTTCTTTTTTTAATTATTCAACTCTTTTGTTGAGTGCAAATCTCCCGTCTATTTGCTCATAAACTACACTTGGATTTCCATCTTTTCTTATCAACACCACAAGGGACTGTGATCACTGATGAATGTACACTAAACATTTATTACTTGTTAAATAATAATTTATCCATTCAATATTATTGACATTATATATACAAAATTAGTATCGTGTCATCAACACCTGTCTAAAAATTGATATGTATACTTTTTTTTATCTAAAACAACTATCATCTTAATAGTATCACATAACTTTTAAGATAAGTGATAAGATTAAGACAAAAAACTTATCACGTTATCTAAAAAAAATAATGTTATACTTACAAATAAATTTTATAAATATCTTCTTAAAAAATGATGTGACAAAAAATGAATGAAAGAGTGAAATAAAAAGTTAAACTTATTCTATTCACTATTCTATTCATTTTTTGCTATCTCATTTTATATGAAAATCTTTATACAATTTCTTTGTAATTATAGTATTATTGATCTAAAAATCTGAATTCATAAATAAATAAACTTTATTTTTCTCCTAAAATTTCGACATTGTATTTGTTGTGTTGTCAATCCCATAAGCGCTTATTGTCACTATATGTCATTCTATTTAGAGTTAACTTTATTTACAAGTTTGTCATTGTAACAGTGAATATATAGGGGTGTGCAAAAGAATTGGCCAGAACCAGTGGGTACTCAAGGCTTCGATTCCATTTTTTATCTGGAACTGACCCTCACAGGATAGGTTTTGGTTCTAGAAATCATGAACCAGTTGGTTTTTGTTCCACTCTTGTAGGAAATGGGAATCAAAACCAAGATCTGGGTACCCAAGTAGAAAGCAGGAACTAGGACTAAATTATAATTTTTGTAAACTACAGGGTGTGCATTTGTAATTTTTAGAGGGTTTATTTGACATTTTTTAAAAGTAAGGAGTAATTGAAATTAACCCAAGTACTCGGAACCGGAACCTATGTTTTAGGCTCTCGTTCCAGGTTTTGGTTCCTAGCTTCTAAGAGTAGGAACCAACCAGTTTCGGTTTCAATTCCTTTAAATTTGGACGGGTCCAAGTATGTAAGATGATTTTTCACCCAAATTAGGGATCTCTTCTTTTTTGACAAGCCACACTTGCACGTGAAAAAGAAAACAAACATAGAAATCAATAAAAAAAAAATAATGGAAGTAGGACTTGCACCTAACATTAAAACCATTTTAAAAATCACTCGTAGTTTATTTTTGTAGTTCATTCACTGATCCAACATCACATCGTAAATTTCATACAAACCTTTTATGTAGGTTTCATCACGAAATCTACGTATATCTCATTGGTTCAAATCAGTGCATCAATAGTATTTTAGATGAACGAATCGTTAGGTATAATATTTAAAAGCTAGATGCATGTTGGCATGATTCCAATATTGAAACCATAAAGCCACAACAAAAGTATACACATTGATGACCAAGACCCAAATATTAAACAATAAGATACAGATTCATATAATAAAAGTAGTTAAATTAAATAAAGGAATGAGCAAGCACATAGAAGAAAGACTCGAATCCATTTATTGGAAACATTAGTAGCACCAATTATTTAACGAAGATTAAAAAAAAAAAAAAAATGAGCACGTGGCAGAAACAAGTTGTGCTCCCTTTAAATTGATGTACGAAATTTTCTATCACAAGGAGAAGAAGAAGAAGAATTATTGAAGTGAGATGGTGATTTTGATTTGATTTGAATTGAATTTGAAGTAGCTGTCAAATTAAATAAAATCGGAAAAAGAAAGAAAGAGGGTACCCAATGTTGTACTAGTTGGAATTAGATCCAGATCTCGGGATTTAGTACTGATTGCCAGGCTTGCAAGCAAGGAGGTCCAGCCAATTTGATTGCATCTTCGATTGGATTTTTAGCTTTTACAACTGCTTCCAACACTTTTTTTTCTTCTGTTTAATACATTCCACCCCTTGAGGTTTTGTTGAGTAACAATTTACTCCATTTTGAGTAGGGGTGTTCAAAAAAATACAAAAACCGAATCGAACCGGAAATCGGTTAACCGAAAAAACGGTTTGGTTACAGTTTAAAAAATTTAAAAAACTGAATTTTTAGTTCGGTTACCGATTCGGGAAAAAATAAAAAGCAGTTAACTGAAACCGGTTTTTTGAACCGGTTATATATATATATATTTAATAAAAATAAAAATTATATATTAAATAAAATAATAATAATATATTTTATTATATATTAAATAAATAATAATAATACAATATATTATATATTAAATAAAAAATAATAATATTTTTAATGTATTGTTAGTAGTGGTCAATGGATATGTATGAATGTTTAATTTTTATTAGGATATGTATTATTTATATTTACAATTTAATTTAGGAAAAAATAAAAAAAAATAAGTTTTATAAAAAAAAGGGAAAACCGGTTAACCGCTTTAAAAAAAAGCGGTTAACTGGTTTTTCAATTAACCGAAAAACCAGTTTTTCCTCCAAACCGGTTCGGGAATTTTCCTGAACCAAAAAACCAGTTAACCAGTTCGGTTAATCGCTTTTGAGCACCCCTAATTTTCAGAGTGTTTTGTATCTAATTTAACTGGATAAGGGTAATATTTGTTATTCAATTGATGGAAATCGTAACGGAACGTTGATAATGAGGAATAAATTGTAATTCAATCTACCCATTGTGGTTGTTTAAAGTTTTGGTGTTTAATTTAACGGATCAAAGGTAGTATGTGTTAATTAGATAATAAAAAATTTAACTGAAGATTGGCAATAGGGGTTAAATAATCATTACACATGTTCCGTTAGGGTTTTGATGTTTAAGTTAACGGATAAAAGGTAACATATATTAGTCAGATAACAAAAGCTCTAAAGAGTACATTGACGAGAGGGGGTAACTTGATATCTCATCACATATTTGAAGGGAAATTTTAATGCGATGAAATACAAGGGGTAAATTACAGTAAAGTCCTTGTCTTTTTTTTTTAAATTATTTCACACAAGAAGGGCCAATGATTGTCTAAAGTCTCTTCGCTTGTTGTCCCCACGAGATGCAGTAGCTTTATTCTTGAAAAGAATTTCACTCTAAAATTTGGTTAACAGAAAGAAGCAGCTAATTGACAGCTTAATTGGATTGTGACAAGCTTTTGATGGCATAGAGCTTGAGGTGAGTCTGACTCCTCACTCAATAAGACTTTGTTGAATGAGAGGATTATCATTTCTTATAAACTAGTAGGCTTGAGCGTGCTTAGTCAGTGTGAGACTCTAACACTCCCCCTCACAGTCAAACTCATATGTTGGGTCATGCCTGTTATTAGAAGTAGTTGTCGGCTCTAACTCCTCACCCACTGGTCAAGCACTCAGCTCAATTGAACCTAGCTTTGATACCATGATAAAATTTGAGGTGGGTCTGACTCCTCACCCAATAAAGCCTTATTGAATGAAAGGATTATCCCCTCTTACAAACCAATAGGCTTGAGCATACCTAGTCGGTGTGGGACTCCAATAGAATCCTCCATAGAAGGATCACCAAAGAAGCCATGTAAAATGCTGCTCCTGCTCTAGTTATAAGCTACAACTTCGCATCTTCTCAAGATAGCATATCACCATAAGAAATTAACGAAGACCAGTATATATGTATATATATTTTTTTTGGGTCAAGTTGGCATCTAGGAACCATGTGATAACTGGGGATCAATGCCCTGTTCATGTGCCCAAACATCCCATTTGGGTGTCCTGAAATTTATTTCTTCACATGACATGTCTGTAGTCTATTTCTTCTTATTCACATAATCTAATACATTCCCCTGTGAAGATATTAGAGTTCAAAATTTGATGAGAGCTACGAATTTTGTTGTATGCAATGGCATTGGTGGGTGTAAATGCAGGGATAAAATGGGATGTTTATCTCCTTGCTTTTAGGCAAATATAAACAGTAGTAGCTTTTAATTCATATGGTGGCCATTGAAACACCTGATTTCAGCTTAAAGTTTCAAAAAGGGTAGGGAATTAGAAAAGTAACAAATGAAACCCTTTTTCTCTTTATCTTTGATATACACATAGTTTCATTAAAATTGGTAGCTACGCTAGGTTACAGATAATTAAGAAGAAATGCAGCAGAGTGGGTATTGGTAAATGGTAATGTCCTTGTGACAGCATATACTGCCATTATTGGGTTGGACTGCAAAGTCAACATCATCATTGGGTGGTGCTGCCTGCTTCCTCGTTTTTTGTGAACCCAAAAGACCTATTCTACAACTCCTACTACCAAATTGACATATTCTTTAAAAACTGCGTCAATCTTAATTGCCCTTATCGATGAAATGAAGAAAGTTCTTAAGAAAGTATGAAATAAGATTAGTATAAAAGAAAAAGGGTGAATTTTGGATAAATTACCAGGTCTCGTATGATCTGCAACTGACGTTGGGTTGTGTAGAAAGCTTCAAGTGACACATCATAGAATTAAGAATTCATTAGATCAGGGATTATGTGAAGCGGTTACATGGAATATATTTCACAGTTTCTCATGAATCTGTTGAGATTCTGGAGCCAGATTAATCCAAATTAGAGTTGGATTAGGGCATGGGTTTTCATAATTTGTATTTAAATAGAATATTTTCTTTAAGAATACAATTGAGAATAGGATTATAACTGTTTTAGGAATTAAAATAAAATTCGATTAGGATATAAGATTTGAGTCCTATTATGAATAATATCTCATGTATTACCTATAAAAAATGGGTAAGCTCTTAGAGTTAGATATCACAAATTGAATAGAAGGTAAAACCCCTAATTAGAGAGTAAGAACCATCAAATAGGGTTTAGTGAATTAGCCAAATTGTGAGACTTTAGAGTTCTTGTAATTATTTTCTTCTTCTTCGTATTTAAAATTCTGTAACGGCAAAATGGATGGAGCTCTCATAATGAGAGTGGATCAATAAATCTCATGTTTGTGTGTGTGATTATTTGTGGTCGTTTTAGGATTAAGATTTGTTCGTATCCAATTAAATCCTCCAAGAGAATCTTTGCCATATCAACATTAATGGTGATCTTGTTTTTCTCCATGAAACTAATCATTATGACATCGAGAAGTGCACACAAACAGAAGATGTGAGGTCAAGGTTGCAAGAAATTCAGGTCATCTCTATACATTGGACCGCACTCACATGCCTTTTAAAGAGCAGAAGAAAACAGAAAATGACCTTCCCGAGACCTTTGATCACGTACATGAAAAGCAACTGCTGAAAATTTTATTATATAATCAACCACAGAGCCTTTTTCTGTGATAAATGACTATTAGTGAAGATGTATCATGTTTGATTCGAATAATGAATACTCATGATGATAACAATGCCTTTGTACTGATAAGATGGATTAGATTCTCATTTTATTTCTGGAAAATGCATTCTGATTGAGAGCTCATGCAGTGTATTGCAGCTGCCGATTAATTGATTGCCAGAAATCCAATATGCACAATCTAGCTCCGCTTTATAGTGGACTAGATTGTGAAAAAGTTACAAAAGTGTGCTGCATGAAAACACATTCTGAAAGCATCTCCATGAATTGGTTTAGAGGGTTGAGCAGCAGTGGGGACGCAAATGTAGCAAGCAAGTTTGCGAAACCGAGCAACTTGCCGGAGTCCGGTAGGGCTGTCATCTTGTGCGGAGCAACCGAGCAAAGAAGATGTCACAAATCAAGATCAAGTAAAGTTCAAGTAAGCAGAAGGTTTGTCAGAAGTGTTAGTAAAGTTTCTGCAGAAATGCTTAAGTTGAATGAGTCTTCTGGGGCTTCATTGTGGTGAGTTTAGGCAGTCTCATCAGAAATTGCCTTCCACACTTACATGCATCCTTAAGTAGTTGTACTTTTTTAGGTTGTTTACAGAGTATGAAATTGACTAAGCCTGTTTAAAATAATTGGCACTGCTCAAAGCTCCTGAATTCAGGTGTACATTTCAGAGCTGAATTAGTAACTCTGTATCTGGTTCACTCTAGCCTACCCACCAAAATATACAAGTTCAAAAGCTAAATTTTAGTTTTAAAAAGAAACATATAATTTAATATCCTGTTGCCATTGAATAGTTAAAAACTATTCTGCTCTGATAGTTCTAAAGTCACCTATATATATTGCATTTGGTATGTAATTTCTAGCGTATTCGGACATAGGGCAAATATCATTTAGTTTAAGATTCTGAAAATAAAGAGTCGAATCGCACTAAAGTATATCTGGATTTACAGTTCACACCTTAAGCACTCCCTCTTAACTATTAAGTTAGTCCGCGAGTAGCATAAATTATTAACTTTTATATTTGATAATTGATAATATTAGATAACATCAGCAGCAGCTGTCAATTACTGAACCTATAACAATAACATATTTAATTTGTCAATTTCGGAAGGCAGAATCCTAAGTTTGGAGGCCTTCCAAGATGCTGAATGTCATTCTCACTATGCCTTTGAAGTCCAAATTCTCTTATATTCAAACCCCACATGATTGATTATTATAAGAGTTTAGAAAAATTAATGTCTCAATAAAATCTTCAATAAAATGTCAATACACCAACAAAACATTTCCATTAATTATTGCTTAAATAATTGTATGATGGATGGACCCTCTCCTTCGCCGTGATTTTTCATAAAAAAGTGTAAACTAGAAAGATTTAGTCAAACTCTAGGCGTGAATTCACAAACGCTGCTGACTCGACTACGTCATATTTTTAGAAAAAAAATAATAATTGGGCCTTGGGCTTCAACTTTGATCCAATAAAAGCCCATTTATTTTACCCAAATGGCTTATTGTAAAAGCCCATTAAACAGAAAAAGGTGGACGCAACGGGCACAAAGACGTGCACATGTCACGTTCATCATGAATTCAAATGGGGAAAAAATAGAGAGAGAAGAGAAAGTTCCATATATCCAACGGCACTTCCTTTACAACTAATACAAATTTGGAAACACTTCCCAAAAAAATTTTTCTCTTGTTTTTTAAATTCCGAAAACAAAACATATATACTAACTAAACTAAACTAACACGGTGAAACAACCATATTCCATTTAAATGGGTACGATCATATCATATTAGTATTAATGTATTATCTCATCGAACTCCGAAATTAAAGGTGTTTAGATAAGAATAATATCAATATTAATGTACCAATTCATCATAACTCCGAAATTAAACCTATTTGGATGAGAATAGTATTAGAATGAGTATTTTAGGAAGGTTTAGTATTACACTATTTTTTTTCCCACAATGGTCGTCTAATATTGAGTTTATAAATCGTTTAATAAATTAAAAAAAATTACCAAACACCCCAATTATAAAAGATAAAAAAAAGTCATGAAACGACTCGACTTAGTCATATAAAACTCACAAGAAATGAGAACAGTTCAAGGAAACAACCAAAACAAAAAATAAAAAAACCGAAAACAAAAACATGTTTTCAAACTACAGCTTCCACTAGGCTGTCTTATTATTACATCTTTCACTTACGCGTTTTCCTTCCAACACTCTACAAAAGCATTTTCAAACTCTCTCAAATCAAATCCCGGAAAACAAAAACTGAAATGAAACAGAAACAGAAGTCATGCTTTGAACTGGGTTATTCATTTAGTTATGTTTACGATGATACCCCTCGCGATCTGTCAAACCACACCAACGGCGGAGGCGCCAGCACCGGCGGCGGATTCGTGCAGCGGAGGTTTTGACATACACCTACACCGGCGGATCGAAGCTTCCGCCGGACAATCCGACTCACCAAGCGTACCGGTTCGAGTCAACTTAACGGTGTTGAATAACGGACTTGAAGAGCTCAAGTCTTGGAAAGCGTTCGTAGGATTTCAGCACGAGGAGTTGTTGGTTTCAGCTTCGAACGTGGTGTTGCTGGGGACTAGCTATCCAGCGAGTGTGGGGAACGGTACCGTTTTTACTGGGTACCCGAGACGGACTTGAAGACGGCGGTGGAGACGGCGGGTGATTTGACGCAGATGCAGGTGCAGGTTGAATGGTGGGGACGCAGTTTGGTGTAAATCGCCTGCTGTGCCTATGCCCAAGAATTAGTCTCGCTAATGATGGGTTTTTGTGCTCTCAAGCTACTATGCAAGGTAAAGATAGTTTTTTTATTTCTTTGTTCTGTTTTAGTGTGTTTGTTTTTTCTGCTTTGGATTTTTGGATGCGGCTATTTTAGGTTAGATTTTTTATGTGTTTTGGTTCATTCTTTACTTTCTATGATGATGATGTGGTGAGGGAGACTGATAAGGTAGGTGAAAACTATAATGCTGTAACAAGATCAATCTATTTGTTAGGAGAAACATTGAGAACCTGTCAAGAATGGTTTAACATTCGGTTATATCATCCCTATAATTGTGTGTCCACATAGTGTATCATATACTCATTGAAATTTTCTGGTCAAGTAAGAATGAGTTTAAGGGTTTGTTGCGGATGTAAATTGTTGACTTTGATTTTACTGTGTCCAAATTTTAAGGGATAGGTTGAAGACCTTGTTGAATTATTAAGAAGGTTATTATAGAGTATGTTATTTATTTCTGAAGATCTGGTTATGTTCTGTTTGTTAGCTGAGGGCTTGTTTGATGATCATAATATTTTACCTTTGGGACTAAGTATATTTGATCATAATTTGGAAAAACAATGACTTTTTCGTTTGTGTATATGGTCTTTGTGGTGCTTGATGAGCTCATGGTGGATTAATCAGGTACAAGTCAGATGCAAGCTTGTTGCACCAGAGATGTGAATGCTAAATCAAACATCACCGTTGATGATGATTCCACCTCGCCAAAATGGGGATCTTACAATCATGTATGATGTGATCAGGACATGACTCAAATTACTGGGCACAGGTTACAATTGCAACCACAACCCCCTTGGCCGTCTGTCTTGATAATTGGAAATTGAGCTGGACTGGATGCATGATGAATTTGTCTACACTATGAAGGGGCCTACCCATATGTGCGATTCATCGACTGTCTTTATGCCCTCAAGGTACATACTACAAGGAACTAGACTTTTCCACTGTATTAAATTGCGAAAGAGGCCAACCATAATTGACTCCCTCCAACGAAGGCCAATGACACAACCCTCGGCTGGTCCCTTTTGTTGCCGAAATGGTATCTCTTGCCGCCTTATGGACCCTAGCAAGTCAACTTCAGTTTCCAAATGCAGGTGTACAAAATGCACCAGATCTTAACCGATCCGAGCTTGTCCCACCTCAGAACTGGAAGATCAATGGCAGTTTCAACCCTAATTATCAATGTGGCCCTCCGGTGAGGGTGAGCCCTAGCCAATCCCTTGATGCAAGTGGTGTATCTAATAGAACCGCCTTTGCTAGCTGGCAGATTGTGTGCAATATTACAAGGCCAAAGGGGGCAAGCCCAAATGCTGCGTATCATTTCTGCATACTACAATGATTCTGTTGTCCCGTGCAAGACTTGTGCATGCGGATGTCCCAGTAATGTAGGGCGAACTTGTAGTACTACGGCTTCAGCTATTCTTCTTCCACCTGAGGCATTTTGGTTCCCTTTGAGAATCGAACTTCTCTGATAGAGCTTGGGCTGATCTTAAGCACCTGACGGTGCCAAATCCCATGCCCTGTGGAGATAATTGTGGGTCAGTATCAATTGGCATTATATACAGACTACACTGGTGGATGGACAGCAAGAATGACCCTCTTCAACTGGGATGAGACTGCTTTTCTGATTGGTTTGCTGCAGTGCAACTGGACAAGGAGCACCTGGTTTTGAAGCAGCATACTCATTCAATGGAACTGTCTTGGGTAGTGGAACAGTACCGTATTATTGCAAGGTCTTACAGGATTGAACTATCTTGTGCCAGAAACAGATGGAGCAAATCCAGAGAAGGATCCTAGGGTGCCTGGAAGCAACAGTCAGTGATCTCATTTAAAAGAAAAATACCCCTGGAATCAATGTGCCTGCTGAGAGGGTTTCCAACAAAAGTTTCTTCAATGGGGAGGAATGTTCACTTCCCTCAATTTTTCCAGCAAGCGACAGTAACAGGAAGGCCCAGTTTTTATCCTTTCTGTCCTTCTAGCAGTAGTGGTATTCTGTTGATGCAGCAGCAATAGCTGTCGGTGAGACAATATTTGGTGTTATAGCTGCGGCTGATTTTTTTTTCTTTCACTACTTCGATAATACATGCTCAGCGGGAGATTTGTGTTGCCAGATGACATGTATGCCGTGATTTTCATATCCGGGTATATCTTTCATCATTTGACTGATAGGCACGCTGTAGATCTGCACATATGAATGTGCAGGTGAATACAACTACACTGATAACAATACATATGAAACGATTGTAGAATTTCATGTGATGTGGACACTAATTGAACAGGATGCCATAGTTTGATTCTTTATGCTATGTCTCTTCATATTTTTGCCTTTCTAGGATGTGTGATGGTCATTTTATGTGTTCTCACATGGCTTTGTTACTAGAAAATGTGTTGACATTTATAATGTTCCATTAATGTTGTATTTATAGTCTTTGAACTTCTTTATTCTGAAACAGCTGAATGACATAACTATAAATTGGTTTATCAAAACTCATCAGAGAATATTGGATTTATCAAAACTCATCAGAGACTCTTTATGCTTTTGAGTATAGAAGTTTAACCGGTACTAAAGTCTAAAAATCAACATTCTTCACAAAATTTTGTGCAATTTATGTGCAATATAACATCTCTGATTCAATCTAAGCTGGTTTTCAGCGGAAAGATTACAGAATTAAAATGGATTTCGAGAGTTCAAGCAAAACATGTGGTCAGAGTAATATTGCATATCTATATAAGCAACACTTCTCTTTCAGAGTATTAACACGAGAGAAAGAAGCCAAAGTAATATATAGATAACAAATAGAATCTCTTCAACTTTCAAGTACAAGAAAACAACCCGAAAATATAAAAAAGAGAGAATACCCAGACTTTTGTTGAGCAATCAAATGGAATATGTACAGCAAATTAGTTGCTTAAATGAGGAAAAAGAAGAAAAAGGAAATACAAAGATAGCATGGGATAACTGAAAATGAAAAAGCAGCCAAATTTTTTTAAGTGTTATTAATGTTAGATAGGCTCCTACAAGTCTGCAGAATGTCTAAAGACAATGGTTGCCGTGACTCGAGGGTGGCCCTCAAAACCAACGGAACCATCACAAATCCCCTAAAATTAGTTGTCTTGCTAGATTTGCTACCAAAAACAGTCAAAATTTTGCATGATGCCTGCATATCTGCACCGGTATTTCAATGCTTCACAATTATCTTCCAACACAATTGATCGCAATCCAATCATACATTGGTCTGATCTTTATGTCCAAATGAAAACAGCACAACATGAGAGTCGCAAGGAAGACAACTGCTACATGAAATCGTACAATGCTTTTTCTTTCTCTATCTACTGACTGCAGACGTGATTTTACAATAAGTTGTGTAATGGCTAATATGTACATCAAATACTGCAATCATGAAGAGAACTGGTGAATGAACCACACGACTAAAGGGAATATTATCCAGGGAATAACCATCAAACTCAAAGTCATTTTCAGCCGGGTCAATGCCATCCTGCTGTTAGAATCAGAAGAAAAAATAGTATGAATGATTAAAATCTCAAGTTAATCAAAATCCATATGCAAGTGTTATAAAGATAGCAAAAGAATATAGACTAAAGTAAACCTGTTTCAAAAATGCACTCATGAGATCCCCCTGACCGTAGTGTTGAGGAAAGAGAGTAGGCGGACAGCTTGTATCAGGAACTCTTTCGGTCTTAACTCGCATCGAATTGTCAACAAGAAGGTGTGTTGAGATGTTGACCAAATTTGCGAATTCCCATGCTCAGTAGCTTCCCCAACTGAGAACATTGCCTTGCTTATTGGTGGTGCATTACTGTTCTGCCCACTCCTTTGGCTAGAAGAATATCCTTGATTAATTAAGACTGAAGGTGTGGACATCGACACCGCTTGGCATAGAGTTGAATGTTGTGAGGCATCAAAGGTAAGCCTACATTCGCAACTCCCAACTATGGGTTTGTGCTGTTGCAAATCATTAAAGATATCATAACTGGACATAAATTCTACTGACCTTTTATATCTGAGTTAACATCTTCCTGAAATGGCCCTTTAGGTGTGAGAGTTGATATTCCTGGTGTAGTTCCCAGAGGGAAACTATTCCCTGGCAATTCTGGTGTGTGGTTCAGAGGGAAATTAACATTGAAGATGTTTGTGACACGGTTTATAGCCTGTTCCTCTGCCATTTTCACCAACCCCATTTCTTGTCAGACCCCACTAGCAATCCATTCGATAATACAGGTTGCCCCATTGATGTTGGAAGCCTGGAACTTGACCTCCAGCAGTTTCATTTATTATCTGCCCTCTTGATTGTGGTTGAGCCATCTGCATCATTAAAGAGTTGCTCTGGCCACTCTGGGCTCCATGCACACTGACTTGCATGTTCATGCCCCCAAGGGATGTGCAGAATGGTGAAGATTGACAAGTTGCTTTGCCTCCATTGTTGTTGGAATTCCATGTAGTAAGTTCATTTGTTTACCACTGCTCATATGTTGTGGTTGCCCCTCCCCAATCTTAATTTGGATTATCAAAGCTAAAAATGTTCCTTTGATCAACAAGGGGCATCGGTACACCAGACTTTGCAGATGACGGCCAAGTCCCGCAGCCTGAAGTGTGGCAAACTTTGTGCAGGAGTTGACCAGTGGCAGCAAGTGTTTGAAGGTCATCCATTAATTGAAGAAAGGGTCATAAGGTGGTTCTTGGGGACTCATAATGAGTTACCCTGGTGCTGCGAAACACCACTTAGTTTCTTAGATACAAGCGATTTCTGTACCACAATGCAAACAGTTGAATAGTCAGTTTGCTGAGGTAAGAAAGAAATCCAGAGAGATAAATATTACATAACATGGGTTGGCACACAAGAAAAACACACACACAAAAAAAAAAAAAAAAAAAAAAAAAATTATCTTGAAAATTTGTATCCTACGAACCTGAAGGTGGCTAGCAACATTTTCTCTAGTAAGCCAGGGACATTCATCAACTCCAAAATTTTCTTAGGAACCGCCTCTGTAGTATCACCAAATGCAAAACATAAGTCAAGGGACATTTTGCAACAGGTTAAGGATATGGACAAGTCAAATAGGGAGACATCGTACATTTTTCTCTAAATTCATCTAGAAATAAATAAATATTAATAAAAATGAAAACAAGTAAAGCATCTTTAAGGCTTAATCCATAATCCCACGGGTGACAATTTCAGCTAGAACTCAGAAGTGTTCACCAATGAACAAAATGAGAGATAGAGAAATTGCAATGAAACTAAACACAGATTACTTTTCATCCCAACTGAAGAGTTTTCAGCAATATTTAAGAGAAGAGACACATCTAAACTGTTTTCATTCCTTGTAGGTAGGATATAACAATAGGCAGCTAAAAAGCATCAACAGGTAAAAAGATTCATACTGTCAAGCCTAGCTGATTACAGCAGCCACAAACTGTTGATGGAGCTCAACTGACCAAACTACTCGTGGCTTCTTTAATGTGGATGTATATCCCTCTCCTCTGCTTCTTCTTCCTCATCTTCCTCCTCTTTCTCCAACTTCCCATTTGCTGAGGAAGAGTAATCTGGCTCTTCAGATGGTTTTGGTGTGCCGATCTCCTCCTTCTTCCACACTTCCTGATTGCTCTATATCCTTCAACTCATTCCTCCTCTTCCTAACTACATGCTGCCATATGTTCTTCAGTGCCTCAATTCGAACAGGTTTGATTAGATAATCACAGCCCATGAGTACCACCTTTCATTACAACGTGTTTGCTATCATCCGCAGACATCACTGTACAATTACACAAATTGCACGCAAGTTAGTTCAAACTAGTTCAATTCAAAGATCTGAAATCATGTAAACATATCGAGATAGGAGTGCCACTGATAACAGGCAGGTCCATCTCCAGCCCAACGTGCTCAAGGAGTTTGAATCCATCCATATCAGGCATGTGGACATCACTGATAACAATATCATACCCATTTCTGTTCTTCCTAAGCAGGTTCAACGCATATTCTGCTCGATGCATTTTGTCACTGGAAAACCCACATAAACTAAATCATCACTCATCAAATTAAAGAGCTCTACGCCCAAGTACATCTAAACAAAACAGAGTCACAAGAAAATGAATCCCTTTCTGCATATATGCGCAAACTAGAACAGTCAGTGATCTCTAAAACAAAGCAGAATCATACAAAACCATAAGAAAAGTGCACAAAACGTGGTAAGTTAAACCAAGTCACAAGCTTCAGCATAAACCATGATTTGGTTCAGACCGATAATATGGCTCAAGTATTCCAGATTTGATAAGATTCTGAAACAAACCCACAAACAAAATCATAACATACACAAGAAAAACATAAGAATGATCATACACAAGTCACATACATGCTTGACACACCCAAAATGAAAACAAAAACACCTCTAACAACACAAAAAGAAGAAAATTATAAATAAACCCACGGAAGAAGCACACTAGAATTCAAAAGAAAAAAAAAAAGCTGAATAATACCTTCATAAAGGCAAGTCCTAAGCATCTTCTCCAAGATCCTGAGACAGGTAGGATCATCATCACACAAGTACCCTAAGACCTGCCGGAAACTGATCGGAAACAACACTAGAACTGGCGGTAGACATGGATCCTTTGTCGTTACTGAGATTCATAGCTCAAAAATTTTGAGACTTTGGATACAGAAAACAAGAAACAAAGAAGTGATACGCAAAAGCAAAAGCCCAAAAACTAAAGGTAGAGAATTTACATGCTTGAAGTTCAACTTGACATGGAAGCAAAAAGGAGTGATTGTGATGTAGCAGTTCAAATTCAAAGAACCCAGTTGAGATACGCAAAGATTGAGAGAAAGAAGAGAGATTTTGGCACAATAATTAAAATTTATTAATAAAAGGGAAAATTGGTAATCTATATATAAATATATATATATAATATAATTTAGAGAGATTGATGAAGTTGAAAAGGGATAGCTTGTCTCAGCTTGAAACTAAAATTTCTTTGTTTTTTAGGCCAATAATAAAATTAAAGAATAAAAAAGTGGGACAGTCCTGTAAGAGTGGATCCAGCTCATATATGAAGTTAACTAACTCCACGCATCTAAATCTACTTCTTCTTCATAACTCCAACAGGCAACAACGTTAACTCTGTTTCAGATTTACTACCCTTTCACTTTAACTGTTTACCCACCACCACCACCACCACTACCCTCCACTACCCTCTACAACAGAAAACAAAAGTGTTTCTGACAACATAAAAAATAAAAATACTAAATTAAATGTTTTTCCCATCCATCTCCCCAAAAAACACTTCTAAAAACACTGTTTTCAATTATTTTTTCTTTCCTAGGTTTATCACTTTAATGTAACTAGTACTCTGTAATTTTGGGAGGTCCAGTGTGAGGCCACTAATTTTGACTCTTAATGCTTGACATTATATATGATATGTTATAGTTGCATTTGCATGGGTCGAAATCAAATCCTACATTAATAAAAAAGGGCATTTTTTCCATTTAATTAAGAAATAAATAATTACACAATACAATTGTCCTAAAAAGGCTGAAGTGGTAGTCTCAAATCAAATCAAACAAATTAATATTCTTTTATTTTTCAAAGCAAATGTTGCCATGGCACCAACCACTTCCTTTGTGGGTTGGTTTTGGTTTTCACTTTCAAGTCCCAAGATTGGCCACCCCACTATTTCACATGTTAACACTTTTTTTTTTTTTTTTTTTTGGAATAGGGTGTTCGAGTTAGCAATTGGGTGTTGGATCAGTTTATGTGTACTTCAACTAATACACACACTCAACTAATGGTATTCGAATTGAGATTGTACGCCTTAACCACATATTTATTGTTCATCCTACCACTAAGTTATCAAAACATGGTTCCTTAAATAAAACCTTTAAAAAAATTATTACAACTCTTATTTTCCTAAGAAAGGGGAAAAATTAAAATTATTCAAGTGGGTATTTGATAAATCAAAGAAAAATAATGAATTTGATTAATTAATTAAAAAGTGAAGAAGGGGCAACATTGTTACGGATCCCCGTGACGAGGGAAGAGAGACCAACAAACGGACCCTAAAGAGGATCCCGTCAAGTTACGTTAAAAGGCTCTTCTTTTAAGGCCGCGTTTGGTTGGTTTTGATGCAAACGCTTCATCAGTTTTTTTTTTTTTTTTTTTTTTTACCTCTGTTAAATTCTTCTTTCTCACTCTGACCAAAGCCCTTTTATTGTTTTGATATCCACCTCTATCTACCCACTTCCCCATTCGACACGTATCCTCTGTACGCCTCCATCAAAAGATAAGTCTGTTGGCTTATATTGTTTCTCAGTTTTAATTATTTCCCATTTATATTCCCCTTTCTTTTTGGCTTTACCATCTTGTACCCCCTAACCAGTAACCCTAGCCCTCTCCTTTGATTTTTCTTCTCTTTTTTGGTGTCCTTTTTGTCTTCAAAGGTAATTTAACCTTTTATTAGTTAAATATTACACTTTCACCCCTAAAATCCACTAGATGAATGGATTTTCTATAACACAAAAGAAGAAAACATTTTAAGCACTTTTGGGTATGAGAAAAAGTGAAGTAAGTATTCCCAAGATTATTTTGACAATTAATTATATCTAAATTTAAATTAATTAAATATGTAGTTGACGATGATGATGAACCCATATGTTTACAGAAGAATGTCACGTGATTTTCCAAAGTGGTATACTTAAAACTACTACTACTACACTTTGACATTACTTGCATGCTTCACTTTAATCTAATTAATTTAATTAAAGATTCTAAACCATGCATTAACAATAATTGATTATAAAAACATAATCTAATCTTTCCCTGCAAAGTATATTCTCTTCACTTTTTTCTTCTTCATCGTCTGTAAAACGCAGAGCCCAAGAAATAAAAGCCAAACTGTCACTGGAGCTTTGGCTGGCTTCCAACAGATTTAAATCTTAAAGTGAATGATTTTAAATAATTTATTGTTTTTTTTTAGCTTTTGATGAAGAGAAGGGATATGCTTTTAAGGTAAAAAAAATTGGAATATTTATGCGACAAACACGCGCGAATTATATTATCCATTTTTAATTTATTAATTATATTATTATTATTCATTTGCTTTGTGGATTAGTGGTGCTTTAAAAACTTTGACACTTTCAAACCCAATCAAGATCTGCACGTGGGTTTTCATGGAAGTGGAGAAAAGTCCAACCAACTTTTGTTAACTTTATATTCCACTCCCTTGTGCTTCTGAATGATGAGTACCGGCATTCAAAGCTACAGTCACTTTTCTTATTTTATGTATTATAATTTATAAATCATTTATTAATTGGAATTTTTTATTTTATTTATGGGTTTCTTCAAACCGACAACTCTTCAAACTTCAAATAAACCATCACTATCCTATCTATCACATGTTAATCTCTAGTGGTAGTTTCTTTCATGGAGACCAATAATGTAACACACACCCATAAATATGAAAATTCTTTTCGATATTTCAAACCCTAATTTTGTGTCTAACCATAACACAGCTTATTCACTTTTTTTATACGTCACCCCAAATATTAATTTATTTCAAATTGACCCACTTCCCCTACATTTCATTTCGATTTCATTATACACTACCATGACATGAAAACAAAAATAGGTTTCGAATATAAAAACACCTTCAAAAGCTACTTATTCTAACTTTTGTTTTGGTAGCCAAGTGAAGGCTATAGCCGATGATTATGGTCAATTGCATATATCATATGCCTTTTTTTAATCCTTTTTCGAATTTTTACAATTTTATGTGGCGTTAAAAGATTAACAACAACTAATTTTGGTCGGATGAAAAGACTTTAATCATTTAAATACTTACTCAAAGTTTTGTGTTAAGTCTCATAAATGATCATCTATCACATTTTTGTGTTTTACTTGATTCGTTGGTTGTAAAGCGTTCAATCGATTTTGAGGATTAGTTTAGTATACGTAAATTGACACGAACGCTTTGATTAAAAAGAAAAAACCAACAATGAGATGATTTAAATGAAACTCTCAACGACATGTTTAAGCTGTAATTGTTAGACTTTTAAAACTTAGAATTTATATTATCATGATTTGATCAATATTATTGAATGATTTTTATTATGTATTTAATATCTAAAATCTTATGGTAAGAATTATTAAAACTTTTTAAGGTATTAGAATTATGAGTAAACGGCATTTCCCACCCAAGGTTTGGCGAATCTGCTAGTTCCCACCCCCGGTTTCATAAATTACAGATTCCCACCCTTAAATTAACACAGTTACTTTTCTCTCAAACTAACCCCATATTTCAAATTTCTCTCAAATAACCCCGAGGAGATCCCCGCCAAGCAAAAAAATATGGCCTGATTTCGACACCATTGGACCTCCCCGACAACACCATCAGCATCCCCTTATCATCTCACCAAAACCTCAAACTTTTTACCTAATTACACCTCGGCGAGGTGCCGGAATTGGCTAGAAAGGGGCGACAAATGCGAAAACCTAAAGGACAGGTGGCGGCGATCGACAAGCAATTGCAGTCGGAGATGTTGGGGGTTTTGGTGGGGGGAAGCTGGTGATGCTATTGGTGGTTTTCGGTGCGAGACTGACCAGAATTTGGATGAAACGCCGATTAACACTAAAAGCCAAAGACCGACGATTGGAGGGTTCAATCAGCGGGGGAGCTAAGGGGTTTTGATGTGAGGGTTGAGAGAGATTGTAATTGTGGTGTCGGGAAGGGTCGATTGTGCCGGAAACTGGCCAGAATGGCCTGAAATTGCCAGTGAAGTGAATTGAGAAGGGAAAGGTTATTTTAAAATTTTGTGTGGGGTGAATTGGAGAAGTGAAGGTTGTTTTGAAATTTTTATCTTTAAAATAACTATTTACCTTTTTAACTGTTAGATTAAACATTTTATGTTAATTTAAGGGTGGAAATTAAACTTATAAAACCACGCGGGCGAGAGAGTGGTCAGATTGCCAAACCTTGGGGGGAAAATGTTGTTACTCTTACAATTATTATTAACTGTTCTATATAGAACCAAACATCCAGCTATAAAAAGGGGGACCAGAAGACCCACTTTAAAAAGGTCCACATCATCAGACGGTGGAGAGAAAAGTGACGTGACGTGGTGGATGAGCTTCTAGCGGAAAGATCGGAGGGACACGTGGTGGTGTCTGATATGGGAAGGGGAGCCCGCAAAGGGGGGGATTAGAGTAGGGCCACGCGGTAAAGAAAAGAAAGAGTTGATGATGAGAGTAGAGGGGGTGGGGTCCAGGTTGGCGTACGTGCGCGTCTCATACACATCCATCACCATAATACAAATTTAGAGTTGGTTTGTGTGATGAAAAGAAAGTAGGTGCGGCTGAAGGTGAAAGAGGCTGAGTATTTAATCCAAACACCTTTTTCTTTTTTTCTTTTTTAATATTCAACTCTTTTGTTGAGTGCAAATCTCCCGTCTATTGCTCATAAACTACACTTGGATTTCCATCTTTTCTATCAACACCACAAGGGACTGTGATCACGATGAATGTACACTAAACATTTATTACTTGTTAAATAATAATTTATCCATTCAATTATTGACATTATTATACAAAATTAGTATCGTGTCATCAACACCTGTCTAAAAATTGTAGTATACTTTTTTTTATCTAAAACAACTATCATTAATAGTATACATAACTTTTAAGATAAGTGATAAGATTAAGACAAAAAACTTATCACGTTATCTAAAAAAATAATGTTATACTCAAAATAAATTTTATAATATCTTCTTAAAAAATGATGTGACAAAAAATGAATGAAAGAGTGAAATAAAAAGTTAAACTTATTCTATTCACTATTCTATCATTTTTTGCTATCTCATTTTATATGAAATCTTTATACAATTTCTTTGAATTATAGTATTATTGATCTAAAAATCTGATTCATAAATAATAAACTTATTTTTCTCCTAAAATTTCGACATTGTATTTGTTGTGTTGTCAATCCCATAAGCGCTTATTGTCCATATATGTTATTCTATTTAGAGTTAACTTTATTTACAAGTTTGTCATTGTAACAGTGAATATATAGGGGTGTGCAAAAGAATTGGCCAGAACCAGTGGGTACTCAAGGCTCGATTCCATTTTTTATCTGGAACGACCCTCACAGGATAGGTTTTGGTTATGAAATCATGAACCAGTGGTTTTTGTTCCACTCTTGTAGGAAATGGGAATCAAAACCAAGATCTGGGTACCCAAGTAGAAAGCAGGAACTAGGACTAATTATATTTTTGTAAACTACAGGGTGTGCATTTGTAATTTTAGAGGGTTTATTTGACATTTTTTAAAAGTAGGGTAATTGAAATTAACCAAGTACTCGGAACCGGAACCTATGTTTTAGGTCTCGTTCCAGGTTTGGTTCCTAGCTTCTAAGAGTAGGAACCAACCAGTTTCGGTTTCAATTCCTTTAAATTTGGACGGGTCAAGTATGTAAGATGATTTTTCACCCAAATTAGGGATCTCTTTCTTTTTTGACAAGCCACACTTGCACGTGAAAAAGAAACAAACATAGAAATCAATAAAAAAAAAATAAGGAAGTAGGACTTGCACCTAACATTAAAACCATTTTAAAATCACTCGTAGTTTATTTTTGTAGTTCATTCAATGATCAACATCACACTCGTAAATTTCATCAAACCTTTTATGTGTTTCATCACGAAATCTACGTATATCTCATTGGTTCAAATCAGTGCATCAATAGTATTTTGAGAACGAATCGTTAGGTATAATATTTAAAAGCTAGATGCATGTTGGCATGATTCCAATATTGAAACCATAAAGGCACAACAAAAGTATACACATTGAGACCAAGACCCAAATATTAAACAATAAGATACAGATTCATATAATAAAAGTAGTTAAATTAAATAAAGGAATGAGCAAGCACATAGAAGAAAGACTCGAATCCATTTATTGGAAACATAGTAGCACCAATTATTTAACGAAGATTAAAAAAAAAAAAAAAAAAAAAAAAAAATAAGCACGTGGCAGAAACAGTTGTGCTCCCTTTAAATTGATGTACGAAATTTCTATCACAAGGAGAAGAAGAAGAAGAATTATTGAAGTGAGATGGTGATTTTGATTGATTTTGAATTGAATTTGAAGTAGCTGTCAAATAAATAAAATCGGGAAAAAGATGGGAAAAGGTCGTTTACTCTTTGTGCAAAAGTTTAGTTTCCATTACCATCGGCAATGGTGAACACTGGATAGTAAATTTTGTAATAATAAAGAAAAAGATATGCACAGTCCAAGACAAATGAAATGAGATGACCGTCCAAAGGACCTTTCCAGGCTGGTTCGGTGGTGCTACTCTTTTTGCTCTATGTCACAACAATCCTCTATTGCCGCGGCCCGCGGGTTCCACCATGCTTTCTCTCAATTATAGCTTTGCCAATTGTCAAATGCCTTGTGTTATCCCTAACAAGTCTCTAAAATTGGCATCTATTGAGTTGGCCGTTTCCTCCAAATTCTATCATGCGATCCATTGAAACCCTTTTATTCCAGCTTCTTGTTCTTCACCTTTTCCTGTACAATAATGCATAAATTTGTGTGGTGGGAAATTTTATTTGAATTATAAAAATGATGCATACATTAGCAACATATATTTCTTTATATTAAGAACCTATTTAAAGAGTTTAATTAGATGTTAAGAGTCTTCAAGTGATCGTTGCTTGAGAAAGGATGTTTGAAAAAGTTTATAATAGTCATTAAACAGTATAATTTAGTTAGGTGGGTTTGAGTATCAGCTCTTTCACATTCAAAATCAGTAAAGGTGAACTGATATTGAATAAGAAATGTAAAGAATCTTCAACTTTACTCATTCTTTTTCTTCCTTTAACTTTTCTGGTTTTTTAAGGGAGCTTCTGCACTTTAATTACATCTATGATATAACCTTTTATAACTTCTTTTTAAGCATGATTGCATTTGCCTGCTAATCATCTCCTTTTTCTTTCCCTTTAATCTACCTTTCTCTCTAGATCCCCAAAACTAATTACAAAACTTCACAGGTTGAACAGCACCAAATTAACGGCCAATTGTTGTGCTATGATGAAATATATCAAATCATGCTCTGTAATTTTCTGGTTTGATAACACATTGAAGCTGACTCTTCTTAAATGGACATAAAGGATCTGAAAATTCTCAGAGGAATCAGAACTTCACAAATCCTGTAGTTTTCATAGAAATGAGACATACCCAGATGACAAATTCTCATCCTTTTTGTTAAACAATTAGCCATAAGGTAAAAATTTTGAAAAGGAAAGAGATTGAGATAGAAAAGCATTGTAGCTTTAAGAGTAGGCAGGAACTAGTCATGAAATAATGGGAAATTATTGAAATGGTGGTTTATGAGATGTGATGGTTGGTGAACGGTGACTAATCTAGTCCGAACCACCGACGCTGTATCACTAAAATGACAAACTAATATGAGAAAAAGTTTCATGGGGGTTGGACCATCCAATTAATTGGTTCATAGATTATGACATTTGGTGCATAAATAGGCAAATGTTGACACCAAAAAGCAGGCTAATAATGTAATCAGTTCAATATGTGACCCCTAACCTATGAAATGAGACAAGGCCCTTGTCTGGTATAGCGAGGAGAAACTTGCCAATATTCCGGGCCCCCTTTTTGATCCGGTGAAGAGAATTTTCTAGTGCACTTTTGTTATGCCTAAAAAGTAGGGCTGACATAGAGCTTTGTCAGTGTAAGCGGTCAGAGTTTAGGTAAGTTCTACAGCCATTCAGACGCAGTCACGTCACACGCTGATGCAAGCAGCATGCTCCTGCCAGTGCAGTAGGTGTGCGCCAGGCTGGTGAAAGGCTGGAGGTGATCCACGTGTCCAATCCCTGCAAGAATCGAGTAAATCACTCGAGCAGGTGAACAACGGGATGCATGGAAAGATTTGCACGGCAATCTGACTCACTCCCTGATTTAGTAATCATTACTTTAACTCATCCCACTATAAATAGAGGGTTGCTCTCCCGTTTGTAGTGTTAGCTAATTTTTCTCTGGAATATCATATATATACTCTTTCTCTCTCTCTTGTAATCTCTTATAAGTCAGTTCGCTAAACGCGACCTGGCCTTATATATTAATACGATACTAGTGGACGTCGGGTTCGCTTACTTAAGAATCCGAACCACTTTAAACACTGTTCTTCATCTTCTATTCAGTTCAATGCCCTCGTACACGTATGTCTTCTGAGTCAGCTCAGTATTTCTCACATGCGTTTAGTTGGTGTTAAAATAACGTATCAACAACTTTATTCTCATCCCACATGCCATCTATAGCCACTGACTTTGGTTTATGTAATCCTTAGAAAAATTACCTCTGATAATTTTTCTTTTTAATGTTCTCTGAGTCTTTAATGAGCAACAGTCAATGTAGTGGTTATTCTGCTGGTATTAAACCATTAATGTCTTTGTCGAAGGAGAGGTTAAGTTTGTACTCAACTGCTGCCATTGAATCAGACAAAGGTTTTTGTGTTGTTTTTAATTGTTTTAGCCTAAATTTAGAGGTCAAATTGGTGGAATATCTGTGTCAGGTCAACATCTGCTCTCCTTTGAAATGATCTTAACTACCCTTATCAATAAAATTGACATATTCGTTAACAACTGCGTCAATCTTAATTGCCCTTATGGATGTAATGAAGAAAAGTTCTTAAGAAAGTATGAAATACAGATTAGTAAAAAGAAATAACGGTGAATTTTGATAAAATTACAGGTGTCGTATGATTCTGCAACTGAAGTTGGGTTGTTGTAGAAAGCTTCAAGTGACACAAGTCACAGCAAATTAAGAATCTCCTTAGATCAGGTGAATTATGTGGAAGCGGTTACATGATAAATACTTTCACAGTTTCTCATGAATCTGTTGAGGTTGTAGAGACAAATTCAATCCAAATTAGAGTTGGATTATAATATGGTTTTTCTAATTTGTATTTAAGTAGAATTGTTTTCTTTTAAGAATACAATTTGGAATAAGATTATAATTGTATTAAGAATTAAAATAAAATTCCTATTAATATCTCATGTATTACCTATAAAAAGGAGTTAAGTCTTAGAGTTAGATATCACAAATTGAATATAAGGTAAAGTCACAGTGAGAGCCACCAAATAGGGTTTAGTGAATGAGCCAATTTGTGAGGCTTGAGAGATTCTTGTAATTTCTTTTCTTCTTCTTTATAGTAAAATTCCGTAGCGGTAAAGTAGAAGTAGCTCTCATACGGAGAGTGAACCATTATAAATCTTGTGTTTGTGTGTATGATTATTTTGTGTCATTTGTTCGCACTATGTTTCACTTTCAGGGATTTAGGATTTGTTAATGTTGACGCTCGATTTTGGACGCCAACGACTCGCACGTGGGAAACGCTGAGCTGACTCATGAGACATACGTGAATGGATCCATAAGATTTGAATATGGAGTTGAAATTATATATGTTGCAGAAAACATAAATAAAAGATTGGCAAGAGGGGTTTTTATAGTGGTCTGGATGCTCAATAAGCGACTTCTATATCTACTGTTATTTTATTGATCTCTGACTATTTCTATGATTTTGTCCGTAAGGCATACAAAGATGAAGAAATACAGTGTTACAGAGAGAGAATGAAATGAAGCTTAAATCTCAGTCCAGCCTCCTTCTTCGGGAAGAAGAGTACCCATTTATATACCTAAACACTCAATGTAATGAGTGTTTTGTAAGTTACCTTGACACATAGAAGACTCTTGTCCATTCATTTCTCGAAATAAGATAGAGAGTTGGTGTGAATATCTTTGAGAAGATATGGACTTGACATTACATTTATTAGGTTGACATAAGCGTGACTTTTGAGGCATATCAGTTGCAATAACACTACGGACACCGAAATATTAGCACCGAATTTCTGTACCGGCCTACGTGTGATGCGTCTTTTCATTTTTTTACAATTTTTTTCTAATGAACGACCGTCCATCAAATTTGGACGGCCGTTCACTCATATGGACGCCCGTCCATATTATATGGACGGGCATCCATATTTGAGGGGCGGGCGTCCATATAATATGGACGCCCGTCCCTATTAAAATAAAATTAAAAAATTTGTAAAACTTTGGGGACGGCCGTCCATAAATTATGGACGGCCGTCCCTTACGTTTGGACGGGCGTCCATTAGGAATGGACGCCCGTCCATACTAAAAAAAAAAAAAAAATTGTTTGGACGGGCGTCCATTCCTAATGGACGCCCGTCCATTATTTTGGTTTCTACAAATTAAAGAAAAACTTTGGACGATGCCTTCTCTGATTCCAGTTGCAACTCAACCCTTCTCAACCTCCATGCTGCTTCCTTCTTCTGTGCTGCCCAAGCACGATGCCCTTCTTCCAACTCTCTGCAGCAGTCTACCAGCTCAGATACCAAACATGCTTTGAAATCTCCATGGCTGAAATAGCACGGATTCTTCAGCGCCATGATCAAGTTGCACAAAAAATAGCAAAACCAGTAATGTCTTATTTATGTGTGTCTCTGTGAACGTCTGGAAGAAAGAGAGAGAGAGAGACCTCCTTGACTAAATCCACATACAAACACATTTTTTGGATCTGTTCCAGCAGCTACTTCCTTGTTTATCATTGCATGCACATTCTGAACTCAATGAATATCTGAACAAATTATCAATATCCAATAGAGGATCAGACACTAGTCACGTTAAAGCTCTCTCCTCTAAGAAATTTCTAAGCATCTGCATGGGATAATATTATATATAAATTAAATCCAAAATAAAAAAATGGAGTTGTCATCATCAAGTGGTCTCTCCTTCCTGTATATTTTTGTTGCTTCTTCAGTAGTTTTATCTCAGTATTTGGTGTGGAAGCCGATGAAGTTGTAAAGATAATATTATAGATAAATTAATCCAAAATAAAAAATAAAAAAATGGATTGGTCCCATCAAGTGTCTCTCCTTCCTGTAATTTTGTGTTGCTTCTTCAGTAGTTTTATCTTCAGTATTTCAGCCATGGAGATTTCAGAGCATGTTTGGTACTGAGCTGGTAGACTGCTGCAGAGAGTTGGAAGAAGGGCATTGTGCTGGGCAGCACGAAGAAGGAGCAGCATGGAGGTTGAGAAGGGTTGAGTTGCAGCTGGAATCGAGAAGGCATCGTCCAAAGTTTTCTTTAATTTGGAGAAACCAAAATATGGACGGCGTCCATTACGAATGGTCGCCCGTCCAAACATTTTTTTTTTTTTTTTTTAAGTATGGACGCGTCCATTAGGAATGGACGCCCGTCCAAACGTAGGGACGCCGTCCATAATTTATGGACGGCCGTCACACAGTTTACAAACTTTTTAATTTTATTTTAATAGGGACGGCGTCCATTTATTTGGACGCCCTTCCCTCGAATATGGACGTCCGTCCATATATATGACGGCGTCCATGTGATGACGGCCGTCCAATTTGATGGACGGCCGTCCACTAGAAAAAAATTGTAAACAAATGAAAAGACGCATTACACGTAAGTCGGTACAAAATTCGTGTCTAATATTTCGGTGTCCGTAGTGTTATTGATATCAGTTGATATCCAATTAAATCCCCCAACAGAATAGTTGCCATCACAACATTAATGGTGATCTTGTTTTTTCTCCATGAAACAATCATTCTGACATCGAGAAGTGCAAACAACAGAAAATGTGAGGTCAAGTTTGCACCAAATTCAGGTCACTCTATACATGGGATCGCACTCACGCCTTTTAAGAGCAAGAAACAGAAAATACCTTCCCGAGACCATTTGATCCATACACTGAAAAAGCAACAGCTGAAAATTTTTATTTATAATCACCACAAATAAATGACTATTATTGAAACATTTTAAGCTGTATCATGTTTGATTCGAATAATGAACACCATGATGATAACAATCCCTTTTGTTACTGATAAGATGGATTAGATTCTCATTTTTTTCTGGAAAATGCATTCTGAGGTTGATGTCATGCAGTTATTGCAAGCTGCCAAGTAATTGATTGCCAGAAATCCAATATTGTCACAATCTAGCTCCCTTATAAATGGACAAGATTGTTTGAAAAAGTTGCAAAAGTGCTGCATGCAAACAAACACATTCTGTAGCATCTCCATGAATTGGTTTTGAGGGTTGAGCAGGCAGTGGGGACGCAAATGTAGCAAGCAAGTTTGTGAAACTGAGCAACTTTGCGGAGTCCGGTAGAGCAGTCATCTTGTGCAGGAGCAACCGAGCAAAGAAGAGTCACAAAATCAAGATCAGTTAAAGCGTCAAGTAAGCAGGAGGTTTGTCAGTGTTAGTAATTTTCTGCGAAAATGCTCAGTTGAATGTCTTCTGGGGCCTCATTGTAGGGTGGGTTTAGGCAGTCTCATCAGAAATTCCTTCCCACCTTACTATGCCATCCTTGAGTAGTTGTACTTTTTTTGTTTTTAACGAGTATCAAATTGATAAGCCTGTTTAAAATAATTGGCCACTGCTCAAAGCTCCTGATTCAGGTGTTTACATTTCTCAGAGCTGAATAGTAACTCTGTATCTGGTTCACTCTAGCCTATACCCACAAAATATACAAGTTCAAAAGCTAAATTTTAGTATTTTAAAAAAGAACATATTAATTAATCATCCTGTTGCCATTTTATGTTTGATATTCGATAATATTAATAACATAGCACTAGCTGTCAATTACTGAACCTATAACAATAAATGTTTTAATTTGTCAATTTCGGAAGGCAGAATCCTAAGTTTGGAGGCCTTCAAGATGCTGAATGTCCATTCTCACTATGCCTTGAAGTCCAAATTTCTTTATATTCAAACCCCACATGATTGATTATTACAGAGCTTAAGAATTAATGTCTTGACATAGAATGTCCATATCACTCTTCAATAAATGTCAATAAACCAACAAAACTTCCATTATTATTGCATTAATAATTTAATATGGATGATTGGATGGACCCTCTCCTTCGCCTGATTTTGTCGTAAAACGTGTATGTAAGTGTAAACTAAGAAAGATTTTATCAAATTCTGGGTGTGAATTCACAACCTGCTGACTCAACTCAACTACGCCTAATCTTTAAAAACAAAAAATAATAATTGGGCCTTGGGCTTCAACTTTGGTCCAATAAAAGCCCATTTGGTTTACCCAAATGGCTTATGTAAAAGCCCATTAAACAGAAAAATGGACGCAACGGGCACAAAGACTGCCACAAACATGTCACTTCATCATGAATTCAAAATGGGGAAAAATAGAGAAGAAGAAAAGTTCCATTCCATATATCCAACGGCACTTTCCTTTACAACTAATCAAATTTGGCACACTTCCCAAAACATTTCCTTTTGCTTTTAAATTCCAAAAACAAAACAATAATTACT
The DNA here is from genome assembly GCF_008641045.1 of Pistacia vera. NCBI lineage: Eukaryota > Viridiplantae > Streptophyta > Magnoliopsida > Sapindales > Anacardiaceae > Pistacia > Pistacia vera. Next base: position 772,712 of record NW_022195444.1, on the reverse strand, counting down.
ACTAAACTAAACTAACACGGTGAAACAACCAATATTCCATTTAAATGGGTGCGACCATATCATATCATTTAATGTACTGATTTTATCAAGACTTCAAAATTAAAACCTGTTCGATAAGAACATACACAACATTCGAAATTAAACCTGTTTGGATGAGAACAGAATTAAATAGTATCCTTTAGGAAGGTTTAGTATTACACTATTTTTTTCCCACAAATGGGTCGTCTAATATTTGAGTTTATAAATCGTTTAATATAAAAAATTACCAACACCCCAATTATAAAAGATAAAAAAAAAAGTCCATTGAAACGACTCGACTTAGTCATTATAAACTCCCGCGAAATGAGAAACTTCAAGAACACCAAAACAAAAATAAAAAACCCGAAAACAAAAACGTTTTCAAACTACAGCTTCCACTAGGCTGTCTTATTATTACATCTTTCACTTACGCGTTTCCTTCCAACACTCTACAAAGCATTTCAAACTCTCTCAATCAAATCCCGGAAAAACAAACTGAAACTGAACAGAAACAAAAACAGAACAGAAGTCATGCTTTGACTGGGCTATCATTTAGTTATGTTTCGATATACCGCTCGCGATTGTCAAACCACACCAACGGCGGAGGCGCCAGCACGGCGGCGGATTCGTGCAGCGAGGTGTTCTGACACACCTACACCACGGATCGAAGCTTCCGCCGGACAATCCGAGTCACCAAGCGTACCGGTTCGAGTCAACTTTAACGGTGTTGAATAACGGACTTGAAGAGCTCAAGTCTTGGAAAGCGTTCGTAGGATTTCAGCACGAGGAGTTGTTGGTTTCAGCTTCGAACGTGGTGTTGTCTGATGGGACTAGCTACCCAGCGAGTGTGGGGAACGGTACCGTTTTTTCTGGGTACCCGATGACGGACTTGAAGACGGCGGTGGAGACGGCGGGTGATTTGACGCAGATGCAGGTGCAGGTTGAAATGGTGGGGACGCAGTTTGGTGTTAAATCGCCTGCTGTGCCTATGCCCAAGAATATTAGTCTCGCTAATGATGGGTTTTTGTGCGCTCAAGCTACTATGCAAGGTAAAGATATGTTTTTTATTTCTTCTGTTCTGTTTTTAGTGTGTTTGTTTTCTTGCTTTTGGATTTTAGGATGCGGCTATTTTAGGTTAGATTTTTTTTAATGTGTTTTTGGATCATTCTTTATTTTCTATGATGATGATGTGGTGAGGGAGACTGATAATTGGTAGGTGAAAACTATAATGCTGTAACAAGATCAATCTATTTGTTAGGAGAAACATTGAGAGCCTGATCAAGAATGGTTTAACATTGGTTTATATTATCCCTATAATTGTGTGTCACATAGTGTATCATATACTCATTGAAATTTTCTGGTCAAGTAAGAATGATGTTTTAAGGGTTTGTTGCGGATGTAAATTGTTGACTTTGATTTTACTGTTTCCAAATTTTAAGGGATAGGTTGAAGACCTTGTTGAATTATTAAGAAGGTTATTAATAGAGATATGTTATTTATTTCTGAAGATCTGTTTATGTTCTGTTTGTTAGCTGAGGGCTTGTTTGATTATCATAATATTTTTACCTTTGTGGACTAAGTATATTTGATCATAATTTGGAAAATACATATGACTTTGTCGTTTGTGTATATGGTCTTTGTGTGTGCTTGATGAGCTCAATGGTGGATTAATCAGGTACAAGTCAGATGCAAGTTTGTTGCACCAGAGATGTGAATGCTAAATCAAACATCACCGTTGATGATGATTTCCTACCTCGCCAAAATGGGGATCTTACAATCATGTATGATGTGATCAGGACATATGACTCAAATTACTGGGCACAGGTTACAATTGCAAACCACAACCCCCTTGGCCGTCTTGATAATTGGAAATTGAGCTGGGACTGGATGCATGATGAATTTGTCTACACTATGAAAGGGGCCTACCCATATGTTGCTGATTCATCAGACTGTCTTTATGGCCCTCAAGGTACATACTACAAGGAACTAGACTTTTCCACCGTATTAAATTGCGAAAGAAGGCCAACCATAATTGACCTCCCTCCAACGAAGGCCAATGACACAACCCTCGGGCTGGTCCCTTTTTGTTGCCGAAATGGTACTCTCTTGCCGCCATCTATGGACCCTAGCAAGTCAACTTCAGTTTTCCAAATGCAGGTGTACAAAATGCCGCCAGATCTTAACCGATCCGAGCTTGTCCCACCTCAGAACTGGAAGATCAATGGCAGTTTCAACCCTAATTATCAATGTGGCCCTCCGGTGAGGGTGAGCCCTAGCCAATCCCTTGATGCAAGTGGTGTATCTAATAGAACCGCCTTTGCTAGCTGGCAGATTGTGTGCAATATTACAAGGCCAAAGGGGGCAAGCCCAAAATGCTGCGTATCATTTTCTGCATACTACAATGATTCTGTTGTCCCGTGCAAGACTTGTGCATGCGGATGCCCCAGTAATGTAGGGCGAACTTGTAGTACTACGGCTTCAGCTATTCTTCTTCCACCTGAGGCACTTTTGGTTCCTTTTGAGAATCGAACTTCTCTGATGAGAGCTTGGGCTGATCTTAAGCACCTGACGGTGCCAAATCCCATGCCCTGTGGAGATAATTGTGGGGTCAGTATCAATTGGCATTTATATACAGACTACACTGGTGGATGGACAGCAAGAATGACCCTCTTCAACTGGGATGAGACTGCTTTTCCTGATTGGTTTGCCGCAGTGCAACTGGACAAAGGAGCACCTGGTTTTGAAGCAGCATACTCATTCAATGGAACTGTCTTGGGTAGTGGCAACAGTACCGTATTATTGCAAGGTCTTACAGGATTGAACTATCTTGTGCCAGAAACAGATGGAGCAAATCCAGAGAAGGATCCTAGGGTGCCTGGGAAGCAACAGTCAGTGATCTCATTTAAAAAGAAAAATACCCCTGGAATCAATGTGCCTGCTGGAGATGGGTTTCCAACAAAAGTTTTCTTTAATGGGGAGGAATGTTCTCTTCCCTCAATTCTTCCAGCAAGCGACAGTAACAGGAAGGGCCCATTTTTTATCCTTTCTGTCCTTCTAGCAGTAGTGGTATTCTTGTTGATGCAGCAGCAATAGCTGTCGGTGAGACAATATTTGGTGTTATAGCTGCGGCTGATTTTTTTTATTCTTTCACTACTTCGATTAATACATGCTCAGCCGGGAGATTTTGCGTTGCCAAATGACATGTATGCCTTGATTTTCATATCCGGGATATATCTTTCATCATTATGACTGATAGGCACGCTGTAGATCTGCACATATTGAATGTGCAGGTGAATACAACTACACTGATAACAATACATATGAAACGATTGTAGAATTTCATGTGATGTGGACACTATCATTGAACAGGATCGCATAGTTTGATTCTTTATGCTATGTCTCTTCATATTTTTTGCCTTTCTAGGATGTTGTGATGGTCATTTTATGTGTTCTCACATGGCTTTGTTACTAGAAAATGTGTTCGACATTTGTAATGTTCCATTAAATGTTGTATTTATATAGTCTTTGAACTTTCTTTATTCTGAAACAGCTGAATGACATAACTACTTAAATTGGATTTATCAAAACTCATCAGAGAATATTGGATTTATCAAAACTCATCAGAGACTCTTTATGCTTTTGAGTAATAGAAGTTTAAATGGCACTAAAGTCTTAAAATCATCGTTCTTCACAAAATTTTGTGTAAATTTATGTGCAATATAACATCTCTGATTCAATCTAAGCTGGTTTTCAGCGGAAAGATTACAGAATTAAAATGGATTTCGAGAGTTCAAGCAAAACATGTATGGTCAGAGTCATATTTGCATATTCATATATAAGCAACACTCTCCTTTCAGAGGTTAATTACACACGAGAGAAAGAAGCCAAAGCTAATATATAGCATAACAAATAGAATCTCTTCAACTTTCAAGTACAAGAAAACAACCCGAAAATATAAAAAGAGAGAATACCCAGACTTTTGTTGAGCAATCAAATGGAATATGTACAGCAAATTCGGTTGCTTAAATGAGGAAAAAGAAGCAATAAGGAAATACAAAGATAGCATGGGATACTGAAAATGAAAAAGCAGCCAAACTTTTTTTAAGTGTTATTAATGTTAGATAGGCTCCTACAAGTCTGCAGAAATGTCTAAAGACAATGTTGCCGTGACTCGAGGGATGCCCTCAAAACCAACGGACACCATCACAAATCCCCTAAAATTAGTTGCTTCTTGCTAGATTTGCTACCAAAAACAGTCAAAATTTTGCATGATCGCCTTTGCATATCATGCACCGGTATTTTCAATGCTTCACAATTATCTTCCAACACAATTGATCGCAATCCCAACCATACATTGGTCTGATCTTCTTATGTCCAAATGAAACCAGCACAACATGAGAGTCGCAAAGGAAGACACTGCTACATGAAATCGTACAATGCTTTTTCTTTCTCTATCTACTGACTGCAGACGTGATTTTACAATAAGTTGTGTGATGGCTAATATGTACATCAAATACTGCAATCATGAAGAGAACTGGTGAATGAACCACACGACTAAACGGGAATATTATCCAGGGAATAACCATCAAACTCAAAGTCATTTTCAGCCGGGTCAATGCCATCCTGCTGTTAGAATCAGAAGAAAAAATAGTATGAATGATTAAAATCTCAACTTAATCAAAATCCATATGCAAGTGCTTATAAAGATAGCAAAACAATGTATAGACTAAAGTAAACCTGTTTCAAAAGTGCACTCATGAGATCCCCCTGACTGTAGTGTTGAGAAAAGAGAGTAGGCGGACAGCTTGTATCAGGAACTCTTTCGGTCTTAACTCGCATCGAATTGTCAACAAGAAGGTTGTTGAGATGTTGACCAATATTTTGCGAATTCCCATGCTCAGTAGCTTCCCCAACTGAGAACATTGCCTTGCTTATTGGTGGGGCATTACTGTTCTGCCCACTCCTTTGGCTAGAAGAATATCCTTGATTAATTAAGACTGAAGGTGTGACATCGACACCGCTTGGCATAGAGTTTGAATGTTGTGAGGCATCAAAGGTCAAGCCTACATTCTGCAACTCCCAACTATGGGGTTTGTGCTGTTGCAAATCATTAAAGATATCATAACTGGACATAAATTCTACTGATCCTTTTATATCTGAGTTAACATCTTCCTGAAATGGCCCTTTAGGTGTGAGAGTTGATATTCCTGGTGTAGTTCCCAGAGGGAAACTATTCCCTGGCAATTCTGGTGTGTGGTTCAGAGGGAAATTTAACATTGAAGATGTTTGTGACACGGTGTTATAGCCTGTTCCTCTGCCATTTTCACCAACCCCATTTCTTGTCAAGACCCCACCAGCAATCCCATTCGATAATACGGGTTGCCCCATTGATGTTGGAAGCCTTGGAACTTGACCTCCAGCAGTTTCATTTATTATCTGCCCTCTTGATTGTGGTTGAGCCATCTGCATCATTAAAGAGTTGCTCTGGCCACTCTGGGCTCCATGCACACTGACTTGCATGTTCATGCCCCCAAGGGATTGTGCAGAATGGTGAAGATTGACAAGTTGCTTTGCCTCCATTGTTGTTGGAATTCCATGTAGTAAGTTCATTTGTTTACCACTGCTCATATGTTGTGGTTGCCCCTCCCCAAATCTTAATTTTGGATTATCAAAGCTAAAAATGTTCCTTTGATCAACAAGGGGCATCGGTACACCAGACTTTGCAGATGACCGGCCAAGTCCCGCAGCCTGAAGTGTGGCAAGACTTTGTGCAGGGAGTTGACCAGTGGCAGCAAGTGTTTGAAGGTCAATCCCATTAATTGAAGATAAGGGTCCATAAGGTGGTTCTTGGGGACTCATAAATGAGTTACCCTGGTGCTGCGAAACACCACTTAGTCTTCTTAGATACAAGCGATATTTCTGTACCACAATGCAAACAGTTGAATAGTCAGTTTGCTGAGGTAAGAAAGAAATTCCAGAGAGATAAATCATTACATAACATGGGGTTGGCACACAAGAAAAACACACAAAAAAAAAAAAAAATTATCTTGAAAATTTGTATCCTACGATACCTGAAGGTGGCTAGCAACATTTTCTCTAGTAAGCCCAGGGACATTCATCAACTCCAAAATTTTCTTAGGAACCGCCTCTGTAGTATACACCAAATGCAAAAACATAAGTCAAGGGACATTTTGCAACAGTTTAAGGATATGGACAAGTCAAATAGGGAGACATCGTACATTTTTCTCTAAATTCATCTAGAAATAAATAAATATTAATAAAAATGAAAACAAGTAAAGCATCTTTAAGGCTTAATCCATAATCCCACGGGTGACAATTTCAGCTAGAACTCAGAAGTGTTCACCAATGAACAAAATGAGAGAGAGAGAAATTGCAATGAAACTAAACATAGATTACTTTCTCATCTCAACTGAAAGAGTTTTCAGCAATATTTATGAGATAGAGACACATCTAAACTAGTTTTCTCATTCCTTGTAGGTAGTGATATAACAATAGGCAGCTAAAAAGCATCAACAGATAAAAAGATAAGGCCAAAAGATTCATACTGTCAATGCCTAGCTGATTAACAGCAGCCACAAACTGTTGATGGAGCTCAACTGACCAAACTACTCGTGGCTTCTTTAATGTGGATGTATCATCCCTCTCCTCTGCTTCTTCTTCCTCATCTTTCCTCCTCTTTCTCCAACTTCCTTCATTTGCTGAGGAAGAGTAATCTGGCTCTTCAGATGGTTTTGGTTGCCGATCTCCTCCTTCTTCCACACTTCCTGATTGCTCTATATCCTTCAACTCATTCCTCCTCTTCCTAACTACATGCTGCCATATGTTCTTCAGTGCCTCAATTCGAACAGGTTTGATTAGATAATCACAAGCACCATGAGTCACACCTTTCATTACAACGTGTTTGCTATCATCCGCAGACATCACTGTACAATTACACAAATTGCACGCTAAGTTAGTTCAAACTAGTTCAATTCAAAGATCTGAAATCCATGTAAACATATCGAGATAGGAGTGCTCACTGATAACAGGCAGGTCCATCTCCAGCCCAACGTGCTCAAGGAGTTTGAATCCATCCATATCAGGCATGTGGACATCACTGATAACAATATCATACCCATTTCTGTTCTTCCTAAGCAGGTTCAACGCATATTCTGCTCGATTGCATTTTGTCACTGGAAAACCCACATAAACTAAATCAATCACTCATCAAATTAAAGAGCTCTACGCCCAAGTACATCTAAACAAAACAGAGTCACAAGAAAATGAAATCCCTTTCTGCATATATGCGCAAACTAGAACAGTCAGTGATCTCTAAAACAAAGCAGAATCATACAAAACCATAAGAAAAGTGCACAAAACGTGGTAAGTTAAACCAAGTCACAAGCTTCAGCATAAACCATGATTTGGTTCAGACCGATAATTATGGCTCAAAGTTATTCCAGATTTGATAAGATTCTGAAACAAACCCACAAACAAAATCATAACATACACAAGAAAAACATAAGAAATGATCATACACAAGTCACATACATGCCTTGACACACCCAAAATGAAAACAAAAACACCTCTAACAAACACAAAAAGAAGAAAATATTAAAATAAACCCACGGAAGAAGCAACACTAGAATTCAAAAAAGAAAAAAGCTGAATAATACCTTCATAAAGGCAAGTCCTAAGCATCTTCTCCAAGATCCTGAGACAGGTAGGATCATCATCAACAACAAGTACCCTAAGACCTGCCGGAAACTGATCGGAAACAACACTAGAACTGGCGGTAGACATGGATCCTTTGTCGTTACTGAGATTCATAGCTCAAAAATTTTGAGACTTTGGATACAGAAAACAAGAAACAAAGAAGTGATACGCAAAAGCAAAAGCCCAAAAAACTAAAGGTAGAGAATTTACATGCTTGAAGTTCAACTTGACATGGAAGCAAAAGGGAGTGATTGTGATGTAGCCAGTTCCAAAATTCAAAGAACCCAGTTGAGATACGCAAAGAATTTGAGAGAAAGAAGAGAGATTTTGGCACAATAATTAAAATTTATTAATAAAAGGGAAAATTTGGTAATCTATATATAAATATATATATATATAATATATATTTAGAGAGATTGATGAAGTTGAAGAAGGGATAGCTTGTCTCAGCTTGAAACTTAAAATTTCTTTGTTTTTTAGGCCAATAATAAAATTAAAGAATTAAAAAAGTGGGACAGTCCTGTAAGAGTGGATCCAGCTCATATATGAAGTTAACTAACTCCACGCATCTAAATCTACTTCTTCTTCATAACTCCAACAGGCAACAACGTTAAACTCTGTTTCCAGATTTTACTACCCTTTCACTTTAACTGTTTACCACCACCACCACCACCACCACCACTACCCTCCACTACCCTCTACAACAGAAACAAAAGTGTTTTCTGACAACATAAAAAATAAAAATACTAAATTAAATGTTTTTCCCCATCCCATCTCCCCAAAAAACACTTCTAAAAACACTGTTTTCAATTATTTTTTCTTTCCTAGGTTTATCACTTTAATGTAACTAGTACTCTGTTTAATTTTGGGAGGTCCAGTGTGAGGCCACCTAATTTTGACTCTTAATGCTTGACATTTATATATGATAGTTCATAGTTGCATTTGCATGGGTCGAAATCAAATCCTACATTAATAAAAGAGGGCTTTTTTTTCTATTTAATTTATGAAATAAATAATTACACAATACAATTGTCCTCTAAAAGGCTGAAGTGGTAGTCTCAAATCAAATCAAAACAAATTAATATTCTTTTATTTTTCAAAGCAAATGTTGCCATGGCACCAACCACTTTCTTTGTGGGTTGGTTTTGGTTTCCACTTTCAAGTCCCAAGATTGGCCACCCCCCCTTATTTCACATTTTAACACCTTTTTTTCATTTTTTTTGGAATAGGGTGTCCGGGTTAGCAACAGAGTATCCGGATCAATTTATGTGTGCTTCGATTAATACACACCTCAACTAATGGTATTCGAACTTAGGATTATACGTCTTAATCATACATCTCATCGTTCGTCCGACCACTTAAGTTAAGTGATCAAAATGTCAGTTTTTTAAATAAAACCTTTAAAAAGATTATTACAACTCTTATTTTCCCTAAGAAAGGGGGAAAAATTAAAATTATTCAAGTGGGTATTTGATAAATCAAAGAAAAATAATGAATTTGATTAATTAATTAAAAAGTGAAGAAGGGGCAACATTGTTTACGGATTCCCCGTGACGAGGGAAGAGAGACCCAACAAACGGACCCTAAAGAGGATCCCGTCAAGTTACGTTAAAAGGCTCTTCTTTTAAGGCCGCGTTTGGTTGGTTTTGATGCAAACGCTTCATCAGTTTCCTTCTTTTTTTTTTTTTTTTTTTTTACCTCTGTTAAATTCTTCTTTCTCACTCTGACCAAAGCCCTTTTATTGTTTTTGATATCCACCTCATCTACCCACTTCCCCCATTCGACACGTATCCTCTGTACGCCTCCATCAAAAGATAAGGTCTGTTTGGCTTATATTGTTTCTCAGTTTTAATTATTTCCCATTTATTATTCCTCCCTTTCTTTTTTGGCTTTACCATCTTGTACCCCCCTAACCAGTAACCCTAGCCCTCTCCTTTGATTTTTCTTCTCTTTTTTCTGGTGTCCTTTTTGTCTTCAAAGGTTAATAATTCAATTTAACCCTTTTATTAGTTAAATATTACACTTTCACCCCCTAAAATCCACTAGATGAATGGATTTTCTATAACACAAAAGAAGAAAACATTTTAAGCACTTTTGGGTATGAGAAAAAGTGAAGTAAGTATTCCCAAGATTATTTTTGACAAATTAATTATATCTAAATTTAAATTAATTAAATTATGTAGTTGACGATGATGATGAACCCATATGTTTACATGAAGAATGTCACGTGATTTTCCATAAGTGGTATACTTAAAACTACTACTACTACACTTTGACATATACTTGCATGCTTCACTTTATAATCTAATTAATTTAATTAAAGATTCTAAACCATGCATTAAACAATTAATTGATTAATAAAAACATTTAATCTAATCTTTCCCCTGCAAAGTATATTCTCTTCACTTTTTCTTCTTCATCGTCTGTAAAACGCAGAGCCCAAGAAATAAAACGCCAAACTGTCACTGGAGCTTTGGCTGGCTTCCCAACAGATTTAAATCTTTAAAGTGAATGATTTTATAATAATTGTTTATTGTTTTTAGCTTTTGATGAAGAGAAGTGGATATGCTTTTAAGGTAAAAAAAAATTGGAATATTTATGCGACCAAACACGCGCGAATTATATTATCCCATTTTTAATTTATTAATTATTATTATTATTATTATTATTCATTTGCTTTTGTGGATTATGTGCTGCTTTAAAAACTTTGACACTTTCAAAACCCAATCAAGATCTGCCACGTGGGTTTTCATGGAAGTTGGAGAAAAAGTCCAACCAACTTTTGTTAACTTTATATTTCCACTCCCTTGTGCTTCTTGAATGATGAGTACCGGCATTCAAAGCTACAGTCACTTTTTCTTATTTTCATGTATTATAATTTATAAATCATTTATTAAATTGGAATTTTTTATTTTATTTTATGGGTTTCTTCAAACCGACAACTCTTCAAACTTCAAATAAACCATCACTATCTCTATCTCATCACATGTTAATCTCTAGTGGTAGTTTCTTTCATGGAGACCAATAATGTAACACACACCATAAATATGAAAAATTCTTTTCGATATTTCAAACCCTAACTTTTGTGTCTAACCATAACAAGCTTATTCACTTTTTTTTATACGTCACCCCAAATTATTAATTTTATTTCAAATTGACCCACTTCCCCTACATTTCATTTCGAATTTCATTATATCACTACCATGACATGAAAACAAAAATAGGTTTCGAAATATTAAAAACACCTTCAAAAGCTACTTTTATTCTAACTTTTTGTTTGGTAGCCAAGTGAAGGCTATAGCCGATATGATTATGGTCAATTGCATATATCATATGCCTTTTTTTTAATCCTTTTTCGAATTTTTACAATTTTACGTGGTGTTAAAAGATTGACAACCACTAATTTTGGTCGGATGGTAAGATTTTAATCATTTGAATAACTTACTCAGAAGTTTTGTGTTTGAGTCTCATAAAATGATCATCTATCACATTTTTGTGTTTTACTTGATTCGTTAGGTTTGTAAGGCGTTCAATAGATTATAAGGATTAGTTAAGATGTACGTAAATTGACACGAACACTCTGATTAAAAAGAAAAAAAATCGACAATGAGATCTGATTTAATAATGAAACTCTCAACGACATTTTTAATCCGTAATTGTTAGACTTTTAAAAAATTCATAGAATTTATATTATTATGATTTAATCAATATTTATTAAATGATTTTTTTATTATTTATTTTAATATCTAAAATCTTATAGTAAGAATTATTTTTAAAAAATTTAAGGTATTAGAATTATGAGTAAACGACATTTTCCCACCCAAGGTTTGGCGAACCTGCTAGTTCCCACCCTTGGTTTCATAAATTGCAATTCTCACCCTTAAATTAACATCGTTACTTTTCTCTCAAAATAACCACCACATCTCAAATTTCTCTCAAATAACCCCCAGAGGAGATCCCTGCCAAGCAAAAAATATGGTCTGATTTCGACACCATTGGACCTTCCCGACAACACCATCAGCATCCCTTTATCCTTCTCACCAAAACCTCAAAATTTTCCACCTAATTGCACCTCAGCGAGGTGCCGGGATTTGGCTAGAAAGGGGCAAAAAAACGCGAAAACCTAAAGGAGAGGCGATGGCGATCGACTAGCAATTGCAGTCAGCGATGTTAGGGGTTTTGGTGGGGGGAAGCTGGTGATCCTATTGGTGGTTTTCGGTGCCAGGACCTACCAGAATTTGGATGAAACACTGATTGACACTAAAAGCGATGGCTGGCGATTGGAGGGTTCAATCAGGTGGGGGAGTTTAGGGGTTTTGATGTGGGGGTTAAGGGGATTGTAATGGTGGTGTCAGAAAGGGTCGATTGTGCTAGAAACAGGTCAGAATGACCTGAAATTGCCAGTGGAGTGAATTTGAGAAGTGAAGTGTTGTTTTGAAATTTTTATCTTTGAAATTTTTATTTTACCTTTTTAAATGTCAGATTAAATATTTTTATGTTAATTTAATAGTGGAAATCTGTAATTTATGAAACTAGGGGTAGAAACTGGGTGATTTGCCAAACCTTGGGTGGGAAAATGTCGTTTACTCTTAGAATTATTATTAAACTGTTCTATATAGAACCAAACATCCAGCTATAAAAAGGGGGACCCAGAAGACCCACTTTAAAAAGGTCCACATCATCAGACGGTGGAGAGAAAAGTGACGTGACGCGGTAGATGAGCTTCCAGCGGAAAGATCGGACGGACACGTGGTGGTGTCTTGATATGGGTAGGTGGAGCCCGCAAAGGGGGGATTAGAGTAGGGCCACGCGGTAAAGAAAAGAAAAGAGTTGATGATGAGAGTAGAGGGGGTGGGGTCCAGGTATGGCGTACGTGCGCGTCTCATACACATCCCCATCACCATAATACAAAAATGTAGAGTTGGTTTTTGTGTGATGGAAAAGAAAGTAGGTGCGGCTGAAGGTGAAAGCAGGCTGAGTAGGTTCAATCCAATTATCCAAACACCCTTTTTCTTTTTTCTTTTTTTAATTATTCAACTCTTTTGTTGAGTGAAAATCTCCCGTCTATTTGCTCATAAACTACACTTGGATTTCCATCTTTTCTTATCAACACCACAACGGAGTGTGATCACTGATGAATGTACACTAAACATTTATTACTTGTAAAATAATAACAGATTAATATAAATAATAATTTATCCATTCAATATTATTGACTTATATATACAAAATTAGTATCGTGTCATCAACACCTGTCTAAAAATTGATATATATACTTTTTATCTAAAACAATTATCATCTTAATAATATCACATAACTTTTAAGATAGATAATAAGATTAAGACAAAAAACTTATCACGTCATCTAAAAAGAGTAATGTTATATTTATAAAGATTTTTTTACAAAGTGATGTGGTAAAAAATGAATGGAAGAGTGAAACAAAAAAGTTAAATTTATTCTATTCATTTTTGCTATCTCACTTTGTATAAAAATCTTTGTAAGTATAGTATTATTGATCTAAAAATCTAAATTCATAAATAAATAAATTTTATTTTTCTCCTAAAATTTCGACATTGTATTTGTTGTGCTGTCAATCCCCTAAGCGCATATTGTCACTATATGTCATTCTATTTAGGGTTAACTTTATTTACAAGTTTGCCATTGTAATAGTGAATATATAGGGGTATGCAAAAGAATCGATCGGAACCAGTGGGTATTCAGGGCTTCAATTCCATTTTTTATCTGGAACCAACCCTCACAGGATAGGTTTTGGTTCTATAAATCATGAACCGGTTGGTTTTGGTTCCACTCTTGCAGGAAACAGGAATCAAAACCAAGATTTGGGTACCCAAGTAGAAAGCAGGAACTAGGACTAAATTATAATTTTGTAAATTACAGGGTGTGTACTTTTAATTTTTAGAGGGTTTATTTGACATTTTTTAAAATTAAGGGGTAATTGAAATTAACCTAAGTACCCGGAACCGGAACCAGAACCTATGTTTTAGGCTTTGGTTCCTGGCTTCTAAGAGTAGGAACCAACTAGTTTCGGTTTCAATTCCTTTAAATTTGGGCGGGTCCAAGTAGGTATGCTGAAATTTCACCCAAATTAGGGATCTCTTCTTTTTTGACAAGCCACACTTGCACGTGAAACAGAAAACAAACATAGAAATCAATAAAAAAAATTAATGGAAGTAGGACTTGCACCTAACATTAAAACCATTTTAAAAATCACTCATCGTTTATCTTTTTAGTTCATTCACTGATCTAACATCACATCGTAAATTTCATACAAGCCTTTTATATAGGTTTCATCACGAAATCTACATATATCTCATTGGTTCAAATCAGTGCATCAATAGTATTTTAGATGAACGAATGGTTAGGTATAATATTTAAAAGCTAGATGCATGTTGGCATGATTCCAATGTTGAAACCATAAAGCCACAACAAAAGTATACACATTGATGACCAAGACTCAAATATTAAACAATAAGATACAGATTCATATAATAAAAGTAGTTAAATTAAATAAAGGAATGAGCAAACACATAGAAGAAAGACTCGAATCCATTTATTGGAAACATTAGTAGCACCAATTATTTAACGAAGATTAAAAAAAAAAAAAAAAAAAAAAATTAAGCACGTGGCAGAAACAAGTTGTGCTCCCTTTAAATTGATGTACGAAATTTTCTATCACAAGAAGAAGAAGAAGAATTATTGAAGTAAGATGGTGATTTTGATTTGATTTGAATTGAATTAGAAGTAGCTGTCAAATTAAATAAAATCGGAAAAAGAAAGAAAGAGGGTACCCAATGTTGTACCAGTTGGAATTAGATCTAGATCTCGGGATTTAGTACTGATTGCCAGCCTTGCAAGTAAGGAGGTCCAGCCAATTTGATTGCATCTTCAATTGGATTTTTACCTTTTACAACTGCTTCCAACACTTTTTTTTTCTTCTGTTTAGTACATTCCACCCCTTGAGGTTTTGCTGAGTAACAATTTACTCCATTTTGAGAGTGTTTTGTTAGAGGTTTTGTATCTAATTTAACTGGATAAGGTTAATATTTGTTATTCAATTGATGGAAATCGTAACAGAACGTTGATAATGAGGAGTAAATTGTAATTCAATCTACCCCTTGTGGTCGTTTAAAGTTTTGGTGTTTAATTTAACGGATCAAAGGTAGTATGTGTTAATTAGATAACAAAAATTTTAACTGAAGATTGGCAATAGGGGTTCAATAGTCATTATACATGTTCCGTTAGGGTTTCAATGTTTAAGTTAACGGATAAAAGGTAACATATATGAGTAATGCTACAGTTACCGAAAAAAGTATATTAAATTCATGCACTGAGCAAACGTGATACCATCTATTTTTTTTAAAACACAATTCATAATTGATCAACAGTTATGATAGTGTCATGTCTATCGGTGCATGAATTCGGTATCCCTTTTTCGGTGACTTGTATCATTTTCCAACATAGATTAGTCGGATACCAAAAGCTCTAAAAAGTACATTGACGACAGGGGGTAGCTTGATATCTCATCACATATTTGAAGGGAAATATTTAATGGGATAAAATACAAAGGGTACATTACAGTAAAGTCCTTGTCTTTTTTTTTTTTAAATTATTTCACACAAGAAGGGCCAATGATTGTCTGAAGTCTCTTCACTTGTTGTCCCCATGAGATGCAGTAGCTTTATTCTTCAAAAGAATTTCACTCTAAAATTTGGTTAACAGAAAGAAGCAGCTAATTGACAGCTTAATTGGATTGTGACAAGATCTATTATTGTCTTCTAAGTTATATGGTACATGACATGAGCATAAAAACATGACATGAGCATAAAAATCTTCCAGCTTCGATACGATAGAATTTGAGGTGGGTCTGATTCTTCATCTAATAAGGTCTTGTTGAATAAAAAGATTACCCACTCTTATAAATTAGTAGGCTTGAACGTGCTTAGTCGGTGTGGGACTTCAACACTCTCCCTCACGGTCAAGCCCATATATTGGGCCATGCCTGTTATTGGAGGTAGTTGTCGGCTTTAACTCTTCATCCGCTGGTCAAGCATTCAGCTCAACCAAATCTAACTCTGATACCATAATAGAATTTGAGGTGGGTCTGACTCCTCACCCAATAAGACATTATTGAATGGAAAGATTACCCTCTCTTATAAACCAATAGGCTTGAGCGTGCCTAATCAGTGTGAGACTCTAACATGATCCTCCCTACAAGGATCACCAAAGAAGCCATGTAAAATGCTGCTCCTGCTCTAGTTATAAGCTACAACTTCTTATCTTCTCAGGATAGCATATCACCATAAGAAATTAACGAAGACCAGTATATATATATATTTTTTTTGGGTCAAGTTGGCATCTAGGAACCATGTGATAACTGGGGATCAATGCCCTGTTCATGTGCCCAAGCATCCCATTTGGATGTACTGAAATTTATTTCTTCACATGACATGTCTGTAGTCTATTTCTTCTTATTCACATAATCTAATACATTCCCCTCTGAAGATATTAAGGGTGCGTTTGGCTCCCTATTTTTATCCATATTCTCAATCCTATTCTTTAAATAATGTTTGGCACACTATTCCAGAAATATTACCCTATTTTTTTAATTACTTTTAGACCCCATAAGGTTATTAATTTCACTAAATGCCCCCTGAATTTTTTTTAAAAATTAACAAAAACCCCCCATCAACCCAACTTGTCAGATTCCGGCAACCACCGCCGGTGATAGCTGGAATCTGTACAACGGTCTAAATTCCGACCATAAATGGCCGGAATTACACCGATCTGGCCGTCAGCGACGGCCAAAGGAATGGCTGTCGTTGACCGAAAACGACTTGGCCGTCGTTTTGGCCTTTCCGGCCGTCGACGGCCATAACAGGCTGTAGATCTGGCCTTTTCCAGCCAGATCTGTGGTGGATCTGGCCGGAAAAGGCCATAATGATGCATTACGGCACAGATCTGATCGGTCTGTGCCGTAACAAAATTTTCCGGCCAGATTCCGGCGGTGGCGGCCGGAATCTGACACTGCAGGTGGTGGGGGTGTTTTTTTCATTTTATATAGTAGGGTCTTTAATTAAATTAGTAAACCTAAGGGCTTTTTCATAAATTTTTCAAATTTACCTCGTAATACTCTCCTATCCAACAATCCAATACTATCCTCAAAATCCTATCCAAAATACTACACCAAACGCACCCTAAGAGTTCAAAATTTGATGAGAGCTAGGAATTTTGTTGTATGCAATGGTATTGGTGGGTGTAAATGCAAGGATAAAATGGGATGTTTATCTCCTTGTTTTTAGGCAAATATAAACAGTAGTAGCTTTTGATTCACATGGTGGCCATTGAAACACCTGATCTGAGCTCAAATTTTCAAAAGGGTAGGGAATTAGAAAAGTAACAAATGAAACCCTTTTTCTCTTTATCCTTGATATACACATAGTTTCATTAAATTGGTAGCTACGCTAGGTTACAGATAATTAAGAAGAAATGCAGCAGAGTGGGTATTGGTAAATGGTAATGTCCTTGTGACAGCATATACTGCCATTATTGGGTTGGACTGCAAAGTCAACATCATCATTGGGTGGTGCTGCCTGCTTCCTCGTTTTTTGTGAACCCAAAAGACCTATTCTACAACTCCTACTACTACTACTACTACTTCTTCTCCCCTTTCTCTCAACAAACTATAAGTACTTTTCAATTGTAAGTGCTTTCTTTTCTCTCATTAAGCTGTGCAGAACACTGTGAGTGCAAGCTGGCTACCTTCTGGCCTGCTTGCTGCCTTTTGTCATTAATCGACAAATCCGTGACCCATCAGTTCTTTCCCTTTTTTTTTTTTTTTTGGAAAGAAAGAAGCCTAAAAGTGCTTCTTGTCTTTCTCTGTAGACCCTAATCTATGATGCTAACATGGGCTGGAATATTTGAGATGTACCTCCTGGTGGGCTAATCTAAAGTTAAAACAGTGAACCCATATTTTAGTCCAAGCCCAAAAAGCTTATTCTCAAGCTGCATTTAGGTTGTTACTAGCACTGTTATTATGTTGTAATAACATAAATGTAGCTTTAGTGGCTACATTTGACATGAATTGGAGTGAAATATTATCAAGTAGTATTCATGTTAATCTTCAACCATTTACTTAATATCCAAGTAATGAGTAATAATAATAATAGCCTTATAAAAGAAACGACATCCCAATGGCAGTGTGTTAGAACAATTAAGCATTGCAATCACTGAGAGGCAGCTGACAGATCATAAAAATAAAGAAGAACAGTAAAATGCTCTCGTTGAGAGTCGAACTCAAGACCTCCCGCTTACTAAACGGGTGCTCTAACCAACTGAGCTACGAGAGCTTCTTGATCCAATTTTTAATTATAATATTTTCTACAATAGTTAGCTAAGAAAGGCTCTCATCTCTATTTAGTCATTAATTAAAATAGAATAAATTAAACATTTTCAGATTAATAAATTTTATACCATTCAAAGAATAAATTTTTACACCCATTTTCCTTATTGCACAATCTTATTTTTATACATGTATAAATAAGGTTTTTAGAAAAAAAAATAAAAATAAAATAACAACAGTGTATCTCAAGTTTACTTCTAAATTTTCCACTTCAACTATAAAATAATACAATGTATTGCTTGAAAAGAAAGTTTAAAATATAGGTTTAACATGTATAATAACACTACTATTTGATTCCCCATTTGAGTATCTACAACTTAAAAGGGGTCCGTGACAGTGAGTTGCTGAACTAATCTCTGTCGAATATTAGTTGAGGTGTATGTAAATTGGCCTAGACATTTTGGTTATCAAAAATAAAATAAAATGTATAACAATTTTAAAATAAAAAGTAATTAAACTCACATGTCACAAAAATAAAGATATACTAAAGGAACATCCTCCATCCAAACCCAATAAAAGACAATGGAGTGATTTTATAAGTTACAACATTGGTTTCATAAGGAATGTAAGAAATTGACGAGTCTTGTGATGAAGAAAATAAATCACGAACATCATTAATAATTGTTAGGGCCAAAAATCGTCTTAGACTTGACGACGAAATAAACATGTCACGGCCTAAGACCTCAACCCAATCCCGATTGGACCTACGCTTAAAATCACCTTACGACCTACCCACTCTATGAGTTGGGCTATTCTATAAATTAATCTAAACTTGGTTTCAGTTCATTAGCCTGCAACAGTCTATAAATAGGAAATCAAAGTCCTATTCTATTTCCTCTTCTACTAAGAGTCAAAATCTTACTCAAACTATTAAACTTGATTTGATAAGGTCAAGAAATCATATGTCTTTCATGATAGGGATTATCTCCTAAAATAGGACTCAATGTCCTACTAAGATTCCAACCGCTTGGGTTCACTATAAAAACAGAGGTTTGCCATCTCATTAGGCATGCAATCTCTCATAGTCAATCTACACTACTCAAAACCATCTATTTGCTCCTAAAGTTCTTGCTCCCAAGAACCCGATGCCTTCGCCGTAGTCCCAGCCTCCGACAAGACTCCTGGTAATTATTCTTCTCCTTAATTCTTATTAAATAATATCTTTCAGTCTTACTGACTTGAGCGTCGGAGTGCCTACGGCAAACACCACCCCGGTGTTTTCCGGAAGCTTCACGCTTGACCTTTCATGTGTGTAGGTCCAACAAATTGTCAGTGGTCTCAACCTTACGGGATCAGACCCCATTTTCATGACGGTATATTTTTTGCATCTACAATAATCATACAAGTTCCAATCTGAAGGTCGTATCACTTTGTAATATCTGAAGTCTGAACCACTTCTAAAGCATTCAACTAAACTGAAAATTATAAAAACCTAATTAAGAAATATTATTCTATAAAATAAAATAGGCTTTAATATAAACTAAAACTAAAATTATATAACATAACACGTGTGGAAAAATTCCCCTAAAAGTATCCGACACGTGCTTTAACGACTTGGGCCAATAAATTTATCCGAGTGACGCAATCCTGAACCTCAAGTGGAAAGGGTAATCACGAAAATAAACAACAGTCCAGGGGCATTTTGGCAAAGGAACGTGTTCATAAACAACCTAGGCCCCCCCGTAACACAAGTTCGGTGGAGAGTCTGTGTTCCTCCTCTGCTTTCTCAACAATTTCTCCTATTTAGGGTTTTATATCTCTCACACTCTCTAATCAAAGGCCTGAATTTCAAATAATTTACGTAATTGCCACCGTAATTCGCTCGATTTAGCGAAATTTTTAATCTTTCTTGTTTAGAGATGGAGTCGAATTCGTGGAACCCTCGCCTCTCAACTTCCTCTTCTTCGTCACGACGCTACCAGAATCGATCTGGTGAGATGCAATCGCTTTTTGGTTTTGTTAGGAAACGGCGAGGTTTTGATGGTTTTTTTTTTTTTTTTTTGTTTAATTGAGATTATGTATTTGGTACAGATCTGTTTATCGGAGGAGGGTTTGATGAAACCGACGGTGATGATGAATTCGGAGGGTTGTATTTGTGTCCGTTTTGTGCTGAAGATTTCGACATTGTTGGACTTTGTTGCCACATCGATGAAGATCATCCTGTTGAAGCGAAAAATGGGGTATCAATCTCATTTATTTAATTTTTTTTTTTTTTTTTAAATTACAAAACTTTCTCTCGTTATAGGTAATAATGTAAAGTGGTGTATGTTGAAGCGTTTGGCATGAGTTGCTCGTTAGTTAGGTTTATTAAAACGTTATTAAATTTTATGAGTTTATAGTTTTTTAATTTATTTTTGTGTTGTTGGCTATGTATTTTAATAAATTTTTAGCTTATGAGTGATTGAAACTGTTGTTTGTGGTATCTAATTTAATGAAGGAGGGGCGGCTGTGGTCTGTTTGGCAGATGGGAAATAAATGTGATTATGTTTTTGTTGTTGTGGTGGGTGGATATCGGGTCTTAGATTAGTGGAAAAATGAGTTTGTTTTTGTCAACTTTAATTTTGACTTTGATGGGCAAGTTGTGATATTCTGTTTGGTTGTCTGTCACGATGGGTGCCTGAAATTCTGTAGTGGGGTTGTTTAGAAGTATTGGGCTACTTATCGCCGAATTTGTGGATCTTGTGCATAAATTCAACTCGTGATACCTACTTTTATGTGAGGGAGGAGTACATCGTCTGGAGCTGTTGCTTTTCCTGAAATCAAGTATTTTGATTAATATTATATTAATTGGATAAACTATGTTTTGAGATTATTTATTTTTTAATCAAATACTTTTATTTTGAAGTTCTTCATTTATAGGTTGACAGAAGTTGCTTAGAGATATCTGTAGGTATGCTCACAGTTCTAATTTTTGGATTTTCTTTTCTTGTAACTTCAGGTGTGCCCTGTTTGTGCAAAGAGGGTGGGAATGGATATTGTTAGCCATATTACCATGCAACATGGGAGTTTCTTTAAAATATCCTTCTTATGTTGTTGGCTTTCGCTACTTTTAATGTTTTCAATATTCTGTCTCTCGTTTTGGCTAATCTGTGTTAATTAATTGTGCTTGATCTGTACCTTTTTCAAGTATTTTACTGTGCCATAAAGGAACCAGACTATGGAGGAATCTAAGGCCTTCTCCTAGTGTTATCTTAAGAAATTGTTCGAGTCCATAATAACTCTGATCTACAACCTTTTATCCTGGAATTTGCCTATATTATAAATTCATTTGATTTCCTGTGATATCCCAAGTGTAGATTACTAATGCAATTGGACTTGTACTTGTAACTGTTAGTTGTTTGCCATGATTTATTGACTGTTATTCTGAAAAGTTAAAGCTCTTAATGCTATGGTGCTTATGTTTCTTCTTGTTTGTTCCCATTTGCTTTGTTTGGCCACAATGAGAATCTCTAGTCTTCCTTGACTCTAGATTACGTGCAGCGCAAAAGGAGATTGCGTAGGGGTTCATCTAATTCGACATTTTCTTTATTGAGAAAAGAATTGCGAGATGGAACTTTGCAATCTCTTCTTGGGGGATCTTCGTGTTTTGTTCCCCCCTCCAATTCAGAGCCTGATCCTTTGTTGTCATCATTTATATTCAATTCGCCTAATAAGGCTGATGAACCTGTTAATATGCAACCACTTCGTATGGTTGTACCAACCTCAGTAAAGGAAAGCTCAAATGAGAATTTTCAAGAAAGGTATGTCCATTTGCATTACTCTCTCTATATGATGTGAAATTGTTGTAAACTTAACTAATTAAACATATGTTGGATATGGTTTGTTTCTAAATTCAACCTATAGAATGATGGTGTGGGATGTTGATAGAAATTACTTGGGTGATCTTGAAAACACATTTGATGTGTTGTTGACTAGAATAAATTGAAATCATTGCCGATGCCATTATTATTGTGTACTGAGCCTTGAGAGTGTTTCCAAAGCGAACTTTTGTGGAAAATGGCATTTCCTGTCAAATTGTTATTTAGTGAGGGATGGGATCAATATATTTACATTAGATCTTCTATCTATTCTAACACTAGTTTATGGTGACAGAAACGTCCAACAGACGCAGCTATCAGACAAAGACCAAGAGGAGAAGGCCCGCAAGTCTGAGTTCGTCAGAGGACTTGTGCTGTCAACTATTTTTGATGACTACTTATAAGTTATGGGGGCATTCGGGAAATGATATGCTATTGTAATATTAGAACCAGCAGTTATGGCTGTTATGCATAAAGGGGAGGAAGAGGAATTTGACTTTTATGTTATAAGTGGTAATAGTTAGATCAGAGAAACTCTGTATCCGCATTATATGTAGATGTGCATAATGGAAAGATGGAAGTTTCATTCCACTTGTGTTGTTCTGCCTTTACTTTTCAGGATGCACTATTTTTATGAGACGGGTGTGGTTGAAAGGCTAATAAACATGAATAAACAGATGGTTTTTGAGGCTAAAATAGTTAGGTTGAGATGCTATAACACATTTGTTTGATTGACATGTGACGAGGAAGTTTTGGGTGGCACAGAAAATCTGCATTTTTCTTTACTCAAAAAATATAGTTGCCATCTCTTAATTGCCATAGTCTAAGAAAATTCTAGGCCGATAAAGAGAGAGTCCTTAAAAAAACCATTATTGAGTGATTTAATAATAAAAAAGTAACGAAATCTAATATGAATTTTTGAATGCAAGCCTTCAAAAGTATTTATCACTGAGAGTAAAAAGATTTATTCCATTATTAACTTTAAGTCATTGAGAGTGAAAAGATTTATTCTATTATTAACTTTAAAGTTTCAAAAAATTAATTAAGATGCACGCAAACTATTTAAACATCTGTTTAAAAAAAAAAAAAAAAAAAAAAAAGTTCTTAAAAGAAAGTATTGCCAGGATGGATTTTATTGATGTAGTACACAGCCCACCGATCAACATACAGTAATCGTAAAACTATCCTTCAAACACGAAAATTGATAGCCGATATAACCACACACCTAACGTCATGAGATTAAAACGACGAAAAAGAAAAAGTCCGACAAACCTTGCTTTTTGTAACGAAACATAATGTTATTGATAAGTAATGTTCGATATTAGAATCTTACAGCAACATGTAACAAAGCAACAACCATTAATAATCGAACCAAGTCTATAAGAAAGCTTTATAAAGGATCAAATTCTTGGTATGAGTTAGTACAAAGTATACATACAAACTGAGGAAGGCCTGTCTATATACAAAAACTTTTCATCGTTTGATAACCTTATTATAAAGTTATTCTCTGCCCACAAAAACCTAATCCAGATAATTCACATGATCAAAATCTAGCATGGATTATTATCAGAATGTTGTCTTTGATAGATATATCCATGTCCATTGCATCCATTTAGAACACGTTTCTCACATAAAACGTGTTCTCCTGCTTACCCCACTTCCACAAATACCAAAAACAGATCATTCTGAGGCAGCTCTTTTAACACAAGGAAAGAACCATAGTGAATATAGCAAACAGTGAGAATGCTTATGCTCCAGAAAGTATTTATACCAACAGTGTCCCTTTTTTTTGCTTTGTGGGCTTTGTTTTTTTTTTAATTTTTTTTGTTTTTTCCTTTTTTGTATAAAAACTTTTTTGAGTTTTTAAAGGGAAAACACCCTCACCTGAAGTAGGAGTTGTGGGATATAAAGAAAATGTAATCAGGATGCTTTACTTGTAAAAGCTTAAGCCAGTTGTCAGCAGCTCGCAACAGAGAATTTGCTTTCTGAGATTCATAAACTCCATTGCGGTTCCAGAATGGAACTTTGAACTTGTATGAAGCAAGCCCAAAAGTAGGCAATGGTAGCTTGAAGGACATGTCAACCCTGTGCACCCCGTTGGTAGTAACATTAGGGACGCACAATCCATCAGATCTCGTACCTGCGTCAAACAAAATGGCAGCATCATTACAACATTGAGGCAGAATACATACAAACATTGATACTCTTCCCTCATGTATGGCAAAGGAGAAAACTTACTTTGAAATGGTGTTGACAAGGAGTGGAAGGTCAGAAAGCAGGCATCAAGATTCTGTAATGTTGGACCCATAGGTATTCTATATATTGGATACCTAAATCAAGAATGACAAAACAACTCTTTCAGATTAAAATTCAAACTGAGCTGAAAAGAACAGTGACTTCATATAGCCAAAATGGGATGAGAAAAACATACCATGCCACAGATATCCAACTTGAAGGTAAGAGATCACAGCTCCTGTATGTCCTAAGTTCGGGAAATCCAGATGCAAGAACTGAAATCTGTAATATGCAAGTTAGTTATAGATTACATAATAATTAAAGTAAAAAAAAAAAAAAAAAGAGGGGAAAAGCTTAACATGTTAACATATCAAAATAATGCACTTGCCTTGTCAGCCAAAGGTTCACGACTAAATGGAGTATCGTGCTCCAAATATTCAAATATAAGCTTGCCAGGAGGGTTACAAATCTCACTTTCATCACTTGATGAACCCATCAAGGGTTTGTTTCTCAGCGAGAGCCTATTTAACTTCTGGCTATTTTCATCCGATGTATTCTGCTGGCTCCAACTCCCCTGAACAAAAGCATTAATTCGCCTCTCTACCCCAACGTCACTGCTACCATCACTACTTGTCTCCCTGGACGTATCAGCATCACTCTCCTCACCAGGCCTCCTGTCCAAAGATTGGATTAAAAGATTTTATTACAGATGATGCCTTAATTCACAGAATCTCCCCTATACGAGCATCCACCTTTAGTAATTCCATAAGCAAAAGATATCAAATTTTGTAAAAACAGTGCTGGGTTTCACCAATGATTATTAGGAAAAATATGCATTGGAACAGCAGAATATATATGTCACTGACTACATTTATGAAATTTGATGCCAAACATCACAGTTTACATAATTAAGCCCTAGACAACTAGCTGAGGTTATATATCCAATAAATCCAAGTAAAGTGATGAGCCAAATTCAATACATAACATGGTAATCTGGTGCTCCCCAGATACTACTTAAAAGAAAACGGGGAAAAAACGCACAGAATTTAAACAAAAACCTTTTCCTTTGCTCAATAGTTTTACATGACTTCCCTATTATGTAAATTTGATTAAAGTTCATTGTCAACAAGCATTTGAAATAACTAGAGCATAAATAATGATAGAAAGAAGTGAAAACATAAAATGCATAAGTATGATGGTTTCTTGGCAAGGAAGTAGCATAATCAAGTAAAGAGGTAAGTTTAAGCAATAATAAACATCTAAAACCTCTGTGCCACTAATTTATAATTCTCCATTTTTATCCAAACCATATCAAAACAAGATCAATCAGGAACAAACCAGGTAAGTAGAAACAATAGGATAATTGACTGGGACAATGGCTCACCTCAGCCTTGTGGAGGGTCTTGACGGATCTGTATAGAGTTGAATGGCAGACAGGTAAGGAACATAGTACTGCTTGACAGATTCATTCCCATCCAACAAAAGAGGAACACCTGCTCCATATGCACTCCATTCCTTAAAAGATTCCCATAAATCACCAAGCATGAAGTATGGACAAAATTCTGTTTCATGGTTTCTCCATCTCCTTAAAATAGTCTATAACAAATTCCCAATGTCAATAAATAAATAAATAAAATAACAAGACCACATAAAAGGTGATCCAAAGAAGAAAATATCATAATCCAAGTGCTCTTCTAGGGTCTCGCTTGAAAAAGCAAAAAAAAAGAATGTGGTTTTTTGTATCCTGATTCATATATACACTTAAATAACCATGGAAATTGTACACATTAATACCACACTTGGTGATAGCGAAGGGAATGGCAAAGAGAAAGAAGGAAAAATGACTTCTCATTCTTTCATACTTTTTGAGTCTTGTTTTAAGATTTTACAGATTTTTCTGCATTCCCTAATTCTTATGTACGACAAGGAAACAAAGTAAAAAACATAAATTTATTCTCTCCTTCAAGAGTTTTATTCTCTTTAACTTCTTCCATCCATTTCCTTTTTTGATTTCCTCTCCTTATTTCTACTCAACCAAACGGAAAAACCATTTATCTTTCCACCTCGTTTTCATGTCCTCCTATTTCTCTATAATTCCACTATGAATTAATACACTAATCCCTTCAATGGGCCCTAACAATAGTAGTTGAAAGATTAAATTTTACTTTAGTTCCAAAAATATCTACATTTTTCTTATGAATTGTATATAACCAAGCACCACTACCTGCTATAAGATTCAGCAAAATTCAATATAATTTCACTACAGAACCTAAATTACACACTCAAAAATTTCAAAGATTGACTTTTAAAATTCCCTGAGCAACCAAACAGAACCAAAACAATCCACTGCCACCAAAAAAAATAAATCAAAATCAAACACTAAAGTTTAAAAATGTCAAACTATTTCAATCACCTTAGGCAGATGCTGAGCTGGAACCTCGGGAGTGGTGTACTCCAAGAACCGATCCAAATTCGTCGATTCACTTAGACAATAAGGCGACGATTCACATTCATCATCTGGCCCCACCGTAACCGGCGCCACACTCAATTTCTGATGCTCACGTTCCTGCTCTAGTCTCCGTTCTTCTTCCTGTTGTTGCCGCAACTGCTGTTGTTGTTTGCGAATATGCGGAGGATTATAGAAGCGGTTCTCGCCTCGGCCACCGCGTCCGTTGGGATTCCCTCTGAAACCGGACATTATGGATAAAGGAAACGGTGTAGTATTCAAAGTGAGAGGGGGTTTATTATGCAAGGTTTTGAAGATCTAGGGTTTTAGAAGTGATTTATAGATTAATAAACTAATGTTTTAATTATTAAAATGAGGAATTGAGTGTTTTGAATTTGAAAGTTGAGATTTTTATGCGTGTGAAAGAGAAAGAAAGAGTGGTGGTTGATGAGATGAGTTTAAGTCCGACGAGAAGAGTCTAGAAGTCTGTATGTACACGTCTGCAGATTTTTTATGGCTATTATCTGAAACTTAGTTTTAAAGTATTTGAATTTGTTGATGTCAAACTTTTTTCATTTTGAATCAAAATATTTAATCGAAGGACTTTATATCCCTTTCAATAAAAAAGTGATGCCCAAGATGAAATTCAAACTTTTTAATGATATTATCAAATTTATATCTTTTTTTTTAATTAAAAAATAATATTAAAATGATGTCAATTTATTTGTGAAGAAAATTAAGAATTGTTTGACAAAGTAGAGTTGTGAGGTTGAATGAAGTGATTTTATAAATTCAATTGTAAAATTGTATTTATTTTTATATTTTTATTTTAACATTGATTTGTGAAGAAGAGTAATAAAGAATAAGATCAAGATTATGGGGTGTCTTCAAATTTTAAAGAAAAAGAATAAAGTAAATATATTTGCCGGGTTTTATCTTGAAATTGATAAAATTGTAAAGGTAATAACTAATGAGTTTGGAAAATCTCGTAGTAGCGAGAATGTGTTGTTGCATAATAAGTTTTACTGTATTAAATGATGTGGAGGAAAAAGAAGATATGAGATTGAAGAGATGAACCATAATAGAGCTTGCGTATGGACACATGCATTTTGGTCGGTTTTTGACCTTTTCTTAGGGTATGCCTTTAGTGTATTGTACATTTTTTCTTTATTTTAGATGAATTTATGACACCCTCCCCTCGCCAAAAAAAAAAAAAAAAAAAAAAAAAAGAAAAAAAATGATTGAAGAAATTAAAATCATGGTTAAAAGTTAAGGGATCTTGCGTTTGAGTGACTCCTTGCTTTAGACATACTGAGTAGAAGTCACGAAGAGTGGGATAAGTTCCGACCGTCCCTTCGGTAAGATGGGGCCATAACACCTCGATCTCCTAGGCCGCTTGCTGCTACTTTGTCCTCCATATCCTAATTTACCACAAATTTGAATAACTCTCTAGCTCACTCATTTCTTTTCTATGGTTGACTCTGGAAACCTAGCATAGGGCTGTCAGAACCCAGAGATAGCCTTAGCAGAGTCAACTTTCTTATCCATATCTAAAATTCCTATAAAGAAAATAAAGATAGGCTAAAGAAACAGGAACAAAACATCAACTTTCTTATCCTCAAATTATCTTTCAGTTGACACTATAAAAGCATCTCCATCCAAAATTTGACACGTTATATGAAGTTTGTAAACAAATGTCAACTGTACAAAACGACAATAGACAAATAAATTCTATCCAAACATCTGATTCTTCACGTGAAGGGCTCACCTTGGCAAACCTTCTTCACGTGAAGGCTTCATGACATAACCAACCATCACACCATTGTTGCCAACTATCTCCTTCAATTGTGAGACATTAAATGAGCCATGGAATGAACACCATAATATAAATATGAAGTAGTAATTTAAAGTATCGAAATTTCAGAGCATATCCTTGCATTTGACTCTTTTTTCTCAAAGAAATCACTTATGTTACATTGTTTCTTGTATATGTTAGATCTATAGATTATTAACCACACCTTCCTACAAATTTCCCTTAAAATAACTACTTTTTTATAGTTTTCAGTTTCTTAGATTGCATTTATAGCATACAACTTTTGAACCTAAAAATCAAGTAAAAAACATATGCTAATCATGAACAAGAACATCAAAAGGCTGAATCACTTTAGCCAACCTTTTCGTTCAACTTGCAAATGGTCATAGGCAACTCTTCTAGCTTGTTGATATAAAGGATGCTTGAACTATTAGACACACTTGCACTTTTGACACCTGAGAGAGAAGTAGAATCCAATTTCAGGAACCAATTTACCAAATACAGTAGCAGAAACAAGCAAACTTATCAAGCATTTTCTTTAACTAATAAGCATAATCTAGATGCTGAACACAGTATTAAGTCCCAAAGCATCGGAAGCAACTTACTTCAGCGTATTATTCCCCAACTAGTACTAATGGAACAATAAGTTGGTATGTAAGGAATTTTAGACAATACATTCATTTGCATTTTATGTAGACAAAAGACACCATCAAATAGAACCCAGCCTCACAGACAACAGCAAACAAGGCACCAGAATAGCCAGCAAAGAAACTACTTACCAAGGCCTTACGCTAGCAAAAAAAGAACAAACAGCTAGGAAAAAACTTGGCAAAAACCCAACAGCCCAAAATAAGAACCTATAGTAGGCAAGATTACCCAAAAAACCCACTATACCATTAAACAACATAGGGCAAGCATAGCAGCAAAAAAAAGCCAAACTCAAAATGACCACAGCACTCTAAAAACTTCCTTCTACTACCAAAAAAGGAACCCATAACATCCCAAGGCACACACGATAAAGGCACACCCAAAGAACACACACAACACAACATCGCTCCCAACCAACCAAAAACCAACTGAGAGGAAATCAAAGCCAAAGAGATCCTCTAGAGAAGCCCTCCCTAAAACCAAGTAGACACCATCTTTACTCTTTAACACCACTCCCCAAGAAAGAAGATAAAAGGGGAACTTCACAAAGAAACAAAATGCCAGCACACAAATCCCCAAAGCAACACCTACCAACAGACCCACACACCCAACAATTTCTTTCTGGGAATGGGAATGATAGACTGGATGAATGAATTAGGTGACTGCCGTACTAATAAGTGATGACTGACAAGTGACGAGTGACGATTAATCGAAGACTGATAAGAGATTGAGAGGCAGGAGAGAATGTTATATATCGGTTCAAGGGGGACAAATGAAGGAAATTGGTGGTTATCTTCCAAATCAACAACAAACCATCTATATACACATTGGTCTGCATAGATAATCTTCCCAACCTTGTCTACATTATACTGAGATGATATCAAGTTCACATCTCCCTTGAAATGTGGAGCAAGCAGCTCTGTAGTTAGAGATGGATGGTTCAAATCGTTTGAGTGTCACTTGTGTGGTGGAATATAAGCCATTAAGATATAGCAACAATCTTAAACTTAGAGTTTTACAACTACCAACAAAAGCCTTTTCGAGATGGAGATGGGTCAACAACCACTCACATCACACACACTTCATACAAGTTATATAGGGAGGAGCCCTACAATATTAAAGGTTGCTAAGTCGTGGCATGAACAAGCCGACATAGCATGGACATATCTTGACTCAATTTTTGATGCTCATGTTCCCGCTCTAGTCTCCGTTCTTCTTCCTGTTGTTATCACAACTGCTATTGTTGTTTTCGAATATGCGGAGGATTATAGAAGTGGTTCTCGCCTTGGCCACTGTGGTCATTGGGATTCCCTATGAAACCAGACATTATGGATGAAGACAAATGGTGTAGGACTGGCAGTGAGAAAGGGTTTATTATGCAAGGTTTTGAAGATCTAGGGTTTTAGCTAGAAGTAAGAAAATTAATAAATTAGTGTTTAATGTTTTAATTATTATAACAAGGAAGTGTTTGTTGAGAGCATTGAATTTGAAAGGTGAGATTTTTACGGGTGTGAAGATAAGGGAAGAGAAGTGTTTGATGAGATAAGTTAAAAATGAGACGAGAAGAGTCAAATAATTTTGTTTTTACACGCGTGTAGGATTTTTGGTGGCTATTGTCTATAATTCTGTCGCTTGATTACCTTGCTGTAGACGTCATTCAGATATCTGAATTCAAATTCAAATATATTCTTTTTAATATGTTTTTATAATCTTATATTAAATTATCAAATTTATATTATTTATTTTTCACTAATAAAGAACATTGAAATGATGTCAATTTGATTTGTTATGAGAATTTAAAGTTGTTTGACGGAGTAAAGTTGTGACGTTGAATGGGATGTTTTTATAAATTCAACTATAAAATTGTATTTATTTTTATAATTTTATCTTAATATTGATTTGTGAAGATGAGTAATAGAAAATAAGATTAAATATTATGATGTGTCTTAAAACTTTAAAGAAAAAAAATTAAGTAAATGTATTTGTAAAATTTAACATGTTTTATCTTGAAATTGATAGAATTGTAAAGGCAATAGCTGATGGGTTTGGAAAATCTTGTAGTGGAAAGAATGTGTTGTTGCATAATAGGTTTTTGCTTGTATTGGATGATGTGGGGGAAGAAGATGATATGAGATTGGAAAAATTAATCATAATTGAGCTTGTGGGCTCCTTTAATTTGAGCGGCTATGCCTATCTTTTTCTCATGCTTCTCCAAAAAGATGAGCATATCGATTTTAGTCAGTTCTTGACCTTCTCTTAGGGTATTCCCCTCGTATATTGTACATTTTTTTTCTTTTTTTTTTTTTATATAAATTTACCATTTCCAAATAATAATAAAAAAAAAAGAGTGGAGAAATTAAAATCATGGTTAAAGATGTGGTTAAAAGTCAAAGGATCTTGTGTTTGAGTAACTATTCGCTTTAGATGTGTAATAGATGTAATGGGGCAATTGGTATTTTCTTTGATTGAAGATTCTTTGATTCGTTTGACATGGATTGGACATGAAAAGGGTATAGGGCTTATGACATCAGAATATGTGGCAATGACTTCAACCTTCGGAAGTAAAGATGAGTTGACTTCTGCAATATGAGGTCACTTTGAGGTTCAAAGTGAGAGAGTACAAGGTGTTGGTGCAACTTCTCTAACTTTGTGATGTAGGAAAATATTGTTAACTGAGGATTTAATTTTGTTTATTTGATTTTCTTATTTATTTAGGGTTTTATATTCAGAATTTAAATAATTTTCTATTTTAGTTAGGAGTTGCTAAGCTAAAAATTTTGTTGTGCATGTCCATTGTTGAAATATGTGTTTAGCAGTTCAATGATTCAATTTCTTCCTAAATTAGAGGAGTTGAAGGTTGAAGATTGTCTTACCATTGAAGAAATCATTCATGAGGGCAAGAATTGATTCTTGTTGCAACACACTCCCCAATTTGAAGAAGTTAACTTTTTATTATCTGCCCAAGTTAGTTAACATTCAGACGAGTTCTTATGGCCCTCTAAAGTGTATTAGTTTCTACTATTGCCTTAACTATAAGAAGATTTGTAAGGATACCATGTCAAAAGAAATAGTTATAGAGATTAGGCAGAGAAGAGATGGCGGGATGAATTGAAGTGGGAAGATACTGAATGATATTTTCATCTTCAAGACAGTTTCATGGCTATTTGTGAAGATGATACGTAGAAAAAAATTACCAGCTCTTGTAAACCTGAGGGTTTAGTCTTAGGACACCCCACCTTGCTAGCGAACGGTCTAGGATTCAGTTTATAAGATTAGTCCTTACATCTAAGTAGGTGCGTTCCTAAAAGCAATTTCGTGCGGGTTTGGGCCCAAAGTGGACAGTGTTTATTCATTTGGAATTAAAATACCACAAATCTAGTGGCTGATGACTATTATCTAACTATGAACTTTTGTAAGAAATTGGTTGAACTCTAAAATGCTTTAGATAAACAAATTTTGATTAGTCAAGTTGCCTACCTATTCTCATATGTTTCTATCTAATTACAATAGCATGAAATTAGGCAAGTTTTTGGATCGTTTTAGATGTTGCTGCTTCTTCAAAATCCAATCCTAATTCCCACATCTGAAAGTTTCTCACTGTTCCCACGTTTGTAAATAATATGATCAAAGTTGCAAATTTTGCTAAGCAATTGTTTCTTGAAAATTAGGAAAAACCACAATAAATTAAGAAATTAACCATAGTAGAGCTTGTGTGCTCCTTTTGAGTGGTTGTTCCCATCTTTTTGTTCTACAACCATCTTTTTGTTCTGTGTGTCCAAAAAGTTAGGCACATCCGTTTTGGTCGGTTTTTTACCTTCTCTTGGGGTATGCCGCTCGTATATTGTACATTTTTTTTTCTTTCTTCATACAAATTTACCATATCCAAATAATAAAAAAAGATTGGAGAAATCAAAATCATGGTTAAAGATGTGGTTAAAAGTTAAGGGATCTTGTGTTTTAGTGACTACTCACTTTAGACATGTAGCAGATATAATGGGGCAATTGGCATTAGGGGTGTTAAAAAAATGTAGAAACTAAACCAAACCAAATTTTCGGTTGTCCAAAAAACGGTTCTGTTTTGGTTCCATTCCTTGCCCTCGTTTCAGCCCCGTAAATCCATTTCCCATCCTTAACCCGTCCCCACTATAGGGATGAGGGGGGAATCCCTGTCCCCTCTCTAGAAAATGGGAAAAATCCCCACCCCTTTATACATTAAAAATATCAGGTATATTCATAACTCAAAATAGTCCTTTAGATGTTAATTTTACGTTAAAAAGCATAAAATCTAACTAAGGGCAAAATAGTCGATTCATTTGGAATGGTATGAATCAATTATCCATAGAAAGGCATTAGGGGCGAAATGGAAATTTTTCCTATGGATAAGCATTGAAAAAGTCAAGGATGAGTAGACTTCATTGCATTTAATGACATTAATTAAGTAATAATTATGTCTAGTGTGAAATGACCAAAATGCCCTTATATGAAGAATTAAGGACTTATGAGTTATACAATTAAAATAATTGGGCCAATAGTATAATTTTGGAAAATAAATAAAATATTTCCTATAAATGAGATGAAATTCGTTCAAGCCAAGGGAGAGAGCATTTCTTCAATATTTCTTCCATTTTCTCTCAAATCTTCCATGAAACAAGCTTTCTTTCTCTAGGTTTTAAAGGAGTTTTGTATAATTTTTCAAGGAGAACAAGATAGAAGCCTTGGATATTCAATTTGAAGGGTTTAAGGTAAGAATTAAAAAACCTTAGTTTTGATGTGATTTGGAGATTTGAAGTTGATGTTGAGTGATATGTTATATATATAGGATTAAGGTGTAAAAGAAGACAAAGGCAAAGGATTTGTTGGAGGAAGTCTTTAAAAAGGTAAGGAAGAACCTCCCATGACTTTAGGGTTTATGCTAGGGTTTGTAGATTTTTATGAAACCTTAAATTAAGGCTTTAAAGCATAGAATTAGTTGATGGCAAGTGTAGTTGAACTCATTTATTCTACTTATTGCCTTGAATTCATTATACATGAAGCTATTTATGTTTTATGAGTTGTGATGTTTGATTGAAGAAAGGGAAGTGTGGATACTGATTATGGCAAAACTTGTAGTATTGGAGGCCACATGATGTTAAATGGTTGCTATTAGAAGTGTTGAGGTGTTGTTTGTATTAGCTTACAATGTTATAGCAATAATGAATGATTATGGGAATGAGATTTTACACTTCCTTTAAGATGTTAAAGACTATTAAGGGGAGGTTTATTTGATCCATAAGTTGACCTATTGGTTAATGTCAATAGGAATTGATGTGGCATAGTTAATATGAAAATTCGGATTTAGTAAGCTTAGGGGTTTTGTTAACCTTACTTCAGTATTTTGACCATAACTTGAGTTATAAAAATCTAAATGAGATGATTCTTGAATCATTAGAAAGCTAAGACACAGGCCTATAACTTTTATGTTTATACCAAGAGCCAATTCGTTTGAGAAATGGATGGAAAATGGCCTGAAGTATAAACTAGTTATTAAAGTTTAAGATTTAACATGATCAATTCTTATGATTATGAATTGATTATTAATGTATTATTGTCATTATGTCATGTACTAGTGCTTACCCACTAATTAGATGATCTTTGAAAGATATACATGGTCATGATGTCAATGCATGATTAATGTTATGAAATGACATGAAGATGCAATGTAATACATGTTTTAAGATGATGTATGTGAGCAAGAGGTAATGTAAATGGACTGATAATCCATAGATGAATTAAAAGTATTAAGCTCACCAAAATATATATTTATATGCCATAAGATGTTAGAGATGCATATAGACATGATGGGAAACGCGTAAGCATAACCTTGTGTACCGGTTGAGAAAAGATGAATATATGCTTTAGATATTAAATAACTCGTAAGCATGCCTCTTGATGATATGAACTCTAGATGAATTTGAGGCTAGATGATCTGAAGTGCTTAAGACGTTAAGAAAAGTTCGATCGGCTACATGTTGAATGCTTCATATGCATTTAGTTGCACTACATGAGTTATGATGTTATTTACATCATGGGATGATTCAAACTCATGTTAGATGATATTTAGATGTTATATCATGACATGTAATGTGTGTGTACCATGTTTACATACTTATTTGTATGTGTATGCATTGATGTTTACATAGCCATGGGATAAAATGACGAAAGACATATGAAATAGAAAGGGAAAAAAAAGGGGAAAGTATCCCTAGATGTAAAAGATAAGTGGTGTGTTAATAAATATGTTTAAATAAGGGTCAAATAGCACATTTATAATGCAATGGATTATTCTTTACTGAGCGATTAGCGCTTACCATTTCATTGTTGATTGTTTTACAGGTAGACCAGAAGCAAAGGATGCGAGAGACAGCAGGGCTACACGCGAGGGGAGATGATTTATTGTCATTTTCATGTTTTTATCTTGGTGTAAATAATGTAAATGATAAATGTTTATGAAACACCTTTGGAAGCTTCCACCCTGTAAATATGTTTTGATTGTGTAATTTCCGGATAAATTCTTAAAGTTTCTAAATTATAAGTTTGGATCCTGCATAACATTTTATATGCATATTTTGGATATTATTATTTTTATCCTTACACGGATTTTTTTTCTAAATACAACTCGTTCTCCATACATATATCCTCGGGATTCTCATTGAGGGATATTCAAGGGATACCTGACTAGAGGGAGGTTTTATACATTCTCATTCCCACCCTCTAAATCCATTCTTCATCCTCTCCCTGTCGCCACTACAGGGAGGGCCGGGGATCCTTAACTAAAAGAAACAAGTAAAACAAAAAAATTGTTTAGCTATA
This sequence comes from Pistacia vera, assembly GCF_008641045.1. Taxonomy (NCBI): domain Eukaryota; kingdom Viridiplantae; phylum Streptophyta; class Magnoliopsida; order Sapindales; family Anacardiaceae; genus Pistacia; species Pistacia vera. Next base: position 736,770 of record NW_022195444.1, on the reverse strand, counting down.
AAAAAATTATAATCTCGAGAACCCAAAAAAAAAAAAAGAGAAATAAAGGAACTTGAAAATGCAAAGATAGCAGCGATGAAGAATGGAAAATCCATTCGAGGAAAAGCTAAAGAGGAAGGAGAATTGGAGAACCCATGGAAAAACAGGGGACGACGTCGACCTAAAGCAGTGGTAGTGAGGGGTGAGAGGCACCAAAGACTTTTTAATGGATCTTTTCTAAAAGAATAATTCAATTTAGGATCAATTGATTCCAACTTCCATCCCCCCCTTCAAAAAAAAAAAAAAAAATCCTTAAAACATAATTTTCAAACCCAAAGTTTTAGAAAAAAAAAAAAAAAAACACAGAATTTTTAAAACATGGGTGTATTAAAAAAATAAAGACCCTTATTTTATTATAAGTTTAAATATATATTATTTTGTAAGAAATAGAAATAAAATTCCTTAATTTGCTTAGTAAATAAGATCTTCTATCAGTTCTTTCTACTTTTGCCGTCTTCACTTTAGCACCAAGTGGCTCCACTCTAATGCTTAGTGATGACAATGGGTCGGTCCGAGACTAGGTACCTGTTGGGCCAAGCCCAAGCCTGACTCATGACAAGGCCCAAGCCCAATCCAGCCCGATCACGGGTATGATAAGTAAAGCCTAAGCCTAGTTCGATAGGCTTTTTTGAACCTCAGCCCCGACCCAAGCCCGCTCATTTTTATAATGTGAATTTTTAAATATATAAAATTCAATTTTTTTATATTTTAATTCTGAAAACAATTTTTAAATATTAATTATTTTCAATACTCACCAAATATATAAATAACTTTCCACAAAGTGCATCTATCATCCATGTAGGGTTTGAAAATAATGAATATATATATGTAGGATAATCTTGTAATTAAATATATAGTATAAGGGTAGTTAGTATAATTAATACTAAAATTGGTGGGCTAGGCCGGAAGAATACCTAAGCCCGGCGTACTTGAGGTCGGGTCTTAAAATCAGGTCTAGGCCCAAGCCCAAGCCCGCGGCATAGGGTAAAGCCCGAGCTTTTCAAGCAAGGCCAGATACCAAAAAATATGAGACCCATTGCCATCTCTGGATTTAATCAACTCTAGCATTGAAGTGAAAAAAATATATAATATTAATATTATATTTTTATTCATTTCTTATTTTTACGAAGTTACAATAAATTTTATATACATTTACTATTCCTTTTCAAAAACATTTATTTTATTTTTTTAAAAATATGATTAGCTAATTATCTATTAGTTTAAAGAAATTTTAATATTTAATTTCTAAGGATAATGTGGAGAATAATTGTAAAAAAAAAAAAAGGTTCTAATGCTCAAGTCAAGTGGAGCGCGACTCTAGTGCTAGACTGACTCTAATGCCTCTAATGCTAGAGTTGCTAGAGTGAGGGTAGGTAAGTTGTGGAGGGGTAAAAATGGAACAAAACTAAATGAATGGTTTTATCTACTAAACCGATTAAATAAACGTATTGAATTTGTCAAAAGTTTTAACTAGTTTTCCAAAAAATATTATCGAGATATAAGAAATTTGGTAGGATTAAATACATTGCTCGTTGATTAAGTAGGTGGATGCTAAAAATCACTTCTCTATAATTTTGATTAAAATTAATAATTGATCCAAATTTTTTTTCATGATAAAAAATAAAAACTAATATACATTAATATTTTTATTAGTGTGAACCAAAATTTAAAAATGATGCATATTAGTATTTAAAAAAAAAAAAATGGATGGCCGACCCAAAACTAAGCTGGACCTGCCCTGATTAAAAAACTATGTTCAAAGTGCCGAAGATCACTTATGGGTTAGAAAAGGAGCTCAGTTAGGGCTCAAACATTCTGATTAGGAAAGTGATTTTGGGCTTGTTCTGTCAGTGGCCCAATCATTATTATTTTGCCCATTAAGTGGAGACATTTGTCAAACTTCTTGTTCATTGTGCCTAAGTTTTGGTAATTGAAATGTCTACTTGAAGCTTTTGAAAGCTAAAGTTTATTCAATAAATTTGCACCAAATTCAAGCTGCGGTTGTTTTGCAATACATATGGCATGATGGTTCCTACTAAAATTCTTATTCGACCGATAGTTCCAATGTTTCGAGAGATTAGTTGAGGTTAAAAATACATATGATATAACATGAATTTAAAAATAAAACAGAGGATATACTCTGTTGTTTTACAATACATATGATATGACATAAATTTAAAGGCAAAACACCGAAACATTACAATTTATTTTTATTTTAAAATGAAACAAACACAAACTCTTTATTTGAGAGGAACATTACAAGCCACTCAAGCCTTATTAACCGTTAAACAGACAATCTCAACATATTGATATTGGTACTTTTAATAGGCATTTACCAAAAGGTAGGCTTCAATGGCCTTGAACATTCCTGAAGCCTTGTCTTTGCCAGCTTTGATTTGCTCTTCCTTGATCTCAAAGTCGCCAACGGTATAGTACTTGCTGATGCTTCTGCAGATGGATCCACCGTCTGGAGAAGATGCTATCTTGATCTCATAAGTGATTTTTTCAAGTGATTTCATCAGTGCATCACCCTCAATCACACTGTAACTGTAGATCAAATTCTCTTTGTCTAATGCTTCAACCTTATGCTTCACATAGTCAAATTGGCTTCCTGCAATTGACAAAAGACAAGTAAAACAAGCACTTGTTAAATTGGATTTATGTTACTTGCAAAAATATGACATAAGAGGATTAAGTGATTATAGTGTAAACTAGCCTTCGCCAAAAGTAATCTTCTTGATACTGCCAGAGTGCCAGGCCCTCCATCTCCTTCAACGACTTCAACGTTCTTAATGGCCTGTGGCACAATCTTGGGGATGAGACTGTCACCATCAATGACAAAGGCCTTGAACATCTTAGTTGGGGGGATTTTCGTAACCACCTCCATTTCATAATTGAACACACCCATTATAACTTAAGTGTTCGTAAAAGATTGAAAGGAGAATAAAGGAAATGAGGAAGAAGATTAACTGGTTGCTTGATAGCTGTTCTGGTTTGAGATCAAGAAATTTAGTGTCTTATTTATAAACCAAGTTCCAAGATTACCTTTTGTGGAATTCAGTGTCCTCTACTGACAGATAATGTGCTAAAATGATTCCAGATTTTGTTCTAGCCTCCCTTTTCTTTAATGAACAGTGAAACGTAATCCCTGAATGCTTGCAGAAGGAACAAATTTGGGCATCAAGTTTACGGGCTATGCTAAACAAATTAATAACCAAAAGAATTAGATTTAGGTTGTTGGATCGTTAGATGCAAATAGCATCACTATTTAATTTTTTAGTAATACATTGTATAAAAGAACATCAAGTTACAAGCAGCCACAAAATTACTGGTTTCTCTTTTTTCTTATCCCAACTAATCCTTCAGAGCCTTGAAGTTAATGATCGGGTAAACCCTCAAAGAGAATCAAACTCAAAATCTCTTAAGTAATACTTCCAAGAGTCTCTATTATCCCACTTATCACCCAGTGGTAGTTTGGTTTTTCTTTTAAACTTGGACTAAACCCCTGCAAAATTTTCATACTGAGGTGGATAAATTCTAGAAATTCCAACTGCACATCCAAGTAATCCAACTTCATGTGTTTGCTGCCCCTTTATTTTAGAAAATTAGACGGTTCTCAACAGGGCTAACTATTACAAAAATAATAAATACCAGAATTTTCTTGGTCATTGAATATTAAAATCAGACGACTTACATCAGAATCCAGAATTCTAGCCACTCCAGTATAAACGGTCTGAATATTATTCACTTTGAATAATATATGTATGACTTGAGATGCCAAACTTTCAAAGTCTATGGAATACCCTTACAGTTCCCTAGTTATTGACAAAATAGAGGAACAAAGTAGCAATGGCAATATCTTTCAGTTCCTTAATTATTTTGGTATCTTTGAAAGAAATTCAAATTCTAAAGGCAAAGAGTGGTAAATCAGCATATATACATCACATTTGATTAAGTCATTAACTAGTAAATTTGCAGTGAATTAATGAATCATGATTTGTTCAGCTAGCTTTGGTGGCATTGGTGATGATATTGGAGTCCATATTTTGCAGAGTTAAAGTTCAGCTAGAAACAGAATGTAACATCACAGAATGAGAAAGACAAACTAAAAATATAACGAAAATATAGCAGCCATGCAGGAACATGAAGATATGAAAACTGCTACATCATTACTAGTTTTTCTATTTCAACAGGACTAAACTAACTCAAGTTATTCACATTTAATTTCCAGTAGTTAAACTCTAGAAACCACATCAATGTCTGTGGTCTGCTGTTTGTTGTCTTTTCCTCTATACAGTAGGCCACTTGCTCAACTATTTAAAAGATAAGTAACTATGAGAATTTTCAGGTCCAGTGTTACATATCTTCAATTTGGAAAATCTTAAATTTTAACTATTCTATAATTGGGTTGACTTCAGTCTTGTGATAGGGCATATTTTAGCATTCAACTTCTGGAATATCAGTTTTGATTTTTCTGGTCAGTTTTGAAGAGATAATTCTCTGTCTTCTAGAATAGTGACCAGTCCACAATGGGTGCTTTGAACATATTGAATTGTGTACACAAAATTTAAGTAACTTCCAACTCTATATATACCCTCCAGTTGTTCTTCATCTCCACAAACTCAAAAACCATCTGCATTCAAGCCAATTCTCAATTCTTTGCGAGTGCATTTCTGTTTCTCTCCACTAAAAAAGAAATGGGTGTCCTTCATCTTAACTCAGAGACTACAACAGCTGTAGCTCCATCTAGGATGTTCAAGGCTTTCATCCTTGACTCCCAGAATCTTCTCCCAAAGCTGGTGCCACAATCATTCAAGAACATTGAGTTAATCGAAGGCGATGGAGGCGTTGGCAGCATCAAGCTAATAAACTTCCCTGATGGTTAGTCCTGTGAAATGAATTTTTCTTAATGAACGTATTGCTTTGTATTTTTTAACATTAAGATGAACTGATGGCAATTTGATTAATGTGATTGACAGGAAGTTACTACAAGTATGTGAAGCACAGGATCGACGTACTCGACAAAGAGGACTTTGTGTGCAAGTACACTTTGATTGAAGGCGACACTTTGGGGGATAAGCTTGAATCAATTGTGTACGAGGTTAAATTCGAGGCTTCTTCTGACAATGGTGGAAGCGTTTGTAAGGTGGCCAGTGAATACCATACAAAGGGTGATCATGAAATTAAAGAAGAAGTCTTCAAGGCAAGCCAAGAAAAAGCAGTGGAATTGTACAAGGTTGTGGAAGCACATCTCTTGGCAAACCCTGACCTCTATGCCTAAAGTTCACTTAACCAGTTTCGAATTGGTTGCTATTCAGGATTCTGTCATACTGTGATATTTTCTTTTCTTTTTGTTTATTCACCATGTTTTGGTTTAAATGTCTGGTCGAAGCTTGAAAGCTAGAGTTTGTTCAATAAATTTGCACCAATTATAAGGTGAGTGTCTCAATAAATTGCTATTCTGTTGGATATTTTAATCAAGTTCCCAGTTTGATCTACATTAACTATTCTTGATATAATCTCAAGACAATACACTCATCGTTTTCTAGTGACATATATATATGTATAGCTTAACCGCAAGAATTTATTATTATTATTATTATTTTCTTATATTTATTTGTGAAGTGATACAATAAAGACTCTTTATTCTAGTGGAAAATTACAAGCCACTTGGCGCCAAGCCTTATTAACCAAAACAGAGTCTCTCAACATACTAATATCGGTAACTTTATTAGGCGTCAGGATTTGCCAAAAGGTAGGCTTCAAGGGCCTTGAACAATCCTGAAGACTTTTCTTTGCCAGCTTTGATTTGCTCTTCCTTGATCTCAAAGTCGCCAACGGTATAGTACTTGCTGATGCTTTTGCAGATGGATCCTCCGTCTGGAGAAGATGCTATCTTGATCTCGTAAGTGATTTTTTCGAGTGATTTCATCAGTGCATCACCCTCAATCACACTGTAACTGTAGGTCAAATTCTCTTTGTCTAATGCTTCAACCTTATGCTTCACATAGTCAAATTGGCTTCCTGCAATTGACAAAAGACAAGTAAAACAAGCACTTGTTAAATTGGATTTATGTTACTTGCAAAAATATGACATAAGATGATTAAGTGATTATAGTGTAAACTAGCCTTCGCCAAAAGTAATTTTCTTGATACTGCCTGGCCCTCCATCTCCTTGAATGAATTCAACATTCTTAATGGCCTGTGGCACGATCTTGGGGATGAGACTGTCACCTTCAAGGACAAAGGCCTTGAATATCTTAGTTGGGGGGATTTTTGTAACCACCTCCATTTCATAAGTGAACACACCCATTATAACCTTTGTGTTTAGAGATAATTGAAACAAGGACAATGAAAATGAGGAGGAAGGTTGATTGGTTCTTAGAAAGCTTTAATGGTGAGAGATCAAGGAAATTGAGGCCTTATTTATGCACTCGAGTTTGCAGTTTCTCTGGCAGATGGAAGAAAATTTAGGCAACTTTTTCATATTTTATTGGATACTTCCAATGTGGTTAGATAACATCAATAGTTCTTCAAGTAATATTTTTCTGTAATTGCATAAATTGATTCCAAGTTTTGTACTATATAACCTGCATCTTTTTCTGAATAGTTAACTGGAATTCCAGAGTGATTGCACAAAGAACAAATTTGGGCATCAAAATGGGCAGTCCATGTTAAACAAAGTTATTAATAACCAAGTGAAAGGACTTGAAAATAAGTCATTGGGTCATTAGAACTTCCTTAATAGTTGCACTGCAAATAGTTTACAGATGGATACCTTCATCTATGTCTGTCCAAATTTCATTACCAAATAATCGAGTTCCACATTTAATGGTTAATGGATTTTCTTTAACCCTCCTTTCTAGGTATTTGGTATTTACTTTATTTTCATTTCCAATTTTTGGGAACGATTATTCAACCTTAAGCTCAAGCAAAAGAAACTACGAATAAATCGAGATAATCTTCGTAAGTTCAGGTTAATAAAATTTTACAAGTTGGTAAAAATGCAATATGCTGATCTTATTTCTTTCTTTGTGCTTATTCTCTATTAAATGCTTAATAACCCATGTATAAATACTGATACATCTCATGGAAAAAATCCAGAAAAACTGAATTTTGGTAAATTTCTAAGGCGGCTATTTTTGCTGATCAAGATTTAAAAGTTAACATATTGCAACTTAATAGTTCATCAACCCAAATATGACTTAATTACTCTATAATTCACCATAATTTTTATTCTAAGAATAATAAACATAATTTATTCGTAAGTTTCTTTTCACAGAGACAAAGAGAAATAGATCAATATGGGGCTTGAGTAAAACTCACACCCAAAAGCTAGCTTAAGGAAGAATGAAGTATATATATATATATAGACACACACACTATAACAGTCCACCAACTTGGTGATGTAAGACAAATTCAACTTCTAACATTATTTCTCATATCATATACGCGTCCTGTTTCGTAACCTTGGTACATGTAGAAATTTTCTAGTTATGATAGAAAATGATACTCCTATTGCTAATATGAATTATTCTCATATTTCCAATCTTATTCTAGTCCTTTCTTCCACAAGTTGTGTTCCTTTACAGATAAGCTCTGGTACAATGATACAAAACAACATGTCAATGTAATCTTTATATTGGATTGTTTTTAAGCGGCCTTAAGGAACTATAAATTATTTAACAAATATTTTATTACTCTACCTAAAATGAATTATTTGCTCTTTCTTTATGGCCCTTATCATGAAAACATCAACTACTGCATGCAAACAGTTATATATTATTATGTAGAAAAATGCTACGGACACCAACGTTTTGCATTGAATTTTTACACCGAACGACATGTCCACTGAATCAGACGAGCCACGTCTCACGTTAACAAATATTTCACAAATGAACGGCCATCCATAAAATATGGACGACCGTCTACTATTATTGGATGACTATTCATTTGAAATGGATTCTCGTCCATATGCTCGTTCATAGTTTAAACTAAAAAAATTTGGCCTAAATATGGATAGGCGTCCATAAATATTGGATGACCGTTCATTCATAAAAAACTCTAGCGTGGTCGCGTCTAACTGGTTGCTATTTTCTTCGGTATAAAAATTTAGTGTCCGTAACATTACTCTATTCTGTATTCATGTTTTACGATGCCCAAGAAAATTTGGCATTATCTCACAACTACCTGTTGATGAATATGACAACACTTAATAACTTGAATATTAATATTATTTCGTTCTTTCTAATTGATCAACTTAACACGTTGGATAGTTGCGGTGCACATAGCTTACAGATGGATACTTTAATCTTTAACCCCTCTAGTCCCTGTTAATAAATTTTACAAGTTGTCAAATATGCAATATGTTGATCTTATTTCTTGATTTCTTTGTGCTTCTTGGTTGTTAAATGCTATGAGGGCCACAAAATCGTTGTGTATGTTAGTTTAGAACACAGTGATCGGCATAGAGGTCTTATAATTTGTTGCATAATTAACTGTCTGTTTTTTCAATATTCAGCACAGGAGGCAAATCCAGTTGCATGAAGTACAAGGTGGAAGCAATAGACAAAGAAAAAATTGTATTATGCTACAGCCAGCACCATCGAAGGTGACACTTTGAGAAATCTGTAAGAGAACCAGCGGGTCAGTTACCATAATAAGTGGATTCTACATATTATTTGATCCAACTTGCATTTACCATGATTATGATTCCAAGTGGCCTGTAATATTATCTTTAGTACTGTCTTCAGGTTTTTTCTGAGTGCTTGTTAGGGTAGCAATGGCCGTTTATTTTTATTTGTAAAGTGATAAAAGACAGATTCTTTAGTCCAGTGGAAAATTACAAGCCACTTGGCGCCAAGCCTTATTAACCAAAACAGTCTCTCAACATTCTAATATTGGTGACTTTATTAGGCATCAGGATTTGCCAAAAGGTAGGCTTCAAGGGCCTTGAACAATCCTGAAGACTTTTCTTTGCCAGCTTTGATTTGCTCTTCCTTGATCTCAAAGTCGCCAATGGTATAGTACTGGCTGATGCTTTTGCAGATGGATCCTCCGTCTGGAGAAGATGCTATCTTGATCTCATATGTAATTTTCTCGAGTGATTTCATCAATGCATCACCTTCAATCACACTGTAACTGTAGGTTAAATTCTCTTTGTCTAGAGCTTCAACCTTATGCTTCACATAATCAAATTGGCTTCCTGCAATGAACAAAGCAAGTAAAACAAGCACTTGTTACTTTAGATGAAAATGTTACTAGCAAAATATGAAATATAAGAGGTTAGCAAAATATGACATATAAGGGGTTTAAGTGATTATGGTGTAAACTAGCCTTCGCCAAAAGTAATCTTCTTGATGCTGCCAGGCCCTCCATCTCCTTTAATGAGTTCAACATTCTTAATGGCCTGTGGCGCAATCTTGGGATAAGACTGTCACCATCTAGGACAAAGGCCTTGAAAATCTTCGTTGGAGGGATTTTTGTAACAACCTCCATTAATTTCATAAGTGAACACACCCATTATGATCTGTGTTTGTATGAGAACAATAGGAAAGAAGAGCACTAATGATATAGTTTGTGGAGAGTTATTGTGTAGTGAGAGATAAAGGGTATTAAGGCCTTATTTATAGACTGAGTTTGAAGATGACCCTTTATGGAAGAGTTACAAGCAGATAAAACAGTTTTGGCAAGTTCTGTAGATGATAAAAATGATGAAGCAATTCCAAGTTTTGTTTTCATCGTAGTTAAGTTGACAGATTCCTGAATGCTTTCACAAAAAACAAATTTGGGCATCAAGTGTGCTATTTATGTTAAGCTGAGTTCTTAATGAAAGGAGGACTTGAACTTCAGTCTTTTGGATTATTAGCACTTCGTACTTTCAGAAGGCCATGTTTGGTTAATACACATAGTTTACAGATGAGATGCTCTGATCTTCACCATCTATAAGTAACAGTATTTCGGAAATTTTACAAGTTAACGATGGTCAGTGAACTTATTCTTATAATCTTGACAACTAATAAATGAAATAATATACATGTACCTATCATCATGGCTTGTGGTCAATTTTAAAAATGCACAAACAGGAAAAAGCTAGGGTTTTCAACACCCAGGTCGGACCTGTCTGGTGTCACGAGCTGAGAGTTTCACATCTAAAAGTTTAACCCATTAGGTGGAGGGACTCTCCTTTAAGGCATCTCTAACCCACGCCATTTTGGTGTAAAAAACACCAAAATGGCGTGGGTTTTTGCTCCAACCCAGCGCTAAGTGGCGTAGCATTGTAACGCCACACCAAATTGGCGTGGCATTGTAGCACTATTAATTTTTTTTTTAAATTTTATTAAGTTAATTGGATTATTAAATTTTACCCAAAAAATCACACCAAATTTGATTATTTGTATTTAATTTAATTTGATTACTATTTATGTTAATATTTATAATAATAAATTCATAATAATGATATAATTCAAAAAATGATAAAAAATTAAAAACAAAACTTTATTCAATGCAAATATTAAATTACAATAACTCAAAATAAAAATTAACACTAATTTAAAAACACTAAAATTAAAAGACAATACATCTTTTTTTTTTTTTTTTGGTATCATTTTATATTATGTAATGTTTTTCTATATTAAATGTAATGTTTATTTGATTAAATAAATGCTTAATTTTATTAAATTAGTATAATTTTCAAAGTAATTATTATTTAATAAAAATATCATTCCCTATATTTAATTAATATATACAAAAATAATGAGTGAAATAGATTAATTGTTGATTATTACAATAAAATAAAAAGAAAGAGAATATTCTAAGAAATATTCTTTTTAGTGTAATATTTGGTTTAGTAGGTTGGAGATGCAATAGTGTTTAACATCAAAAGGTTGGAGATGGTCTTATAAGCCTAAGACCTCCCTAATGTGTTTCTGATGTGGGATTTGTGACGCTGGGCTTTAGGCTTAGGTTTGGTTAAAATGATTAGGGTACTTTTGAAAATTTAACTAGATGTATGGGGGCTAGTAGTTTTTTCAGGGGGTTCCACATAATGTTACCTTATATAAAATTTCTTAGGTGTCCACGTAATTTGATCAGGGGTTATTTGTAATTTTCAAATTTTCATAAAATATATCCACATCTGGGCCTGATTTTTCATACCCAAACCCAGGTATATTTTATGCTCAGTGCTGGGCCAGGCGGAGTTTTTTTTTTTTTTGGTAACCAGGCCGAGTTCTTTTACATCCTTACTTTTGAATGAACCTGGCAAGGGCCCAAACAAAATAATGGTATTTAGAATAATCAGCAATTAACGAAGCTGTCAAAACGTTTGGTGGGTTCAGGAAAATCCTGAATGAAATTTTGTTTGGGACTTTTCATTACACATTTTTGGCTTTTCCCAGTAGAAAATTAGTGCTCAGAAAAAAATTATGTAACAATACTTTTATATACTGTCATTTTCTGAATAAATTTTAGGCTTTCGGAGAAAACAAAGAAGTAAAGGTCAAACTAGACAACAAATAAACACTCAAAACAGATTGAACCGAATCCCGGCCAGCATAAATTATTCATTTATTCTCCATCAGCTTAATTTTATATTCGGTAACATCTGAGGTCGTGCTATCAAAGTAAACTGGAATATCCATTTTAAATTTATTATATTTCGTTGTCATCAATTTAAAATTCATACAGGGAGAGCAACAAACAGATAAGCTGATAGAAAATTCTCAAAGCAGCTAGCCATAGTTGAATAAGTCAGGTTGCTGGTGGCATAAGTTATCTATCCAAGTTGGAAAGTTTGAAAAAAAATTTCATAGGAAAATAGCACGCCCAGTTGCCAACTACTTTTGTGGGACAGAATTTAAGGCTCACCATCAAGAGATTTTTACTGCAGTTTTGCTATCAACAGCACTGTTTAGAACTTACCATTGATACTATCTTCTTTGTAGGTTAATTTAAACTTATGTAATTAATGGTGCTTCATCTGGTATTTAAAGCTATTTTTGTGTAAGTAAAATATATAGTGCACCAGAAATTTCTATTTTCTTGCACTTAAACTGCTAACTTTTACAAAGACACTATCTTTTTTTTTTTTTCTTGTGTTAATATTAAAAGGTTCTGTTTGGTTCACGAAAAGTTTTTGGCAAGGCATGTTCTTAGTCAAGTCAGAAAAATTAGGTGATAAAGAAGTTAAGCCATTTAATTATTCAGCTCTGAGTCTTGAAATTATGTATCCTCAGCCTATAAATAGCACCTTCACTTCTAACATCTCCATAACTCAGATTTCCTTATTTATCAGTAATCACTTCTCATTCTTCCTTTTGATTTTCAATTACTTAAAACTTTTTTACTTTTTAAGGTAATCATGGGAGTTATCACTGATCAATTGGAGGTGAGTTGTGCCCTCCCAGCAGCCAAGATGTTCAAGGGCTTTGTCGTTGAGGCTGATGATATTTTCCCCAAGGTTATGCCGCAAGCCATAAAGAGTGCCGAACTCATCGAAGGCGATGGAGGGCCTGGAAGCATCAGGAAAGTTAACATTGTGGCAGGTCAGTTAGTTTACACCACAACCATCACTAAACTATTCTAAAAACTACTTGTATCCTTGAAAAAATTAGATCTAACTCTTGATTGTTTTTCGATATGCAGGCGACAAACCCGCTTACTTGAAGCAGAAGGTTGATGCTCTAGACAAAGAAAGTTTTTCATTCAGCTACACCATCTTCGAAGGTGAGATATTGGACAACAAATTCGAGAAAATTTGTCACGAGTCCAAGTGGGAGTCATCTCCCAATGGAGGATCCATCTTCAAGTCAACTGCCAAATTCTACACCTTACCTGGCTTTGAGGGAGCAGAGAATTTTATTAGCAACGAAAAACAGAGGGCAATTGCCTTGATCAAGGCTGTTGAAGCACACCTCCAGGCCAATTAATCCTGATGCCTGTTAAGATGTTATATGAGTTTGCGTATCTCAAGTGTTATGAGTGCTTTGCCCTACCTATTACCTAAAATAAGTGGATCATGGGTCCATAATTCCAAGTGTGGTTTGATCAAAATTTCCTTTACCATGATAATGTTAATTATTAAGACTTGGGAGTGATCAAAAGTGGCTTGATATTATAAGATTTTTATGTATTTTTTTCTTTTCAAAGAGTGTGATTTTGTAAGGATTAGGCCAAGCCTTGCTTTGTTGTAGTAAGAGAATCCACTTAAAAGGAGTGTTCATATATGTTTGTATCATTTTTATTGAATACAAGTTGATCCAGTATATTATTAAACATATATGAAAATGTTCAAATCTGACCAACTTTTTGTTCGGGTATGGTAATTGGTCACCCTTTGGTACAACTCGAATTCAAGATCAGGGAGGCGTTTTTCAAACCATGCGCCTCTCTATCCATCTCTCCACAATCTGTGAAAAATCTACTTACAAATGAAGTCAATGAACTCTAGATTTAATTAATTTTACTTCGGATTCACTAAAATTCATTATCTCACATAGTTGCAAATATGAAATTTAAAATAAGATAGATTATTATGATAAGTAAACTTAGTTTAATAATTTTTGTCATTTGATGAAAGGGATTTGCAATCAAAGTAGAAAATTTTCAACAAAAAAATGTCATGATGAGATCATGTTCAATCAAAAGAATGATAATGACATAAGGAAACAATAAAATTAATATATTGATGCCCTCACTGATTTTCACTGCAGCCAGTTTTCAGTCAAGCTTGTTGTTTCTTCAAATGAGAACTATTCTTCTCCAGCTCTTGCTTTCTTCAGTATTCTTTTCTCCCTAGGTACTTAACCAAGTAAAAATTATGAACAACATTTTTTCAGACTTCACTATAGCAAAAATTATGGCATTAAAGTAACTAGTTTATTCGTAATATATTAAAAGGATTCACATATTGGTTATAAGACCAAGGTAGCACCCTCTCCAGACGGTGGATACATCTGCAAAAGCATCCGCAACTGCTTCAAAGTTGATAACTTTGAGATCAAAGAAGAACAAATCAAGGGTGGGAAAGAAAAGGCTCCAGGAATATTCAAGGCCATTGAAGCCTACTTTTTTGCAAATCCTAATACCCATTAAAAAGGTCAACTTTATTCTGCTGAGAAGGTCGTTTACAGTTATGCTTAATAAGCTTGGTGAATGGTGATTGTGACCACCAAGTGGTCTGTAATATTTCATTGTAACAAAAAGTCTAGATCTGCTGTTTTCAGTTTACCATAAATTTCCTCAAAATCATCGTTGAGTCAAGCCATCACTTTCAGTTGATGGGTGCCTTGAATCCTAAATTATCAATATTCACAGTTTAATCGCTGGACCACGGCAGTATTATTAATTATAAAGCCCCATTTGCGCAGCATACTTCATATGATAATAAAAAACTCTTTTTTTAAAAAGGAATATTAGTTTAGGAGGAAAGAAAAATGAAACTCACCTTCTATTTCATAGCAGCCAAATCGTTGACTTCAAGGTTCCTAATCCTAATTTATAATCGTAGAAGTTGAATGGGCAGAAAAATTTTCTATTTTATAATTCACGTTCTGTTGAATATTATATCTTATTAAATGGTTAATGTCAGTTGGAGAACATGAAACATGTTCACAATTCACACTGGTAGTGATCAGTTCTAATTAATTATTTCTCTTGTAGTAGCTTAACTCACACACGTCCATTCAATTTGCAAGATCAAAACACAAACCTGGTCAAATCTCTGATAATGTATTGGGCCCATATGAACCAAATACATCACCAAGACTTATTTTTATTATTCATAAACTTTGGTAGGTTATCAGTCCTCTGAGTATGCCTGAATTATTGAAGTAAAGCTTATTAAATTTCAATAAAAGTAGACAAGTCTTGGCTTGCATTCTCCAGACTTACAGTCTAGATCAACAATTCATGGACATTTAACACTTTAATGACAGAAATTTTATGTTAATCTTCTGCCTATAGTAAAATTTATTTCGCAGCAGAGATTTCCATCTGCTTGTACTTATACTACTTAAAATTTTTTGTTCTGGTGTTAATATTAGAAATTCTATCCGGTCAGAGATTTTTTTAAGCACATATTCTTATTAGCTAGTCAAGTCTGATTACCTGATTAAAAAAAAGATAATTTTAAATATTCAGCTCTGTGTCATGAATTCTGAACCCCGCCTATAAATAGCACCTCCACTTCTAACATCTCCACCAATCAAATCTCCTTACTTATCAGTAATCACTTCTCATTCTTCCTTTTCATTTTCACTTACTTAAACTTTTGTACTTTTAGGTAATCATGGAGTTGTCACCGGTGAAATTGAGGTCGCTGTGTCCTCCCCCCAGCCAAGATGTTCAAGGCCTCTGTCCTTGACGCTGATCAACTCTTCCCCAGATTATGTCACAAGCTATTAAGAGTGCCGAACTCATCGAGGAGATGGAGGGCTGAAGCATCAGGAAAGTTAACCTTGTGGAAGGTTAGTTAATTCACTAAATTGTTGTAAAAACTTGTTGCTCCTTGAAAAATGGCACTAACTCTTGACTGTTTTTTGGTACGTAGACGACTCTTACATGAAGCAAAAGGTTGATGCACTAGACAAAGAAAACTACGTGCACTGCTATACCATCTTTGAAGGTGACATGTTAGCTAACAAATTCGAGAAAATTATTATGAGACCAAGTGGGTGTCATCTTCTGATGGAGGATCCATCTTCAAGTCCACTGTCAAATTCTCACCCCTTACCTGGCTTCGATGTCCCAGCAGAGAATTTAATTAACAAGGCAAAAGAAAGACAGCCGTCATGGTCAAGGCTGTTGAAGCATACCTCCAGGCCAATTAATCCTGATGCCTATTAAGATGTTATATGTGTTTGCTTATATATCTCAGTTTATGTGTGCCGTGCCTGCAAATTGCCTAATAAGTGATCATGGATGATGGTCCATGATTCGAATTTCTTTTTCCCTTTACCATGATAATATTAATTAATACCCTTCGGAGTGATCAAAGGTGGTTTGTTGTAGGATCTTTATGTATTATTATAATTTTTTTTTTTTTTCAAAGAGTGATTATGTAGATTAGCCAGCCTGCTTTGTTGTATTCAAAGGAATCCACTAAAAACCAAAGACTTAAAAGTCAAATATGTTTGTATCATTTTCATTGAAACAAGTTGATGTAGGTACGTTTATTAATATATAAACATATGAAAGTGTTCAAATTTGACCAACTTGAACTGGTTAAAAACAATGAAGAATGATACAAATAAGTATACCTTGATGCCTAGTTGCAAATGAGTCCAGGAACTCAATAATATTGAAAAAATCCACCCCTCCGATTTACTCAAATTCATCTAAATATCTCTTCTTGATTGTATATTTATAACACTTACATCTACCATCTGATAAAATAGAAATTATATGCCGAGCTCCATGTCACAAAGTTAAATAAGGTATATTACTAGGAAGTTTCTCTCTTCGATTGTCAAGGGAACATACAAAGGGAACAATCACACAGGTTACAAGAGTTCTTAGAGATCACTAGCCGGTCTCTTTCATGTAGAAGTGCTTCTCTTATTTTTTCTGTATACAGTGTCTTAACCCCTCTTTGAAGAGTGTTGTGCCCCAGGAAATAAGGGCTGACGTGGGAAAGTCACGTGAAGGGCGACCTGCTCCCGTCAGAGCAGCACGCACACGTCAGACCTGCCAGTGATGTGGAGCCCACACGCGTCAATTCTCCTGCAACAAGTCGTGCGATGTCAGCTTGGAAAAAGGGAAATGGGACATAACCCAGATTATGTACTGACAATTACACCAAACCCGGATTTAGTGATGATATACGCTTCGATTCAGTATAAAATAGGGAGACCCCTTCATTAGGGGATTCGGCCATTTTACATACAAAAGAAGAAACAGAAATCTCTCTCTGTAAACTTTTCTTTGACTTTTTCGTCTGATGTAAGTCAGCTCGCGACCGCGACCTGACACCCACTAATTCAATGCAAACCAGTGGACGTAGGCCTTGCTATCTTAACGTCCGAACCAAAAAAACTCCCTCTACAGCTATTTTACTTTTCTTATATTCTATTTTCACGTGCATGAAAGTCATTGATATTATACACGTAAAATTCGTGTTGCAAAATCGAGCATCACAGTTTGGCGCAGAAGGAGGGCTGATTTAGTGTCTACCCTTCATCAGGAGAATCTTGACCTACTGGTCTTACAGCTACAATGCCCGCCAATCTGAACCTGAGCAAGGGAACCAACATGCAGAAGGAGTCCCCCTGGCCCAAGGGACACTCCTTCCAACATACCTCTAATCTCGCAAAATGCTGCTGGGAATACCCCAACAGCCCCGCACTGACCCTGCCATCAGGAGTTACCTGGAGGGTTTGATAATACTCTCCAGACAGTCAACCAGAGGTTGGACCGTCTGGACCAAGGCATGTCATCCACGACAGCCAGAGCCGTACAACCGCCAAAGACGCCTGCAGGTTGCGCGAAAGCGCGCAAAGGCGATAGCCCGTGCCGCGAGCACTGCAGCGCGTAAGCCGAAGGGTAAACGTGGCAAAAATAAGCCTACGTTCCAAGGGCCGGCGAATACCAAGGTGGCCCCTAGCAGGGTATCAGCAAGCTGAGACTTGGCGAGAGAGTGGACCCGAGCTGTCCCATGCCCAATGCAAGCACACCCAAGCAAAAATGCTGGGCATGGTGGTCCCGATCACCACCAGCAGAGCAATCCCGATCGTTATGCGGAGGTTATCACACCTCGCGGGGCGGTTCGTACCACCGCGAGGGTCGTGAAAGTGCCCCTCAACCCGTCGTCTTCACATGCCCATGTCAGCATGTGTCGAGTCGGCCAAATGCCGCCGAGGCGAGGAGAATCCGATCTCCGGACTGTCCTGAACCGCAACCGAGAAGGGAGGGCTCGCACGGTGAAAACAACCCCAATTGGCTCCATTACCGCAAATTGAGGAGCTGCAGCGAGCTCTGGACAGGTTAAGGGAGCAGCAAAACGAGCAGACACAGGTCGTCTCTACATCCCCATTTTCCCCTGAAGTGCTACTGCCCCACTTCCACCAGGGTTCAAATGCCGACATGCGGCCGTTTGATGGAACTATGATCCCGAGACCATTTGTATGATTTTACCGACCTGATGAAGCTCCACCAGGTTTCGACCTTGCGAAATGCCGATGTTTGGCTGTGACGCTGACTTCTCACGCCAAACATGGTTAAGGTCGCTCCCAACGGGTTCGTCAGTTCGTGGCCTCAGATGAGCACGACGTTCTTGCGGCATTTCCAAGCCAATCGGAAATTTTCAATGCCTTTGAGCTACCTCAGCAACATAAGGCAAGAAGAGACGATCCCTGC
Organism: Pistacia vera; assembly: GCF_008641045.1. Taxonomy (NCBI): domain Eukaryota; kingdom Viridiplantae; phylum Streptophyta; class Magnoliopsida; order Sapindales; family Anacardiaceae; genus Pistacia; species Pistacia vera. The sequence goes on along the minus strand of NW_022195444.1, from coordinate 718,377 downwards.
AGTCTTATGTTGACCGCTTCCACAGAGCTCAACAGGTAGCTCACGCCCCAGAAGATTCCATCCGAACTCTTATAATAGCCGGAGTTCGCCCGCAAACCGACCTGTGGAAGAACTGCAGGCTGAGGACGATATTTCCCTCACCAATTCTACAACCTGGCGAAAAGTATCTCCGAATAAGAATTCACTGGCGGCACTTCGCCGTCGCGATCACGCACCTCCAGCAGCATGTCAGGTCGGGGAGATAACAGGCGAGCTGATCGCAAGGAACAATGACGATCAGCGAAAGGGAAGAAACCCCGCTACGAGCAGAAAAAGTCCTATGCTCCTGTCCCCCGTCACGTCGTGACAGGGCCCTACACCCCGCTGAATGTGTCCATATCTGCGATCCTCGACAAGTCCGAGGAAGCCAGCCTGCTCGGTTCGCCAGAACCCATGAAAACTCCTGCAGCGGCCAGGAGCAGCAAGAAATACTGTCGGTATCATCGGGATAACGGCATCACACTGATGAGTGCCGACCCTAAGCAGGCTATTGAAAGCTTTCAAGAAGGCACTTCAAGGAGTATTGACAACTCCCAAAAGAAAACCAAGGGAGCGAAAGAACAAGCGTCGTGATCGCAGCGGGTACAACAGTGTGAACCTGATTTTCGGAGGTCCGCACCTCCTGAACACGCGGGGGCGCAAGACAGGTATGCTCGAAGCCATCATGACCCGATCAGTGTCATGAGCACATCGCACACTCAGAAACCAGAAGGAAGAACCAATCACCTTCTGCAGAAGGAGGCAGCTCGCTTGCATCATCCGCACGAGGACGCTCTGGTAATCACCCCCCTGATTGGTGTCATAATGTCTGCAGGTGCTTGTGGACACGGGACGCTGTGAACATTCTGTTCAAGTCAGCTTTCGATAGAATGAACCTGGTCGAGGCCGACCTGAAGCCAGCTTCGGCCTTATACGGTTTTACAGGGTCACCTAATCCCCAGCGGAACAATCCAGCTCCCAGTCACGCTCGGCGACTACGACGAGGTGACTAGAGTTCAGAGTTCCTGGTTGTAGACTGCCCATCCCTTCAATGGAATCCTAGGGCGACCTCTACTGAGAACCTTCAGGCATTCCTTCCATCTATCACTCAAGATGAAGTTCCCCACCCGTCGGGATCGGGAGGTGAGCGGGTCGCAAAGTGCATCACGCGAATGCTACATCAAAGCGGTCCAAATGGCCGACAAGGGGAGGCATTTCGCGGTCGCGCGCCCCGTCAGGCTATGACGATCAGCCGGATCGAGCCACACCCGGTCCAGCAGAGGATATATATAGTCCACGAATTCAGGAAATCCCCCGAGCGGCCTGGTTGAGGATCTGTCTGAGTATCAGTTGATCCGAAAGAGCCGAGCCGAATGCTAAAGATCGGGAGCTGTCTCAATCCCCACTCGCTTTCGAGCTGTGAACTTCTTGAAGGAGAACATTGATGTGTTCGCCTGGTCGCACGCTACATGTCGGGATCAGCCCGGACGTTTCCGCCATTCCCTGAACGTCAGCAGTGAAGCTAAGCCGGTGCGTCAAAAGAGAAGGGCGATGGATCCAGAGCGGTACCCGCGTTAAAATCAGAAGTAGAGAACCTTCTCCGAAATGGATCTATTCGCGAAGCTCTCTACCCGACCTGGGTCGCCAATCCGGTCCTGGTAAAGAAGCCGAATGGTAAGTGGCGAACCTGCGTAGACTTCAGTGACCTGAACAAAGCTTGCCCGAAAGACAGTTTCCCCCTGCCAGAATTGACGCGTCGGACGCCACCTCGGCACGAGCTGTTAAGCTTCATGGATGCATACCCGGATACAATCAATCCCGATGCATAAGCCAGATGAGGATACGACCTTCATCACGATAGGGGCTATACTCTACAAGGTAATGCCCTTCGCGTCAAGAATGCGGGTGCGACCTATCAGAGGTTGGTCAACCGATGTTCTCCGACCAGATCGGGAGGACTGGAGGTCTATGTAGACGACATGCTGGTTAAGTCCCAGGTCGCCTCAGAACTATCAAGCATCTCGCAGAAAGTGTTGACAACTCCGACTCTACAGAATGAAGCTGAACCCTCTCAAATGTTCATTCGGGGTATCGTCAGGAAAATCCTGGGGTTATTGGTCAACCAGCGGGACAAGAAGTGAACCCGAAAAGATTCAAGCTCTGCTCGATATGGAGAGCCCGCCCAGCAAAAAGCAGGTCATGAGTTTGAACGGGCGCAATAGCGGCACTCGTCTCGTTCATATCAGGCTAACCGACCGCTGTTACCATTCTTCAACGTTCTGAAGGCCAATAAAAATTCGAATGGACTTCCGAATGCGAGCGGCATTCCAGAGTATAAAAGAGCATCTAGGGAAGCCACCTTTCTCTCTAAACCTCTTCCACAGGAAATCCTGCTGTTTCCCCTGTCCGTGTCTCAGTTCGCGGTCAGTGCAGCTTTAATACGGGAAGAGGGAAAAGCTCAGTGCCATTTTATTATGCAAGTAAACGTCTATCGGATGCCGAGATGCGGTATCCGGAAATTGCGATTAGCTTTCGCCCTATTGATCCGTCCAGAGCTACGACCTTACTTCCATGCCCACGATCAATGTAATGACGAGTTACCCCCTCAGGCAGGTCCTCCAGAAGCCAGAGGCCTCAGGAAAGTTGCTCAAATGGGCCATGGAGCTGAGCCAGTTCGACCTAAAGTATATGCCCAGGTCGACCATCAAAGGCAGCTGTTGCAGACTTCATCTCGAGTTCTCCTATCTCCCAAGCGAGCAGCATCCCCGAAGTCGGGCAAGAAACTATTCAGACCTATCGACCTGGAACCTCTACGTCGACGGGTCATCAAACAGGAAAAGAGCCGGTGGCGGGTCTCCTCCTGGTGAGCCCCGAGGGGCTCGAATTCATGGAATTCTCCGATTCGGATTTAGGCACCAACAATGAGTCCAATACGAAGCCCTGCTCCCGGGTTACGACTCGCCAAAGAAATGGGTGCGACCCGCGATCAGTATCTACAGCGACTCCATGCTGGTCGTCAACCAATTCTAGGAGAATACCAAGCCAAGAAGGGAACATGGTCCGCTACTTGGAAAAGCTAAGGCCTCTTTGGGGTCGTTTAGACGCTTTAAAATCGCTCAGATCCCAGGGAGAGCAACACTATAGCGACGACCCTTGGCAAAGATAGCCTCATCATTAGACTCTGAGCCCCTGATAGCATTCCTGTTCGTTTTGTCGACGCTCCTCCATCAGCTCGACCGAACAGGCCATGAACAGTTCAGTCAGATTCCTGGATGACTCCCATTATCAATACCTCAAGACGGGACCTTGCCTAACACAAGGTCAAGGCGAGGGCCTACGAGTAAGGTCTGCTCGCTTCACCCTCATCGGGGATCAGCTATACAGGAGAGGATTCAGTGCCCCCTCCTCCGATGTGTAACCATTGAAAAAGCAGACACATCATGCGGGAAATTCATGAAGGGATCTGGCAACCAACAGCAGCTCGATCTCCGCGAACAAGATTGTTCGTCAGGGATATTTTGGCCCCAAATCCAAGAAGATGCGCACACTTCGTCAAGAAGTGCGACAAATGCCAGCGGTTCGCAAACATTCCGCGAGCACCCTCTCACGAACTGGTTACTATGTCAAGCCCTGGCCATTTTCCATGTGGGGGATCGACCTTATCGGCCCCATGCCAGTTGGAAAGAGAGGGGTCAAGTACGCCGTGGTCGCGGTAGACTATTTACAAATGGGTCAAGCCGAGCCACTGGCCACGATCACGACCAGGAAGTTAAAGACTTCGTTTTCAAGAACATAGTGTGCCGCTACGGAATTCCTCACACCCTTATCTCAGATTGGAAAGCAATTCAATAATGAGGAGTTCAGCAGTTCTGCAACGAGCGGGCATCCACAAAAATTTGCCTCAGTCGCCAGGCCGCAGCGAATGGCCAAGTTGAAGCGTCAACAGACCATCAAGCACACTCTGAAGGCAAGCTCGGGGCAGCCAAGGGAAATTGGGCTGACACCTCCCCGAAGTTTTATGGCGTACAGGACAACTCCAAGGACCTCACCTCGGAAACCCCCTTTCACTAGCCTATGGCTGCGAAGCCATGATCCCTGTAAGGTCGGGACCGGGTCTCTTCGGAGGGACCTATACAGGACGACAATGAAGCACTTCTGAGAGCGAGTCTGGATTTAATTGAAGAACGTCGCAGCAAGGCTTCACTAAGGATAGCAGCCACCAGCAGCGAGCAAAAAGGTTCTTCGACTCAAAGGTCCGGCGAAGAGACTTTCAGGTCGGAGACCTGGTCCTAAAGAAGTTCTCCTCGGGGCAGAGAGCCAAGTGCGGGGGTCTAGGGCCGAACTGAAAGTCCGTACCGGATCGACAAGTGATCAGACCAGGGAGCTACCATCTCAACGATTGAACGGCTCCAGTACCCCGAGCTTGGAACGCCGAGCACCTTCGGCCATACATCAGTAATCCCAAACTCAGCTCAGTTTTTGATAATTTCTTTTTCAAGCGTTACTTTGTTTACTTAAAACAGTTCGAATGTGTTCTGTTCGCATGTCAAATTTATATGTAATCACTCATGTGAACCACAATTGTAAATAGTGTTATTTATAAAAGTAAACTTCAATTGCAAAGAAGTCATATACAAAAGTTTAAGACTCGGTACAAAGGGAGCGACTCTCTAAACACTAAGGCTGTCGGGAATCCTTCGAGCCGGAGCCACCAGCCTGGTCGGCCCCTGGTCGGGTTCCTGGGCGGCCGCGGCAGCCTGGTCCTCCTCGGCCATGATCCGCAAGGTCGTCTGCCAGAGATCCGGGAGGTCGAGAAGTCCAAATCAGGGTTCTTTGCACAAAGGGTGTAGATGGACCCGATGCCGCCAGTCCGCGGCCTTCTCCTCCATCCCTCAGATTGATTCTGCATTTTCACAGTCAGTGCAGTGATCCTCTCCCGACTCTCTGAAGTTTCGGCATCAAGGGCCAGCTTCTTGTTCGAAGGCCCCTTTATCTTCTTCAGCTCGCTGAGCCCGTTCGAAAGTCGCCGCATTTCCTGTCCTTCTCGCACGACCTCCTTGGTGACGGGCGGTTGTCCTTTGAAGCTCTTTATCTCCTCCGCACGCACGGTCGAGCTCCGCCTTTGGAAATCCACCGTTCGTAAGCGGCGTCCTTTGTGCAAATACCTGTTCGCCCGCTTCGAACGCCTGTGTTCTTTCCGCCTCGACGACTCCAAGCTCTGCTTCAGCTTCGCGACCCTCCTCTTCCAGGTCGCTTGTTCCCTTCGCGTTCCCCAGCCTTGTCTTCTCCATAGACATCCTCATCGCAAGCAATCCCTGCGAGTAGAGTACGAGTTAGAACAAATCGGATTGAAATTTCAAGTTACGCGGTCTTACCTTGCTCAGATGTTGAAACGACGTTGCCAGCAGGTCGTCGCCCGTGTCCGCAAATCGTCGTACGCTCTGATAGCTCGCAATCTAGCAGGCCGTAAACAATTGTTGCAGTTTTCGGGCAGACTCCCCACGAGTCTAAGACAGGTGCATCCTTCCTTGTCGCCAGCACCTGCTTCACCCACGGGCTCCTTGCCCGACCTCCGGGATCCGGCGTGACCTCAGAGGTTCTCCCTCAGATTCAGTCCTCGACCCTTCGGCCTGAATCTTTGTTTCTTTCTTCGACCTCTGGGCCGGAGCCTTTCGCTTGGGACGAGCGGTCAGCGCCTGAGCGGCCTGCTCCGACCTGGTTGCCCCTTGCGCAGCGGGGCGGGGCTGAGCTGGGACTGTTCGCACTGGCTGTGCCGGGACGGCACGAGCAGCCTCAGCCTCCCTCTCGATCCTCATCGAGGAAAAGACAACGGTGCTCGGCGGGACTGCCCGGATTCCTTTGGGGGCATCGTTCCTGCATTCAAGGTCGTTAGTAATCGAAACAATTCGCGACCAGAAGGGGACTAAGTGTGACTTACCTTCTTGAGGTTCTAAAGACGCTCGGTCGCTGAAAAAACCGTACTTTCGCAAGTTCGCGGTGGTCACAAGCTTCCTCGCGTCGGACTATCCTCGTCCAGTACTCTGAAGATACAAGCCTGTCCGGGTCAGCGAGTAGCGACTGCTCGTTCGTTCTATTACTGCAAAAACAAGCAGGTCGTAACTACAGATCGGGCGAGCAGATAATGAACTCAATAGAAAACCTACTTGGATCTTGAAAACGGCAATAGCCGTTGTACATGAAAAAGAAGACTTAGACTCGTAGGCTCCCGCATTGCTGTGGTAGCTATGTATCCCCGGCAATGGTAGGTCGCCGAGATAGTAGTACGAGTCCTTGTCCCTACCTCTTCTTAAGATAGTAGCGACACCGAGCTCTACCGCCGTTGGCTCTCCCAAGCCGCTCTCCGCAACACGCGATGTACATCGCACAGCGATGACATACGCTGTAATACCCAAGATGTCAAAGGTATGTTCCTAACCAAAATAGTCCTTTAGATGTTAATTTTATGTTAAAAAGCATAAAATCTAACTAAGGGCAAATAGTCAATTCATTTGGAACGGTATGAATCAATTACCACAAGGCTTAGGGGCAAAATGGTTATTTTGCCTATGGATAAGCATTGAAAAAGTCAAGGATGAGTAGGCTTCATTGCATTTAATGGCATTAATTAAGTTAATATTTCTAGTGTGAAATGACCAAAATGCCCTTATATAAAGAATTAAGGACTTTGATTATACAATTAAAATAATTGGGCCAATTGCATAATTTTGGAAATAAATGAAATATTTTCCTATAATGAGATGAATTTCGTTCAAGCCAAAGGAAGAGCATTTCTTCAACATTTCTTCCATTTCTCTCAAATCTTCCATGAACACAGCTTTCTTTCTCTAGTTTTCAGGAGTTTTGCATAATTTTTCAAGGAGCAAGATGAGCCTTGGATCTTCAATTTGAAGGGTTTAAGGTAAGGATTAAAAACTTTAGTTTTGATGTGAATTGAAGATTTGAGGTAGATGTGAGGTATAGTTATATATGTTAGGATTAGGTGTAAAGAAGTCAAAGCAAAGGTTGCTGGAGGAAGTCTTTAAAAAGGTAAGGAGAACCTCCCATGACTTTAGGGTTTATGCTAGGGTTTGTAATTTTTATGAAACCTTAATTAAGCTTTAAGGCTAGAATTAGTTGATGGCAAGTGTAGTTGACTCATTTATCTACTTATTGCCTTGAATCATTATACTGAAGTTATGGCATTTATGTTTTATGAGTTGTTATGTTTGATTGAAGAAAATGAAGTGTAGATGCTGATTGTGGCAAAACTTGTAGTATGGGCCACATGTGTTGAATGGTTGCTATTAAGTGTTGATGTGTTGTTTGCATTAGCTACAAAGTTATAGCAATAATGGATGGTTATGGGATAGATTTACACTTCCTTTAAGATGTTAAGACTATTAAGGGAGGTTTATTTGATCTATAGTTAACCTATTGGTTAATGTCGAGAAATTGATGTGGCATAGTTATATGAAAATTCGGATTAGTGAGCTTGGAGGTTTTGTTAACCCTGCTTCTGTATTTTGACCATAACTTGAGTTATAAAAATCTAAATGCGATGATTCTTGAAGCATTAGAAAGCTACACAGACCTATAACTTTTATGTTTATGCCAAGAGCCAATTCGTTTGAGAAAGGATGGAATGGCCTGAAGCATAAACTGGTTATTAAAGTTAAGATTTAACATAATCAATTCTTATGATTATGAATTGATTATTAATGTATTATTGTAATTATGCCATGTACTAATGTTTACCCATTAGTTAGATGATCTTTGAAAGATTACATGGTCATGATGTCAATGCATGATTAATGTTATGGAATGGCATGAAGATGCAATGATTAATACATGTTTTAAGTGATGTTGTGGCAAGAGGTATGTAAATGGGTTGATAATCCATAGATGAATTAAAAGTATTAAGCTCACCAAATATGTATTTACATGCCATAAGATGTTAGAGATGCATATAGACACATGGAAAACGCGTAAGCATATCCTCGTATACCGGTTGAGGAAAGATGAATATATGCTTAGATGCTAAATAACGCGTAAGCATGCCTCCCGATGATATGAGCTCTAGATGAATTTGAGGCTAGATGAATATATGCTTTAGAGGCTAATTAACGCGTTAGCATATCCTCGTATTCTGATTGAGGAATGATGAACATATGCTTTAGATGCTAATACGCTTGAGCATGCCTCCCGATGATATGACTCTAGATGAATTTGAGGCTAGATGATATATGCTTTAGATGCTAATTAACGCATTAGCATATCCTCGTATTCTATTGAGGAAGATGAATAGATATTATTATGCTAAAGCTTAGATGCAATAACGTTAGCACGCCCCTGATGATATGAGCTCTAGATGAAATTTGAGGCTAGAGATATGAAGTGCTTAAGATGCTAAGAAAAGTTCGATCGGCTAGACGTTAAATGTTTCATTTGCATTTAGTTGCATTACATGAGTTATGATGTTATTTACATCATGAGTGATGATTTATATCTCAGTTAGATGATTTTAGATGATATGTCATGACAGTGATGTGTGTGTACTATGTTTACATACTTATTTGTATGTGTACACATTGATGTTTATCTAGCCATGGGATAAAATGATGAAAGCATATGACTTAGTAAAAAAGGAAGTATCCCTAGATGTAAAAGATAAGTGATGTGTTAAACATATATGTTTAAATAAAGATCAAATAGTACATTCAGAATGAAATAGTCATTCCTTACTGAGCGATTACCTCACCCTTTCATTGTTGATTGCTTTGCAGGTAGACTAGAAGCGAGGATGCTAGGACAGCGGGACTACACGTGAGGGGAAATGATTTATTGTCATCTAGATGTTTTTATCTTGATATAAATATGTAATGATAATATTTGTGAATACCTCTGGAAGCTTCCACCCTATAAATATGTTTTGATTGTGTAATTTTTTTAAAGTTTGTAAATTATAAGTTTAGATCCTGCGTGATATTTTATATGCATGTTTTGGATATTATTATTATCCTTATACAGATTTTTTTTTCTAAATACACTCGTTCTCCAGACATGTATCCTCGGAATCCTCATGAGGGATATTCAGAGGATACCTGACTGGAGGGGTGTTTTACATACGCGTTTGGTGTCAATTGTACTGTGCGATCCCGAAATGATCCAGGACCGACTGATGAAAGGATGGAAGGGAATCCTCTCCACCCTTAGATCTCCTCTGAGATCGCGGCGAGGCCAGTGTCTGGGCCCGCGACGATCTGGTATGGTCGAGGAACACCTCTGCGCGATATCGTACTGCTTCTTTATTCTATCAAACTCTCGGAAGTAAGAACCGAGTAACACGGGGCTGCGTCCTCGGGGACTTCCCGCGAGGACGAGCTGGCTCCTTCCTCGGGTTCTGGATGTGGACGGTTCCATTCCGTCTGCAACATCGACAGACACGGTCTTATTAGCCTTTGGTGTCATCCCGAGTAATGACAGGACGCCTAAAAAATCTATCAACGACTCGAGCCGGCCGTCCACCTCGAATCCAGGACGGCGTCGTGTCTCCGTGAAACGCCGAGAGACCCACGCCACTGTTCCACCACAAACAAAAAAAAAAGAGAGAGAATATATATGTAAAGGAAAAAGACAACCTTACTCTCTGAGACGCGAAGTTGGTGCCGAAATTCGTTTCGATTGCCTGAAAAACGCCGATCGGAAGAATTGTGTTCCTGGCTTGCGAAGGTTTTCCACTTGAAGCGAAGAAATTTCGGTGGCTTCACAAAAAGTGAGTTTTATATGAGGTTGCGAATCGACGTTACCACCCCTTGGAACTGAAACGACAACCCACTCTCTCTCTCCGCATTAAATGCGCCCCACGTCGCATTAAATGACGCGATAATGGTCGTCGGTTCACACGCAAGAAGCCACAAAACCCAAAAAAAAAGAGCAAAAACCCCGTTCGCTGCCACTATACGCTGTCACGTCCCAGCACTGGCTTTAATGTCCTGACAAAATCTTAACGCGCGCAATCGCTACAGCATAAAACCAAGTTCATTGAATCCGTACAGAAGCGTCATCAGATCCATTCCTAATGAATATTGTCCGTGGTGGCGCTCCATCTCACGGCTCTCCCCGTCTCCTCATTGTCACAGTAAAACACCGACGTAACTTTAGTTTCCAAGGTCCACCTTCGAACCTTAAAACTAGGCTTCTGTTGTGCCCAGGAAATAAAGGGCTACTGGGAAGTCACGTGAGGGCGACCTGCTCCCGTCAGAGCAGCATGCCACCGTCACTGCATGCTGGCCCACACGCGTCCATTCTCTGCAACAAGTCGTCCGATGTCAGCTTGGAAAAAGGGAAATGGGACTAAAGCTAGATTATTACTGACATTACACCAAACCACGGATTTAGTTGATGATATACGCTTCGATTCAGTATAAATAGGGAAACCCCTTCATTAGGGGATTCGGCCATTTTACATACAAAAGAAGAAACAGAAATCTCTCTCTTGTAAACTTTTCTTTGACTTTTTCGTCTGATGTAAGTCAGCTCGCGCCGTGACCTGACACCCCTATATCATAGCAAACCAGTGGACTAGACTTGCTATCTTAACGTCCGAACCACTTAAAAAACTCCCTCTACAGCTATTTACTTTTCTTATATTCTATTTCCACGTGTATCGAACAGTCAATTGTATTATACACGTAAAATTCGTTGGTGCAAAAATCGAGCATCACAAAGAGGAAAGCTATTTATTTATACTCTTTTCAGTCAATGTTATGAATATTTTGTAATTTCATAATTCAGAGATCTATCGTTTCTTGATTGTGAAGGTCTTTCATCCCTATCCTCAAATTTAATGAAGATAGAAGGTCACAGCTGTCGTTTGATGCTGCCTTGTTCTGAATTATTTTCAAAATTCATAATTATTTAATATCATATATTTGTTTTGTTATTTTATTTTATTGAGAACAGAATATCATCACCGGATGGACTTAGAAAGTATATAAATGATATAACCACATTTCACGCAAGCATCCTTTATATAAACAAAACTATATTTTTTTAAAGGAAATTTAAGGGAAAAATGCTAGATACCGCCGTTTTACTAATTTTTATACCGAATAAGTATCATGAATCAGAAGAGTATTATCACGTTAACAAATATTTCGTAATGAACGCTGTCATCAAATATGAGATCGTTTATTATTCTGACACCGTTCATTTAAAATGGACTCTGTCATATTATATGACGATCGTTACTAGAATGGACGCTATTCATAATTTAAACTAAAAAAAATTGCTAAATTATTTATGACCCTCCTCTTATGAACGACTGTCTATATAAGAATGAAGCTCCATCTTTAATATTGAAAAATTTAAAATAAATTTATTTAATGTATTAATTTATTGTTGTAAGTTGTTAGATTCGTTCTTCGTTATCTTGATTTGAAGATCTTTATCCCTATCCTCAAATTTAATGAAGATGAGATAGGTTCATCAAGTTACAGTACGTCAGTTGATGGTGCCTTGTTTGAATTCAAATATTCATAATAATATATCATATATTTGTTTTGTTATTTTATTTAGGGGCAACTTACACATACAATTTTATATATAGATAAAGTATACCAAAAGATTTAAAAATGAAACCACTTTTCGTCATTTCTGTAAATATTTCTATTTAAAAGAAAAAATGTGAAAATACTGGAATACTCACCGATCTCCATTCCAACCCGCAGCAAGGGTCTGTCACTGTTTATATCAACTTTGAGAAATGTAATCGTCAAAAAATCGATTGATATGCAAGAGGGCTGTGCAAACGGGCTTGGGTGAGAATGATCAGAGAAAAGATTTAAAATTTAAAAATTTGTGATGTAGATGAAATTACTATACTGTATTTAAGATAGAAATCCCTAACAGAATATGAAGAAAACTTGTTTGATTTTTAATCTTTGGGTATCAATATTCTTTATGCAACTTTGGTAGGTGGAAGTGTTCTGGCCTTATTTTTTGAAGCTATATAGCATCACCGGATGGACTTAGAAGTATTATAAATTATATAACCACTTTCGCAAGCATCCTTTATTTATAACAAAACTATATTTTTTTAAAGGAATATTTAAGGTAGAAAAAAAAAATACTCAATTCACATCAAGTTGAATGGCGAATTTTTTTTTATATTCACATGTTGTTGAATTCAATTCACACTGGTAGGTGGTACTCTCTAGTTAATTCTTGCTGTAATATTGCTGCAGCTTCCATGGCTATCGCTTGTTAGATGAAAATAAATATAATGTTAGAGTGATACTTATAATCTCGATTGCAATTTAGTAGCTGTTATAATGATATATGTGATTTGACTCCTCTTCACTGAGTTAGTTTTGAAGGTGTTTCACTTATAAAATGGAGGTCATAAAAACTCGCCCAGCTAAGATGTTCAAGGCCTTTGTCTCGATGGTGACAACTATCCCTAATTGTCCCACAGGCCATTAAAACATTGAACTCATATATATATATATATTAGATATGATACCTACTATATTTTTTTCATAATTCAATATTATAGCAGAAAATGATAGCACTAAATGACTAGTTTATTATTTTCTAAATTGCAGGCAGCCAATTCAATTATGTGAAGCTAAAAGTTGAAGCATTGACAAAGGAGATTCAGCTCTGATACATGTGATTGAGGGTATGCATTAATGAGTTCACTCGAAAAATTACTCATAGATCAAGGTAGCGCCCTCTCCAGATGGTGGATCCATCTGCAAGTACTTCACCGTTGGCGACTTTGAGATCAAGAAGAGCAAATCAAGGGCGGAAAAAAAAGTCTTCAGGAATGTTCAAAGCCTGAAGCCTACCTTTAGCAAATCCTAATGCTTATTAAAAAGGTCAATTTTGTCTGCTGAGAATGTCTTCTACTCTTTATACTGTGATTAATAAGACTACCAAGTGGCTTGAACTGTTTCATTGGAACAAAAAGTCTCTTGTTTTCAGTTTACGATGAATTTTCTAATAATAATAATTATCCTTCAGTCAAGCCATCACTATTTACTAATATTATCCTTTAGTCAAGCCCTCACTTGAAAATGATGGGTGCCTATCCTGAATTTTCAATATTCACAATTTAAGTTTTGAGATACCAGAAACTTGTGCAAACTCATGCAGATGCAAGCTCTTGTTCATAAGGAATGGTCTCTCAATTTTTTATTTTTAGTAAAGATAGAGACTACATTATTAAATTTTTTTTTGGTTATTTTCAGGTCAATATTATTGTTGATGGTTTCATTATGAACCGCGTCTTTGAACTGTATTATCAATATAGCCGCGATTTCACGCAAGCATACCATCATAATGAAACGTTTTAGAAATGAATGTTGCCTAGAGCAAATAAAAATATGCCCACTTTTTTGTTTGAAAGCAGAACAGAGTCCTTGACTGCAATAATGTCTTATTTTATAATTCACATTCTGTTGAATATAATATCTGAATAATGGTTAATGTACTGTTGGAGAAGATGAGCACATGGTCACAATTATACTGGTAGGTGATGACCAGTTTTAATATATTAATTGTTGTTCTAATAATACAGCTTCCATGGTCATGGCTTCATTTTGAAAAATCAATAACCAAGAAGAAGAACGATGAACGTTTGTTTTGAAACTCCAAATCCCAGATAAGAAAGGGCTTAGTAATAACATTTAACCTCTAAACAACAATAATTTATATTTTAACTCACACGATTCATTCCATATGCAAGATCAAAAACACTAACCAAGTCAAATAGGCTCTGATAATGTATTTGATCTAACAGCTAAATACATTACACAGACTTTATTGTTATTCCATTCTTACGTTTAAGATCAACTAATTTTACCATCACCACTAAGTGCACTTTATCGAGAATTCATGGACATTTAACACTTTAATTTCTACAAATTTTAAGTTAATCAATCTTCTGTCAATGGTAAAATCTATCTTGCAGCAGTGATTTCCATTTGCTTCTAGTTATATTACTTAAAAACTTCTACAAAGGAACTAATATTTTGTTTTGTTTATCTGTTGTGTTAATATTAGAAGGTTCTATCAGGTCCAAGGAAATTTTTTGGCAAGGCATATCCTTAGTCAAGCCAGATTACGTGATAAAAAAGATAAGGGATTTAAATATTCAGCTCTGTGTCATGAAATTCTGAATCCCCGGCCTATAAATAGCACCTCCACTTCTAACATCTCCACCAATAAAATCTCCTTACTTATCAGTAATCACTTCTCATTCTTCCTTTTCATTTTCACTTACTTAAAACTTTTATACTTTTTAAGGTAATCATGGGAGTTGTCACCGGTGAAATTGAGGTCGCTAGTGTCCTCCCCCCAGCCAAGATGTTCAAGGCCTCTGTCCTTGACGCTGATCAACTCTTCCCCAAGATTATGTCACAAGCTATTAAGAGTGCCGAACTCATCGAAGGAGATGGAGGGGCTGGAAGCATCAGGAAAGTTAACCTTGTGGAAGGTTAGTTAATTCACTAAATTGTCGTAAAAACTTGTTGCATCCTTGAAAAAATAGCACTAACTCTTGACTTTTTTTTTGGAACGTAGACGACACTTACATGAAGCAAAAGGTTGATGCACTAGACAAAGAAAACTACGTGCACTGCTATACCATCTTTGAAGGTGACATGTTAGCTAACAAATTCGAGAAAATTACTTATGAGACCAAGTGGGTGTCATCTCCTGATGGAGGATCCATCTTCAAGTCCACTGTCAAATTCTACACCTTACCTGGCTTCGATGTTCCAGCAGAGAATTTAATTAACAAGGCAAAAGAAAAGACAGCCGTCATGGTCAAGGCTGTTGAAGCATACCTCCAGGCCAATTAATCCTGATGCCTATTAAGATGTTATATGTGTTTGCTTATATATGTCAAGTTTTATGTGTGCCCTGCGCTACAAATTGCCTAAAATAAGTGGATCATGGATGATGGATCCATGATTCGAACTTCGAAGTATTGTTTGATCGAATTTCCCTTTGCCATGATAATGTTAATTAATAAGCCCTTGGGAATGATCAAAAGTGGTTTGTTGTAGGATCTTTTACGTATTATTATATATATATTTTTTTCAAAGAGTGATTATGTAAGGATTAGACCAAGCCTTGCTTTTGTTGTATTCAAAGGAATCCGCCAAAAAACAAAGACTTAAAAAGTCAAATATGTTTGTATCATTTTCATTGAATACAAGTTGATGTAGGTACGTTTATTAATATATTAAACATATGAAAGTGTTCAAATTTGACCAGCTTAGAACTGGTTAAAAACAATGAAGAAATGATACAAATAATGTATACCTTGATGCCTAGTTGCAAATGAAGTCCAGGAACTCAATAATATTGAATAAAACCTCCACCCCCGATTTACTCAAATTCAGTCTAAATATCTTCTTCTTGATCGTATAATATATATTACCTGACGTCACAAAGTACAAATTTCAAAGTTAAAATAAGGTATATTACTAGATAGTTCTCTCTTCGATTGTCAATGGAACATACAATGAGAACAATCACACGGGTTACAAGAGTTCTTAGAGAATCATTAGCCAGTCTCTTTATAGTAGAATTGCTTCTCTATTTTTTTTTTTTTTGTATACAAGTGTCTTTAACTATCTCTTTGAAGAGGAAAGCTATTTATTTATACTCTTTTCAGCTCAATGTTATGAATATTTTTGTAAATTATCATAATTCGCGAAGATCTATCGTTATCTTGATTTGTGAAGGTCTTTCATCCCTATCCTCAAATTTAATGAAGATGAGAAGGTCACGTACGTTCAGTTGATGGCTGCCTTGTTCTGAATTATTATCAAATATTCATAATTAATTTAATATCATATATTTGTTTTGTTATTTTATTTTATTGACAGGAATAATATAGCATCACCGGATGGACTTAGAAAGTATTATAAATGATATAACCACATTTCACGCAAGCATCCTTTATTTATAAACAAAACTATATTTTTTTTAAAGGAATATTTAAGGGAAAAATGCTAAGGATACCGACGTTTTACACTGAATTTTTATACCGAATAATATGTCCATTGAATCAGACGAGCCACGTATCACGTTAACAAATATTTCGCGAATGAACGACTGTCCATCAAATATCGACGACCATCCATTGTCATTGAACGACCGTTCATTTGAAATGGACTCCTGTCCATATTATATGGACGATCGTCCACCTAGAATGGACGCCTATTCATAATTTAAACTAAAAAAAATTAGACTAAATTATTTATAGACACCCGTCCTCTTATAAGAACGACTGTCTATAATAAGAGAATGAGCGTCCATCTTTTAATATTGAAAAATTTTAAATTTTAAATTTATTTAATGTATTAATTTATTGTTGTAAGTTGTTAGATTCGTTCTTTCGTTATCTTGATTTATGAAGATCTTTTATCCCTATCCTCAAATTTAATGAAGATGAGATAGGTTTCAGTCAAGCTGACATGTACGTTCAGTTGATGGTTGCCTTGTTATGAATTATCAAATATTCATAATTAATATAATATCATATATTTGTTTTGTTATTTTATTTTAGGGAGAACAACTTACACATATCTAAAGTTTATTATATAGATAAAATGGTACCCAAAAGATTTAGAAATGACAAACACCCACTTTTCGTCATGTTCTGTTAGGAATTTTCATTTGTTAAAAGAAAAAAATGGTGAAAAGACTGGAATACTCATCGATCTCCATTCCCAAAGCGCGCCAATAAGGGTCAGTGCCACTGTTTATTATCGAACTTTGTAGAAAAATGTTAAATCTGGTCAAAAAATCGATTGATGATGCAAGAGGGCTGTGCAAACGGGCTTGGGGTGAGAATGGATACGGAGAAAAAGATTTAAAATTTAAAAATTTTGTGACTGTAGATGAAATTACTATACTGTATTTTAGTAGATAGAAATCTCTAACAGAATATGACAGAAAATACTTGTTTGCCATTTCTAAATCTTTTGGATATCAATATGTCTTTATGCCAAACTTTGGATAGGTGGAAGTTGTTCGGCCTTTATTTTATTGACAGCTATAAGATAGCATCACCGGATGGACTTAGAAAGTATTATAAATTATATAACCACTTTTCAGGCAAGCATCCTTTATTTATAAACAAAACTATATTTTTTTAAAGGAATATTTAAGGTAGAAAAAAAAAAAAAAAATACTCAATTCACATCAAAGTTGAATGGGCGGAATTTTTTATTTTATATTTCACATGTTGTTGAATATTCAATTCACACTGGTAGGTGGTACTCTCTAGTTAATTCTTGCTGTAATATTGCTGCAGCTTCCATGGCTATCGCTTGATTAGATGAATCAATATAAATGTTAGAAGTTGTACTTAGACATCTCGCATCGCCAATTTAGTAGACTGTTATGATATATATATTTGATTGTCAATTTAGTAGTCTGTTATGATATATATATATGATTGGACTCCCTCCTCACTTGAGTTAGTTTTGAAGGTGTGTTCACGTATGAAATGGAGGTCATTAAAAAACTCGCCCAGCTAAGATGTTCAAGGCCTTTGTCTTCGATGGTGACAAACTTATCCCTAAGATTGTCCGACAGGCCATTAAAAACATTGAACTCATATATTATAATTTATGATACCTACTATATTTTTTTTCATAATTCAATATTATAGCAGAAAATGATAGCACTAAATTGACTAGTTTATTATTTTCTAAATTGCAGGCAGCCAATTCAATTATGTGAAGCATAAAGTTGAAGCATTAGACAAAGAGAACGTCAGCTACTGATACAGTGTGATTGAGGGTGATGCATTCATGAGTTCACTCGAGAAATTTACTCATCAGATCAAGGTAGCGCTCTCTCCAGATGGTGGATCCATCTGCAAGTACTTCACCGTTGGCGACTTTGAGATCAAGGAAGAGCAAATCAAGGGCGGGAAATAAAAGTCTTCAGGAATGTTCAAAGCCATTGAAGCCTACCTTTCAGCAAATCCTAATGCTTATTAAAAAGGTCAATTTTAGTCTGCTGAGAATGTCTTCTACTCTTTATACTGTGATTAATAAGACTACCAAGTGGCTTGAACTGTTTCATTGGAACAAAAAAGTCTCTTGTTTTCAGTTTACGATGAATTTTCTAATAAATAATAATTATCCTTCAGTCAAGCCATCACTATTTACTAATAATTATCCTTTAGTCAAGCCCTCACTTGAAAATGATGGGTGCCTCATCCTGAATTTTCAATATTCACAATTTAAGTTTTGAGATACCAGAAAACTTGTGCAAACTCATGCAGATGCAAGCTCTTGTTCATAAGGAATGGTCTCTGCAATATTTTTATTTTTTAGTAAAGATAGAGACTACATTATTAAAATATATATATATTTTTTTTGGTTATTTTCAGGTCAATATATTATTGTTGAGTGGTTCATTATAGAACCGCCAGTCTTTGAAGCTGTATTATCAACCATATAGCCGCGATTTCACGCAAGCAATACCATCATAAATGAAACCAGTTTTAAAATAGAATGTTGCCTAGAGCAAATAAAAATATGCCCACTTTTTTGTTTGAAAGCAGAACACAGTCCTTGACTGCAATAATGTCTTATTTTATAATTCACATTCTGTTGAATATAATATCTGAATAATGGTTAATGTACTGTTGGAGAAGATGAGCACATGGTCACAATTATACTGGTAGGTGATGACCAGTTTTAATATATTAATTGTTGTTCTAATAATACAGCTTCCATGGTCATGGCTTCATTTTGAAAAATCAATAACCAAGAAGAAGAACGATGAACGTTTGTTTTGAAACTCCAAATCCCAGATAAGAAAGGGCTCAGTAATAACATTTAACTTCTAAACAACAATAATTTATATTTTAACTCACACGATTCATTCCATATGCAAGATCAAAAACACTAACCAAGTCAAATAGGCTCTGATAATGTATTTGATCTAACAGCTAAATACATTACCCAGACTTTATTGTTATTCCATTCTTACGTTTAAGATCAACTAATTTTACCATCACCACTAAGTGCACTTTATCGAGAATTCATGGACATTTAACACTTTAATTTCTACAAATTTTAAGTTAATTAATCTTCTGTCAATGGTAAAATCTATCTTGCAGCAGTGATTTCCATTTGCTTCTACTTATATTACTTAAAAACTTCTACAAAGGAACTAATATTTTGTTTTGTTTATCTGTTGTGTTAATATTAGAAGGTTCTATCAGGTCCAAGGAAATTTTTTGGCAAGGCATATCCTTAGTCAAGCCAGATTACGTGATAAAAAAGATAAGGGATTTAAATATTCAGCTCTGTGTCATGAAATTCTGAATCCCCGGCCTATAAATAGCACCTCCACTTCTAACATCTCCACCAATCAAATCTCCTTACTTATCAGTAATCACTTCTCATTCTTCCTTTTCATTTTCAGTTACTTAAAACTTTATACTTTTTAAGGTAATCGGGAGTTGTCACCGGTGAAATTGAGGTCGCTAGTGTCCTCCCCCCAGCCAAGATGTTCAAGGCCTCTGTCCTTGACGCTGATCAACTCTTCCCCAAGATTATGTCACAAGCTATTAAGAGTGCCGAACTCATCGAAGGTGATGGAGGGGCTGGAAGCATCAGGAAAGTTACCTTGTGGAAGGTTAGGAATTCACAAATTGTTGTAAAAAATTGTTGCATCCTTGAAAAAATAGCACTAAATCTTGATTGTTTTTCGTTATGCAGACGACAGTTACATGAAGCAAAAGGTTGATGCACTAGACAAAGAAAACTTCGTGCACTGCCTATACCAATTCTGGAAGGTGACATGTTGGCAACAATTCGAGAAAATTAGTTATGAGACCAAGGGGAGTCATCTCCTGACGGAGGATCCATCTTTAAGTCCACTGTCAAATTCTACACCTACCTGGCTTTGATGTCCCGGAGAGAATTGATTATACAAGGCAAAAGAAAAGACAGCCGTATGGTCAAGGCTGTTGAAGCATACCTCCAGGCCAACTAATCTGATGCCTGTTAAAATGGTGTGGTGTTTTTCTTCAAGCTATTTGTGTGGTTTGCTT
This sequence comes from Pistacia vera, assembly GCF_008641045.1. Lineage (NCBI taxonomy): Eukaryota > Viridiplantae > Streptophyta > Magnoliopsida > Sapindales > Anacardiaceae > Pistacia > Pistacia vera. The sequence continues at coordinate 698,261 of NW_022195444.1, read as the reverse complement.
TACCAATTACCAAAATAAGTGGATCATGGATCATTAATGGTGCTAATAAGACCTTAGGAGTGATAAAAGCGGCTTGTCAAGAGATCTTTTTACGTTTTTTTTTTTGTTTTTGTTTTTTTTTCAAAGAGTGATTAGGTAGGATTGTACCAAATCTTGTTTGGTATATTCAGGATCACCAAAAAACAAGATTCCAAGAAGTCCAATATGTTTGTATCATTTTTTATTGAATACAAGTTAATGAGTATATTAAAATCCAATCGACCAACTTATTAGAACTGTTGAAAATTTGGGGAATTATCCCTGGGCAATAAGGTAGATTATTTGTGAAATCTATGAAATGAAATCAAGAACATAAGATTATTTCAACCCCAGATTTTACTCTAGTTCATATTTCCTTTACATGGGTACCTATTATTACATTTCCATCTATTCACTCTCTTAGAAAATTAATTAATGTTTAAATGAGGTAAATTATAAGATAAGTAAACACAGTTAATTTTGTGTCGTTTGGTCCAAGAAATTTGCTATCAGACTAGAAAATTTTCATCAAAACAGTGTCATGAGATCATATTTTCCGTTAAAAAAAAAATGATAATGACCAATTAAATATTGTTGCCTCCACTGAATATCACAGTTCACAGCAGCCAGTCTCCAGTCAAACTGTGTCTCTTCAATTGAGGATAATTCTTCTCCAGCTCTTTTATTGTTTCTTCAATGGCCTTTGTGCAATTAAAACTTTTTGTCTTCTTCTAACTTTCATGTAACAAATGATAATGACTGTAAGTACCATTATGGATAATATTTTCTCACCTCAATTTATAATTTTTTCATTTACTAACAAGCCAATATGGTTAAACACTTGTCATTTACTGTTTCTTTAATTTGCAAGAGGTAAACAAGTTGCCCACAAAAATAAGATCCATCTAATGGATCACATAAGAGTATACAGTGGAAAGATCATATATTATCCTTGTTTAAACTATATGCACGGACTTATTGATCATGAAGATCAAATAATACAAGACCTCACTCAAACTTTCTTCCGTTTGATTGTAATAATATTTAGTTTAAGGCCACTGAAGCCTATTTTCTTTATTGAAATCCTAGACGCCTGTTGAAAAGGTCGATTTTTGTATGCTGAGAACGTCTTTGCTGTTACTCGCTGAATAAGCCTTGGCGATTGTGACCACAATGGCTTGCAATGTTTGAATGTTTATTGAAACAAACAATCTGTTGTTTCAGTTTACAATAAATATACAAATATTATCCTTTGTCAAGCCACCACTTGGAAATAACTGGTGCCTTTTCCTGACTTCTGAATAATCACTATTCACAATGTATCATATATACAGTAAATTTTTTGGGAACGAGAAAACCTATGCAAAGTAATGTAATCTCTTGAGATGCCAGACATCTCTGCTATATTTTCGGTTTCGATATTTTCAGGTATAACTATATTATGTGGGTGTAATAGTATAAGAGCTTTGGAAAGATAGGGGTATCTAGACCTGTTAACATGTTGAAAGTTCTATAGCATGAATAATGGTTCAAATGATGAAGTCTGTGTGAGTAAGACTTGTTTTCATTTGATCATGGACTCGAGGAAAACGGAGATTGGTTTATTAATACTATCATAGATAGTTAGAGCTTTTGACCCAGAAGCTTGATAACCTAGACAGGAGAGTAAATTATACGGTGTATCGTATATTTGCTCTAAACGAAGAATTGACTCAGATCGGAAAACAATTGAAAAGGTCAATTCTGCACTTCAAAAGGTCAGAATACTGGAACACATCCTAACTATTTTACTAAGCAGTAAATAGGAGATGTCCTTGGTTCTAAGTGACATTGAACAACTGTGGCCTATTGAAGGGTACATAACAAGGGTTAACAGGCCGTGTTAGACCTCTGTAACGAAAAACCCAATATTCGAGAAGAGTATCCGACTTGGCTAGGAGTAAAGCGATTTTGGATGTTATCCAAAAGGCATTTAGTCAAGGGTGCACAAGATTTTATGCTTTATCTGACGAATCTCAACCATTGAAGTTCCGAGTTGGAACTTCGAAATAAGTGGTTGGAAAAGGCTGGGGCGGTAATTCCTTATTGGTACGGCGAATCCCAGCCGGATCCGATCCTAACCATATTAAGAGTCGGACTTTGTAGCTAGCTTAAGGATTGATTCAGATGACCATGGGTGGTCAGGACGTTTTGGATTAGTTTGCGGCAAGTCTGCAGGAAAAATATCCTGGATTGCCTCTAGGTATGCCTAGTTTGTGGCCAAAGAAACCCAAGGAGATTGGGATAAGGTAGCGAATGAGGCATTTAAGCTTCTAGTAAAAAGAATCAGGTGTGTTGATTCTTTGGGAGGAAGGATAGAAGCTGTTAGACAACTCGTGAGAACAAGATGTTTGAGCGTCAAATGGAAAAGAGGCCAAAAACTTGAGTTCAATGAATCTTGTTATCAAAACTTTGATGGAGTGCTAGGACAATTGGCTGTAGTCGAGGAATTCGACTAAACATCAAGTTGGCAAAACCTATGAAACGGAAATGATCATTTGGTACAAAGAATTTTAAGCCGAAACGTTTTCGTAATATGGTAAAAAGACCTGTCACCAATAAACAGAATCTTCCAGATCATGGAAGGTTTATTAGGCGAACAGGGAAGGGTAGACTTAATGCTAAGGAACGCAGAGCGCATAGTTATTGTGTTACTTGTCCATCTAGCAAAAACGCAAAAGATTGTATTTGGGGATTTGTGGTAACAAAAATCTTTGCGATAGCTGCCCTCATAAGGGAAAGAGAAGGCAACGATAAGATTTTAGAAGTCAACGCTGAAAGCCAAACTTCTGAACATGGCCAGTTTGGGATACAAAAATAATTCAGATGACGAGGTTTATGAATAATTTTGGATTATTCTGAAGATTCGAATTCTTCGAAGGATGACTCAAAAGGTATGACTTTTGAGGAACAATATTCAAATCTTCAACGCATAGAGTATATTCATGCAAAGGGCTAGAAATCTTAGTGAATATCCTAGGAATAGTGGAATTGGTGATGAGGATGATCTTATCCCAATTAGAAACGAAGATGAAAATCATAGCTCAGTAATTAGTTCGTCATCTAATTACGAGGATCACTCGAGTAACCCGGATAATTGGATAATTCCGAGGTTAACACCTAGAGAAGTTTTCGTGAAACACTCTAAGTGGTTATTTAAAGCCGAAGGCTTGGAAGATGTACACAAAAAACCTGTTCTTGTAGCTTTCTCTCAGTCTCGAGAAGGTGAATTGGTACTTTCGAACGATGAGTGGCTACAGAAGGTTAGAACTCTTGCCAAACGGGCAAATGGCAAGTATAATTATGTGCAACTTGGTGCTGTACAGATATGTGTACAAGTATTATTCCGTGGAGGAATGAATGTACCTGTTCAGGTTGCTTTGCTGGACAGGCAATGTCTTATGTTTGGAAAAGCTTTAGTTGGCGGTTTTCACGCTAACCTGACTTTGGAAGATGCCCACGGGACTACTAAACTAGGATATATGGTTAGTCTCCAGGATCCAAATCTTAAAGATTATGGTTCTTCGAATTCATACTTCAGGGCTAGAAGACTTGATGGCTTCTAGAGACGGAATCGTAATTCAGTATAGGTTGATTTATCGGTTGATAAATTCTATTAATCCTATACGAATGAACTCCAGTACAAATACTGAGGTTCATGGCCCGGAACAAGATTCTGTATTCCAATTCGACCTATGGTAGTCAATGCTAAGGCGCTTACATGGCCGAAACGATGGGTTTTAAAATATTCAACGCAGCCTAGCGTGGTGGAATTAAACCCAAATTGGGGAATTCAAATCCAGAAACTTGATAATGAGGTTGAGGTTACTCTTCCTACGCCTAGAACTCAGTGTCTTTAGAGCGGAATAAGGAAATTCAACCTATCATATCAAGGAAAAATATACTAGAAACAAATGACACTGCTAGTGATACTAGGAGTAGCAATAGCAGGAAAAGAGTTAGATATAAATCTGTACAAATTCCAGTATATGAAGAGGAAACTCCAAGCACGAAAATGATGATGAGTTATGAAATGCATTGTCATGAGCTAGTTCAAGGTACTATTGACACTTGCATTCGTGCTAAACTGTGTTTTCTAGAATATGAGGAATATACTCTAGATGTTCTTGTAGACACAGGAGCAACCAAATGTATTGCAAGAAAGCAATGTTTTCCAGAGGAGCTTTGGAAATCATTGGAAAGACCAATCCTAAATACGGTTGTAGATGGAGGTCAAAGTATGATCACGAATGTGGTTGAAAACGTGATTGTACTGTTAAATGAGAAAAAAATTACTCTAAGGGAAGTCCTAATAGTGGATTACTTAGAAGTAGATTTTATTCTCGGGAATGACTTTCTGCAAGGGCAAGGCAAATGGGCAAATGGCAAGTATAATTAGTGTAACTTGGTGCTGTACAGATACGTGTACAAGGATTATTCCGTGGAGGAAAGAATGTAATTGTTCAGTGCTTTGTGGACAGGCGATGGCTTATGTTTGGAAAAGCTTTAGTTGGCGTTTCACGCTAACCTAGCTTTGGGAGATGCCTAGGGACTGCTAAACAGGATATATGGTTAGTCTCCAGGATCCAAATCTTAAACGGATTATGGTTATTCGAATTCATACTTCAGGGCTAGAAGACTTAATGGCTTCTAGTGATGGAATCGCAATTCAGTATACGTTGATTTATCGGTGTGATAAATGATAAGAGCTTGAAAATACACATTTAGTTAGTGGCTTTTGGGGGATTAAGTGAGAAATTAGGCTTAATTTGGTAAAGTTGCTTAATATTTTCATAATTGCCTTTTACAGGATCACGGGTGTTTTTGAGTGTTTTTCAGGTCACCAGTGGTTAAATGTTATGCTCGGATGAAGAATCATGTTGGCAATGGAATGAGTGATGAGTGGAAACAAACGGATCAAGAATCGGAGTTGAATCGAGAAGTTTGGAAGTTGAAGTAAAGAGAAGATTCCAGATATGTTCCAGCTTCACATGCCTCAGTATTTGCAAATATCTTGAGCTGTGAAAGTTGGATTAAGACGATTCTAGGCCGTTGGAAAGCTGATTCAAACTTTCCAAATTCCATCGTTATCAAGTTCAAAAATAAACCTCTTTGAAGAAAAGTGGAATGATGCGGGAAAAGGGCAGCAGCTACTGTGCCGCGGCACATTTTTCCAGTAGCTACTGTGCCACAGCACAGTGTTGCAGCACAGTCATAGAAGTCACTAGTTGTTGTCCATTTTTAGCCAGGAGAATAGGGTTAAGGGTTCCAAATCAAATAGAATTAAGGAAAAACAAACCCTAACCCTGTGGGATATAAATAGAAGTCTTTTAGCATTATTGAGGGTACTTTAGTGAGAAGAAAGGGAGAAAAATCTGGAGAGAAGAGAAGTAACAGAAATCTGGAGCTTGACTCACAATATAGAAAAGTTTTCCTTATTCTTTTCTTGTAAACTCATGATGAATGTTTTAATAAAGATGATTGTTTCTTTCACGCTTATTATGAACTAATTTTCTTCTAGGGCTAAGATGTAGCCCAATCTCTTAATTATGTATGATCTTTGATGTAATTTGTATTAAGATTCTTCCTAAGTTTTTATTATTATTCCTAATGCTTTTGATTCTTAAGGGCCCAAGAATTGAATGAACTAAGGACTAGGTTGAGATCGAGAGATGATACTTAGTTGGTCTACGTAGTAAAACCATAGGTTGAGCGAATGCTAGAGAAGGTTACCGCGTGTGAGGTTTTGCTAAACTCCATAGAGCGTAATGATCTCCAATTGCTTAAATCTGATTAGAGATAATTCGGGTTAGTAATTAGGGGTTAATTTGATTTGTTCGAGAGAAAGTTATTGGAAATTTAGGGAGTTTGACCTGTAAGAAGAGCTTAATCAAATTAGCATGAGAGATGATACATATGATAAGAGTTGGTGTGAAGTCTATGCCCTAGGTTAGTCATCTTGTTTTTACCCAAGGTTTATTTAATCGTTCTCTTTTCAGTTTTCCTTTTAAATTAAGTTGTTTATTTAATTTAGGTTTTCCTTGATAAAATTTGATTGATCAAATAGTAATATGATAGTTAATTGGTAATTGATAATAGTAATTCCCTTGGGTTCGATATCCGTATTTTATACACTTTATTACTTGCACGATTTCATACACTTGCGAAAATCAACAACAATAAATTATGGAGAGAATTTGAGTTGTGAGAAAAATGTGAGAGTTTAGGGCCAATTTATAGGAAAAAATGGGAAAGAAAAATGACGAAAAAGACCCCTCCAACGGCTATAAAATGACTATATTTCAAGGGTAAAGGGGTAATTTGAAAAATAAAATAAAATATTTTATTTTTTTTATTTTTTTCGACCAACCCCCTGGGTTGGCTGTTGCAACCTGACAGGTTGGCGGGTCTCTTGCAAAAGAGACAAAACAGCAACCCGCCGAGTTGCGGGTTGCCATTGTGTAACCCGGCCTGCCCGGGGGTTGCTGTCGGGTTTAACCCGCATCTTTACGGGCCGAGTTAGGGTTGACCCGCCTAACCCGGTCCAAATGTTCCACCTCTACTAAGTGGTGCCTTGTACTGACTTCTGAATAATCACTATTCACAATGTAATCATATATACAGATAAATTTGTTTGGGATACCAGAAAACCTATGCAAAGTAATATGTAATCTCTTGAGATGCCAGACGTCTCTGCTATATTTTCGGTTTCGATATTTTCAGGGTATAACATATATTATGTGGGTGTAATAGTATCAAAGCTTTGGAAGACAGGGGTATCTAGACCTGTTAACCTGTTAAAAGTTCTATAGCATGAATAATGGTTCAAATGATGAAGTCTGTGTGAGTAAGACTTGTTTTCATTTAGATCATGGACTCGAGGGAAAACCGGAGATTGGTTTATTAAATACTATCATAGATAAGTTAGAGCTTTTGACCCAGAAGCTTGATAACCTAGACAGGAGAGTAAATTATACGGTGTATCGTATATTTGCTCTAAACGAAGAATTGACTCAGATCGGAAAACAAATTGAAAAGGTCAATTCTGCACTTCAAAAGGTCAAGATACTGGAACACATCCTAACTATTTTACTAAGCCAGTAAAATAGGAGATGTCCTTGGTTCTAAGTGACATTGAACAACTGTGGCCTATTGAAGGGTATACATAACAAGAGGTTAAACAGGTCGTGTTAGACCTCTGTAACGAAAACCCAAATATTCGAGAAGAGTATCCGACTTGGCTAGGAGTAAAGCGATTTTTGGATGTTATCCAAAAGGCATTTAGTCAAGGGTGCACAAAGATTTTATGCTTTATCTGACGAATCTCAACCATTGAAGTTCCGAGTTGGAACTTCGAAATAAGTGGTTGGAAAAGGCTGGGGCGGTAATTCCTTATTGGTACGGCGAATCCCAGCCGGATCCGGATCCTTAACCATATTAAGAGTCGGACTTTGTAGCTAGCTTAAGGATTGATTCAGATTGACCATGGGTGGTCAGGACGTTTTGGATTAGTTTGCGGCAAGTCTGCAGGAAAAATATCCTGGATTGCCTCTAAGGTATGCCTAGTTTGTGGCCAAAGAAACCCAAGGAGATTGGGATAAGGTAGCGAATGAGGCATTTAAGCTTCTAGTAAAAAGAATCAGGTTGTTGATTCTTTGGGAGGAAGGATAGAAGCTGTTAGACAACTCGTGAGAACAAGATGTTTGAGCGTCAAATTGGATAAAGAGGCCAAAAAACTTGAGTTCAATGAATCTTGTTATCAAAACTTTGATGGAGTGCTAGGACAATATGGCTGTGAGTCGAGGAATTCGACTAAACATCAAAGTTGGCAAAACCATATGAAACGGAAATGATCATTTGGTACAAAGAATTTTAAGCCGAAACGTTTTCGTAATATGGTAAAAAGACCTGTCACCAATAAACAGAATCTTCCAGATCATGGAAGGTTTATTAGGCGAACAGGGAAGGGTAGACTTAATGCTAAGGAACGCAGAGCGCATAGTTATTGTGTTACTTGTCCATCTAGCAAAAACGCAAAAGATTGTAATTGTTGCTGGATTTGTGGTAACAAAAATCATTTTGCGGATAGCTGCCCTCATAAGGGAAAGAAGAAGGCAACGATAAGATTTTTAGAAGTCAACGCTGAAAGCCAAACTTCTGAACATGGCCAGTTTGGGGATACAAAATTAATTCAGATGACGAGGTTTATGAATTAATTTTGGATTATTCTGAAGATTCGAATTCTTCGAAGGATGACTCAAAAGGTATGACTTTTGAGGAACAATATTCAAATCTTCAACGCATAGAGTATATTCATGCAAAGGGCTAGAAATCTTAGTGAATATCCTAGGAATAGTGGAATTGGTGATGAGGATGATCTTATCCCAATTAGAAACGAAGATGAAAATCCTAGCTCAGTAATTAGTTCGTCATCTAATTACGAGGATCACTCGAGTAACCCGGATAATTGGATAATTCCGAGGTTAACACCTAGAGAAGTTTTCATGAAACACTCTAAGTGGTTATTTAAAGCCGAAGGCTTGGAAGATGTACACAAAAAACACGTTCTTGTAGCTTTCTCTCAGTCTCGAGAAGGTGAATTGGTACTTTCGAACGATGAGTGGCTACGGAAGGTTAGAACTCTTGCCAAATGGGCAAATGGCAAGTATAATTATGTGTAACTTGGTGCTGTACAGATACGTGTACAAGGATTATTCCGTGGAGGAATGAATGTACTTGTTCAGGTTGCTTTGCTGGACAGGCGATGGCTTATGTTTGGAAAAGCTTTAGTTGGCGGTTTTCACGCTAACCTAGCTTTGGGAGATGCCTACGGGACTGCTAAACTAGGATATATGGTTAGTCTCCAGGATCCAAATCTTAAACGGATTATGGTTATTCGAATTCATACTTCAGGGCTAGAAGACTTAATGGCTTCTAGTGATGGAATCGCAATTCAGTATACGTTGATTTATCGGTTGATAAATGATAAGAGCTTGAAAATACACATTTAGTTAGTGGCTTTTGGGGGATTAATTGTGAGAAATTAGGCTTAATTTGGTAAAGTTGCTTAATATTTTCATAATTGCCTTTTACAGGATCACGGGTGTTTTTGAGTGTTTTTCAGGTCACCAGTGGTTAAATGTTATGCTCGGATGAAGAATCATGTTGGCAATGGAATGAGTGATGAGTGGAAACAAACGGATCAAGAATCGGAGTTGAATCGAAGAAGTTATGGAAGTTGAAGTAAAGAGAAGATTCCAGATTATGTTCCAGCTTGCACATGCCTCAGTATTTTGCAAATATCTTGAGCTGTGAAAGTTGGATTAAGACGATTCTTAGGCCGTTGGAAAGCTGATTCAAACTTTTCCAAATTCCATCGTTATCAAGTTCAAAAATAAACATCTTTGAAGAAAAGTGGAATGATGCGGGAAAAGGGCAGCAGCTACTGTGCCGCGGCACATTTTTTCCAGTAGCTACTGTGCCACAGCACAGTGTTGCAGCACAGTCATAGAAGTCACTAGTTGTTGTCCATTTTTAGCCAGGAGAATAGGGTTAAGGGTTCCAAATCAAATAGAATTAAGGAAAAACAAACCCTAACCCTTGTGGGATAGTCATGTAAGTCATGGCACAGTCATGTAAGTCACTAGTTGGTTGTCCATTTTTAGCCAGGAGAATAGGGTTAAGGGTTCCAAATCAAATAGAATTAAGGAAAAACAAACCCTAACCCTTGTGGGATATAAATAGAAGTCTTTTAGCATTATTGAGGGGATACTTTAGTGAGAAGAAAGGGAGAAAAATCTGGAGAGAAGAGAAGTAACAGAAATTCTGGAGCTTTGACTCACAATATAGAAAAGTTTTCCTTATTCTTTTCTTGTAAACTCATGATGAATGTTTTAATAAAGATGATTGTTTCTTTCACGCTTATTATGAACTAATTTTCTTCGAGGAATAAAACACCATTTATCCAATACCATGATTTCAAGAAAGAAAAATATAAAACTTCTCTAATTGGCGAACGAGAACTGCAAGAATTCCGATCTCCAAATAGTAGCCGTCCTTTCTCCTTCTGTAATCCCCAAAAACATTAAAGACCCTTATTTATAGTGCTAGGATTTTGGGTTACTTAGGAAATAATTAAATGCCTTAACCCTTCAGATTCAGACTAGGAGAATGCAATACCCAAACATGCCCGTGACCCATTGCTGCGGCAATCAGAAACGTCGCTACATGTTATTCTTTTTGTCCCATGAGCCCCGTGATCTTCTGAATTTGGTAAAGTCTCAACACTACTTTGTAGCTCTCTGAATAAGCTTTCCAAAGCCATAAGAATCGTCAAATTCTTTTCTACAGCTCAAGTTATGATCGAAACATCGAAGCATGCTCATCTTAACGGATTTCCAGATTTTACATTGTTCTTCAACGTGTCACAACTTTCTTGTTTCAACTCCGATTCTTGCACCATTTGTCCTACTTGTCATGAATTCCATCACATCATTCTTTTTTTTTTCAAATATCGGTTTAAACATGAAAATACCAAATACACCCGTGATTCCATAAAAGGTATTTATGAATATTAATTCAAATTCCACAAATTAAACACATTTTTTCACAAATAATCCATTAAATCACTAAAAATATATATACTTTCACGCTCTTATCACTCTGATACTTCGGAAAGAAGAAACCCAAAATTTCAACGCTTGAAAGGTACTTCTATGAAGGAAGTTACTTTTGAAAGGAGGTACTCCTAAGAAGGAAAATAGAAATCCCCAAAGAAGCAATGGTTTGCTGGTCTTGTAAACAAGAAGACATGAACGGGCTTATTGTCCACTGCAAAGACAAAACTTATGAGGATTCATCATCACGCTGCAGCGTGGTGATCCCATACACTCCACAAAAACAGTTAATTGATGCGGATATTTGTGAGAGGTTTAGCTTTCCAGAAGGCTTAAGATTAACTCCGGCTAGTCAACACTCTGAGGATTTGGAAACCAAAATTAGAATCACACTGGCGACAGGTTAAGGAAAGTAACTGCAGAGGTGTTTGAGAAGTTAGCAAGAAGGATAGCTTGGCTGGAAGCTGACAAACTGTTTTATGAAGACGAGGTAGAGTCTGTGACTCTGCTTTATGAGCAGAATTCAAAAAATCGAGGTAATGAAAAATGTCATTTGTTTGCATGATAGATCTCAAACTCGAGAATTTAAATAATCTAATAGTGAAATTGGGAAAAACTGCCTTGGCGGATTTGGTCCAAGATTAGCAGTTTATCCTAATGGCGCTATGGATTGTACGTTCCATGGAAAACCTTTAGAAAAGGTTATTGCAGAAATCTTTGAGGAGGATGGATCCACAATGGAAATTGATGTACAGGAGCAATGGTGGACCCGAATATGCCTTGCCAGTTAACAAACGCTATGTGTATTGAATATAAATGTCGACACTTTCACTTGCATGATTACTTCCTCTTGCAAGAGAATTATAATGTTCAACCTGTACAGAATGGGAATTCTTGTAGGAGAACCATGACCGAATTATGTTAGATAACAGGTAAGAATGGATCTTATACACTAGAAAAATTCAAAGAGAGAGAGAAGATTGGACCAGGTTGCATGTTCAAAACTGCTTTGTTAAATCCAAGCTGGAAGAACTTGTTAACGCAAATGTTATTGTCCATATCCAATGGGATAGTGGTGTTTTACCAATATGTATGCAACAATCCAGGTACACTCTTCAACAACCAGCCCAGTTAAGAACGCTACTAGATGTTGATTTACCCCTCTATCAAGTAGACTTTAATGGGGTACTATTGATCTTCTGAGGGTGGTCTTAGCCCACGACCAGAAGCCCAAGAAGATGAGACTCTGAAAGATTTGATCTTATAGAAGTGGATAACTTTAAAGATTGATAAAAATCTAGAGGATAGAGATTTGGACAACCGAAAATGTTCAACACGTAATACCTGCCGTGTATCAACAAGTGGAAGATAATGCGTGGACATCTAGGATTTTGTCGACAGAATTCAACGATTCAGATTAAAAGAAGACATTGATGTTGTGTATTGTCATTTGTTATAATTATATTTTGATATGTAAAACGTGTAATGTATACTTATTCTTTATAAGACACGTGAGAGACATAGATCTCAGTGTCATTATCTTAGAGATAGATGCTATTTTCTTATTAGTTTATTAGTCTTTATGGGTTTGACAAGTCATGTTTAGTTGGTGATTGATTAGACTTTTTGTTTGTGTTAATTTTGATTGTTTTTATGTTCAATTCATTTGAAATCCGACTTCTCTATATAAAGAAATTTATGTACATTTTTATTGGAAGAAAATCAAAATAGTTTCAGTTTGTGAAAAATTCATTCCTCATCTCTGTTTTACTTTTGAGTTACATACTCGAAGCAAAAGAAAGGCTTATTCAAGAAGATTGATACCGGTATGAATTAATCTTTAAAATTGAATCTATGTGTTTTTTTTTTTTCCAATTAATCAACTAGTGTTTTAGTTATTAATTGTAATAATATTTGTTAACGGGTTAACAAATATTATGTGGTGTAATGCTATCAATTATATATAGCACATTTCACATAGCATCCTTTATTCATAATAAACTGTTTTTTTAAAAAATATTCGTTAGGTGGAACGAAAAATAAAACTCCCCTTCTGTTTTATACAGCACGAAGTCCTTGACTTTAAGGTTCATAACTGCTGGTCATTGAAAGTATTATCAGTTTTTTTCAAACGCAAAAAGGGTTCAAATGCAATAAATATGGATTCTAAATGCTTTACCATAAAGAACTTTGAAGAAACTCCATTTGTATTAATTGAATTACAGCTTCATTAAAAATTAATAGAAAAATAAAATTTGCACTCTGTGATCACCACTAAGTGCACTTTATCGAGAATTCGTGGACATTTGACTTTAAATGAGTAAAAAATTGAAGTTAATTAATCTTCTGTCAATTGTAAAATGTCTATGATAGCAGTGATTCCATTTGCTTGTACCTTATTCATAAAACTTTTACCAAGAACTATATTTTGTTTTGTTTATAGTTCTTGTGTTAATATTAGACGGTTCTATCCGGTCCAAGGAAATTTTTTGGCAAGGCATATTCTAGTCAAGCCACATTACCTGACTAAGTAAACGATAAGGGATTTGAATATTCAGCTCTGTGTCATGAAATTCTGAATCCCCGGCCTATATAACACCTTCACTTCTAATATCTCCACAACTCAAAGCTCCTTACTTATCAGTAATCACTTCTCATTCTTCCTTTTCATTTTCAGTTACTTAACACTCTATACTTTTAAGGTAACATGGGAGTTGTCACCGTGAAATTGAGTCGCTAGTGTCCTCCCCCAGCCAAGTGTTCAAGGCCTCTGTCCTTGACGCTGATCAACTCTTCCCCAAGATTATGTCACAAGCTATTAAGAGTGCCGACCTCATCGAAGGTGATGGAGGGGCTGGAAGCATCAGGAAAGTTAGCCTTGTGGAAGGTTAGTTACTTTCACCCAAAATGATCCAAATTGTTGTAAAAACTTTTTGCATCCTTGAAAAATAGCACTAACTCTTCATTGTCTTTGGTTATGCGAGACAGTTACATAAGCAAAGGTTGATGCACTAGACAAAGAAAACTTCGTGCCTGTTATACCATCTTTGAAGTGGCATGTTGGCTAACAAATTCAGAAAAATAGTTGAGACCAAGTGGGGTCATCTCCTGATGGATCCATCTTTAAGTCCACTGTCAAATTCTACACCTTACCTGGCTTTGATGTCCCAGCAGAGAATTTAATCAACAAGGCAAAGAAAAGACAGCCGTCATGGTCAAGGCTGTTGAAGCATACCTCCAGGCCAACTAATCCTGATGCCTGTTAAAATGTGTTATGTTTTTGCTTCTCAAGCCATTTGTGTGGTTTGCTTTACCAATTACCAAAAATAAGTGATCATGGTCATTAATGATTTAATAAGACCTTAGGAGTGATTAAAGTTGGCTTGTCAAGAGATCTTTTTTTTTTTTTTCAAAGAGTGATTTAGGATTATGCCAATCTTGTTTGGTATATTCAGAGAATCCACTAAAAAACAAGATTCCAAGAAGTCCAATAGTTTGTATCCTTTTTATTGAATACAAGTTAATTCAGGTATATTAAAATCCAAATTTGACCAACTTATTAGAACTGTTGAAAATTTGGGAAATGATATCCCTGGCAATAAGACAGAGTATTTGTGAAATCTATTTGCAAATAAATAAAAAACATAAGACTAATTTCAACCACCCCAGATTTTACCCAGTTCATATTTCCTTTACATGGGTACCAATTATTACATTTCCATCTATTCATCTATCTTAGAATTAATTAAAGTTTAAAATTAGGTAAATTACTAAGATAAGTAAACACAGTTTAATATTTTGGGTCGTTTGGTCGAAGAATTTGCTATCAGACCAGAAAATTTTCATCAAACAGTGTCATGAGATCATATTTTCCGTTAAAAAAAATGATAATAACCATTAAATATTGTTGCCTCCGCTAATATCCAGTTCACAGCGCCAGTCTCCAGTCAAATTTGTTGTCTCTTCATTGAGAATAATTCTTCTCCAGCTCTTTATTGCCTTCTTGAATGGCCTTGTGCAATTAAAACTTTTTGTCTTCTTCTAACTATCATGTAACGAATGATAATGACTGTAAGTACCATTATGGATATATTTTCCACCCTCAATTTATAATTTTTTTCATTTACTAACAAGCTAGTCTGGCTAAACACTTGTCATTACTGTTTCTTTAATTTCCAAGACAGTAAACAAGTTGTCCACAAAAATAAGATCCTCTAATGGATCACATAAGTTGTATACTGTTAAAGATCATTTATATTATCCTTGTTTAAACTATATGCACCGGCTTATTGATCATGAAGATCAAATAATACAAGACCTCAACTCCAAACTTTCTTCCGTTTGATTGGTAATAATATTTATGTTCAAGGCCATTGAAGCCTAATTTCTTTATTGGAATCCTAGACGCCTGTTGAAAAGGTCGATTTTTGTATGCTGAGAACGTCTTTGCTGTACTCTGTGCTGAATAGCCTTGGCGATTGTGATCACAAGTGGCTTGCAATGTTTGAATGTTTTATTGAACAAACAATCGTTTGTTTCAGTTACAATATATTATCCTTAGTCAAGCCATCACTTGGAAATAACTGGTGCCTAGAGAAAGCAATCCTTCAGCCCGACCCGGCCCAGCCCGTGTGGGTTGCTGTTAATGGGGGGTCGGTCCTGACCCGCCTGGTGACATTGGCGGCCGGGTTAGGCCTCCCAATATTAAGGAATTGGCTGGTCCAACCCGACCGCCAACCCAACCCGCCGGGTTGGGCCGGGTTAACCCACTTTTTGATTTTTTTTTTTTGATTTTGTTTTGTTTTATTGTTTAAGTTTAAATGTTTAATTAATTTTTCAAATGAATAATTAACAATTTATAAATGAATAAATGTAATTGTTTTTAGTTAATTGTTAATTTCTTTTCAAATATCAATAATTAAATTAAATTAATTTTGTTTTGGTTAACATTCCAAATATTAATTCAATTTTAATACATTAAATTGTAATATAAGATAATTAAATTTATTCATTTATAAAAATAAAATAAAATTACAATAATTATTGCCTCGTTAAAAACCTCACCAAGAAAAACCCAATAGGACAAAAACTGGTAAGGAAAAAGAGTGCAATAATTGCAATTAATTTGTCAAGTTACAATTTACAAAACAACTAATTTTGGGGTTCACTAGGACCTCCCTTCTATATTACAAAATGAAATGATTCTATTAAAGTATCGTCGACAACCTCTTATTGACCTTGATGCGCAACCGTTCCCAATCTCGAAGACATGTGAGGACTCTCATTATTTGTGTGAAAGTTTAGTCCCCTTTCATTTAAAATTCTTCCACTGAACTAAATGTTTGTTCGGATGAGACGGTTGAGACAGGAACATGAAAACGTCCAAGCAAGTCTTGATAATACCGGAAAATACATTTCTGGCTCTCCAATATTCTAAGAGATCAATGTTGTCTCCTGTTGTGATCTACTAGTAACTTTAGGGGTTGCCAATATTGTTGAAGCTCATTACTCTGCGACTGCATGGAAGACATACATTAGTTGTTGTTGGTGGTGGAGCTTCTGAAGGAGGTTGTGCTTCGGATTCGGGTCCTCTTCGGCCTATTCAGTGCACCCCAAAGTAAGTCTTCATTTGTTTCTTCTAATGCAGCTTCCCTGGATGTTTCGCCTCTTTGCGGGTTCCCATACCTGTTTTCATACTGAAAATATACTTCGAAAGTGTATTTTTTACCTCTCCTATTTGATTGGCATATGCTTCGGTTTGTAAATTTTCACATAATTGTCAAAACCATTTTCTAAACCTGCTATTTAATTCTAGGATCAAATGACACTTAACAATAAAGAAAAGGATGGGTTCCCAATATTTAAAAAAAAAAAAATTCCATTGCCTTTATTGGTGCATTTAAAATTACATTGTCTTTGTTTTTTATAATAACTCCGAAATTTTATAATTGTATGTATTACCAATGGACTAGTAGGATAATACACACTGAAAGTTGTAAAGTGGATTGGTAAAAAGTTTTAAGAAAAGAAGAAATACCTTAGCTATTTGCCAATCATTTTCTATCAATAATGAGGACCTCTATTATTTGCTACAAATAACTAATTATATTCATAAGGTAAACATGAATCAAGCATTAATATTACTATTCCATCTAACAGTCATGTCTAATGCAAAAGTTCTAGGAGACATATTTGATTTTATACAAGCTCTTGAAATTCAACATTTATTTTATACTACTAGTAACCAAGCTAAACAATCTCTAATTCTATTAATATTTTCTTTAATTGTTTTCATACCACTTTTCACAATTAAATTATAACATGCAATGCCACACTTGGTGAAAAAACTTCAAATGTTAATAAAGGATAATTACTTTGAAAATAATCTATAGCTTTACTATTAGAACTTGCATTATCAGTTAAACTTATCACTTTACTAACAACATCATAATCTTCTAAAACTTCAACATTTTATTATAAATTTGTTCACCATTATGATCAACATCCATTAATCTAAATCCTAATAAAGATTTATTTAATTTACATTCTTATCAAAATAATGACTAGTCACACAAATAATCTTGTTTAGCTCTACCACTCCAATATCGGCACTTAGAACCACACTAACATGACAAGTATGTATTTTATTTTTTTAAAAATTTTATTAAATCATTTCTAGTTGCAGTTTTAGAATAACTTTTAAATCCTGGAAAAAATGAATTTTGAACAAATCTTTCAAAATACTTATCTTCAGCCATATAAATAGGTTGATTAGTTGCAGCAATATATAAGTTAACTGTTCCCTATATACATCAGAATTATAACCCATTAGTACCCATATTAGTATTGAGTTTGATTGCTTTCTCTATTTCCTATTGATTAATATGTTTATTAGCATGCCTTTTAAAAGTACTAGTACCATTACCTGAATCAACTTTATATTTTCCACAGTATTTGCATCTCACTTTCTTGACTTGAACGCCATTTTCTGTCTCGTAAAACTTTGTTGAAATGCGCCCAAACGTCTGATATTTGTCTGTCTTCGCTTTCGACGCAGTTATGATCCCGCCTCAGCTTGGATGAATTTGACGAGCACGACATTATGAGGATGCTTCTAGAACCACCAGGCTGTTGGAATCGGGGGCATTTTTGAGGTTGTATCGGATTATGAGAATGGGAAAGCGGACTATTTGAATCTCCTTCTGCATTTATGTTAGTAAAATCAGCCGGACTAGGACTAGGACTAGGACTATGATAGTAGTTTCCGTCATCATTGTAATTGATGGGAGAATATCTATCCATTGTAGTTAAAAAAATTGATGTAGAAGAAATAAAAGCTAAAGAAAGAGAATTTGAATATGGAAATATGAATTAAAAAACAAAACTAATAAAAATTAAAATACGCAAATTGATAACAAAGAGATTAAGAGAATAATGAATAATTGAGAGATTAGAGAATATGAGAGAATGAGGAATTTGAGTTGTGAGAAAATGTAGAGTTTAGGGCCAATTTATAGGAAAATGGGAAAGAAAATGACGAAAAAGACCCCTCCAACGGCTATAAAATGACATATTTCAAGGGTAAAGGGGTAATTTGAAAAATAAAATAAATATTTTATTTTTTTTATTTTTTTCGACCAACCCCCTGGGTTGGCTGTTGCAACCTGACAGTTGCGGGTCTCTTGCAAAAGAGACAAACAGCAACCCGCCGAGTTGCGGGTTGCCATTGTGTACCCGGCCTGCCCGGGTTGCTGTCGGGTTTAACCCGCATCTTTACGGGCCGAGTTAGGGTTGACCCGCCTAACCCGGTCCAATGTTCCACCTCTACTAGTGTCCTTGTACTGACTTCTGAATATCACTATTCACAATGTAATCATATATACAGATAAATTTGTTTGGGATACCAGAAAACCTAGCAAAGTAATATGTAATCTCTTGAGATGCCAGACGTCTCTGCTATATTTTCGGTTTCGATATTTTCAGGGTATAACATATATTATGTGGGTGTAATAGTATCAAAGCTTTGGAAGACAGGGGTATCTAGACCTGTTACCTGTTAAAGTTCTATAGCGAATAATGGTTCAATGATGAAGTCTGTGTGAGTAAGACTTGTTTTCATTTAGACATGGACTCAGGGAAAACCGGAGATTGGTTTATTAAATACATCATAGATAATTAGACGTTTGACCCAGAAGCTTGATAACCTAAACAGGAGAGTAAATATACGGTGTATCGTATATTTGCTCTAAACGAAGAATTGACTCAGATCGGAAAACAAATTGAAAAGGTCAATTCTGCACTTCAAAAGGTCAAGACACAAGACACATCCTAACTATTTTACTAAGCCAGTAAAATAGGAGATGTCCTTGGTTCTAAGTGACATTGAACAACTGTGGCCTATTGAAGGGTATACATAACAAGAGGTTAAACAGGTCGTGTTAGACCTCTGTAACGAAAACCCAAATATTCGAGAAGAGTATCCGACTTGGCTAGAGTAAAGCGATTTTTGGATGTTATCCAAAAGCATTTAGTAAGGGTGCACAAAGATTTTATGCTTTATCTGCCGAATCTCAACCATGAATTTCCGAGTTGGAACTTCGAAATAAGTGGTTGGAAAGGCTAAGCGGTAATTCCTTATTGGTACGGCGAATCCCAGCCAGATCTGGATCCTTAACATATAAGAAAGTCAAGTCTTTGAATTCTCCTCAATCTCCTAAAAATATTCTAAGTTTTATCCTAAAATAACATTTATCCAAATCTGATTAAATAAAAATAAAATAAAGTCCTAATATAACTAGAAAAGTGGTGTTTCCAGCTGTAACTTTCGTGCACCAGATCTTCAAAACTTTCAATTGTAAACTGCATATTTGAATTGCATGATAAGGTAGAATGTTCCAGAATGTTAGCAGTGTAGGTGCGTCAACTTGAAGCCCAATTCCAACCTTGATGCAGCAAGTATATCTCAAAACTCAAAACATAAAAGTTGTAGATATTTTTCTTGGTGTTCCATAGCATTTTGAATCATCACAATCGGAGATCGGATGAGAGAGTTATGCCCAGATTATGAAGCAATATCGAAACTGTCCGAAATCACCTAATTAGTTTCGTTTTGCATTTAACGCTTCCTTTTGCATCCTAAATCAAAATAAAATAATAATGAGTACATTTAGGCACCAAATAAGTATAAAAGAATAGACATTAAGGGGGGGAATATGATATTTTGCATTCTCATCAGGTATTCAACTTCAAGAACTTATCTCGAAGAAGTTGCTGGAATTTCCAGATGTGCTGGAAGATAAACACATGTTACAACAATTTCTTGGATTAGCCAATTATATGTGCGAGTATGTTCCTAATCTCGCTAATGTAATCAATGGCTTGACACTTAAGGTTAGTGATAAAGTGCCCTGGGTTTGGACACTTGAAGATACTAACTGTATTAAGTGGACCAAAGCCATAACAAAACAATTAAAACCTTTAAAACTCCCGAAAGATGAGGATGCTCTTATTATACAGAGCGATGCGTCCCACTTATACTGGGGAGGTGTGCTTAAGGCTAAGGGTATTGATAATATTGAACGGATTGTTCGATATGCGTCAGGAAAATTCTCTCATGTTGAGATAAACTATCATGTTTATGAAAAGGAAGTTTTAGCAGCAAAAAAATGTATTGACCAATTTCGATTATTCGTAATCAGTCAGGAATTTACTTTAAGGACAAACTCTAAATATTTAAAAACTTTTATGAAACTGTCTTTAAAGGATGACAAAGTTAGACTAATTAGATGGCAAATTTGGTTTGCAAATTATAGAATCAAATTTGAATATATTTCTGGTAAATCTAACTTGGTTGCTGACTTTTTGTCCAGACATTTCTCTAAAGAATTACAGGATAATGATGAACAAGAAGGAAACTAGAAATCATTTCTCATGTTCCAAGTGTAAACAACGAGAACACTTGAGAAGGAATTGTCCCTTGAAGATAACTTCGGCTCCAAGGGTTACTGTTAAAAAGGAGAAGACTGCGGATAAGCGGGTGATCTCTACTCCTGAGCAGGCTACTGCAGCAAAGCAGGTTAAAGAAGGAAAGAGTCGAGACTAT
The DNA here is from genome assembly GCF_008641045.1 of Pistacia vera. Classification (NCBI taxonomy): domain Eukaryota; kingdom Viridiplantae; phylum Streptophyta; class Magnoliopsida; order Sapindales; family Anacardiaceae; genus Pistacia; species Pistacia vera. The sequence continues at coordinate 677,486 of NW_022195444.1, read as the reverse complement.
GACTCTGTGACAGGCTTTTCGCAAGTGTATAAAATCGCGCAAGAATTAAAGCTCGAGTAAATGAGTGTCGAATCCCAAGGGAACTACTTACCAAGTACCAAATTAGTCTATTTTGTTACTATTTGATGAAACATAATTTTAAGAATGAATTTAATGAAAAAGATAACAAACTAAAAACAAACTAAAAACTAAACAAAAGCAGAATTTTATGAATAATTTGGTAAACAGATCAATATGACTAAACTTGGGGCATATATTTCACACCAATTTAATCCTATGCATTGACAGTTATTGCTAACCTAATTAAGCTTATTCTAAAGGCCAAATTCCCTGATATACCACTTACTTTTTCTCGAACAATTAGCGAATTAACCCTTAAGAAACAACCTAAAATATCTCTAAGTTAGATTTATGAGTTAAGAGATCATTACGTTCTATAGAATTTACTACAGCCTCATAGATCGCGGTAACCTATCTCTAGCATTCGCTCAATCTATGGTTTTATTACCTTAGACAAATTAGGTTTCATCTCTCGATCTCAACCCAACCCATGATATCATTCAACTCTCAGATCCTTAAGAATTGAAAGCATTATACACAATAATAAAACTTAGAATTAATGCTCAATAAGAATTAACAACAATAAAGTCAACACATATTCATAAATTGGGCTACATCTATATATCTTGATTAACACCATATAATCTCACTACACAGAGACCAAGATGACCCTTAGCAAGGCATCATGGCCACCGATAGATACGGATTCAGCGAAGTAGTTACTATCAACGATATGGTTATCGTACAATTCGATCCTTTCATCATCTGTTATCTCGACAAGACCGAGGCATAAAAATAGGTCAACCTTCGGTTACTCTGTATAGTATTCAGTTACTGGACCAATGACCTGTATAATAAACTGGATAGAACAACAACTCAATCCACTGTGGCCACAGTTTTAGTGTCATTGCCATTACTGAATTGCGTCGTGAGATAACTTCTCCATATCCAGGAGTGATGAATCCCTGTCTATCCACCATAGTCTTGATACACTTCTTGATGTAGCCAATCACCACCGTATTGACAGCTCTGAATAGAACTACGTTAGGCTAGTGTCAAACTATATCATTGGTGCCAAGGCGCTCCGGTGATCTCAAGTCTAAGGACACATGCACCACCTTCGTTAGAGGATTTGTTCCATAGACACTGGGGTACCATCCATATGGAATCCTCTGGTGGGTCAGTCCAGTGAACTTGCCTACAACAAGCACTATGTGTTGCACCAGGTGTCACCAAACAACCTTAACAAGTGAGATCAGTCACTGCCTTTCGACAGGGTCATTCAACACTATGATAGCCTTACCGTAATTTGTGTCCTTACTTCATAATAATATTGGGGCTACAGACGTTTCTAGAATGGTCACCTTATGTGCTCATAGGGTTCTCACTATCCGATTTAAAACACTTGATACCCTCGTCACGGTTATCATTCTAAGGACATATATCAAACATACAATGATGATTAACACAATATGTTATAAAATGCCTTTTATTGATCAATGAACATTATACAAAGAGTCAATTCTCAATAATTGATTGGCCTAGGGCATCTACTCTAACATTACGGTTGGTGATAAAGTGCCCTGGGTTTGGACACTGAAGATACTGACTGTGTTAAGCGGACCAAAACCTTGACAAAACAATTAAAACCTTTAAAACTCCCGAAAGATGAGGATGCGCTTATTATAGAGAGCGAGTGTCCCACTTATACTGGGGAGGTGTGTTTAAGGGTAAGGGTACTGATAATATTGAACGGATTGTTGATATGCGTCAGGAAAATTCTCTCATGTTAAGATAAACTATCATGTTCATGAAAAGGACGTTTTAGCAGCGAAAGCAGTATTGACCGATTTCGATTGTTCGTAATCAATCATGAATTTACTTTAGGACTACTCTAAATATTTAAAAACTTTTATGAAACTGTCTTAAAGGATGACAAAGCTAGACTATTAGATGGCAAATTTGGTTTGAGATTATAGAATCAAATTTGAATATATTTCTGGTAATCTAACTTGGTTGCTGACTTTTTGGCCAGACATTCTCTGAAGAATTATAGGATAATGATGAACAAGAAGGAAACTGGAAATCAATTCTCATGTTCCAAGTGTAAACAACGAGGGCACTTGAGAAGGAATTGTCCCTTGAAGATAACTTTGGCTCCAAGGGTTGATTAAAAAGAAGAAGACTGCGGATAAGCAGGTGATCCTACTCCTAAGCAGGCTACTGCAGCAAAGCAGGTTAAAGAAGGAAAGAGGCAGACTATGACTTGGATACTTTGGAAAGAAGAAACCCAAAATTTCAACGCTTGAAAGGTATTTACAAAGGAAGTTACTTCTGAAAAGGAGGTTACTCCTAAGAAGGACAAACAAAAATCCTAGAAGAAAGCAATGGTTTGCTGGTCTTGTAAACAAGAAGGACATGAACGGGCATTGTCACTGCAAAAGACAAAAACTTTGAGGATTCATCATCAGGCGCTGCAAGTGGTGATCCCACACACTCCACAAAAGCGGGTAATTGATGCGGATATTTGTGAGAGGTTTAGCTTTCCAGATGGCTTAAGATTAACTCCGGCTAGTCAAACACTTGGGAAGATTTGGAAACCGAAATTAGAATCGCATTGGCGACAGGTAAGGGAAGTACAGTTGCAGAGGTGTTTAGAAGTTAGAAAGAGGATAGCTTGGTTGGAAGCTGATAACTGTTTATGAAGAGAAGAGTTTAGAGGAACTAAGTTATGAAGTAGGAATTAAAAAAATCAAGGTTATGAGAAAATGTCATTTGTTTGACATGACAGATCTCAAACTCGAGAATTTAAATAATCTAATAGTGAAATTGGGAAAAACTGCCTTGACGGATTTGGTCCAAGGATTAGCAGTTTATCCTAATGGCGCCATGGAATTGGACATTCCATGGAAAAACTTTAGAAAAGGTTATTGAAGATCTTTTGAATAGAGGATGGATAGATACAATGGAAATTGAGTACTGAAGCAATGGTGGACCTGAATATGCCAGACGCGGTTTAACAAACACTCTGTGTATTGAATAGAAAGGTCGACACTTTCACTGCATGATACTTCCTCATAGCAAGAGAAATATAATGTTCAACCTGTACAGATATGGGAATTTCTTGTAGGAGAACCATGGTACCGAATTATGCTAGAGAGTGTGAATGAGATCTTATGCACTAGAAGAAATTCAAAGGAAAGAAGAGGAAGATTGGACCAGATTGCATATTGCAAAACTGCTATGGTTAAATCCAAGCTGGAGAAACTTGTTAAGCAAGTGCTACTGTCCAATCCATAATGGGATAGATACACTCTTCAACAATAACCAAGCTAGTTAAGAACGCTACTCGAAGGGTTTGATTTAGCCCATTATCAAAGCAGGCTTAATGGAAGATACTATTGATCTTCTTAGGGTGGTCTTAGCCCATGACCAGGAAGCCCAAGAAGATGAGACTCTGAAAGATTTATTGATCTTATAGAAGTGGAAACTTTAAGATTGATAAAAATCTAGAGGATGGAGATTTGGACAACCGAAAATATCCAACACGTAATACGTGACGTCTATCAAACAAGCAGAGAAATGCGTGGACATCCAGGATTTTGCCAACAGAATTCAATGATCCCGATAAAAGAAAGCAAGGATGTTGGGTATTGTCGTTTGTTATAATTATATTTTGATATGTAAAACGTGTAATGTAATATTTATATCTTGTAAGACACGTGAGAGACATGTGGACCCTAATGTCATTATCTTAGAGACAGATGTTTTCTTATTAGTTTATTAGTCTTTATAGGTTGACAAGTCACCTTTAGTTGGTGATTGATTGGACCTTTCGTTTTTGTTTTGATTTGTTTTACGGATTCAATTCATTTGAAATCTGGACTTCTCTATATAAAGAGAAGCTATGTACATTTTTATTGAAGAAAAATAATAATAGTTTCAGTTTGTGAAAAATCAATATATTTTCAGGTTAATATATTGTTATTGACTTGAAAATGTAGAATATCTATCATTATATATAGCCACATTCACATAAGCATCCGTTATTCATAAAAACTGTTTGTTAAAAGGAATATTCGTTAGGTGGAAAAGAAAAATAAAACTCCCTTCTGTTTTATAGCAGCACGAAGTCTTGACTCTAAGGTTCATAAATGCTGGTCATGAAAGTTTATCAATTTTTTTCTAACGCAAAAAAGGGTTCAAATGCAATAAATATGGATAGTCTAAATGTTTACCATGAAAAGAACTTTTTGAAGAAACTCCATTTGTATTAATTGAATTACAGCTCATTAAAAATTAATATAAAAATAAAATTTGCACTCTGTGACACCACTAAGTGCACTTATCAAGAATTCATGGACATTTAACTGTTAAATAGAAAAATTGAAGGAATTAATCTTCGTCAATTGTAAAATGTCTATGATAGCAGTGATTCCATTTGCTTGTACCTATATTACATAAAACTCTTTACCAAGGAACTAATATTTTGTTTGTTTATATGTTCTTGTGTTAATATTAGAAGGTTCTATCCGGTCCAAGGAAATTTGTTGGCAAGGCATCTTAGTCAAGTCTGATTACCTGACTAAAAAAAAGATAAGGGATTTGAATATTCAGCTCGTGTCATGAAATTCTGAATCCCGGCCTATAAATAGCACCCACTTCTAAATCTCCACCACTCAAACCTCCTCACTTATCAGTAATCATTTCTCATTTCTTTTCATTTTCAGTTACTTAAAACTTTCATACTTTTTAAGGTAATCATGGGAGTTGTCACCGGTGAAATTGAGGTCGCTAGTGCCTCCCCCAGCCAAGATGTTCAAGGCTTCTGTTCTTGACGTGACCAACTCTCCCCAAGGTATGTCACAAGCTATTAAGAGTGCCGAACTCATCGAAGGTGATGGAGGGGCTGGAAGCATCAGGAAAGTTAACCTCGTGGAAGGTTAGTTACACCAGGATGATCACTAAATTGTTGTTAAAACTTGTTGCATCCTTGAAAATAGCATAACTCTTGATTGTTTTTCGTTATGCAGACGACAGTTACTGAGCAAAAGGTTGATGCACTAGACAAAGAAAACTTCGTGCACCGCTATACCATCTTTGAAGGTGATATGTTGGCAACAAATTCGAGAAAATTAGTTATGAGACCAAGTGGGAGTCATCTCCTGATGGAGGATCCATCTTTAAGTCCACTGTCAAATTCTACACCTTACCTGGCTTTGATGTCCCGGAGAGAATTTGATTAACAAGGCAAAAGAAAAGACAGCCGTCATGGGCAAAGCTGTTGAAGCATACCTCCAGGCCAATAATCCTGATGCCTGTTAATGTGTTATGTGTTTGCTTTTCTCAAGTATTTGTGTGGTTTTGTTACCAATTACCAAAAATAAGTGGATCATGGATCATTAATGATTCTATAAGACCTTAGGAGTGATAAAAGTGGTTGTCAAGAGATCTTTTTACTTTTTTTTTTTCAAAGAGTGATTATGAAGGATTATACCAAATCTTGTTTGGTATATTCAGAGGATCCACTAAAAAACAAGATTCCAAGAAGTCCAATATGTGTATCATTTATTGAATACAAGTTAATTCAGGTATATTAAAATCCAATCTGACCCATATTTAGAACGTTGAGAATTTGGGGAATTATCCCTGGGCAATAAGGTAGATTATTTGTGAAAATCTACTTGCAAATGAAATCAAGAACATAAGATTAATTTCAACCCCAGATTTTACTCCAGTTCATATTTCCTTACATGGGTACCTATTATTACATTTCCATCTATTCATCTCTCTAGAAAATTAATTAATGTTTAAAATAAGGTAAATTACTAAGATAAGTAAACACAGTTAATATTTTGTGCCGTTTGGTCCAAGAAATTTGCTATCGGACTAGAAAATTTTCATCAAAACAGTGTCATGAGATCATATTTTCTGTTAAAAAAAAAAGGTAATGACCAATTAAATATTGTTGCCTCCACTGAATATCACAGTTCACAGCAGCCAGTCTCCACAAACTTGTTGTCTTCAATTGAGGATAATTCTCTCCAGCTCTTTATTGTCTTTTCAATGGCCTCTGTGCAATTTAAACTTTTGTTTTCTTCTAACTTTCATGTAACAAATGATAAGACTGTAAGTACCATTATGGAGATATTTTCTCACCCTCAATTTAATTTTTCATTTACACAAGCTAATATGGTTAAACACTTGTCATACTGTTTCTTAATTTCCAAGAGAGTGAACAAGTTGTCCACAAAAAATAGATCCATCTAATGGACACATAAGATGTATACAGTGGTAAAGATCATTTATATTATCCTTGTTTAAACTATATGCACCGGACTTATTGATCATGAAGATCAATAATACAAGACCTCAACTCCAAACTTTCTTCGTTGATTGGTAATAATTTTATGTTTACGGCTACGAAGCATTTTCTTTATTGGAAATCCTAGACGCCTGTGAAAAGGTCGATTTTTGTATGCTGAGAACGTCTTTGCTGTTACTCTGCTGAATAAGCCTTGGCGATTGTGCCACAAGTGGCTTGCAATGTTTGAATGTTTTATTGAAACAAACAACTGTTGTTTTCAGTTTACATAAAATAACTAAAATTATCCTTTAGTCAAGCCACCACTTGGAAATAACTGGGGCCTTGTCCTGACTTCTGAATAATCACTATTCAATGTAACATATATACAGATAAATTTGTTTGGGATACCAGAAAACCTATGCAAAGTAATGTAATCTCTTGAGATGCCAGACGTCTTGCTATATTTTCGGTTTCGATATTTCAGGGTATAACATATATTATGTGGGTGTAATAGTATAGAGCTTTGGAAGACAAAGGTATCTAGACTGTTACATGTTGAAAGTTCTATAGCATGAATAATAGTCAAATGATGAAGTCTGTGTAAGTAAGACTTGTTTTCATTTAGATCATGGACTCGAGGGAAAACGGAGATTGGTTTATTAAATACTATCATAATAAGTTAGAGCTTTTGACCCAGAAGCTGATAACCTAGATAGGAGAGTAAATATACGGGGTTATCGTATAATTGCTCTAAACGAAGAATGACTCAGATCGGAAAACGAATTGAAAAGGTTAGTTCTGCACTTCAAAGGTCAAGACACTGGAACACATCCTAACTATTTTACTAAGCCAGTAAAATAGGATATGTCCCTGGTTCTAAGTGACATTGAACAAGTGGGCCTATTGAAGGGTATACATAAAAAGAGGGTAAAAAGGTCTGTTAGACCTCTGTAACGAAAACCTAAATATTCGAGAAGAGTATCCGACTTGGCTAGGAGTAAAGCGATTTTGGTTATCCAAAAGGCATTTAGTCAAGGGTGCAAAAGATTTTATGCTTTATCTGCCGAATCTCAACCATTGAAGTTGCGAGTTGGAACTTCGAAATAATAGTGGTTGGAAAAGGCTGAGGCGGTAATTCTTATTGGTACGGAGATCCCGGTCGGATCCGGATCCTAACCATATTAAGAGTCAGACTTTGTAGCTAGCTTAAGGATTGATTCGATTGACCATGGGTGGTCAGGACGTTCTGGTTAGTTTGCGGCAAGTCTGCAGGAAAAATGTCCTGGATTGCCTCCAAGGATGCCCAGTTTGTGGCCAAAGAAACACAGGTGATTGGGATAAGGCAGTGAACGAGGCATTTAAGCTTCTAGGAAAAGAATCAGGTTGTTGATTCTTTGGGAGGAAGGATAGAAGCTATTAGACAACTCGTGAGAACAAGATGTTTGAACGCCAAATTGGATAAAGAGGCCAAAAAACTTGAGTTCAATGAATCTTGTTATCAAAACTTTGATGGAGTGCTAGGACAATATGGCTGTGAGGCGAGGAATTGACTAAACATCAAGGTTGGAAAAACCATATGAAACGGAAATGATCATGGTACAAATAATTTTAAGCCGAAACATTTCCGTAATATGGTAAAAAGACCTGTCACCAATAATAGAATCTACGATCATGGAAGGTTTATTAGGCGAACAGGGAAGGTAGATTTAATGCTAAGTAACGCAGAGTGTGTAAGTATTGTGCTATTTGTCCATCTGGCAAAAACGCAAAAGATGTAATTGTTGCTGAATGTGTGGTGACAAAATCATTTTGCAGATAGATGCCCTCATAGGGAAAGAAGAAGGCAACGATAAGATTTTTAGAAGTCAAGCCGAAAGCCAAACTTCTGAACATGAGGTAGTTTAGGGATAAAAAATTAATCAGAGACGAGGTTTATGAATTAATTTCGGATATTCTGAAGATTCGAATTCTTGAAGGTGACTCAAAAGGTATGACTTTTGAGGAACAATATTCAAATCTTAACGCATAGGTATATTCATGCAAAGGGCTAGAAATCTTAGTGAATATCCTAGGAATAGTGGGATTGGTGATGAGGATGATCTTATCCCAATTAGAAACGAAGATGAAAATCCTAGCTCAGTAATTGTTCGTCATCTAATTACGAGGATCACTCGAGTAACCCGGTAATTGATAATGAGGTTAACACCTAGAGAAGTTTTCGTGAAACACTCTAAGTGGTTATTTAAAGCCAAAGGCTTGGAAGATGTACACAAAAAACCTGTTCTTATACTTTCTTCAGTCTCGAGAAGGTGAATTGGTACTTTCGAACGATTAGTGGCTACGGAAGGTTAGAACTCTTGCCAATGGGCAAATGGCAAGTATAATTATGTGCAACTTGGTGCTGTAAGTACGTGTACGAGGATTATTGTGGAGGAATGAATGTACCTGTTCAGGTTGCTTTGCTGGAAAGGCAATGTCTTATGGTTGGAAAAGCTTTAGTTGGCGGTTTTCACGCTAACCTAGCTTTGGGAGATGCTACGGGATACTAAACTAGGATATGTGGTTAGTCTCCAGGATCACAATCTTAAAAGATTATGGTTCTTCGAATTATACTTCAGGGCTAGAAGACTTAATGGCTTCTAGTGACGGAATCTAATTCAGTATAGGTTGATACGGTTGATAAATTCTATAATCATATACGAATGAACTCTAGTGCAATACTGAGGTTCATGGCCGGAACAGATTCTGTATTCCAATTCGATCTACGGTAGTCAATGCTAAGGTCTTACATGGCCAAAACGATGGGTTTTAGAATATTCAATGCAGCCTAGCGTGAGGAATAAAACCAAATTGGGGAATTCAAATCCAGGAACTTGATAATGAGGTTGAGGTTACTCTTCCTACGCCTAGAAACTCAGTGTCTTTAGAACGGAATAGGAAATTCAACTATCATATCAAGGAAATATACCAGAACAGATGACCCTGCTAGTGATGCTAGGAGTAGCAATAGCAGGAAAAGAGTTGGATATAAATGTACAAATTCCAGTATAGAAGATGAAACTCCAAGCACGAAAATGATGAGAGTTATGAAAGCATTGCATGCGCTAGTTCAAGGACTATTGACACTTGCATTCGTGCTAAACTGTGTTTTCCAGAATATGAGGAAATACTCTAGATGTTCTTGTAGACACAGGAGCAACCAAATGTATTGCAAGAAAGCAATGTTTTCTAGAGGAGCTTTGGAAATCATTGGAAAGACCAATCCTAAATACGGTTGTAGATAGAGGGCAAAGTATGATCACGAAGTGGTTGAAAACGTGATTGTACTGTTAAATGAGAAAAAAATTACTCTAAGGGAAGTCCTAATAGTGGATACTTAGAAGAGATTTTATTTCGGGAATGGCTTTCTGCAAGGCAAACAGAAGTTAGACCATTTATTCAAGATAACGACCACATTATCCTTGGAGGTCATAAAATCCCTATTCTTGCTAAGCTTGAAGTTTCGAAAGTTAGAAACAGTTTTAGACCAATAAAACTAAGGCAAGAAGTAGATCACATTGTTTTCCAAAATTGGAAAAAAGAAAATGGTGGTTGAAAGCTTCTGAAGCAAAAAGAATGGATAAGGCTTGTAATGTTTTTTTCAAAGATTGTTGTTTAGTCATCATATAACCGGATCGCAGGGGTATATCCAGGAGGTTGTTCCCTCTAGTGCATGTCTTAGAGCACAGATAAATCAATAGATAAGGAGATAATCTTGAAGGTTGAAAGCAAGAGCCAAAAAAACCTTTAAGGATTGAGGGACTTGTAAAATCCTTTAAAGAGGAACTTTCTCCACTTTGATGATCAACCGCTAAAGTTATGGGAATAAGAACTATATATGTTCGCTTAAATAAAGAAGGATGATGTACGAAACTACCAAATCATCCTTATACTCCTGATGCAGAGGAGGAATTAGCAAGCAAATACCGGAATTGCTGGAAAAGCAATTAATACGCACTAGTAAAAGCCACACTCTTCGCCGACATTCATGGTCATGAATAGAGCTGAGCGGGAAAAGGCAAGGTGCAGATGGTTATCGATTATAGGCAATTAAATGATTAAACTATTGATGATGCCTATAAGATACCAAACAAATCAGCTGTTGAATAAAGCTAGATTTGGAAAAATCTTCTCAAAATTTGATCTAAAGGCAGGTTTCTAGCATATCAGAATGGAGGAGTCAAACATTCATTTGACGGTTTTCACCGTCCGAAAGGATTGTTTGAATAGATGGTTCTGCCTTTGGGCTAAGCAGGCACCATCAATATTCCAGAGGAAAATGGATAAATTCTTTGGAGACTTATCTAACTTTTGTGTAGTATATATGATGATGTTCTGGTTTTTAGTAAGACTAAAGAAGAGCATGTAAATCATCTTAAACTGGTGATCAAAGATCTTGATAATGGAATGATTCTATCTGAAGAAAGGTAGAATGGTTTAAGAATAAGGTGAAGTTCTAGGCGTTGAGATAGGTGAAGGAGGTATGGTGTGCGGCGCAGGAACCAAATTAAAATCTAAGAATACATGTAGTAGTGCGAGTAAGGATCGTTCCCACGGAGAGTGTCTAGCCTAGTTTATTGCTACGTGAACAAGGATTGGGGGGGGGGGGGGGGTGGGGGGGGGGGGAGGGGGTTGTTGAGTATAACAAAAACAATTTCAAGAAGAAAAAAAAAAAAAACTAAGGGACAATTCCAATCAAATATTGAAATCAATCAAAGAACAAATCTTGGTCTAAGTTAACATCCACCATCGAATTTTACAACTGATCATCGATGTAAGTTATATCAATTCATACTTGAATATTCATCTGGAACTATTTCCTATCTCTCCTTAGTTGCAGTTAATTAGGAAACAAGCGATCTAATTATTTATTACTAAACAACCAAGACAAGCGCTAAAGGTTTAATCTAGTAGTACCTTAAGAACTAGAGAGATCGATAAAGCGAACAACAAAAACACAAGCTGTTGATTTATTTAGTTGAGCGTTCTTTTTAAGATTTAATAATTCCTGAGTAGCAAATCTTAAATTTTAGTTATCACCAATAGAGGGATTAAACAATTACGAATTTGATATCTAATTTAGCGATAGATTGCAACAAATAAAACTAGTAGGCTCCTAGTAATTAAATGAGACAATCATGAAAACAGGCATAGAAGAACATACATACTCAAAGCATATATTGAACACTAAAAACTGATTAGTTCACAGTTTTATTGATTCTGAGGCCTCGTTCCTTCGACCAAGTTATGAAAATTAGCCGTCATGGCCATCATGAAAACTCCAAAGAGAAGAAGAAGAGAGGGGAAGGAGAGCCGTGTGGTGTTCTGTCCCAATCTGATCTCTATCCCCGACTTAAAAATACCAAAACTCCAAGCACGAAAATGATGATGAGTTATGAAATGCATTGTCATGCGCTAGTTCAAGGTACTATTGACACTTGCATTCGTGCTAAACTGTGTTTTCTAGAATACGAGAAATATACTCAAGATGTTCTTGTAGACACAGGAGCAACCAAATGTATTGCAAGAAAGCAATGTTTTCCAAAGGAGCTTTGGAAATCTTTGGAAAGACCAATCCTAAATACGGTTGTAGATGGAGGTCAAAGTATGATCACGAATGTGGTTGAAAATGTGGTTGTACTGTTAAACGAGAAAAAAATTACTCTAAGGGAAGTCCTAATAGTGGATTACTTATAAGTAGATTTTATTCTCGGGTATTGCTTTCTTCTAGGGCAAGCTGAAGTTAGACTATTTATTCAAGATAACGACCACATTATCCTTGGCGGTCATAAAATCCCTATTCTTGCTAAGCGTGAAGTTTCGAAAGTTAGAAACAGTTTTAGACTTTTTAATCTAAGGCAAGAAGTAGATCACATTGTTTTCCATATTTTGGAAAAAGAAAAATGGTGGTTGAAAGCTTCTGAAGCAGAAGGAATGGATGAGGCTTGTAATGTTTTCTTTCAAAGATTGTATCCTAGTCATCATATAAACCGGATCGCACGGGGTATATCGTAGGAGGTTGTTCCCTCTTGTGCATGTCTTTAGAGCACAGATAAATCAATAGATAAGGAGATAATCTTGAAGGTTGAAAGCAAGAGCCAAAATAACTCTTTAAGGATTGAGGAACTTGTAAAATCCTTTGAAGAGGAACTTTCTTCATGCTTTGATGATCAACCGCTAAAGTTATGGGAAAGGAACGGTATATATGCTTCGCTTAAATTAAAGAAGGATGATGATATGATAACTACCAAATCCTATCCTTATACTCCTGACGCAAAGGAGGAATTTAGCAAGCAAATATCAGAATTGCTGGAAAAGCAATTAATACGCGTTAGTAAAAGCCCACACTCTTCGCCGGCATTCATGGTCATGAATAGAGCTGAGCGGGAAAGAGGCAAGGCGCGGATGGTTATCGATTATAGGCAATTAAATGATAAAACTATTGATGATGCCTATAAGATACCAAACAAATCAGCTTGTTTGAATAAAGCTAGATTTGGAAAAATCTTCTCAAAATTCAATCTAAAGTCAGGTTTTTGGCAGATCAGAAAGGAGGAGTTAAGCCTTCATTTGACGGCTTTCACCTGTCCGAAAGGATTGTTTGAATCGATGGTTCTCCCTTTTGGGCTTAAGCAAGCACCATTAATATTCCAGAGGAAAATGGATAAAGTCTTTGTAGACTTATGTAACTTTTGTGTAGTCTATACTGATGATGTTCTGGTTTTAAGTAAGACCAAAGAAGAGCATGTAAATCATCTTAAACTAGTGATCAAAAGGTTCCTTGATAATGGAATGATTCTATCTGAAAGAAAGGTAGAATGGTTTAAGAATAAGGTGAAGTTCTTAGGCGTTGAGATAGGTGAAGGAGGTATTCAACTCCAAGAGCATATCTCGAAGAAGTTGCTGGAATTTCCAGATATGTTGGAAGATAAGTACATGCTATAGCAATTTCTTGGATTAGCCAATTATATGCGCAAGTATGTTCCTAATCTCGCTAATGTAATCAATGGCTTGACACTTAAGTGTTAGGAAACGATCATCTATGGCAGCAGAAAACAAAATAATTTACATGATAGATCGTTCCTTAGATCCAAGATCAGGGAAAAATTTTATAGTTTATATATAAAATAAGAATCTGCAGAAAATCAATTTAGAGTTTAAGAAATCATATGCACGTTTGAAGGCTCCTCCAACTTGTGTCTGAGTGTATTTCGCTACCGACCCAAGTGTAGGATCAAACCGATGTAGTCCATACGAAGATAACCTCAAGGAACTAAAGAGGGATTTGCTAGATCCTCTTTAGCGTTTAAGAACCAAGAAGAAAAATCAAAGTAATTTGATTCAAGCAAAAAATGCAATCTGGCGTGGAGAGTGTTTCAAGGGGCTGGAGTGTTTTTCTTTTTTTTTTTTTCAGTGAATCAAATGAGTGAATGAATATCTCTCTACACATTCACAAAAAAAACTTACACTTATATAGTGCAAGTGTAATTGCCCTATTCCCTTATGGAATAGGCTTGGGCTCCAACCTAAACACCACTTGTATCCAAACATTCCCATTTAGATATTTTAATTTTAATTTATCATTATCTCAATTAAATTCAATTAATATATATTTATAATATATATTAACATTTAACAATAATGATAATTTATTTAAATATATGCGAACATATATTTGAACGTAATCTCGCTTATTTAATTTTAATATCAAATTAAATAAAGGCCACGACCTCAGCAAATTTAATTGCAGTGTGAAATTACCAAAATATCCTTTCGCCTAAAAAGATGAAAACGCCCTTCATTGACTCTTAAATTATCTTCTATGTGTGTACCCCATAGGCTCCTCATCATACTGGTAGTGTATAGTATCTTGATTAACACCAATTAATCATCTCACTACACAGAGACCAAGATTGACCCTTAGCAAGGCATCATGGCCACCCGATAGATACGGATTCAGCGAAGTAGTTACCTATCAACGATATGGTTATCGTACAATTCGATCCTTTCATCATCTGTTATCTCGACAAGACCGAGGCATAAAAATAGTGTCAACCTTCGGTTACTCTCGTATTATGTATTCAGTTACTGGACCAATGACCTGTATAATAAACTGGATAGAACAACAACTCAATCCCACTGTGGCCACAGTTTTAGTGTCATTGCCATTTACTGAATTGCGTCGTGAGATAACTTCTCCCATATCCAGGAGTGATGAATCCTCTGTCTATCCACCATAGTCTTGATACACTTCTTGATGTAGCCAATCACCACCGTATTGACAGCTCTGAATAGAACTACGTTAGGCTAGTGTCAAACTATATCAATTGGTGCACAAGGCGCTCCGGTGATCTCAAGTCTAAGGATCACATGCACCACCATTCGTTAGAGGATTTGTTCCATAGACACTGGGGTTACCATCCATATGGAATCCTCTGGTGGGTCAGTCCAGTGAACTTGCCTACAACAAGCACTCATGTGTTGCACCAGGTTGTCACCAAACAACCTTAACAAGTGAGATCAGTCACTGCCTTTCGACAGGGTCATTCAACACTATGATAGCCTTACCGTATTATTTGTGTCCTTACTTCATAATAATATTGGGGCTACAGACGTTTCTAGAATGGTCACCTTATGTGCTCATAGGGTTCTCACTATCAAGATTTAAAACACTTGATACCCTCGTCACGGTTCTATCATTCTAAGGACATATATCAATACATACAATGATGATTAACACAATATAGTATAAAATGCCTTTTATTGATCAATGAACATTATTACAAAGAGTCAATTCTACAATAATTGATTGGCCCTAGGGCATCTACTCTAACATTACGGTTGGTGATAAAGTGCCCTGGGTTTGGACACTTGAAGATACTGACTGTGTTAAGCGGACCAAAACCTTGACAAAACAATTAAAACCTTTAAAACTCCCGAAAGATGAGGATGCGCTTATTATAGAGAGCGATGTGTCCCACTTATACTGGGGAGGTGTGTTTAAGGGTAAGGGTACTGATAATATTGAACGGATTGTTTGATATGCGTCAGGAAAATTCTCTCATGTTAAGATAAACTATCATGTTCATGAAAAGGACGTTTTAGCAGCGAAAGCATGTATTGACCGATTTCGATTGTTCGTAATCAATCATGAATTTACTTTAAGGACATACTCTAAATATTTAAAAACTTTTATGAAACTGTCTTTAAAGGATGACAAAGCTAGACTAATTAGATGGCAAATTTGGTTTGCAGATTATAGAATCAAATTTGAATATATTTCTGGTCAATCTAACTTGGTTGCTGACTTTTTGGCCAGACATTTCTCTGAAGAATTATAGGATAATGATGAACAAGAAGGAAACTGGAAATCACTTCTCATGTTCCAAGTGTAAACAACGAGGACACTTGAGAAGGAATTGTCCCTTGAAGATAACTTTGGCTCCAAGGGTTGCTATTAAAAAGAAGAAGACTGCGGATAAGCAGGTGATCTCTACTCCTAAGCAGGCTACTGCAGCAAAGCAGGTTAAAGAAGGAAAGAGTCGAGACTATGACTTGGATACTTTGGAAAGAAGAAACCCAAAATTTCAACGCTTGAAAGGTATTTCTACAAAGGAAGTTACTTCTGAAAAGGAGGTTACTCCTAAGAAGGACAAACAAAAATCCTAGAAGAAAGCAATGGTTTGCTGGTCTTGTAAACAAGAAGGACATGAACGGGCTTATTGTCCACTGCAAAAGACAAAAACTTCTGAGGATTCATCATCAGGCGCTGCAAGCGTGGTGATCCCACACACTCCACAAAAGCGGTTAATTGATGCGGATATTTGTGAGAGGTTTAGCTTTCCAGATGGCTTAAGATTAACTCCGGCTAGTCAAACACTCTGGGAAGATTTGGAAACCGAAATTAGAATCGCATTGGCGACAGGTTAAGGGGAAGTACAGTTGCAGAGGTGTTTAGAGAAGTTAGAAAGAAGGATAGCTTGGTTGGAAGCTGATAAACTGTTTTATGAAGATGAAGAGTTTAGAGGAACTACGTTATGAAGTAGGAATTAAAAAAATCAAGGTTATGAGAAAATGTCATTTGTTTGACATGACAGATCTCAAACTCGAGAATTTAAATAATCTAATAGTGAAATTGGGAAAAACTGCCTTGACGGATTTGGTCCAAGGATTAGCAGTTTATCCTAATGGCGCCATGGAATTGTACATTCCATGGAAAACCTTTAGAAAAGGTTATTGAAGAAATCTTTTGAATAGAGGATGGATAGATACAATGGAAATTGATGTACATGAAGCAATGGTGGACCTGAATATGCCAGACGCGGTTAAACAAACACTCTGTGTATTGAATAGAAAGGTCGACACTTTCACTTGCATGATTACTTCCTCATAGCAAGAGAAATATAATGTTCAACCTGTACAGATATGGGAATTTCTTGTAGGAGAACCATGGTACCGAATTATGCTAGATAACGAGGTGAGAATGAGATCTTATGCACTAGAAGAAATTCAAAGGAAAGAAGAGGAAGATTGGACCAGATTGCATATTGCAAAACTGCTATTGGTTAAATCCAAGCTGGAAGAACTTGTTAAAGCAAGTGCTACTGTCCATATCCATAATGGGATAGATACACTCTTCAAACATAACCAAGCTCAGTTAAGAACGCTACTCGAAGGGTTTGATTTAGCCCATCTATCAAAGCAGGCTTTAATGGAAGATACTATTGATCTTCTGAGGGTGGTCTTAGCCCATGACCAGGAAGCCCAAGAAGATGAGACTCTGAAAGATTTTATTGATCTTATAGAAGTGGATAACTTTAAAGATTGATAAAAATCTAGAGGATGGAGATTTGGACAACCGAAAATATCCAACACGTAATACGCTGACGTCTATCAAACAAGCAGAAGATAATGCGTGGACATCCAGGATTTTGCCAACAGAATTCAATGATCCAGATTAAAAGAAAGCATTGGATGTTGTGTATTGTCGTTTGTTATAATTATATTTTGATATGTAAAACGTGTAATGTAATATTTATATCTTTGTAAGACACGTGAGAGACATGTGGACCCTAATGTCATTATCTTAGAGACAGATGTTATTTTCTTATTAGTTTATTAGTCTTTATAGGTTTGACAAGTCACCTTTAGTTGGTGATTGATTGGACCTTTCGTTTTGTTTTGTTTTGATTTGTTTTACGGATTCAATTCATTTGAAATCTGGACTTCTCTATATAAAGAGAAGCTTATGTACATTTTTATTAGAAGAAAAATCAATAATAGTTTCAGTTTGTGAAAAATCAATATATTTTCAGGTTAATATATTGTTATTGACTTGTAAAATGTAGAATATCTATCAGTTATATATAGCCACATTTCACATAAGCATCCGTTATTCATAAATAAAACTGTTTGTTAAAAGGAATATTCGTTAGGTGGAAAAGAAAAATAAAACTCCCCTTCTGTTTTATAGCAGCACGAAGTCCTTGACTCTAAGGTTCATAACTGCTGGTCATTGAAAGTATTATCAATTTTTTTCTAACGCAAAAAAGGGTTCAAATGCAATAAATATGGATAGTCTAAATGCACCATGAAAAAACTTTTTGAAGAACTCCTTTGTATTAATTGAATTACAGCTTCATTAAAAATTAATATAAAAATAAATTTGCACTCTGTGATCACCACTAAGTGCACTTTATCAAGAATTCATGGACATTTAACTGTTAAATGAGTAAAAAATTGAAGTTAATTAATCTCTGTCAATTGTAAAATGTCTATGATAGCGTGATTCCATTTGCTTGTACCTATATTACATAAAACTTTTACCAAGGAACTAATATTTTGTTTTGTTTATATGTTCTTGTTTAATATTAGAAGGTTCTATCCGGTCCAAGGAAATTTGGCAAGCATATTCTTAGTCAAGTCTGATTACCTGACTAAAAAAAAGATAAGGGATTTGAATATTCAGCTCTGTGTCATGAAATTCTGAATCCCGGCCTATAAATAGCACCTCCACTTCTACATCTCCACCACTCAAACCTCCTCACTTATCAGTAATCATTTCTCATTCTTCCTTTTCATTTTCATTACTTAAAACTTTCATACTTTTTAAGGTAATCATGGGAGTTGTCACCGTTGAAATTGAGGTCGCTAGTTTCCTCCCCCCAGCCAGATGTTCAGGCTTCTGTCCTTGACGCTGACCAACTCTTCCCAAGATATGTCACAAGCTATTAAGAGTGCCGAACTCATCGAAGGTGATGGAGGGCTGGAAGCATCAGGAAGTTAACCTCGTGGAAGGTTAGTTTACACCAGGATGATCACTAAATTGTTGTTAAAACTTGTTGCATCCTTGAAAAAATAGCATTAACTCTTGATTGTTTTTCGTTATGCAGACGACAGTTACATGAAGCAAAAGTTATGCACTAGACAAAGAAAACTTCGTGCACTGCTATACCATCTTGAAGGTGATATGTTGGCTACAAATTCGAGAAAATTAGTTATGAGACCAAGTGGGAGTCATCTCCTGATGGAGGATCCATCTTTAAGTCCACTGTCAAATTCTACACCTTACCTGGCTTTGATGTCCCCGGAGAGAATTTGATTAACAAGGCAAAAGAAAAGACAGCCGTCATGGTCAAAGCTGTTGAAGCATACCTCCAGGCCACAATCCTGAGTCCTGTTAAAATGTGTTATGTGTTTGCTTTTCTCAAGCTATTTGTGTGGTTTTCGTTACCAATTACCAAAAATAAGTGGATCATGGATCATTAATGATTCTAATAAGACCTTAGGAGTGAAAGTGGCTTGTCAAGAGATCTTTTACTTTTTTTTTTCAAAGAGTGATTATGTAAGGATTATACCAAATCTTGTTTGGTATTTCAGAGATACCACTAAAAACAAGATTCCAAGAAGTCCAATATTTTTTTATCATTTTTATTGATACAAGTTAATTCAGGTATATTAAAATCCAATCTGACCAACTTATTAGAACTGTTGAGAATTTGGGGAAATTATCCCTGGGCAATAAGGTAGATTATTTGTGAAAATCTACTTGCAAATGAAATCAAGAACATAAGATTATTTTCAACCCCAATTTTACTCCAGTTCATATTTCCTTTACATGGGTACCTATTATTACATTTCCATCTATTCATCTCTCTTAGAAAATTAATTAATGTTTAAAATAAGGTAATTACTAAGATAAGTAAACCAGTTTAATATTTTGTGCCGTTTGGTCCAAGAAATTTGCTATCGGACTAGAAAATTTTCATCAAAACAGTGTCATGAGATCATATTTTCGTTAAAAAAAAAGGTAATGACCAATTAAATATTGTTGCCTCCACTGAATATCACAGTTCACAGCAGCCAGTCTCCAGTCAAACTTGTTGTCTCTTCAATTGAGGATAATTCTTCTCCAGCTCTTTTATTGTCTTCTTCATGGCCTCTGTGCAATTAAAACTTTTTGTCTTCTTCTAACTTTCATGTAACAAATGATAATGACTGTAAGTACCATTATGGAGAATATTTTCTCACCCTCAATTTATAATTTTTTTCATTTACTAACAAGCTAATATGGTTAAACACTTGTCATACTGTTTCTTTAATTTCAAGAGAGTGAACAAGTTGTCCACAAAAATAGATCCATCTAATGGATCACATAAGATGTATACAGTGGTAAAGATCATTTATATTATCCTTGTTTAAACTATATGCACCGGACTTATTGATCATGAAGATCAAATAATACAAGACCTCAACTCCAAACTTTCTTCCTTTTGATTGGTAATAATTTTATGTTTACGGCTACTGAAGCCTATTTTCTTTATTGGAAATCCTAGACGCCTGTTGAAAAGTCGATTTTTGTATGCTGAGAACGTCTTTGCTGTTACTCTGCTGAATAAGCCTTGCGTTGTGACCACAAGTGGCTTGCAATGTTTGAATGTTTTATTGAAACAAACAATCTGTTGTTTTCAGTTTACAATAAAATTACTAAATATTATCCTTTAGTCAGCCACCACTTGGAAATAACTGGGGCCTTGTCCTGACTTCTGAATAATCACTATCACAATGTAATCATATATACAGATAAATTTGTTGGGATACCAGAAACTATGCAAAGTAATGTATCTCTTGAGATGCCAGACGTCTTGCTATATTTTCGGTTTCGATATTTTCAGTATACATATATTGGGGGTGTAATAGTATCAGAGCTTTGGAAGACAAAGGTATCTAGACCTGTTAACATGTTGAAAGTTCTATAGCATGAATAATAGTTCAAATGATGATTCTGTGTAAGTAGACTTTTTTTCATTTAGATCATGGACTCGAGGGAAAACCGGAGATTGGTTTATTAAATACTATCATAGATAAGTTAGAGCTTTTGACCCAGAAGCTTGATAACCTAGAGGAGAGATAAATTATACGGTGTATCGTATAATTGCTCTAAACGAAGAATTGACTCAGATCGGAAAACGAATTGAAAAGTTAGTTCTGCACTTCAAAGGTCAAGACACTGGAACACATCCTAACTATTTTACTAAGCCAGTAAATAGGATATGTCCCGGTTCTAAGTGACATTGAACAAGTGTGGCCTATTGAAGGGTATACATAACAAGAGGTTAAACAGGTCATGTTAGACCTCTGTAACGAAAACCTAATATTCGAGAAGAGTATCCGACTTGGCTAGGAGTAAAGCGACTTTTGGATGTTATCCAAAAGGCATTTAGTCAAGGGTGCAAAAAGATTTTATGCTTTATCTGCCGAATCTCAACCATTGAAGTTGCCGATTGGAACTTCGAAATAAGTGGTTGGAAAAGCTGAGGCGTAATTCCTTATTGGTACGAGAATCCCGGTCGGATCCGGATCCTTAACCATATTAAGAGTCAGACTTTGTAGCTAGCTTAAGGATTGATTCAGATTGACCATGGGTGGTCAGGACGTTCGGGATTAGTTTGCGGCAAGTCTGCAGGAAAATGTCCTGGATTGCCTCCAGGTATGCCCAGTTCGTGGCCAAAGAAACCCAAGGTGATTGGGATAAGGCAGTGAACGAGGCTTTAAGTTCTAGGAAAAAGAATCAGGTTGTTGATTCTTTGGGAGGAAGGATAGAAGCTATTAGACAACTCGTGAGAACAAGATGTTTAACGCCAAATTGGATAAAAGGCCAAAAAACTTGAGTTCAATGAATCTTGTTATCAAAACTTTGATGGAGTGCTAGGACAATATGGCTGTGAGTCGAGGAATTTGACTAAACATCAAGGTTGGAAAACCATATGAAACGGAAATGATCATTTGGTACAAATAATTTTAAGCCGAAACATTTCCGTAATATGGTAAAAAGACCTGTCACCAATAAATAGAATCTTCCAGATCGGAAGGTTTATTAGGCGAACAGGGAAAGGTAGTTAATGCTAGATAACGCAGAGTGTGTAAGTATTGGCTATTTGTCCATCTGGCAAAAACGCAAAAGATTGTAATTGTTGCTGATGTGTGGTGACAAAAATCATTTTGCAGATAGATGCCCTCTAGGGAAAGAAGAAGGCAACGATAAGATTTTTAGAAGTCAACGCTGAAAGCCAAACTTCTGAACATGAGGTAGTTTAGGGATAAAAAATTAATTCAGATGACAGGTTTATGAATTAATTTCGGATTATTCTGAAGATTCGAATCTTTGAAGATGACTCAAAGGTATGACTTTTGAGGAACAATATTCAAATCTTTAACGCATAGAGTATATTCATGCAAAGGGCTAGAAATCTTAGTGAATATCCTAAATGTGATTGGTGATGAGGATGATCTTATCCAATTAGAAACGAAGATGAAATCCTAGCTCAGTAATTAGTTCGTCATCTAATTACGAGATCACTCGAGTAACCCGGATAATTGGATAATTCCGAGGTTAACACCTAGAGAAGTTTTCGTGAAACACTCTAATGGTTATTTAAAGCCAAAGGCTTGGAAGATGTACACAAAAAACCTGTTCTTATAGCTTTCTCTCAGTCTCGAGAGGTGAATTGGTACTTTCGAACGATTAGTGGCTACGGAAGGTTAGAACTCTTGCCAAATGGGCAAATGGCAAGTATAATTATGTGCAACTTGGTGCGTACAAGTACGTGTACGAGATTATTCCGTGGAGGAATGATGTACCTGTTCAGGTTGCTTTGCTGGAAGGCAATGTCTTATGTTTGGAAAAGCTTTAGTTGGCGGTTTTCACGCTAACCTAGCTTTGGGAGATGCCTACGGACTACTAAACTAGGATATGTGGTTAGTCTCCAGGATCAAATCTTAAACAGATTATGGTTCTTCGAATTCATACTTCAGGGCTAGAAGACTTAATGGCTTCTAGTGACGGAATCGTAATTCAGTATAGGTTGATTTATCGGTTGATAAATCTATTATCATATACGATGAACTCTAGTGCAAATACTGAGGTTCATGCCCGGACAAGATTCTGTATTCCAATTCGATCTACGGTAGTCAATGCTAAGGCTCTTACATGGCCAAAACGATGGGTTTTAGAATATTCAATCAGCCTAGCGTGATGGAATTAACCCAAATTGGGGTTCAAATCCAGGAACTTGATAATGAGGTTGAGGTTACTCTTCCTACGCCTAGAAACTCAGTGTCTTTAGAACGGAATAAGGATTCAACCTATCATTCAAGGAAAAATATCCAGAAACAGATGACACTGCTAGTGATGCTAGGAGTAGCAATAGCAGAAAAGAGTTGGATATAAATCTGTACAATTCCAGTATATGAAGATGAAACTCCAGCACGAAAATGATGATGAGTTTGAAATGCATGTCATGCGCTAGTTCAGGTACTATTGACACTTGCATTCGTGCTAAACTGTGTTTTCCAGAATATGAGGAATATACTCTAGATGTCTTGTGACACAGGAGCAACCAAATGTATTGCAAGAAAGCAATGTTTTCTAGAGGAGCTTTGGAAATCATTGGAAAGACCAATCCTAAATACGGTTGTAGATAGAGGTCAAAGTATGATCACGAATGTGGTTGAAAACGTGATTGTATGTAAATGAGAAAAAATTACTCTAAGGGAATCCTAATAGTGGTATTACTTAGAAGTAGATTTTATTTTCGGGAATGGCTTTCTGCAAGGGCAAACAGAAGTTAGACCATTTATTCAAGATAACGACCACATTATCCTTGGAGGTCATAAAATCCTATTCTTGCTACGTCTGAAGTTTCGAAGTTAGAAACAGTTTTAGACCAATAAACTGGCAGAAGTAGATCACATTGTTTTCCAAAATTTGGAAAAAGAAAAATGGTGGTTGAAAGCTTCTGAAGCAAAAAGAATGGTAAGGCTTGTATGTTTTCTTTCAAGATTGTTTGTTAGTCATCATATAAACCGGATCGCACGGGGTATATCGCAGAGGTTGTTCCCTCTAGTGCAGTCTTAGAGCACAGATAAATCAATAGATAAGGAGATAATCTTGAAGGTTGAAAGCAAGAGCCAAAAGAACTCTTTAAGGATTGAGGACTTGTAAATCCTTTAAAGAGAACTTTCTCCATGCTTTGATGATCAACCGCTAAATTATGGGAAATGAACTATAATATGCTTCGCTTAATTAAGAAGGATGATGATACGATAACTACCAAATCCTATCCTTATACTCCTGATGCAGGGAGGAATTTAGCAAGCAAATACCGGAATTGCTGGAAAAGCAATTAATACGCACTAGTAAAAGCCCACACTCTTCGCCGACATTCATGGTCATGAATAGAGCTGAGCGGGAAAAAGGCAGTGCAGATGGTTATCGATTATAGGCAATTAAATTAAAACTATTGATGATGCCTATAGATACCACTCAGCTTGTTTGAATAAAGCTAGATTTGGAAAAATCTTCTCAAAATTTGATCTAAAGTCAGGTTCTAGCATATCAGAATGGAGGAGTCAAACATTCATTTGACGGTTTTCACATGTCCGAAAGGATTGTTTGAATAGATGGTTCTGCCTTTTGGGCTTAAGCAGGCACCATCAATATTCCAGAGGAAATGGATAATTCTTTGGAGACTTATCTAACTTTTGTGTAGTCATATTGATGATGTTCTGGTTTTTAGTAAGACTAAAGAAGAGCATGTAAATCATCTTAAACTGGTGATCAAGATTCCTTGATAATGAATGATTCTATCTGAAAGAAGGTAAGAGGTAAGAATAAGGTGAAGTTCTTAGGCGTTGAGATAGGTGAGAGGGTATTGGTGTCTGTCGCAGGTAACCAAAATAAATCTAAGAACAGTAGTAGTGCGAGTAAGGATCGTTCCCACGGAGAGTGTCTAGCCTAGTTTATTCTACGTGAACAAGGATTTTGGGGGGGGGGGGGGGGGGGGGAGGGGTTGTTGAGTATAACAAAAACAATTTCAAGAAGAAAAAAAAAAAAAACTAAGGGACAATTCAAATCAAATTATTGAAATCAATCAAAACAAATCTTGGTCTAAGTTAACATCCACCATCGGAATTTTACAACTGATCATCGATGTAAGTATATATCAATTCATACTTTGAATATTCATCGTTGGAACTATTTTCCTATCTCTCCTTAGTTGCAGTTAATTAGGAAACAAGCGATCTAATTAATTTACTACTAAACAACCAAGACAAGCGCTAAGGTTTAATCTAGTAGTAGCCTTAAGACTAGAGAGATCGATAAAGCTGAACACAAAAACACAAGCTGTTGTATTTATTTAGTTGAGCGTTCTTTTTAAGATTTAATAATTCCTGACTAGCAAATTCTTAAATTTAGTTACTCACAAATTAGAGGGATTAAACAATTACGAATTTGATACTAATTTGCGATAGATTGCAACAAATAATAAACTAGTAGGCCTCTAGTAATTAAATGAGACAATCATGAAAACAGGCATAGAAGAACATACAATACTCAAAGCATATATTGAACACTAAAAACTGATTAGTTTCACAGTTTTATTGATTCTGAGGCCTCCGTTTCCTTCGACCAAGTTATGAAAATTTAGCCGCTCATGGCCATCATGAAAACTCAAAGAGAAGAAGAAGAAGAGGGGAAGGAGAGCCGTGTGTGTTCTGTCCCAATCTGATCTCTCTCCCCGCTTAAAAATATCCAATTCAAGTCTTTGAATTCTCCTCAATCTCCTAAAAATTTCTAAGTTTTATCCTAAAATAACATTTATCCAAATCTGATTAAATAAAATATAATCCAATATAACTAGGAAAGTGTGTGTTTCAGCTGTAACTTTCGTGCACCAGATCTTCAAAACTTTCAATGTAAACTCATATTTGAATTGCATGATAAGAAAATGTTCCAGAATGTTAGCAGTGCAGTGTGTGTCAACTTGAACCCAATTCCAACCTTGATGCAGCAAGTATCTCTCCAACTCAAAACATGAAAGTTGTAGATATTTTTCTTGATGTTCTACAGCATTTGAATCATTGCAATCGGAGATTTATGACAGAGTTATGCCCAAATTATGAAGCAATATCGAAACTGTCCAAATCACTAATTAGTTTCGTTTTGCATTTAACGCCTCCATTTGCATCCTAAATCAAAATAAAATAATAATGAGTACATTTAGGCACCAAATAAGTATAAAAGAATAGACATTAAGGGGGGAATATGATATTTTGCATTCTCACAGGTATTCAACTTCAAGAACATATCTCGAAGAAGTGTTGGAATTTCCAGATGTGTGGAAGATAAGCACATGTTACAGCAATTTCTTGGATTAGCCAATTATATGCGCGAGTATGTTCCTAATCTCGCTAATGTAATCAATGGCTTGACACTTAAGGTTGTGATAAAGTGCCCTGGGTTTGGACACTTGAAGATACTAACTGTAATAAGCGGACCAAAGCCTTAACAAAGCAATTAAAACCTTTAAAAACCCCAAAAGATGAGGATGCTCTTATTATGAGAGCGATGTGTCCCACTTATACTGGGGAAGTGTGCTTAAGGCTAAGCGTACTGATAATATTGAACGGATTGTTCGATATGCGTCAGGAAAATTCTCTCATGTTGAGATAAACTATCATGTTCATGAAAAGGAAGTTTTAGCAGCAAAAGAATGTATTGACCGATTTCGATTATTCGTAATCAGTCAGGAATTTACTTTAAGGATAAACTTAAATATTAAAAACTTTTATGAAACTCTCTTTAAAGGATGACAAAGCTAGACTAATTAGATGGCAAATTTGGTTTGCAGATTATAGAATCAAATTTGAATATATTTCTGGTAAATCTAACTTGGTTGCTGACTTTTTGTCAGACATTTTTCTGAAGAATTACAGGATAATGATGAACAAGAAGGAAACTGGAAATCACTTCTCATGTTCTAAGTGTAAACAACAAGAACACTTGAGAAGGAATTTCCCTTAAAGATAACTTCGGCTCCAAGGGTTACTGTAAAAAGGAAGACTGCGATAAGCGGGTGATCTCTACTCCTAAGCAGGCTACTGCAGCAAGGCGGTTAAAGAAGAAAGAGTCGAGACTATGACTCTGTGACAGGCTTTTTGCAAGTGTACAAAATCGCGCAAGTAATAAGCTCAAGTAAATGAGTATCAAATCCCAAGGGAACTATCTACCAAGTACCAAATTAGTCTATTTTGTTACTATTTGATGAAACATAATTTTAAGAAGGAATTTAATGAACAAGATAACAAACTAAAAACTAAACAAAAGCAGAATTTTATGAATATTTGGTAAACAGATCAATATGAATAAAACTTAGGGCATATATTTCACACCAATTTAATCTTTGCATTGACATTATTGTAACCTAATTAAGCTTATTCTAAAGGCCAAATTCCCTGATATTCCACTACTTTCTCTCGAACAATTAGCGAATTAACTCTAAGCAACAACCCAAAATATCTCTAAGTTGGATTTAGGAGTTAAGAGATCATTACGTTTTATAGAATTTACTAGAGCCTCATCGATTGCGGTAACTATCTCTAGCGTTCGCTCAATCTATGGTTTTATTCCTTAGACAAATTAGGTTTCATCTCTCGATCTCAACCCAACCCATGATATAATTCAACTCTCAGATCCTTAAGAATTGAAAGCATTATACACAAATAAAACTTAGAATTATGCTAAATAAGAATTAACAACAATAAAGTCAACACATATTCTAAATTGGGCTACACTTTAGCCCTAGAAAGGTATTTAGTTCATATTGTAGTAATAAAAACAACCATTGTATCCAATAACATGAGTTCAATAAAGAAAATATAAAAACTTCTCTAATTGGCGAATGAGAACTGCAAGAATTCCGATCTCCAAAATAGTAGCCGTCCTTTCTCCTTCTGTAATCCCCAAAAACTAATTAAAGACCTTTATTTATAGTGCTAGTGTTTTGAGGTTACTTATGAAATAATTAAATGCCTTAACCCATTTAGATCGACTAGGAGAATGCAATAACCCAAACATGCCCGTGACCCATTCTGCAGTAATCAGAAACAGTCGCTATGACGATTGTTCTTTCGTCCCAGTTCGTGATCTTCTAAATTTGGTAAATTCATCAACACTAACTTTGTAGCTCTCTGAATAAGCTTTCCAAAGCCATAAGAATCGTCAAATTCTGATTTCTACAGCTCAAGTTATGATCGAAACATCGAAGCATGCTCATCTTAAAGGATTTCCAGATTTTACGTTGTATCTTCGACGTGTCACAACTTTCTTGTTTCAACTCCAACTTGCACCGTTTGTTCCTACTTGTCATGAATTCCATCGACATCATTCTTTTTCATTCAAATACGGTTTAAACCTGAAAATACTCAAAATATACCCGTGATCCCATAAAAGGTATTTATGAAATAATTAATTCAAATTCCACAAATTAAACACTTTTTTCACAAATAATCCAATTAAATAACTAAAAAAATATATACTTTCACGCTCTTATCACTCTGATACTTCAGAAAGAGAAACCCAAAATTTCAACGCTTGAAAGGTCTTCTACGAAGGAAGTTCCTTTTTGTTTGAAAAAGAGGTTACTCCTAAGAAGGAAAAATAGAAATCCCCAAAGAAAGCAATGGTTTGCTGGTCTTGTAAACAAGAAGACATGAACGGACTTATTGTCCACTGCAAAAGACAAAAACTTATGAGGATTCATCATCAGGCGCTGCAAGCGTGGTGATCCCACAACTCCACAAAAATGGTTAATTGATGCGGATATTTGTGAGAGGTTTAGCTTTCCAGAAGGCTTAAGATTAACTCCGGCTAGTCAAACACTCTGGGAGGATTTGGAAACCTAAATTAGAATCGCATTGGCGACAGGTTAAGGGGAAGTACAACTGCAGAGGTGTTTAGAGAAGTTAGCAAGAAGGATAGCTTGGCTGGAAGCTAACAAACTGTTTTATGAAGACGAGGAGTTTAGAGGAACTGCTCTGCTTTATGTAGCAGGAATTCAAAAAATCGAGGTAATGAGAAAATGTCATTTGTTTGACATGATAGATCTCAAACTCGAGAATTTAAATAATCTAATAGTGAAATTGGGAAAAACTGCCTTGGCGGATTTGGTCCAAGGATTAGCAGTTTATCCTAATGGCGCTATGGAATTGTACGTTCCATGGAAAACCTTTAGAAAAGGTTATTGCAGAAATCTTTTGAATGGAGGATGGATCGACACAATGGAAATTGATGTACAGGAAGCAATGGTGGACCCGAATATGCCTTGCGCAGTTAAGCAAACGCTATGTGTATTGAATATAAATGTCGACACTTTCACTTGCATGATTACTTCCTCATTGCAAGAGAATTATAATGTTCAACCTGTACAGATATGGGAATTTCTTGTAGGAGAACCATGGTACCGAATTATGTTAGATAACAAGGTAAGAATGGGATCTTATACACTAGAAGAAATTCAAAGGAGAGAAGAGGAAGATTGGACCAGGTTGCATATTGCAAAACTGCTATTGGTTAAATCCAAGCTGGAAGAACTTGTTAACGCAAATGTTATTGTCCATATCCATAATGGGATAGTGGTAGTTTTACCAAATATGTATGCAACAATCCAGGATACACTCTTCAAACATAACCAAGCCCAGTTAAGAACGCTACTAGAAGGGTTTGATTTAACCCATCTATCAAAGTAGACTTTAATGGAAGGTACTATTGATCTTCTGAGGGTGGTCTTAGCCCACGACCAGGAAGCCCAAGAAGATGAGACTCTGAAAGATTTTATTGATCTTATAGAAGTGGATAACTTTAAAGATTGATAAAAATCTAGAGGATAGAGATTTGGACAACCGAAAATGTTCAACACGTAATACGCTGACGTGTATCAAACAAGTGGAAGATAATGCGTGGACATCTAGGATTTTGTCGACAGAATTCAACGATTCAGATTAAAAGAAGACATTGAATGTTGTGTATTGTCATTTGTTATAATTATATTTTGATATGTAAAACGTGTAATGTAATACTTATATCTTTATAAGACACGTGAGAGACATATAGATCTCAGTGTCATTATCTTAGAGATAGATGCTATTTTCTTATTAGTTTATTAGTCTTTATGGGTTTGACAAGTCATGTTTAGTTGGTGATTGATTAGACTTTTTGTTTTGTTTAATTTTGATTTGTTTTATGGATTCAATTCATTTGAAATCCGGACTTCTCTATATAAAGAAAAGTTTATGTACATTTTTATTGGAAGAAAAATCAAAAATAGTTTCAGTTTGTGAAAAAATTCATTCTCTCAATCTCTTGTTTTACTTTTGAGTTACATACTCGAAGCAAAGAGAAAGGCTTATTCAAGAAGATTGATACCCAGGTATGAATTAATCTTTAAAATTGAATCTATGTGTTTTTTTTTTTTTCCAATTAATCAACTAGGTGTTTAGTTATTAATTGTAATAATATTTGTTAGACAGGGTATAACAAATATTATGTGGGTGTAATGCTATCAATTATATATAGCCACATTTCACATAAGCATCCTTTATTCATAAATAAAACTGTTTTTTTAAAAGAATATTCGTTAGGTGGAAACGAAAAATAAAACTCCCCTTCTGTTTTATAGCAGCACGAAGTCCTTGACTTTAAGGTTCATAACTGCTGGTCATTGAAAGTATTATCAGTTTTTTTTCTAACGCAAAAAAGGGTTCAAATGCAATAAATATGGATAGTCTAAATGCTTTACCATGAAAAGAACTTTTTGAAGAAACTCCATTTGTATTAATTGAATTACAGCTTCATTAAAAATTAATAGAAAAATAAAATTTGCACTCTGTGATCACCACTAAGTGCACTTTATCGAGAATTCGTGGACATTTGACTTTAAATGAGTAAAAAATTGAAGTTAATTAATCTTCTGTCAATTGTAAAATGTCTATGATAGCAGTGATTCCATTTGCTTGTACCTATATTACATAAAACTTTTACCAAGGAACTAATATTTTGTTTTGTTTATATGTTCTTGTGTTAATATTAGAAGGTTCTATCCGGTCCAAGGAAATTTGTTGGCAAGGCATATTCTTAGTCAAGTCTGATTACCTGACTAAAAAAAAGATAAGGGATTTGAATATTCAGCTCTGTGTCATGAAATTCTGAATCCCCGGCCTATAAATAGCACCTCCACTTCTAACATCTCCACCACTCAAACCTCCTCACTTATCAGTAATCATTTCTCATTCTTCCTTTTCATTTTCAGTTACTTAAAACTTTCATACTTTTTAAGGTAATCATGGGAGTTGTCACCGGTGAAATTGAGGTCGCTAGTGTCCTCCCCCCAGCCAAGATGTTCAAGGCTTCTGTCCTTGACGCTGACCAACTCTTCCCCAAGATTATGTCACAAGCTATTAAGAGTGCCGAACTCATCGAAGGTGATGGAGGGGCTGGAAGCATCAGGAAAGTTAACCTCGTGGAAGGTTAGTTTACACCAGGATGATCACTAAATTGTTGTTAAAACTTGTTGCATCCTTGAAAAAATAGCATTAACTCTTGATTGTTTTTCGTTATGCAGACGACAGTTACATGAAGCAAAAGGTTGATGCACTAGACAAAGAAAACTTCGTGCACTGCTATACCATCTTTGAAGGTGATATGTTGGCTAACAAATTCGAGAAAATTAGTTATGAGACCAAGTGGGAGTCATCTCCTGATGGAGGATCCATCTTTAAGTCCACTGTCAAATTCTACACCTTACCTGGCTTTGATGTCCCCGGAGAGAATTTGATTAACAAGGCAAAAGAAAAGACAGCCGTCATGGTCAAAGCTGTTGAAGCATACCTCCAGGCCAACTAATCCTGATGCCTGTTAAAATGTGTTATGTGTTTGCTTTTCTCAAGCTATTTGTGTGGTTTTCGTTACCAATTACCAAAAATAAGTGGATCATGGATCATTAATGATTCTAATAAGACCTTAGGAGTGATAAAAGTGGCTTGTCAAGAGATCTTTTTACTTTTTTTTTTCAAAGAGTGATTATGTAAGGATTATACCAAATCTTGTTTGGTATATTCAGAGGATCCACTAAAAAACAAGATTCCAAGAAGTCCAATATGTTTGTATCATTTTTATTGAATACAAGTTAATTCAGGTATATTAAAATCCAAATCTGACCAACTTATTAGAACTGTTGAAAATTTGGGGAAATTATCCCTGGGCAATAAGGTAGATTATTTGTGAAAATCTACTTGCAAATGAAATCAAGAACATAAGATTAATTTCAACCCCAGATTTTACTCTAGTTCATATTTCCTTTACATGGGTACCTATTATTACATTTCCATCTATTCATCTCTCTTAGAAAATTAATTAATGTTTAAAATGAGGTAAATTACTAAGATAAGTAAACACAGTTTAATATTTTGTGCCGTTTGGTCCAAGAAATTTGCTATCAGACTAGAAAATTTTCATCAAAACAGTGTCATGAGATCATATTTTCCGTTAAAAAAAAAATGATAATGACCAATTAAATATTGTTGCCTCCACTGAATATCACAGTTCACAGCAGCCAGTCTCCAGTCAAACTTGTTGTCTCTTCAATTGAGGATAATTCTTCTCCAGCTCTTTTATTGTCTTCTTCAATGGCCTCTGTGCAATTAAAACTTTTTGTCTTCTTCTAACTTTCATGTAACAAATGATAATGACTGTAAGTACCATTATGGAGAATATTTTCTCACCCTCAATTTATAATTTTTTTCATTTACTAACAAGCTAATATGGTTAAACACTTGTCATTTACTGTTTCTTTAATTTCCAAGAGAGTAAACAAGTTGTCCACAAAAATAAGATCCATCTAATGGATCACATAAGATGTATACAGTGGTAAAGATCATTTATATTATCCTTGTTTAAACTATATGCACCGGACTTATTGATCATGAAGATCAAATAATACAAGACCTCAACTCCAAACTTTCTTCCGTTTGATTGGTAATAATTTTATGTTTACGGCTACTGAAGCCTATTTTCTTTATTGGAAATCCTAGACGCCTGTTGAAAAGGTCGATTTTTGTATGCTGAGAACGTCTTTGCTGTTACTCTGCTGAATAAGCCTTGGCGATTGTGACCACAAGTGGCTTGCAATGTTTGAATGTTTTATTGAAACAAACAATCTGTTGTTTTCAGTTTACAATAAATATACTAAATATTATCCTTTAGTCAAGCCACCACTTGGAAATAACTGGGGCCTTGTCCTGACTTCTGAATAATCACTATTCACAATGTAATCATATATACAGATAAATTTGTTTGGGATACCAGAAAACCTATGCAAAGTAATGTAATCTCTTGAGATGCCAGACGTCTCTGCTATATTTTCGGTTTCGATATTTTCAGGGTATAACATATATTATGTGGGTGTAATAGTATCAGAGCTTTGGAAGACAAAGGTATCTAGACCTGTTAACATGTTGAAAGTTCTATAGCATGAATAATAGTTCAAATGATGAAGTCTGTGTAAGTAAGACTTGTTTTCATTTAGATCATGGACTCGAGGGAAAACCGGAGATTGGTTTATTAAATACTATCATAGATAAGTTAGAGCTTTTGACCCAGAAGCTTGATAACCTAGATAGGAGAGTAAATTATACGGTGTATCGTATAATTGCTCTAAACGAAGAATTGACTCAGATCGGAAAACGAATTGAAAAGGTTAGTTCTGCACTTCAAAAGGTCAAGACACTGGAACACATCCTAACTATTTTACTAAGCCAGTAAAATAGGATATGTCCCTGGTTCTAAGTGACATTGAACAAGTGTGGCCTATTGAAGGGTATACATAACAAGAGGTTAAACAGGTCATGTTAGACCTCTGTAACGAAAACCTAAATATTCGAGAAGAGTATCCGACTTGGCTAGGAGTAAAGCGACTTTTGGATGTTATCCAAAAGGCATTTAGTCAAGGGTGCAAAAAGATTTTATGCTTTATCTGCCGAATCTCAACCATTGAAGTTGCCGAGTTGGAACTTCGAAATAAGTGGTTGGAAAAGGCTGAGGCGGTAATTCCTTATTGGTACGGAGAATCCCGGTCGGATCCGGATCCTTAACCATATTAAGAGTCAGACTTTGTAGCTAGCTTAAGGATTGATTCAGATTGACCATGGGTGGTCAGGACGTTCTGGATTAGTTTGCGGCAAGTCTGCAGGAAAAATGTCCTGGATTGCCTCCAAGGTATGCCCAGTTCGTGGCCAAAGAAACCCAAGGTGATTGGGATAAGGCAGTGAACGAGGCATTTAAGCTTCTAGGAAAAAGAATCAGGTTGTTGATTCTTTGGGAGGAAGGATAGAAGCTATTAGACAACTCGTGAGAACAAGATGTTTGAACGCCAAATTGGATAAAGAGGCCAAAAAACTTGAGTTCAATGAATCTTGTTATCAAAACTTTGATGGAGTGCTAGGACAATATGGCTGTGAGTCGAGGAATTTGACTAAACATCAAGGTTGGAAAAACCATATGAAACGGAAATGATCATTTGGTACAAATAATTTTAAGCCGAAACATTTCCGTAATATGGTAAAAAGACCTGTCACCAATAAATAGAATCTTCCAGATCATGGAAGGTTTATTAGGCGAACAGGGAAAGGTAGATTTAATGCTAAGTAACGCAGAGTGTGTAAGTATTGTGCTATTTGTCCATCTGGCAAAAACGCAAAAGATTGTAATTGTTGCTGAATGTGTGGTGACAAAAATCATTTTGCAGATAGATGCCCTCATAAGGGAAAGAAGAAGGCAACGATAAGATTTTTAGAAGTCAACGCTGAAAGCCAAACTTCTGAACATGAGGTAGTTTAGGGATAAAAAATTAATTCAGATGACGAGGTTTATGAATTAATTTCGGATTATTCTGAAGATTCGAATTCTTTGAAGGATGACTCAAAAGGTATGACTTTTGAGGAACAATATTCAAATCTTTAACGCATAGAGTATATTCATGCAAAGGGCTAGAAATCTTAGTGAATATCCTAGGAATAGTGGAATTGGTGATGAGGATGATCTTATCCCAATTAGAAACGAAGATGAAAATCCTAGCTCAGTAATTAGTTCGTCATCTAATTACGAGGATCACTCGAGTAACCCGGATAATTGGATAATTCCGAGGTTAACACCTAGAGAAGTTTTCGTGAAACACTCTAAGTGGTTATTTAAAGCCAAAGGCTTGGAAGATGTACACAAAAAACCTGTTCTTATAGCTTTCTCTCAGTCTCGAGAAGGTGAATTGGTACTTTCGAACGATTAGTGGCTACGGAAGGTTAGAACTCTTGCCAAATGGGCAAATGGCAAGTATAATTATGTGCAACTTGGTGCTGTACAAGTACGTGTACGAGGATTATTCCGTGGAGGAATGAATGTACCTGTTCAGGTTGCTTTGCTGGAAAGGCAATGTCTTATGTTTGGAAAAGCTTTAGTTGGCGGTTTTCACGCTAACCTAGCTTTGGGAGATGCCTACGGGACTACTAAACTAGGATATGTGGTTAGTCTCCAGGATCCAAATCTTAAACAGATTATGGTTCTTCGAATTCATACTTCAGGGCTAGAAGACTTAATGGCTTCTAGTGACGGAATCGTAATTCAGTATAGGTTGATTTATCGGTTGATAAATTCTATTAATCATATACGAATGAACTCTAGTGCAAATACTGAGGTTCATGGCCCGGAACAAGATTCTGTATTCCAATTCGATCTACGGTAGTCAATGCTAAGGCTCTTACATGGCCAAAACGATGGGTTTTAGAATATTCAATGCAGCCTAGCGTGATGGAATTAAACCCAAATTGGGGAATTCAAATCCAGGAACTTGATAATGAGGTTGAGGTTACTCTTCCTACGCCTAGAAACTCAGTGTCTTTAGAACGGAATAAGGAAATTCAACCTATCATATCAAGGAAAAATATACCAGAAACAGATGACACTGCTAGTGATGCTAGGAGTAGCAATAGCAGGAAAAGAGTTGGATATAAATCTGTACAAATTCCAGTATATGAAGATGAAACTCCAAGCACGAAAATGATGATGAGTTATGAAATGCATTGTCATGCGCTAGTTCAAGGTACTATTGACACTTGCATTCGTGCTAAACTGTGTTTTCCAGAATATGAGGAATATACTCTAGATGTTCTTGTAGACACAGGAGCAACCAAATGTATTGCAAGAAAGCAATGTTTTCTAGAGGAGCTTTGGAAATCATTGGAAAGACCAATCCTAAATACGGTTGTAGATAGAGGTCAAAGTATGATCACGAATGTGGTTGAAAACGTGATTGTACTGTTAAATGAGAAAAAAATTACTCTAAGGGAAGTCCTAATAGTGGATTACTTAGAAGTAGATTTTATTTTCGGGAATGGCTTTCTGCAAGGGCAAACAGAAGTTAGACCATTTATTCAAGATAACGACCACATTATCCTTGGAGGTCATAAAATCCCTATTCTTGCTAAGCTTGAAGTTTCGAAAGTTAGAAACAGTTTTAGACCAATAAAACTAAGGCAAGAAGTAGATCACATTGTTTTCCAAAATTTGGAAAAAGAAAAATGGTGGTTGAAAGCTTCTGAAGCAAAAAGAATGGATAAGGCTTGTAATGTTTTCTTTCAAAGATTGTTTGTTAGTCATCATATAAACCGGATCGCACGGGGTATATCGCAGGAGGTTGTTCCCTCTAGTGCATGTCTTAAGAGCACAGATAAATCAATAGATAAGGAGATAATCTTGAAGGTTGAAAGCAAGAGCCAAAAGAACTCTTTAAGGATTGAGGGACTTGTAAAATCCTTTAAAGAGGAACTTTCTCCATGCTTTGATGATCAACCGCTAAAGTTATGGGAAATGAACTATATATATGCTTCGCTTAAATTAAAGAAGGATGATGATACGATAACTACCAAATCCTATCCTTATACTTCTGATGCAGAGGAGGAATTTAGCAAGCAAATACCGGAATTGCTGGAAAAGCAATTAATACGCGCTAGTAAAAGCCCACACTCTTCGCCGGCATTCATGGTCATGAATAGAGCTGAGCGGGAAAAAGGCAAGGTGCAGATGGTTATCGATTATAGGCAATTAAATGATAAAACTATTGATGATGCCTATAAGATACCAAACAAATCAGCTTGTTTGAATAAAGCTAGATTTGGAAAAATCTTCTCAAAATTTGATCTAAAGTCAGGTTTCTAGCATATCAGAATGGAGGAGTCAAACATTCATTTGACGGTTTTCACATGTCCGAAAGGATTGTTTGAATGGATGGTTCTGCCTTTTGGGCTTAAGCAGGCACCATTAATATTCCAGAGGAAAATGGATAAATTCTTTGGAGACTTATCTAACTTTTGTGTAGTCTATATTGATGATGTTCTGGTTTTTAGTAAGACTAAAGAAGAGCATGTAAATCATCTTAAACTGGTGATCAAAAGATTCCTTGATAATGGAATGATTCTATCTGAAAGAAAGGTAGAATGGTTTAAGAATAAGGTGAAGTTCTTAGGCGTTGAGATAGGTGAAGGAGGTATTGGTGTGCTGTCGCAGGTAACCAAAATTAAAATCTAAGAATACATGTAGTAGTGCGAGTAAGGATCGTTCCCACGGAGAGTGTCTAGCCTAGTTTTATGCTACGTGAACAAGGATGGGGGGGATTTGAGTATAACGAAAACAATTTTAGGAAAAAAAACAACTAAGGGACAATTCAAATCAAATTATTGAAATCAATCAAAAGAACAAACCTTGGTCTAAGTTAACATCCACCATCGGAATTTTACAACTGATCATCGATGTAAGTATATATCAATTCATACTTTGAATATTCATCGTTGGAACTATTTTCCTATCTCTCCTTAGTTGCAGTTAATTAGGAAACAAGCGATCTAATTAATTTTACTACTAAACAACCCAAGACAAGCGCTAAAGGTTTAATCTAGTAGTAGCCTTAAGAACTAGAGAGATCGATAAAGCTGAACAACAAAAACACAAGCTGTTGTATTTAATTTAGTTGAGCGTTCTTTTTAAGATTTAATAATTCCTGACGTAGCAAATTCTTAAATTTTAGTTACTCACAAATTAGAGGGATTAAACAATTACGAATTTGATATCTAATTTAGCGATAGATTGCAACAAATAATAAACTAGTAGGCCTCCTAGTAATTAAATGAGACAATCATGAAAACAGGCATAGAAGAACATACAATACTCAAAGCATATATTGAACACTAAAAACTGATTAGATTTCACAGTTTTATTGATTCTGAGGCCTCCGTTTCCTTCGACCAAGTTATGAAAATTTAGCCGCTCATGGCCATCATGAAAACTCAAAAGAGAAGAAGAAGAAGAGGGGAAGGAGAGCCGTGTGTGTTCTGTCCCAATCTGATCTCTCTCCCCGCTTAAAAATATCCAATTCAAGTCTTTGAATTCTCCTCAATCTCCTAAAAATATTCTAAGTTTTATCCTAAAATAACATTTATCCAAATCTGATTAAATAAAAATAAAATAAAGTCCTAATATAACTAGGAAAGTGGTGTTTCCAGCTGTAACTTTCGTGCACCAGATCTTCAAAACTTTCAATTGTAAACTACATATTTGAATTGCATGATAAGACAGAATGTTCCAGAATGTTAGCAGTGCAGGTGTGTCAACTTGAAGCCCAATTCCAACCTTGATGCAGCAAGTATCTCTCCAAACTCAAAACATGAAAGTTGTAGATATTTTTCTTGATGTTCTACAGCATTTTGAATCATTGCAATCGGAGATTTAATGACAGAGTTATGCCCAAATTATGAAGCAATATCGAAACTGTCCAAAATCACCTAATTAGTTTCGTTTTGCATTTAACGCCTCCATTTGCATCCTAAATCAAAATAAAATAATAATGAGTACATTTAGGCACCAAATAAGTATAAAAGAATAGACATTAAGGGGGGAATATGATATTTTGCATTCTCATCAGGTATTCAACTTCAAGAACATATCTCGAAGAAGTTGTTGGAATTTCCAGATGTGCTGGAAGATAAGCACATGTTACAGCAATTTCTTGGATTAGCCAATTATATGCGCGAGTATGTTCCTAATCTCGCTAATGTAATCAATGGCTTGACACTTAAGGTTAGTGATAAAGTGCCCTGGGTTTGGACACTTGAAGATACTAACTGTAATAAGCGGACCAAAGCCTTAACAAAGCAATTAAAACCTTTAAAACTCCCAAAAGATGAGGATGCTCTTATTATAGAGAGCGATGTGTCCCACTTATACTGGGGAAGTGTGCTTAAGGCTAAGCGTACTGATAATATTGAACGGATTGTTCGATATGCGTCAGGAAAATTCTCTCATGTTGAGATAAACTATCATGTTCATGAAAAGGAAGTTTTAGCAGCAAAAGAATGTATTGACCGATTTCGATTATTCGTAATCAGTCAGGAATTTACTTTAAGGATAAACTTTAAATATTTAAAAACTTTTATGAAACTCTCTTTAAAGGATGACAAAGCTAGACTAATTAGATGGCAAATTTGGTTTGCAGATTATAGAATCAAATTTGAATATATTTCTGGTAAATCTAACTTGGTTGCTGACTTTTTGTCCAGACATTTTTCTGAAGAATTACAGGATAATGATGAACAAGAAGGAAACTGGAAATCACTTCTCATGTTCTAAGTGTAAACAACAAGAACACTTGAGAAGGAATTGTCCCTTAAAGATAACTTCGGCTCCAAGGGTTACTGTTAAAAAGGAGAAGACTGCGGATAAGCGGGTGATCTCTACTCCTAAGCAGGCTACTGCAGCAAAGCAGGTTAAAGAAGGAAAGAGTCGAGACTATGACTCTGTGACAGGCTTTTTGCAAGTGTACAAAATCGCGCAAGTAATAAAGCTCAAGTAAATGAGTATCAAATCCCAAGGGAACTATCTACCAAGTACCAAATTAGTCTATTTTGTTACTATTTGATGAAACATAATTTTAAGAAGGAATTTAATGAACAAGATAACAAACTAAAAACTAAACAAAAGCAGAATTTTATGAATAATTTGGTAAACAGATCAATATGAATAAAACTTAGGGCATATATTTCACACCAATTTAATCTTATGCATTGACAATTATTGTAACCTAATTAAGCTTATTCTAAAGGCCAAATTCCCTGATATTCCACTTACTTTCTCTCGAACAATTAGCGAATTAACTCTTAAGCAACAACCCAAAATATCTCTAAGTTGGATTTAGGAGTTAAGAGATCATTACGTTTTATAGAATTTACTAGAGCCTCATCGATTGCGGTAACCTATCTCTAGCGTTCGCTCAATCTATGGTTTTATTACCTTAGACAAATTAGGTTTCATCTCTCGATCTCAACCCAACCCATGATATAATTCAACTCTCAGATCCTTAAGAATTGAAAGCATTATACACAATAATAAAACTTAGAATTAATGCTAAATAAGAATTAACAACAATAAAGTCAACACATATTCATAAATTGGGCTACATCTTTAGCCCTAGAAAAGGTATTTAGTTCATAATTGTAGTAATAAAAACAACCATTGTATCCAATAACATGAGTTCAA
Organism: Pistacia vera; assembly: GCF_008641045.1. Taxonomy (NCBI): domain Eukaryota; kingdom Viridiplantae; phylum Streptophyta; class Magnoliopsida; order Sapindales; family Anacardiaceae; genus Pistacia; species Pistacia vera. The sequence goes on along the minus strand of NW_022195444.1, from coordinate 637,110 downwards.
TAAAGAAAAATATAAAAACTTCTCTAATTGGCGAATGAGAACTGCAAGAATTCCGATCTCCAAAATAGTAGCCGTCCTTTCTCCTTCTGTAATCCCCAAAAACTAATTAAAGACCTTTATTTATAGTGCTAGTGTTTTGAGGTTACTTATGAAATAATTAAATGCCTTAACCCATTTAGATTCGGACTAGGAGAATGCAATAACCCAAACATGCCCGTGACCCATTACTGCAGTAATCAGAAACAGTCGCTATGACGATTGTTCTTTCTGTCCCACAAGTTCGTGATCTTCTAAATTTGGTAAATTCATCAACACTAACTTTGTAGCTCTCTGAATAAGCTTTCCAAAGCCATAAGAATCGTCAAATTCTGATTTCTACAGCTCAAGTTATGATCGAAACATCGAAGCATGCTCATCTTAAAGGATTTCCAGATTTTACGTTGTATCTTCGACGTGTCACAACTTTCTTGTTTCAACTCCAATTCTTGCACCGTTTGTTCCTACTTGTCATGAATTCCATCGACATCATTCTTTTTCATTCAAATATCGGTTTAAACCTGAAAATACTCAAAATATACCCGTGATCCCATAAAAGGTATTTATGAAATAATTAATTCAAATTCCACAAATTAAACACATTTTTTCACAAATAATCCAATTAAATAACTAAAAAAATATATACTTTCACGCTCTTATCACTCTGATACTTCAGAAAGAAGAAACCCAAAATTTCAACGCTTGAAAGGTACTTCTACGAAGGAAGTTACTTTTGAAAAGGAGGTTACTCCTAAGAAGGAAAAATAGAAATCCCCAAAGAAAGCAATGGTTTGCTGGTCTTGTAAACAAGAAGGACATGAACGGGCTTATTGTCCACTGCAAAAGACAAAAACTTATGAGGATTCATCATCAGGCGCTGCAAGCGTGGTGATCCCACAACTCCACAAAAATGGTTAATTGATGCGGATATTTGTGAGAGGTTTAGCTTTCCAGAAGGCTTAAGATTAACTCCGGCTAGTCAAACACTCTGGGAGGATTTGGAAACCTAAATTAGAATCTCATTGGCGACAGGTTAAGGGAAAGTACAACTGCAGAGGTGTTTAGAGAAGTTAGCAAGAAGGATAGCTTGGCTGGAAGCTGACAAACTGTTTTATGAAGACGAGGAGTTTAAAGGAACTGCTCTGCTTTATGTAGCAGGAATTCAAAAAATCGAGGTAATGAGAAAATGTCATTTGTTTGACATGATAGATCTCAAACTCGAGAATTTAAATAATCTAATAGTGAAATTGGGAAAAACTGCCTTGGTGGATTTGGTCCAAGGATTAGCAGTTTATCCTAATGGCGCTATGGAATTGTACGTTCCATGGAAAACCTTTAGAAAAGGTTATTGCAGAAATCTTTTGAATAGAGGATGGATCGATACAATGGAAATTGATGTACAAGAAGCAATGGTGGACCCAAATATGCCTTAGGAGAACGAATAAAAGAGCTGGAGAGGAATTTTCTAAAATAACGACTGAAGGAAACAATTAAATATTGATGTCCCCATACCCCATTGATGTCCCCATACCCCATTGATTTCTCCTAAGGCTCTTGACCAATTAAAACTATTCTTTATTCTTGCAACTTACATGTTACAAACGATAATGACTGTATAATTTGCAAGGACCATTTTAGATAACAGTGTCTCAAATTTTCACACTCCATTCTTCATCTCTAACCTCAAAATCTACCTAAAAATCAACCAATCTTCCTCCTCCGCATTACTATCCTCTCTTCAATTAATTAAATGCATCTAAGTTAATTACAATGGACGGCGGATCCATGTGCAAGAGCATATCATGGAAGAGCAAATCAAGGGTGGGAAAGAAAAGGCTTCAGGAATGTTCAAGGCCATTGAAGCCTATTTTTTAGCAAATTTTAGTACGCCTATCTCTTCTCTATGTGTAATGGTCTCCGCAATAATTTTAGTTTACGATATTTTCAGGTGAATATATTATTATTGACTAGTAAAATATAGAATATCTATCAATTATATATATAGCCACATTTCACAGAAGCATCCTTTATTCATAAATAAATTAAACTATTTTTTAAGAGCAATATTCGGTAGGTGGAAAAGAAAAATAGACTCATGACACCTTCTGTTTTATGGCAGCACAAAGTCCTTGACTCCAAATATAATTATACATAGAAGTCGAATGGGAAGGAATTTTGAATTTTATAATTCACATTCTGTTGAATATTATATCTGAATATTGGTTAATGTAAGTACGTGGGAACGTGGTCACCATCCAGACTGGTAGGTGATAAGTTCTAATTAATTAATTCTTGTTGCAATATTTAACTCACACGTCCATTCAATATGCAACATCAAATCACAAACCCAGTCAAATAATCTCTGATAATGTATTGGATCCAATTGCCAAATGCATCAACAAGACTTCATTGTTTTGTTATTGTTATTATAATTTTTTTAACTCAAAATAGGGTTCAAATGCAAGATAGATCACGGATAGTCTTAATGCTATAACATGACAAGAATAAGTACCTTAATGTTTGTCTTTCCAAAGAAACTCCGTTTGTACTAACTGAATTACAGCTTACTAAAAAAGAGTAAACAACTTTTTCCCACCCAAGGTTTGCCTTAATGATATTTTTCCACCTAAAAAGTTTCAAAATACCAGTTTACTACCCATAGCACAGTTCCGTTAGTAAATTTTATTGTGAAGAAGGACAAGATGGTCAAAAGTCTGTTATAAGTAAGGGTATGATGATCAATTAACCTACTCTAGAAAACCCCCATCGCCACCTAAATAAACTCAATCTTTTTATCTTCCGCATAACCTTAACTTTGTCGACGCTGCCGCCGGCCATTGGGGTGTTGTTTTCTGTCGATTTCTTCACCAAATAAATAGATCTATTCACCCCTTTCATCCATTGAGCCATTCCCTAAATTTGCCCAAGATCTGGTTGAAATCAAACTTTTTTTTCGCAAAATCCTCCACCGCATTAGACAACCAAACAAGGCCTTATCGGCCCGTTTTCGACATCGACAACTACCCCCGACACCACCAAAACACTCCCCTCAACCTCCTAAACAAAACTCATGTTTCCCCTCCCTATTCGTCCCACCAATCACCGGCTACAACCCATTGTTTTGGCCGAGTGATTTTTGCTAATTCTAGTCAACTCCTTCACCGAAAACCACCCCTGTCACCACCATTCTTCTCACCAGCACCCCCTATCCAAAACCCCCACCCCGACACCGTTCACTTGTCGATCACTGTCCTCCTCTCTAGGGTTTGTTTCTTTACAAAATTGGGGTTTTTGCTCATCTAATGAAATTAGGGCATTTTAGAGGTTGATTTTTGAAATTGGAAGTCGTAAAAGTGCTTTGTGTGTGTGTGTGGATTTGATTTTTTGGCCGCCAGTGGCCCCCTATCGTCGGATTTCTGAAACTCTAAACCACCTCCACTAACTACTTGATGAAAGTCCCAAGCCAATTTCCAACAACCCATGCCTGTGTGCGCCACGCTCAGGCGACTGCTTCTACACGCACGCCGACGTGACTGCTTCTACACGCATGCCGATGACCCCTTATTTTCGAATTTTAGAGAGTTGTTGTGTTTGTTTTTACTATTGATTGGACTTGATTGAATGGTGGGTTGATTGATTAAAAAAATTAGATTAGATGGAGGTGGTATTGGTGGTGGTAGTGGAGTAGGAGAAGGAGGAGGTGGAGTTGGTTGTGGTTTTGGCCACAATGGAGGCTAAGAAGAGAAGAGAAGAAGAAGGGTATTTCCATCTTCACAATGAATATCACTATATTTAGCAAAAATTATTAACAAAACATAACGTTTTGTTGGTAAAGTGGTATTTTGAAACTTTTTGGTGGAAAAGTGTCATTAAGACAAACCTTGGGTGGGAAAAAAATGTTTATTAAAAAATAAATAAAAATAAAACCTGCATTCCGTGACTAGGCTAAATCCATTCATTCTTAAATTTAAGTTGAACTAATTCTACCATTGAGTGACTTTATCAAGAATTCATGGACATGCATTTAGCGCTATAATGACTAAAATTTTGAACTTCATCATCTTCATTCTTTTGCCAATAGTAAAATCTATTTTACAGCTGAGATTTCCATTTTCTGTAGGTACTTATATTACTTAAAACTTTTACAAAGGAACTAATCTTTTTGTTTTGTTTTTTCGCTCTTGTGTTAATACTAGAAGGATCTGCCCAACCCCAAGAAAATTCTTCTGCAAGGCATATTCTATTTAGTCAAGTCAGATTACGTGATTAAAAAAAAAAAAAAGATAAGCCAATTAAATTTTCAGCTCTCATCAATCACGAAATTCTATATCCCCAGCCTATAAATAATACCTTCACTTCTGACATCTCCACAACTCAAAGCTCCTTACTTATCAGTAATCGATTGTCATTCTTCCTTTCCATTTTCAACTACTTAAGGTAATCATGGGAGTTATCACTGATGAATTGGAGGTGACTGTAAATTTGAAGAATTGTATTTTCAATTCATTGATTTATCACTAAGGAGTTACACCCTTTATATAGGGAGTATATGATCTCCTAAATCCCCTAATTATGTCTATTACAATTACACAATATTATGTCTGACATAATTAAGAGATTACATAATCTCTAGAATATTCTGAGATCATATACCTGGCATAACTAAACGATTACATAATATTTACATGATTACAAAAGATTTACATAATATTATGGAAATCTTAACACTCCCCCTCAAGTTGGTGCGTAGATGTCACACATGCCCAACTTGTCTAACACTTGAGAGAAAATACGTTTGGAGATAGCGTTGGTAAGAATATCGGCCAATTGATCCTCTGATAAAATCTTTGGCAGTTCAATAATCTTTTCATCCAGTTTTTCTTTGATGAAAAATCTATCTATTTCAACGTGCTTCATATGATCATGTTGAACTGGATTGTGAGCAACGTCACATGCTACTTTACTGTTACAATATAACTGGATTGGTTGATTAGGTTGATAACCCAAATCTTATAGTAAAAATCTTAGCCACAAAGCTTCACAAATCTCAAGTGTCATTCCCCTAAATTCTGCTTCAACGCTTGAGCGTGCCACAACATTCTGTTTCTTGCTTCTCCAAATGACTAGATTACCTCCTACAGAAGTGAAATAACCAAAAGTAAATCGTCTGTCATCCACTGCTCCAGCTTAATCAGCATCAATTTATGCATGCACATTTTGGTAGTCCTTATTTTTAGAAAACAAGATTCCCTTTTCAAGAGCATGTTTTAAATATCTTAAGATACGCATAACTGCGTTCATATGCTGCTCTCCAGGATTATGCATGAATTGACTGACTATACTCAATGCATAAGCAAGATCTGGCCTAGTGCGAGACAAGTACATCAATCTTCCCACAAGTCTCTGGTATCTCCCTTTGTAAAGTGGTATTCGATCAGTCTTGACTCCTAATTTCAAGCCTTCTTCGATTTATCAGTTAGTTGACATGCTGACATACCAATTTCCTACAACACATCTAAGGCATACTTTCTTTGTGATAGAAAGATACCTCTGTTAGATTGAGACACTTCAATTCCAAGAAATATTTTAAAGAACCTAGGTCCTTCATCTCAAATTCTTCTAATAAGTACTTTTGCAGAGCCTTCCTTTCTTCTGGATCATTTCCTGTAACCACCATATCATCCACATATACAATAAATGCAGTGATTTTCCCTTGCTGTTTTTTAAGGAATAGTGTCTGATCTAAATTGCTCTGATGGTAGCTCAAAAACTTCATCGCTTTGGTGAACCTCCCAAACCATGCCCTCGGAGGTTGTTTTAACCCATACAGTGACTTTTTAACTTACATACCTTTTGGCTATGTTTCCCTAGTAAAATACACCCTGATGGAGGATCCATATAGATTTCTTCAGACAATTCTCCATGTAGGAAAGCATTCTTCACATCAAACTGTTGTAATGGTCAATCCAGGTTTGCAACCAAAGATAACAAGACACGTACTGTGTTGATTTTGGCTATAGGTGCAAATGTCTCTATATAGTCTATCCCATGAGTTTGAGTGTACCCTTTTGCTGCTAGTCTTTCTTTAAATCGTTCATTCATACCATCAGCTTTATACTTCACAGTGTAAACCCATCGACATCCAACAGTCTTCTTTCCTAGTGGACGATCAACAAGTTCCCAAGTCTCATTCTTCTATAATGATTTCATCTCTTCATTCATAACAGCTTTTCATTTTGGATCAGATAAGGCTTCCTACACACTATTAGGAATAGATACAGTAGATAATTGATTCACAAATGACAAATTTGATTCTGACAGACGATGGTTAGACATCTAATGACTCATGGGATATTTGACCTTACTAGATGGCTAAAGTTCGTAAGTTGGTTTAGGAATCCCTCTAGTACTCCGTGGTGGTAACTGTTTTCTAATTGGTTTAGATCTATTGGTTTAGACTTTAAATCAGGAACATTTGTAGTGAATAGTGGTTGTGATATACCAGGAATGAGAGATTTAGAGTAAGATGAAGTTTCTATGGATAGAGATACCACCTCGACATTTTCATCTACTTCATCTTCTTGTTGATCAACGGGTCTAGTTTCTAACTCTCTCCCACATCTTGAACAACATAGTTAAGAGTTTGAATTTCTTCCTAACAATACTCCCCCTGAAGTTTAGACTCAGAAGAAAAATACATCAGCTCTTCATGGAACACAACATCCATGGTTACAAATAGTTGTTGAGTTAGAGGATGGTAACAGTGATACCCCTTTTGATGAACACCATACCCAACGAAAACACATGTCAATGCTCGAGGAGACAACTTGTTGCATTAATATTTATGGAGGTGTACAAAAGCAACACAACCAAAAATATGAGGTGGTAAGTTCGCGACTGTTAGAGCATTCACTGTTTTACCAAGAGCCTGGAATCGGGTCTGGAACTCAATTGAGCTAGAAGGTATTCGATTAATTATATAGGCTGCAGAAGTGAGTGCTTCTCCCCAAAAAGACAATGGCATGTGAGCTTCTATTAAGGAAGCATGAACAACCCCCAATAAATGCCGATTTTTGCTCTCAACAACACCATTTTGTTGGGGTGTGTTGGGGCAAGTAGTTTGATGAATAATACCATGTGTTGTCAAGTACTACTAAAGGTCTGTACTTTGATATTCTCCTTCATTGTCACTTCATAGAACCTGAATTTGAGCATCATACTATGTACGAACCATTTGGTGAAATCTTTGAAAAACCAAATTGACCTCCCCTTTAGATTTCATCAAACAAACCCAAGTCATCCTTGTACAATCATCAATGAAAGTAACAAACCACCGTAAACCACTTAAAGTATTAACTTGGGAGGGCCCTTAGACATCAGAGTGAATAAGCATAAAGGGATTTGAACTTTTATTCAATTTTATTGGATCAGAAACTCGATGACTCTTTGAAAGTTCACAAACATCACAGCGGAAACAACTAACATCACTTTGCTTAAACAAACTTGGAAACAATTTCTTTAAGTAACCAAATGAAGCATGTCCAAGACGCCAATGCCATAACCAAATGGAGGATTTCTGGTTGTCATCTTCTAAGCCACTGACTATAAAAGCTTGTTGTACTATGGCAATTTTTTTTCTCTAAATCCAAGAAATACAGCTTCCCTTGTCTAATACGACAACCAATCGTTTACTTTGTTTGAATCCTCTTAAACACACAAACGTCAGGCTAAAAAATCGCCACACAAGATAAAGTTTTGGTTATTTGTGAGATTGACAACAAATTGTAATTTAGAGAGGGAACAACTAAAGCTAAATCTAAGTTTAAAGTATTTTGGAAGGCTATTGATCCTTCTTCAATGACTTGGGTGGACTCAATGTTGGCAGTAGACACAAATTTTTGTGAGGATGGTTTAAAGTGTGAAATATGCATATAATTAAATGTCATGTGATCGGTAACACTAGAATTAATTATCCATGCACTATTAGAAACAGATGTACACATATGTAAAGACTTATTGTCATTTCTAGTAGTTGCTACAAATGATGAGCATTGATCAGCATCTTCTTTCTTTTCCACAATAGCAGCAACAGAGTTTTTCTCGGAATTCTTCTTCCTTTGATCACGACTGTGATCCCACCAGTCTGGATATCCAACCAATTCAAAACATTGGTTCTTGGTATGACCATATTTGTTGCAGTGGGTGTGCTTCTTGTCTGTGTCGTTTGATTTGCTGGATTTTGCATGTTGGCTTCTATTTTGGGCTACCATTACTGAAGTCTCAATATTTCCTGATTCTCCCTTCAAGGTAGTTTGACAGACTACCTCTCGTCGACTTTTGGGTAACTCTCTTCCAGATTTGGAACGGATTTTTTCTTAGAATTTCTCCACAAATTTGTTCAAACTCTCCATCCAAACCTACAAGGAAAATGTGAGCTCGTAATTGCTTGACAGATTTCTGATATGCTATTATGTCATCGGGATCCTTCATAACCACTTTATTTCGGTGGTTTAATTCCTGAAATATTTATGTCAATTCTCCATAATAGACTGAGAGTGGCCTTCCATTTTATTTAGCAGCGAAGGCTTTCTGGTGCAAGGAGAAGACAAGTAACTCATTGCTTCCATCATAGAAAGCTTTGGATAGAGCACTCCAAATTTCGTGAGCAATGGATAAGCGTAGATAATGCTTCATAATCTCAAGAGACATGGATATCAACAACCATTGTTTGACTTTCTGGTTTTTAGCATATCATTTTTTGTACCCCTCGTCGGACTCTTTTGGTGGTGGTTTCTTTCCACAAATATAGGAAAGTTTTTCTCTCTCCGCAATATGCATTTCCATAAGCTGAGACCACACATCATAGTTTGATTTGGTAAGAGTAATTCCTACATTGAAAGCTCCATCGAGTTGAATAATAATGGGTTTTGAACCTGATGATTCAGACATTGTTGACTTTGACCTTTTTTTTTTTATTACTTGGACTTGGCTTTTCTTGACTTTTTTTTTTTTAAATATTACTTGAGAATAATAAAAACTAAAGAAAATAAAACTAAAAGGAAAAATAAAAATAAAAAAGTTAAGAAAAAAAACACAAACTCTCGGACAAACACGGAAGGCAATTCAAGGTGGCGCAGCAGCGGCCGATCAAAGTCGCCAGTAACAGAACGGAGTTGATGTTAGCAGATCAGTGACGTTAGCAGCAGTCGAAGATGATGGCGACAGTGGTTGAGACAACAACAAATCAAGGACAAGACGACAACACATTGGCAGTTTCTCGGCGACAAGCTTCAGCGTTGATCTGGGTTTTTTCATCATGTTGATCTAGTTTTTTCCCTTCTTGGCTCAACGACAGCAGCGTGGTGGTGTTTCTTGGTGATTGAAGTTGTTTGGGTGATTGGGTGATGAAGTGGATTTGCGGCAGATTGGTTGAAAAAGGCTAGAGTTGTTAATTTGTTTTGGATTGGGATTTTTGGTGTTTTGTGGTTTGCAGCGGACAGTTGGTGGTTGGGTTGGTGGGTTTAGAATTTAGATTGTCGTGTTTTCTTCTTTTCGAATTGATGACAGCTGATGGTAGGATTTCTCACCAGTTAATTTCCTGGCGGTTGCTCTAGAGTGAGCAATTTTTTTTAGATCAGAGAGTGGCTCTAATACCATGTAAATTTGAAGAATTGTATTTTTAAATTCATTGATTTATCACTAAGGAGTTACACTCTTTATATAGGGAGTATAAGATCTCCTAAATCCTCTAATTATGTCAATTGCGATTACACAATATTCTGTCTGACATAATTAGTAGATTACATAATCTCTAAAATATTCTGAGATCATATACCTGACATAACTAAAGGATTATATAATATTTACATGATTGCAAAAGATTTACACAATATTATGGAAATCTTAACAGTGACTTGTGCCCTCCTCGCAGCCAAGATGTTCAAGGGCTTTGTCCTTGAGGCTGATGATATCTTCCCCAAGGTTATGCCACAAGCTATTAAGAGTGCCGAACTCATTGAAGGAGATGGAGGGGCTGGAAGCATCGGGAAAGTTAACCTTGTGGAGGGTTAGTTTACACCACAATGATCACTAAACTGTTCTAAAAACTTGTTGCATCCTTGAAAAAATTAGCTCTAACTCTTGATTGTTTTTAGATATGCAGGCAACAAACCCGCTTACATGAAACACAAGATTGATGCTCTAGACAAAGAAAGTGATCAAAAGTGGCTTGTTACAAAATCTTTTATGAATTTTATTTTTCCAATAGTGCTATTATGTAAGGATTAGGTCAAATCTTGTTTTGTTTTCTTTTTTTTATAATAGGAGGGTTCGGGCCAGCTTACGCATACCTCAACTAATCCCTGCGGTCCATTAAACATTCTATAAGCCTAATGGGGCTAGGTAAATCATGAATGTGGTAGGTGATCACTTTGTGGGACTCAAATACAAGACCTCTGGATAGCCTACCCAGATGACTAAATTCTTTTCATCTGGCACATGTTCATAGAATCTACCAATAAACAAGACTTAAAAAGTAAAAAATGTTCGTATCATTTTTATTGAATACAAGTTGATGCAGGTATATATATGATTAAAACATATATAAGTTTCAAATTTGACAAACTTAGTACTGCTAATTAAAAAAAAAAAAAAAATCAAGAATGATATTTCCTTTTCTAGAGGACCTTAATTCTAGAGGGCATTAATTAAGGTACATTATTTGTGAAAATCTACTTGCAAAGGAAGTCAATGAACTTAAGATTAATTTCAACCCCAGAGCTTACTCAAATTCATATTCTCTAAATACTTCTTGTTGATGTAGGATAGCATACATTGATGGGCATCAATTCTAGAGGGCATTAATTAAGACATCACAGGGGGTTTATTGGATTTGGCCAAACCTCAGGGGGTTTATTAATCCAGTCAATATATCATCACTGGAATTTGAAAGTACTATCAATTGTATAGCCATATTTCACGCAAAACTATTTTTTAAAAGGAATATTAGTTAGGAGGAAAGAAAAAATAAACTCACTGTGTTTCATAGCAGAACAAAGTCCTCCACTTTAAGGGTCTATTGATCGGTTCATAACTTATAGAAGTTGAATGGCTGGGAATTTTTATTGTATAATTCATATTCTTATTCAAGTCACATTACGCGATGAAAAAGATAAGCCAAACAAATATTCAGCATTCTGTATCCCCAGCCTATAAATAGCTCCTTCACTTATACCCTTTCCACAACTCATAGCTCCTTACTTATCAGTAATCACTTCTCAGTATTTCTTCTCATATTCAATTATTTAAAATTATATACTAATTAATTAGGTAATCATGGGAGTTGTCACTTATGAACTGGAGGTGACTTGTGCCCACCCCCCAGCCAAGATGTTCAAGGCCTTTGTCCTTGAGGCTGATAATCTCTTCCGCAAGGTTTTGCCACAAGAAGTTAAGAGTGGCGAACTCCTCGAAGGCGATGAAGGTGTTGGAAGCATCAAGAAAGTTACCTTTGTGGAAGGTGCTCCTATAACATAATCCAAATAATTAATCAGAGCACATGGAGCCATTTTATTTAGTTTACACCACACAGTTTTGAAAATTGCTTTGATTATTAGCACTAACTGTTTGTTTTTTGATCTGCAGGCGACAAAACCACTTACTTGAAGCACAAGATTGATGCAATAGACAAAGAAAATTTTGTATTCTGCTACACCAGCTTCGAAGGTGACTTTTTGGTTAACAAATTTGAGAAAATTAGTCACGAGACCAAGTGGGTGCCATCTCCTGATGGAGGATCAATCTTTAAGTCCACTACCAAATTCTACACCTTACCTGGCTTTGAGATGCCAGAGGATTTAATTAAATATCATAAACAGAAGGCCACTAACGCGGTCAAGGCTTTTGAAGCATACCTCCAGGCCAATCCTGATGCCTGTTAGGAAGTTATGTGGTTGATTATTTCAAGTTTTGTGTGTGATTTGTTCGCATTCATTACCAGTTACCATAATAAGTGGATCATAGATTCAAAGTATTGTTTGATTTGAATTTTCCTTTAGCATGATTATGTTGCTTAATAGACCTTGGGAGTGATCGAAAGTGACAAACTTAATTAGAACAGTTGAAAAAATGGAGATCATATTATTGGACGAAAACAGGTGATAATGACAGAAGGAAACAATTAAAAATATTGATTTTCACTGCAGCAAGTGTTCAGTCAGCTTGTTTTTTCTTAAATGAGAATAATTCTTCTCCAGCTCTAGTTTTGTTTAGTATGTTTTCTCCTAAGGCACTTGACTGATTAAAATTTTTCTGTCTTCTTTGCAACTTACATGTCAAAAATGATAATGACTGTATTAGTATATTGTAACATAACAGTGTCTCAAAATTTCACCATCAGTTTATAAAAATGTTTCAACCACTTCCAAGTCTAGTAATTAAGCACTTGTCATGAACTCGTAAATCGCTAAATTTCAATCTATAATGGAACTTGTGGTGAGAATGATCTTATATATTTTCCTTCTTTAAACTATGTGCACCGGACATAAAGATCAAATAATCCAAGAACTCCATGTCAAAACTTTCTTTTGTTTGATTAGTAATATTTATTCATTGTAGATTTTACACTTGATGCTCAGATTTGTTCTTTGTGCAACCATTTAAGAATTACATGTTGATAATTCAGAAAAGAATGGAGGTGAGTACAAAATTTGGAATCAATTCATCACTTTCTACACAAAGTTGCCTTCAAATTTTAGTCTATAAATATAAGGCTCAATTCCCTTCATCTCTCACCTCAAAATCTCCCTACAAATAAATCAATCTTCCTCCTCCACATTGCCACCATTCTTGTTCCCTTCAATTAATTACAAGCATCCAAGTTATAATGGGTGTGTTCACTTATGAAATGGAGGTCACAACAAAAATCCCTCCAGCTAAGATGTTCAAGGCATTTGTTCTTGATGGTGACAAGCTTATCCCTAAGACTGTTCCAGGGGCCATTAAAAATGTTGAACTCATTGAAGGAGATGGAGGGCCTGGTAGCATCAAGAAAATTACTTTCGGCGAAGGCTAGTTTACGTCTTAATAACTAAATTTTTTGGATTTCTTTATGGGAAAAAAAATGAAAGCACTAAAGTGACTTGTATTATTCTTTTTTCACTTGCAGGGAGCCAATTCAATTATGTGAAGCATAAGGTTGAAGCATTAGACAAAGAGAATTTTAGCTACAGCTACAGTGTGATTGAGGGTGATGCATTAATGAAATCACTTGAGAAAATTACTTATGAGATCAAGATAGCATCTTCTCCAGACGGTGGATCCATCTGCAAAAGCAACAGCAAGTACTTCACCGTTGGCGACTTCGAAATCAAGGAAGAACAAATCAAGGGTGGGAAAGAAAAGGCTTCAGGATTGTTCAAAGCCATTGAAGCCTATCTTTTAGCGAATCCTAATGCCTATTAAGAAGGTCAATTTTATTCTGCTGAGAAGGTCTTTCACTCTTTTTATTGTGCTTAATAAGGGTTCGCTATTGTGACCACCGAGTGGCCTGTAGTGTTTCAATGGAACAGAGTCTGTTGTTTTTTTCAGTTTACAATAAATATATTCAAAATTATATGACTTTATTAAAGTTTTTTGTTATCTATTTAAAAATAAGATCACTTTGTTTCATGGCAGAACAAAGTCTTACAGCTTCCATGGCTATGGTTTTCATTTGATGAATCAATAACTAAGAGGAACAAAGGGATCAGTAATAAGATTTAACCTCTAAACAAGTATAAAATTCAGAAAAAATTCAGGATAGGTATATATTCTTCTCTGAATGACTTGAATATATGGCCAATTCTTGATCTTCTAGAAAAATGCAATGACCCACCAGCCCGCGAGCTACAAGCGAATCATATAATAGGATTTCGAACCAAAGAGTCAGAAATATGACACATTCTCATTGAAAAGAAGAGGATTCAAGGTCAGTACTTTAAGCTCTATCAAATATCAATTTCCTTCATTGAACGATTAAACCGGTATTTATTAGTCTGTTAGTATAGGTGCTAATAGTATTCATAACATTGAACCTTTTTTTTTTTTTTCTCTCTTCTTTAATCATAATGAAGACCAAACTTTCATTTCCACAAGGAGTTGTAAAGAGTCAATAAATGCCGCCTAAGTTGGTTGTGATAGACATCCCCAACGCTCATCATCAAGATTTAGGTCCATTTCTTATAGCATATATGATGCCCATTTTTCAACTCTCAGTTTATCAATCTTCCTGGAAAGCACAAAAGAAAAAAAGTTACGGCATTGAATAGGTTGAATAAACGGTTAGAATCATTTCCACATTAACAATCTGCCTCACAAAAACAGATGTGTCTCTCAAATTGACTACAACATTGATATATAATATTTGAGCATTTTAATGATGAAGAAATGAACCTGCATTAAATATTTACCAAAAGTTTCTGAAGCCATTACTTACTGGACAAACTAGTACACTGTCTTCTCAATCTATATATACCACCTTTGGCCTTCACCATGATAACCCATTCAAGAGCTTTCCTATTTTAATTGGTTCATCTTTAGTATTGAAACAAAGCAATCATGGGTGTCATCACTTTCACTGAAGAGTTCACCAGCCCTGTCCCAGCTGGAAGATTGTTCAAAGCCTTTGTTCTTGATTTCGACAACCTCTTACCGAAGCTTATGCCTCAAGCTTTCAAGAGTATCGAAACAATCAAAGGCGATGGGGGCCCTGGAACCATCAAGAAGCTGAACTTCACTGAAGGTCAGTTGCATTTACTTAATTTCACTAGTTTTGACACTTACATTGTAGGAATAATCAAATTTGAAGTGTTTTTGTTGTTCTGTTACTATGCAGGTGATGGAGCTAAGTACTTGAAGCACAGGATTGATGCATTGGACAAAGAGAAGATGATATACAACTATACATTAATTGAGGGCGATGGAATGGACAAGGTTGAATCAGTTTCTTATGAGATTAAGTATGAGGCCTCCCCTGATGGAGGGTGCAAAGGCACCAGTGTTAACAAGTACTACCCAAAACCAGGCGTCAAACTCGACGAAGAGAAAATTAAGGAAGCCAGGGCAAAGGCCATGGGCATTTACAAAGCTGTGGAAGCCTATCTCTTGACAAATCCTGATGTCTATGCCTAAGTGCTTGCAGCTCACAAGAGTGGCTGCACTGTTACCTTATTAAATCTAAATCAGGCAATTTGGGTTAATGAATAAAAGTCTTGTTTCCTTTTCATCTTATTAAGTTTGATCTTATGTTCTGTTTGAACCAGAAATGCCTTGTATAATAGAAACTTAAAGATGAAGCAGATCATTAATTAATAGAAAGACTAGATTTTTCATGGAATAAATCAATCTAATTACAGAAGACTGAACTGCTTAAACACTTTGGTATGTTGGATTAAATATGATAGAGAACAGTCTATAACAACAGTAATGTAATATTTAGTAACAATTTCCTAGTTAAATATTTTATCAGAAGGAGGCAGTCTATTTGAGTTTCTAAAGTTGTGATACTTTGCTACTAATGGAGACAGTAAAATGAAAATATGTACTGAACTTTCTAAATGGCTTCTGTTAAAAGAACGATCTGCATTTACCGAACAGCAGATACTCTTTGATAATTAATTGATAGCTGAAGTGATTGATGATTCAATATTTTAAGGAGTTGAAGCAGGCAAATAAATAAAGCTGAATATAATAGGAAAGGTAATCTAATCTTCAGAATAGGATCTGAATATGCTCAAGAACAGACAAAAATGGCCGATTTAGTGTCTCGGATATTTCAATGTAAAAGCTAGCCACATCTTAACAAATATTTAATTCTCCCAACATTTAAAAAAACACTGGATTTACCAACAGGGTTTCTCCAAAATGACTAAACAAAGAACTCTACTACGATTATAACTGTCTTAATATGTACCAAAATTTGAGAAATCGAGGCCATTTTACTTGTAGAAACCTAAAAAAATTTCGGATCGTTTATGCTTTTGATATGCATTCTTGGTCCTATTTTTCATGATCAGAATTTGTCTTCAGTATGTGTTTAAAGCTATTGGAACTCAAGTTTTGTTCCTTGCACTTGTATTATGAAGTCTGAAAATGCTTATCTAAAAGGATTTTAGTGCCATATTTGATATCCTTAATTTTGTTGTTTGCATTTGTACCAATGTAGTTTCAGCTGTTTCAATTTACTCAGTCTCTGGTCTTTGGAAAATCAGCCCTGAAAATGATTTGAATATTTTTTAACAATTGGAAAACAATTTCAAGAACAAGTATTCAACCAAATCTTGAAACTTATAAATACCAAAGCCCTCTCCCATTATCCCATATCAAGTTTGAAAACAACTCCCCACTTCTCTAGTAATCAAGCTCACTCTTTTGTTACAATTTCTCATAGGTATCATGGGTGTCTTCACTTACACTGATGAATATACTTCCTCAGTACCTCCTGCAAGGCTTTTCAAGGCTTTGATTGTTGACTCTCACAACCTTATCCCAAAACTTATGCCACTTGCTGTAAAGAGCATTGATATCATTGAAGGTGATGGAGGGGCCGGGAGCATCAGGCAGATCAACTTCGGCGAAGGCAATACATTTGGACTATCTAGCATACATTTTCATATATGTTCATTTATGTACCAAAGTTTCCAAAAATGAAACTACTAAAAATAGACTAAATGCAAGTGTTCTGGTTTTCTGATGCAGGTAGCCAAGTAAAGAGTATGAAGAACAGAATTGATGAGCTAGACCTAGAGAATTTTTCATACAAATATAGTTTGATCGAAGGCGACGGACTAATGAATAAGCTTGGCAAGATTACTTATGATGTCAAGTTTGAGCCAACACGAGATGGTGGTAGCAAAAGCAAGATGTCAAGCACTTACTATACTAAGGGTGACATTGTGCTGACTGAAGATGAAATTAAGGAAGGCAAGGAAAAGGCCTTGGGAATGTACAAAATTGTAGAGGCCTACCTCCTGCAAAACCCAGACGCATATGTTTAAATGTTTTCTTTTCCTTATCCCTTGTGCTGTAGTCCTGTCACTTTTGCTCTGGCCTGGCTATGGTAGCCTTTGCCTATTTAATAAGGATGTTAACCCTCTTGTGATTGTGGGTTGACTGCAATGTTTATGGTGTTCTGTTGTTTCAGCTTGAATACAAAGGCCATTGAAAGAAGTTGGCAACAAAATTATGTATACATTTGCTAAAACTGTTTGACTGAATTTTGGCATTCTGGATTTTGCTGAGGTATAGCCAAAAACAAAACTGAAAAAACAGAAAAAATTAATAACAAAAAATATTCTGCCGGCCTCAATGCCATGTACCTCTGCAGAGTTTGTTTATTGTAATATTTATAAAATTGGGCTTATTTTCCATGGGCTACAAAACTGGTCAAGTCCTAGTGTTCAGATTAGAAAGGAATGTTCTCTGGGCTTGATTCGCTTTTATTTTCTGAAGTCTGACCAACCACTTACATGGACCATGTGAGCCTACATTTTTCTGCATTAAAAGCTTGTTGAAGACCAACCGAGCCATATGCTCTGGATTTGTCCTACAAAAGAAGCTTCACATGTTGTCATTTTCAGGTTCATAGACTTTTCTTGATGTTGAGGAGAAGTGATCCAGTTTTCATTAGATGGAGAGTTGGCCATCTAGAATAACAGATATTTTCTTCTAAGTTAATTAAAACAAATTAGAATGTCAACAATTTCCCTTCCTAACTGAGCATAGAGATTCCAAGTAACTTCCAAAATTTTCATATATTCTAGATCACTAACAGTCACCAAGAAAAAATATTCTCAAAAGAACCCTCTATCGGTGTTGAACACTTGAACTGGTCAAACTTACGCCATATTATTATCCTTTACTTTGAATTTTTATGTGACCGGTATACTTTAAAGATAAAGCTAAATTTTTCCCCAACTCTTATCAATCATAGCACTCCTCTTGATTGTCCCAAACCACAGAATTCAACATGGGTGAACCCAAATCAATAACTCAGTCATTTGTAGCTCAGGTGACTCCTGCCAGGATGTTCAAGGCCTTAATCCTCGACTCCCATAATATCTGCCCCAAGCTCATGTTTTCATCAATCAAAAGCATCGAATATATCGAAGGTGACGGAGAGGTTGGCTCCATCAAACAGATCAATTTCACTGAAGGTTAGAACTCACATAGTAGCTCATTTTCTTTTACTATGCTATACATTAAAATGCAAAGTAACAAACATGTCTGTTTTGTTTGAATTTCCAGGAAGTTCAATAGGATATATGAAGCATAGAATAGACATGCTTGATAAGGAGAATTATATGTGCAAATATACATTTATAGATAGTGATATATTGATGGACAGGCTTGAATATATAACATATGAGGTGAAGTTTGAAGGGCATGGCCATGGAGGGTGTGTCTGCAAGATCACAAGCGAATTCAAACCAAAAGAAGGTGTAGAGATCAAGGACATTGACATTGAACTGGGGAAGGACAGAGCTATTGGAATGTATGAAGTTGTAGAAGCTTACCTCATAGCACACCATCATGATTATGCTTAAAAAGTTCAGTTCTGCAATTTTTTTTCTGGAATTTCCATCTCTTGTGCAAGATATCAGGGTGAATCTCTGGATCAATCTATGTTAATACATTTAACACACTTTTTATTTATTTCGATCTTTTTTTCTAGAAACGAATGAATATATAATTATAAAGAAGAGAACAAACTATTTACAAAAATTACGACCCATCTAAAGGATCGCAAAAAGATGTATACAGAATATATATCTAACGATCATTAAAAAGCTATACCAGTAACAGAAGATATGGTATAGAGATCCTTTTAAAAGAATTAAATCAATAACAAAAGTTGGGTAATTAGGAAAAGAAAGGATTAAGGTATAGCAAAAGAGCAGAGAGATAAGACTTTGCACCATATAAGCTTTTGAACTTCTGCAGGCTGTTGGGCGCCTGAACAATCAGTTCTTGTGGTTCAGTACAATGGAAACTATTATTAGTATATCGCACCCAATGACTCAATTAAGTCGCGCACTGCTAAAGAAAAGTTTGGCATTTGGGTTAATAACCACTTGGATACCCTCCTCTTACAAGCCGGTTTTAAGGGTGAGTTCCACCCATTTGTGGTTATTATAGTTATTATCAGAGCAACTCCACACCAGGAGTCCCTTGTTGCATTTGCGAAGTCATGTGGGCACCCTTTCCTACAATCCAATTTTATGGGTGAGTTTTACCCATTTGTGATTGTTAAAATCCATCTAAA
Source organism: Pistacia vera (assembly GCF_008641045.1). Taxonomy (NCBI): domain Eukaryota; kingdom Viridiplantae; phylum Streptophyta; class Magnoliopsida; order Sapindales; family Anacardiaceae; genus Pistacia; species Pistacia vera. The sequence goes on along the minus strand of NW_022195444.1, from coordinate 617,774 downwards.
AGTAGTGATTAGACACTAAACCAAAATATTCCACAAATTTATACAATTTATTCTTAAGAGGTCCAGTTTTTAGTTTTACTACGCAGGCAGTTCAAAGCAATGCCCCAGTTCGGTAAGCCCCAACTAAACTCAGTTGGCGCAGCCCTTGTTTTCCATTGAGTAATATCTTTGAAATTTAATACAAGAGAAGTCCAGCAGCCACAAAAAAGTCCTTGAAAAGTCTGTGTTTCCTGTAGTTGCATTGTAACTCTAGTCTTTGTAATCATGCTTAAGGAAATTTGTTACCAAACCCACCATTTATAAATACTTCAGAGTAATCCTTAACACTACAAAAGAATCTTGTGTGATCTCCTCTTCTCTTTACTTCAATCTACAAACAATCATGGGAGTTAGTACTTTTACACAAGAGTACAAGTGTCCAATTGCACCGCCGCGCATGTTTAAGGCCTTGGTTGTGGATTCCAACAATTTGTTTCCAAAACTCTTTCCCCAATTCATCAAAAGCGTCAATGTAATTCAAGGTGATGGTGGAGCAGCTGGAAGCATTGAGCAAGTCAACTTTACTGAAGGTTAACAATCTCTAATGACAGACTAACCAAATTTAAGTTAAGGTGGTGCTTTTCATAGTACTTATGGAGGCTTTTTTTCTTTTGGTAACTTTGCAGGCACTCAATTTAAATATGTGAAGCATCGAATTGATGAAATCGATGAAAAGAATTTGGTGTGCAAGTACACCATGATTGAAGGAGATGCATTAGGAGACAAGCTTGAGTCTATTGTTTATGAGGTCAAATATGAGGCAGATAGTGATGGTGGTGGTTGCATTTGTAAGATGACAAGCCATTACCACATGGTGGGGGAATTTGAGATCAGAAAAGAAGAAATTGAGGCTGGCAATGACAAAGTTGCAGGAATATACAAGATTGTGGAAAACTACCTCTTGGACAATCCTCAAGTTTACGCATAGTTTGTGCATTAAATATTGTGTAGTGTGTCTTTATATTCTAAGCATGATTGTTGTTTCTCTTGTGACATGTCCCTCTGAATTTTTTTCCAGGATTCATGTATGCCAATGAATTCCCGCTTGTATCAGTGAAAATAAAGGGTAATGCCGCCCATGCATTAAGATTTTGAGAAATTTATGAATGATTCACTTCAAGTACTTAATAAAAACCAATCAGGACCATGACAATTTGATATCTTATTATGAATAATGCCAGAATTTAAGAAACAAAGTAGGACAGCGATCAGAACCTAGCAATGTCTTTGTCAAGGAAGGAATGGCAGATTGAGGCACATTGGTAAGCTGATGAAAAGAGTTATGATGCTGCTGTGAAACTCCAATATAAGTATTTGAAATTCCTAAAGAGTCATAAGTGTACTGAGACCATTGTGGAATGGCATTGGAAGGAGGAACAGGAACTCCTTGATGAGAAGTATTGGAGAACTTTGCTGGCACAAAACTGGCCGCTAACAATGCTTGAGCAGGTTCATTTGGCTGAGCCTGGAACGAATTTCAAGGAGGCATTGAAGGTGTGTGTACTGGAGAGTGAAACCCCTTATAACCATAGTCAAATCTATGGTAGAGTTGCAGAGCGGAGTGGAGTGCTTTACCACACACTTGACATATCCGTTTTGGCCTAAAATATCCTCTTCTTCTACCTTCCTATACATAAGCATTGGGTTTCGCTAGAAGGTATGCATCAACTGCCTTAGCCATTGACAAGACCCTTGTTTTTTTGAAGATATGTATCAAAAGTGTTGTCAAAAAGAAGATGAAGACTTGATCAATCAGTTTTGTATGGTTAAAGAAGTTACACCGATGAAAACTGATGTTTAGTTATGTGATGTTGTCATGTTAAGTTATATCTTAACCGTCAAGATAGTTTTGTGATGTTATCCCTTTAAAAATCTATATAAAGTGATTGAGTGTAAAGTTGTACTATGGCACATGTATGAGTTTTTTATGAATGAAAATTATCTTTTCTCATGCATGTGTTTATCTTTATGAAATCGGAAGCCTGAACTTGATTTGTTTGCCTTTCAATTTCCAACAAATGGTATCAGAGCCCTTTATCTTAAGGGACCTGTGAGAGATGTGAGATATTGCTGAATTTTGTGAATGAATTCAGTGAGGAGGAGTAAGATCTTCCTGAAGGATTGTGAAGAAAATCCTTGCAAGTTTGGCAGAAAGAGTGGCTGCAAAGTTGGCTGCAGAAGTGGCAGCAATGCAACAAGTTTGGCAGCAAGATAGGCTGCAAAGTTGGCTGTAGGATTGGCGGCAAAGCAGCAAGAGTGGCAGCAAGAAGTGACTGCAAGAGTGACGACAAGAGCGCTGCAAGAGTGGCTGCAGAATTCACAGCAAGGCAGCAAGAGTGGCTGCAAGGTTGGTTGCAAGAATGGCTGCAAAGTTGGCTAAGCATGTAATGTGCTTGGTTGTTTTATGCTTACCGCAAGGAGGAGTAAGCTTGATGATGGCTGCAAGAATGGCAGCAGGTATGGCAGCAAGTATGGCTGCAAAGTTTGATAAGCATGTAATGTGCTCGGTTGTTTTATGCTTACTCACAAGGAGGAGTTAGCTTGATGATAATTGCAAGAATGACTGCAGAGTTTGGGAGTTTACAGCATTATTGATGCAAGGAGGAGTGTTGAAGATATGCATCAAAGGTGCTGTCAAAAAGAAGATGAAGATTTGATCAATCAGTTTTGAACGGTTATGGAAGTTACATTGATGAAAACTGATGTTTAGTTATGTGATGTTGTCATGTTAAGTTACATTTTAACCGTCAAGGTAGTTTTGTGATGTTATCCCTTTAAAAATCCATAAAAAGGGATTGAGTGTAATATGGCACATGTATGAGTTTTTTATGAATAAAATTTATCTATTCTCATGCATGTGTTCATCTTTATGAAATTGGAAGCCTGAGACTTGATTTGTTTAGCTTCCACTTTCCAACATGTTTAATGTTTGCAGCATTTCCTTCAGATAATAAGGTGTCCCCCAATATTCATACTCTACATTCATCTTGGCCAAGCAACCGCCTTCTCTGGTTGATGTGAAACTAAACTCTGCCACATAAGCATTCACTTTGAGGCCAAGGGTACCACCTCCAACGATAGAGTACTTGAATATATACATGGTTCTCGTGATCCATCACTTCGACGCGATCCTTAACATAGTTAAAGTCCTTAATAGCTGCAGTAAAGTGTATTCATATGTTATTGGTTAGATATTAAGTGAAGAAGATTAAGATCATAAACTTGTTAGGATTAAGATTCATTATGTCACAAAACATCAGTGAGGTTGAACTTTTTGATTGTGCCAACCCCACCATCTCCTTCAACAATTTCAATGCAGTAAATGACAACAGGCAGAAGCTTAACCATGAGGTTATGTGCATCACAAATTGAAGCCTTCCATTAAAGCCAAAGCCTTAAAATAATTAACTTATGCAATGATCTTGGATAAGTTTCTAATTTTTCCTTTCTTCTCTCCTGGAGGTTGATTAAGAAAACATGAAGTTGGGTTATGACCGACGCCCATGTACTTATCTTATTATACAAGCAATCTCAAGAGGGTAAGCTTTAATTCCTAAGTAAATTAGATTTACATAAGACATTAATATAAGTCAAATCAAGAATGGGAATATAGTGTTTTCATTTTTTTCTCACATAATTCTTCTGATATGAAAATGAGTTAAGCAATTGTTGACATGAGAGCCAGCCTGTATATTCCCACAAACAACATGCTAGAAATTTCCTGCTTTCAATCATAGGAGAATTACTCACTGTAGGCTGAGACTACATATGTCCCTCGTACTCGGAGAATCGCATAACATTGGGAATTCATATTCAGTATGTTACCAAATGATGTTTTAGATTACTGAAACATAGTTAATATTATCGAAATATCGTATAGCAGCAAAATCCATCAAATCTTTTTTGCTCTCTCTTTTTCCTTGCAAAAGTACTCCATTTGGTACGACTCTTGAGATTGTTAAGGGTCAGGATGCTCAGTGGTGTGAAAGCACAAAATGATATGAACATAACTGTCCCCAGAATTGTTATCTTCTTTCTGGACTCTAGTAACAGTAAAAAATTCATTAATATTCACTCATTCATTGCACCTCATGCTATGCTGAAAGATAGAAGGTCAAATATGTTGCTCTCGTGAACAAGCCAAATGATCCGAGCTAATTGAAAAGATAATTTCTCTGCATTAAAAAGCCTCAACAAGATCAAACAATATTCAACTTTAAGTTCTCCCTGCCAAACCCATTAGTCTAAAAACCAACTAAAGCACAAAAACTCACTCTTGACTCTTTTAAGTTTTAATGCCTCCATCTCCACTAGGGGCAAATTTTTCTCATGTATTCTGTTCTGCAGACACCTGGTCTTTCAGTCAAAGTGATCGTCGGAAAGGTTATCAATTAATCTTCATTAATCAATATTATAAAAATGAGAACTCAGCAGATATTTAATTGTCCTAAAGAGATTTGGCAGATTTAAAATGGTCAGACTCAAGAAACATACCTAAAAGGACATTTTACATTAAAGCATTGCACTATGTTCAAAAGTTTATAAAGTTTGGCTGGGATGGAAACCTCAAATCATCAAATAATTGCACGGTGGAATCTCCATTTCAGGCAATACTCACAAAAGGAAGATACTGCTACCAAAACTTTGTGAGATCTCCATTTCAATAATGCACTGAACAATCTCACTAATTAAGATCTATTACTTTAATCAAAACAAAGGATTTGATGCTTATTTGATTAACAACTTAATGTTTTCGAGATAAACGTTGCAGAATTTTTTGGAATCAAATGACCCTCCAGTAATTTTCTTGGCTATTGATACCAAAACCAAAAGGTTATCAAAGTGTGGTTTATGTCTCAATCACAAGGTAAAGCTCCTAAAAACCTTTTAAACAAATGTAAAGAATCTTCCTTTAAACCTTCCATCAATCTTTATGACAAAAACGAAAGGTGGGTTATGCTTTCCAGCACAAATAAACAAGAAATTTTGTCATTTTTAATTGGTACAGTGTTACTTGTGACAAAAGGATTCTCCAAGAGCGGAATTGGATATCCTTACACCTAAAAAGCTACTTTGACTCTTTTCAGTGCTGATAATGAAGCCATGAATGTAAATAAGGAAAACAACCATCATCTGCTCTTGTTCACTTTTAATTTCCTTTTTTATGGTCGGTTTTGGATATCCAAGACTGCATACACCTCTCTCAATTATAAATGGCCATCCATACAAAAGCAAATTCCCTTTGCCACACTATTTCAAGGTCCATACAAAGCACGCCGACCCCCCCTCTCTTGAACCCACCTCTGCTCTCGTTGCCCCTTTAAGATTTGTCATTTGATAATGACTTCTAAAAGCCAATCAAGCAGCAATATTATCTTCCTTCGAGAAAAAGAGATTCCTTACATGTCCCACACCATTTTGCCTTTCAAATATTCCTTCCTGTATACAAATAAATGCCACCTATTGACTCTTCATTCTCACTCTCCGCCATTTCCATCCCAGACAAAATATTTCTCTTTGGTTTCCTCTATTTTCCTCCATTTGCCTAATGATTCCGGAGTTAGAGGTACACTTCCTACCATTAATGGAGATTTCAATGTTTTATTCTTACATTGCACAAGATTTGTATCTCACCATTTTTAATCTCTCTTTAAATGCAGAAACCTAGAGTTACTGAAATACAACTTCGAATGGACTGCAATGGCTGTGTACAGAAGATCAAGAAGGCTTTACATGGCATCAATGGTAAATTGCATCTATTATCCTTTAATATTTTTCATTCCATTTCTGCAGCATTAGCATGGAAACATAATTGTGAAAGCTCCTTTCTGTTTCCAGGTATATATGATCTCTATATTGATTTCCCTCAACAAAAATTAACGATTATCGGGTGGGCAGACCCCGAAAGAATAATGAAAGCTATAAAGAAGACAAGGAAGACTGCCACAATATGTTCCCATTCAGAAGTCACAGATTCTAGCGATCAGCCACCAGAACAACCACAAGAGGGTGGAGGTGGACCACCCCCTGAAACAGCAAACCCTCCCCCACCATCACCAGAGGGTGGTGGTCCACCACCAGAGGGAGGCGGTCCACCAGCAGAAGCAGCACAAGCAGCTGAACCTCCGAAAGATCAAACACCACCACCACCACCTGAGAATCCACTCCCTCCACCAGAGAATCTGCCACCTCCACAGAATCCACCCCTAGTGGTGCAACCTTCACCCATTGCAGCTGAAACCAATGCCAGCCAACAAGCAGGTCCCTCTGGGCCAAAAGACATTGGAGACGTCCATGTTATATACCACCACCCTCCTGATTACGCCTACAGTTATGGCTACGCACCCAGCTACAGTAGGCACTGGAACAGATACAGTAATGGCCAAGGGTTTCAACAAGTTGCACCCCAAGGTCCACAACCCACCTATGTCACTCACAGTTACAACACTTACAAGCCATCACCTTATGTCACAGAATATGAATATGTCAAGTCACCACCAAGACATCAAAACTATAGCCGGGTGGACCACTACAGTGAAGATTATCATAGTAACAATGGCTATCACAACAATAACAGCAATGGAAACATCACATCAATGTTTAGTGATGAAAATCCGAATGCATGTAGGATAATGTAGAAGGGTTTCAGAGTTGATGATCAATCTGAACACGTAGCTGATGTTTGGTTGGTTTTGCTTCACAGGGAGAAACTTGAAAAAGAATAATTAATTAATGATGAAAGAGTCCCGTGGAAGTAATATTTTGTAATGAGCATGAGAAATTTTTTAGCTAGCTAGGGAAGAATGAGATTCTAAGCTTGTAAGTGCTGGGAGAATCGATTCTGCCTTCCACTTGTGAGATGGCTAAGACTTGGGACACCCGGCTGGGTAGTTCTTTATTGTAGAAGAATACATTAAAGATGTTATTATATTCTACAAAAGCACTGATCAGCCTTCCATTTTTGAAAGATTAACATCCTTCAGATTATATATCATCTATATCTCCTCCCTTCTGCCATGTCAAAAGATTCCATAAAGATAATAATGTCTTCGTAAAATGCCTTTCCAAAACAAAGTTAGTGTTTTTCTCAAACAAGTAATTCCTGAAACTTCCTTTTTCCTTCTTTTTATCATTTTTCTCCACCAAGTTTTCACATCAACAATCTTTATTAATTGATCTAAACCTTTAAGAAAACAAAAGGGAACCCGTATCACAGAAATTTCCAGATATTCAAACAGATGCAATCAAATCAACACTGGATACAAAAACTAACGAAAATATGTTCATAAGGCACTGCAACAAATTTTATGTAGACTATGGATCAAGAACCTTGTTTTGTTGCAGTGCCTTGTGAACAACATATTTTTCCGGTGGATCATAGCAAGGTTCTTGATCTACTCGAAAGACAACAATTCTGCCCCAAGTGAAACGCTGATAATTACACAAAGAAAAAATAACTACAATTGGTAAATCCTAAAGGTGGAATCCGGTGCTCAAAAACACTAATGAACGGATCAGGAGGAGGATGTTGACAAGGTAACTTAAATAACCGTGGAATCATGCAAATTAATATTCTAAAGACCCTGATTTTGCTTCAAGGTGAAAAAGGTTTTTATTAATGGCAGTTAAGGACCACGGAGCCAATGCTTGAGTATCAACCAGATCCGTACCACAAAACTAAAAGGTAATAAAAATCGGTGTTTCCTGTCCTTGATTTTAAAACAACATGTTCTTCCTTCCTTTTGGACTCACATTGATACAAGCACTAAATCAAGATTCCATTACACCAAATATGAACCAAATCCACATATTCTAAATTCACACATTGGTGGATATCGAAAAACATTAAATTAACGGCAAAAATTGTATCCAAACAGGTGATTGCAACTTCAAGAACACAACTTTAGAGAAAAGTTCCAATATGAGCATTCCATAAACTGACCAAATCCTCAGCAAAAACTGTAAGCATGGAACAGATATAGATATGGTACAAAGGCAAAAGACTCGCGTGAGCTTCATAATCTTGTAATTACTTAAACAAAATCTAAAATTTGTTCAACCATCTTTAGTACAGTCCTCTCATTAAGAAGTGGCTTTCAAGTATACACAGCTGCACATAAACACAGGCAAAAACATACAACAGCAGTGGCTAAATAAAATTGAAAAAATGCTTGGCTTCTATATATTGTAACAAAAGAACTCTCATCTACTGGTACTTGTGTTTTAGGGGGTAAAAATTACAGCAATGAGACAACAAATGCAAAAAAAACAAAAAATGTTACATGTACCCTTCCATTGATAATCCCCAAGAAAAGAAGAATTCTCGCCCCATGAACAAAAAAAAAATGTTACATCTACCCTTCCATTGATAATCCCGAAGAAAAGAAGAATTCTCACCCCATGAACATGACCCATAAAAAAATAGTGGACAAGAAAAGAAGGGATACAATTTTGAGGAATAAACAGGGATGGGACGAGACCCTCGCAGGGCTGGACCATGGAAAGGTTTAAGTTACCAAAATTGCGGCACCAAGAATAAGTCAACAAGCTGGTGAAAAATGATGGACAGCTAGCCCTTGTCGGATTAAGCCTCTCTGCCTTAAACCCACATATGGGGCACAACCATATGTAGCTTTTGAACTGTGAAGCAGAAAACAAGCAATAAGCCACAGAAGTCTGATTGCTTAATAGAAAGTTTTATGTCGAACATTAAATCAAGCAGCAAAGTTCAGTACCTTCTGATATTAACTGAGCCAACAAGCGGGAAAGAAAGAGAAAAATCAGAGCATGGATAGTGGCAGCCAACACAAGGCAAAAATTCAAAAAAAACTGTAATTTTCAGTTGTGTAGTAGTCTATCCAATTTATGCAACCTGAGCTAGCAACATCATCTCATAGCTAAACTATAAAACCTCCAATAATCACAATTTAAGAAAAGTACGTTTGCCCAATCATTTTCAACTGAAAACCATTAAAGTTCCATTATAAGCAATACTCAAAGCAAAGAATATCAATTTATCAAAGAATATTACCTATTGTAGTAACATGCAGTTTAGTCATCCTCATCACTACTTATTTGGGATTCATTATCTACTTCACCATAAAGAAGTTCTTCCCAATCTTCATCCTCATCCTCACTTTCATCTATTTGGTCATCATGTGATGGGATTTGAATTTTGTCATCGGTTGCCTTGTCAATCTTTTAGAACACATTAAATTAAAATCAGCAAATTATAAACATAATTGCACAACAATATCATATCAAAATGAGAACATTAAGCTATAAACCTGTGCCATTATAAGTTGCAAACGTCCTGATAATTGAAGTAAAGGTTGAAAAGCCACCTCTCTGGATTTGGTAATCTGGAAGAAGAAAAACATTATTTGAATCTGCCACAGAATAACTACAACTGAAAATATGGTCTTCTTACTAGTGATCGATCAGGAAAGCTTGGGTTGCCCCCCAGTAGGGAAGGGATTAAGACAGGATAAGGATACAGTGTACTTATTAGGGGTGACAAGTTATTTCAACTATTAAATTTTAGATAAAACATTTAAATGCATGAACCAACATTAAGAAGTTTTCTTCCACATTACCTTGTATAAGGAATTAAGCATCGGGTTTAACGATTTCTGAGACAAGACATGACTATGATTCACCAATATACTGTATATCCATTGAAGAATATGCTTTCCCCTATCTGACCTGTTCAACAAAGATAACTTCAAATTTCAGTCACTTTATTCATAACTATGGTATAATTGCTGCAACAGGGATTTCCTCAATTAAAAAGATTAGAATTCACAGATGGATAAGAAAGGTATTCATCCCATCATATACAAAAAGCAATAAAAGCTTCATGTTTGACCAAAGATTAATTCATAATTTTGAATCATTATTTTTAGATTCATTCATTCATTAGCCTGCTAAATAAAATGTATAATAGCATAAAAACAGAAATTTAGAATTCCAAACACTTATGTATATTAACGTAAAAGGTTGTGCATCAAACCTAGATTGCCACATGTTAACCAAGACTTCCAATAACTCGCATGCATTGCTAGGTGACATTGACAAAACAGCAGCTCTCATCTGATAGAGAAGAAAATAAAGTCATGATACTAGTTGTTATTAAATAAAAAAAACCACAACACATGCAACAATAAACTCATTTCTTATCTGCAAGTAGACAGACCTTCTTTTCAGGCATATTAGCTTCAAGATCAATATCATTAAACAGTGTTGATTTACATGCTAAGTTCAATCTAGGATCATCTTTGCCACTGAGTATCCCTAACAATCTCAATCTATCCTCCATGCAAACCATTGCAGAGTCTGCTTCCACTTCTACTGTGTCATCTGCACAGAAGAATCATAAATGCATAGGACCAAGAAGTACCATAATAACATTTTTTGCAGCAATATGCTTCAACATGAAAAGTAGTCAATCAAAAATAATGGCCATAGGTTAGCGAGAATATAACTTGATAACCAATACTCCTTCCATCTCATATGCCATGTCCCATCTTTGTCACGAAAGTTGTGATTTTTCCGCTTTGGAAAGGCAAAGCACAGAAATTGCTCTATCTCAAGCTACCCATAATGCTATAACCCCACCCCTCAAACCTAAATTATAATTACATGTTTAAGAGTCAAAGAAGCTTAAAGATACCTAGGTGATTTCGTATTTTTATGCTGTGATTACTTGGAACATTAAGTAATTTGGTCTGATGCAAGGCCTCTCTCTCTTCTCTTACTCTGCACCTAATTTCTTCTAAATTTCTTCCTTTTACAATTGAAAGCTACAGTTACAGTTCCCATATAATGCTTAAAATTACAGTAGATATCAGTATTCAGAGACTATTTATTTCACAATTTTTGAACTTTCACCATCTACCAAATTTTTCTTTGAAACCCTCACCAAATCTCAAACCTTGAATCCTGTACACATCTAAATTCTAAAATATCTTAAATTAGCCGACATCAAGGACTCACATATCTCATTGATAAAATTAGGCAGAACCGATAAATGGACATAAAACATACCTTTGCTCTCCACAAACTTTGCTTGAATTTTGCTGTCAAGTGAGTCAGCCATTACCTCACCAGGGTCAGTAATCAAAGTTTGATGTCTATTCTTCTTTTCATGAACATCTAAAATCTTTGGAAGTGGAAGTACAGCATCCTCTGCATATGCACGGTCCAATGCTGTGACTGTTGAATTAGGAAACGAGTAATCAGAGAGCCATGAAAAACTGAGAATGCAAATTAAGATTGAAAACTAAAGTAGACCAGACTTAAAAAGACTTTGATATAAGAACCCATATGCAGGGCGGTAATTTGAAAATAGAGTATCGATAATGAACCAGAATCCAATAAGTGTCCATACTGATTGCAGAAGAATTTTCAAGCTAATCTTAAACCTTTTATTAACTGTGAATTATGAAGAGATAATCGGAATAGAGTGCTTTACTATAAGGATCCACCAGATTAAAGAGTTATTAGAAACTTTTCAACCCACCATAAGCTTGACACTAATTTTGACCATTCAACAAATATCTGCATGTCTTAAAGAGATTTGGAAAAGTTAATGAAAATAATCCAAAATGATCATCAAGCAGAAGAAAGTTTGTCCAACTAGATGAATCCAAGAATAAATAATTTAACGTCATATTGACATTAAAAAAGCTCAAAAATAATGAAAAAAATTTACAGTTCTTTTTCCTTATTTTTCTGATAAGTCTGAGGGTTTTATGGTTTATAGAAAATGGTTTACAATGCACAAAATCCCGAATCAAGTGATCTAGAAAGTGAGCAGAGATGATCTGACAAGATTACTTGTGTTCAGGCCTTACCTCTGTTCTGTAAATCTAACCCTTTCTTAGATTTGATGACAGACTGGCTCATTGGCAGGAGGACTCCATCCTGAGAACTATGCAAAGTTATATCTGTCCCGGAATGCACTAAAATCTTCTGAAATGATGGCTTTATTAGCAATCCATGCACAACAAACGCGTGTGCAGAAGCTGGCTTGGCAATGCCTTGCAATTTTGCAGCAAAAATTGCAGGAAATGCACCCTTCTGATTTTGAGAGATAATACCTTCAGAGGATATTGAAATTTTTGTGGGCTTGGTATTGCGTAATTCATCAATATTCTTTCCATACCAAAAATAGCAAACACCAGTTTCTGAGATAGCCAAAACATATAGACCTGCATCATCAACTTCCCCACTATCAATGCACCTGCCATCAATGAAAACAGCTGGGTGTTCCATTGCAAGAACACAGCTAGCTGACTGTCTTTTTCCACCATCTGTTCTCCATAATGCAATACATCTTTCTCCAACAGCAGATGAGAGGATATATTTCCCATCTTCAGTAAACATCATAAAGCGAACTGCTCCCTATTAAATATAGTATAAAAAACAATTGGTTTATTAAAAACATCAACAGAAAAAATAAGACCAGATACAGACCAAATCACACTATGAAATTGAATAGGTGAAATGCACAATTCAAATATAACTCACAGGATGGCCCGAAAACTTCTGTATCTTTTTGTGGTCAGAGCAGTTAAAAGTCTTCAATTGTCCAGCAGCAGTTGCTAACATCTTGCCATCTACCATCAAGGACCACCCATCAAATAAAATGGCATCAGAAAAAAAGAAAAAACCAATGCCACTGAGTGATAAAATGAATTTCATAAAGATAAGGAGCAGAAACCAGCGAGCTTAAAATTTTTATTAATTAGAAGGATTCTCTTCAACTATTAAAAATTTCAGGGGTAGCACATGGTTAACTCAAATAGTTCTTCCTGTGGAATCCCAGCTACAATTCTCAAACAATCAAGTCTCAACACAACTAAATTACTTCCAGTTTGTTATGTCTTTTGTCACTCAATACTTGAAAATTAAACAATATTTTTCCAACCTCTGAAGTGGCCTTAAAGAGGCCCAGATGACATCTCAAAAGCTTGAGCATTAGCCACCACCTTACTACTATAGTTCAAATAGATATATTATTTTTCAGTTCAATTACATATATAACAGACAACACATCTAATTGCAGAACTCCATAATTCTATAGTTCAAATAGATATATTATTTTTCAGTTCAATTACATATATAACAGACAACACATCTAATTGCAGAACTCCATAATTCTAGACTGGATGCTTCCAAAGATAATTAATTCAGCCAGAGATCCAATCCCAAGGCATGAAAGAACAATGTGGACATAAAGTAATAGCATAGCAAAAACTCTGACAGATACATACCAGGAGAAACAGCCATACAGGATATTCTGTTTGTAGAACCTCTGAACTTTCCTATCAGATTTCCTGTCAGTGAATCAATTTCACAAATCATTCCATCAGCACCAGTACTGTAAATGCATGAACCATGGGTAGCAAAGGAAACAGCACTAACACCCCTGTACATGAGAGAGAACAGGAGAACAAAATGAGATTGACTGAGAAATCTAAAAATACATGTTAACATTACATACATGCACTAACATTGTCTTTTTTTAGGCTAGGAAATTAGACATGACATAGCATTATCCATTCCATGAGGCATCTAGTTAAAAAAATGCAAAAAACACAAGACCATATAGCCTCTGCCTTGCTTACAAGTAAAATAACTTTTTCCAACAAATAAGTGCTTTGAGATACTTGTGATGGTTCAACAAGAAGTCCTCACTTTCCAATACATGTCTAGCTTACTACATTCCCATGAGTTTCCAAGTCTTGAGAGATTTCCAAACCCCTTCAAAGCCGCTATAAATATCTGGAGCCAATATTTATACTGAACCCACCCACCCTTATCATTTAATGATTGGTTCAACAAGTAACTCACCCAGGATGGCAGTCACTTATTCTCCACTTCAACTGACCAGCAGCTACATCAAGAGCTAAAACATCCCCACTACCAGTTCCTAACACTAGCAATGAACTCCCAAGCTTTCGTTTTTTCTGCAATCATTGAAGTTTTTGCCAAAAGTTACTTTCAAACATAAAGATACAAAATACAAACACAAAAAATCCTCATTTTGATTTCAATCAACCTTTTTATCCAAAGCCAACCACTTCATACATGTGTAATCAACAGAAAGATGCCCTCTTTCCGGTTTATTAGAGTAAAAACTAGTTGTCTCAGTCGACGCAATGTCTGCAAATTCAGTCTGAACCTGGCCCTTCAAAGTATCCCATATCTAGCAACACCAAAGCAAAATCAAAACTTACTCAAACCCCACCATTTCTCTAAAAAAAACAAACAAACAAACAAACAAACACAAATAAATAAATAATGAAGTACCTTGATTCGAGCATCTCCAGCACATATAGCAAAATAGTCCAAAGAAGGACTGAATGAAGTTAAAATATCTCTAATATTTGACGACCCCATAATCCTGAATTATCATAATAAACCAAATAAGCAAATATATATGTAGCCCTTCTCGTAGTTTAAGCAACTCAACAAAAAAGCATCCTACGGGTTACTTGTCAGCTTGAACATTCAATTAAAGCAACCAACTTTGACAAACATGTCACTGTGAATTGACATTCTCTTAAGATATTTATAGTGAATATTTACGTAGAGAGTGTTAAGAAGAACGAGAACCCAGAGACTAACCTGACGAACGATGAAGTAGACGGCGTTGTGGGAGGTGAAGAGAGCAAGCGAGGTGGCGCGCCTCGCTCTGGTTTAGGTTGTTTTATAATTTTTTTTGGGTCTACGTTTGATTTACTCCTGGGCTTGGAATTGGGCTTAATATTGGGCTTCTGTTGTTTTTGTGGGCTGGATCTATTGAGGCCTTAGTGTCGAGTGGTGCTAAGAAGTCCCACTTAATTCTTCATTTTTTTTATTACAATAAAATCTTTGATCGCAATTTTATAAAAAAAAATAAAAAAAATGTTAATATCATTTGACAATTCAGTTTAAAATATAAAAAATTCCCTTTACAATCATCTTGTCCAATATGGTACTTTCATTTTTCTTCACATGTTGTGTACGGCTGCAGGCACGGAAAAACTTTTCTTTCATTCCTTTCACAATCTCGTTAAAATATACGAATTATATGATGTTAACTTTTAAAGTTCGAAAGAGTGATATTATGAAAAGAATCAAAGATCAAGTCAATGTTCCCTTTTCAAGCATTGAGATATTAAGTTTTGAAATGGTTATTAGAAAAATATCAAGTCAAAGGTCCTCCTTTGAAGCATTCTCTTTTGGTAACTATTTATTTAATCATAAAATCATTTTCCACTTTGGGTTCCTTCTAATCTAAAGACTCGGTACCTAATCCCCTTGTGTCAATACACTCAAACTCCTGTTCAATTCTATGCAATAAACCAGATTTAACTACTTCTCGTACTGATGGGACTCTGACCATACACGTGGCATGATGTGATTAGAAGAAAGGAGAGATTTTTTAACCGGTGCAACATCGCGGCCGATACCAACCACTTGACCAAACATGAAACCTACACCGCACACGTACCTTCTAGAACAAACCCTGCTAGCCAGTAGTAGCTAGCCAGGCCAACCACGCACAAACAAAACATAGCCAGTTTGGCGCGTAAATTTAACACACACAACACACGTGAGACAAGTGGCCAGCCGGCAGCCACCCCTACTAACTAACAAACTCATTTGCCCCCATTAAAATTCAATTTAAGCCACACGCCACGCACATGCCTTTAATGCTCCTAGTCCAAGCTATTATTATCTTTGGTAGGCAGTAACTGCCTTCAATAAATTAGAATCACAATTGAAATAGGTCGGAAAATAATAATAATAATAATAATAATTATTATTATTATTATTTGAAAGTCTCATTGTTATTCTTCTTGAAAATCATCGCTATTATAATATTATTTATATATTTTGGTAGTTGTTGAGCATTCAAATTCTCTGACCTACATTTGTGTCACATCTTCTCTTTGCTAATTCTTTTATTATTTTATTTTAGAGTAAACGACTTTTTCTCACCCCATGTTTGCCTTAGTGACCCTTTCAACCCAAAAAGTTTTAAAATACACTTTTCCATCCAACATTTATATTCCTTAATACTCAAAATATACTTCACTTTTTCGCCGATGTTAATGAGTTACTAGAAGCCAGTTAAAAGAGTTTTGTAAAGTGAGATTGCGTATCAAATGGTGTAACTATTAAATATTGTCTCGAAATCAATTGGAAATCAATTAAAACAAAAATTATAACTTTGTGTGATCGACAATCAACAAAAATTATGTCAGAGTGAAAGTGGTTTTGTAGGAGAATATCAGATGTTCAAATGGTGGTGATGAGAAAATTTACATTATCAGAACGATCGAAATGGCTTTGGGTAGTAATGAATATTAATTATATTTGATGTAAACACTTGATATTTTAAAACTTTTCGGATGGAATTGTCATTAAGGCAAACCTGAGGTGTGAAAAGTGATGAGTTAATAATGTGAAAATCTTTTTGAATAAATTCAACAATTCAAAAAGTCGTTTACTCTTTTATTTGAAGGGTTCTCGGAGTGAAAAATAATTAAGTTTATTTTAATTTAATCGTGGAGATTAGTATAAAGCAAGAAAGTATTAATCTCTGGATTTATATTTCAATATTTTCTTTATACTGTATAAATAATTTATTAACTTAAAATCTGGACACAATCTTTAAACAATTTTATTTTATTTATCTTAAATCAATTTCTCAAATATTATAATATTAAAACACACCTTGCATGCACTCCTTATCTTACGAAATAAGATAATTTTAGAAAATAAAGATGAAAAAAAAAAAGTCCACCAATAGGAAATTACTCGGACCGAGACACCGAGACAATGGGAACGGAGGCGCCAAGAATAAAAAATAAAAAGTAAAAATAATAAATAGTGAGAGAAAGTGACCTAACCTCCAACTGAAAGCTACCTACCACCAGCGTTCCTTCTTCCCCAGCCGATTCAATTCAAGTCAAAATTCAAAAATTAGCAGAATTTAATTAAATCCGAAAATGCAATAAAATAAAACAAAAATTATTACGCAAAATTACAAAAATCCGTCTTTGAAACCTACAAAACCACAACTACTCCTGCACGTTTCTTCCTTTTCCATCTGCCTATCTAACCTTTCTTTTTCACAATTTTATTCTTTCGAATTTATAATTTATTTCATACTCTCTGAAATCCTAATCTTCTGCTCAGGTCCGTCTGTTTTCTCCTCTTTTTTATTTTGTTTTCATATTTGATTTTGACTGGTATATGCTCCGTTTTGTTTAGTTTCCGAGACACCGACGGAATAATTAGAATTTCACTTTGAAATTAAGTTTGTTAGTTCAACTATTTGATGTATTTATTTGGAATGAGTAAGGTGATGAGAATGTGAGATTTTGTTTGTTTATTGTGTTTTTTTAATTTGCCTAATTTTCTTCGCCACCAAGCAGAGTCTTGATAATTGTTGATCTTTTGAGTTGTTGATTGATTATTAGGTGTTTATTTGATTAAACTACTCATGCTGGGATTATTTTGCTTCTAATTTTTATACTTGTATGTGAATGCTTTGTTATGAATCGCCACCAAATTTTATTTTATTTATTTATTTATTTATTTTTGGTGTTCTGCTTGTTGTCATTGTGTCTCTTGCATGTTTGTGGTTGATGTGCTTATGTCGTGTTCATGTTGCAGTGTAAAGAACAACCATGTCGAGTATGGAGGAGCCACTTGGGTTTGACAAGTTGCCAAGTATGAGAACTATTGATAGGATTCAGAGGTTTTCGGGTAGTGCTTGCCGGCCTAGTGGGGATGATATGGGAATGGGAAACTGCTGGATTGAAGGAATGAGTTGCAGCACCTCCAACAGTTGCGAGTGAGTGGCCATCCTTTAATCTTTACATTCTGTTCTTAGGAGACTAAATCTTTTTGTGACAATGTGGGATGGCTTCAGTAGTAAATTTGTATGAAACACATTAGTAGAGCTATTTGAAGTTTTCCAGCCTCTGGTTAGGGGAAGTTGTAGTAAGTAAATTGTGGAGCTATTGGGTGGTACGCTTGTTATTTGCTCTTATTACCACAAGGTCTGGGAAGATTTTTCAGAGCCACTTGTCTGGTAAAATGGCTAGAAGTTTTTTGCTTTTCAATGATTTTAGGGTTCAGCTGGACCCCAGTTTCAAATTCAAATTGGCAGAGTAGAATCAGGAGAATTCTAGGTTATCCAAACGAAAGAAAAACCAATTTCTCTTGTAACGTTACTTGAAGATCATGATGACTTTCTATAGTTTTGCCAAATCCTTTTATCTTGTAGTAGCTCAAACTTGTATTTGCTTCTTATATCTATGAATTATCGCCTCTGAGATTAATATGTTTGTTGCAAGTCACCACCATTTTACCAGTTGTATTTGTTGGTTATTACTGATACTTCTGTCTCCTGTTATTTGCAGTGAAGATCGTGATGAATATACACGGGAAGCATTCCCATGGAAAAGGCATACAAGAGACATGTCCCAAGGGGAGACCTTCGGTCGAAGGACAAAAAGCTTGGGAAGAAATCATATGATATTTGGAAATACTCTTGACAAATACAATTCCAAGTGTAATGATAACGACATACGAGATATAACAAATAAGGTAATTTAGGAGCTATAATAAAACCGCAATTTGTTATTTGTCTCAAATTTTATGAGCGTAGTTTCTCCAATTAGTAAGGTTATTTCTGAGTTACTTATTGTTTTCCTCAGTACTGGGTTATGCAATTGTTTCAGTGGCTAAACTTCATGATTTCCCTCTTTTCTGTTTATTTTTGGTTGTGAATGTTAAATTTACTTTTTTGATCAAATTTACTTTTTTGATATTAAAGGTTCTTATTTTGATCTTTTATTTGGATGAATCAGTTTTTGAAAGGCATACCATGGTTTGTGAAGATAGTAGAAGTTGGTGCTAGGGATGGATTGCAAAATGAGAAGAATACTGTACCTACCTCTGTAAAGGTGGAACTGATTCATAGACTTGTGTCCTGTGGGTTGTCTGTTGTTGAGGCTACAAGTTTTGTATCTCCGAAATGGGTTCCTCAGGTAATCTTGATTCCAGTTCTAGGTTGATATGTAACTTTCTTTCTTTCGTTTTGTCCCTTATTTGCTACAATGCAATCTCGTTATACAACTTATTGGTGGATGCAAAGAAGTTCCCTGGTTAAACTGTTGTTCTTGAAATTAACTCTCTTATTTCCATTTGTACATGCTTATGTATAATTCCTGCATATATTTATGAAAATATTTGTTTATTGTTTACTGTATCAATGCCTTATTCATTCAAATTGAATCTTGTGAGAATTACAGCTGTTAAAAACTATTTCTTGTTTGATGAAAGTAAGAGCTCCATCTTAATTCCCATTGTANTAAATTTAACACACACAACACACGTGAGACAAGTGGCCAGCCGGCAGCCACCCCTACTAACTAACAAACTCATTTGCCCCCATTAAAATTCAATTTAAGCCACACGCCACGCACATGCCTTTAATGCTCCTAGTCCAAGCTATTATTATCTTTGGTAGGCAGTAACTGCCTTCAATAAATTAGAATCACAATTGAAATAGGTCGGAAAATAATAATAATAATAATAATAATTATTATTATTATTATTTGAAAGTCTCATTGTTATTCTTCTTGAAAATCATCGCTATTATAATAGTATTTATATATTTTGGTGGTTGTTGAGCATTCAAATTGTCTGACCTACATTTGTGTCACATCTTCTCTTTGCTAATTCTTTTATTATTTTATTTTAGAGTAAACGACTTTTTCTCACCCCATGTTTGCCTTAACGACACTGTCCAATCCAAAAAGTTTCAAACTATAACTTTCCAACCCAACATTTATATTCCTTTAATACTCAAAATATACTTCACTTTTTCAGTCGATGTTTAGTGAGTTATTAGAAGTCAAATTAAGAAGAGTTTTGTAAAGTGGAGATTGGTGAATCGAATGGTGATAACTAATTAAAAATTCGTCGTCGAAATCAATTGTAAATCAATTAAGAACAAAAAATTCTAGTTTTGTGATGTTCGACAATCAGCAAGAAATTACACGTCGGAGTAAAAGTGGTTTTATGGAGAGAATATCAGATGTTCAAATGATGGTGATGGAGAGAATTTACATTGTCAAAATCATTCGAAATTGGTTTTAGGTAGTAATAGAATATTAATTTTAGGTGAAAAAGTAATATTTTGAAACTTTTTGAATGGAGAGTCATTAAGGCAAACTTGGGGTGTGAAAAGTTGATGAGTGAATAATGTGAAAATCTTTTTGAGTAAATTCAACAATTCAAAAAGATCGTTTACTCTTTTATTTTAAGGGTTCTCGGAGTGAAAAATAATTAAGTTTATTTTAATTTAATCGTGGAGATTAGTATAAACCAAGAAAGTATTAATCTCTGGATTTATATTTCAATATTTTCTTTATCTAAATAATTTATTAACTTAAAATCTGGGCACAATCTTTAAACAATTTTATTTTATTTATCTTAAATCAATTTCTCAAATATTAAAATATTAAAACACACCTTGCATGCACTCCTTATCTTACGAAATAAGATAATTTTAGAAAAAAAAAATAAAAAAAAAAGTCCACCAATAGGAAATTACTTGGACCGAGACACCGAGACAATGGGAACGGAGGCGCCAAGAATAAAAAGTAAAAATAATAATTAGTGAGAGAAAGTGACCTAACCTCCAACTGAAAGCTACCTACCACCACCGTTCCTTCTTCCCCCGGAAATTCAATTCAAGTCAAAAATTAGCAGAATTAAATTAAATCCGAAAATTCAATAAATAAAATAAAAATTATACGCAAAATTACAAAATCCGTCTTTGAACCTACAAAACCACAACTACTCCTGCACGTTTCTTCCTTTTCCATCTGCCTATCTAACCTTTCTTTTTCACAATTTTATTCTTTCGAATTTATAATTTATTTCATACTCTCTGAAATCCTAATCTTCTGCTCAGGTCCTTCTGTTTCTCCCTCTTTTTATTTTGTTTTCATATTTGATTTTGACTGGTATACGCTCCGTTTTGTTTAGTTTGCCGAGAAACCCGGAATAATTAATTTCACTTTAAATGAAGTTTGTTAGTTCAACTATTTGATGTATTTATTTGGAATGAGTAAGGTGATGAGAAGGAGTAATTTGTTTGTTTATTGTGTTTTTTTAATTTGCCTAATTTTCTTCGCCACAAGCAGAGTCTTGATAATTGTTGATCTTTTGAGTTTGATTGATTATTAGTGGTTTATTTGATTAACTACTCATGCTAGGATTATTTTGCTTTTAATTTTTATAATTGTATGTGAATGCTTTGTTATGATAGCAATTTTTTTTTTTTTTTTTTTTTTTTTTTTTTTTTTTTTGGTGTTCTGCTTTTTGTCATTGTGTCTCTTGCATGTTTGTGGTTGATTGCTTATGTCGGTTTTCATGTTGCAGGTAAAGAACAACCATGTCGAGTATGGAGGAGCCACTTGGGTTTGACAAGTTGCCAAGTAGGAGAACTTTTGATAGGATTCAGAGGTTTTCGGGTAGTGCTTGCCGGCCTAGTGGGGATGATAGGGGAATGGGAAACTGCTGGATTGAAGGAATGATGTGCAGCACCCTCCAACAGTTGCGAGTGAGTGGCCATCCTTAAATCTTTACTTCTGTTCTTAGGAGACTAAATCTTTTTGTGACAATGTGGGATGGCTTCAGTAGTAATTTGATGAAACACTAGTAGAGCTTTTGAAGTTTTCCAGCCTCTGGTTGGGGAATTTTGTAGTAAAATTGTGGAGCTATTGGGTGGTTACGCTTGTTATTTGCTCTATTACCACAAGGTCTGGGAAGATTTTTCAGAGCCACTTGTCTGGTAAAATGGCTAGAAGTTTTTTGCTTTTCAATGATTTTAGGGTTCAGCTGGACCCCAGTTCAAATTCAAATTGGCAGAGTAGAATCGGAGAATTCTAGGTTATCCAGAAAGAAAAACCATTTCTCTTGTAACGTTACTTGAAGATCATGATGACTTTCTAGTTTTGCAAATCCTTTTATCTTGTAGTAGCTCAAACTTGTATTTGCTTCTTATATCTATGAATTATCCCTCTGAGATTAATATGTTTGTTGCAATCACCACCATTTTACCAGTTGTATTTGTGGTTATTACTGATACTTCTGTCTCTTTTATTTGCAGTGAAGATCGTGATGAATATACGGAAGCATTCCCTGGAAAGGCATACAAGAGACATGTCCCAGGGGAGACCTTCGGTCGAAACAAAAAGCTTGGGAGAAATCATAGATTTTGGAAATACTCTTGACAAATACATTCCAAGTGTAATGATAACGACATACGAGATATAACAAATAAGGTAATTTAGGAGCTATATAAAACGCAATTTTGTTATTTGTCTCAAATTTTATGAGCGTAGTTTTCAATTAGTAAGGTTATTTCTGAGTTACTTATTGTTTTCCTCAGTACTGGGTTATGCAATTGTTTCAGTGGCTAAACTTCATATTTCCCTCTTTTCTGTTTATTTTGGTTGTGAATGTTAAATTTACTTTTTTGATCAAATTTACTTTTTTGATATTAAAGGTTCTTATTGTGATCTTTTATTTGGATGAATCGTTTTTGAAAGGCATACCATGGTTTGTGAAATAGTAGAAGTTGGTGCTAGGATGGATTGCAAAATGAGAAGAATACTGTACCTACCTCTGTAAAGGTGGAACTGATTCATAGACTTGTGTCCTGTGGGTTGTCTGTTGTTGAGGCTACAAGTTTTGTATCTCCGAATGGGTTCCTCAGGTAATCTTGATTCCAGTTCTAGGTGTATGTAACTTTCTTTCTTTCATTTTGTCCCTATTTTGCAACAATGCAATCTCGTTATACAACTTATTGGTGGTGCAAAGATTTCCCTGTTAAACTGTTGTTCTGAAATTAACTCTCTTATTTCCATTTGTACATGCTTATGTATAATTCCTGCATATATTTATGAAATATTTGTGTATTGTTTTACGTATCATGCCTTATTCATTCAAATTGAATCTTGTGAGAATTACAGCTGTTAAAAACTTTTCTTGTTTGATGAAAGTAATCCCATCTTAATTCCCATTGTAGATATTTTATAACCGCATTGCTTCTGTTCTTTTACTTTTAAGAGCTCCATCTTAATTCCCTTGTAAATTATTATAACCGCATTGCTTCTGTTCTTTTACTTTTTAAAGAGCTCCATCTTAATTCCCATTGTAAATTATTTATAACAGGCATTGCTTCTGTTGTTTTACTTTTTGACATTAGCAGATGCAAAGGATGTAATGGAGGGAGTTCGCAATTTGGAGGGAGCTAGATTGCCTGTTCTCACCCCTAATATGAAAGTCAGTTTATGTTCTCTAAAAATCCATATGATTCCTGGCAGTGCTATGCCAGTCTGACAATTTCTAACCTGTGGCTCAATATCTAGGGCTTTCAAGCTGCTGTTGCAGCTGGTGCTAAGGAAATTGCAGTCTTTGCATCAGCTTCTGAGGCATTTTCGAAGTCAAACATCAATTGCAGCATTGAGGAAAGTCTTGCTCGTTATCGTGCAGTTACTCTAGCGGCTAAAGAACTCTCAATACCTGTTCGTGGGTATGTCTTTTTTCCCCTTCTTCCCTTTCTAGCCTTCTTTGTCCTACCCCCAGCCACCCATCTGTTTCTCTCCCCTTTCCAGGGATATTCTATTTACTTCTATGAATTGTTAGTGAGAATTCTTTATGCTCAGGACCATTCTGTAAGTTTTGTATGGTTTTAGTTCTGTCTTTTTAATAACTTTGCTTGCTGACTCTGTATCTTTTGGTGTAATTCACGTTTAAATGGTTCCATTGTAAGGGAACCATATTTATATTGAAAAATTGTAAGGAGACCATATTCTTTATCAATTTTGCTGGGTCTGAGATGCTGAACAATTTGAATTCTTTTAGGTATGTATCGTGTGTTGTCGGATGTCCAGTGGAAGGAGAGATTCATCCATCCAAAGTGGCATATGTGGCAAAAGAACTTCATGATATGGGTTGCTTTGAGATTTCCCTCGGTGATACAATTGGAGTTGGTACACCAGGTAATTTTCTAAACTGCCTTTTGTTTTCTTAGCAAAAGTACTTTTGAATTAAATAAGAGTGTGACTAGTGTCAAATTATTCTTGGAATTTTATTTTATTGAAAACTATCCTTTTACTTATTTTGTTTGGGTGGGGAGAGGGAGGGAAACAGGGAGGAGGAGGTGGGCTACACCTTTACAGGATTAGACATTAAATTTTTTCCTTTCTGATGAATGGATTCTCAAGTTTTGGAGTACTTTATTTCATTTCTGTTTTCTTTCTTTTTCTTTGGCTCAGGTACTGTTGTTCCAATGCTTGAAGCTGTTATGGCCGTTGTTCCTGTTGAGAAGCTTGCTGTTCACTTCCACGATACTTATGGACAATCTCTTTCCAATATTTTAGTATCCCTTCAAGTAAGCCATAGTAGATCCAATCTTATGATGATAGACATTCTTATCTAGTTGATCAGTCTTCGCTAATGATCACCAGAAGTCCATTTACATTAGCCCAGATTTCTTAGAGATGAAGCCACATTCTTTTTCACTTGGATTTGATGATATTCTGTAGTGACTAGCTCATCATGTTTTGTTTTTGTGAAACTGATGTTAATTTCATTTCCTTTTGAATTTGTCGCCACAGATGGGGATTAGCGCAGTGGATTCCTCTGTTGCGGGTTTAGGTGGGTGTCCATATGCTAAGGGTGCTTCTGGTAATGTGGCTACCGAAGATGTGGTATATATGCTTCACGGGCTTGGTGTACAAACCAATGTGGATCTGACGAAGCTCCTGTCTGTTGGCGAGTTCATCAGCAAACAGTTGGGTCGTCCATCTGGTTCCAAGACAGCCATTGCATTGAACCGGGTAACAGCGGATACCTCCAAAATATAATATGGTATTAGATGTATCTAATATATGAGTAAACATGTCAAGTCAGGAAGAGATTTGATTCTTACGAGGCATATTCATAATATGTATACTACCTGGTATATATATTATGTATAATACAGGAATAAAAGTAACTCGAAGCCATGAATCCAGTGGTTGTAATTTGTTTACGAAAAAATTCAGCGTGTTCAAGTATTTCAGTAGCTGATTATCCAAGGCAGAATCCATTGTTAAAAGTGAATGGGAATTGCATCATCTTAAAAGATGATTCCTTGTATTCTCTTGCGGAAAACAGTTATTCATACTTAGAAGTAGAACAAATCAATTCTCACATCATTTACATTCATCAAATGAAGTATTTATGTTCTTTCTGATTGCATAATAGTTGTGTTACAACTTATAAGATGATTAAACCTATTTTTGCGTATAATTTCACTGTATCCAAGACCCAATTTGTTCACTTAATCGAGATTATCTAACACTTTGGATCGAGTAGGTACTTCATATTTAATGAAAGCTTAATCAGACATTAACCAATATGATGAACACAAACAAATAGAAAACTATCAGTATCTTTGACTCCAGTGAAACAATATTAATTTGTCTCCAAGAAGCTGAGTTTCCTACTGTTGATTCCCCAGTAAGTTTGATATGCTCAATGGCGCTTCTTATTACCGCCTTTCTTCTTACCATGGTGCTTCTTTCCCCTTCCTTTCTTTTTCCCTTTGCCACCCATAGGTGTACCGGGATCACTGTTTCTTGACGGGGTTCCATGTAACAGATGCTTCACATCAAGTACACCATTTCTAAAACGACCTTCAGTCGACTTAAGCACCCTATCCTCAGGCCTGCGCTTCTCCATTGGTTTTTTGGAGCCAGCAAACTTCCCTCCAAATCGTCCAAGAATTGCCCTCTAAAAACCACAGTTGGTTAATACAAGTGCATCAAATTTTGCAACAAACCATTAGAAGGGTGAAGAAATCAATCACCTCTTCTTGCAACTTCTGTTCTCTTTCCTTTTGTCTCTTCATGGGTACTCGGGCCACACTTAATGGTAGTCTCTGCTTCTTAGGAGGCTATTGAAACAACAAGCATGAAAGAAATATTCAGGAAGAAATTAAATTGCATTACAGTATATAGGGCTTTAAAGAACATAAAAATAAATAAATAAATAACTGTCCTCAAAGCTTGCATGCTTTGTGAGTTCTTACCTTTCCACCTAAAGATACAACCCTTTTGTTCTCCAGTTCTTTCCTCTCTTTCCATGTCATGTGCGAGGAACCTGAGATGGCAGAATATCAAAGTTAACAAAAAAAAAAAACTAATTTGCATTCATGCATCGACTGTGGAGGGGCAATAACCTAAAACAAATTAAAAGAACAAACAACCATGGGATGAAATTGATTACAGTAGCTCACCAGCAAATACACACAAAATAGTACAAACCCTCTCTTTGTCAAAAGTTATAGCATTCCTACACATCCAGAGAATCAAATCATGGCTATCAAAGTGCAAGCTCCAGAGACTTATCCTACAGCTAGATAGGATTTAAAATATAAAAAAAAACCCAAAAACAAGACCAATGATAAAATCTGGCACAGGAGATTGAAGCTGAGGCAAGTGAGGCAGGCAGGAGTGCTTCAGGTACTGCTATGTCAGAGAAAAAATTTACATCCTATAACAGCATAGTTATTTGGTAAATTTCATTCTTCACTCTCATCAAATTATTTCTGCTACTACATTTCCACCCATCAATGAAACTTATAGTAAAGTAGTAGCATTAGATCAACCAATTTTCGCCATGCGAAGGTCTTAATCTGACAATTGTTCAAAAGAAAAATTAATTCCCTTCAAGAACATTAGGACCAATAATGATACTCCTATAAAGTACTTCCCAATACAACAAACTTTCTTCAAGAAAACACTAAGGAATTCTAAGCAGAATTCACAAATATCACCCCTCTATTTAAATTCAATTTCGAAATTGTATCTTTCTCTCCCTCTCTGTCTACGAAGCTCTCAGCCCACGACATAAGTTCAGAAGAAAGCATTTGAATTACTTAATTGCTTTTTCTATACTATATTAACCCCAAAAACGAGAACAAAAAAAATCCAATACAAACAGTTTCCACTAGAATCAACAAAAACATGCATCAAAGAAATATTTGATAATCCACGTACAAATATCTTCACAATTAAATGGAAAAAAGAAATTAAGCTGAAATAAAAGTAAAAAATTACCCAGAAACTCTATGTCTTTCATAATTTTCCTCAAGTCCATCTCTTCCTCCTTCGTCTCCATATCTCTGCTTTGCTTCTTTTTATTCATTTTTTTTTTTCTTCTCTGCACTTCGCACGTCCTAGTTCAGAACAAAAATTCAAAGATTTGTGAACCAAAGATATCAATACTCAATAGAAAGAAATTGTAGCGAAGGCGAAACAACGTAACAGTGAGAGAAACTAAAGGCTTGACGAGTGTATAAGCGACACCGGCGGGAATAAGAATCTACAGCGGCGGCCGTGGCCTTTAAAGTATTTATTGGGTTATCGGAAAGAATACCCTTTAATGGTTAAACCCTTTCTTCTTCGGGCGACTTTTTGAGGGCTCGAAGGTAGAGGTTTTTTATTTATTAATGGGCCGATATTAGCCTATCAAGGTTCCGAGAATTTAAATGGGCTCCACTCGGCCCAACTATTTGATTTGGACAATCCATTTAGTGGTCCAATCTCATAATGGGCCAATAGATGTGTACTGTAAATGGGCTAAATTTGGCCCAAATATTTGAAATTAGACAATCACTTAGTTGTCCAATCACATTGTGGGCCTCCTTGGACCAAGCAAGGTATGGCCTAAACCATTTAAACTTGGGCGGGTAGAAATAGAACCGTAGGACTAAGAATTTAAGTCCTAATCAATTTGATATATCCACTTTTGAGATATCTTAGTTCAATTTGAATATGATATAATAAAAATCTCTTTTTTTTTTTTTTTTAAATAGGTGTCCGAACTAGCTTGCGCAGACCTCGACTAGTCACTGTATCTGTATGTAACTAGGACAACATCCCACCACCATATTCACCTGCTTAAATCTGGAGAGCAAGGGAGATTCGAACCTGAGACCACTGTTTTAAAACTCAGACCGGAGGACAATCCGCTCTGCTACCCAAGTCACGGGTCAATCGGTCCAACTAGTTGGATCGGTGACGTCATCATACTGACGTCAGCACTGCAAAAAAAAAAAAAAAAAAAAAAAAAAACCTGTTTTTTTTTAGATTTTGAGATTTCCATGTTTTTAATATGACAATAACAACTTAATTACTGCCCTATGATTCAACGTTCAAATTCAATGACAATCCCAACATAATTTAAGTATTTAATAACAATCCAAAGTCCAAATCCAAACATGATATTGTGTTCATCCATTATATATTAAATGACAAAACACATAATAATTAATAACAAAACATTGGGTGCAAGTGTTTTTTCTTTGATCCGTTTTCATGTTGATTGAGCTTCACACACTAGCATCAAAATTCATCATCATCATCACCATCACCATCATCTACATAAATTTCAGTAAAAAAAAGAAATCATAAGTTAAAACTTGTAATTTAATTTAAAATAGATACTAAGTTACTTAAATATTTGAAACCAACCTTCTGAACCATCGGTTGAATCATAAAAAGAAGGGTGATCAACAACTCCAGCAAGAATAGATCCTTCTCCATATAACATTTGTTTCAACTCCTCATAATTAAGTTCACTAACCTCCTCTTCATCGTCAACTATCCAACCTTCAGTTTTATCGATAGTTTCATAATCAATAGAATCGAAACTTATTTTCTTAGAACACCTCCTAAAATACCACAATGAAATATTAAAAGCATGACAAGTAAAATATCAAGGAAAATAATAGATAATAACAATAAGAATGATGCATAATTGAGTAATTGACAATGTTTTATACATGTTTTGCAAACGCAAGTTATAGTGAATAAAAACAAGATCATTCAACCTTTGATGCTCCAATCTATTCCTCTTTTTAGTGTGTATGCGCTAAAAAACACTCCAATTTCATTCACATCCCGAAAAGCTTGAAGTTTGGCTAAGAATTTTTATTGCAAACTTTTGCAAATTTGGAGTACTATACCCAAATGATCTCCACCATTCATCTGATTGAAAATTAAACATAATAAATAAATTAGACTTAAAAAACAAAAGAACTCATAAATTTTATAACTATTATATAACAGGACGTGTAGTTTTCGCGGTTTCAAGAACAAGCCCACGAGAAAAGCTTTCCTCCCGGTTTGAATATAATCTACTCTCTTCTATTAACCTTGTCTTGTTCAAATTGAATGCACTTGCTTTACTGTCAATAGTATCAAGGAAACCACTCATGACTTCTAGCTTGGCACAAAAAGATGCTTCGTCATATTTAAAGGTAAGATTCAAATAATAAGCCGCAACATGGATATCACGGCGCAACGTCCTATCCCAACGTAGCTTAATGATTCGTGTATAAGGCTTGTACAATCTCTTTTTATTCTTAAAAAACTTCTTAATTGCATTTTTCGCTCTGTACATGTCATCATACACATATCATATTGCAGGCATCTCATCTGAGTCAACAATCTGTAGCAAGTGCATCAATGGACTCACAACTTTAGATATCTTACCCATATCATCCCAAAAATCGTTATCTAGAATTATGCCAATAACATGTTTGCCTTTATTACTTTTTGCATATCAAGAATCGACAAATGACTTATTTGTCACCATAGCTTGCAAGTCATGTTTGTGCTCATGAAGACTTCTTATTGCAATGAAAGTTGTAGCAAGACGGGTTGCGCCCAAACGGACAATTTCTTTCCCACCCTGAATTTCTTTCCAACCCTGTTCAATTGATAAATAATAGATGTTAGTCAATTATAAAAAATGCATATTATGTTATGACTTGACAAGAACATGAGCTAAAGGTATATTACCTATCTTTTCCTCAACCAAGCTATCAAGAATATATGATTATATACAAATTTCGTCACCTCAAAAGCACGTCTCACAAGATAAACTATGTGATCTATCTCAGCTATGTCTTTTAAAACCAAATTTATGCTATGTGCTACATAGAGCGACCAAGTAATACTCGGATATTTCTCAGATAATATTCTTCCAGTAGCTTTATAGTTGGATCCATTGTCTGAGACAAAATGGACAATACTATTTGGTCCAATCCATAAAGCTACCTCCTCAAACATCTTCAACAATGTCCTAGCATCCTTCACAACATTTGAAGCATCAACTGATTTCACAAAACAAACTCCCTTAGGACAATACACCATAAAATTGATTAATGACCTATGTGAATTATCAGTCCAACCATCAGCCATTAAAGTACATC
The DNA here is from genome assembly GCF_008641045.1 of Pistacia vera. Taxonomy (NCBI): domain Eukaryota; kingdom Viridiplantae; phylum Streptophyta; class Magnoliopsida; order Sapindales; family Anacardiaceae; genus Pistacia; species Pistacia vera. The sequence goes on along the minus strand of NW_022195444.1, from coordinate 587,380 downwards.
CAACATTTTCCCAAATCTTTCTACAACTATCAACAAGAAGCTGCACTTCCTTCTTATCATCTCTTAACAAATTGACACGCAAACCATGATAATTTGGGTGTTTATACCCAATCCCAATTGCAGCTATAGCATCCACCAAAGGCTGAAGATAAATTGAATTTACAGCATTAATTGGGATGCAAGCATCGTAAAAGAATCTTACAAAAGTCATGTCTACTCTCAACATCGCATCTTTTCCAACTAAACAACTCCTAATTGATGGTTGAGATCCAACAACTGTCCTTGGAGCAAAATAGTCACCAACCCCAATAGGTTTTTTCTTTTTGATTTGTCTAGCATTGTACTTTGTTTTTTACTGCCAAACCTACCTTCATTTATGTGAATTTCTAATAAATGAAACGCTTCACTATCTTCGTTTAGCATATCTCCTTCAAATCCATGTACGGTAGCACTGTAAGGAGTATTATACTTACTAGAATCAGTCTTCTCTTTATTCTTTATCCCAATGTCTTTTAGTGATTCTCTCATCAAGTATTGAACATCAAAAGAAACTTTTAAACAAGCACCAACATCCCCATTTGTTCTAACTAGATGTTGTTTCATTCTAAAAATACCTCCCCCTCTAGTTACTTTCCCATAGTGAAGACATTTTAATGTCTTCCTTCCATTTGGATCTACACCCTCAATAACATGTGTCCATGTTATATCAGTTTTACCTCTACTAGATTGTGAAAAAGACCTATAGCCAGATGTTGACATTGTCTGTTTTTAATCTTTATCTACTTGTCACACAAGAAATAACAACAATTTAGTATATACTTGGCATATTAAAACACCAGCATATTATGGACGCATTCAAGGATTGAATCTAATTAATGCAAATCTGCACTGAAAAGAAAGGACAAACATGATAAAAGCTACAAGATCCATAAAATTATGCCAAAGAAAAAGAGCAAACACATAAATTAAGTATGATATGGCCCGCAATAGCTTAATGGACAAAAAAGAATTCCACTATATTTGAAGTAGTTGGCATACAAGACTGGAGTTCTTGCCATAGCCAACTGTTATGAAGTATAATTATTAAGGGCTATGTTTGACATTAACATCTCTTGCATGCTTCAACACACTAAGTCAATCAAACAAAAAACACTACAAGGTAGAACAATTGGCTGAGCTACTTTCCACAATAAAACGGAATCACATTTTTCAAAAGAATCATTGTTTCCAAATTTCATTGTTAGATAACTTAAAATATAAACTAAAAACTTATATTTTTAAGATAGCTCAAATAATCTATATATGACTTGTTTACGAATAAGCAATACAAGCTTTGAACTATAAGATAACAGTAGAAATTACACAATTACATAGCTATACAGAGACTTGATGCAGTTTTTCCATAACATAAACTTCCCTATAGACTGATAAATAATCTCTAATTCTCATAATCAAAGGCAATGTATTCCTCAAATTATGAGTAACATCATTGGCATAAATCAAATGCCCATTCTCACCCACATAATTAATTCAAGATAGACATGACTGGTGAAACAATCTAGATAAGCTATAAATTATTTCCTAACTTATCATCATATAACAAGAACTTAGATACATCAACTTGATAAAAGCAAATTACCTTTTACACTTGCCTCAAAAGGGACATAAGTGCAAAATATTCTAGTATCAATCAAAGATTAATTGAGTAAAACAGAAACGAAATAATACCTTGGTCAGACACAAGCAAATTGAATATCTTAAAACCTAGATTTCAACAATCAATTTCATAACAAATTTGTAAATTAATTTGGGTTATTTGCTACTGACTACTGAGTTACTCCTGCCACTCTTAAAGAACAACGTTACAGATGTTTCTTAACCTATATTTTCTCCATTGACAATATGAAACTAGATCTGCAAAAATGAAAAGGGTCGTGACTCATGAAAAACTTACACTTTCTGAAATGGAGTTGTGTTGTTGTCCATTTCCAGTGAGGAATGGAGCTTTCGTTGTCGAGGAATGGAGTTGTCGTCGTCGTCGTCATCGATTTCCAGCGAGGAATGGAGTTATCGTCATCGTCGTCAATTTCTAGCAAGGAATGGAGCTGTCATCACTGATTTCCGGCGAGGGAGGAAGGCGTCATTGTCGACTTCAGAGAGTAGAGTTGTGATTGACACAATGGTTGCGATTTCAGACTTCAGAGAGTAGAGTTCATTGAGATTGAGTGGCGATTTGAGTGGGTAGCTTAGATTTCAGATTTTCAGAGGATCGTTGCGTAGAGAAAGTAGAGAAGCTGGAAAGACAATGGTGTTACCATGTTAACGGTTTTTTCCCCTTTTGAATATTGGACTAGTTTATCAAGCGGTTCGCACTATTTTCTCGGTTCAATGGCGGTTCATAGCGGGTTATGAATATAACCGGGTTTTATATTGATTTGGACCAGACATGTGACCGGGTCGCGGTCCAACAGATTGGACCGGCCGATTCAATCCGGTTTTTAAAACCATGCCCGAGACCGTACGCGTAAAAATTAAGCTTTTAAATATATACGTTACAGTTATATAAATCATCCAAAGTTTTGTGTTTTTTTTTTTTTATCATCAAGGGGGTTTGGACCAGCTTGCACACACCTCAATTAATCTCCGAGGACCCTAGAACTGTCCAACCGATTGGACCAGCCGATCCAGTCCGGTTTTTAAAAACAAGCCCGAGACCGTACGCATAAAAATTAAGCCTTTAAATATATACGTTACAGTTATATAAATCATCCAAAGTTTTGTTTTTTTTTTTTTATCATCAAGGGGGTCTGGACCAGCTTACACACACCTCAATTAATCTCAGAGGCCCTAGAACTGTCGATCGGGTAAGAGCTTTAGTGACTATCCCTATTAGTGCTTAGGGGACCTCGAACTTAAAAGCTTATAGAACCTTCTTTTACTCTTTACCATCATGTCAACCAATGGTGGTTAAACTTAAATCATGCAAAGCTTATACTTTGAAATTTTGATTTCCAGAAAGCAATGGATAAGATGATAAGATCAACTCAATTAAGGGGAAATTAAAACCTGCAACTAGATGAGGATAGAATTAAGGTATAAGTTTTAGGAGAATAATTTAGTTGTTCCTTTAAAGTAAAGAATATAAGAAGACTCTTCAAACATGGGAAGGGAGCTGGGATTCTTTTTAAGATAAATCAAGTTGGCTTTTATTAAAGATGCAGTGCCTTCCAAGTTAAATGGAGACCAAGCATGAGTCATTGCCAAATTCAATCACACTGGCAATGGCCATAAGGTATTAAATCAAGATAGGATGATATCTAAATATTTTCTTATTTCCAGGCAAATGACTTGGAATTTTTATATCTACCATTTCAACCCAACATGTCAATTCACATAAAATAAAAAATTTTACACTGGAAATTATACTGCATCAAACCTTATAAACAATGAAGGATTTCAATTTAGATAGCTATATGAAAAACAAAAGAAAACAAAAATTATGCAAGTCCCTTTTATGTGGATTGAGCCGACGCTACCAAAAATTTCCTTACACATGAATGAAGATATGAAACTGTACATGTAATCTGCAGATAGTGAAACATGTGAAAATGGGAATATGGCAAACTATTCTAGACATGTGTCTTATTGGAAAGAATCTGACCTAATTTTTTGAGATGGTAAATGGTAGAAGAAAATGATTTTTCCAAGTGGGATTTTAGCATGAAGAATGATAATCATAATACTGAGGCTCTACCATAAGAATTAATGAGATGAAAGCAAGTCGAGGAGGAAGTATATGAGCTTTCAAGGTCAGGGCACGGTTCAGGGGACACTGACTCTGAAGATCCTTGAACATATGAACATGACCAAATATTGGAAGAGGCAGAATTGATTGATAAGGAAATATTGGATAAACATATATTGGTTAAGGGAGATTCTTGTATTCCTGTGAAGTTTCCTGCTATTGTAATGTTTTTTCCGATGATATCTTGCAAGGTGATTTGATCAAGAACTGGGAGAGCATTTGGATCAAAGTTGTCGTCGGGGTGGGTCCCGCAAAGACTGCTGGCACCAAATGCCCTTTGGATGTTTTGTAAATCAACATCTGATATAATAATCTCTTTAATATAAGCACCTCTACCCCTGGTTGTTCTGAACTCAATGCCATTTAATGAGTTGTAAAGGTGGACCTTCTCCACCAATACATTAGAAATGCCACCAGACATTTCACTACCAAAGGCAATAGTAGAACCTGAAGATGATTGAAGATGGACCTTTCTTATATGTATAGCTGTGGTCGGCCTACCATAAGCAATGCCGTACTCGTCCCAACCACTCTTGAGAGCAATTGCATCATGCCCCATGGCAATGCTGCAGTCCTCAATGCAGACATTATCGGAAGAATCTGAGAGTAACAATAAACTTATGTTAACATTAGACAACAAAATCTTCCAACATGATTGTCCCAAAACACAAATGAGATAGGCAGAATGCGTATAAACAAGTGAAATCATAGGTTATATATTTTGGAAACAAGGGAATGTGAGGGACAGTTCAGCTCCACCTAAAAAAGCAATATGAAATTTGAAATTGTAAACTAGTTTGAAGCTCAGTATAAAGATCTCAGCACTCAACTACTAATTCACTGTACATAAGAACACTTGGAAAGCATATATTCCTTTTTTTTCTACAAAATATCTTCTTCCCTGATTGTCGTTGAGCTTTAAGAAAAAACTCAGAAAGAAAAGACCAAAAAGAATAAAATGATATCTTTATATAAAGGCACTACATGACCTACAAAAATATGCAGTAAGAGACCAAGAGTGAGCAGAAGATGTAATGTGATGAAAATGGGAGTTAATCAATTTTCGCATACCTGGGACTATACCAACTGTGAAAGGGGATTCTGGCGGAGAATAAACTGATATGTTTTGGATGTGTACATTACTGCATCACATAGAATACAATTCTATATTCAGTTCTCTTTGATCAATTAAAAAATCAGTTAAAAATCAAATGAGTACAGAAGTATTGCTTCTCTAAGTACCTACCTGCAATAGACGGGGTGAATGTTATATGCAGGGGCATTTAGGAAAGTAAGATTTGAAACTACAACATGTTCTGATAATATAAATTCCACTAGATGAGGACGACTGTATTTCAATGTATGGGAATTGAACCAATCCCACCAAACTGAGCCTTGGCCATCAATGGTTCCATTATCACCTAGATTGTTCATGTGGAATTTCTTTAGCAACAATTCCAACAGGGAAAACAGTGATCAAACAGAACAAAATTAGTGGTTAACCTACCTGTTATTACCACGTCACGCAACATATAACCATTTATCAAACTTCTATATCTTCCTCCAGGAAGTTCAATCCCTCGACCATACGAGGGTAACGGTTCCACAACATCCCAGTGTGATGGGTCCTATGCCAACAAGAAAAAATTGAAAGACAATTACTAGCCAACCAAATAAGTCCAGTCCAACTGGTTTTGTAATGTTACAAGTATTTTATTGCACTATTTTCACGATGATGCAAATTGCAGATATAAGAGGAACAAGTATTAAAAAGTTCGGAAAAACTAGAAAAGAACAAATGAACCTACCTGAGATCCCAGGATGATAGCACCCTTCTCCAAGAAGAGAGTGAGGTGGCTGGTGAGATTGAAACTTCCAGTGAGCCACCTCCCGGGCGGCACATATAGCTGAGCGCCACCCTTATCAGCAAAGGACTTGAGATAGAAAATGGCATTCTGGAAGGCAAGAGTATTCAATGTTTTTCCATCACCAACAGCACCAAACTCTTGAATTGACACGCTGTGAGGTCTTGGTTCTAATATCAAGTTATAGTCACATTGTCCATCGCTTTCTTCACCATTAACTTTAATAGCATTGCACAATGCCAGCAGCAAGAGCAATGCCACCTGCAAGAAAGCAAAAACAACACAAGCCAATCCATTCTTATTAGAATTCAAACAGACTCAACCTCAATTAATCAGTTAAAACAGAGGAATTGAGGAATTATCTTATGACAATGTACTATATGCGACAAAAGTCAAGTTGTAATCAGACAAAAGAGCAAATGATAAGGGAACAATTAATTTTGCTAGATGAAACAAGGCAACATAATGTGTAAGTTAAACTATGATTTGGTAACTCCAAAAGCAAAGCAAAATAATGCTGGAAAGAAAGAGCCACTAGAAAAAGTTTTAGATTCCAGTGAAAGCAAAACTCTGTTCAGAAGGACAAAAACAAAAGAATAAAATTCCAGAACTGAAGAAAACTAAACAAAATCATATAGAACAAAAAGAAAAATCAAAAAACTCGTTCTACTCCATATAGCAACCACATCAAGGAGCACTTTCAACTGAAACTAATCATGATAACACAACAAAGAGTTCATTATCTGAAGACTGAATTTCACCACAATCTGATAATCCCACCAAAGAAATAAGATACATAGTTAAAAAAAATAAAATTGAAAAGAATAAAATCCAAGCAATCAAGTACTAAAGTTACCCGATTTGTCAACAAATAAGATAGAAAAACTAAAAGAAAAAACAACCCAGAAATTAAATAAATAAATAAACGTACTTACTGGCATCTTCATGAGTCACTGCTTCCGCAACAGTTATTAAAGAGACGANCCTGTTATTACCACGTCACGCAACATATAACCATTTATCAAACTTCTATATCTTCCTCCAGGAAGTTCAATCCCTCGACCATACGAGGGTAACGGTTCCACAACATCCCAGTGTGATGGGTCCTATGCCAACAAGAAAAAATCGAAAGACAATTACAAGCCAACCAAATAAGTCCAACTGGTTTTGTAATGTTACAAGTATTTTATTGCACTATTTTCACGATGATGCAAATTGCAGATATAAGAGGAACAAATATTAAAAAGTTCGGCAAAACTAGAAAAGAACAAATGAACCTACCTGAGATCCCAGGATGATAGCACCCTTCTCCAAGAAGAGAGTGAGGTGGCTGGTGAGATTGAAACTTCCAGTGAGCCACCTCCCGGGCGGCACATATAGCTGAGCGCCACCCTTATCAGCAAAGGACTTGAGATAGAAAATGGCATTCTGGAAGGCAAGAGTATTCAATGTTTTTCCATCACCAACAGCACCAAACTCTTGAATTGACACGCTGTGAGGTCTTGGTTCTAATATCAAGTTATAGTCACATTGTCCATCGCTTTCTTCACCATTAACTTTAATAGCATTGCACAATGCCAGCAGCAAGAGCAATGCCACCTGCAAGAAAGCAAAAACAACACAAGCCAATCCATTCTTATTAGAATTCAAACAGACTCAACCTCAATTAATCAATTAAAACAGAGGAATTGAGGAATTATCTTATGACAATGTACTATATGCGACAAAAGTCAAGTTGTAATCAGACAAAAGAGCAAATGATAAGGGAACAATTAATTTTGCTAGATGAAACAAGGCAACATAATGTGTAAGTTAAACTATGATTTGGTAACTCCAAAAGCAAAGCAAAATAATGCTGGAAAGAAAGAGCCACTAGAAAAAGTTTTAGATTCCAGTGAAAGCAAAACTCTGTTCAGAAGGACAAAAACAAAAGAATAAAATTCCAGAACTGAAGAAAACTAAACAAAATCATATAGAACAAAAAGAAAAATCAAAAAACTCGTTCTACTCCATATAGCAACCACATCAAGGAGCACTTTCAACTGAAACTAATCATGATAACACAACAAAGAGTTCATTATATGAAGACTGAATTTCACCACAATCTGATAATCCCACCAAAGAAATCAGATACATAGTTAAAAAAACAAATTAAAAAGAATAAAATCCAAGCAATCAAGTACTAAAGTTACCCGATTTGTCAACAAATAAGATAGAAAAACTAAAAGAAAAAACAACCCAGAAATTAAATAAATAAATAAACGTACTTACTGGCATCTTCATGAGTCACTGCTTCCGCAACAGTTATTAAAGAGACGACAAGAGTCACTGAATCTCAAAATTCCAACCAAGAGAGACTGCAACAGAGAACAGAAGAAGAAGAAGAAGAAGAAGGAGAAGAAGAAAAGAACAGGCATGTGTAAGTATGTGTATTATGAGCATTAATTATATATAAATGACACAATAACTAATACATTTTTTTTTTTTTTCTTTTTACTTATTTGGAACTAAATAATTATATGGCAAGTAAGTAATAAATAACATATACTATTGGAAATGACAGTTTTCCATGCAAATCAAAGATGGTAAGTGCAAACTACAAAGAGAATAATAAGATAATATTATAATAATAAAGATATTAATTGCCACTAATTATTGCCATTTAACCTCTATTACAATATGATTATCAACGTCTCTCGCCGACAAATGTGTTTGAAACGGCCCTCCATTAAGAGAGAAGTTTGTGTTTTGTGTTTGTAATTTTGTACTGTTAAAGTCTTTAACTAAGCACTTCCAAACTCTGTTTTCTACATCTGTTAAGATATCATTTGTGTAAGAACAAAATAAGCGAAGTAGGTGAGGACAGAGCGGCCATGTGGAGGCATGGAGTTTTGGTGCAGCAATGTGTGAAAGTTGGGTGGCTGAGTACCCATTTGGACACGTAATGAGATACAAAAGATGGTATGAAAGAGTGGGTGAAACTGTGGGTAATGGAGAATAAAATAAGTGAAGAGAGTGCATGGGGTACTGAGACCGCATGTGGCTTGACAGGGCAGAGAGGTCTGTGTGGTTCCCACCTCAATCATGAACAAGATGCTAGCCTGGCATCAATCACTTGACAGAACATAACACAACAAAGACTCAAAACGAACCAAACAAACAAAGAAAAGAAAAAGAGTTGAATTTAGCGCCAGTCATGCTTGTTTATGGGTCCAGTTAACCATATTACTCCTGCATTTTATTCTTCAAATATTCTCATTTACGAATGTTTTGATCAGTTCATTTCACGTTTTAGGTGATAGAATTTGTGGGATTATGTTGCTTTTATTCAAAGTTTGATAGAATTTTGTGATTTGCAGAGCTGGATTGGGCAAAGACCAGTCATGCATAAGGCATTGTTCACGGAGCAAAAAGGGCGAAAAAGCTCTTGTGAAAGGAATCAATTTGAGACATTCTCTGTATATATGGAAACTACAGCTCACCCAATAGGCTATAAGTCTACAACCGTCCAATTAGATTCATAAGTTCTTTCCGTATTTTTGACTTAACCACTGTGAATTTTTCAAAGGCCATGAGGATTTTACAACTTAGATACGATCATCATATTCATATGGTGATGAAATATTTGCTTATGCACAGTTTAGATTTTGAAAAAAAAAAGGGTAATTTTCTTGAGGAGACCAGGTTTTTATGTGGGTTGTCACTTTGGATACTTCTATGCCCACTTTTTTTATTTTAGTGCAGTGTCCCACTACGCAGTCTTGAGTTGGGCAACTTTTTATGAAATTCTATCTAAAACTTTTAATCTACGCTGATAAAAATAGTGTTTTAGTCGCCAACTTTTCTGACTTTTCATCGAGAACTCAAATATTTCATACAACATATCCTCGAGCCTTGTTGTAATCATCAAAAAGCATGGAGAATTTTGTATCAATATAAAGAAGTGTTAGATTAGTTTATAATGAATTAAACTTGGGGGCCGGACATGCAGAGTGAACTGGTAAAGTGCCTAAAGGATCTTGACATTTGAATGCAATATTCAGAGAAAGACTCGAAGATATGAACAAGAAAACAAAAATTTGTAGTCTGAACACAGAAAGCAGAAGTCTTCATTACTAACTATTTCATGAAACAGATTAAGTAATCCTTATCCTGTTATGGTCATTTTTTCTTTTGTTGGTTAACTTGAAATTGAATCAAAAAGCCAGATGTAACCGCTACTTAATCTGTAAGTTTCTGGTCCAATGTCAGAGCCTCAATTACTACAGGACCATCCTATATAAGCACCACAAAGTTCACAATTATAGGTATTCAAAACAAATAGGTTTTGGACCTTCCTGCAGTTCACCCTCACAAATAATTCAACCTAGCATGTGAATAATTGAACAGCTACGGGCCATACAACATAGATATGACAAAATTACTTATTGGAATATGACAAGATTCCTATAATTGAATAAGGTCTATGAGTGAGAGGCTCTACAGTATATTATATACTGGAGATCATATCACAGTTATTACCCTTCCTCTTTGGGAAAAAACAGGATTGGGTAAGTTTACTTGAAGCAAATATTCTGATGAAGGATGATAGAGATATAGACTAATGGGTATTAATAATAATGAGGTGAACAAAAGGATGTCATGTCAGTGTCAATGTCAAGAAGAATCCAAAGCAACAAGACCCTTAACGAGGTGTAAAAGATACATACCTGATACAGCAGGACAGTGAGTTATAGGTATGAATAGATGGATATTTGTCTATTATCATTTTCTTCCTTCATCAGGATGGGCAACCGTTTCCTTAGCCAAGGCCATTGCACATGCCATGATAAAATGAAATCATCAGCTTTTCAATCTTAAGGAGTAAGGACCCTTCAAGAATGAAGCAATTTCTAGCTAAGATATTACTTCTAACGTCCCCCACCATGTAGCTGTCTTCTTGTTTTGTTCATCAATAAACAGTATTCAGGGAACAGGATGCAGGAAGAGAAAACTTCACTGTCAGTTTATTCAGATGAGAAAATTTACAGATTGACAGCTTAATCAGGCATTTTCTTGTTTTATAAGCTTTGCTCAAATCTTTCTGGTTTCACGATCTACCCATTTGTGGATGGATTTGGATGGCCAAGATATTCATTTAACCTCTATAATAAATTTACAATACTGCACAGAATATGGAAGTATGAAGAACTATAATGTAGAAATTATTGTCCAAGTACTAAAACAAAGCCACAAAAAAAAAAAAAAAAAAAAAAAAAAAAAAAAAAAAAAACAAGAGAGAAGAGAGAGACCTATAGCAGTTCAAGTATAATTGCAAGTGTGGTGCGTGCAGACTTCAGTGTTTGATTCATGTAAATTGTGATCAACTAGTCTGGTGACTTTCAAGTTTAAACAAACAAATACTATTTTTTAACCTAAAGAGAATATCACAACTCATTGAGGGTAGGTACAGGACACAACTAAAATAGAATATGTCTTGTAGGGTAAATGCTAGTCTGATATGCAAATCAGAGTAACCAGCTGCATATTTCATTACCCTTTCAGTTTCCCACAAGAATATCTTATCATAGCAGACAACATCTAAATCCTGCCCGACCTTGGCCCCAATCCAGAAGGGCAGAAAAAGAAATTAAACAAATTTAGGAATCAAGACATAAGCATCTTGAACTGCACCTGACTGCTTTTTCTGGTTTCTTGTCCATCCTTGCAAAAACAGAACAAAGAAACTTCTCTCAATTGTTTTGAAATCAAGTTTTGGTGTCCGAATATAAACTGTTGGAGTCTCACACCTACTAGGCACGCTCAAGTCTATTAGTTTATAAGAGTGAATAATTCTCTCATTCAACAAGACCTTATTGAGTGAGGAGTCAGACTCAGCTCAAATTCTATCATGCTATCAGAGTTAAGCCCAGTTGAGCTACGTGCTTGACCCTCAGGTGAAGAGTTAGAGCTAACAATTACCTCCATCAACAGGCATGACTCAAGACCCAATATATGAGCTTAACCATGAGGGGAGTGTTAAAATCCCACACTGACAGAAGTTAGAGCCAGCAATTACCTCCCTCAACAAGCATGACCCAAGACTCAACATATGGGCTTGACCGTGAGGGAGAATGCTAGAGTCTCATACCAACCAGTCACACTCAAGCCTACTGGTTTACAAGAGAAGGTAATCCTCTAAACCGACTAGGCACGCTCAAGCTTACTAATTTATAAAGATGGATAATCCTCCACATCAATTAGGCACGCTCAAGCCGCTTTATAAGAAAGGGTAATCCTCCTATTCAACAAGACCTTGCCACACCTCAAATTCTATCATAAACACAAGCATTGAAAACATAAACATTCTCGCTGAACATACTGAGATCAATTCTCCGAGGAGCCTATTCTTGGTCTTAATTACAAGTGGTAAAGAGGTAGAAGAAGTTTGAGAAAATTCAAGTCTTACCAATCGAGCTACAAAATTTGAATAAGATAAGATGCATAAAGTTCCTTTGTTCAAAATCTCCACTTTGTGGTTTCGAGTACAAAATGCATACAACAAAAACACAGAATTAAATACTTGAAGAAATAATAAGATATCGCATTTATCTGAGAAATCAATGTATAATATACATGAAATTATCGCACTCTAACTAATTCTTTTCCTTGACTCACACATTTGACTAGAAATCTATGAAAGACCAACCTACTATGGTACATGATAATATACAAATAAAAAAGATGCAGTTTTATCATTGGAGCTGCTCTGGAGTGGGATTGTTAGTAGCAGATGATGTAGCTGTCCTGCTGTTCTCTGTTCCATTGTCAACAGGCACTGCAACTCCCCACTTCCTTTCGGTCTCTGAAGGTTCTATTACTTTAATGGATCCATCAGTGAGCCCAACACCCAATTGATTTGGCTCCTGGGGGTGCGCTGCTACAACTAATGGGTACACAGTTTGGCTGTTGCACAGTAGAATATAGAAATTAAGAACAGATTTTGAATTTGAACAAAATTGTCATCAGTCAATTAGATTTTAATACAGGAGAATGCTTTTCACCATAACATCAAACATTTTCTCTCTTATATGCACATTTTTTGAAAATGTGAACAAAGAGGGGAAACAGAAATGCAATGCTTATCACAGATCCAAAGGAATAAAATATAGCCGGTAGATAAGAAAAGGATCCCACATCACATGACTGATGAAATAAAAGCCAGGAAGTAACTCTTTGGTGGTAGTAGTGGCAAAACCATGTAAGTCAACAATTTACATACCTGTTCGATGATGCCTGGGATATGTATGCTGATGGGGCTATACGACATCTTAGCCTTAGGCTATCAGCATCAAATACTCCAATGTTACCATCAGTGAAAGTAGCATAAATTAGTTGGCTGTTGCAGGAATATACAGCACAAGAAATGGGCGAAGAAAGTACGTCTTGTGGCACCCACTGCAATTAAAAACATGTTAGGAATTTGTTGCAAGTGAACTTAATTTACATGTGCAAAAATTAGGCTTCTCACCTGTCGAATGCGTTCCATCTTCGCTGCATCATATAGAGCTAGCTGAGTCTCATGGCATACCAACAGACAGACTTGATTGGAGTGAAATTGCACTCTAGTGTCACCAATAGGTGCCTTTCCAGCAGGCAGTTGAATTGTAACTGATTTCCTCTTTTCCCATGTATCAGTGTTCCAAAAGATAACCTGTAAAAAGTATACATTCAAAGAACCAATAGTTTCAGGTGCAGGCTTATCATATGCGGGCATAAGAACCACTAGACATATTCATCTACCAAGTAATAAGTAAATGAAAATGGCACATATATTGCATAAAAACTCAGACCAGAGGTACAAATCCAAACCATATCTGTATTATCCCACTCTCATTAGAAATTTTGTAATAAATAGGATTGGTCCACAAAATAGCCCACATTACAGGAAACTCTGTATTCAACTCCAGTTATATTGCAGATCTAAACAAAAGCCTCCAAAAGATTGAACTACCTTACATGTCAGCCTTCAATAACAAATAGAACTTTATTGGTCAAACTATTACCTAATCAATTATAACAACAAATAAGTCGGATTGGACGATATTTAATGGCTCAAGGGCTGTTTAGATGCAATTCTGACTTTAGTATGAAATGGATTTGAAAAGTTAAAACCAGCTCATGGCAATTAATATTTTTGTCAACAAAACTTTGTTGAGCCCAGTTTCGTTTTCCAACAGACCTCAAATGGAATTAGATTAGGTTAATATATGGATAAGCAAATTCTTGAAAAGCCAGATCCACTTTCAAAGTCAGGTTAAATAAGGTTTCGGAACCCAAAAATCATTTGGTTCCATCATCTAGTCAACAAAACAAAACAAATTGCATATATATGATAACTTAACAATGTGTCAGTTTACGAGCAAGTGCAGCAACAAACAAACAATTTTGCTTTTCTTATTATTAAGTTATAAAGTATCATGGGTGCAACATACCTGAGCATCAGCCCCTGATGAGACCAGGATATTAAGACTGGTGGAAAATGCCAAACCAGTAATGCGCTTTTGGTGACCCTTTAATTTTGTTTTGACCTATTAGTAGCAGAAGTTGATTTCACATTGGTTACTGACCAAGCAGCTAAATCATTACATAGCCTTAAATGACTATTAAATTAACTACCTCATCCACCCTGACATTGTAGATTTGGATGGTTGAGTCTTCCATTCCAACTGCTATGATGTTATTGTCTTGAGGATGAAATGCTAGGAAGGTTGAAGCTGGTGGAGGTTGCATGAATGTAGTCATCACCTACAAACCAAGGCAAGTCCCCAAGTTATATGATCAATAGCTTCAAAAGCCATAATACATTAAGGTTCAAACAAATGCAGTCAGCAATGATGTAAACAGTACACAGGCACTTCTCCACATGAAAGCAAGCATTGGCTGAGGATAGCTAAATTTACCTTAAAGTTCATCATATTAAACAATGAAACTTTCCCACCACAGGCAGACATGACATATGAGTCATTCTTTGAGAGTGCTATGCACGGAACCGCTTCTTCTGAATTCTCTGGGACATCATTGGTCATAAGAAGACCATTGCTTGGATGCCAATGTTGTGGAACAACACTGGTAGTGGCCTTTCAAACCAACAAATAAGTGAGAAATTTCAGCCAGAAAAATTTGCTACAAATATTGTTGATTCACTACATACATATACATTTAGATTTTAGATGTAAAAATAAAAAGACAGATGTATGCATGCATGTGTACATCAGTTAGTATAGATCAATTACCTTTCCACCAGGATTCTGTTCACTGCGGCCCCATTTCCATAGCTTCTGAACCCCATTTGACCCTAGGGCCAGAATGCCAACACCAGAATTTGTGTAAAGAAGTCGAGCAGCCTTCATAAGAATGATGCAATTATTATTAGATTTACCACTTTAGGTGCTATTATGGCATCTAGTGTTTCATATCTTTTTCAAGAAAAGCATCAGGAAGAAGTTCTTCTCAAAACCTTGCAAGCAGAATCAGTGCCTTCTGGCATGGTGACAGCCCGACACTGAACAAGATTGACAATCTCAGTCAGTTCCCAAGGCTTGGCTTCATCAGATACCTCCTCCAAATTTCTTGGCTTTTCTATGCCTGTAGCTATGGATTCAACTCCATTCTAGAATGAACACTTTTCAGAATTAGATGGCAGTACAAAAGAAATTGTTCAATACATCAGAAACAACTAAAAAAATAGCATGAGGTCATATTGCTAGTTAAATCTTTTAAACAAGACGCAATACAATAATCATTGATACTTTAAGTTTACAGGCCAATCCATTGCATGAAAAGTTGTAAATAATCTAATGGTAAGCTTCCAAAAGATAATAAAATTAGATTCCTGTCATTTGTATAGCATACAATTATAGGAGTGGACCTGACAGGGGAGCTTTTGTCTACACATTCCACTTTACTAATAACTGGACTGATGCTTGTAACCACAGCAGAACTAGAAACCTGATCCATGAAAATTAAACAAATCAAGATAAATAGAAGTTCAAATTAAAGCAAGAGGGTTCAGGTACTCCGGGAACAGAATAAAACTACCTTCATCTCAGTGGTTCCTTTGGATGTTTCATAAGTTCATGTTTCCATTGCTTTAAAGGCTCTCAGACCATCAGCATTTGCATCTTAAGTCCATTGTCAGCTGTAGTAACTATAAGCAAATTTCCTTCCCTGTTGAATCTCAACCAGGGAAGACACTGAAGCAACCCAATAAATGATATCAGATTATAGATGCAAAACAGAAACATCTGACGATTAAAACTAGAAAACCAGTAAGGAAACAGTAAAGAAATAGTCAAGATGCTGACCGGAAGTCCACCCTCGGCCTCAGTACTTGTGAGCACATTGGTGTTGTCCATATCCCAAAATTTTATCTGGTTATCTTCACCAGCAGCCAAAAAGCGATTTCTTGTTGTATCAAATTGCACTACACCAGCAGATTTCTTTCTGAAGCCAATATAACTCCTCTTTATAGCTCCTTCACTTTCATTCCATTCAACAAGGAATGAGTCCCCATCTTTACTAGTCCCACAGGAGAACAATCTGAATTCCAAGAAAGGATGCTTACATCTCAATTATGATTTCACCATTTTCACGAGCATATCTAAAGGCTTAGTTATTACTTACCTACTACCATCAGCACTGTAGAGCATAGTAGTACACCACAGCCCAGGAGCATCATAGTCAACCCTAGAGCCCATATTATCATACGGCCAAGCCTTAATTTTCCCATCGATAGTAGTTGAAAATATAAACTGAAAAGTTGAGTTGAAAACCAAAATATCAATGTCCAATTCCTTTGCAACAAAATGCTT
Organism: Pistacia vera; assembly: GCF_008641045.1. Taxonomy (NCBI): domain Eukaryota; kingdom Viridiplantae; phylum Streptophyta; class Magnoliopsida; order Sapindales; family Anacardiaceae; genus Pistacia; species Pistacia vera. The sequence continues at coordinate 570,857 of NW_022195444.1, read as the reverse complement.
CACATTTGAAGAAAATTCTCTGTGCTTATTCAAACACATATCATGTTCAATACACTTGAATCCAACTATACTGTTAAAGAAATCCCGCCTTGTAAATGTGGCAAAAATCACAAGCATGAAAAACGAAAAACAAGGACCATTTTGAACCTACAACATTTTAAATAGAGCACAAGTTGTTCAACCAACATAATTCAGGGAAAAGATGGATAAAAAAGCTCATGGGAATTACTTCTTTTGATTCACAAATGTTTTATCCCCATATCAGCTTGCAAGGAAGTACATACAAAATCAGTCCCACATGAGCTGGTGCAATCTTATTGGCGACCAAATACACAACTGCCACCAAGTCCTCAGGTGTTGTATCCATGACAGTCCTCAACATATTACACACAATATTAGTAATCACAATCTGCCCCGTTTCGTTCGAAATCATCTCAAATGCCAAACTCAAGAAAATAAACAGATATTCGAGAAACATTAAATTCTTACTATCCCCAGGTGAAATGGGGCTGATTATGGTGGAAATGAGTAATCAGCAGCAAGATGGACTGATTCGTAGTGGAAAGAAGACCAAAGGATGCTAGAAGTTGAACAATTGCAGACGACGGCAGCCGCTGAAGAAAATGCTCCAAAACTTCGTGAGAGGTAGATCAGGTCACGAGGAGTCCAAATATGTGACTTGGGAGACGAAACGACATCAAAAAGTGAGCGAATGACATCGGGAAGGTGAAGAGACATGACAGTGAAATGGCTTTTTTCCGGTGAGATTTTGAGTCAACCAAGCTTGGGAAAGGTAGATATGACCTTAGGGAATATGGACCCATCCTTAGGATGTCTAGAAGTAGCCGGAAAACGAAGAAAAGTCACTGGAAAGATGTCTAGGTCATTTTTGTTGTAGTGTGGGGAGAAAAGAGGAAATTTAACCGGCCAAACCTCTCCAAGTTTGCATTTAAAAAAATAACCTGAAAATATTTTGCAATTTTTTTAAGTTAGAAAAACTTACATGGCACACTTAGGATTCATTAAACTTGTAAAACGAGTTAAACTGAAAAGATTTAAACATATGTAGGTAGTATTATAATTAATAAAAGTTTGTTTAAATTTTGAAAATTAAAAACAACCCCTGTCATTCAAAATCGTTTAATTGAGCAATATACCCAAAAAACGACCGACGAACACCCTTGAATTCTCCGCGATTTCCAGCGATAAAAGTGCCCTATTTCCGGCAAATATTCAATCCTAAAACTTCCTTACACAAAATCAAGGCTGATATTCAAAAAAAGGAGGAAAACTTGTAACGCCTAACAAGGAGGTACATGATTTAAATTATGTTTTATAGCCTTTAGTTGATTTTTGTTAGAATTATTTTAAGAGAATATGAAGAAATTGCCTTAAACTTGCATTAAGGGTAAAATAGTCTTTTCACTTAAAATTAGTTGAAAAAGTGGGGAGTGAAAAGAGAGAATTTCATAGAGAATACAATAAAAATGAGAGCATTATGGCAATTGACTAAGGGACAAAGATGAAATTTCTAAGAAAGAGTAAGGGCAAAATGGGAAAGTGTGTTTATAAAATAAAATGTTAAGGGTTTGAAACCCTTATTTCTCTCATTCCACCGCCACTCTCCTTCTCTATTTTCTCTCAATTTTTCACTCAATTCTCTAAGAATTTTGAGGGCTTTTGAGTGGATTTTAATAGGGTTTTGATCCTAGGCAACAAGAGGTAAGAATTTTTGCTTTTTATCTATGATTTATTTGTGTAAAAGTTGAGTTCTTATGAAGTTTATGCTTAGGGTTAAGAGAAGGTTTGAATCCAACAAGAGTAGAGAGCTTAGTAGAGACTACTCAAGTATAAGGTAAGTAAATTCCACTCAAAATCCAACCTAAATTAAAGTTTAAGAAATCAAGTGAGTAGAGATTTCTTTTAAGCATGCATATGTTAAGATTATTGAGAAATTGAGATAAGATTGATGATTATTTATGCTTGTTTGGATATATTTGAGTATGAGAAGTGTATGTGATGGTATGATGATGGGTTGAAATTAGAAGAATTGGAGAAAACTTTTGGGAGTGTTTTTGTCGTGTAGGTATGATGATGATACAAGAGAGGTTTTCTCTCAATCTGGATGGTTTAAGAAACAAATAGAATGATAATTAAATTAGGGTTTGTATATGCACATTTAATGTTTGATGAAATTCCTAAGAGAAACATACGTATGAGTAGAAACCTTAATTTTATGTAACATTTCATATTTGCATTTCATGAGTGCATTTAAGTAAGAATTTTAAGCATTAGTCATCCATATGCATATATTTGTATATGTGTAATAATTTAAGAAAGAATGAAGAATTTTTAAAATAAAACACTTTAAGAGTAAAGAGAAAGAAAGAATAAGCATTAAAGAATTAAAGAAAGAAAAAGTTGTAAAGAAGAGAAAAGAATAGGTTGGTGTGATGGGGAACCGTGAGTATTAAGAAGAAATTCTCATATACACGCCACCTTAATTGAATGGCATAAGAAGAAGAAAAATTGTACGACCTGTAAGTGTGTATGTGGATGAGGGTTGTACCAAGAAGAATTTCCTACATGCACGCCACCTTAATTGAGTGGCCTAAGGAGAAAGAGAAATTTGTACGGTCCGCAATAGTGATGTAGATGAGGACTATACTCACTCACATGGTCAAGGTTCCAAATCCATGTATCAACCGAGTCCGATCTACAAAGAATAAGAAAAGAAAGAATAAGAAAGAATAAGAATAAGAAAGAATAAGAATAAGAAAAGAAAGAATAAGAAAGAATAAGAATAAGAAAAAGAAAGAATAAGCAAGAATAAAAACAAGAAAAGAAAGAATAAGAAAGAACAAGAAGAAGAAAGAATGAGAAAGCTTGAACAAGCAAAGAAAAGAAAAGAAAAACAAGAAAGAAAAGAGAAGCATGAGCAAGCAAGACAAGAAAGAAAAGAAAAGAAAATGAATAGAATAAGAAATAGAAAGAAGAAAGAAGAAAGAAAATGCATTTTTATGCATTATTGCACATGCATTTCATTCATGCATATTACCATGTATCCCATGATGGTTAGAAAGAATAGAAAGAATAGGAATAACAGAGAGAAGGGAAGAACAACGAGAATTAGGAAGAAAGAAAGAATAGTAAGAATGAGAAACAGAGAAAGAAAAAAGAAAGAAAGAAGAAGAGAATTAAGTAAGGAAAGAACCAAAGAAGGAGAAGAGTTAAGGGATTTACTTACTGAGCATTTTTTATGCTTACCCTGTTGTTTTTCCATGTTTTTTGGCAGGAAATAGGTGAGCAGAGGTCGGAAGGGAGTAGTCGAGCGGAGAGAATTGGCATTACTGTCCACCGCTGCTAAGTTTTTGTACTTGTTATTTTGATATTTGTAAAGAATTATATTTTGTAAGTAAAGGAGAAAATTTGGGCCCAACTATTTTCATATGTTAATTATGTATGTTTTCATTGTATATATTATAAAGTATATTAGTAGAAAGAAGTCATTACAAAACCCAACTCCATTCCAAATCCTAAAATGTAATACCCACATTCAGAAATATGGTAGGGATTATTTTATAGTCACAGTGAATATATTTAACTAGTTTTATAAAGAAATTCCATTAAAGTTTCAATAGGGGCAAAATGGTCATTTCACATAGAATCATGTGTTCAAGTGAAAAGTGAGTATAATAAATATAATGTATTAAGTGTACTGGCCATGAGAATAGAGTGGTAAAAAGATTATAGAAAATACACGTGATGTGATGCCGAGATAAATACGTGTTTGTAAAGTAATAGGAAGAAATTAAAAAATAAGGGTAAAATGGTCTTTTCACTTACAACTAGATGAAAAAGTGGTGAGTGTAAGGAAGCAAAATAATGTGAAGAAGATAATACAAATGAGAGTAATTAGGTAAATGACTAAAGGACATAGATGAAATTTCTTAGAATGTGCTAGGGCAAAATGGGAATGTATATATATATATATATATATATTTTATTAGTTATAAGGCTTCAATTGACAAAACCCTAGCCATTCTCATCCCTTGAGCACGCCACCTCTCATTCATTTTCTCTCAAGCTTCTTCAACAAATTTCAAAAAGAATTCATAGGGTTTAGCTTAAATTTTTGTAGATTTTCAATCCTAAAGCATCCAAAAGTAAGATTCTAGCACAAAAGTATGTATTTAAGCTTTAAAGTTATGAATTCTTATGTTTTTAAATGATTTAGGTCCAAAAGGAAAAGAATATTAGCAAAGGAAGGTTGAATCATTAGTGTTATACAAATTCAAGGTAAGTAAACACAATCTAAGCTTTAATTTGAGTAGTATATGTGTAAGTTGATTCTTGAGCGTTTGTGTATGGTGTTTGATAAGAAGTATTGGCTATTTAGATGCTTGTTTGATGGAGAATAATGTGTAGAAGTTCAGCCAAGATGAGTAGTTATCTAGATGTGATGTTTTGGTTGAACCTTGGATGAAATTTTGAAGAGTTGATGTTGGAATTTGGAAGTGTTGAATCGGCCAGAATATGGGCTGAGTTCTTGTTGAATTTTCTTCCAACTTTAAGGTATTTGGAGAGATGTGGTGGTGTGGCCAGCCATGTACTTATATGTGCATGTAAAGTGTTTGGTGAAATTTCAAAAAGAAATTCATGCATGAATTTATCAAATATTGTTAAAGATATTGTTTGAGAAAGGAAAGAATTGATGTTAAAAGGTTGTATTAGACTTGACCAAGTATAAGTTTAAGTGTTTAAGAGTGCATTTTATTATGCCAAAATTTAGAATAACACTTGGTTATGTCAGTTCAATGAAATGAATGACCTTTAGTGCATGGTTTAAGTTGCTTGAATTTTTAGCATTAGTTTGAATGGCATATTGTATTTAGTCATTGAATTATGAGTTTTGAAACTTATGACTTTAGAAAAGTGATGGCAAGCATTGCATATTAAATTGTTGCAATAGTGTAGTATTGATGATAGTAAAAGATGAGTGATTATATTATAATATTACAATATGCCACAATAAATTGTCAAGCTTGTATGCTTGAAATTAGAAAGATCATTCAAAGAATGGCTTAGCCCAATGAGGATATTGTTGTTTCTTGTTTTGAGATATAAATAATATGCAATAAGTGATTTTATTGTATAAAGAATAGAAAAGTTTTCCCAAGTATAGATATCAAAAGAAACATCAAAGAAATAGAAGTTTGGTTTATGTATTAAATACATGACCATTTTAGAAATTGATTGGTATGAGTATAGTTTTCATGCCTTATTATATATTACAAGCTATAGAATTGTGCTAGAAGATCTTGAGGATATGTTGTATTGACCAAAAGTTTAGTTAAGAATGTTAGAAAGAAATTAGAATTTAGTCAAAGTATATATGTTATGCTATATGTTAGATTGTATTTACAATGATTAATATGACAATATAGATTAATGTATAGAATATAGCCAAAAAAGAAGAAGAAAGAAGGGCATATATAACAATGTTAATGGTCATGTTAAGAGAATGCAAATTTATGGCATTAAAATTTGTATTTAGAAAGTTGTACAAGACATGTTTGTAACATTAGAAAATATTAGAGAGTAGTTTAATGACATGGTTATGTGATATATATATATAAATTTGAGAAAATCTAGTAGCATAATTGGGCAAGTCAGTAGACTTAATACCTAAGTTGTGGCATAGATTTTTATAGAAGAAATTAGATTGCTCAAAATGTAGAATTCATTCCCTAGTTGAATTGTGTCGTTTTAATATCTTACTAATAGAATTATAGAAGAGTAGAATTTGTGAGAGATAATGTAATTGTGTACGTGTACATTTTACATAGCATGACGGAATTGAAGAATTACAGAATTATGTAGAAATTATAGAATCGCGTACGTACACACAATGCATAGAATTCAAAAATAAAGAATAAAATAGAAAATGTTTAAGTTAAGTGTCTTACTAGAATAGAACTTTGGGCTTTCCATAAAAATATAGAAATAAAAGCCTTAAACTTAATAGAATACATGCTAGAGTCAGACACATAGTTTGGGATCATGCATAGACAGCATATAAATACATGATATAGCATATCATGTATTTATGAAATTTAAAAATTATTGGCAAATGTCTAGCTAGTTATTTTTCAAATTTACATAGCATGTTTTCAGAGGGCTATTGCGATGGGGAACCTATGAGCATTCGCTGCATTAGTTAGTGGTGACAGAGATGCAGAAATTTCCCACATGCACGTCGCCATCAGTGAGCGGCCTTAGAATAGAAAACAGAATTGTATGATCCGCTAGAAGTGCATGTGGATGAGGACTGTACCCAAAAAGAATTTCAGAATACGCTCACATGGCCAAGGTTCCAAATCCATGCCTCAGCCTAGTCTGATCGGCAAACCAGAACAGAATACAGAAAGAGAAAAAGAAAAAAAAAATAGAATAAGAAATAGAAAACAGAAAGAATTTCAGAAAGAAAGGAAAATAATTTCAGAAAGAATACAAACATGATCATTTGCATATGCATCAGACATTTTATGTGCATTGCATTTTATGCATTTATGCATAGATTAAAGAATTTATTTTATTATTGCATGTCTGACTAGCCAAGAAAAGAAAATAGAAGCCCATAAAAATAGAGAAGAAAAGAAAATAGAAGCTCATAAAAATAGAGAAGAAAAGAAAATAGAAGCTCATGAAAATAGGGAAGAAAAGAAAACAGAAGCCTACGAGAATATAAAAGAAATTAGAGATATACGAGAAAGGAAAAGAAACTAGATATATGCTAGAAAAGAATAGAAATTAGAAACATGACAAATAGCAAGGAAACTTAGCGATTTGTTGAGTAGAGAAAGAAATAGAAAGATATAATCAAGTAGAGAAGAGAAATAAAATGATAAAGAATAGCACAACACTAGAAAGATTTAGAAAGATTTGAGACAAATAGAAGACTACTAAGTAGTACGCCTGAGAATAAAGAGAGAAAGCAAGCAGAAATTTAGAAGTAGTGCAGCAAAAATGGGGACAGCGGAGTAAGAGCATAGTTAGATTTGATTTACTTACATAGCATTTATAGCTCACCCCGTTGCTTTCTTTATTTTTGTAGGTATTAGATTGTAGCGGTTGGCAGACGTCAAGCTGGCGAGAGGGTTGCACACACTGTCTCAGTGAAGGAATTAATGTGGATTTATGTACGTATTTTTGGTAGTAATAATATTTAGAGAACATCTTCACGCGTTCTAGTTCATTAGAAAATGATTCTTATTATTTTTATATATGTGAGAAATAGTCATTGTGTAATAGTATTTTATAATTGGATTGAGGATAAAAATTTTAGACGAACACCGTTTTTAAGCTAGCAATTCTTTGGATGCTCTCAGCAGGATACTCGGTGAATACTTCTCTGGTGAGATATTACAAGACTCCGGCGGCGATGGCTATTCAAAGGCTATCGAAGAAGACGCTTTGGTGGATCATCCGATGAGTCAAGGTGGTCTAAAGGCAGCGGAGACAATGGCGGCACAAGAACAGAGAGAAGAATCAAAAAAATGGTTCTGAAGAAGAGGACGTTGGCGAGAATTTAGGCGAGGAGGAGGACGCCGGTGAAGAAAAGGTACGTTTTTTATTGGTGGTTTTGAATTTGATGAGAAATTTGATTGATTTGTGCGAATTTGGGGGATATGTAATTAGTTTTATTGTTACGGTGGTTGTGGCGTTTTGTGGAGCAGTTAGCAGGCATTGGGGGAGTGGCTTTGTTTAGGTTCCAGAGGATGAGGGAAGGCAAGGGAGGTCGTAGGAGGTTGTTTGTGGGAGGTTGGAGGGCTAGCGATGGCAGGAGGTGGCGGAATAGGAGGCTAGAGGGCTACCCTACAATATGCAAGGCAGCCCTCCAGCCCCCCTTTTCTGCCACCTGCTACCATCCTCAACCATCTCCAGTCATGGAACCTGCCACAACAGCCTCTATAAGGTTGTATTGGCTTCCCTAGTCATCTCAAGGCCAAAAACACCCACTCCCTGATGCCTTTGAAGCCCATATCCCCCAAATTGGCATCCTATTGGTTGCTTTGGTTTCTTCTTTTTGCTGATATTTAGTTTATTTCGATTGTGCAGATTTTTTGATATGTAAATTATAAAGACTATGGGTTGGAGGTTGTAAGCGATAAAGTGTCGTACTTCCCCGAAAGGGTGACAGTTAGGTCAAGTTGGCAAGTTTTTACGAGAATAATAGAGATTTTAGAGAAATAAAAGAAGGGTATGGACCGATTCAAAGGGAGCTGTTTCGGTAATTTTGTGAACATCGGAGAAAATTGGAAAAAAGGCGTTCTGGGGTAGGGAGTACATCATATGTTGCTACACTCAGTTAAAAGCCAAAAAAAAAAAAAAAATTAAATGTGGTTCGTGATGGATGGGAAGCCACTACATTTTGCGCTGATGGAATATGCCCTGATGACAGGCTTAAGATGTGGGGCATTTCCAGATGCGAAAGAGCCAAAAAGAATAAAGAAGAGTAGGGCAGCCGATAACTTGGCTAAAAAGGTTTTTTTTTTTTTTGGGGGGGGGGGCGGAGGGAGGCTTCTATTACGGGACGCAATTTAGAGGAGAGGTTAGGAGAAGGTGGGTATACCTCTTTAGAGAGGTTTAAGATGTGTCTGGTGTGGTTCATGCATTCGATCCTAATGGCTTTTGACTCAACAAAAGTAGTTAATATGGATTGGGTGAAGTTTGCAAGCAACATGGACTTATTTAATACTTATTAGTGGGGACGGGTATCATTTCAGCTAACCATGGACTCCCTACATGGAAAAAGACATGGCGATAAAGCATCGACAATCTGTCGAGAAGAATAGACCAAGCACATACAATTTGTTTGGCTTCCCATGGGCAATGCAGGTAAATATTAATAGCTTTTTGTTACATTTTTTGTATTATATGTGTTTTAATTATGATATGGACTGTTTTTTACAAGTTAGCCTTGGATGTATGAGGTTGTCCCTGTCCTGGCTAAGGTGGGGGGATGGGAGGGGGGGAAGAAGACTTCGGATGAGCGACTGCAATTTCCTAGGGTGGCATATCGAGAAGTGTACCTATTGGGATTGAAATTCAAGCAGCTCAAGTAAGATTAAAGCATTAATCTTTTGAATATGCACTTGGTTTTAAATGTGGCTTAAATTTGATTGATTTTTTTTTCTTATTGTAGGAAGTCTTCAATTTCCTAGGATGTTGCGGTGGCATATCGAGAAGTGTACCCATTGGGATTGAAATTCAAGCAGCTCAGGTAAGATTAAAGCATTAATCTTTTGAATATGCACTTGCTTTTAAATGTGGCTTAAATTTGATTGATTTTTTTTCTTATTGTAAGGAGTTATCCGTCCCTTCCTCACCCCTCTAGGGGTAAAGCGGGAGAGGAGTATGTTACATCGTTCAGAGCATTGGATGATGCAACAGATGAAGGGATAGACTGCCTAATGCAGGACCTAGAAGGGGTCACGCATGTGAGTGCAGTTGCAGGGCCACTGCTTGAGAATGTTGTTGACGCCGAGGATGATGAAGCTCCAATCGATGGGAGGGATGAGGAGGAGGAGGAGGATGAAGAGGTTCATACACCTCTACCTAATTGGCAAACCGGTACAACAAGTACCATTTTGTCGAGGCGTCGGGGTCGGGAGAATGAGGTGGTTAACCTCATAAACGGCTGTTGTAAGTTTTACAACAGCCATTTATGAGAGGTTTGAGAAGATGGAAGAGCGGATGAAAATGGTGGCGGAGAAAGTTGGTAGGGTGGAGAAGGAAGTTGGTGGGGTATTGAAAGTGGTTAAAGTGCAATCTGAGCATAAAAGAGAGAGCCGAAAGAGTAAGCACGTAATTTCTCCTTACACGGTAGTAACATATGGAAAGAAGAGGAAAATGAAGAAAAAAAATGAGGAAGTCCGTGAAAATGGAGAAGCAAAAATGGAGGAGGGTAAGGAGGAAGGCGGAGGAAGTGGCGAAGTGAAAATGGAGGAGAGTGAGGCGGGATACGAAGGAAGTGGGGAAGTGAAAATGGAAGAGGAAGGTGGAGGAAGTGGGTAAGTGAAAACAGAGGAGTTAAAGGTCGATTTGTATAGGCCAATAGATAAGGAAAAGAAAAAAAACTCTTTTATGCCCATTACAATGATTCTAGAAGTGATGGGCATCTGAAGTCCAAGATCGGGGATTATCCCTAAGAGTGGTTTGAAAAGATGTTGACAATGGGCAAGTTGCTTGACGACTCGATGAGTTATTTCCCTTTATTTTTGCTTATGTTTTCCATGAGGTATTGTATACATATCATGTTGTTTTTATTTGATGCAGCACATCGATGAGGTATTGGCACTTATGAGGCCATGACAGAGCAGTAATGGTGATATTTTGTATTCACACTGTGCCATCAACGATGTGGCCTTTGGCCAAATGGCAATGGTAGAGGTGCAACAAGGGGAGGCAAGTGGAAAAGATTGGCCACAGATGAATTCGATGATGTCCTTGATGATTTTTGGTTTGATGACAGGATGATGCAGTATGTACAGGGGAAAGGCTCAAACATGGCAACAGTTGGGCAAACATTAAAAGAGTATACTACATCATGAACATTAAGGATACGCATTGGATAACCGTCGTCGCGCTACTAGAGGAGGGCTTGCTACAGATCCTTGACTGCAACCTAAGTATTTGTTGAGAGAGGTAGTTGGAGATAGAGTTGCAGTCGTTATGTATATTGTTCCTGAGGCTGTTATGTGACTACGGGATGTTTCAGCACTTGGGTGATGAACTACTGATGGGAAAGTGGCCACTCAAACGCCTTCCTGTCCTGATAAATGACTCAAGGTAAATTTTGTATAAAACTTACAATTGGTCGACATGCTGATTCTAATGCTAATGTCTTCCTCTTATTGTAGTGTTGATTACGAGGCCTATGCACTAAAATTTATTGAGTTCGACATGACCAACACCCTGATGGATAGCTTGAATGACAAAACAATGAGCAACTGTCAGGAGCGCTGGGCTGTTGAGTGCTTCCATGGGCATATGGATCCCTTTTGACTGACTAGAACCCAATCCAAATCATTGTTGATGCTGTCATCAAAAGGTATGGAAGTTGGACTTAGAATTTTGTAGTTTATGTGATGTTGTTTTATTGGGTTGTCTTGAATAATTGGATTGTCTTGAGTTGGATCAGCTGGTGTTGTTAGGCGTTAGGCTGTTGATACCTAGGTTGTGGTGTTATGTATGCTTTGTGGCCAAGGCCAAGGCTGGATAATGTTGGAAGGGGTGCTGTAGAAGAAAACGAAGAGGTTGTTGCTGCTACTGCCAATGCTGAAGGTGTGCTGGATAATTTTGGAGGATGGGGAAATGGCTGAAGAGAATGATAAAGAGGGGGGATGGAGGCTGCCAGCCCTGCTTTTGTTTTGGGTGTATATAGGACATTTATTTGTTGTATATAATGTTGTAATTTAATGTAATTGACACATTTTAGATTTGTGCAAAAGCAATTCAATATTTCTTTCCCTTTTTTGAGTTTGAGTTTATTTCGCATTCTTGTTAAACGACATTGATGTGTTGATGCAATTAGGTTGTCGAATTCAGGAGAAAATATGGAATTAATATGTGTTGGCGATTTTAGTTTGTCAAAATTCAGGAGAAAAGCTAGAAAAAATATGTATTGCCTATGATCGCTTAAGCGATATATAAGCGACTGCATATATCGCTTAAGCGACCAAGGGTTTTCTATATAGGATCGCTTAAGCGAAACAAAAAATCACTTAAGTGATCGTGCATCTGGGAACATCTAAATTCTGCATTGGACATGATTGCTTAAGCAATCAAGGGTAAAAGTGAAGAATTGCTTAAGCGAGACTATAAATCGTTTAAGCGATTGTGCATCTGGGTAGATCCTGATTCTGCCTTGGACTTGATCGCTTAAACAATCCCAAATCGCTTAAGCGACTAAGGGCAAAAGTGAAGAATCGTGTAAAACCCCTCCCCAGCCGGGTATTTCCTAAGTATCCATTGGCCATTGAGAACCTAGAAAACGCACGCCTAGAAAAGAAGTTTATTTTAAAATCCTATTTAAAGAATAAATTTGTAGTTTATAAACATATTTATTTATTAATTCAATTTCTAAACTATAATAAGTTCATTGTATAAGTCAAAAAAGAAATATAGTTTCCTTTCTTGGAATAAATTATGAAATCCATAGTAATACTTACTAGAACATATATACTTTTACAAAATTTACTAGTAATTTGATTTCCTTTATTAATACAACATATTTACTCCATTATAATAGTCGTACTTCCCCGAAAGAGGTGACAGTTAGGTCAAGTTGGCAAGTTTTTACGAGAATAATGAGATTTTAGAGAAATAAAGAAGGGTATGGACCGATTCAAGGGAGCTGTTTCGGTAATTTTGTGAACATCAGAAAATTGGAAAAAAGGGCGTTCTGGGGTAGGGAGTACATCATATGTTGCTACACTCAGTTAAAAGCCAAAAAAAAAAAATTAAATGTGGTTCGTGATGGATGGGAAGCCACTACTTTTGCGCTGATGATATGCCTGATGACAGGCTTAAGATGTGGGGCATTTCCAATGCGAAAGAGCCAAAAAGATAAAAGAAGATAGGGCAGCCTAACTTGGCTAAAAAGGTTTTTTTTTTTTTTTTTTGGGGGGGGGGGGAGAGGCTTCTATTAGGGACGCAATTTAGAGAGAGGTTAGGAGAAGGTGGGTATACCTCTTTAGAGAGGTTTAAGATGTGTCTGGTGTGGTTCAGCATTCGATCCAATGGCTTTTGACTCAACAAAAGTAGTTAATATGGATTGGGTAAGTTGCAAGCAACATGGACTTATTTAATCTTATTGTGGGGACGGTATCATTTCAGCTAACCATGGACTCCCTACATGGAAAAGACATGGTGATAAAGCATCGACAATCTGTCGAGATAATAGACCGAGCACATACAATTTGTTTGGCTTCCCATGGGCAATGCAGGTAAATATTAATAGCTTTTTGTTACATTTTTGTATTATATGTGTTTTAATTATGATATGGACTTTTTTACAAGTTAGCCTGGATGTATGAGGTTGCCTCCTGCTAAGGTGGGGGAGGAGGGGGGGAAGAAGACTGTCGATGAGCGCCTGCAATTTCCTAGGGTGGCATATCGAGAAGTGTACCTATTGGGATTGAAATTCAAGCAGCTCATAAGATAAAGCATTAATCTTTTAATATGCACTTGTTTTAAATGTGCTTAAATTTGATGATTTTTTTTTCTTATTGTAGGAATCTTCAATTTCCTAGGTGTTGCGGTGGCTATCGAGAAGTGTACCCATTGGGATTGAAATTCAGCAGCTCGGTAAAGAAAGCATTAATCTTTTGAATATGCACTTGCTTTTAAATGTGGCTTAAATTTGATTGATTTTTTTTCTTATTGTAAGGAGTTATCCGTCCCTTCCTCACCCCTCTAGGGTAAAGCGGGAGGGAGTATGTACATCGTCAAGCATTGGATGATGCACAGATGAAGGGATAGATGCCTAATCCAGGACCTAGAAGGGTCACGCATGTGAGTGCAGTTGCAGGGCCACTGCTTGAGAATGTTGTTGACGCCGGGATGATGAAGCTCCAATCGATGGGAGGGATGAGGAGGAGAGGAGGATGAAGAGGTTCATACACCTCTACCTAATTGGCAAACCGTACACAAGTACATTTTGTCGAGGCGTCGGGGTCGGGAGAATGAGGTGGTTAACCTCATAAACGCTGTTGTAAGTTTTACAACAGCCTTTATGAGAGGTTTGAGAAGATGGAAGAGCGGATGAAAATGGTGGCGGAGAAAGTTGGTAGGGGAGAAGGAATGTGGGGGTATTGAAAGTGGTTAAATTGCCAAATCTAGTAGCATAATTGGGCAAGTTAGTAGACTTAATACCTAAGTTGTGGCATAGATTTTTATAGAAGAAATTAGATTGCTCAAAATGTAGAATTCATTCCCTAGTTGAATTGTGCCGTTTTAATATCTTACTAATAGAATTATAGAAGAGTAGAATTTGTGAGAGATAATGTAATTGTGTACGTGTACATTTTACATAGCATGACGGAATTGAAGAATTACAGAATTATGTATAAATTATAGAATCGCGTACGTACACACAATGCATAGAATTTAGAAATAAAGAATAAAATAGAAAATGTTTAAGTTAAGTGTCTTACTAGAATAAAACTTTGGGCTTTCCATAAAAATATAGAAATAAGAGCCATAGAATTAATAGAATACATGCCAGAGTCAGACACATAGTTTGGGATCATGCATAGACAGCATATAAATACATGATATAGCATATTATGTATTTCTAAAATTTTAAAATTATTGGAAAATGTCTAGCTAGTTATTTTTCAAATTTACAGAGCATGTTTTCAAAGGGCTGTTGCGATGGGGAACCTGTGAGCATTCGCTGCATTAGTTAGTGGTGACAAAGATGCAGAAGTTTCCCACATGCACGCCGCCATTAGTGAGCGGCCTTAGAATAGAAAACAGAATTGTACAATCCGCTAGAAGTGCATGTGGATGAGGACTGTACCCAAAAAGAATTTCAGAATACGCTCACATGGCAAGGGTTCCAAATCCATGCCTCAGCCTAGTCTGATCGGCAAACCAGAATAGAATACAGAAAGAGAAAAAGAAAAAAAAATAGAATAAGAAATAGAAAACAGAAAGAAAGGAAAATAGTTTCAAAAAGAATTTTCAGAAAGAATACAAACATGATCATTTGCATATGCATCAGACATTTTATGTGCATTGCATTTTATGCATTTATGCATAGATTAAAGAGTTTATTTTATTATTGCATGTCTAACTAGCCAAGAAAAGAAAATAGAAGCCCATAAAAATAGAGAAGAAAAGAAAATAGAAGCTCATGAAAATAGAGAAGAAAAGAAAATAGAAGCCTACGAGAATATAAAAGAAATTAGAGATATACGAGAAAGGAACAAAAACTAGATATATGCTAGAAAATAATAGAAATTAGAAACATGACAAATAGCAAGGAAACTTAGCGATTTGTTGAGTAGAGAAAGAAATAGAAAGTTATAATCAAGTAGAGAAGAGAAATAAAATGATAAAGAATAGTACAACACTAGAAAGATTTAGAAAGATTTGAGACAAATAGAAGACTACTAAGTAGTACGCCTGAGAATAAAGAGAGAAAGCAAGCAGAAATTTAGAAACAGTGCAGCGAAAACGGGGACATTAGAGTAAGAGCATAGTTAGATTTGATTTACTTATTGAGCATTTATAGCTCACCCCGTTGCTTTCTTTATTTTTGTAGGTATTAGATTGTAGCGGTTGGGAGACGTCAAGCTAGCGAGAGGGTTGCACACACTGTCTCAGTGAAGGAATTAATGTGGATTTATGTATGTATTTTTGGTAGTAATAATATTTAGAGAACATCTTCGCGCTTTCTAGTTCATTAGAAAATGATTCTTATTATTTTTATATATGTGAGAAATAGTCATTGTGTAATAGTATTTTATAATTGGATTGAGGATAAAAATTTTAGACAAACACCCTTTTTAAGCTAGCAATTCTTTGGATGCTCTCAGTAGGATACTCAGTGAATACTTCCCTGGTGAGATATTACAAGACTCCGGCGGCGGCGGCTATTCAAAGGCTATCGAAGAAGACGCTCCGGTGGATCATCCGATGAGTCAAGGTGGTCTAAAGGCAGAGGAGATAATGGCGACACAAGAACAAAAAGAAGAATTGGAAAATGGTTTTGAAAAAGAGGACGTTGGCGAGAATTTAGGCGAGGAGGAGGACGTCAGTGAAGAAAGGGTACGTTTTTTATTGGTGGTTTTGAATTTGATGAGAAATTTGATAGATTTGTGCGAATTTGGGGGATATGTAGTTGGTTTTATTGTTACGGTGGTTGTGGCGTTTTGTCGAGCAGTTAGCAGGCTTTGGGGGAGTGGCTTTGTTTAGGTTTCAGAGGATGGGGGAAGGCAAGGGAGGACGTAGGGAGGTTGTTTGTGGGAGGTTGGAGGGCTAGGGATGGCAGGAGGTGGCAGAATAGGGGGCTAGAGGGCTACCTTACAATATGCAAGGCAGCCCTCCAGCCCCCCTTTTCTGCCACCTGCTACCATCCTCAACCATCTCCAGTCATGGAACCTGCCACAACAGCCTCTGTAAGGCTTGTATTGGCTTCCCCAGTCCTCTTAAGGCCAAAAACACCCACTCCTTGATGCCTTTGAAGCCTATATCCCCCAAATTGGCAGCCTATTGGTTGCTTTGGTTTCTTCTTTTTGCTGATATTTAGTTTATTTTGATTGTGCAGATTTTTCGATACGTAAATTATAAAGACTATGGGTTAGAGGTTGTAAGCGATAGGGTACCGTACTTCCCCGAAAGAGTGACAGTTAGGTCAAGTTGTCAAGTTTTTACGAGAATAATGGAGATTTTAGAGAAATAAAAGAAGGGTATGGACCGATTCAAAGGGAGCTATTTCGGTAATTTTGTGAACATCAGAGAAAATTGGAAAAAAGGTGTTCTGGGGGTAGGGAGTGCATCATATGTTGCTGCACTCAGTTAAAAGCCAAAAAAAAAAAAAAAAAAAAATTAAATGTGGTTCGTGATGGATGGGAAGCCACTATGTTTTGGGCTGATGACAGGCTTAAGATGTGGGGCATTTCCAGATGCGAAAGAGCCAAAAAGATTAAAGAAGAGTAGGGCAGCCAATAACTTGGCTAAAAAGGTTTTTTTTTTTTTTTTTTTTTTTTTTTTTGGGGGGGGGGGGGGGGGGGGGAGGCGTCTATTATGGGACGCAATTAGAGGAGAGATTAGGAGAAGGTGGGTATACCTTTCAGAGAGGTTTAAGATGTGTCTGGTATGGTTCGTGCATTTGATCCTAATGGCTTTTGACTCAACAAAAGTAGTTAATATGGATGGGTGAAGTTTGCAAGCAACATGGACTTATTTAATACTTATTAGTGGGGACGGGTATCATTTCAGCTAACCATGGACTCCTACATGGAAAAAAGCATGGCGATAAAGCATCGACAATCTGTCGAGAAGAATAGACCAAGCACATACAATTTGTTTGGCTTCCCATGGGCAATGCAGGTAAATATTAATAGCTTTTGTTACATTTTTTGTATTATATGTGTTTTAATTATGATATGGACTATTTTTTACAAGTTAGGCTTGGATGTATGAGGTCGTCCCTGTCCTGGCTAAGGCCCCAGGGGGGGGGGGGAGGGGTAGAAGACTTCGGATGAGCGACTGCAATTTCCTAGGGTGGCATATCGAGAAGTGTACCCATTGGGATTGAAATTCAAGCAGCTCAGGTAAGATTAAAGCACTAATCTTTTGAATATGCACTTGCTTTTAAATGTGCCTTAAATTTGATTGATTTTTTTTCTTATTGTAGGGAGTCTGTAATTTCCTCGGATGTTACGATGGTATATCGAGAAGTGCACCCATTGGGATTGAAATTCAAGCAGCTCAGGTTAGATTAGAGCATTAATCTTTTGAATATGCACTTGCTTTTAAATGTGGCTTAAATTTGATTGATTTTTTTTCTTATTGTAGAGAGTCATCCGTCCCTTCCTCACCCCTACTAGGGGTAAAGCGGGAGAGGAGTATGTTACACGTTTAGAGCACTGGACGATGCAACAGATGAAGGGATAGATTGCCTAATGCAAGACCTAGAAGGGGTCACGCATGTGAGTGCAGTTGCAGGGCCACTGCTTGAGAATGTTGTTGATGCTAAGGATGATGAAGCTCCAATCGACGGGAGGGATGAGGAGGAGGAGGATGAAGAGGTTCGTACGCCTCCACCCAATTGGCAAATCGGTACAACAAGTACTGTTTTGTCGAGGCATCAAGGTCGGGAGAATAAGGTGGTTAACCTCATAAATGGCTGTTGTAAGTTTTACAACAGCCGTTTATGAGAGGTTTGAGAAGATGGAAGAGCGGATGAAAAGGGTGGCGGAGAAAGTTAGTAGGGTGGAGAAGGAAGTTGGTGGGGTATTGAAAGTGGTTGAAGTGCAATTTGAGCATAAAAGAGAGAGCCGAAAGAGTAAGCACGTAATTTCTCCTTACATGGTAGTAACATATGGAAAGAAGAGGAAAACGAAGAAAAAAAATGAGGAAGTCTGTGAAAATGGAGAAGAAAAAATGGAGGAGGGTAAGGAGGAAGGCGGAGGAAGTGGCGAAGTGAAAATTGAGGAGGGTGAGGCAGGACACGAAGGAAGTGGGGAAGTGAAAATGGAGGAGGAAGGTGGAGGAGGAAGGCGGAGGATGTGGCTAACTGAAAACGGAGGAGGAAGGCGGAGGAGGAAGGCGGAGGATGTGGCTAACTGAAAACGGAGGAGTTAAAGGTTGATTTGTATAGGCCAATAGATAAGGAAGAGAAAAAACTCTTCTATGCCTATTACAATGATTCTGGAAGTGATGGGCATGTGAAGTCCAAGGCCGAGGATTATCCCTAGGAGTGGTTTGAAAAGATGTTGACAATGGCAAGTTGCTTGACGACTTGGTGAGTTATTTTCCTTTATTTTTGCTTGTGTTTTCCATGAGGTATTGTATACTTATCATGTTGTTTTTATTTGATGTAGCACATCGATGAGGTATTGGCATTATGAGACCATGACAGAGCAGTAATGGTGATATTTTGTATTTGCACTGTGCCATCAACAAGGGGAGGCAAGTGGAAAAGATTGGGTACAGATGAATTCGACGATGTCCCTGATGATTTTTGGTTTGATGACAGGATGATACAGTATGTACAGGGGAAAGGCTCAAACATGGCAACAATTGGGCAAACGTTAAAAGAGTATACTGCATCATGAACATTAAGGATACGCATTGGATAACTGTCGTCGTGCTACTAGAGGAGGGCTTGCTACAGATCCTTGACTGCAACCCAAGTATTTGTTGAGAGAGGTAGTTGGAGACAGAGTTGCAACCATTATGTATATTGTTCCTGCGGCTGTTGTGCAACTGCGTGATGTTTCAGCACTTGGGTGATGAACTACTGATAGGAAAGTGGCTACTCAAGCGCCTTCCTGTCCCGACAAATGACTCAGGGTAAATTTTGTATAAAACTTACAATTGTTCTATAAGCTGATTCTAATGCTAATGTCTTCCTCATATTGTAGTATTGATTGCGAGGCATATGCACTAAAATTTATTGAGTTCGACATGACCAACACCCTGATGGATAGCTTGAATGACAAAACAATGAGCAATTGTCAGAAGCGCTGGGCTGTTGAGTGCTTCTATGGGCATATGGATCCGTTTTGACTGACCAGAACCCAATCCAAGTCATTGTTGATGCTGTCATCAAAAGGTATGGAAGTTGGACTTGGAATTTTGTAGTTTATGTGATGTTGTTTTATTGGGTTGTCTTGAATAATTGGATTGTCTTGAATTGGATTAGCTGGTGTTGTTAGGCGTTAGGTTGTGATCCTTAGGTTGTGGTGTTACGTATGCTTTGTGGCCAAGGCCAAGGCTGGATAATGTTGGAAGGGGTGCTGTAAAAGAAGACGAAGAGGTTATTGCTGCTACTGCCAATGCTGAAGGTCTGCTGGATAATTTTGGAGGATGGGAAAATGGCTGAAAAGAATGATGAAAAGGGGGGATGGAGGCTTCCAGCCCTGCTTTTGTTTTGGGTGTATATAGGACATTTATTTGTTGTATATAATGTTGTAATTTAATGTAATTGACATATTTCATATTTGTACAAAAGCAATTAAGTATTTCTTTCCCTCTTTTGAGTTTAAGTTTATTTCATATTCTTGTTAAACGGCATTGATGTGTTGATGCAATTAGGTTGTCGAATTCAGGAGAAAATATGGAATTAATATGTGTTGATTTTAGTTTGTCAAAATTCAGGAGAAAAGCTAGAAAAAATATGTATTGCCTATGATCGCTTAAGCGATATATAAGTGACTGCATATATCGCTTAAGTGACCAAGGGTTTTCTATCGCTTAAGCGAAACAAAAAATCGCTTAAGCGATCGTGCATCTGGGAACATCTAAATTCTGCCTTGGACTATAAATCGCTTAAGCGATTGTGCATTTGGGTGGATCTTGATTCTGCCTTGGACTTGATCGCTTAAACAATCCCAAATTGCTAAAGCGACCAAGTGCAAAAGTGAAGAATCACTTAACCGAGACAATAAATCACTTAAGCGATCGTGCATCTGTAAGTAATTGATCTACTATATGCAGTGGAAAACAAAAATTCAACCGGTAAATCAATTACCTTTCTTTGCCTAGATCCAAGTATAGATTATACCGTTTACATGTTTATAAACAAAAATCTATATAAAGTAAATCCATTCAAGGATTCGAATACTTTCGTACATTTGGAGGCTCCTTCGAATATCTCTGATTTCGGACAGGAACACTATTCACGATTACTGTTCACGTGATTTTTCACCAATCGATCCAAAGTAGGATCGTACTCATGGAAGTCCACACAAAGATAATCCGCAAAACCCTTGATTATTTTGCTAGACCAATCAAGGGCTTCAAGAATCAAGAAAGAAGAACAAGAAAATTTTTCTTCTTGAGAAACAGAGAGAGATAGGGTGGCTAGGGTTTTAATTGAATGAATAATACTTTTTTTTGTTTTAATTTTAAGTTGCACTTATATAGTGCAACAATTAAAACCCTATTCCACTTAGGAATAACCATGGGCTCCGACCCTAGGTCACCCTTGCAACCAAACACACCCTTTATGGTATTTTATTAATTAATTATTATTATAATTAAAATCAATTAATATATTAACATTTAATTAATAATAATAATTCATTTAAATATATACAAAGATATATTTAAATACAATCTTACTAATTTAATTTTAATATTAAAATTAAATACAGGCAACAACCTCAATAAATTTAATTGCACTGTGAAATTACCAAAATACCATTTTGTCCTAAAAGACGAAAATACCCTTTTCACAAATTGGTTCTTAAATTATCTTCTAAGTGTGTGACCCGTAGGCTCTTCATCATATCGGCAGTGTGTAGTACCGCGATTAACACCAATTAATTGTCTCACTACATAGACTAAGATTGGCCCCTAGCAAGGCATCATGGCCACCCGATAGATTTGGATTCAGCGAAATCGTAGCCTGTCAGCGGTTTAGTTACCGTGTAATCAAATCCTTTCATCAACTGTTATCTCATCGAGACTGAGGTACAAAAATAGTGTCAACCTCAGATATCCTCGACATGTTTGTATTCAGTTACTGGACCAATGACAAGAATATTAAATTCGATTGAGCAACAACTCAATCCCACTGTGGCCTCAGATTTAGTGTCATTGTCATTTACTGAATTACCTAGTGAGATAACTTCTCCCATACCCAGGAGTGATGAATCCTTTGTCGATCTACCATAGTCTTGATACACTTCTCAATGTAGCTAATCACTACCGTATTGATAGCTCTTAATAGAACTACGTTGGGCTAGTATCGCACTACACCAAATGGTGCACAAGGCACTTTGGTGATATCAAGTCTAAGGATCACATGCACCACCATCCGTTAGAGGATTTATTCCATAGACACTAGGGTTACCATCCATATGGAATTCTCTGGTGGGTCTGTCCAGTGAACTTGCCTCTAGCAAGCACCCATGCGTTGCACTAGGTTATTGGCAGACAACCTTGACAAGTGAGATCAATCACTGCCTTTCGACAGGGTCATTCAACACTATGATAGCCTTACCGTATTATATGTGTCCTTGGTTAGAATAATACTAGGGCTACAGACTTTCTAGAATGGCCACCATATGTGATCATAGGGTTCTCACTATCAAGATTTGAAACACTTGATACCCTCATCACGGTTTTACCATCATAAAGACATATATCAATACATATAATATGATTTACGTGATATAGTAGAATATGCCTTTTATTGATAAATAAACATTTATTACAGAATTAGTTTTACAATAATTGATTGGCTCTAGGGAAGCTACTCTAACAATCTCCCACTTGCACTATAGCCAATCATTCATGTATTTAATACTGAATGACCTTAAGTGTTTTTCATGCTTCTATTGTGACAGAGGCTTCATCAGTGGATCGACGAGATTGTCATCAATATGCACTTTACTGATCTGTACATCTTTCCTCTCAATCATTTCTCTGATGAGATGAAAATGTCTGAGTATGTGTTTAAACTTTTGGTGAGACAGTGGTTCCTTTGCTTGAGCAATTGCTCCATTGTTGTCGCAATAGACATCTATCAGATCAACAATCGTGGAAATCACACCAAGTTCAGTGACGAACTTCTTAATCCAGACTGCCTCCTTGGCCACATCGGATATTGCAATATACTCAGCCTCTGTTGTAGAGTCTGCTACAGTGCTTTGCTAGGAGCTCTTCCAGCTCACTACACCCCCATTGAGACAAAATACAAACCCTGATTGCGATCGATAATCATCTTTGTCCGTTTGGAAACTAGCATCACTGTATCCTCTTACAGTGAGCTCATCTTCCCCTATATAAACCAAGAACATATCCTTAATCCTCTTCAAGTACTTAAGGATGTTCTTGACAGCTATCCAGTGATGCTCACCTGGATCCGATTGATATCTACTGCAAGTGTCTAATGCACATGTGACATCAATCCGAGTACATAACATGGCATACATGATGGATCCAATTGTTGACACATATGGGATCCTATTCATTCTATCTTTCTCATCGTGTGTTTTAGGACACAATTCCTTAGAGAGATAAACACCATGTGACATCGGAAGAAATCCCTTCTTGGATTCTTCCATACTGAATCTCTTCAGTACCTTGTCAATGTATGTACTCTGACTTAGGCCAAGCAACCTACGTGATCTATCTCGGTAGACCTTTATTCCGAGGATGTAGGCTGCTTCTCCTAAGTCTTTCATGGAGAAGCACTTGGATAACCAAGTCTTTACTGACTGCAAGTTTGGTATATCATTCCCGATCAAAAGTATGTCATCGAAATACAACACTAGGAATGCCATTGCACTCCCACTCACTTTCTTATAAACATAGGGCTCATCTTCGTTCTTGATAAAACCGAATTGTTTTACGACTTCATCAAAACGAATGTTTTAGCTCCTTGAAGCTTGCTTGAGTCCATAAATGGATCTTTGCAACTAGCATACTTTCTTAGCTTGCCCATCAAGAACGAAACCATCAGGTTGTGTCATATACACATCCTCTTCTAGGTTTCTGTTTAGGAAAGCCATTTTGACATCCATTTGCCAAATCTCATAATCATGATATGTAGCAATCACAAGCATAATCCGTATGGATTTAATCATGGCAACCAGCGAAAAGGTTTCCTTATAGTTAATACCATGAATTTGTTTGAAACATTTGGCAACCAGTCGTGCTTTATTAGTGTGCACCTTGCCATCCATGTCAGTCTTCTTCTTGAAGACCCATTTACACCCTATGGGTTTTACCCCTTCAGGTGGTTCCACCAGAGACCATACTTGGTTCTGGTACATGGAGTCCATCTCAGATTTCATGGCTTCTAGATCTGATATAGCATCTTCGTAGGTTCTGGGTTCATCGTCTGGGTAGACAAGTATGTCACCATGTTAAGTCACAAGATAACCGTATCTCTTAGGCTCATGGCGTACTCTCCTAGATCTACGTAGCTCCTGTGCTACTTGAGGTGGTTCACTTTGATCCACAAGTTGTGGAGTAACCTTTTCCTGATGTTCAACCACTACTTGTGGCACATCTTCCCGTCCTTCGTCTAGTATATCTTGTGGCTCTAGAATTTCATCGAGTTCTACTTTTCTCCTACTAGTACTTCTTAGAAAAAAATTCCTTTTCTAGGAAGATACCAGTATGAGCAACAAAAATTTTGTGCTCTTCTGGATGGTAGAAATAGTATCATTTGGTCTCTTTAGGATACCCTACAAATATACATTTGTAGGATTTCGGGCCCAGCTTGTTCAAAGTCAATTTCTTGACATAAGCTTCGCAATCCCAAATCCTTAGATAAGACAAATTGGGCTTTCACCTATTCCATAGTTCAAATGGAGTCTTGTCTACAAACTTTGACGACACATGGTTCATAATGTGAGTCGCAGTCTTTAGGGGATAACCCCAGAATGAAGTAGGTAAATCACTAAAACTCATCATGGACCTAACCATGTCAAGTAAGGTCTTATTCCTCCTTTCAGACACTCTATTGTGTTGGGGTGTATACGGAGGGGTGAGTTGTGATACTATCCCACATTCCTTCAGGTATTCAGAAAACCCTAAGCTTAAGTATTCGCCTCTTCGATTCGACCGAAGAGCTTTAATACTTTTGCCCAACATATTCTGTACTTCATTCTTGAATTCTTTAAACTTATCAAAGACTTTAGATTTATGTCTCATGAGGTAGACATAACCATATCTACTGAAATAATAAGTAAATTGTGATGAAGTAGGAATATCCACCTCTGGCTTTAACTGTTAGTGGACCACATACATCACTATGGATGATGCCTAATAGTTAAGTAGCCCTTTCACTTTGTCCTGTGAAAGGTGACTTGGTCATCTTGCCTAAAAGGCATGACTCACATAACTCAAATGACTGGAAGTCAAAAGGGTCCAAAACTCCATCCCTTTGAAGTTTTGCAATGCAGGTCTGATTAACATGACCCAATCTACAATGCTAGAGGTATGTATGGTTTTGTTCGCTATGTTTAGCTTTCTTAGTTTCAACGTTGAGAATATCCTTATTGCTCAAATCAAGAACATATAATCCGTTATATAACCTTACAATTCCAAATAGAATGCCATTCAAACTAAAGGACAACAATCCATTAAAAATCTCAAAACAATATCCTATATCGTTTCTAGAAATCACAGGTACAAAATAACAGTCTTTGAGTTCTAATAATAAGCTCGAAGGCAAAGACAAACAATAAGTCCCTACAGCAAATGTAGCCACATGTGCTCCATTTCCAACTCATAGGTCCACTTTTCCCTTGGCTAGCAATCTAATCTGCCTTAGTCCCTGTACATCAGTTCAAATATGAGTACCACATCCTGTGTCAATGACCTAAGATACTGAAAGAGAGAAGTTAATCTCAATCATAAACATACCTGAAGTCGAAGCATCTGACTTCTTCTTGTTTGCGAGGAAAGCCTTGCAGTGCTTCCTCTAGTGGCCAGGCTTGCCATAATAGAAGCAGACTACCTTCCCACCTTTCCCAACACCACTCGCAGGCTTGAGATCATCCTATCCTTTAGGCTTGGGCTTGGGCTTGGGCTTGGGCTTGGGATTTGCCTTGGCCTTTCCCTTGCCCTCACCTTTTCCGTTACTGGTAGCTACTAGTAAAACAGGCTTGGACTTCCTCAAGTCCTGCTCTACAGTCCTTAGTATATTCAAAAGCTCCGACAAGGTTTTCACCATAGCGTTCATATTGAAGTTGATTATGAACGGTGCATAAGAGTCAGGAAAGGATTGCAGAATTAAATCCACTTGTAATTCTACATCAAACTCGAACCCCAAAATCTTAAGCCTTTCTATGTGCTCGATCATTTTGAGCACATGAGGGCCAACTTAGGCTCCCTCGGTCAGGCGACTTCCAAACAGTGCTTTTGACACCTTGTACCTCTCATGTCGAGCATTCCCTTCGTAAAGCTCCTTAAAGTGTAAAATAATGGCAGCAACGTCCATATTCTCATGTTGCTTTTATAGCACTGGTGTCATTGATGCTAACATCAAGCATTGAACACCATCGACATCATCAAGGAACTTTTGATAAGTATCCTTTACTTCCTGAGTGGCATCAGGATCAAGATCAGGCTCAGCCATGTATGGCTTATCAAGGATATACAATTTCTTTTCAGACTTAAGTATAATCCGAAGATTACTATGCCAATCCAAGAAATTGGATCCATCTAACCTGTTTTCTTTCTCGATTATCAGTCGCATGTTCATAATGCTCATTTGTAAGTGAATCTACAATTCCTAAAGTAAAGTCAATATAATGTTTATTATTTCTTAATATGGTTTTTTGAGACACTCCCACAATTTTCCTCAAGCCAATAACCTTCACTATTAACTTGGGAAAGCCTGTTGGCTTTCCTAGTGGACTGAGATCCCATTTGGCCCATTTCAAACCTTTGCTGTGGCAAACAAGCCAAAATGGGTTGATTAGGTATGCCAACAAACTTAATCCACACCAGTTGATAGCTCCTACTACCAACCTCAAATGTGAAGTAAGCCAACAAGCCAATCACACAATCCAACGGCCTAGCCATCGTCCTTAAGTATGATTCCTAGTATCAGTAGAGTGGACACTACATGTCGCCACGTACACTCAATATGTGTACTTCTCTACTATGCCTATGACGTGTTTATCCACCTTCGTTGTGGTGAACAAGCAAAACTATCATTTTAAGTCGACCCATCATCATTAAGGAAAACTCCAATGAATTTTAAACTCCCACTGGTAGAAGTGTACCCTTTGCTATGGCGAACAAGGTTCTGACAAACAGTGGTTTGATTAAAACCATGGTGATGGAAGGCATACATGACTTAATATATCTTATTTGAGGGGTTTTTATTTAATGTCTCACCAGATTATTATCTTTGTTAGAATGTCATTGTTTGGCATGTTATTGAACATTCAACCTTAGCATGCATTCTAAACAAAAAATTAAACGTGTCGGTACATGGCCCACTAAAACCGATTTCCTCAAGCCTAGAGGAATCGGTAGGTCAACCTAGGGTTTAAAAGTTAATCTTGGGTCTTCAAGTCATTCCTCTTCATAGCTCCTTCGTTTTTTCTTCACGATCATTACAGATAATTTTATAATAAAAATCTTATTCTAATTTACATCAATAAAATAGAAAGCTCGCGTTACATACGAGGGGAGTGAGATGAGGAGAAGAAATACATGGAGATTTAAGAGAGAGAGGCAGGCATGCAAGTCCTATTTGTTTATAAAAATTACAAACAAACCCAATAAACAATAAACAATAGGTCTAAGGCTCAAGTATCGAGCACCATGCAATTATCAAACACGAACATTGCATACATTCTAAAACAATCAATTTTTAAATTGGGTGGGTTGAATTATGAAGTTACCCTCTTAAACGTACAGAATGAATATTGGATTTAAAGGTTAAAAAAACTGTAATTTAGCCCCTGTACGAAAAACGGAAAGCAAAAACGAAACAATAGGTTTCTTGCTGCGGCAAAGTTCATGCACACATGGTCGCTGCAGCGAAGTTTTATTTTGCCGCGGCTACCGTGAACTTCTAGAAAACACAAATCGTTCTAGAGAGTTTTATGCCGCGGCGAAGTTTTATCTTGCTGCGGCTAGATCTTCTTTTTCCAGAATTTTGCCGTGGCCAAATTTGCTTTTTGCATCTTGCCACGGCTAACGGCGCAAAACAGTGAATCACACACAGTAACGTCATTTGCAATTTTTCACATAACGACACGGATCCAAATCAAATCAAATGCTTAAACATTCGACCATGATACCAACCAACCAACACACATTCAATCAACACATTATTTAATCAGTTGATTAATTAAGACATTCAACATAAATAATTTTTCTAGATTTAAAAAAATAAATAAATAAAAGAACACTTCAAATCATGCAATAACATGTTATCAAACATCAACTAAACAATATAATCTAATATCCGAGGTTCTGATACCACTGTAAGTAATTGATCTACCATACACAGCGGAAAACAAAAATTCAATCGGTAAATCAATTACCTTTCTTTGCCTAGATTTGAGTATAGATTATACCGTTTACATATTTATAAACAAAAATCTGTATAAAGTAAATCCATTCAAGGATTAGAATACTTAAGTACATTTGGAGGCTCCTTTGAATATCTCTGATTTCAGACAGGAACACTGTTCATGGTACTGTTCAAGGTTACTGTTTACCGTCTACTGTTCATATGATTTTTTGCCAATCGATCCAAAGTAGGATTGCACTCACGGAAGTCCACACGAAGATAATCCGCAAAACCCTTGATTATTTTGCTCGAACAATCAAGGGCTTCAAGAATCAAGAAAGAAGAACAAGAAAAGTTTTCTTCTTAAGAGAGAGAGAGATAGGGTGGCTAGAGTTTTAATTGAATGAATAATACTTTTTTTTTTTTTTTTAATTTTAAGTTGCACTTATATAGTGCAACAATTAAAACCCTATTCCACTTAGGAATAGCCATGGGCTCCAACCCTAATTCACCCTTGCAACCAAACACACCCTTTATGGTATGTTAATTAATTAATTATTATTATAATTAAAATCAATTAGTATATAATATTATATTAACATTTAATTAATAATAATAATTCATTTAAATATATATAGAGATATATTTAAATATAATCTCACTAATTTAATTTTAATACTAAAATTAAATATAGGCAACAACCTCAGCAAATTTAATTGCATTGTGAAATTACCAAAATACCCTTTCGTCCTAAAAGATGAAAATACCCTTCTGACAAATTGATTCTTAAATTATCTTCTAAGTGTGTGACCCGTAGGCTCTTCATCATATCGGCAGTGTGTAGTATCGCAATTAACACCAATTAATTGTCTCACTACATAGACCAAGATTGGCCCCTAGCAAGGCATCATGGCCACTCGATAGATTTGGATTTAGCGAAATCGCAGCCTGTCAACGGTTTAGTTACCGTGTAATCAAATCCTTTCATCAACTATTATCTCATCGAGACTAAGGTACAGAAATAGTGTCAACCTCAGATATCCTCGACATGTTTGTATTCTGTTATTGGACCAATGACGGGAATATTAAATTGGATTGAGCAATAACTCAATCCCACTATGGCCGCAGATTTAGTGTCATTGCCATTTACTGAATTACCCAGTGAGTTAACTTCTCCCATACCCAGGAGTGATGAATCCTTTGTCGATCCACCATAGTCTCGATACATTTCTCAGTGTAGCCAATCACTACCGTATTGATAGCTCTGAATAGAACTACATTGGGCTAGTGTCAAACTACACCAATTGGTGCACAAGGCGCTTTGGTTATCTCAAGTCTAAGGATCACATTCACCACCATCCGTTAGAGGATTTATTCTATAAACACTAGGGTTACCATCCATATGGAATCCTCTGGTGGGTCTGTCTAGTGAACTTGCCTCTCGCAAGCACCCATGAGTTGCATCAGGTTGTTAGCAAACAACCTTGACAAGTGAGACTAGTCACTGCCTTTCGATAGGGTCATTCAACACTATGATCGCCTTACCGTATTATCCGTGTCCTTGGTCAAAATAATATTGGGGCTACTGACGTTTATAGAATGGCCACCATATGTGATCATAGGGTTCTCACTATCAAGATTTGAAACACTTGATACCTCGTCATGGATTTACCATCCTAAAGACATATATCAATACATATAATATGATTTACATGATATAGTAGAATATGCCTTTTATTGATAAATAAACATTTATTATAGAATCAATTTTACAATAATTGATTGGCTCTAGGGCACCTACTCTAACAGCATCTTGGCAGATCTTAATTCTGCCTTGCACTTGATCGCTTAAGCGATCGAAAATCGCTTAAGTGACCAAGGTTAAAAGTAAAGAATCGCTTAAGTGTGGCCATAAATTAGCTAAGCGATCATGCATTTGGGTAGATCTTGATTCTACCTTGGACTTGATCGCTTAAGTGACCAAGGGTAAAAGTGAAGAATTGCTTAAGCGAGACCATACATCGCTTAAGTGATTGTGCATCTGGGTAGATCCTAATTCTGCCTTGGACTTGATTACTTAAGCAACCCAGGGTAAAAGTGAAGAATCGCTTAAACGAGACTGTAAATCGCTTAAGCGAGATCGTAAATCGCTTAAGCGAGATCGTAAATCGCTTAAACGATCATGCATCTGGAATGATCTTGATTTTTCCTTGCACGTGATCGCTTAAGCGACTAAGCGTAAAAGTGAAGTATTTCTTAACTGATCTTGATTCTGCCTTGGACATGATCGCTTAAGCGACCAAGGGTAAAAGTGAAGCATCCATTAAGTGATCTTGATTCTCGCTTGTACGTGATCACTTAAGCGACTGTACAAGATCGCTTAAATGACTAAGGCTAAATAATCAAGATCTCTTAAGCGATGAAAACTTAGAAACATTGGATCGCTTAAGTGATTCATTTTTTTTGTTTGGAATAGGTTGTCAACCCTATATTAAGTGACATGAATGTGAACTTCAGACGTTCACAACATCAAATGATTATTAACTTTAATGTTAAGCGACATCAGTTATTAACACTTATTAAGGCCAATTAAGAAGGATTATTTGCAACATAATTCCATCAACACATGTTAAGGTTACAACTGTATGATATATGGATGAATGTCATAGCACACTAGTGTGACACGTTGGTAGAAACGTACCTCATTTCATAAATATGGATGATGTATTTGAGAATGATTAGATTGAAATAAGCTTCAATTTTGACTGTACAATTAGTTTAATGGACCATGATCTGTCTTGTGTCAATTGATTTGATTATTTATATCCCTTAATCGATTTTTTTTTCAAAATTATATTTTAATTAAACTAATTTTTTTACGTCTATATGTAAACATGGAAAAGAAATATTAATGTATAGAATGATTCTATATAATACAAATTTTAATGTTTTTAAAGTACCAAAGTAAATTACCCTTAATCGCTTAACAGATATATGGTTTCGCTTAAATGATCTTGTCTATTTAGCCTTGGTTGCTTAAGCGATAATAAATCGCTTACGTGATCTTGTTAAATGCAAAATAAAGGTTATCCAACTATACGGGATCGCTTAAGCTATTTTGGGTCTCTTTTAAGTGATCCAGTATATTTAGCCTTAGTCACTTAAACGATCATGTACAGTCGCTTAAGCGATCATGTACACGCCAGAATCAAGATCACTTAAGCGATGCTTCACTTTTACCCTTGGTC
This sequence comes from Pistacia vera, assembly GCF_008641045.1. Taxonomy (NCBI): domain Eukaryota; kingdom Viridiplantae; phylum Streptophyta; class Magnoliopsida; order Sapindales; family Anacardiaceae; genus Pistacia; species Pistacia vera. The sequence continues at coordinate 539,870 of NW_022195444.1, read as the reverse complement.
ACTTAAGCGATCTTGTCCAAGGTAGAATCAAGTCACCCCAGGTGCATGATCGCTTAAGCGATTTAAGGTCTTACTTAAACGATTCTTCACTTTTACCCTTGGTCGCTTAAGTGATCCATAATCGCTTAAGCGACCAAGGCCATTTTGCTTCTTATCTAACCGATCTTTTGATATTGTGGATGTTTGAGTGAGAAATTATGTTCTGTATTGTGGGTGAGCTCTATATTCAATCATAACCATCCATATTTGTGAAATGAGATACATTTCTACTAAGGTGCCACACTCGTGACTAATTCAGTAAACTGATTGATTGATTGAGATGATATGACAATTATGTTGATAATATTTATTTTGCCTATCTTACTTCTTTGGGCAACAATCAGTGCCGTACAGAGGTAATGTGTGAAATTTTACTTAATTAAGCCCTTTTCAAAATGGATGAGAATGAAAAATAATTAATTTGATTTAATACGTTATAAAGGATTATTTATTCAAGGTAACAATTAAATTTAAAACATAAAAAATTGAAAACAACTCTTCAACAATTGGCCTTGGCAACTCTCTCAATTTCATCCTTCTTCTTGATGACATAGCTGGAAATACAAGGACATAAAATTAGTTTAATGGACCATAAAAGAAACACATAATAACTGCATCAAATCGCTTAAGCGATCTTCGGTCGCTTAAGGGATCTGTTTGTCATAGAAGATCGCTTAAGCAACCTTACGGTTCTTAAGCGATCTGGTGGTCACCAGATCTGATATAAGCAGCAGATCGCTTAAGTGACCAAGGATCACTTAAGCGATCTAGTGTTCACCAGATTTGATTTGAGTAGCAGATCGTTTAAGCGATCTTCTGTTCAGAGCTACAGATAAGAGCAGATCCCTTAAGCGACCAAGGATCACATAAGTGATCAGCCTGTTATCTGCAGATCTTAATATCAGATTGCCGCTTAAACGATATGCTGTTCAGATCTACAAATAATAGCCGATGACTTAAGCGATCTTATGTCGCTGAAGCGATCTTATGTCACTTAAGCGATCTTACGTCACTTAAGTGATCTGATCTTATCTGCAGATTGCTTGCTTTCTTGATTCCGATCGATTCAAATCTAATTTTCTAGATCTGCATGTGATTGATTCTAGCAGCTGCCTTTCTTATCGCTAGGTTGCTTGCAAATTGAGCACTTATTCATCTTTCGAGGAACCTCACAGGCTGGTGGAATACGCTTAACTCTTTTTCTCCCCTTTTTTGTCTTCTTGAATAGTGGATGGATGATAACGTCAACCAACTCTAGCGGCACCACCCACTGCTCTTTTGGAGGAACTGGATATATCATTTTAGAATAAGCTAGCATGTAGTGATTTGCCATATAGAGAGGGGAGCAAAGTTCCATGTAAATTCTCGAACCAAAATCCGGCTTTCGTTGGTGTTTCAATGCTGCTAGTGCATGAGGACAAGGTAAATGTTGAATGTCAAGCACTTTACAGCTACAAGTTTTACTAAGAAGGTTAACTAGGGCATCTAGACCATAGCCGCGCATGGTAAACTCTTGAGCATTAAGAGGATAGGCAAATAGTGCATTTGACAATTCCATACGTTCTTGCAATAATTTTTTAGCTGACGGACAAGTGTTGTGGTAAAATTATCTGACTCTGTACGACGCTCATGGAACCACCGTGACAATGTCCTTTGGATTGCATCAAGAAGGGAAACAATTGGAAACTCTCTTTCTATTAACAACTTCGAATTTATGGACTTGGCTATGTTCATGGTCATGACATCCAACCTTCTTCCAGGAAAGTAAGCTCTAGTTCATCGCTCGAAACCAACATCATGCTCAAGATACTTAGCAATCCTATCATCCTTGATTTGGATTTGTCAGAAGTGCTCCTCAAACTCATCAACTCGAAAAGATTTTGCTATCATGTAGTATGTCTGAAGGAGGCCAGCACACTTAAACTTTTGTTTTATGTTCTCACTAAGGTGCCTTATATAGCATCCGTGATGTGCTTGAGGGTAAATAGTGGCAATCCCTTTCTTTATAGAGTTGTGCCTATCGGATATTATGCACAACTCATCACTGTTAGGCACTATTGTACGTAATTGCTTAAAAAACCAAGTCCATGACTTGTCGTTCTCAGAGTCAACCACACACCATGCAATGAGATATATGTGATTCTCGCTGTCTTGTGCAGTGGCCACCACCAATGTACCTCCATACTTTCCTGTCAAAAAGCAACCATCAACAACCAACACCTTTCTCATGTTTACAAAACCCTTTATAACAGCACCGTAAGCAACAAAAAAATATTTAAACCTCATATTCTTGTCCCACTTCAAAGTCGTCTTGCTACCTTGGTTTGTCAACTCAAGCATATAATGGTACGCTTTTAATACTGCCTACCCATGCTCTAGCATGCCTCTCACAAAATCTTGTGCATGTTGTCTCCCTTTCCAGCATTTCTAGTAACTAACAGTGCATCCCAACTTTGTGCACACAAGTCTCTGAATGTCCTTAAGAGATGGACCTTTCCTTTCAACAAACTGACTTTTGACAAATTGTCCAATAACATTAGCAGAGGCTTGTCAATGCTCATCTGAAATATATCCCAACCCACATGTGTGCTCATGGGTCCATGTGCTAACAATAAATTTTTTGGACTCTGCCAACCTTATACAATAAACCTACCACTTGCACTTTCGGTCACGACATGAAACCATCACTATTGATGAATTAGACTTTTTGGTGATGAACTCAAAATTACCTCTCATGGCAACAAGTTTTAGCTTCCTCACCACTTCCTCTTTGTTGTCAAATAAATACCCTACGTGCAAGTCTGATCCATCAATAAAAACATGAGTTGATTCACTACTACCTACAATTGCCACCTCTGAACCTGCATAAAGGACCATAGTGTTCTCTTCCTCACAAACTATACCTTCTACATAATCTGTATTTAAAGGAATCTCTACATTTGTGGGAACATGTACGGGGTCCTCCTCGTCAACATTTTCATTCTGACACACATGACTAACCTCTTCTACAGTGTCCTCCTTGTTAGGAAGTAATGAAATCTGACCGTTGATTTTAGATGACGTGTCGAGGAGTTAGTTTTATTTCTATTACAGTGCACATGCAAAATACATGCAGTGCGCATGTATATATAAAACACTTTACACATGTATCATTAATGATCATCATTAATAATACAGATCTGAATTTTCTCTCTCTTTTGCTCTGTTTTTCCTGTGTTTTTTGTTAGTGCTCTAAGTTGGTATCAGAGCCTTTGACCAACGTCGAAAATGGCTGATCCCTCACCAATTTCTTCTTCCTTTGACAAAGCAAATAAAGATTCAAGTCTCAAACACTCTTTTGATTCAGTTAATTTCTCCAATTCTTCTTCTTTCTCTTCTTCAACAGTTCCGGTAATCTCACCAAAATTGACAAGTGATAACCACCGTTTCTGGAAATCACAGATCCTGTTTGCCATTAGAGCTCATGGACTCGAAGAACACCTCACTGGACTTGTATCATGTCCAACAACCTTTGTTCGTGTTCAAGTGGATAGCTTAAGTTCAGAGGTACACAAAAAACCTAATTCAGAGTATCTACTTTGGAAAAGAACTAATAAATTGCTACTGAGTTGGTTATTATCTTCGATATCAGAGTCTATGTTTCCTGTGATCTCTCAGTTTACAACCGATATATGGTCAACCTTGGAAAAGGAATTTCTTACCGAATCGAAAGCTCAAACACTGCATGTTAAGAGTCTACTGCAAAACACGAAAAAGGATAGTTTAAGTATGCATGATTATTTTCTAAAGATGAAAAGTTATGCTGAGAGTTTGATTGCTAGTGGTGTTATTATCACCGATGAAGAGTTGTTGAATTACATATTGGATGGTTTAGATTTTGAATATGATGCGGTAGTTGTTAACATAACCACTAGGCTTGAATCTAAGGTTGATCCGATAACGGTGCAAGAAGCTCAAATTGTTTTACAAAAGCTAGAACTTAGGCTGGAGAAAGCTAATAGTACGGTGAATTCCTTGGTTCATACTGAGTTTTATAGCAATTCAGCTAATATTTCTAGTCTATCTACGAAAAATAAACAAACGAAGTTGCAATCTGTACCACAGTTCTCTATTGATCTAGCTCCAACCTCACAACCTTCTAAGTTCAACCAATCTATTAACCAATCATACTCTGCACCTAATCAGAATTCAGTAGTGAATGCACCCTCTCAGAATCAATTCATGCCACCTCAGAATCAATTCTTTACATCACAATTTGCTGGATGTTATTCTGGTGGCAGAGGAAGAGGTCGTGTAGGAGGAAGAAACAGATTTATCTGTCAAGTGTGTGGTAAAACTGGTCATCTGGCGTTGAACTGTTACCATTGGTTTGATGTTAATTTCTCAGGAAACTCTTCAATGCTAAGGAACCATTTTAATCGTCATGGATTTGCAAGAGCACCTGAACCTTATCATGGAGGTTTTTATCCTTCCATACCTCTTCAACACAACTCACAAATTGCCAATACAGGCTAGTTACTACCATTTCAGAATGTCTATTAGCATTAACAGCCTCGGTTTTCAACAGCTCCTGGAACTTCCTCTAGCAATAATGGTTTCCAGTCTAATGTTGGTTCCTCAAACATGTCTAATTAGGTGTTTATGGCTTAGTCTCAGGCATATGATCAGGCACATAATCAGACTTCTGCAGCCATTAACTATATAGCCACACCATCCACTGTAAGAGACGCTGCATGGTACATGGACTCTGGAGCAACAGACCATGTTACTTCTGATTTTTCCCAGCTGACAACAAGCTCCAATTACACAGGAGGAGAACAGCTTCAGGTTGGCAATGGTGAGTTGCTAACTATCTCACATACTGGTTCTTCTATATTAGTTTGTTCACATATGATTTTGTGTCTTAGAAATGTTTTGTTTGTTCCTAATATTACCAAAAATTTACTTAGTGTTTCCAAATTAACTAGAGATAATGATGTCTTGGTTGAATTTTTCAATGATCATTGTGTTGTTAAGGACAAATCCTCCAAAGCAACCCTTCCCCAAGGAGTTCTTAAAGTTGGTCTGTACCAACTTCAAACTCCAGTCTGCCCTACCTCTACTTCCATTGCAACTTTGTCTCCCTTGTTGTCCTCTTCACACAATGTCTAGCATCACAGCACCAGCTCTGTCTCATTTCCTTGCTCTTCGAATCAAGGTCTTCTTGATTTGTCTCAATAATCACCTTTGATTTCTTCAACTTTCAATAAATGTAATACAGATTATACTTTCAATAAGGGAAAAAATTGTAGAGAGTACATTGATCTTACCATGTATTCTGATTTGTCTATCCCAAGCAATGTACCCTCTTTTGATGTAGCACCTATTATTAATGAAAGTACTTTTTGCAATCTTCTGTTCTTGACAAGTTTATTAACACTAAGTTAGATAGTTTTCAATCTTTTCCTGTCCAAAAAACTGACATTATGATATGGCATAAAAGGCTAGGTCATCCTAACTTCTTAGTTCTTACTAAAATTCTTAAAAATTTGGACATTCCCTTTTACACAAAAACTGACCTTACATTTTGTACAGCCTGCCAATTGGTAAATTGCATCAATCTACCTATCCAAAGTCTACCTTTCAAGCCTCTAAACCTTTTGAACTTATATTCTCCAACCTTTGGGGACCTTCACCTATCCCTTCACCTGAAGGTTTTCAATACTACATCCAATTCTTAGATGATCATACAAGATTCACCTGGATTTTTCCTCTAAAAACCAAGTCTGAAACCTACACCATCTTCACTTAATTTCATAAACTTGTTGAGAAACAATTTGACACCTCCTTGAAATGTGTTCAAACTGATTTTGGGGGGGGGGGGGGGGGGGAATATAGGAGTCTAGTTCCTTATTTCAAAGCCAATGGTATCTTGTTTAGACATCCTTGTCCACACACCCATCAACAAAATGGGAGGGAAGAGAGAAAACATAGACAATAGTTGAACAAGGATTAACTCTTCTTGCACAAGCTAGCATCCCATTAAATTTTGGTGGTATGCATTCCAAACAGCTACCTATCTTACAAACAGACTTCCACACCTGTTTTGAACAATTTTTCACCCTTTCAAAAATTGTTTCATACTGTCCCTAACTACTCTGCCATTAGAGTTTTTGGTTGTGCCGTTTATCCTTTTCTTAGACCCTATAACACTCACAAGTTTAACTTTCATACTGTCAAGTGTACTTTCATTGGTTATAGTCTACATCATAAAAGGTATAAGTGCTTAGCTCCTTCACGCAGAATTTATACTTGTCAAAGTGTCAAGTTTAATGAGTCAGATTTTCCATTTCAAAATTTTACCAATGCAGCTCTAGTTTCATCTGTTATATCATCCAATTCTGAGTCATTTCAACGTACTGGTTCATCCTGGTGTGTACCTACTGTAGTACTTAATTCTTCTCCTGTATTACCTGTAAACTCACAATGTCAGTCTGCACATGATCATTGGAACAAATCAACTAGGATACATTCTCTAGTTTCATCTCAGTCCAGTTCACTTCAGACTTCTATACCCTGTCAGTCTACTGATGTCCAAGTTTCTAAAAATGAGTCTTCACCTGTGTCCACAACCTCTAAGACTGAAGAATCCTTGATGTCACCTGTAACCATCTTCTCTAATAACTCCTTTGAAACTATACCACTTGCAGTTCACTTGCCTTTAGCAGCATCTTTGCCTTTTGGAAAAAAATACACATCCTATGCTAACTAGAGCAAAAACCAAAGCCCAAAACACTGCCCTACTGACCTCTTCATCTCTTGATACCAAAGAGCCAGTCACTATGTTAGAAGCACTCTCTCATCCACCTTGGAAAGCTGCTATGCAGGCTGAGTATGATGCTTTGATATCCAATCAGACCTGGGAGCTTGTTCTAGCTAACTTTGATATGAATCGAGTAGGTTGTAAATGGGTGTTTAAGGTTAAAACTAATCCTGATGGTTCTATATAGAGATTTAAAGCCAGGTTAGTTGCCAAAGGATTCCAGCAGACCCTTCGTATAAATTATCTTGAGACATTCAGTCCAGTGGTTAAATCTCCAACTATCAGAGTGATTTTGAGCTTGGCTATAAGTTATGGATGGGATATACAGCAAGTAGATATTAATAATCTGTTTCTTAATGGGGATCTTCAAGAAAAAGTCTATATGGTACAACCTGAAGGATTTTTTCATTCACAATATCCTCATCATGTTTGTAGATTGACCAAAGCTCTTTATGGACTTAAACAGGCTCCTAGGGCCTGGTTTGATAAACTTAAGAAAACATTCCTTGGATGGGGGTTTGTTTATTCTCTAGCAGATCCTAGTCTATTTGTGTATAAAAAAGAAGGCATATTGATGTATGTTCTAGTGTATGTGGATGATATTTTACTCACAAGAAATGACTCCAATCTGGTTCAGAAAACAGTCTCTGATCTTAATACACAGTTTGCATTAAAGGCTTTAGGATCCCTCAAGTATTTTCTGGGGTTTGAGGTGACAAGAAATAAGGCAGGAATTCATATGAATCAGGAGAAATATGCAAAAGATCTACTAGTTAAAACAAATATGGTTGATTGTCAGCCTTGTAATACCCCAATGGCTGTTGGAGCTAAACTTGCACTTGAGGACAGTGAACCTTTTGAAAATCTAGCACTCTACAGAAGTACAGTGGGTGCATTGCAGTATTTGACATTGTCCAGACCTGACATTTCTTACTCAGTAAATAAGCTCAGTCAATTCTTAAAAGCCCCTACACAACTGCACTGGCAGGCCTGTAAAAGGCTACTGAGATATCTTAAAGGCACCTCCAATTATGGCCTTCAATTCTGTCCCAGTCATAGGTTTAATCTAAAGTGTTACACAGATGCAAATTGGGCCTACAATCCATTGGACAGAAGGTCAACTAGTGGCTGGTATGTGTTTCTCGGGTCTAATCTCATTCAGTGGAATTCAAGGAAGCAAAAGGTTATGGCTCTCTCTTCCACTGAGGCAGAATATAGGGCTCTTGCACAAGGGTCCACTAAAATAGCCTGGTTCTGCAGTCTTTTTTCTGAAATTGGTCTTAAGTTGACTGAAATTCCTGTTATCTGGTGTGACAACCAGAGTGCAGGTTCACTTGCCTCCAATCCTGTCTTTCATGGTAGAACTAAACATATTGAGCTAGATGCTCACTATATACGGGAACAAGTTACAGTAAACAAGGTTAAGGTTCAATATGTTCCAATCGAGTATCAAAAAGCTGATATCTTCACTAAGGCACTTTCAGCTTCCAAGTTTGAAACACTTCGAGGAAAACTTACTGTACAAGCACCTGTTAGTGTTTAATTAATGGAGTGACATGCAGTTGTGTTTTTTTTTTTTTATCTGCAAATGTGTTCTGTTGATTGTTGCTTTGATGGAGTTTCTTTTATGGTAGTTCTTATTGATGCAGTTTGGCAGTGCAGAATGTGTTATGAATTTTGCAAACTGATATTTGAGAAGTTATGCTGCTGTGTTGGGAGTTTGGTAGTGTAGGATCAGATGAAGTTCGCCATGAGCTACTGCATTCGCATGAGACAAGATATTTGTAGCAACCAGTTCATCACGAGTTGCTAATGCATGAGACGAGCTACTTGTACCAACCAGTTCACTACGAGCTACTGCATTTGCATGAAATGGAGCGAGTTTTCATGTGTTCATGAAGTGCAGTGAACAGTGTGTTCATGAAGTGTAGTGAACAGCGAGCAATAAGTGTTCGTGTGTTTGTAGCGAACAGCAAGTAATAAGTGTTCATGTGTTGTGTTCGTAACAAGCAGCGAGTTTTAGTGTGTTCGTGAAATGGAGCGAGTTTTTACGTGTTCATGAAGTGCAACGAACAACGAGCAATAAGAGCTATAAGTGCGTTCGTGTGTTTGTTAATCAGTTGAGAAGGTTTTGTTAAAGAAGGGATGTTAGAATGTAATGAAAGAACATAATGACGAAGTAAAGAAGTGTGGACATTTTGTTGATGAAGGGATGTTAGGAAGTAATGAAATCTGACCGTTGATTGCAAATGATGTGTCAAGGAGTTAGTTTTATTTCTGTTACGGTGCACATACAAAATACATGCAGTGCGCATGTATATATAAAACACTTTACGCATGTATCATTAATGATCATCATCAATAATACAGATCTGAATTTTCTCTCTCTTTTGCTCGAATTTTCCTGCGTTTTCTGTTAGTGTTCTAAGTCTCCTCACCACCCAAATCATTGCCTACTTTTAATTTTTCAACTAAGAAATCAATGCCCTCATAGTTCAAATTAAAACCAGCATTCTCTCCACCAACTTCCTCATTATCCCCTTCCTTTGAACTAACTTCCAATGGTTTACCTACAAAAGAAACCCTTAAAATCAGCCTCGAACCATTATCGCCCACATCAATCATATATAACTTCACATCTTCTTCCGACTTTAATATAGAAAGAGATACCTTATAATGTTCAAGAACTCTGCTTAAAACATACTTCACAACTATATCACTACTTGAGCAACTCAAATCATCTCTTCTAATTATTTCATCAATCAACTCATCAAAACTAACCTCTGTGCTCACAACAATTGGTATAACTTCTTTGCTCTTCCCAATCCACCTCTAGCAACTTTCTTCCTCCACCCACTCACTAAAATATTTAACAACCAAAACAACTTGTCCCATGTCTAATAATAGCCAAGTACCTATAGTGCAAGAAAAAGAAATTATTAACTGATGTATTAAGGGTTAACAAATTTTAAAAAGCATCTGCAGAGTTGCTTGAGTGATCTGGTGTATCGCTAAGCGGTCTGGTGTACCACTCAAGCGATCTGGTATATCACTTACTGGATCGCTTAAGCAATCTGTTATAAATAAGCTTGATCGCTTAAGTGATCTTCTACCATTTACCTGATCGCTTAAGCGATTTGCTGCCATATACCAAACTTAAGCGATCTTTTGCCATATACCTGATCGCTTAAGCGATCTGTGATCTACTGCAATATACCAGACATAATTGTAACAACTGCTGTAAACTAATACAAGGCATGCATAATAACAATAGGAAATTGGGCCCAAAAACTTTCTTTTCATTATAAGTCATATGTCTTTTATACACAAAGAGTATTGTTTACAAAAAGTCATTTTAAAAGACAAAACAGGGGAAACAGTGTAGCTATTGCTCCTCGCTTGCCGACGCCCTTCGACTGCATCATCACCTAGATCCTGCATCCACAAAGAAAAATAACGGGGTGAGCACAAAATAATGCTTAGCAAGTAAAACCCTCTATCTGTCTATCCCCGTATGTATTATTCTTAATTCTTTCCTCACACTTTTTGTTGTTTCCTACTAAACGTCATGGCCTCATCTTACCGGAGGTACGGCCGAATGGCATTCACATAGCACCATCTCACTCTTCATGACTATCGGGTGGAATTCACACAGCACCAACCCGTTCTTAGTGACTACCGAGTGGGGATCACGAAGCACCTACCCGATTTTCGTAACTATCGGGTGGAGACCACATAGCACCTACCATTCCTCATTACTTTCGGGTAATGATCACCAAGCATTAACCCGTTCCTAATCACTGTCGGGTGATGATCACAAAGCATCAACCCACTTCTAATAAATGTCGGGTGATGATCACAAAGCATCAACCCTTTTCTCGTAACTAACCGGGTGATGATCACAAAGCATCCACCCATTTCTACTAACTATCGGGTGATGATCACAAAGCATCAACCCATTTCTAATGGCTAGTCGGGTGATGATCACAAAGCATCAACCCGATTCTCATAACTGTCGGGTGATGATCACAAAGCATCAACCCATTTCTAATACTCTTCTCATTCACTCTACTCTAGCACTTCTCATTCTCTCTACCCTTAGAGTAGTTGCATCCACAAAGTTCTCTACTCATAGAGCAAGTGCATACACAAAGTTTCCTACTCTTTCTTAGGTCACTTCTCAATGCACAATTAATGCCTATGGATGGTTCATCTCCACTAATGCACTTATGAAATGCCAACATGCAATGTTGCAAGAATTAAGGTTCACTACTCATACTCAAACCTCTATTAGGCATTTCATCAAACAACTCAAGTGCATAATAAAACTCTACTATAACAATAATTCTAAATCTTTCTCTAACCATCCAAAATGGGGAGAAACCCCCTCACATAGCCATAAATCCTGCCAAAGAAAGACACTTCCAAAAAGGATTCCTCAATATCCTTCAATTCCATCTCAAACTACCTTTCCAACCCACATCTCACTTCTTATACTTGAAATGTATGAACAATCACAAAGCAATAAGAATCTCCATTTAAGACTCAATAACATGGCATATAACATGTATACAACATACATACATAATTGCTATCAAAACCCTAATCAAGAAAATTCTCAAATCTCAACTTGGGTTGGGATTTACTTACCTTGTTATGGAGAGATTTCACTAACTCTTCCTTTCACTTGGTTTGCTTGACTTTTTCTCTACTCTTAAACAAAAGAACAAAAACCCTCAATATTCAATATATACTAAAACTCACAAAGCTTCACAACCAAAGCAAGAATCCTTACCTTAGGATGCCTTAGGTTGATTTTCTACCCCAAATCACTCCAAAAGCCCTTTAAAACTCCTTGATCAAAAGAAAGAGGAATTGAGAGGAAGCAAGAGAGGAGAGTGGCGTTGGAGAAGAAGAATGAAGGGTTTGCAATGTCTTAATTCCTTTTAATGAAATTTATACACAAGCATTCCCATTTTGCCCTTACTCTTCTTTGGGAATTCTATCTATATCCTCTGATTCCTTACAAACACACCCCCATAGCAACATATTCTCCATGAAAATTCCTTACATTTTACTCCCCACTTTTCCTGCTAATTAGGGGTAGAAAGGTCAAATTGCCCTTAGGGAAGAAAATATCTAAAACTTAACAAACAATTTGGTCGGCCTGTCGCTGCGGCGAGGAAACTTTTGTCGCTGCGGCGAGGAAACTTTTGTCGCCGCGGCGAAACTGTCTAGTAGCTTCCCTGTGGCTTCAACACCTCTTTGCCGCGGCGAAGATTCTTCTTCGCACCGGCGAAGCTTGGAACACTGAACTTCTTCTATTTTCAACCAATTTCAGGGCAAGTCTTCAACATACACTCAATCAAAGGTCAACCAAACCATAATACAAAGAAACCAACTCAAATAAGAGTAAAAGAAGAAACAATAACTACGTACCTCAAGTGGGGCGTTACAATAATAGATTGCTTAAGTGATCCATCATATCCAGAACACATTTTCAGTCATCTCCACCTATAATCGGTGCTACCACCCCCAACTACCCACAATACAAGAAAATATTCAAAAATTTCACTCTTTTCAACTTGCATTACTTCAAACACAACCAAATAACCTAAACAACTAAATCAAAATCATAACCCAAACCCAATCCATCATTAAATCTTTGTAAATTGAAATATAAAATGCAAAGAGGAGATACACATACCTGGACGAAATGTCAAGAGGAGGAGGAGGAGGAGGAGGAGGAGGAGAAGGAGGCAGATTTGTGGCAAAGAAGATGTTAATGGCGGAGGAAGAAGAGGATGTAGACGAAGCTTAGAAGAAACAACAACCAGGGGAGGGATGTGTTAATGGAGGGAGAAAGAAGAAGAAGGTGTTTGGGTTTGTTTGCAAGAATTTTGGCTCTTTGGGGACATATTATAATTTTTAAAAGATTACACAATACTTCATTAATCCTAATTAACCACTAATCATGTTTAGTTAACCTTAATCAATAATAAGGCTATTTACTTAACACTTTCAAACTACATGGCCTTTTAATTAAATTTGAATTTGATTTGGCCTATTAATAAAATGCCTTGCGGAGAAAAGGGGAAAATACTTTAGGGTAGAGAGAATGAGAAATGGGTGGAATACTTTTGTCGTAGTGAAATTTTTAAATTTTGTTTTTTTAACTTAATCCTTGATAGTTAAAAACTATCAAGGATTGAGACTACAACTGTCCAGAAAAAAATTTGTACAATTTATTTTTGACCAAATCCTTGGCATTTAATAACTTTCAAGAGTCATCTAAAATGGAAAGGATTATTTCAAATTTTTGACAGTTCATAAACTGTCAAGAATTACTATTCTTGACAATTCTTTTGAGAACGTTCAAGAAAATCTATCAACTCATCTTGTCAAGGATGAGGTTTTTTCTTGTAGTGTATATTTAATTGAATTTTAATATATATATATATATTAAATTCCCAAATTAAATAAATGGATAATATTAATGTTTATTTTATTTTATTTATTTAAGTGATATTGCTAATCGGAATAGTGTTATTCCTATTCTAAGTGGGAATTGTTTATTCCTCGTTATATAAAGAAAAGGAAAATGAATTAATGAATAATTAATTCATTCACACAACCCTTGCCGCCCAAAAGAAAAATTGGGAGAATTTTCTCTCAATTTCCATTCATTCTTTTTGCATTCAAATCATCTAGCAAATCATTCGAGCATGGATTGTTGTTCCTACCTTTGCGTGGACTTGATTGGAGTGGTTCTATCTTGAATTGAATAGCAAAATCAAAACCGAAGGAGCCTCCAAACGAACGTATAAAGTTTAATTAATACTTTGATTAATTTATGTATTAAATAGATTATATATATCAATCTATGATCTAGGAAATTGGGTTTTGCATAAAAAAATTTGTTTTTATTTCGCATATTTTATTCTATTAAACCCTAACTTCTACAGCCTCTAATTTATCAAACAAAAGGTAAGAATACATGCATCTAGTATGGTTATCTATGAAAGAGATAAAATATCTCTGTCCATTTAGACTAGGTATAGGAGAGGGTCCCCATATATCTGTATGTATGATCTCTAATTTATTAGTACTTCTTCTAGCTCCTTTCGTAGCTCTATTAGTTGTCTTTCCCTTTATATAGCCAATACAAGTATCGAAATCAGTGAAGTCAAGAGTTTGTAAAACTCCATCATCCACCAACCTCTTAACTCTTTGTATAGAGATATGTCCCAATCTCTTATGCCACAACTTAGAGGAGTCCTCTTTAATGATACAACATTTGCTGCCATTCTCCTCATGCATAGTCATAAGACCATGCTCAAATATAGGAACTAGATCAAATTTATACAAACCATCAAGTAATTTTCCATATCCAATGATCTTTTAGAATTTCAAAGATTTAATTACTAAATATAAATTCATAACCAAGTTTCACGAGTTTGGACACAGAAACTAAATTTCTAGAAAACGATAGAATATAAAAAGTATTATCAAGATCCAACACATAATTAGAATTTAGAACAAGTCTAAAAGTCCCCACAACTTCCACTTCAAAATGCATCGATTGCCTAAATAGATGCTTTGTTCATTCCCCACTGATTTCCTTAGGTTTAGGAAGCTCTACACGGTAGTGGAATCAATCCATCATGTATCATTAGGAGCATCAACAAAATAAGATTCATAGCATACATATGAAAGAAATAATCTTTCTTGTTAGAGTAGGTGCCCTAAAGCCAATCAATTATTGTAGAATTGACTCTTTGTAATAATGTTTATTAATCAATAAAAAACAATTTTTACTATATCGTATAAATCATAATTGTATGTATTGATATATGTCCTTAGGATGGTAGAACCGTGATGAGGGTATCAAGTGTTTCAAATCTTGATAGTGAGAACCCTATGATCATATATGGTGGCCATTCTAAAAATGTCTGTAGCCCTAGTATTATTCTAACCAAGAACACAGATAATACGATAAAGCTATCATAGTGTTGAAAGACCCTGTCGAAAGGTAGTGACTGATCTTACCTGTCAATGTTGTTTGTCGACAACTTGGTGTAACACATGGGTGCTTGCTGTAGGCAAGTTCACTAGACAGACCCACCAGAGGATTCCATATGGATGGTAACCCTGGTGTCTATGGAATAAATCCTCTAACGAATGGTGGTGTGTGTGATCCTTAGACTTGAGATCACCGAAGTGCCTTAGGCACCGATTAGTGTAGTTTGACACTAGCCCAAAGTAGTTCTACTCAAAGCTATCAATACGACAGTGATTGGCTACATTGTAATATCCCACTTGAGGTACGTACTTAAGATTTGCTGTATTAGTTAAAAGTTTACTGTTTCAGTTTCAATTGAATTTGTTTGTTGTCATGTTGAGTTGGTTGAATGGTTGCCTTGAAATTGGTTGAATTTTGGTGAAGTTTGGAAATCCAATCTTCGCCGGGGCGAAGAAGAAGCTTCGCCGCGGCGAGGAGGAGTTGCACCCACGGGTAGGTTCTGCCCTGTTTCGCCGGGGCGACGGAAAGTGCTTCGCTGCGGCGACGAGCCTAATACAAAGTTTCTTGAGTTTTCTAGAGAATTCTTCTTTTGGGGCATAATGACCATTCTACCCCTAATTAGTAGGAAAAGTGGGGAGTAAAATGTAAGGAAATTGAGTAGAGATTGTGTTTGGATGGGGGTGTATTTGAAAAGAATCAAAGGATGTAGATGGAATTTCTAAGGAAGGGCAAGGGCAAAATGGGAAATGATGCTTATAATATGAGCTAAAAAAGAGTTAAGTGTAGAGAAACCCTTTAGTCCATCCATTCCACCGCCTCTTCCATTTGCCTAATTTCTCTCCATTTCTCCATCCAATCTTCCAAGATTTCTAAGGGATTTAAGAGAGCTTTTGAGTAAGTTTGAGTAGAGATTTCATCTAAAGCATCCTAAGGTAAGGATTCATGCTTTAGATGTGAGTTTTCTTATGGTTATAGTGAAGTCTTATTTGGTTGTTATTGTTCTTGTTGTTGTTTTGAGTTGTAGAGAAGAGACAAGACAACAAAGGAAAGGAAAAGTGCTAAAGAAGTCACCTTTTCACAAGATAAGTAAATCCATTCAAGTTGAGTTTTAACTAAGCTTTGAGTAGAGATTTATTTTAATTATGTATGTATATGTTATACCTACTGAAAATTGAGATGAGATGTGTGCTTAGTCCTAATTGTTGGGTATGATTAAATTATGAGAAGTGTTTTTGATGTGTGATGAGAAATGGAGTTTGAGATGGAGTTTGAGGGATGTTGTGTAAACCTTTTTGGAAGTGCTTTTCTTGACAGGGATTATGGTTATATGAGGGAGTTTTCTCCCATTTTGGATGGCTAGAGAATGAAGTATAGTAATAATTTTAGTAGAGTGTTTATATGCACATGAGTTGTTTGATGAAATGCCTAAGTGAAAATCTGCCCTGTCACTGCCGTGACTTTCTAAGTAATTTTTGGGCATCTTACGGATTGAACTGGGCTAAGACCAAAACATAGAAGTTATAGCCCTGTTTCTAAGCTTTGAAACAAGACCAAAACCGTAGCAATCCGAGGTGTATAATGCAAGTTATGGCCTTTTTAGTGCCTTTTTAGTGTGACTTGTGCAGAATGACTGTTTTGAGGAAATCTTGTATTTGGCATTTTATAAGTGCATTAGTGAGTATGAGTTAGCTATACACAATTGTTTATACACTTAAGAATTAGCTTGAGACTTAGTAAAGAATTTGAGTATAAGCTACTTTAAGAGTTAAGAGAAAGAGTTAGAGTAGGTTGTGCGATGGGGAACCCGTGAGTAATGGGTAGAGTATTCCCGCATGTACGCCACATTGAGAGAGCGGCATGAGTATGAGATAGAGAAGTGGTGTAGCCCGTGAGAGTGCATGTGGATGAGGGCTATACCCGAGTACCCGAGAGAGAGATTATACACTCACATGGCCAAGGGTTCCGAATCCATGCATAACCGAGTCCGATCGGCTAGAATGAGTGGAGGTCACGTAGAGTGGGAGCGAGTCCCGGCCGTGCCCCCAGTAAGATGGGGTCGTGACTTACTAAATAGAAAAGAGTTCTAAGAAAGAGAAAGAGAAATAGAGAGAGAAGTACCAAAGAGAAGTTGAATGAGAAGTAGTAAGGAAAGAGTTAGAGAGAGAGAGTTACGGGGATAAATGAGTTGAGGATTCACTTACTGAGCATTATTTTAGTGCTCACCCCGTTGTTTTCCTATGTTTTGCAGGATCCAGGTGAGGATGCAGTCAGATGGACGTCGACACGCGAGGGGAAGCGGTTACACTGTCCACCATGTTTTAATATCTTTTGTATACATTATAAGTTTGTGTAAAAATGTATATGTTTGTAAAGAATATATATATATTTAATAAAAAGAAAATTTTTGGGCCCAATTTCTTTATATTATTTTATATGTATTTCATTGTGAGTATGTGAGTAGAAAGTGGCTATTACATACATCGAGGAGTGTATCAAGACTATGGTGGATCGGCAAAAAAATTCATCACTCCCAGGTACGAGAGAAATTATCCCTGAGTAATTCGGTAAATGATAATGACATTGAATTTGTGGCCATAGTGGGATTGAGTTGTAGCTTAATTCAATCTTTTTTGGTCATTGGTCCAATGACCAAATATCGAGAGATCAAGGATATCTGAAGTTGATACTACTTCTATACCTCGACCTTGATGAGATAATGTATGATGAAAGGATCAGATTGCATGGTAACCATATTGTTGATAGGCAAGCTATTTCGCTGAATTCGAATCTATTAGGTGGCCATGATGCCTTGCTAGAGGCCAATCGTGGTCTGTGTTTAGTGGGATGATTGATTGGTGTCAATCGTGAGACTACTCACTGCCGATATGATGAGAAGCCTTTGGGTCACACACATGGAAGACAGATTAAGGATGAATTGGTGAGAAAGGGTATTTTCGTCATTTGTGATGAAAGGGTATTTTCATCATTTATGATGGAAAGAATGTTTTCGTCTTTTGAGATGAAAGGACATTTTGGTAATCTCACAGTGCAATTAATTTTGCTGAGGTTGTTGCCTATATTTAATTTCATATTGAAATTAAAATTAGTGAGATTATGTATTTAAATATATTCATATATTTAAATATTATATATANGAGACTCACGATATAGCCTCGATGACCTGGGAGGAATTCAGAAGGTTGTTTGAGGCTGAGTACCGAACAGAAGATCGAGTACATGAGAAAGTCCAAGAGTTTATTCACCTGAAGCAGGGGACTAGTACTGTAAAGGAATATTCAGTAAGATTTAATTCCCTTGCTCGCTTTGCACCCGGAATAGTGTATACACCAGAATTAAGGAGAGACAAGTTTGTGCAAGGGTTGAGACCAGATATTGCTCGAGATGTAATGATAGGAGTCGAGCCCCCTCATACCTATAGTGACGCTATAGCACGGGCTTTAAGGGCAGAGATCTATGTGAACAAATATATTGCAGAAGGGTTGGCTCTAACAGCACCTAGTGAGCCATCCACCACCTTACAGAGGGAGAGAGTAGATGTCACAAAGAACAGAGAAGTCAGGGCCAAGAAGAAGTTTCAACCAAGGAAGAATAGGAGAGATCGACAGTACAAGCGGCCCAGAACAAAAGGGTTTCCCCCTCGTGTTAAATGTGGGAGGAACCATCCAGGAGAGTGTTTGAGGGATTAAAATGTGTGTTACAGGTGCCGACAGCTAGGGCATATGTGGAGGGATTGTAAAGCTCCCCTTCCACCGACGGCTCAGACCCCTAGAGGTACAAATGCCAGGGTTTTTACAGTAGCACAGGGTGAGGCCGAGGCTAGTCCATCAGCCGTAACTGGTCAGTTGTTATTTCATGCTATTTCTTTATATGCTTTGATTGATTCTGGAGCCACTCATTCTTTTATATCTCATGGAATGATAGAGAGATTAAATTTGAAACCTGTTAAAGTGAGTCAACCCATTAAGATAGAGTTGCCCGATGGGGTTAGTGTTTTGACTCAAGAGATGTTGATAGGAGAGTCTGTGGTGATCAATGGTCGAGAGTTGGTAGTTGACTTAATAGTCTTCGATATGCCCGACTTTGATGTGATATTGGGCATGGAGTTCCTAGGGAGGAATGGAGTAGAAATTGATTGTCGGAAAAAGAAAGTGAGATTTAATCTCGATAATGGAGATAAGTTTAGTTTTGGAGAGGGCCATCGGTTGAGTATGTTGATCAGTAGTATAAAAGCTAGGAAGATGTTGAGAAATGGGTGTTCTAGATACATTGCTCATGTAGTACAGAGTAGTGATGTTCCACAGTCAGAAATTCAGAGGGTGCCGATAGTTCGAGAATTTCTAGATGTGTTTCCAGAAGACTTACCAGGCTTGCCACTGGAAAGAGAGGTTGAGTTTAGTATTGAACTTGCACCAGGAACAGCACCTATATCTAAAGCCCCTTATCGAATGGCCCCAGCAGAACTTCAAGAATTAAAGAAACAAGTTCAGGAGCTTTTAGATAAAGGCTTTATTGGACCAAGTCATTCTCCCTGGGGAGCCCCAATTTTGTTTGTGAAGAAGAAAGACGGATCACTACGGATGTGTATCGATTATAGAGAATTGAATAAGGTGACAGTGAAGAATAAGTACCCGTTATCTCGAATAGATGACTTATTTGATTAGTTGAAGGGAGCAGCGGTGTTCTCCAAGATTGATTTGAGGTCAGGGTACCATCAGGTAAGAGTGGCTGAGCAGGATGTAGCTAAGACTACTTTTCCTACAAGGTATGGGCATTATGAGTTTGTAGTGATGCCGTTTGGTTTGACTAATGCCCCAGCCGTTTTTATGGACTTGATGAACCAGGTATTCCATGATTGTTTGGATCAATTCATAGTGGTTTTCATAGATGATATCCTGGTTTACTCTAAGTCGAGAGAGGAGCATGAGGAACATTTGAGAATAGTGTTGCAACAGTTGAGAGAAAGGCAGTTGTATGCTAAATTTTCGAAGTGTGAGTTTTGGCTCGATCAAGTGATATTTCTGGGCCATCCGGTGCGAAGGAAGGGATTTCAGTAGATCCGAGTAAAATAAAAGCAATCTTGAATGGCAGAGGCCGAAGACAGTTAAAGAGGTCTGAAGTTTCTTAGGCCTGGCAGGTTACTACAAACGATTTGTTGAGGGTTCGCCTAGTTGGCTAAACCATTGACAGCTCTTACCAAACAAAAGACTCCTTTATATGGTCAAAGCTTGTGAGGATGTTTCCAAGAGTTAAAGAAGAGGTTAACAACAGCTCCAGTGTTAGTGTTACCACAGGAAGGTGTAGATTATGACATTTATACGGATGCCTCTTTGCAAGGACTTGGTGCTGTGTATGCAGTTAGGTAGGGTAATAGCATGCCTCGTGGCAATTGAAAGAGTTGAGACGAGATACCCTACGCATGACCTAGAATTGGCAGCCGTGGTCTTCGCTTTAAAGATTTGGAGGCATTATCTTTATGGTGCCAGAGAGATATCTACACGATCACAAGAGTTTAAAGTACTTCTCACTCCAAAGGGTGAATATGAGACAGAGAAGGTGGTAGAGTAGTTAAGGATTTGAGTGTGAGATTAAGTATCAACCAGGGAAAGCCAACGTAGTAGCCGATGCCTTGAGAGAGAAAAGCTTATTTGTCCAGCTCACTAGGCAGAAAGAATTGATAGAAAATTGTGTAAGGAACAGTTGAGTAATACCAGAAGGATTGCCAGGTTAGAAGTCCAGTCCACCTTACTGGAGGAAGTCAGAGTTAACCAAGTGGCTGATGAGTGGGGTTAGAGAATAGTTCAACAAGTGCATGAGGGCAAGTAACGGAGTTCCACTTATGGGATGGTATCTATTTCAGGAATCGGTTGTGTATCCCTCAAAATGATGAGTTGAAGAAGAGAATACTTACAGAGGCTCATGACACAACATACACTGTCATCCTGGAGCAACCAAGATGTAAAGAAAAGCTACTGGTGGCCAGGTATGAAGAAGGATATCGCAGAATTTGTAGCTATGTGTGGTTTGTCAGCAGGTAAAAGCAGAACACCAAAGGCGTCAGGGTTGCTTCATCCACTTAGTATTCCAGAATGGAAATGGGAGAGTATTTCGATGGATTTTATCACAGGTCTCCCTAGAGTACAGAAAGGTTATAATGCTATTTGAGTGATTGTGGATAGATTAACTAAGTCCGCCCATTTCCTTCCAGTAAAGGAAAGTACCACCTCAGATTTGTTGGCTCAGACTATATGAAAGAGATAGTCAATTACACAGTGTGCCCAAGACAATAGTGTAAGACAGAGATTCGAGATTTGTTTCAACTTTCTGGACTAGTTTGCAGAGAAATTGGGTACCCGTTTGGCATTCAGTACAGCCTATCAACTAGACAGATGGCCAAACAAGAGAGAACGAATCAGGTGTGAGGATATGTTGAGAGCCTGCTGTATGGATTATAGAATGACATGGCATGAAATGTTACCTTTAGTGGAGTTTGCCTACAACAACAGTTATCAGTCTACAATAAAGATGGCACCAACGAGGCTTTGTATGGTAGACGGTAGGTCTCCATACATTGGGATGAGATTGGCGAAAGGAGTGAGTTGAGTACAGCTCTTGGGCCAGAGATGACTCAGGAAATGATAGGGATGTAAGATTAATCCGAAACAGAATGAAGCAAGCCCAAGACAGATAGAAGAGTTTTGCCGATTTAAAAGAGAAAGAAGTGGAGTTCCAAGTGGGTGATAAGATATTTTTGAAAGTTTCCCCTTATAAACGAGTAAGCGCTTCGGGAACAAAGGAAAGTTAGCACCAAGGTATATTGGTCCATTTGAGGTATTGCAACGAATTGGGAAAGTTGCCTACAGATTGGCACATACCACCTCGTATGGACAAGGTACATGATGTCTTCCATGTCTCAAGCTGCAAAAGTATGTAAGTGATCCCTCCCACATCTTGAGTATAGAAGATGTTGATATCGTAGAGATCTTGTGTATGAGGAGCGCCCTTACAGATTTTAGATCGAAAGATTAAAGAGCTCCGGAACAAGAGTATTCGTTAGTGAAGGTTCTTTGGAGGAATCACAAAGTAGAGGAAGCCACATGGGAGACGGAACAGGACATGTAGAAGAAGTACACGGAGTTATTCATGTGAATTTCAGGGACGAAATTCTTTTAAGGGGGGAAGAATTGTAATATCCCACTTGAGGTACGTACTTAAGATTTGCTGTATTAGTTAAAAGTTTACTGTTTCAGTTTCAATTGAATTTGTGTGTCATGTTGAGTGGTTGAATGGTTGCCTTGAAATTGGTTGATTTTGGTGAAGTTGGAAATCCAATCTTCGCCGGGGCGAAGAAGAAGCTTCGCGCGGCGAGGAGGGTTGCACCCACGGGTAGGTTCTCCCTGTTTCGTCGGGGCGACGGAAAGTGCTGCCACGGCAATGAGCTAATACAAAGTTTCTTGAGTTTCTAGAGAATTTCTTTTGGGGCATAATGACCATTCTACCCCTAATTATGGAAAAGGGGGAGTAAAATGTAAGGAATTTAGCAGAGATTGTGTTGGATAGGGGTGTATTTGTAAAGAATCAAAGGATATAGATGGAATTTCTAAGAAAGGGCAAGGGCCAAATGGGAAAGGATTTTAATATGAGCTAAAAAGGGTTAAGTATAGAGAAACCCTTTAGTCCATCCATTCCACCGCCTCTTCCATTTGCCTAATTTCTCTCCATTTCTCCATCAATCTTCCAAGATTTCTAAGGGATTTAAGAGAGTTTTGAGTAAGTTTGAGTAGAGATTTCATCTAAAGCATCCTAAGGTAAGGATTCATGTTAGATGTGAGTTTTCTTATGGTTATAGTGAAGTCTTTTTGGTTGTTATTGTTCTTGTTGTTGTTTTGAGTGTAGAGAAGAGACAAGACAACAAAGGAAAGGAAAAGTGTAAAGAGTCACCTTTTCACAAGATAAGTAAATCCATTCAAGTTGGTTTTAACTAAGCTTGAGTAGAGATTTATTTTAATTATGTATGTATATGTTATACCTACTGAAAATTGAGATGAGATGTGTGCTTAGTCCTAATGTTGGGTATGATTAAATTATGAGAAGTGTTTTTGATGTGTGATGAGAAATGGAGTTTGAGATGGAGTTTGAGGGATGTTGTGTAAACCTTTTTGGAAGTGCTTCTTGACAGGGATTATGGTTATATGAGGGAGTTTTCTCCCATTTGGATGGCTAGAGAATGAAGTATAGTAATATTTTAGTAGATGTTTATATGCACATGAGTTGTTTGATGAAAGCCTAAGTGAAAATTGCCCTGTCACTGCCGTGACTTTCTAAGTAATTTTGGGCATCTTACGGATTGAACTGGGCTAAGACCAAACATAGAAGTTATAGCCCTGTGTTCTAAGCTTTGAAACAAGACCAAAACCGTAGCAATCCGAGGTGTATAATGCAAGTTATGGCCTTTTTAGTGCCTTTTTAGTGTGACTTGTGCAGAATGATGGTTTGAGGAAATCTTGTATTTGGCATTTTATAAGTGCATTAGTGAGTATGAGTTAGCTATACACAATGTTTATACACTTAAGAATTAGCTTGAGACTTAGTAAAGAATTTGAGTATAAGCTACTTTAAGAGTTAAGAGAAAGAGTTAGAGTAGGTTGTGCGATGGGGAACCCGTGAGTAATGGGTAGAGTATTCGCATGTACGCCACATTGAGAGAGCGGCATGAGTATGAGATAGAGAAGTGGTGTAGCCCGTGAGAGTGCATGTGGATGAGGGCTATACCCGAGTACCCGAGAGAGAGATTATACACTCACATGGCCAAGGGTTCGAATCCAGCATAACCGAGTCCGATGGTAGAATGGTGGAGGTCGTAGAGTGGGAGCGAGTCCCGGCCGTGCCCCAGTAAGATGGGGTCGTGACTTACTAATAGAAAAGAGTTTAAGAAAGAGAAAGAGAATAGAGAGAGAAGTACCAAGAGAAGTTGAATGAGAAGTAGTAAGGAAAGAGTTAGAGAGAGAGAGTTACGGGGATAAATGAGTTGAGGATTCACTTACTGAGCATTATTTTAGTGCTCACCCCGTTGTTTTCCTATGTTTTGCAGGATCCAGGTGAGGATGCAGTCAGATGGACGTCGACACGCGAGGGGAAGGGTTACACTGTCCACCATGTTTAATATCTTTTGTATACATTATAAGTTTGTGTAAAAATGTATATGTTTGTAAAGAAATATATATATTTAATAAAAAGAAAATTTGGGGCACATTTCTTTAATTTATATGATTTCATTGTGAGTATGTGAGTAGAAAGTGGATTACATACATCGAGGAGTGTATCAAGACTATGGTGGATCGGCAAAAAATCATCACTCCCAGGTACGAGAGAAATTATCCCTGAGTAATTCGGTAATGATAATGACATTGAATTTGTGGCCATAGTGGGATTGAGGTGTAGCTTAATTCAATCTTTTTTGGTCATTGGTCCAATGACCAAATATCGAGAGATCAAGGATATCTGAAGTTGATACTACTTCTATCTCGACCTTGATGAGATAATGTATGATGAAAGGACAGATGCATGGTAACCAATTGTTGATAGGCAAGCTATTTCGCTGAATTCGAATCTATTAGGTGGCCATGATGCCTTGCTAGAGGCCAAACGTGGTCTGTGTTAGTGGGATGATTGATTGGTGTCAATCGTGAGACTACTCACTGCCGATATGATGGAAGCCTTTGGGTCACACACATGGAAGACAGATTAAGGATGAATTGGTGAGAAAGGGTATTTTCGTCATTGTGATGAAAGGGTATTTCCTCATTTATGAGGAAGAAGTTTTCGTCTTTTGAGATGAAAGGACATTTTGGTAATCTCACAGTGCAATTAATTTGCTGAGGTGTTGCCTAATTTAATCATATTGAAATTAAAATTAGTGAGATTATGTATTTAAATATATTCATATATTTTTTTAATATTATATATAATATATATTATATATAATATATAGGATCAAATAATGTAATAGTAATATTTGATAATATTAATATTAGTGAAGATAATATATATATGAAATATGAAATTCATATTTGAATTTGAATAAGATGTCATGTGGATTCTTACCTTGTTTGGTAATGGGGATTTACTATTCTAGTCATGGAATAAATTTATTCCTAACTAGATTAGGGTTTTAATTTTTGTTGCATATAAAAGGCAACTTAAAATTAAAATAAATGGGAGAACACATTAATTAAATCCAAGCCACTCACCTCACTCTCTCTCACGTTTTTCACTTGGTGGAGAAGAGAATTTTTCTTGAAGAAAAATTTTGCATCCTTTTTGCTTGTGTGTCTTGCTAGCACTTGAGACCGCAACTCGATCGTCATCCTGTCTTCGTGTGGATACCGAGAGTTCACTCTTATCTTAGAGTGGGACCAATTCGTATCAATTGAAGGAGCCTCCAAACGCTGGTATGAAATCTGGAAATTTTATATTCAATATTATTTCATATGTAAATAACGTAAATCGGGTATAAGGTTCTTGGGTTCAATGTTGTTGTTGGGGATTTTATTTTTAATTTCCACTATGCAAACCCCATCAACGACTAACATTTCTTCTCCAACCAATTCTTGTATTTCAAGCATCCTTTCTTCATTGTCCCTTTTTCTTATAGAAGAAGCACAAAACTTTGTAACCACTAGAATTACCATGTGTTTTACCATTCTTCTTGAATTTTGAGACACCTTTGCCTTTTTTTTCCTTTTCCTTTGACATGTGCTACTAAATGAGCACTTTCCAAATTCTCATCCTTCAACCTTTCTTCCTCTTGCACACATATTACTAAGAGTTCATTAATGGGCCAATCTTCTTTATGTCTGTTATATGAGATTTTGAAAGGTCCATGCTCATTAGGAAGAGAGTTGAGAATGAAAGTGACAAGAAATGCCTCATAAAGTTTAACCTTTAGGGACTTAAGTTGGGAAGCAATATCCCACATTTATATAATATGTTCACCCACACCCTTAGAACTATCAAACTTCATGCTAGAAATTTTTCTCATTAAAGTGCTAGCCAATGCCTTATTAGATGTCACAAATTGTGCACCAAGTGCTTTCATGAAATCTGTCACCTTAGTGCACTCAGGAATGAAACCTCTAATAAGCTTACTTATGTGGGTCTTTATCTACATTAAGCGTAAGCAATTTGATTTCTCCCATTTTTCATAGAGGACATTTTCAGATGGCGTGCTTTCTTCCGTAGGGATTGGTGGTTCATCCACACAAAATGCCAAATCAATATCCATACACCCAAGTACTAACATTATCTTTTCTTTACAGTCAGAAAAGTTCTCACTATTTTACATTGGAACATGTGATGAATTATTAGAAAAAACAATAGAAATAGTTGCAATAACCAATAATTTAAATCATGTCATGGTATTATAAACATAATTTATATTTGAATCAACCAATGTCAAATTCAAAATTATATGTTCAAACCTTCCTTTGGGCAGAGGTTGCTAACATGCATTGAATTTATCACTTATTAATAGGATTAATGAACATACATCATTCATAAAGTAATCTATACCTTTGGGATTTACCTAATCATGATGCTAATTCAATGTCTTACTCTAATTGTTTTACTAAGGTAATTACCTCCCTTTAGGGCATGTCAATTATCTCTAAAAGTTACATGCCATAAAACCTCATGAAGTTTAAACAAAAATAACTTTATGTGATTATTATCATGCCTTAGGATGCTTTGGCTACTCCTAGAACATTACAATATGCACTTCTTCAATATGGAAATAATAGTAATTTCAGCTTAAACTTATGCTGATCATATCATTATGTATAGGAAAATTAATTCAGCATATACATAGTAATCTTATAAAGCGTTTTAATAATTAACTTAAAGACTATAAAAAAAAAAAAAAAAAAAAAAAATTAGCCTAGTGGTTAGGAGGTTCGACTCTTACCCAGGAGACCAGAGTTAGATTCTCATCAAGGAAGTTTTAACTTTTAAATATGACTATATTAAAAGCATTAAGCCTAGACTAAAATAAATGGAATTTAATCGATTAAATGATAAGCACATTAATCAGCCTGTTTGGCTTAGTGAGTCAAGTAAAAGACTATCAACCAAAAGATCCTGGGCTTGAGTCCTAGTTGAGCGAGAGATACATAATTTTTTTTAAAAAAAAATTGTAAACGAGATGTTCTTGTCAAGAATTATAGAAAAATGACTTGTTGTTTCTCTTGGCTCCAATTGTCTTCAACCTCCAACCAAGTCTGCAACCGGACACCCGACCCGAAAACAACCCACTTTGAACCCATAACTTCAAAATCCCACAACTTAGTCAATTTAACTCCATTTTAAATGGTTTGAAAGCTGTTTTTCTCATAATTTCACAAAGAATTTAATTTTCTAATTAGTTTAACTGAACACAATTCCGAAACATAAATATGAAACAATCATAATTGAATAAAAAGCATAAATATAATTAAAACATACTTCATCATATCTTAACACTAAACAATAAGCAAGAAGCATAGCTCTGATACCAAATGTTGAGTATTACGTATACAAATAATGCATAATTTAATCACTTAGCTCCAGCCATATTAATCAAGTGTTGTAGAAAGCCAAACGTGGATTACAATGAACCCAAGATTTAGATGATTTGTGAGAGAGTGTTTCAGAGATGTCTTCTAGTCTATACCTCTAGAATTTTATGTTGTGTTATCACCTTGATGGATAAGATGATATACTTATAATGGCTATGCTAGGGACCAAGATACCTCCTATCAACTGCTTTTAACCTCCTATCAAGGATTAAAATAAGCCGTTAATAACTCCTCCTTAAACCACCTTCAACTGCATTTTCTCAACTGCATAATTGTGGCATGTGGCCATATTAAGTCTTACATGGACTTCATCGAAAGACTTCTACTTTGTGATGGTAAATCAACAGTGTCGGTTGTAGTTGATTGTTTATCAAAATATGCTCACTTGATTTCTCTCTCCCATTGATACCTCATGGGAGTAGCTAGAATATTTTTTTATCATATTTTCAAATTGCACGGCATACCATGACCAACTGTGTGGGATAGAGATTCTTTGTTCATAGTGGCGAAGCTAGGATTTCAAGCAAGGGGGCGAATTTAAAAAAATATATATATACTTTAAAAAAAATTCTAATACTAAAACTTTAATATTTTGGTCCAATACAATAACAATTTTCCTAATATGTGATTAACAAATAAATGAAATCATACTAACATAAGAAAATCCATAAAAAGAAAAAAACTCATAATTCTCTAAAGGTAGATTCAATTAAAGAAGTCTAAGTTGAATATTATTCGCAAGCTAATAATATTTTTCCAATATCGAAATCTTAATTTTTTAAGTTTGTATTAATTGGGTTTTATTAATTTATAAACAAAAATTTCATTTAGCTGGTTTCTTACTTAATTACTGGGTTGTGTAGAAAAAATTGTATATAATAAGCCTTACTTATAATCTAAAACTTCATTTAGTCTTTTTTATTTATTTATTTTTTTTTTTTTTGGGTTTGGTTGGGTAAAATTTTATGTAAAATTTTTGAAGTTTAATTATTTGAGGAGCTAATTGTAGTTTTATAAACTATTTAGGACATAGGGAAATAAGTTATTATTATTTTTTTAAATCCCAAGGAAGGCTTTGGCCCACCATGGGCTTGAGTTGGCTCCGCCACTACATATTTGTTCACAAGTTTATTTTGGCGAGAGTTATTTTGCCTTCATGGGTCAACTTTCGACTTTAGTTTGAGTTATCATCCTCAAACAAAGGTAGTGAATCAAACTTTGGAAATGCACATTAGATTTTTTATAGTTCATAACCTAAGAATTGGACATAATGGCTTATGTGAGTTTAATTTTGTTATAATACCAACTATTGTGTGGAAAAAACATCCTGCTTGAGCTTAGAGAAAGCACAGGGACCCTAGTCTGAGCATTTCACCAAGCAAGTCGAAGAAGACATTCGCCCAAGGCAAGTGTCAACTCGCGACTAAACGAGCTAGGTGTGGACCACTTTAACGCTTGCCGCGACACCTGATAAGCCTACCAAACTGCATGGTCGCCACATGCAGTAGCCCTTCTGAACCTAGTGACTACTCTCCGACAAAATCAAGTTAATTATAGCTATGACTAGGATTAAGCGTGATAATGCCTTGACGCCCTCGATCACCCAAAATATGTTAGGCTAGACAACAATCATTCCATTGACGTTCCCTTATTAATGATGGTCATTACAACTCGTATAAATACTAGACTAAAACCCTAAAAAAAAGGGAAGAAAAAAAGATATATATGGGAAAACAAGGAGAAAGGGTAATCTATTTTTGTCAGGTTGATTAAGTCTTTGTAATCACTCATTTTGAAAAGAAATAGTGGATGTAGGCATGATTTGTTGCTCGGCCGAACCACTTTAAAAGCTTGTCTCTTTATTATTACTATCAGCTAAGGCTGCCATCAACTCTGGTCTTGTCTTAACTACATGCACTTATCTTCATTGATTTCCTAGAATCATGCACCCATCTTACTCGGTTCCACTTACGGTCAACCAAGTACCTCTAGTTGATGCTCACGTCTCAACGTTTTAGTCGATACAAAATTTCACATCAACATTTTGGTACTAGAAGGAGTGCCAGGCTTGAACACTCTGATCAAAGCCCGCTCTAAATCTAGTTAAAATTATTATCACTAAACCAGCCACTACATCTCGTTGTAGATGGTGCGATAGACAAGAATGACTAGGAGTCAAACCAGCTCCAATCAGGTCAATACTTTGGAAACTGAAGGCCATGAGAACATCTAGGAAATTGCCAACGACCTTCTACTAGTCATTCCACTTCCTTAGGGGAAAAATCACCAAAATGCACATGCACATGATCTAGAGAACCTATAAGTAATAGAAATGTTCTAGAAGATCACCCACGTGAAGGGTAATCTCCAACAAAGAGTGACGAATATAAGAAATGGATGAGTGGCAAACAACCTTCCAAACCCGTGGGGTGTCATTTCATCAACTCCAAGCTGGGAGCTCAAGGCTACTGAAGAACACTCTAGCACAAGGGGCACTCCACAATGAGATCAACTCGTCGACGGGAGATCACCAGGACTAGACTATCCAAGACGATGTCTGAGGAAATAGTCGATGATGAAGGAGGCAAACCATCGAGGGCCCACTAATACTTAACAAAGAAGCAGTCAAACCCGACATGATGATGGGACCGCACACCTAGAATAAGCATACCCCTAGTAGATGCATTCAAATCATATCCCATGCCACTACAAAGTTTAGGATCAGCGTGCTGGCTCTTGCCCACATCGAAACAAATTGTAGGAGTCCATGTTCGACAATCCTTACTATCCAAGCGATTATAATTCTTCATCACGTGTAAGCAGGCCCATTGAGGAAAGTTAGTAGAACCTTAAGTCAGACTTTTATGGACACCTTAATGCCTGAAAACCCGATCTTCACAACTCGTTCAATCAAAGTAGAGGTATTGGGCAACCCCTAGGCTGACATATAGTTGGACGAAATGTAGAGAATACTTGATGATTTGTGAATTCAACAAATCGAACAAGCAATGGTAGCTTCTAGCTCTCCGTTTCTGAAAGAGATGTGCAGGGCACCTCTACCCCCAGGATTCAAGACCATAGACATTAAGTTCAGTGGTGAAGGCGATCTCCAAGACCACCTCGATGCCTTCAATGATTTGATGCAATTGCACCAGGTACCCAACCTCGTAAAAGGTCATTGTATTGAGGTCACCCTCACGGGCGATGCGAAAAGATGGTACAAGAGGCTCTTCGCAAACTTGATTCAGTCATGGCACCAATTCACTGAACTCTACCTCTAATAATTCTAAGCTTGGAGGAGATTCCCTATGCCGATTAGCTACCTTAGCAGCATCCCTTAAAAGTAGGGTGAAAGTTTGACCTCATACCTGAAGAGGTTCCAAATGGAATAAAGCAAAGTGGCGGACACGTCTGAAGAGGCAATCAAAACACTCCTAATTGTTGGAGTAAGGCCATAGACCAAACTACAGAGGGACTTATAGAAAGAAGGCCATGTATCCTCACCTAATTCTATCAGATGGTAGATAGATATCATCAGATAGAAAACTCATTGGTCGCACTAAACGACACAACCTCAACTAGTGCCCCCATTCAATAGTCCGACCAGATGGGAAACCATAAAACGGACAATGCGATTAGGGAAACTAGGATAGGCATCGACCACCTAAGAGGCCAAGAAAGGGCTACAAGCTAGTTCCCCACTTCGACGACTATACACCTCTGGTCGCTCCCATCGATAAGATTTCACGATCACCAATAATGCAAACCTATTGCTGTCTCCTAATAAACTAAAGGGACCTCGCAACAGAAGAGAGCCCCTAAGTTATTGTAGGTACCACAAAGAGACCAGCCACAACACAAAAGAATGTCAGGCCTTGAAGAATGCCATAGAGGATCTTATTCGAAAGGGGCATTTGAAAGAATACGTGGCATAACTGGAAGACTATGAAGACTGAGAAAAGCATGACTCCAAGAAACCGGAGACCTCTAACCAACAGGTACGGATGATCTTCGGAGGACCCTTGATCTAAGGAAAATCCAAGCGAGCCATGATCAAATATGCCCACGAAGCAAAAACCAACTCTGTACCTTAGATTTTAAGCATAGAAATGAGGCCATCTAAAAAGATAAAGAAGGAAAATGAGGTAATAGGCTTCACAGAGGAAAAAGCCCAATTGATACCTCTCCTCTACCACAATGCATTGGTGATCAAGGAACAAATAGGAAATTGTGATGTCTTTTGGATATTGGTCGACAATGGGAGCGCGGTGAATTTCATCCACATCGCATGCATTTTGGAGAATGGGATTCATTGAACGTGACCTCATGTCTTCACCAACACCGTTGTATGCTTTCACAGGTAATCAATCCATTCCCAAAGGCACCATTACCTTGCATATGACAATGGGCAAATAACAACATACTACAAAACTGATGGTCAATCCTTGATAGGTCGTTTCTCGTAGACCTACTAGCTATCAGCTTGGTCGCCTACCAAGCCATAAGATTTCCCACTCCTCCTGGCATCAGAATCATTAAGAGCTCATAGGGAGATTCTAGAGACTGTCACAACAAGGCGATCGATTTCGCTGAAAGAAGGAATGACTCCAGGCAATGACCACCGACAACGAAAACCCTTGTTACAGTGGGAAACATTGTAATCTATTTTGCGACCTTGTCAAAGGTCAATGGAGGCCTGCCTATAAACTTTGAAAATATATGAGCAATAAGATGCCTCCTTCCAAAAAGTGCCACCTAACTGATCCTCTCTATGATAGCCAATGTCGCTCGAGTCTGGACCTACAGGCTTGGGGCCAACGACAACACCATGATAACTTATAGTCTCTCATTAAGAAGGTGGCCTGATTGTAACTCGAGGGTTGAACCACTATGAAGGCGACGTCAGTAGAACTTAAGCAAAGAGAGGGGACCAACTCTTACAACTCGACAAGGCTCAATTTGAGAGATCGTCAACCGATCTCTAATCGATGTCGGGGCGTCGAGGTGGATCTGAGATGCCTTGACGACTACAACCCAAGAAAGGTCTACGACCTTAACTTGAGGTCACCTCGAGAAGGGATCCATGGTAATGTTAGGAAATAATCATGGCAAAACGCAATGGAAATAAAAAAAAAAAAAAAAACAAAAACAAAAAATTGATTAAAACTTAAAGCCCAACATCCTTACAAGAAATTAAACACTATTTACATGCCATTAAGAAATTAACGAATCGTTCAAGGTTTCAATTTCATACCAAACGTGGGTGGCTCCTTCAATCAGTTATAGAAAATGCTACCACTTCAAGAGTAGAAGTGAACGAACGACAATCAACACAAAGACAAGAATCCACACAAAATCAATTTGCTAGAATGAAGATGGCAGTTCAAAGAAGAAGAAGGGATAAAAAAATTTCAGAGAGAAATTTTGCTCTCTCTTTGGCGTGGGCGGCAAGACTCTCTTATGAGAGAAAAAAGGTTAGTTGCCCTTTTTATAAGTCAACCCTTACCCTAATCTCCCTTGGAATATTCCTAAAATATTCCCTAATAGTTATTCCTAAATAATTTGATATAACTTACTGACCAAGAAAGAGTTGGATGGGTATTTAATTATTTTTTTAATTATACAATAACAATAATTCACTATTTAATATATATATATATATATATATATATATATATTTAAATAATAATTCTTTATTCATATAAAATATATATACACTGTTAGAGTAGGTGCCCTAGAGCCAATCTATTTTGTAATGTTGACTCTTGTAATAATGTTTATAATCAATAAAACGGCTTTCTCTACATTATGAAATTCATATATATTGTATGTCGTAATGTACATCCTTAGAATGCTATAACCATAACGAGGGTATCAAGTTTTTCAGATCTCGGTAGGAGGACGCGCACATATTGTTTGATAAAATGCCTAAGTGAAAACTGCCCTGTCACAGTCGTAACCTTTTGAGTGATTTTTGGGCATCTTACAGATTGAACTGGGTTGACACTGAAACATAAAAGTTGTAGTCCTGTCTCTAAGCTTTAAAACGAGACAAAAACTATAGAAATACTATGTGTATAACTCAAGTTATGCCCTCTTGAGTGTAACTTGCGCAGAATGACTATCTTGATGCAACATTGCATTTGTGCATTTCATAAGGGCCTTAAGTAAGAAATTTCCTAAATTGTGCATTGAGAATTAGCTTGAGAAAGAGTAAAAAACTTTGTGAATGAACTACTCTAAGAATAGAGAGAATGAGAAAAACACAAAGAGTGGGTTGGTGCTTTGTGAACTCCACCCGGCCGTGCCTCCAGTAAGATGAGGCCGTGACATTCAAGTGAGAAAGAATAAGAGAGAATGAGTAGAGTCATGAAGAGCAGATTGGTGCTTTGTGAACGCCACCCGGCCGTGCCTCTGGAAAGATGAGGCCGTGACTTACAATAGAAAATTAATAAAAGAGAGCTGTGTGAAAGAGAAACAGAAAGAGAAAATAAATGAGACGAGAAGTGTGTAAGGAAATAATTAAGAAAAAGAGTTACGGGGACAGACGAGTAGAGGATTTACTTATTGAGCCTTATTTTTGTGCTCACCTCGTTGTTTTTCTTTGTGTTTATAGGATCTAGGTGAGGACGCGGTCGGATTGGCGTCGGCAAGCGAGGAACAATAGCTACACTATCCACTGTTTTTGATAACTTTTTTGTAAAATGATATCTTATTTGGTAATAAGAATGTTTATATGTACTAGAAGAAAATTTTTGGCCTATCTATTTTTGTTGATATAAATGTATTTTACTTTATGTATTTCTATGAGTATCTTAGTATAAAGGAGTCATTACATTTTTGGTATCAGAGTAGAGATTTTGGGATTTGACAATGTACTATTCTTATCGCCATGACGTCCGATGACCGACTGTGTGAGTTAATTCTTTCCTTACTATAAGTGTTTCTCGAATTGGATAAATGTGGTTGTTTTGTAGATGAGGCATAGTAACCGAAAGCGTGGTAAGGGTGTGATGAATGAGGGAGAACCTTCTAACCCACCATAAGCTACGCCCCCTCCCTTGGATGAAGCTAGAGTTCGAGGGATTGTATAGCAAGTTATGGCAGAGAGCTAAGGGAGAGTTGGAACCCCCATCCAGGTACCACCAACCACTATTGTAGAAAGAGAACAACCGGTACCTCCCCTAGTATAGAACAGAATTGAACTAATTTATGGTCTTCCCAGTCAACATCAACCGTTAGAGTTTATGGGTACTACGGACCCGGTAGTAGCAGAGGAATGGTTTAAGTCCATAGAACATGTAACAGCCTTGTTTCCCATGACAGACCAGGAGAAAATTTGATATGCGAGTTTCTTATTTCGGGGTGATGCCCGAATTTGGTGGGAATTAATAGAAGATACCATGATGTGGCAGTGATGACTTGGGAAAAATTCAGACAAGAGTTTGAGGCCGAGTACAGAACAGAGGATCGAGTTCATGAGAATGTCCAAGAATTTATCAGTTTACAGCAGGGGTCTAGTACAGTGAAACAGTATTAAGTGAGATTTAATTCCCTTGCCAGGTTTGCACCCGGAATAGTTAGTACTCCAGAATTGAGAAGAGATAAGTTTGTCCATGGGTTGAAGCCGGAGATAGCTCGTGATATAATGACGGGTGTTGATCCCCCTCGAACTTATAGTGAGGCCTTGAGGCGAGCAATGAGGGCGAAAATATTTGAGAACAAAATCACCCCAGCAGGTCCCTCGATAGGAGGATCAAGTGAACCATCTCCTGTCCCACAGAGAGAAAGATTTGAAAGTGCAAGAAACAAAGAAATGAAGAATAAGAAGAAGTTTCAACCGAAGAAGAACAGAAAAGATTGGCAGAATAAACGGCCGAGAACAGTGGAGTTTCCCCCATGTCCTAAATGTAGGAGGAACCACCCAAGAGAGTGTCTGAGGGACCAGAGGGTGTGTTATAGGTGCCGACAGCCAGGGCACTTGATGAGAGATTGTAAAGCTCCTCTTCCACCACCGCACAGAGTTCTGGAGGTACTACTAATGCCATAGTTTTACAGTGGCACAGGGTGAAGCAGAGGCCAGCCTATCAACATTATGGTCAGTTATTATTCCATGCTCTTCCTTTATATGCCTTAATTGATTTAGGAGCCACTATTCTTTATATCTTATGGGGATGAAGAGAGGGTAGGTTTGAAACCTACTAGAGTGAGCCAACCCATTAAGATAAAGTTACTGATGGGGTTAGTGTTGTGACCCATGGATGCTGTCAGGAGAGTGTAGGATCCATGGTCGGGAGTTAGCAGTTGATTTGATAGTGTTTGATATGCCGACTTTGAGGGATTGGGTATGGATTTCCTAGGGAGGTATGGAGTAGAAATTGACTGTTGGAAGAAGAAAGCAAGATTTAATCTTCATAGTGGAGATAAGTTTAGTTTCGGAGAGGGCCATCAATTGAGTATGTTGATTAGTAGTATAAAGGCTAGAAAGTGTTAAGAAAAGGGTGTTAAGGGTATTGAGTGCTGTCGTAGGCAACCAAGATTAAAAAACCTTCCTAGCCTAACTACTGAACTGTAAATAGGGTAAGCAAGGGTCGATCCCACAAAGATGTGTCTAGCCGAATTTCGATGATGTGAATAAGGCGGGGGGTTTTGAGTAAAACAGAAAACAATCTAGCCAAAAACAAAAACAAAAACAATTCAATTCGAAATCAATTAAAAATGAAACTTGGTCTCCGTCAACATCACCTACGGAATCTTACAACTAATCTTGATGCAAAAGTAAATTGATTCTTATCTTGATATTCACCGTTGGAACTATTTTCCTATCTCTCCTTAATTGTAATTAATTAGGAAACAAGCGATCTTAATTAATCTTACCATAAACAACCCCAGACAAGCACTAAAGATTTAATCTAATGGCAGCCTTAAGAATTAGAGAGATCGATGAAGCTAAACAACACAAACTTAAGCGGTTGTATTTAATTTAATCGAGTGTTCTCTTAAGATTACTAATTCCTGACGCAGCAAATTAATAACCTAATTGCTTCACAAGTTAGAGGGATCAAACAATTACGGATTTGATATCTAACTTAGCAGTAGAATGTAACAAATAATAACTAGTAGGCTCCTAGCAATTAAATGAAACAATCATGAAAATAAGCATAGAAGAACATCCAATACTCAAAGCATAAAATTGAACACTGAAATAAAACAGATTAGATCTCACAGTTATTGATTCCGAGGCCTCCGTTTCCTTCGACCAAGTTATAAAAATTAGCCTCTCATGGCCATCATGAAATTCCAAAGGAAAAGTTATAAAGAAGACCAGAGAGAGGCGTGTGTGTTTGTTCTCAAAAAGCCCTATCGGTCCCTTAACAAAAAATCCAGTTCAAGGATTTGAATCCACTAAATTCCTAAAGGAATAATTCTAATATCCTAAAATAACATTAATCCTCATTTATTCTAATTAATTGATAATCAGATAAAGTCCTAAAATAAAATAGGAAAGTGGGGATTCTAAGCTGTAACTTGGTGCCACTGTCTTCAAATCTTCCAATAATAAACTGCCCAATGATTTGCAGACAAGGCAGAATGCTCCAGGACATCAGCAGTGCAGGTGTGTCAACTTCAAGCCGATTTTAACCTTGATGCAGGAGTATCTCTCCAAACTAAAAACATGAAAGTTGTAGATATCTTTCTATAGGTCCACAGAATTTTGAATCCTTCAATCGGAGCTCGGATGAGAGAGTTATGCCTAGATTACAAAACAATGTCGAAACTGTCCGAATTCACTTAATTAGTTCCGTTTTGCAATTAACGCTCCATTGCCTCCTAAATCAAATAGAATATAATGAGTACATTTAGGCAATAAATACGTATAAAGACTAAACATTAAGGGGTAAATATGACATTTTGCATTCTCATCAAATTCCCACACTTAGCTTGCACGCCTCGGGCAAACTAATTCAAACAAACGCTACACTCAAGTCATATCAAGAACACCATCATCTCAAGTCATATCAGAACATCAGCATGATGCATAAGCAACAATATTAATCCATGCATATTCATAGCTAACTTAGGAAGCAGCAAATAAAAGAAACAGAGTTAATGACATTTATTTCTTCATCATCTTCTACAATTACTCTTAATCAGTCAATGCAAACAAGGAAACTAATCACCAACCAATTCATGTACAGCTCCCTCTCAACTTTTTCCTCAATGTTTCTCTTTACTACTACAAATTGGGTAGCAAACTAGGGATATTATTATTATTATTATATTTTTTCTGTTTGAAAAAGAATGAGTGCATTTTAGCTCCATCTCATTTCATGGTTGTGTTTATGAGTGAGTGCGTTTTACGCTCATCTCGACTCCACACATACCTTTCTTTTCTTTTCTCTATTACTTAAACCCAAATTTAGGACTAGCTTAGAGAAACAATTTTTTTTCCTAAGGGTTGTTATACACCCTTGATCATGCTTGTCACCAAGTTCACACAACTTCTCAAGACATATTGTTTCAAAACTACAAAGATTCAAATTGATTAACTCTATTTTATGAAAGATTGCTAACATCTAAGTCAAGGAATATGCTCAACAACAAAGTCAAGTTACTATTTCATGCATCACTAGACATTCAAAGACGAATTAAAGCATAAACCTTCTAAAAACAAAAAAAACTATTTGTTTTTTTTTTTTAATTAAAACACAACCTAAATCCCTCTCCCACATTAAACTGACATTGTCCCCAATGTAAGATGATGCAAAGGAAGGCAAAAATAACCAAAATTTAAATGCGAGAATAAGAAAACAAACTCCCCTTCGGTTGCCTCCCAAGCAGCGCCTTTGTTTATGTCGTTGGCTCGACTCAAGGCTGTCTTCTTCAATCTGAATAAGTCGGATCCCAAGGTCCAATCCTGCCACATTTTTTCTTGGAGACCTTCATAGAAAGTCTTAAGTCTATGGCCACCTTGAACACTTCGAAGTTGCTAAACTTTGAATTTCAACTGCACCATGAGGAAAAATATTAGTAACAACAAAAGGTCCAATCCAACGAGAACGCAACTTACCTGGAAACAAACGAAGTCGTGATTGTATAGAAGGACTTTTTGCCAAACTTAAACTCTTTCCTAGAGATCGTCCTATCATGAAAAGCCTTTGTCTTTTCCTTGTAAATTCATTCTCATAGGCCATTGTGAATTCCTCAATTAAGTTGCAACTTCCTATGTTCTCCACTTTCATCCATCTTCATGTTAAAACTCTTGATTGCCCAATAAGCCTTGTGTTCTAACTCAACTGGAAGATGGCATGCTTTCCCAAACACCAACTGAAAAGGTGACCTAACAGGGCTTATATGCAGTCCTATATGCCCATAAGGCTCATCCAAAGCAAACTCCAGTCTTTTCTACTTGGATTGACCGTCTTCTCAATGAGGACTTGATCTCTCGATTGACACTTCCGCTTTCCACTAGTTTGTGGAGATAGGTAGTAGACACCTTGTGGGTCACATGATACTTTTTCAGCAAAGCCTCCATAGTTCGATTGAAAAAGTGAGTGCCTCGATCCATTATTAGAGCTCTTGGAATTCCAAACCTGCAGAATAGTTAGACTTGATAAAATCTGCACAACTTTGATCACCCGTCCTAGTGGCTTTAGTTCCACCCATTCGAGACATAATCAACAACAAGCAAAAATATAAACATAACCAAAGATAAGGAAATGGTCCCATGAATCGATGCCCCAAACATAAGAAATTTCACAAAATAGTATGGGGGTTTGTAGCATCTCATTCTTTTGGGATATATTACCTGTCCTTTGACAATATGCATGACTTACAAAAAGAGTATGAATCTCGAAATAAAGATGGCCAAAGAAAAACACATTTTAGCACTTTCTCGCTGTCCTCTAGCTCCAAAGTGACATACACATGCATAAGAATGACAAAAGGTGAGAATGGAAATAATTTCATTTTCATGAATGCACCTTCTATTACTTGATCTTCACAATGCTCCATAAGTAAGGGTCATCCCACACATAGTATTTGCATCCTCTTGATCTTGTCTCTTTGAGCCCTAGACAAACCAGGAGGAAAGATGTTAGTAACCAAAAATTTACAAGATTTGCATACCAAGGTAATGTCACACTCGTGGAGAAAAATTGTCGTCAGGGAACGGTTCTTGCAAATGAAGTTATCCTCCACGTGAAATAGACGACTCAAATGATCTGCGACACTATTTTCTGTCCCTCTTTTGTCTTTGATCTCCAAATCGAATTCACTCAAGAGAAGTATCACCTTATATCTTGGTTTTGCCTCCTTCTTCGCATCAAATAACGCAAAGCTGCATGATCAGAAAAAACAATAATTTTAGTACCAAGAAATAAGCCGAAACTTTTCTAAAGCAAAAACACAGCTAAAAGTTCTTTCTTAGTGGTGGAATAATTTCTCTAGGCATGATTCAAAATCTTGGAAGCATAATAAATGGCATGAGATGCTTTTCCAATCCTTGACCCAAACAAATGCTACTGCATAATCACTTGCGTCACACATTACTCGAAAGGAATGTTCCAGTCAGGGGGCTGGATAATTGGGGTAGAAGTCAGCAGTTCCTTCAGCTTGTCAAACGACTCTTACATGCCTCATTGAGCTCAAAAACCACATCCTTTTGCAGCAACTTACATAGGGTAATGCTATTTTGGAGAAGTCTTGATGAATCTTCGATAAAAACCTGCATGTCCAAGAAAAGAAGAAACTTCCCTCACACTAGTGGGGTAAGGTAAGATTGATATGTAAATTGGCTTTATCTACTCAATGCCCTGATGAAACAACATGACCCAAAACTAGACCTTGATCTACCATAAAAGACATTTTCAGAATTTAACACAAGGTTAGTTTCTATGCATCTTTGAAGAACAAGTATAAGTTTATGCAAACAATTATCAAAAGAGTTTCATAAACTGTGAAATCGTCCATAAAAACTTCTATGATATGCTCAACATAATCTGAAAATAGCTAACCATACACTCTGGAAAGTGTGGGGCATTGCAAAAACCAAAGGGCATGCGATATGTAAAAGTTCTAAATGGGCATGTAAAAGTCATCTTCTCTTGATCCTCCGGAGCAATCGCAATCTGAAAATAACTTGAATAACCATCAAGGAAACAATAGTAAGAATGACCAGCTAACCTTTCAAGCATTGATCAATAAAAGGTAAAGGAAAGTGGTCCTTGCGGGTTACAACATTTAATTTCCTGTAATATACAAACCACACACCATTTTGAACACGAGTAGGAACTAACTCCTCATTTGATTTTTCACAACAGTTATTCCGGTCTTTAGGAACCACTTGAACAGGGCTAACCTAATCGCTATTTGAAATGGGATAAATATCTCCAACTTCAGAGTTTCAGGATCTCTTTCACAACATCCATCATGGCGGGTTCAATCTCTTTGCGGTTGACGGAAGTTTTGCTCCTTCTTCAAGCAAGATATGATGCATGCATGTAGACGGGCTAATTCCTTTAATATCTGCAATTTTCCAACCAATTGCCGTCTATGCCCTTAAGGACCACAAGTTTCTCTTCTTATGATGCACTAAGTTTGCTGGAGAGATCACTGGTAAGTTTCTCCATCTCCAAGGAACAAGACTTGGGGTAACTAGGGAAGGGCTTCAAATCGTGAATGGAAGCCTGCAAAACACGAAGGTAAAGGCCCTCGTTAGAAATTGGTAATGCCATATAGGAAATGTTACCGACTGATGATGTAACTTTGAAGAATCATTCAACGCTGTAATAGTTTCCTACAAATAAGT
Organism: Pistacia vera; assembly: GCF_008641045.1. Taxonomy (NCBI): domain Eukaryota; kingdom Viridiplantae; phylum Streptophyta; class Magnoliopsida; order Sapindales; family Anacardiaceae; genus Pistacia; species Pistacia vera. The sequence continues at coordinate 498,567 of NW_022195444.1, read as the reverse complement.
ACTCAAGGCAAATTCTGCATTCTCTTTCTCAACATGATTACTAATGGAAACTTCCAATCCGTCTTCTCCATCAAGTTCAAAACCTATGTGCTAAAGAATCAATCACATCAATAGAATAACATGATTATCATCATCATCATCAGGATATTTCATGGCATCATAAATATTGAACTTGACAATTTCACCATCAAATTCTATGGTAAGTATGCCACTATGAACATCTATCTTAGTCTTGGATGTCTTTAAGAAAGGTCTTCCTAACAAAATAGGAGCAGTTTGTCACCATTTTCATATCAAGCACATAAAAATCAGTGGGGAAAACTAAGTCATTAACTTGTACCAGAATATCCATAACACACTTAAGATAGGCAGTAATCTATCAGCCAATTGAATCACAACACCATTTTTTTTCAAAGGCCCAAGTTCAAAGAAGCTATATAGAGTATGGCATGACATTTATGGAAGCTCCTAAGTTTATCATGGCCTTCTCAAACCTAGTGTTAGCTATCGTACAAGGGATAGTAAACATACCTGGATCCTTGCACTTTGTTGGAAGTTTTCTCTGAATCACTGTAGAAACATTTTCTCCCACTCTCACGTTTTCACACCCCTAAGTTTCTGTTTCCTCTTAAGTATGACACTTTTCAAGAATTTAGCATAATGAGGTACTTGTTTAATAGCATCTAAGAGTGGAATATTTACCTTGCATCTACGAAAAGTCTCATATATATCTTGCTCTGCTCCTTTTCTAGATTTTGCCAAAGCTGAGGAAAAGGTGGTACCTGTTTTAGTCAGACAGAGGCGGAAACTTACACTTAGGAACCACATGTCGTTGAGAACGTGCTATCACAACTACATCTTTATCCTTTCTTCCTTCGACGATGCAGGGGCTGCCTTCGTTGGAATCTCAGCCCTTTACCACTTTCAAGATGATCGTACTTGCATTTTCCTTGGATTGACACCGTTTGAGAGGGTAATTTCCTCAAAATTTGTGCCTCCAGTTACTGATTGCGGTTGCCATCTGCCCTATCTGATTCTCCAAACTTTGAACACTGGCCCGTCTCCTGTTGAAATTGCAAAGTATTAGTAGCAAGAGACTAACAATATCTTCTAAAGACATACCAGAACTAGCAGTTTGGTCCGGTTGTGTCTAGGTGGGTATGGCTGCTTGTACTGAGTAATTTAGGCAGTTTTGATGTTGCGGCTGACACTTGTGGATTCCTATAGCCAAGATTAGGGTGACCCTCCATCCAGGGTTATATGTGCTCAAATAAGGATCATACTCCTTTGCAGTTGTCCAGGAAAACACCTGCTATATTCACTTGCTCAACAAGCTCCTGAAGAGTTGGGCACATATCAGTTGGATGCCCTACTACCGAACAAATTCCACAAGCCTTCACTGTTTGCATGTTACCTATAGCCATTGACGAACAAGAGAAGTTAGCACGAGATTTTTTGTTCTAGGGAAGAAATATTTACCTCATTATCACGCCTAGATGGAAGGTCAAGCCTACTGCCAAACTGTTGAGAATTGGCCGCCATATTTGCCATCAAGTTTCTCGCGGCCTCGGGAGTTTTATCCACCAAAGCTCCTCCACTTGCAGCATCAATCATGCTTATCGTGTAGTAAGGCCCTCATAGAAATACGGATAATTAACCTCACTAATCTGATGATGGGGGTAGCTTGCACACAATTTCTTAAAGCGTTCCGGTATTCATGTAGGGACTCTCCGTTATGCTGCCTTACACCACAAATTTCTTTCCGGATGTTGGTTGCCCTCGAAGCTAGGAAATATTTCTCCAGAAATAATCTCTTCATCTCGTTCCATGTGGTTATAGTTTCGAAGGGTAGATAATAAAGCCAATACTTAGCCGAATCCTTCAAAGAAAACGGGAAAGCTCTTAATTTAATTTGCTCCTCGGTCACCCTGTAGGTTTCATACTCGTGCAAACCACATGAAAATTAAAAACATAAAAAAAAATAAAGAATTTTTTTTTTTTTTTTATATATGACCAGAAGCATAAAAACGCCAAAAACCCTATCAAAAAATTCAAATTTGGCCTCAAGAGGGTGGGCGTAGTTTTCTAGTGTTACTCAGAATTCATTTTCTTCAAAACGGGTACCGCAGCACTCCTAACTCAACCAAAATTTTCCTCATGAACAGTAGTACTATCATCCGAAACAGTACTACTGTTCACAGTTTTTTTTCTGCAAAATAAAAAAAATAACAAAACGCCATAAAAAAACACAAAAACAAAAAATCAACTAGAATCGCTCCTAGCAACGGCGCCAAAATCTAGTGTGCTGTTGTATAGCCACTACTCCTCAAAAACTTATAATGAAATACATATAAAATAACATAAAGAAATGGGCCCAAATTTTTTTTATTAAATATATACATACTTTTTACAACATACACATTTTTACACAAAATGTATGTAACGTAACAAAAAGTCATCAAAACATCAGGGACAGTGTAACCACTCTCCTCGCACGCCGACATCCATCCGACGTGTCCTCACCTAGGTCCTGCAAAACATGGGAAAACAACGGGGTGAGCACTAAAATAATGCTCAGTAGTAAATCCTCTACTCATACTAGCCCCGTAACTCTCTTTCTTAATTTTCCTTACAACTCCTCATCAATTTCTCTGTGGGTCTCTTCTTTTTTCTCTTTCCCTTTCTCTTAGAACTCTTTTCTAACTCTCCATAAATCACGACCCCATTTACCGGGGCACGGCTGGGACTCACTCCCACTCTACGTGACCTCTATTATTCTAGCCGATCGGACTGGTTATGCATGGATTCGGAACCCTTAGCCATGTGAGTATATAATCTCTCTCTCGGGTACTCGAGTATAGCCCTCATCCGCATGCACTCTCACGGGCTACACCACTTCTCTATCTGATACTCATGCCGCTCTCAATGCGGCGTACATGCGGGAATACTCTACCCATTACTCACGGGTTCCCCATCGCACAACCTACTCTATCTCTTTCTCTTAACTCTTAAAGTAGCTTATACTCACATTCTCTACTATATCCAAGCTACTCTTACTGCTTAAGTGCATAAACAATTGTGTAGAACTAGCTCATGCTCACTAATGCACTAATGAAATGCCAACTACAAGATTTCCTCAAAATCGTTATTCTGCACAGGTCACACTAAAAAGACCATAACGTTCGTTATACACTCTGATTGCTACGGTTCTAGTCTCGTTTCAAAGCTTAGAAACAGGGCTAAAACTTCACTGTTTTGGTCTCAGCCCAGTTCAAACCGTAAGATACCCAAAAATCACTTAGAAAGTTACGGCAGTGACAGGGCAGATTTCACTTAGGCATTTCCTCAAACAATTCATGTGATATAACAACCTCTACAAAATACTACTATCCTTCATTCTCTAGCCATCCAAAATGGGGAAAACTCCTCAATTACTCATAACCCTGAAGAAAAGCACTCCCAAAAAGCTTACACAACATCTCTCAAACTTCATCTCAAACCATTCTCAATACACATAAAACACCTCTCATACATGGAATCTATCAACAACTACAAAAGCTACTCATCTCAAACAATTTCCATTAATCATACTACATACTGATCATGCATACATCTCTACTCAAAAAGCTTGTAAAACTCAGTTGGTTGGATTTACTACCTTGTGCAAAGAGACTTCTTTAGCACTTTTCCTTCCCTTTGTGGACTTGTCTCTTCTCTCACACTCAAAAAAACCACAAGGGCAGAAACAAACAATAAGACCTCACTAAAATAACAAGAAAACTCCATCTAAAGCATGAATCTTACCTTAGGAAGCTTTAGATGAAATCTCTACTCAAAACCCCTCTTAAATCCCTTAAACTCTTGGAAAATTGGGTGGAGAAATTGAGAGAATATGGGCAATGGAAGAGGCGGTGGAATGAAGATGAGTAAGGGCTTTCTACACTTTACTCTTTTAGTTCATATTATAAGTTCATTTCCCATTTGCCCTTGTCCTTTCTTGAAAATTCCATCTATATCCTTTGATTCTTTACAACTACACCCCCATACAAACACAATCTCTACTAAATTTCCTTTCATTTCACTCCCCACTTTTCCTACTAATTAGGGGTAGAATGGTCATTGTGTCCCAAAAGAAGAATTCTCTAGAAAACTCAAGAATCTTTGTTTTAGGCTCTTCGCCGCGGCGAAGCATTTTTCGTCGCCTCGGGAAATAGGGCAGAAACCTACCCGTAGTGAACTTCTCTCCTCGCCGCGGCGAAGTTTCTTCTTCGCCCCGGCGAAGATTGGATTTCCAACTTCACCAAAACTCAACCAATTTTCAAGGCAACAACTCAACAACTCAACATACAAACTCAATTTAAGTTAAAACATAAACTTTTAACAATACAACAAATCTTAAATACGTACCTCAAGGGGATATTACAACTGTCGTAGGGAACCAAGATTAAAAGCCTCAACCTAACTCTGAACTGTAAATAGGGTAAGCAAGGGTCGATCCACGAAGAGTTCTAGCCGAATTTTCGATGATGTGAATAAAGCTGGGGGGTTTTGAGTAAACAGAAAACAATCTTAGCCAAAACAAAAACAAAAACAAAACAATTCAATTCGAAATCAATTAATATAACGAAACTTGGTCTCCGTCAACATCCACCATTGGAATCTTACAACTAATCATTGATGCAAAAGTAAATCGATTCTTACTTTGAATATTCACCGTTGAACTATTTTCCTATCTCTCCTTAATTGTAATAATTAGAAACAGCGATCTTAATTAATCTTACCATTAAACAACCCCAGACAAGCACTAAAGATTTATCTAATGGCAGCCTTAAGAATTAGAGAGATCGATGAAGCTAAACAACACAAACTCAAGCGGTTGTATTTAATTTAATCGAGTGTTCCTCTTAAGATTACTAATTCCTGACGCAGCAATTAATAACCCTAATTGCTTCACAAGTTAGAGGGATCAAACAATTACGGATTTGATATCTAACTTAGCAGTAGATTGTAACAAATAATAACCTGTAGGCCTCCTAGCAATTAAATGAACATCATCATAAGCATAGAAGAACATCCAATACTCAAAGCATAAAATTAACACTGAAATAAACGGATTAGATCTCACAATTATTGATTCCAAGGCCTCCATTTCCTTCGACCAAGTTATAAAATTAGCTCTCGTGGCCATCACGAAAATTCCAAAGGAAAGTTACAGAGAAGACCGGAGAGAGGCTGTGTGTTTTTTCTCAAAAAGTCCTAATCGGATCCCCTTAAAAAAATCCAGTTCAAGTATTTGAATTCCACTAAATCTCCTAAAAGAAATATTCTAATATCCTAAAATAAGATTAATCGTCATTTAATTCTAATTAATTGATATAAGATAAAGTCCTAAAATAAAATAGAAAGTGGTGATTCTGAGCTGTAACTTGCATGCCACTGTCTTCAAATCTTCCACTAATAAACTACCCAATTGATTTGCATGACAAAGTGAATGCTCCAGGACGTCAGCAGTGCAGGTGCGTCAACTTCAAGCCCGATTACAACCTTGATGCAGCGAGTATCTCTCAAACTCAAAACATGAAAGTTGTAGATATCTTTCTTATGGTTCCACATAATTTGAATCATCTCAATCGGAGCTCAGATGAGAGAGTTATAACCAGATTACGAAACAATGTGAAATTGTCCGAATTCACTTAATTAGTTCCGTTTTGCAATTAACGCCTCCACTTGCATCCTAAATCAAAATAGAATAATAATGAGTACATTTAGGCAACAAATATGTATAAAAGAACTAAACATTAAGGGGGTAAATATGACATTTTGCATTCTCATCAGGTATTAGCTCATGTGGTGCAAAGTAGAGATGTCCCACAACCAGAAGTGCAGAGGTGCCAGTAGTCCGAGAATTTCCGATGTCTATCTGGAAGACTTACCGAGTTTGCCTCCGAAAAGAGAAGTTGAGGTTTAGTATTGAATTGGCACTGGGATAGCACCAATTTCTAAAACCCCTTACCGAATGGCCCCAACTGAGCTCTAGGAATTGAAAAAGCAACTCCAAGAGCTCCTAGATAAAGGTTTTATCTGACCAAGTCATTCTCCCTGGGGAGCCCTAATTCTATTTGTGAAGAAGAAAGATGGGTCCCTACGGATATGTATTGATTATAGAGAATTGAATAAAGTGACAGTGAGAATAAGTACCCGCTACCTCGTATTGATGATTTGTTCAATCAGTTGAAAGGCGTCGCAGTGTTCTCCAAAATTGATTTGAGGTCAGGGTACCATCAAGTAAGAGTGGCCGAGCAAGATGTGGCTAAGACTGCCTTCTGTACAGGTATAGGCATTATGAGTTTGTAGTGATGCCGTTTGGGTTAACTAATGCGCCAACGATATTTATGGACTTAATGAACAGGGTGTTCCATGATTTTCTGGATCGGTTATAGTGGTATTTATTGATGACATCATAGTTTATTCGAAGTCAAGAGAAGAGCATGAGGAACACTTGAGATTTGTGCTACAACGATTGAGAGAAAAGAAGTTGTATGCCAAGTTTTCTAAATGTGAGTTCTGGCTTGATTAGGTGATATTTCTGGGCCATACTGTTTCTAGTGAGGGAATTTCAGTGGATCCTAGTAAAGTAAAGGCAATCCTAGAATGGCAAAGGCCAAAGACAGTAAAGAGGTTAGAAGTTTCTTAGGCCTAGAGGTTACTACCGGCGATTTGTAGCAGGGTTCGCCCAGTTGGCTAAACGTTGACAGCTCTTACCAAGCAGATAATCCTTTTGCATGGTCAGAAGCATGTGAGGAAAGCTTTCAGGAGTTGAAAAAGAGGTTAACGACAGTTCCTATATTAGTGTTACCATAGGAGGGTGTAGATTATGACATTTATACAGATGCCTACTGTAAGGACTTGGTGCTGTGGTTAATGTAATTAGGTAGGGTGATAGCATATGCCTCTCGACAATTGAAAGAGTATGAGACAAGATACTCTACGCATGATTTAGAGTTGGCAGTTGGGTCTTCGCATTAAAGATTTGGAGGCATTACCTTTATGGTGCCAAGAGTAATATCTACACCAATCTTTACTCAGAAGGAGTTGAATATGAGACAGTAAGATGGTGAGCTAGTAAAGATTAGAGTGTGAGATTAAGTATCAGCCGGGGAAAGCTATGCAGTAGCCGATGCTCTGAGCAGGAAAGCTTATTTGTCCCGACTCACAGACAGAAAGAGTTAAAAAACAGTTGTGTAAAGAGCAGATTGAGGTCATACTAGGAAAAATTGCCAGATTAGAGGTTCAGTCTACCTTACTGGAGGAAATTAAAGAAAAGCAGCTAATTGATGAGTGGTGTCAGAAAACGTTCAGCAAGTGCATAAGGGCAAGACCTAGAGTTTAGATTGTTGGATGATGTTCTCTGTTTTTGGAGTCGGTTGTGTGTTCTTTAGGATGATGAGTTGAGAAAGAGATACTGATAGAGGCTCATGATACACCGTACACTGCTCATCATGGAGCAACCAAGATGTATCAAGATTTAAAGAAAGGCTATTGGTGGCAGGGATGAAGAAAGATATTGCAGCATTTGTAGCTAAATGCTTGACTTGTCAGCAAGTGAAAGCAGAACACCAAGGCCATCAGGGTTGCTTCAGCCACTTAGTATTCCTGAATGGAAATGGGAGAGTATTTGTGGATTTTATTACAGGTCTCCCTAGAGTGTAGAAAGGATACAATGCTATATGGTGATAGTAGACAGATTGACGGATCAGCCATTTTCTTCCAATAAAGGATAGTACCACTTCGGATCAATTGGCCTAGATGATATTAAAGAAATGGTGAGAATTCATGGTGTACCCAAGACAATAGTATCAGACAGAGATTCTAGATTTGTCTCAGCTTTTGGATGAGTTTACAGAGGAATTTGGGCACCAGATTGGCTTTTAGTAGCATATCATCCCAGACAGATGGCCAAACAGAGAGAACAAATCAAGTGCTTGAGGACATGTTGAGAGTATGCTGTATGGATTATAAGTATCCTGGCATGGGATGTACCCTTGGTGGAGTTTGCTTAGATAATAGCTACCAGTCTATAATTAAGATGGCTCCTTATGAGGCTTGTGTAGGTAGATGGTGTAGATCTCCACTGCATTGGGATGAGATGGGCGAGAGAAATGAGCTGAATATAGCTCTTGGGCTAGAAATGACTTAGAAAATGATAAAAGATGTAAAGCTGATCAGAAGCAGATGAAACAAGCTCAGGATAGGCAGAAAAGCTAGCTGATATGAAAAGAAAGGAAGTTGAGTTTGAAGTGGGTGACAAAGTTTTTCTGAAAGTTTCCCCCTACAAATAGGTGATGAGTTTTGGTAATAAAGGAAAATTAGCACCGAGATTCATTGGGCCATTTGAGGTGTTATAGCGAGTAGGAAAGGTGGCCTACATTTAGCACTACCACCAATATGGATAGGTTCACAATGTATTTCATGTCTTGATGCTTCGCAAGTATATAAGTGATCCCTCCCATATTCTGAGCATAGAGGACATAGACTTAGAAGAGAATCTTGTGTATGAGGAGCATCTAGTACAGATTTTGGACAGAAAAATTAAGAGCTCCGAACAGAGTATTCCTTTAGTGAAAGTCCTCTGGAGAAATCATAAGTTGAAGAAGCTACATGGGAGACAGAGCAAGACATGCAGAACCGTTACTCGGAGCTGTTCGTTTGAATTTCGAGGACGAAATTATTTTAAGGGGGGAGAATTGAACGCCCAACATGGAGGTACATGATTTAAATTATGTTTATAGCCCTTAGTTAATTTTTATTAAAGTTATTTTAAGAGAATATGAAGAAAATGCCTAAACTTGATTAGAGTAAAATGGTTTTTTCACTCAAATTAGTTGAAAAAGGGGGAGTGAAAAGAGGTAGAATTTCATAAAGAATACAATAAAAATGAGGGCATTATGGTAATTGACTACGAGACAAGGATGGAATTTCCAAAAAAGTGTAAGGGCAAAAGTGTAAAGCGAGTTATAAAATAAGATGATAAGGGTTTGTAACCCTTATTTCTTCATTCCACCGCCAAACACTCCCCCATTTTCTCTCAAATTTTCATTTAATCCTCCAAGGATTTTGAGGGCTTTTGAGTGATTTTTAATAGGGTTTTGATTCAAGACTTCAAAAGGTAAGAATTCATGCTCTTTATCTATGATTTATTTGTGTAAAGTTGGGTTTTATGAAGTTTATGCTTAGGGTAGAGAAGTTTTGAATCCAGCAAGAGTAGAGAGCTTAGTAGGGAAGACTCAAGCAAAGGTAAGTAAATTCCATCAAAATCGCACTCAAGTTAAAGTTTAAGAATTGAAGTGAGTAGAGATTCTTTTTAAGTATGCATTTTTATGGTTTGAGAAATTGAGATGAGATTGATGATGAATTATGCTGTTGTTAGATATATTTGAATTGAGAAGTGTACGTGATGGTTTGATGATGAGTTGATGGATTATTGAATGAGTTCAATGTTGATTTTATGGAGAGATTTCCACCATGAGAAGGGTGGATTGTGTAAAATTTGATAGAAGTATAGATAGCTTTAGAGAATTTGAGAGGAATATTTGAAGTGTGTTTTCTTTGCAGGATGTGTGATGATTTAAAGGAGTTGAACTCCAATTGGATGGTTAAGAAAGAAGTAGAATTATAGTTAAATAGAGTTTATGTATCCACACATACTGTTTGATGAAATGCCTAAGTGAAAACTGCTGTCACATCTATGACCTTCTGAGTAATTTTTGGGCATCTTACAGATTGAACTGGGTTGAGACAAAAGTGTAGCCCTGTCTCTAAGCTTTTAAAGAGACCAAAACTGTAGCAATCCGAGTGTATAACTCAAGTTATGCCCTCTTGAGTGGGACTGTGCAGAATGACTATCTTGATGCAAATTGCATTTGTGTATTCATAAGGGCTTAAGTAAGAAATTTTAAGCATGAACCATCCTTATACCTAAATTGTGCATTGAGAAGTAGCTTGAGAAAGAGTAGAAAACTTTGTGATGAACTACTGTAGAGTAGAACAGAATGAGAAAAACCAAAGAGAGGGTTGGTGCTTTGTGAACCCCACCGCCATGCCTCGTAAGATGAGGCCGTGACATTCAAGTGAGAAAGAATAAAGAGAGAATGAGTAGAGTCACGAAGAGCGGATTGGTGCTTTGTGAACTCCACTTGGTCGTGCCTCCGATAAGATGAGGCTGTGACTTACAATAGAAAATTAATAAAAGAGAGTTGTGTGAAAGAGAAACAGAAAGAGAAAATAAATGAGAGAGAAGTGTGTAAGGAAAGAATTAAGAAAAAGAGTTACAGGGACAGATGAGTAGAGGATTTATTTACTGAGCATTATTTTTGTGCTCACCCTGTTGTTTTTCTTTGTGTTTATAGGATCTAGGTGAGGGTGCGGTCGGATTAGTGTCGGCAAGCGAGGAGCAATAGCTACACTATCCACTGTTTTTGATAACTTTTTGTAAAATGATATCTTATTTGGTAATAAGAATGTTTATATGCACTAAAAGAAAATTTTGGGCCCATCTATTTTTGTTGATATAAATGTATTTTACTTTATGTTTTTCTATGAGTATCCTAGTATAAAGGAGTTATTACATTGACACTACTTCTGTACCTCGGTCTTGATGAGATAATGGATGATGAAAGGATTTGATTGCACAATAACCATATTGTTGATAGGTAAGCTATTTCACGGAATCTGAATCTATCGAGTTGCCATGATGCTTTGCTAGAGGCTAATCTGGGTCTATGTTTAATGAGACGATTGATTGGGTGTCAATCACGAAACTACTCATTGCCGATATTATAAGGAGCCTTCAGATCGCAGACATAGAAGACAAATTAAGGATAAATAAGTGAGAAGGGTATTTTCGTCTTTTAAGATGAAAAGAGTATTTTGGTAATCTCACAGTGCAATTAAATTTGCTAAGGTCATTGTCTATATTTAATTTCATATGGAAATTAAAATAAGTGAGATTATGTATTTATATATATATATATATATATATATATATATGTATATGATATTATTAATCAATATTAATGTTTAAATAATATTAATATTAAAGATAATATAAAATCAAATTTAAATTTGAATTTGAAATTAAATACCATGTAGTAATTACCTTGAATTGGTAATTGAATATGCCTAATCTAAATATGGAATTAGTTGATTGCAATTCCATATTAGATTAGGATTTTGGTTGTGCACTATTTAAGTGCAATTAAAAATCAAAACAAAAAATAATTCACTCAAATAAACTCTAGCCGCCCACTCTCTCTCTCTTTCTCACTCTCGCAAACTGTGGACACCCATAGTGAAGGTGGAGAATTTTTCTAAGGAAAAATTCTACTTTCTCATCCTTGATCCTTGCGGGTTTGGCTAGCACATTGAACCCTTTGGTGGTTGACGTCCTGTCTTCATGTGGATACCGAGAGTTCATTCCTAACTTGGAGTGGGAGCAATTCATATTGATTGAAGGAGCCTCCAAGCATTGGTATGAAATATGATATTTATTGTTTAATATTTGTTTCATATGCAAACAACATAAAATGGGTATAAGGATCTAGGGTTCATTGTTGTGGATCGGGATACAATTTTTATATTCCACTGCGTAAACTCTATCCATATACTAATAATGGTATCAGAGCAAGGTTATTCCTTATTACATTGTTTTATATAACGTCTGGATGATTTGGTTTCGATATGTATCAATTAGGGTTTTAGTGTTTTGCTTATAATCTGAAAATTGATTAAAAAATCTGTTGTGGTTGATGTGTTGTTTTTCTGTGATTTTGCATCTGTTCGTGTTGGATCAAAATTAAATAAAACTTAATTTTGATCTTTGGAGTATGCTGCCATAAGGGGCAGCATGTTATTGTTGTGCACTGCTATTGGACAGATTGTGTGCAGTAGCACTACTGTTACATAGGACCATACATAGAGGAGTCTTGGGCTGTGTTGCTACAACATGTTGGATTGTGTTGACCACATGCTCCAACATGCGGCCTTGGGTTGTGTTGCTACAAACCACACAGTAGCAGCCTTGTGCTACTATACAAAGGCTGTTGCTGCACGCAATAGAAGTGCATGCTAATGTACCGTTACTGTCCTCCCTGTGAGCTACTATATGTGGCTGCCCTGTGGTGACCAAGTGATAATCCGAGGATTATACTAGTTTATTTAAGCTTTTAGGCCGGATTTTAGACACTTCTTAGTCTATTTTTGCCTGAATTGCTACTTAAGTTCTTACATTTCGTATTTCAAGTTAAAATGGAAATTTTGAGTGAATAAAGGCAGATTTGGAGTTTTTGGATTCAGAACCAAGCGGAGGGCAATTCTAGAATTTCAGAATTCTTCAGGAAGCTTCGCCGTGGCGAAATGGGCCAGTGACGCACCAGATTCATCTCCTTTGTCGTCGCGGAAAGATCTGCGGCGAAGTCTGCGTACTCCACTTTTTGTAAAATGCACAGTTTCGTTTTTAGGCTAAGTTGTAATATTTTGGGTGAGGTATAAAAGATATACTTAGTCTTTTTGTTTAGGGCGTTCGCGGAGAGATAGACAGCAGTTTTTGCATTTTCTTAGATTCATTTTTGAGTGATTTTGGATTAACAAAGTGTGAAGATTCGAGGTGAAATCAGTGGATTCATCAATTGGGAAGATTCTTTTCATTTTCTCTTGTTTCCGTGATGTTGAACTTGGAGTTTTCCATTTCTTTTAATTATTTTATTGATTTAGCCATGAACTAACTTTTTTAGGGTTAGGGTTTTGATGTAGTTCGGATTCTAATGGGTTAGAAAGTTGATGATTATTAATTTCATATGATTTTGCTTTGATTGTGTGATTATTCTGTATTTATTGTTTGTATGTGATGAACAAGATGAGATTGAGAGATAATTCATGTTAAGCTGCGTGGGTAATCACCGTTGTATTATTGGATGCTAGAGATAGATTCAAGAACCGATGAAATCAATATAGGATTCTTGTGCTTAATGAACTTAGATTTATTAACTTTCATTTTGTTGGGTGCGGAAGGTTAATAGGAAAGAGTAGGACAACATAGCCTGAGAAGGTATGTTGGACACTTTAGAGAGTTCGATTTACAATCAATGCATGAGAATATGAATTTAGTTTAATTCTCCAAGTTTAACCCATAGAGTCCGAATGAAGTCTCTTTCATGCAAGGCAACGATGAATCGCTTTATGAAGCTCGGGAGAGGTACACAGAGTTGTTAAGGAAATGTGCACATCATGGTCTACCGTTTTGGATACAAGTCCAAACATTTTACAATGAGTTGCTACCAAGTATTCAATCTATGATAGATGTGGCAACAGGTGGNTAGAAAACTTAGTGCTTAGCAACAATCCTCGTGGGAACGATACTCATTCATCACTCTATTACTTGTGCGACTAGTATACTTGCTACATATTGCATGTTATAAGAAACACGCATCAAGTTTTTGGCACCATTGCCAGGGATTGAGTTTTAAGTTAACATTGAGTTTTTCTATAGTTAGCTAGATTGAAGTTTTAACTTTTATTTTCAATTTAAGTTGGTTTGTGATCTCACTTTTTTTTTCGTTAATTCTATGCAGTTTATGTGAAGAGCGAGATGTCAGCCAGTGGTTCCTGTTGATCTTGAGATTGAGAGAACCGCCAGACGACTTAACAGAGAGAGAAGAGAAAGAGAGGATTTAGTGGTTGAAACAGAAGAAATAGTTGTTGAAATGGCAGAACCAGAAAACAAGACACTAAGGAAATTCTCAGTTCCCACGGTTAATGGCAGTGGGTCAAGTATTACTATGCCTACGGTGCAAGCCAACAACTTTGAGATTAAGCCAGAAATCATTCAAATGATCCAGTAGTCAGTAAGGTTTAATGGTGATTTGAAGGAAGATCCGAATCAGCATATTGCGAACTTCTTGGAAATTTGTGACACCTTCAAGTCGAACAGAGTGTCAGATGACACCATTAGGTTAAGGTTATTCCCATTCTCATTGGGGGATAAAGCAAAGAGGTGGTTAATGGCACTACCAGCGGGGACTATCACAACTTGGAATGATCTAGCACAGAAGTTCCTGACTAAGTTCTTTCCTCTAGCAAAATCAGCAAAACTGAGAAATGATATCTACAAGATGAATCTGAGTCATTATATGAGGCTTGGGAGAGGTACAAGGAATTGATGAGGAAATGTCCACACCATGGGTTGCCAGTTTGGCTTCAAGTCCAAACTTTCTACAATGGACTGATGGGTAACGTGCAAACCATGGTGGATGCAGCGCCAGGAGGAGCTTTGCAGAATAAGACACCAGAGGAGGTGGTAGCGTGCCGAATGCACCAAATTAATTAACCTTACTAACCTAACTACTAAATTGTATATAGGGTGAGCAAGGGTCGATCCCACAGGGAATGATTCGATTAAATCCTATATTCTATGCCAATAGCCACGATGAAAACAACACAATAAGACATATTGTTTCTTTCAAGGGTTATACAATCCTTAATCATGTGTCGTCACCAAGTTCACACAACTTCTCAAGACATATTGTTTCAAGACTACAAAGATTTAAATCTGATTAACTCTATTTTATGAAATCTTGCTAACATCCTAAGTCAAGGAATATTCTCAACAACAAAGTCAAGTTACTATTTCATGCATCACTAGATGTTCAAAGACATGACTTAAAGCATAAACCTTCGTAAAAACAAAAACTCTTTTATTTATTTATTTTTTCCCTTAACATAAGCAAACACCTAAAGCCTAACTTCTCCCCCACACTTAAAACTTACATTGTCCCCAATGTAAAACCCAAATGTAGAGACAGGCAAATAAAACAAAAAAAATATGGCAAATAAAAAACTAAATTCAAAGGAAAAGAAAATCAAATTTGAATTCTTGGGTTGCCTCCCAAGCAGCGCCGTTGGTTAAAGTCATTAGCCCGACTCTCTGAATGGTCATCACTACTCATGTATCATAAAAAACAAATGAAAAAAAAAAAAAACACAACTAAACACTAATTAAATGAAATAACAAAAGAACATAGAACATAAAAAATAATCGACAAAGAACATTCCCCGGCAACGGCGCCAAAATTTGGTAGCGTGCTGAATACACCAAATTAATTAACCTTACTAACCTAACTACTAAATTGTATATAGGGTGAGCAAGGGTTGATCCCACAGGGAATAATTCGATTAAATCCTATATTCTATGCCAATAGCTACAATGAAAACAACACAATAAAACCCTAAACAGTGAACATGACAACATAACAGAGTAATGAAAAGTGTTTGTAATCAAGGCAAACTAAAGTAAAACAAACAATGGTAGAAAATATCAGATTAAAGGCAATCAGTTCTTGGTTCAAGATCCACTTAAACATGCATTGGACATGAACTAACCGTAACACTGTTCTATCTCGTTATCATGGAACTACTAACCCTAGGAAACAACAAGCTCTGTTACCCGAATTCTCCCTTAATCGTCACTACTGAAATAAGCTCTTCAAATAGATCCTAACCCTCGAACAACCTAGAATAAGCTCTCTAAGTTTAATTCAATGGCAGCCTTAAGAATTAGGAAAATAGATCAATCTAAGCAACAATCACACAAGCTCGGATAATTTAACTTAGGTTACGTTATCCAAGATGACAGAATGAAAACTTATCCATAATCATCTATCATCATGTGTTACCCATTGAATAGAAAAAGGACAATTACGGATCACAATTCCTAATTCTAATAGATAAAATTCCGATTAAACAATTTAGCAGGCCATTACTAAATCACCCAAACAGAAAATTATAAACAATTAAAACAGAATAACATAAAAAATTCCAATAAAAACGAGATTAAGAATAATGTTACTGAAGTTAGGTTACACCAATGACATGAATTTAGGTTTCAAAATCCCCTTGAACTGAAAAAGAAAGATCAGCCTCACATCTTGATGTAGAAAGTAAAAGAAAACCGAAAAAACTAAAAACTACTACTGTTCTCTTCTCCCCCCTTTTTAACCTAACAACTCATCAATAAATAACATGTGTTTTCCTTAATTCTACCCCAGGAATCACGGAAATTACTTTACTAGACGTTAACGTTTCCTAAAAGATAGACTTCCAGATTTGTCAAAATCTTATCAGATATGGAAAACAGAATTAGTCTCCAGATTGCACCAGGATTATCGCAATGTAAAATATGTTTTCTGGGCTTGGTCCCTTCATGAAAATTGTAGTCTCGGATGTGTATATGAATCTGGGCTTTTGAATCACCCACTTTCGATATCTGACGCTCTAGTTAGGCCCGTTTGAAGATTCAATACTTAGCCAAGGAATCCTTCCGCGACTAGGATTCCAGGTCCGGTTTTGCAACAACTACTGGGAACCCAAACGAACTCGGATTCTCGCCCATAATACCTTCCTGAAAATCTTGATTCGTCTACTTTACTTCTTCTGAAGGACACTTTTGCAATTGAGAAATTTAACTCCATGAAAGACCTGAAAAACGTAGCACTGGTCAGAATAACACAAATTCTGGAATTTCCTAATCTTTTATCACTTCTTTCCTAAAGTCTATCCAACTATGCCGAACTCACAAAATAAACTCTAATCAACTCAAATAGGCATAAAACATAACAAAAAACATAATATGGAAGGAATAACAATATATAAATTACACTCTTATCAGGATGCTTATGAGTTGCTAGAGGTTTTGGCAAAATGAGAGATCAATACCAAGAAAATCTATGGGTCTTCATGAAGTTGATGCCTTCACAGCCATCTCAGCCCAACTCACGGCACTTCAGAAATAGTTGGGAACTATGCAGGTAAACTCTATTTAAGCACCTCAACTAACTTGTGATTTTTGTGCAGGAAACCATGTGAGCAGCGAGTGTCAAGTGGGGAACACATTTGCTTTGTCATCTTCATCATCAGAGCAAGTGAACTACTTGGCAGGGAATCAAAGGCAACCAAACAACTCGTATTCCAACACATACAATCCAAGGTGGAGAAATCATCCAAATCTGGCTTGGGGCAATCAGAACCAGCAAAATAATCAATGGAACCAAAAGTCATTGCCAAATAACCAACCAAGGGTGAATAATCAATCGGGAGACCTAAGAGTGACAAAGTTGGAGGACATGTTTGGGAAATTTATGCAGGAGACCACAAGATTTATGAATGAGACAAGGACGAATTTCAGAAATCAAGGGGCATCCATTTGAAATCTTAAGGTACAGATGGCCCAATTGGCCGAGAAGCTAAATGAGAGACTGCAGGGTTCCTTACCAAGCAATACAGTCACTAACCCACGTGAGCAAGCAAATGCCATAATTTTGAGGAATGGGACAGTTTTAGAAGAGGTTGAACAAGCTAGAAAGAAAGAATCTGAAAAGGAAGAATCTAAAGAGGAAGTTGATGAAGAGATTGTAGTTGATGAGAAACCAAGCGGTTTGGAGGAAGAGAACAAGAAGAAGGATGAAAGGGAAAAGAAGAAGAAGAAATTGCCATTCCCCGAGATACCACCAGAGTTGGCACATCACACACAACCAGTGCCTTTTCCTCAAAGAATGAAGAAAAAAAATCAGGATAAGCAGTTTTTAAAATTTATTGAAATTTTTAAAAAATTGCATATTAACATTCATTTTATAGATGCATTGCAGCAGATGTCGAGCTACGCAAAGTTCCTTAAGGAAATCCTATCGAACAAAAGGAAGTTAGAAGATGAGGAAACGGTGATGCTTACAGAGGAGTGTAGTGCCATTCTCCAAAAGAAGTTACCCCCGAAGCTCAAAGATCCAGGGAGTTTTACTATTCCTTGCATCATAGGAGATACTATGTTTGATCGTGTTTTATGTAATTTAGGTGCTAGTATTAATTTAATGCCCTTTTCTGTTTTCAGGAGATTGGGAATTGGTGAAGTGAAGCCAACGACCATGTCGTTGCAACTAGTGGTAGGTCCATAAAACATCCAAGGGGGATAATGGAGGATGTATTGGTAAAGGTGGATAAGATAATTTTTCCAACTGATTTTGTGGTTCTGGATATGGAAGAGGATAAGGAAATTCCTCTCATTTTGGGCCGACCATTCTTGGCCATGGGGAGAATACTAATAGATGTGCAAGAATGAAAGTTACTGTTGAGAGTTCAAGATGAAACAATAACTTTCAATGTCTTTGAGGCGATGAAGTTTCCATCCGAAACGGATTCGTATTTTAGTGTCGATGTGGTGGATAAATTGGTTGTGGAATCTATTAAAGAAAACACCCCACAATTAACTAAAAGCGTGTATAGCCAAATCCAAAATAGTAGAGGTAGATGATTCGACGAGTAATGAATGTGCTAGGTTGTTAGAAGCACTTCAACCGATTGATAAGAGTCAAGATTTAGAATTTGAGGAGTTCGATTTGAAAAAGAGAAGGAAAAGGAAAAAAATGAAGAACCTCCAAAGCTTGAGTTGAAACCTTTACCTTCCCACCTCAAATATGTATATCTTGGGGACTCAGAAACCTTCCCAGTGATCATTAGTTTAGGATTGAGTAAATTGGAGGAAGAGCAGTTGATTAGGGTGTTAAGGGAACATAGACTAGCAATTGGATGGATGATTTTGGACATTACAGGCATCTCGCCATCATTTTGCATGCATAAGATACTCATGGAGGATGATATTAAGCCTAAGGTGCAACCACAACGAAGATTGAATCCTTCGATGAAGGAAGTGGTGAGAAAGGAGGTGGTGAAACTCTTAGATGCGGGGATTATCTATCCTATTTCCGACAGTCCATGGGTGAGCCCGGTAAAAGTGGTTCCGAAGAAGGAAGGTATCACGGTAGTAAGGAATGAGAGTAATGAATTGATACCAACTAGGACGGTGACAGGCTGGAGAGTGTGCATTGATTACTGGAAATTGAATGAGGAGACAAGGAAGGATCATTTTTTACTACCTTTCATTGATTAGATGTTGGAGAGGTTGGCAAGACATGCCTATTACTATTTCTTGGATGGGTATTCAGGATACAACCAGATTGCCATCACTCTTGAGGATCAAGAGAAGACGACCTTTACTTGCCCCTATGGCACCTTTGCTTACCAAAGATGCCCTTTGGGTTATGCAATGCACCAGCAACATTTCAGAGATGCATGATGTCAATCATTGGAGACATGGTGGAACAGTTCATAGAAGTCTTCATGGATGACTTCTCAGTTTTTGGTTCGTCTTTTGATAGTTGTCTAACTAATCTTTCTCTTGTTTTGCAGCGATGTAAGGAGACGAACCTGGAGCTCAATTGGGAGAAGTGTCATTTCATGGTCTAGGAGGGAATAGTGCTCGGTCATAGGATTTCAAAGGACGGCATAGAAGTTGATCAAGCAAAGACAGAAGTGATTGAGAAGCTGCCACCACCATCAAATATCAAAGCAGTCCGAAGTTTCTTGGGGCATGCAGGGTTTTACAGACGATTCATCAAGGATTTTTCTAAGATTTCTAAACCCCTTTACAATTTGTTGAATAAAGATGTTGTGTTTGATTTTAATGATGAATGCATGCATGCTAACTCTTAAAAACTTATTAGTATCTGCACCTATTATTACAGTTCCCGATTGGGGACTGCCATTTGAATTAATGTGTGATGCTAGTGATTTTGCTTTAGGGGTAGTGTTAGGACAACAGAAGAACAAAATGTTGCATGTAATTCAATATGCTAGTAAAACACTCATTGATGCACAATTGAATTACACCACCACTGAAAAAGAATTTTTGGCTGTGGTTTTTGCTTTTGACAAGTTTCTTTCGTATTTGTTAGATGCAAAGGTGATCGTCTACATGGACCATTTAGCACTCAGGCACCTATTGGCAAAGCAAGAAGCAAAACCTCAGCTCATAAGATGGATCCTATTGCTTCAGGAGTTTGAGTTGGAAATTCGCAATAAGAAAGGGTCAGAAAATGTGGTGGCAGATCACTTGTCAAAAATTGAGAGACAACTTCAGGGAAATGTGGAGGAAAGTTCAATTACAGAAACCTTTTCGGATGAGAAGTTGATGAGAATGGATGAAGCACCATGGTATGCAGATTTTGCAAATTATTTGTCATCAAGGGTGCTCCCAAGTGGTATGACGTTCCAACAAAAGAGAAAATTTTTCTCAGATTTGAAGTATTACTTTTGGGAATAACCATTTCTATACAAACACTGTGATGACCAAGTGATACGGAGATGTGTCCTGGAGGAGGAGATGAAAAGCATTCTACGGCATCGTCGCGAGAGGAAAGTAGGTGGCCATTTTGGAGGAACTAGGACAGCAGCCAAGGTTCTACAATCAGGGTTTTATTGGCCAACCCTCTTTAAGGATTCTTTCCAGATGATTCAGGAGTCTGATCAGTGTCAACGGAGTGGTAATATTTCAAAAAGAGATGAGATGCCATTGAACAACGTCCTGGTGGTTGAGCTTTTTGATGTGTGGGGGATTGATTTCATGGGTCCCTTCCCAAATTCTTTTGGGAACACATATATCTTGGTAGCAGTTGATTACGTTTTAAAGTGGGTTGAAGCAATTGCATTGCCGACTAATGATGCTAGGGTAATGATTAACTTTGTGAGAAAACATATTTTCTCAAGGTTTGGGGTACCACGGGCAATTATTAGTGATGGAGGTTCCCACTTTTGCAATAGACAACTGGATGCACTGTTGGGTAAATATGGAGTAACACATAGAGTTGCAACGCCTTACCATCAAACGAGCGGGCAAGTGGAACTGTCTAATAGAGAGCTTAAAGGCATTTTAGAAAAGACAGTTAATGCATCTAGGAAGGATTGGTCACGAAAATTGGATGATGCATTATAGGCCTACCGAATTGCATTTAAGAATCCAATTGGTATGTCCCCATTTAGAATGGTTTACGGAAAAGCATGTCACTTACCAGTGGAACTCGAGCATAAAGCATATTGGGCAGTCAAGCAGCTAAATAATGATTTAAGAGCTGCTGGGGAGGAAAGGATGCTGACTTTGAACGAACTCGATGAGTTTCGTTCGAAGCATATGAAAATGCTCGAATTTACAAGGAGAAGACAAAAAAGTGGCATGACAAGCATATCAGGAAGAACGATTTTGAAGTGGGGCAAAAAGTGTTGTTGTTCAATTCTAGACTTAGGCTATTCCCCGGAAAACTTAAGTCTAGATGGTCCGAACCATTCACGACTGCAAGAATTCACTCATCCTGAGCAGTGGAAGTTACACATGAAGAAAAGGGCACTTTTACAGTCAATGGACAGAGATTGAAGCCATACATAGATGGGGTGATGAGTTACAAATCCATCCCAATATGGCTTGACATTCTGAAGTGAAAAATTGAGAGAGTCAAGCTTATTGACTATAAACAAGCGCTTCTTGGGAGGCAACCCAAGTGTTTTAAATTTGTGTTCTTCTATTTTTTTTTTTCAGTGTGTTTGATGTTTTGATGAATTTGAATGAATTTTAATTTGTGTTTTTGGGTGTTTCAAGTGAAGTTTTCAGCTAATGCAAGGAAGGAAAATGCTCCAGACTTCGCCGAGGCGAAGCACATTGGGTAAAAATAAGTTTTGAAAAGTCCCAGACTTTGCCGCTTTGCTGGGGTGAAGCAACCTGAAAATTTGTGGCAGCTACTGTATTTTATCGCCCCGGCGAAGAATTTGTCTTTGTCGCGGCGAAGAAGGTTGGACGAAATTTTGCTAAGGCAATTTCATCGAGGCAAAGATTTTTTCTCGCCGCGGCGAAACCTGGGTTTCAAATTAGGGTTCATGAACGAAGAATTTCGCCACGGCGAAGCCTGTTTTCTATATATACTCACTTTGTCTTTTCATTTTCCATGCAATTTTTCAAATACATTTGAGAGAAAAAATTTCCAATTTCAATCATGTGCCTCCCAAGTGCTTTCCTAACCAAAGTTTTCACTCCTTAACCCTCCTAAACACCAAAACAACTCATTTCAACAACAAATTTTTCGAAAATTTCACCAAAATTTCAAGTTAAAGAAATTTGGGGCTTTCCAATCTGGGCTGATTCTGAGTAAAATGGTGGCGAATAATCCTTCATATTAGTAAGATCTCAAGTTCCCTAAACTCATTTTCGCAAAATTTCAAGTTTTAAGTTGTAGATCTAAAAACTTTATTATTGGTTGAGTTTCGAAATTTGTGAGTTCGATTTTGTTGAAGAAGGGTTTATTGTGCATGTTGTGATATTGAGCAGTGTGGGTGTTGAGTTTTGGAGTGTGTTGTTGAATTTGGAGAAATCGTAGTTTGGGGGTCTGATTGCGAATTTTTGGAAGTGTTTTCAATTTTCTTTTTCATGTTTGAATTGGTTGTTGTGGGGAACCTAGGCTTGAATTTTTGGGTTGTGCTGTGAATTGAATTATAAAAAATGGCACCCAAGGTTAAGGTTCCTACAAAGGAAAGGGGAAAGGAAAGAAAGTGGACAGCCGCTTTGTGAATGAAGAGGCCCAGAAACGATATCAAGGGGCTATCCAAAGAAAAGATAAGGGCTTTATTCCTGAGCGCGGATTGACCGCGAGTCAGGCATTGGATTGGAGTCAAGGGAGACGATGGGAACTGTTTATGAGTGCTCCTGCACAACCGGCTATAATGCCGCTAGTAAGGGAGTTTTATGCCAACCTCCTCGATTGTGAAGAGGGTAATGCATTTGTGAGAGGGGTTGATGTGCCATTTACAGAAGATGTAATCAATGAGTTTTACAACCTGCCTAGGTTTCATCAGATGAGTATGGAAGGTTTAGGGGGACACAGTTTAAGGATAGTATCATTCTTTCGGTCATTCCAAAACCGAATGCAACTTGGTCAGTGTCGAAGAAACAAAAGAAGACCATTAAGGGAACTTCTTTGACACCGATGGCTCGATTGTGGCAATATTTTGTTAGTGCGAAATTGATGCCGGAAACGCACTATAGCATAGTAACTTACGAAAAAGCATTACTGCTTTATTCTATTGCCACAGGAAAGAGTATAAATGTGGGAAGAATTATCTTTAACAACATTCATCATGCCGCCAAACCAGGACGATCAAGTTATTCTTTCCCACATCTTATTACAGCCTTGTGCATTAGAGCGGGAGCCAAGGTGGAAGGTGATGAGCAATGTATTTATGCTGCCCCTATCCTCGATTCAGATTATTTTCAGAAGCATCTTGAACGTCTAGAAGCTGAGCAACCAAGGGTAGGAACAAAACGACAGAGAACCATACAAGGCCCAGTCACATCCTCCAACTCCACAGCTACACAGAAGGAGATGATGCAGCAGATGATGGGTATGATGAAACAGATGGCAAAACGTCAGGATTGGTTGGTTGAGCAAACCCAGATGATGTATGAGATGCAAAAGAGTAGCTTTAACAAGCTCAACGTTGACACTTTAGGATTCCAATGGGCCGACTGGGATTCAAATGACTGGATGGGCTCAGAGTCGGGAGAGGAAGAAAAAGAAGAAGAGGACAAAGAGGAAGACGAGGGAGGTGAAGAATGAGCACCGGAACACCTATGTTGTTGTCTTTATTTTCATTTGTTTTTAGTTGATTTTGTTTTTCATTTCAAACATTAAACTCGGTTTATTTTTTTGTTTTGGATTGTTGTAGTTGTTTTCACTGTTTCATTTTTCTTGTAATTTGTAGTTTGTGTAAGGACGAGATTAGGTTGAAATACTTTCATATTAATCTTTAAATTTGTCTAACCTAGTGGAGTTTCAATTGTTTTGACAGATGTTGGGTGATGAAAACGTCACAGATTGGGTGTGCACTATGGAGCGACACTTCACGGATTAATCAGGGAACTATCTCGTACCTTTGTTATTTTTGTTTTTCTATTCTTAATTTATGCGTAATGAGACATTGGGGACAATGTCATCTTTTGTTTGGGGGGTAGGAAAATTAGAAAATTTCTTATTTTGTTGATTTTATTTTGGTTTGATTGTTTTTTCCGATGATGAATTGTATAAATCAATGATGTGAATTGGATTGTTGCATTTTTATTGTTCAGAAATGTTAAGCATTGCTTCAAGTTTAGGTTTATTGACTGAATTTTGATTGAGGTTTGTTGAGTGGTTCAACCACCATTTTCATTTTTTTCGGCATGCTTAGATTCATTTTATGTACTTAGGTCAAGTTTGAGGCGAAATTCTAGGATTAGACATGGTTGAGGAGATGATTTAGGCATTCTTTTTGGAACGTTTGAGCCTTTCTAGCCAACCTATGAATGAAATTGTCCCTAGTCACCCATTTGAGCCGTTTTAATCATTATTGCTTTATCTTTCTTGGCTAACCAAAAATTATCCGATCCTTTTACCCTAAACACTCTGTCGTACCCTTAGGAGAATTCGATCCGAATGCAAACACAAAGAACGGGAAGAGTTGTACGAATAAACTAAAAGAATAGTTTGGGGGTTGTAAGAAGGGCAATAAAAATAAAAGAGGTAGTTCACCTCAATTCAATTGATTTGTTTTCCTTTTCAAAAAAAATAAAAAATAAAAAAAATAAAAAATTTGTGCCAAGTTTAAGGGTATCTCAGCTGGAAACCAATGATCGCCTTAAAAACTGCTTAGCAGTACTTAGCGACCTCTAGTTTAACAACACCACGTACACCTTAGACATACTTCCCAGTGCATTTATGGTATCAGAAATAAGAAAGATACAAGTTTGAGGGTTGTACATTAGTGGAGACGTTGATTCATGGTTGAGAAGGAGTGGAGTTCGATTTGATTTGAGTGTTTGCATGAGGAAAACCGAGTTCTCTTACTTTGTATTTCCTATCCTTTTTCTTGGAACCCACTACATGAGCCTAGCGTTACAAGCTTATAAAGACCTGCTGATTCTTATCTTTGTCTAGTCCTCATTAGTGGAGAGTAGTTCGATATTTAGGCTTATGGAGTCTGCCACCATTTAATAAACTTTGCATTCTTGCATAAAATAATCCGGGAAGTCGGAAGGTGGATTGAAGTGGGGATTACCTACTCGGGGGACCAATTGAGAAAGAAATTCGATGCAACTTATAACTTCTTGGAGTGTTAAACATTTTCTATTAATAATTTTGCAACAACTTTTGAGATTGGTATAAATTCTAGGCAGTTGTTTTGTAAGTCGAGTCTTTTGTTTCTCTTATTTAATTTTTGTCATTTGCTGTTTTGTGCGTTTGAAAGTTTGTGTTTTTATTTTATCTTGTTTTGTACTTGATGCTCGGGGACGAGCATGTCCTTAGTTTGGGGGTATTTGATAATCCGAGTATTATACTAGTTTATTTAAGCTTTTAGGCCGGATTTTAGATACTTCTTAGTCTATTTTTGCCAGAATTGCTACTTAATTTCTTACATTTCGTGTTTCAGGTTAAAATGGAAATTTTGAGCGAATAAAGGCAGATTTGGAGTTTTTGGACTCAGAAGCAAGTGGAGGGCAATTCTAGAATTTCAGAATTCTTCAGGAAGCTTTACTGCGGTGAAATGGGCCAGTGACGCACCAGATTCATCTCCTTTGTCGCTGCGGCGAGATTCCTTCTTCGCCGTGGCGAAGTCTGCGTACTCCACTTTTTGTAAAACGCACAGTTTCGTTTTTAGGCTAAGTTGTAATATTTTGGGCAAGGTATAAACGAAATACTTAGTGTTTTTGTTTAGGGCATTCGTGGAGAGATAGACAGCAGTTTTTGCATTTTCTTAGATTCATTTTTGAGTGATTTCGGATTAACGAAGTGTGAACATTCGAGGTGAAATCAGTGGATTCATCAATTGGGAAGATTCTTTTCCTTTTCTCTTGTTTCCATGATGTTGAACTTGGAGTTTTCCGTTTCTTTTAATTATTTTATTGATTTAGCCATGAACTAACTATTTTAGGGTTAGGGTTTTGATGTAGTTCGGATTCTAATGGGTTAGAAAGTTGATGATTATTAATTTCATATTATTTTGCTTTGATTGTGTGATTATTCTGTATTTATTGTTTGTATGTGATGAACATGATGAGATTGAGAGATAATTCATATTAATCTTCGTGGGTAATCACCATTGTATTATTGGATGCTAGAGATAGATTCAAGAACCAATGAAATCAATCTAAGATTCTTGTGCTTAATGAGCTTAGATTTATTAACTTTTAATTTGTTGGGTGCGGAAGGTTAATAGGGAAGAGTAGGAAAACATAGCCTGAGAAGGTATGTTGGACACCTTAGAGAGTTCGATTTACAATCAATGCATGTGACTATGATTTTAGTTTAATTCTTTAGGTTTAACCCATAGAGTCCGAATGAAGTCAAAACCCTACCCATTTGTTTGAATTGATTTTATCCCATTTTAATTCTTGCTTCTGTAGTTTAATTTTATTTTAGTAAAATTTTGTTTTAGTTATAGTTTAAATTGCTCCCTTAAATCCAAAAGCATTCGATTGCTTCAACTTGAAAATGTTAGAAAACTTAGTGCTTAGCAACAATCCTCGTGGGAACAATACTCACTCATCACTCTATTACTTGTGCGACTAGTATACTTGCTACATATTGCATGTTGTAAGAAACACGCATCACCAAGTGCTCCCTAAACTTGGGCTTGACTAGCACTTGGTTTTTCACAAGGGCCTGATCTGGTTTAGGCAGCCCACGTATTGATGCAATAGGCTGAATTTTGGCCCGTGATTGTGTCGTCATGCATTAGTTTTAAATCCATTATATGTTGCGGCATGTTAGAAGCATTCTGGAGGCCTAATTGTTAGAACCATACAAGGGACTAAAGTGAAAATTTTAAAACTTGTTGGACTAAAACGTAACACTGTCGAATATCAAGGGGTAACTTGTAATTTACCAACTTAGACAAAACTTAATTTTGATTTCTTATGCATCTTCTTGTTTTTGAATATGTATGTTGTTTGGTGCATAAGCCTATGAACCTAGTTTAAGAATTTTTAGATTATGTAATTTTAAAACAGAGCCTACGGGCCCTGCTTTTCTCCATACTCTACAATATGACTTCTCTCTCTCTTCTCACTCCTCTTGAATGTAACTTGAGGTTTCTTTTCAATTATGTAAAATGTAATTTTATATTGAAAGCTGTGTAATTTTCGAGAAGAAGAAGCGATGGAAAGAAGAAGGTGAATTACTTGAAGAATCTATTTATTTATTTAAACCTAGGTTGACCTACCGATTCCTCTTGGCTCGAGGAAATCAGTTTTAGTTAAGGCTATACACCAACACGTTTCCATAATGCTTAGTATGCATGCTAAGAGTGTATGTTATGACTATAACATGCTAATAAGATAAAATTGGTGAGACATAAAATAACAAACCCCTCAACTAAAGTTTATTAAGTCAATTAATTGAAATGTCTTCTATCACCATGGGTTTAACCAAACCACTGTTCATCGAAACCTTGTTCGCTAAAGCAAAGGATACACTTCTACCATTGGGAGGTCAAACATCACTAGAGTTTTCCTTAATAGTGATGGGTCAACTTAAGTGATGTGTTTCGCTTGTTCGCCAAAGCAAACGTTGATTAGTACATCATAGCCATAGTAGAGAAGTACACTTGTTATGTGTAAGTGGTGACATGTAGTGTCCACTCTACCGATACTGAGAATCACACTTGAGGATAATGGTTTCGACCATTGAATTGTGTGATTGATTTGTTGGCTTATTTCACATTTCAAGTTGGTAGTAGGAGCTATCACTGGTGTGAATTAAGTTTGTTGACCTACCTAATCCACAATTTTGGCTTGTTCGCTAAAGCAAAGGTTTGAAATGGGCTAGATGGGATCTTGATCCACTAGGAAAGCCAACCGGCTTTCCCGAGTTAATAGTGAGGGCTATTAGCTTGAGGAAAATAGTGGGAGAAATTATTTAATAAAAGACCTTATTAAATAATAATAAACATTATAATAACATTTGTTTTTCTGCACATGTAGATTCGTTAAAATGAGCACTACTAACTTATCACTACGACCGATAATCGAGAAAGACAACAGGCTAGATGGATTCGATTTCTCAGATTGGTATCGAAATCTTTGGATTATACTAAAGTCTGAAAAGAAATTGTATGTCTTAGATAAGCCTTATTCGGCTGAGCCTGCACCTGATGCCATTCAGTAAGTTAAGGACACTTATCAAAAGTTCCTTGATGATGTCGATAATGTTCAATGCATTATGCTAGCATCGATAATATATGAGTTGCAAAAGTAACTTGAGAATATGGATGCACATGCCATAATTTTGCACCTCAAGGAGCTGTATCAAACGAATGCTCGACATGAGAGGTATGAGGCGTCAAAGGCACTATTTAGGAGCCGAATGGTTGAGGGAGCCCAAGTTGGTCCTCATGTGCTCAAGATGATTGGGTACATAGAGAGGCTTAAGGCTTTGGGTTTTGGTGTTGATGCCAAATACAATGTAACTTAATTTTTGTAACACCCCTTCTAGCTGAGTACCCTCTAAGTATACCATTACGATGGAAACTTAGAAAATTCCTTGAGACTTTGGGTTTTGGTGTTGATGTAGAATTGCAATGTGACTTAATTTTTGTAACACCTCCAGCCGAGTACCCTCTAACTATTCCATTACAATGGAAACTTAGAGAATTCACACCTAGAAGGTTGTATAATTTAAAACATAAATCCTAGTTACAAACATGTACTATATTAAAACAAATAAATAAAAACTTCTCCTCTCATTTGCATTACTTTCATAATCAACCTGTTGAAATATGACTATATATGAAAAATATGGTTTAAAGAAAACAACTACATCAATTTTTTAGCAGCAGAAGAAAATATAGAATATATCCCGTCATTTATAAGGCAAACATATTCATTATTTCATAAAACATAGATTATAGACATCAAACTATATACATTAATTCAAAAAACAACATCCTTTATATAACATCATAAGTTTAATTAAAACAAAAGTTAACATGCATGCCCCTAGGCTTCCTTGATTGCCGCTCGCCATTACCGCTTTAACCATTACTAGCAAAACATGGAAACTAGGGAAATGAGTGCTAGTACTCAGTAAGGGTATCAATCATTTAACACTATGTAACATTCTTAAACTTGGAAAACATCTTATTTACTTGTACATGAACCAAACATTAATAACATAAAATATCATATTTGTAATATAACATAGCACATTCAATTCATATCATAACACATAATATAATTCACGTAATCCTTTTCTTTAATGTTCATGAATGATGCACTTCAATGCCATGCATGTATAGATACATTTTTCTTTGAAAACTTTTTACTGTTTGCCGATCAGACTAAGTTGAGACATAGATTACTGAACCTTTGGCCAATGAGCTAACCTTAACTTATAACACAGTCCCCATGGTCATGCACGTTGTGGACTATTCATTTCTTTTGGTCTAGACCTATGCATGAGTAAGATCAGGTTCCCCATAACATGACAACAACTTCCATAAAACTTAAAAATCATTTTGTTCACAAAAATGAATGTCTATGTACCTTAAAAGCATTTTTCTCAAACTTAAGATCAAGTCCCCCTTTTTTCATCATTAATATGCTTGACATGCTCTATTCTTTATAAACATACACTTTCCATATATGAACATATCATTTCATCATGACCATTTCATAGATGCATGACAAATTCATAGAAACATATCATACTTAGGCTAGTTTATACATAAACAAGCTCATAATTAGGTAATACATAACATATTACACATAACCTCCACAGTCATTCATTACATAAAATATATATGTTCATACAATCATTAAATAATCACCAAGATCACTCATCCGAACATGCTTCAAAACCCTTTAAGCATTATTTCAATACTTGGAATCAATCATAGATTATTAGGCTAAAAAAATTAATTTAAGAAACTGGAAGCACTTTTGAGGTAGTCATGTTGCGCATGTCATATTGAAGAATGCATATCTTGAGTTATACACATTAGATTGATATGATCTTGGTCTTGTTTTAAAGATTAAAGAAAGGGATGAAACTTCTATGTTTAAGGTTCAACCCAGTTCGATAAGGAAGATGTTCAAAGATCGCTCAGAAGTCCACAAATATGACATTGGCAACCATGGTATCATGCCTTTTTAAGGCTTTTTCATACCTATTTGCCTCCACTTACTCCCCAACCTTTCCTAACCATTCTCCCCTATGAAAACATATCAAATTGTCAATAATAACCTCCCTTGTAATATTCTAAATGCTCATGACACAACCATTTCCATTAATTGCCATCAAACTTCAATTTTCTACAATTCACATATAAATCCATCTATTGCAAATTATAGCATCAAACCAAGTTCAATTTCTTTTGTGTGACAAGAATTAAGGTTTCCTAATACTAAACCTAGAAACCTAATTCTTATTTCATATTAAAGGGAGGTTTCCCTTACCTTGTGTGAAGAAACCACACTCTTTTCCAAATTTCCTTCTCCAATTGACTCTTTATCCTCAACATATTCTTAATAAGGGAAAGAAATACAAAACACTTAAAGGATTTCAACTAAAAGGCTTGAAGTTTCAATGGAGAAAGTAAAATCTATGGAGAAGTGTTGAAGAAGATGATGGAATAATGGAGGTGTGTTGAAGAAGATGATGGAAAGTGGTAAAAAAAAATGGGTTGGCCGACTTAAAGAAGCTAAATTCAAGGATTTTTTTTTTTTTTTTGTTGCAAAATTCATTCATTTGTCTTTTTGCATTTAATGACTTATAACATCATTTCCCTTTTTGCCCTTAATAACTTTCTTTTAATTACTCCTCAATCCTTCATCATCTTTATCTTGTCAAGCCAACAAAATATTATCATTCTTTTACCACTTTAACCCTAAGGCATGTGCATGGTAGTTAACTTAGTACATAAACGTGAAAAGACTATTTTACCCTTGGACGTACCAAGGGGGTTTACGTTTCTCCCCTCCTTATAGGAATTTCATCCTCAAGATTAAGCAAATAACTCTGGGTAGCAGTCTCTCATGTCTTGCTCCACTTCCCAAGTAGCTTCCTCAACCTTGTGATTTCTCCAAAGAACTTTGATGAGTGGAGTACTTTTATTTCGGAGCTCTTTAAACTTTTTATCCAATATTTGGATTAGACACTCCTTATAAATCAAATTCTCCTTTAGTTTCACTTCCTCTGCTTTTAATACATGAGAAGGATCATTTATGTACTTGCGTAAAAATGACACATGAAAAACATTATGCACTTGTTCCATGCTTGGTGGTAATGCAAGTTTGTAAGTTACTTTCCCAAACCTTTCTACCACTTCAAAAGGACCAATGTATCATGGAGCAAGCTTTCCTTTTCTGCCAAATCTCATGACATGTTTGTATGGGGCAATCTTAACAAACACTTTGTCCCTTACTTGAAATTCCACTTCCTTTCTCTCAAGTTTGCATAACTCTTTTGGCAATCTTGGGCTTGTTTCATTCTCTCTCTGATTAACCTGATATCTTCAATCATCTTTTGAGTCATCTCTAGTCCTAAGGTTTGAACTAAAGACTCCTTCTCTCCTACTTCATTCCAATACAAAGGTGATCTACACTTTCTCCCACATAAAGCTTCATATGGTGCCATCTAGATACTAGCCTATAACTGTTACTATAGGCAAATTCCATTAATGGAATTATATTAGTCCAATTCACTTTATGATCCATACAACAGGCCTGTAACATATCTTCAATCACCTGATTGGTTCTCTTAGTTTGGCCATCCGTTTGGCGATGATAAGTTGTACTAAAAGCTATCCTTGTACTTAGCGTCTTTTGTAACCCATGCCAGAAGGTTGAAACAAATCTTGAATCTCTATCTGATACTATTGTCTCGGGCACACCATGCAACCTCAAAATTTCTTTTACATTAATATGCCTAACTGATCTAAAGTAGTTGTATCCTTCACTAGTATGAAGTGCGCTGACTTAGTAAGTCTATCCACAATCATCCATAGAGCATTATACCCTTTTTGTGTTAGAGTAGGTGTACTAGAGCCAACGTTTTAGCTCTTGTAAACTCATTTCAAATAAATGAAAAAAAAAAGGCATCGTTGATTTAAGAGCATATATATAGTATCTATTTACTGCATGTAAAGAAAATAGTATATGTCATTAGAAAGGTTGAAACCAGTGATGAGGGAATTAAGTGTTATAAATCTTAATTGTGAGAACCCTGCGAGCACAAATGGTGGCCCTTCTTAAACTATCTATAATCATAGTATAAATTTGACCAACGACACAAATTATATGGAGAGACCATCATCGTGTTGAACGAGCCCATCGAAAGGTAGTGATAGATCTCACATGTCAAGGTTCTGGGCATCAACTTGATGCAACACATGGGTGCTTGCTTGTGCAAGTCCACTAGAATGACCCATCAGAGGATTCCACACAAGATGGTAAACCCAGTGTTTATGGAATATATCCTCTTACGAATGGTGGTGCATGTGGTCCTTTGACTTGAGATCACTAGAGCATCATGTGTAAATACGATGCGATTTGACACTAGCCTAACGCCATCTCTCTTAGGATTACTAGAATGGTGGTGATTGGTTATATCAAGAAGTACACTATGGCTATGGTGGATCAACAAAGGATTCATCACTTTTGGTCACATGAGATCTTATCTTGGTGGGATATTTGGTTAAAGAACTACGACTTTAATCCGTGGCCACAATGGAATTGAGTTGGTGCCCTAATCCAATTTTATGGTTGTCAGATTCAAGAACAAAATATAAAAGATGTTAAGGTAGCTTTTGAGGTAAACACTATTTCTGTACCTCAAACCTGGATGAGATATAAGATGATGAAATGGATTGAATTGCATGGTAACCATACCGTAGACAAGGTAAAGCCTAATCGCTGATTCTTTGCTTACTGGGGAATCATGATGCCTTGCTAGAGGCCAATCTTGATTGGTGTACGAAAACACGATTAGAGTAGATGCCTTAGAGCCCATCTTATTTTGTAAATTGGCTCATTGTAATCATGTTTTATTATCAATAAAGGCATCTATCTATATCATGGGATCTAATTATATTCGTATAAGAAAATGATATATGTCATTAGGATGGTAGAACTGTGAAAAGGGTATCGAGTGTTTGAAATCTCGATAGTGAGAATCCTATGAGAACATATGATGGCCACTCTAAAAACATCCATAGCCCTAATATTATCTTAACCTAGGGCATAAATAATACGGTAAGGATATCATAATGTTGGACGACCCTACCGAAAGGCAGTGACAGATCTCACTTTTCAAGGTTGTTTGGTGACAACCTAGTGTAACACATGGGTGCTTGCTGTAGGCAAGTTCACAAGACTAGCCTACTAGAGGATTCCACATAGATGGTTACCCCAGTGTCTGTGGAACAAATCCTCCAACAAATGGTGGTGAATGTGATCCTTAGACTTGAAGTCACTAGAGTGCCTTATGTAAGTAAATCGATGGAGTAAACGTAGTGGAAAATGAAAATTTTCCCATCGATTACTCTGATAAACCCAAGATTAGGGTTTAATATGTATATATTTTGCATGCTTAAATTGAAAAGAATAAATATAACATCAATCCAGACAAGGATCAGAGATCCTATGCACCTTTGGAAGCTCTTTCAAATGTCTCTAAATCTTCTTCGCTACCGATCACAGAATAGGATCGAACAAACAGTGATCCACACAAAGACAATCCGAAGAACCAAAGAGGGATTTGCTAGATCCTCTTTGGCTTCAAGAATCAAAAACAAAATCAAAGAAAAATCTTTAATTCTAAAAGAAGGCAGACATGAAAGGAGTAGAGAAATGAGCTGCCTCTTTTTTTTTTTTTTCTTTGGTTGAATGAATAATTAATTCATTCTCTAATATAGTGCATGTGTCAAAACCCTATTCCAATGAGGAATATTCATGGCTCCACCCTTGTATCCAAACACTCCTCTTGTGATATTTTTATTTTTAATTAATTATTATTATAATTAAAGTCAATTAATATATTTACGAAATATATTAACATTTAATTAACAATAATAATTCATTTAAATATATGCGTACATATATTTAAATATAATCTCACTTATTTAATTTTAACATTAAATTAAATGTAGGAAACAACCTCAGCAAAGTTAATTGCATTGTGAGATTACCAAAATACCATTTCATCCTTAAAGACGAAAATACGCCCTACACAAACTGATTCTCAAATTATCTTCCATGTGTGTGACCCTAGGCTCCTCATCATACCAACAGTAAGTAGTATCGTGATTAACACCAATCAATCATCTCACTACACACAGACCAAGATTGGCCCCTAGCAAGGCATTATGGCCACCTAATAGATTCGAATTCAGCAAAACATCTACTTGTCAACTATATGGTTACTGTGCAATCAAATCCTTTCATCATCTGTTATCTCATCGAGACTGAGGTATAGAAATAGTGTCAACCTCAGTTACTCTCGATGTGTTTATATTCAGTTACTAGACCAATGACCGGAATAATAAATTAGATTGAGCAACAACTCAATCCCATTGTGGCCATAACTTTAGTGTCATCACCATTTACTAAATTGCACCATGAGATAATGTAATGACTTCTTTCTACTAGTATACTTTATAACATAGACAATGAAAACATACATAATTAACATATGAAAATAGTTGGGCCCAAATTTTCTTCTTTACTTACAAAATATAATTCTTTACATATATCAAAATAACAAGTACAAAAACTTAGCAACGGTGGACAGTAATGCCAATTCTCTCTGCTCGATGACTCCCTTCCGACCGCTGCTCACCTATTTCCTGCAAAAACATGGAAAAACAACGAGGTGAGCATAAAAATGCTCAGTAAGTAAATCCCTTAACTCTTCTCCTTCTTTGATTCTTTCCTTACTTAATTATTTTCTTCTTTCTTTCATTCTTAGTTCTTTCTCTTTTCTCTCTTTCCTTGCTAATTCTTACTGTTCTTTCTTTCTTCGTAATTCTCACTGTTCAATCCTTCTCTATGTTCTTTCTTTCTATTCTTCCTTTTCTTTCTATTCTTTCTAACCATGGTGGAATACATGGTAATATGCATGAATGAAATGCATGTGCAATAATGCATAAAAATGCATTTTCTTTCTTCTTTTTATTTCTTTTCTTTTCTTTTCTTTCTATTCTTTTCCTTTCTTCTTGTTTGTCTTGCTCAAGCTTCTCTTTTCTTTCTTGTTTTTCTTTTCTTTTCTTTGCTTGTTCAAGCTTTCTCATTCTTTCTTATTCTTTCTTTTCTTGTTCTTTATTCTCTTATTCTTTCTAATTCTTTCTTTTCTTATTCTTTGCCGATCGGTCTCGGTTGATGCATGGATTTGGAACCTTGGCCGTGTGAGAGAGTACAGTCCTCATCTACATGCACTCTTGTAGACCATACACATTCTTCTTTCTTCTTAGGCCACTCAATTAAGGTGGCGTGCATGTAGAAAACCAACCCTCATCCACATATACTCTTACGGGTCGTACAATTCTTCTTCTTCTTATGCCACTCAATTAAGGTGGCGTGTATGTGGGAATTTCTTCTTAACACTCACGGTTCCTCATCACACCAACCTATATTTTTCTCTTCTTTACCACTTTTCTTTCTTTAATTCTTTAATGCTTATTCTTTCTTTCTCTTTACTCTTAAAGTGATTTATTCTAAAAATTCTTCATTCTTTCTTAAATTATTATACATATACAAATATATGCATATGGATGGCGCATGCTTAAAATTCTTACTTAAATGCATCCATGAAATGTAAATATGCAATGTTGCATAAAATTAAGGTTTCTACTCATACTCATGCTTCTCTTAGGCATTTCATCAAACATTAAATGTGCATATACAAACCCTAATTTAATTATCATTCTATTTGTTTCTTAAACCATCCAAATTGAGAGAAAATCTCTCTTGTATCATCACCATACCTACACGGCAAAAACACTCCCAAAAGTTTTCTCCAATTCTTCCAATTTCAACCCATCATCATACCATCACATACACTTCTCATACTCAAATATATCCAACAACAAGCATAAATAATCATCAATCTCATCTCAATTTCTCAATCCGTCCTTAACATATGCATGCTTAAAGAAATCTTACTCACTTTATTTCTAAACTTTAATTTAAGTTGGATTTGTGTGGAATTTACTTACCTTATACTTGAGTAGTCTCTACTAAGCTCTCTACTCTTGTTGGATTCAAACCTTCTCTTAACCCTAACATAAACTTCATAAACTCAATTTTACACAATAAATCATAGATAAGAGCAAGAATTCTTACCTCTGTTTGCCTAGGATAAAAACCCTATTAAAATCCACTTAAAAGCCCTCAAAATCCTTGGAGAATTGAGTGAAAAATTGTGAGAAAATGGAGAGGAGAGTGGCGGTGGAATAGAGAAATAAGGGTTTCAAACCCTTAACATTTATTTTATAAACACATTTTCCCATTTGGCCCTTACTCTTTCTT
Source organism: Pistacia vera (assembly GCF_008641045.1). NCBI lineage: Eukaryota > Viridiplantae > Streptophyta > Magnoliopsida > Sapindales > Anacardiaceae > Pistacia > Pistacia vera. The sequence continues at coordinate 462,092 of NW_022195444.1, read as the reverse complement.
GGAATTCAATCTTTGTCCCTTAGTCAATTACCATAATGCCCTCATTTTTATTGTATTCTCTATGAAATTCTCTCTCTTTTCACTGCCCACTTTTTCAACTAATTTGATTGAAAAGACCATTTTACCCTTAATGCAAGTTTTAAGGCATTTTCTTCATATTCTCTTAATAACTTTAACAAAAATCAACTAAGGGTTATAAAACATAATTTAAATCATGTACCCCATCTTGGGCTTTACAGATAACTTCTCCCCCTTAAAAGAATTTCCTCCCTGAAATTCAAACAACAACTCTGGGTAATAATTCTGCATGTCTTTTCTGTCTCCCATGTAGCTTCTTCAACTTTATGATTTCTCCAGAGGACTTTCACTAAAGGGATACTCTTGTTCCTTAGCTCTTTAATTTTTCTGTCCAAATCTGCACTGGATGCTCCTCATACATAAGATTCTCTTCCAAGTCTACTTCCTCTATGCTCAAATATGAGAGGGATCACTTACATACTTCGAAGTATCGATACATGAAATACATTATGAACTTTGTCCATACTGGGTGGTAATGCTAATTTGTAGCCACCTTCACTGTAACACCTCAAATGGACCAATGAATCTCGGTGGCTAACTTTCCTTTATTACAGAAACCATCACCTGTTTGTAGGGGGAAACTTTCAAGAAAACTTTGTCACCCACTTCAACTCAACTTGTTTTCTTTCAGATCAGCATAACTTTTCTGCCTATCTTGGGCTTGCTTCATTCTGCTTCTGATCAGCTTTACATCTTCTATCATCTTCTGAGTCATTTTGGCCCAAGAGCTATATTCAACTCATCCTCTCACCCATCTCATCCACATGCAGTGGAGATCTACACCGTCACCATACAAAGCCTCATAAGGAGCCATCTTAATTTTAGACTGGCAGCTATTATTATAAACAAACTCCACCAAGGGTAACATCTCATGCCAAGATACTTTATAATCCATACAGCATGCTCGCAACATATCCTTAAGCACTTGATTTGTTCCTCTGTAGTGCCATCTTTTGAGGATGCAACGTACTAAGAGCCACCTAGTACCCAAGTTCCTTTGTAAACTCAGCCAAAAAGCTGAACAAATCTGGAATCTCTGTCTATACTATGTCTTGGTACACCATGAAGTCTAACTATCTCTTTAATATATATCTGGGCCAATTGATCCGAAGTGGTACTTTCCTTTACTGGAAGAAAATAGGCATTTGTCAATCTGTCTACAATCACCCATATAGCATTGTATCCTTTCTGTACTCCAGGGCGACCTGTAATAAAACCATCGAGATACTTTCCCATTTCCATTCAAGAATATTAATTGGTTGAAGCAACCCTGATGCCTTTGGTGTTATGCTTTCACTTGCTGACAAACCAGGCATTTAGCTACAAAGTCTACAATATCTTTCTTCATACCTGGCCACCAATAGCCTTTTCTTTAAATCTTGACACATCTTGGTTGCTATAGGAGAGCGTGTACGGTGTGTCAAGAGCCTCTATAAAATCCTCTTTTAACTCATCATCCCGAGGAATACAGAATGACCTCCTAAAACGGATTATTTATTTAAATATTTATTGTCGTATTCATAGGTAAATAAATAACCGTCATTATTTAAATATATATATTGGTGTATATATGTTTTAAATATTGAAAAATCATTATTAAAAGGTTGAAATAATAATGGTCTAATACCTGGTTTATGATTTTGTTTGGAAATCATGGATACTATTGAATAATTAGTGGAAGGGATATTTGTAATATACTAATCAAGGGAAATGAGAGTGTGCCAATAAAAGGCACTTTTCCCTAGATTCCTTAAGGGAGCTCAATGGCCACCCAAAAGAAATTCATTGAGAGAATTTTTCACTCAACTTTCTCACTCACATCATCTTCTTTAAACCTCAGAAATATACTAGTATACTATTATGTGTTGATTCTTGCATTTGTGTGGATATCGTTGGTTCACTCCTATCCTTGGAGTGTGAGCATTTTCTTCAGATCGAAAAGAAGTGAAGCCTCTAACGTGGGTAAGAATCTAAACCTTGTATGGGTTTTGGATGATCTAAAGCTGTAAATATCGTAACTCTCATATATGGATTTTGGAGCTTCTAGGGTTTAATCGGTAAATTTTTGTTTTCTGCTGCCTATTTCTTTGATTAAATCCTAACAATTTCACACAAGTGCTCGAATTATTTTGCGTTTTTAGGCACAGTGGATTTTTTTGGGCAACCACTGTACTCTAGGAGAATTTGCTCTTGATCTCTCTGAAAGCATATTTTGGAGCGAAACAAAATTCCACGTGTAAGCATCATGTCGGTATGGCTGTACAAGTCTTTTGACAAGTGTAAGGTGTTTCAATTAGCTTTCAAACAAGAAATTTTTTTGTACGTTATCGCGGATTTTGCTGCATGTGGACAACTGAACATAACGATGCTACAGTGACTCAATGATTCACATTTGCACCAATAGCTAGCGAACATGTTGGTACATGTTCACCAAGTCTTCGAAGGGTGTTGCTCGAGTGTTACAATACGCATAACTGTAAGTAAACCAATGGGTAATGCAGTGGAAAACAAAACTTATTTCTCATCGATTACTATGATTAACCCAAGATCAGGGTCTGATATGTTATATTTTTACATGCTTAACTTGAATAACATAGATCCAAGCGAGGATTAGATTAACCGCATTTGGAGGCTCCGTCAATATCTTTGAATGCAACCTTCGCTACTAATCCAAGAGTAGAATCAAACTCACGTCTTCCACACGAAGACAGCACAACAGAGACCAAAGATTGATTTTGCTAGAATCAATCCTGGCTTTAAGGATTCAAGGTTTGGAAGGTATGTCGAGAAGAAGAGAGAAAATTTCTGTCTTCAAAGAAAGCTCTCCACGGGAATATGAGAGTTGTATCAAAACCTATTTTGCTTTTCTTTATAAGAAAAGCAAAATATCCATTCCACCCCCAAAGTTTAGCACCAACCCAAACTTAGGTGGAATTCCACATAGGTCATTTTTAATTATTTAGTTAAATATTAATAGTGACTTTATAATTAAATTTGTAATTTTGCTAAATTATTCAATAATAAAATTGGACACAGGCTACAACCTCAGTAAATTTAATTACACCAAAATTATCAATATGCCCTGTCGTCCAAACGATATATCCTTCCATAGTTAACACATCCTTAAACTGCTCTTTAGTGTGTGACCCGTAGGCTCCTCATCATACCGCAGTGAGTAGTATCGCGATTGACACCATCAATCGTCTCACTACACACAGACCAAGTTGGCCCCTAGCAAGGCATCATGGCCACCCCATAGATTGGATTCAGTTAAATAGTTGTAATACCCACATTCATAAATATGGTAGGGATTATTTTATAGTCATAGTGAATATATTTAACTATTTTTATAGAGAATTCCATAAAAGTTTCAATAGGGGCAAATGGTCATTTCACATAGAATCATTTGTTCAATGAAAGTGAGTATCATAATATAATGTATTAAGTGTCTAGCCATGAGAATAGAGTGGTAGAAAGATTACGGAAAATACACGTGGGTGATGTCAAGATAAATACATGTTTGTAAAGTAATAGAAAGAATTAAGAATAAGTTAAAATGGTCTTTTCACTCACAACTAGAAAGAGTGGGAAGTGAAATGACCAAGAACATGTGTTAAATCCTTGAAAGTGAGGGTATATCGGTAAATGCACGTATGGCAATTGAATTTATCATAAAAGTGCAAGGGCAAAAGGGAATGTATGTATATATATTTTTATTAGTTATAGGCTTAAATTGAAAAAACCCTAGCCATTCTCATCCCTTGAGCACGCCACCTTCCTCCCCCATTTCCCCTCTATTTCTTCAAAGTCTTCCAAGAGAATTATATGAAATTCATGCCTAAGTGAATATATGTTCATTTTGTGGCTTTCTAAGGTAAGAATTTTAGAAAAAAGTTTGTGATTTGTGTTTTATAAGTATGAGTTCTCATGAATTTAGGTGTTTTAGCATGAATCAATGGAGAAAGTGAGCAAAGGAAGCAAAAAAAGGATTATTGCAATAAAGGTAGTAAACCCAATCTAAGTTTTAATTTGAGTAGTATATGTGTAGTTTGATTCTTGAGTGTTTGTATGATGTATGTAATAACTGCTTCATACAGGATACGTATAGAAATACATCAAAAATATATTTATATTAGCAAAAGTAATGGGCCCACAATTTTCTTTTAATACATTTAATCATCTTTATACAAAGTAAGACATCATAAGTAAAAATTATCAAAAACAGTGGACAGTGTAGCTATTACTCCTCGCTTGCCGATGCCCCGACCGACGCGTCCTCACCTAGATCCTGCAAACACAAGAAAAACAACGGGGTGAGCACAAATAATACTCAGTAAGTAAATCCTCTACTCGTCTATCCCCGTAACTCTTTCTCTTAATTCTTCCTTACACTCTTCTCATCTCATTTATTTCTCTTTCTGTTTCTCTTTCACATAGGTCTTTTCTATTAACTTTTTTGTATGTCACGGCCTCATCTTACCGGAGGCACGGCTGAGTGGAGATCACAAAGCACCCACCCACTCTTCTGTGACTTCTACTCTTTCTCTTCCTCTATTCTTGCTTATATTTTCTCATTCTTTCTCACTGGAATGTCACAGCCTCATTTTACCAGAGGCACGGCCGGGTGGAGTTCACAAAGCACCAACCCACTCTTCGTGACTTCCGGTTGGAGTTCACAACGCACCACCCACCTCTTCGTGACTTCCATTTGGTTCACAAAGCACCAACCCATTCATAGATTTTCTCATTCTCTTTACTTTTAGAGTAGCCCATTCACAAAGTTCTCTACTCTTTCTCAAACTACTTCTCAATGCACAATTAATCATAAGGATGGTTCACGCTTAAAGTTTCTTACTTAATGCACTTTTGAAATGCACAAATGCAATTGCATCAAACTGTCATTCTGCGTAGGTCACACTCAAGAAGCATAACTTGAGTTATACACGTCGGATTGCTACCGTTTGGTCTCGTTTTAAAGCTTAGAGACAGGGCTACAACTTTTATGTTTGGTCTAAACCCAGTTCAATCCGTAAGATGCCCAAAAATCACTCAGAAAGTCACGGCTGTGACAGGGCGGTTTGGTAACATGTTTTCACTTAGGCATTTCATCAAACATTAATTGTGCATAAACAAACCTTAATTCAATTATCATTCTATTTGTTCTCAACCATCCAAAATGGAGAAAAACTCCTTGTAGCACACATACCTACATGGCAAACACACTCCATAAAAATTTCTCCAATTCTTCCAATTTCAACCCATCATCAAATCATCACATATACTTCTCATATTCAAATATATCCAACAACAGCATAATTCATCATCAATCTCATCTCAATTTCTCAATAATCAAAACATATCCATATTTAAGAAATCTCAACTCACTTGAATTCTTAAATTTTAGCTTGTTGGATTTTGAGTGGAATTTACTTACCTTGTGCTTGAGTAGTCTCTCCTAAGCTCTCTATTCTTGTTGGTTCCAATCTTCTCTTAACCCTAAGCATAAACTTCATAAGAACTCAAACTTTACACAATCATCAATATAAGAGCTTGATTCCTTACCTTTTGATGCCTTGAATCAAAACCCTATGATAACTACTCAAAAGCCTCAAATTCCTTGGAAAAGTGAATGAAAATTTGAGAGAAAAAAGGAGGAGAGGGTGGGGGGTGGAATGAACGAAAATGAGGTTTCAACCCTTAACACTTTAATTTTAACCACACTTTCCCATTTTGCCCTTGCTCTTCTTAGAAATTCCATCTATGTCCCTTAGTCAATTACATAATGCCCTCATTTTAATGCATTCTCTATTAAATTCTATCTCTTTTCACTCCTCACAAGTTCAACTAATTTTGGATGAAAAGACCATTTTACCCTAATGAAAGTTTAAGGGATTTTCTCTACATTTTTTGCAAATAACTTTAACAAAATTCAACTAAGGGCCACCAACCAATATTAACAATATATCGACCCAAATAAAAACAAACATAAACTTTAAGCATACACCATAACTTAACTATGTACCTCAAGTGGGGCGTTACAATTCTCCCCCTCTTAAAAGAATTTCGTCCTGAAATTCACACAACAACTCCGGGTACGATTCTGCTGTCTTGTTCTACCTCCCATGTGGCCTCTTCTACCTTGTGATTTCTCCAAAGGACTTTTACTAGTGGAATGCTCTTATTGCGGAGCTCTTTATCCTTCGGTCTAAAATCTGTACTGGACGTTCTTCATACACAAGGTTCTCCTCTAGGTCAACATCCTCTATTCTCAAGATATGGGAGGGATCACTTACGTACTTCTGTAGCATCGAGACATGGAAAACATCATGTATCTTGTCCATGCTAGGTGGTAGTGCCAATCTGTGGGCCACCTTTCCCCTGTTGCAATACCTCAAATGGACCACTTATCTCGGTGCTAACTTCCCTTTACTTCCAAAGCGCATTACTCGCTTGTAGGGGAAACTTTCAGAAACACTTATCACCCACTTGGAATTCAACTTCTTTTCTTTTCAATCAGCATAACTCTTCTGACGATCTGGGCTTGCTTCATTCTGTTTCTGATTACCTTATATCTCTATCATTTCCTGAGTCATCTCTGGCCCAAACCGATACTCAACTCATCCTTTTCGCCATCTCATCCAAGTAGTGGAGACCTACATCGTCTACCATACAAGGCCTCGTAAGGGTCCATCTTAATTGTAGACTGGTAACTATTGTTGTAGGCAACTCCACTAAGGTAACATCTCATGCCAAATACTTTTATAATCCTACAACAGGCCTCAACTATCCTCAGCACCTGATTCGTTTCTCTCTGTTTGGCCATCCGTCGAGGATGATAGCGGTATTGATGTCTAAATGGGTACCCAGATTCCTCTGTAAACTCATCCAGAAAGCTGAAACAAACCTGGAATCTCTATCTGACGCTATTTTCTTGGGCACACCATGTAACCTAACTATCTCCTGTATAAATCAAGCCAATTGATCCGTAGTGTGCTCTGCTTTATTGAAGAAATGGCTGACTTGGTTACCTATCCACATCACCATATACATTATACCCTCGCTGTACTCTGGGAGACTATAATAAAATCCATCAAAATGCTCTCCCATTTCCATTATGGGATACTAAGTAGCTGAAGTAACCCTGATGGCCGTTGGTGTTCTGCTTTCACCTGCTGACAAACCAGGCACTTAGCTACAATTCTGCAATATCCTTCTTCATACCTGGCCACAAGTAGCCTTTCTTTACGTCTTGAACATCTTGGTTGCTCCAGATGAGCAGTGTACGGTGTGTCATGGCCTCTGTAAGTATTCTCTTTCTTAACTCATCATTTTGAGGGATACACAACCGATTCCTGAAATAGAGGGCACCATCTATTAAGTAGAACTCCATTACCTTGCCCTCATACTTGCGTGACTATTCTCTGACACCACTTATCGGCCACTTTCTTATCTCTGACTTCCTCCGTAAAGTAGACTGAACCTCTAACCTGGCAATCTTTCCTGAATCACTTCATCTGTCTCTACACAATTCTTCTATCAACTCTTTTTGCTTAGTAGCCGGGACGATAAGCTTTTTCTACTCAAGGCATCGGCTACTACATTTGCTTTCCCCGGTTGATACTTGATCTCACACCATAATCCTTAACCCAGCTCTAACCACTTTCTCTGTCTCATATTCAGCTCCTTCTGACAAAAGAATACTTTAAACTTTATGATCGGTGTAGATATTACTCTTGGCACCAAAAGGTAATGCCTCCAAATCTTTAATGCAAAGACCATGGCTGCCAACTCTAAATCTAGCGTAGGGTATCTCGTCTCATACTCTTTCAATTACCGAGAGGCTATGCTATCGCCCTACCTAACTGCATTAATACGGCACCAAGTCCTTGCAGTGAGGCATCTGTATAAAGGTCATAATCTACACCCTCATGTGGTAGCACTAACATGGAGCTGTTGTTAACCTCTTCTTCAACCCCTGGAAGCTCTCCTCACATGCTTTGGACTATACAAAAGGAGTTCTCTGTTTGGTAGAGCTGTCAATGGTTTAGCCAACTGGGCGAACCCTGCTACAAATCGCCGATAATAACCTGCTAGGCCCAGAAACTTCTAACCTCTTTTACTGTTTTTGGCCTCGGCCATTCAAGGATGCCTTCACTTTACTCGGATCCATTGAAATCCCTTCCTTCGACACAGTATGCCCAGAAATATCACTTGATCAAGCCAAAACTCACACTTAGGAAATTTAGCATACAGCTTCTTTTCCCTTAACCGTTGGAACACTATTCTCAAGTGTTTCTCATGCCTTCTCTTGACTTACAATAAATCAGGATATCGTCAATGAAAACCACTATAAACGATCCAAATAATCTGGAATACCCGTTCATCAAGTCCATAAAAACTGCTGGGGCATTAGTCAAGCCAAACGGCATCACTACAAACTCATAATGCCCATACCTTGTACGGAAAGTAGTCTTGGCTATATCTGCTCGGCCACTCTTACCTGATGATACCCCTGACCTCAAATCAATTTTAGAGAACACAGCAGCTCCTTTCAACTGATCGAACATCATCACAAGATAACGTACTTATTCTTCACTGTCACTTTATTCACCTCTCTATAATCAATACACATCCGTAGTGACCCATCTTTCTTTTTCACAAACAAATTGGAGCTCTCAAGGAGAATAACTCGGTCGGATAAAGCCTTTATCCAGAAGCCTTGGAGTTGCTTCTTTAATTCTTGAAGCTCTGTTGGGCCATTCGATAGGGGCTTAGATATTGGTGCTATTCCTGGTGCTAGTTCAATACTAAACTCAACCTCCCTTTCTGGAGGCAAGCCCGGTAACTCTTCCGGAAACACATCTAGAAAATCCCGAACTACTGGCACCCCTGAATCTCTGGCTGTGGAACATCACCACTCTGCACTACATGGGCAATATATCCCGAACCCCCTTTCTCAACATCTTTCTAGCCTTCACACTGCTAATCAGCATACTCAACTGATGGCCCTCTCCCAAACTAAACTTGTCTCCACTATCGAGATTGAATCTCGCTTTCTTTTTCGACAATCAATTTCTACTCCTACCTCCCTAGGAAATCCATGCCCAATATCAAATCAAAGTCAGGCATATCAAAAACTATTAGATCAACGATTAACTCTCTACCTTGGATCACCACGGACTCTCCTAAACACATCTCTTGCGTCAGAACACTAACCCCATCAGGTAACTCTATCTTAATGGGTTGGCTCACTATAGTAGGTTTCAAACCTATCTTTCTATCATCCCATAATATAAATAATGAGTGGCTCCTGAATCAATTAAGGCATATAAAGAATCATGGAAATAACTGACCAGTAACTGCTGATGGCCTAGCCTCTGCTTCACCCTGTGCCACTGTAAACACTCTGGCATTATAGTATCTCTAGAAACTCTGTGCTGGTGGTGGAAAGGAGCTACAATCTCTCATCAAGTGCCCTGGCTGTCGGCACTATAAACAACCCTCTGGTCCCCTCACACCTCTCCTGAATGGTTCTCCCACTTTAGGGCAAAGAGGAAACCCTTCCGTCTAGCCGCTTACTCCTCCACTCTCTTCTGTTCTGTCTAGACTGAAACTTCTCTTATTATTCTTCATTTCTTTGCTTTCACACCCTCAATTTCTCCTCTCTGCGGGCGAAAGATGGCTCACTTGGTCCTGTCGAGGAACCTACTGGGGGAATTTTATCTCAAATATTTCGCCCTCATTGCCCGCCTCACGCTTCACTATAAGTTCGAGGGGGATCAGACTCATCATATATCCCAGCTATCTCTGGCTTTAACCCGTGTACAAACTTGTCTCTTCTCAATGCCGAGTACTAACTATCCGGGTGCAAACCTTGCGAGGGAATTGAATTTCACTGAGTACTCCTTCACAGTACTAGACCTCTGCTGCAAACTGTAAATTCTTGGACCTTCTCATGAACTCGGTCCTCTGTCCTGTACTCGACCTCAAACTCTTGTCTGAATTCTTCCCAAGTCATCACTGCCATATCATGGGTATCTTCTATTAATTCCCACCAAATTCGGGCATCACCCCGAAATAAGAAACTCGCATACCGATTTTCTCTCGGTCCGTCATGGGAAACAACGCTGTTTACGTTCCACAGACTTAAACCATTTCTCTGCTACTACCGGTCCATAGTACCCTTAAACTCTGATGGTTGATGTTGGCTGGGAAGACCATAAATTGATTCGATTCTGTTCTGTACTTGGGGAGGTACCGGTTGTTCTCTTTCTACATTAGTGGTTGGTGGTACCTGTAAGGGGTTCCCAACTCTCCCTTGGCTTTCTGCCATAACTTGCTATACATCCCCTAAACTCTAGCTCATCACCAAGGGAGGGGGCGTAGCTTCTGGATGGTTAGAAGGTTCTCCTTCATTCATCACACCCTTATCACGCTTTCGGGCACTACGCCTCATCTACAAAACAACCACATTTATCAATTCGAGAAACACTTTTAGTAAGGAAAGAATTAACTCACACAGTCGGTTATCGACGTCGGAGCAATGAGAATAGTACACTGTCAAATCCCAAATCTCTGCTCTGTACCAAAATGTAATAACTGCTTCATACTAGGATACGTATGAAATACATCAAGTAAATATATTTATATTAGCAAAAGTAATGGCCCACAATTTTCTTGTAATACATTTAATCATTCTTTATACAAGTAAGACATCATAATAAAAATTATCAAAAACAGTGGACAGTGTAGCTATTACTCCTCGCTTGCCGATGCCCATCCGACCGCGTCCTCACCTAGATCCTACAAACACAAAGAAAAACAACGGGTGAGCACAAAATAATGCTCAGTAAGTAAATCTCTACTCGTCTATCCCCGTAACTCTTTCTCTTAATTCTTTCCTTACACTCTTCCATCTCATTATTTTCTCTTTCTGTTTCTCTTTCACAATACTCTTTTCTTAACTTTCTGTTGTATGTCACAGCCTCATCTTACAGAGGCACGACTGAGTGGAGATCACAAAGCACCCACCCACTCTTTGTGGCTTCTACTCTTTCTCTTCCTCTATTCTTTCTTATATTTTCTCATTCTTTCTCACTGGAATGTCACGGCCCTCATTTTACCAGAGACACGCGATGGAGTTCACAAAGCACCAACCCACTCTTCGTGACTTCCGATTGGAGTTCACAAAGCACCAACCCACTCTTCGTGACTTCCGGTTGGAGTTCACAAAGCACCAACCCATTCTTAGATTTTCTCATCTCTTTACTTTTAGAGTAGCACCATTCACAAAGTTCTCTACCTTTCTCAAACTACTTCTCAATGCACAATTAATGCATAAGATGGGTCATGCTTAAAGTTTCTTACTTAATGCACTTTTGAATGCAAGTGCAATTGGCATCAAACTATCATTCTGCGCAGGTCAAACTCAAGAAGGTTAACTTGAGTATACTGTCAATTGCTATGGTTTTGGTCTCGTTTTAAATCTTAGAGACAGGGCTAGAAAATTTTATGTTTTGGTCTAAACCCAGTTCAATCCGTAAGATGCCCAAAAGCACTCAGAATTCATGGCTGTGACAGGCAGTTTGGTAACATGTTTTCACTTAGGCATTTCATTCATCAACATTAATTGTGCATAAACAACCTTAATTCAATTATCATTTTATTAGTTCTCAAAAACCATCCAAATGAGAGAAAAACTCTCTTGTAACATCACATACCTACATGGCAACACACTCCACAAAAATTTCTCCAATTCTTCCATTTCAACCCATCATCAATCATCACATATACTTCTCATATTCAATATATCCACCCAAGCAAATTCATCATCAATCTCATCTCATTCTAAATAATCAAAACATATGCATATTTAGAGAAATCTAACTCACTTGAATTCTTAAATTTTAGTGAGTTGATGTTGAGTGAATTTACTTCCTGTGCTTGAGTAGTCCTCCTAGCTCTCTATTCTGTTGGATTCCAATCTTCTCTTACCCTAAGCATAAACTTCATAACAACTCAACTTTACACAAATAAATCAGATAAAGAGCTTGATTCCTTACCTTTTGATGCCTTGAATCAAAACCCTATGAAAATCTACTCAAAAGCCCTAAATTCCTTGAAAATGGAATGAAATTTGAGAGAAAAAAGGAGGAGGAGTGTGGGCGGGTGGATGAACGAAAATGAGGTTTCAAACCCTTACACTTTAATTTATAACCACACTTTCCCATTTTGCCCTTTCTCTTTCTTAGAAATTCCATCTATGTCCCTTAGTCAATTACAATAATGCCCTCATTTTAATGCATTCTCTATTAAATTCTTCTCTTTTCACTCCCCACAAGTTCAACTAATTTGAGTGAAAAGACCATTTTACCCTAATGAAAGTTTAAGGATTTTCTCTACATTTTTTCGCAAAATACTTTAACAAAAATTCAACTAAGGGCCAACCAACAATATTAACATATATCGACCCAAATAAAAACAAAACATAAACATTTAAGCAATACCACCATAACTTAACTATGTACCTCAAGTGGGGCGTTCATGTATGATAAGATATTAGGTGTTTAGATGCTTGTTGATGGAGAATAATGTATAGAAGTCAGCACCAAGATGAGTAGTTATGTAGATGTATGTTTTGGTTGAACTTTGGATGAAATTTTGATGAGTTGATGTTGGAATTTGGAAGTGTTGAATTCGACCCAGATTTGAAGTTAAGTTTGGTGAGTTTTTGCTCCATTTTGGTGGATTTGGAGAGATGTGGAAGTGTGGCCAACCAAGTATTTGCATGTGCATGTGAATTTTTTAATGAAATTCAAAGAGAAATGCATGCATGAGTTTGTAATCTTATTGAAGAAAATGTTTGAGAAGAAAAGAATTGGAGTTGAAAGGTTATGTTAGGCTTAACCAAGTGTAAGTTTTAGTATTCAAGAGTGCATTTTGTTATGCCAAAATTTAGAATAACACTTGGTTAGGTTAGTTCTGAAATGAATGGCCTTTAGTGCATGTTCAAATTGCTTGACCTTTTAGCATTATTTTTGAATGAATATTGTATTTAGTCTCATGAATTATGAGTTTTGAAACTTATGACTTTGAAAAATGATGGGCAGAATTGCATATAATTTGTTACAGTAGTGTAGTATTGATGATAGTAAAAGATGAGTGATTATATTATAATATTACAATATGCCACCCTAAATTGTCAAGCTTGTATGCTTGAAATTAGAAAGATCATTCAAAGAATGGCTTGGCCAAATGAGTATATTGTTATTTTCTTGTTTTGAGATTAGTTATAAACAATATGTAATAAGTGATTTTATTGTATAAAGAATAGAAAATCTTTCCCAAGTATAAATATCAAAGAAACATCAAAGAAATAGAAGTTTAGTTTATGTATTAAATACATGATAATTTTAGAAATTGATTGGTATGAGAATAGTTTTCATGCCTTATTATATATTACAAGCTATAGAATTGTGCTAGAAGATCTTGAGAATATTGTATTATTCTTTCTAGCTAGTATACTTGGGAGGTATAAAATGAAAACTCACTAAATATATCATGGAAAAACATATATGGATATATGTATAAGGTAGTAGGCCCAAAAATAACATTACTTTTATATACAAATCTCTACATCAAGTACCATAGTCACAAAAATAAACTCAAAAATACAGTCCGACAGTGTTGCCTTTCTCCTCCACTACTTGACATCCCATCCGACTGCATCTCATCTAATACCTGCAAAAATAGTGAAATCAACGGGGTGAGCACTAATTGCTCAGTAAGTAAACCCATAACACTTCTATCCTTTCTCCATTACTCGGATTATGAATTTTCTTTCCTTACACTAAGCTTCTCTATTTTCTACGACTCTAACTTCTCACTTACCGTTATGTAAGCACAAATAGGGAAACTAACTCGGGATAGTAGAAATAGCATGATGCATATGCACAGATGCATAAACATTTCTAAGCAATGCATTTTCTTTTATGTTTTTATGTTTTATGTTTTTCTTTCTTTTTCTATTTCAATTCTTTCTTTTCTATTTTTCTTGCTTTTCTATTCTTTCTTGCATTTTCTATTCTTTTCTTTCTTTTCTTTTCTTTTCTTTTCTTTTCTATTCTATTCTTTCTTTGCCGATCGCACTCGGTTGAGGCATGGATTCGGAACCCTGGTTGTGTGAGTGTATTCTCAAATTCTTTCTTGGGTACAGTCCTTATCCACATGCACTTCTTACGAACTGTGCAAATTCTTCTTTCTTATTCTAAGGCCGCTCACTAAAGGCGGCGTCCATGCGGGGTTATTCTTCTCTGTCACTCACGGGCTCTCCATTGCAACAACCTTCTCTTCTCTTCTCTTATTATGTTTCTTTAAGTAAAATTTCAGATTTGAATTGTTCTTTAATTATATTTATTAAAACAATAATTCTACATTTAATTGCTTTTCTTTCTTTCTCTTTATTCTTTAATGTTCTCATACATGTATATGTGCATGTAAATATGCCTATTCTTTGCTATTCTTTCTAAATGCAAATGCTCAAATGTATGAATGCATTATGGCATATTAAGATATCATTATGGAACTAGTATTCTCTACCAACAACATTTCTATAACAAGATAATAATCTAGCATACTCATACATGCACTTCACTTTGAAATTTCATCAAACACCTTACATGTGCATACAAACCCTAAAATTAGTTACACTTCCACATAACTCTCAAGTCACCAAAATTGAAGCAAACAACTCCCTAAAGCCAAAAATCAATCTAACCAAATTTCATCGTCCACCTTTCTACATCCATTCTTTCATTTTTCATCCAAAAATCTCATCAACTCAACACATACAAATACATCACTTCTCATCACATACCAATAAATCAATTCTCATCACATACTAATAAATCAATTCTCATCACATACTAATAAGTCACTTCTCATCACATACTAATAAATTACTTCTCATCACATATAATAAATTACTTCTCATGGCAAGCAAATTTACATATCAAACAACCNCCCATCATCATACCATCACATACACTTCTCATACTCAAATATATCCAACAACAAGCATAAATAATCATCAATCTCATCTCAATTTCTCAATAATCTTAACATATGCATGCTTAAAAGAAATCTTTACTCACTTTATTTCTTAAACTTTAATTTAAGTTGGATTTTGTGTGGAATTTACTTACCTTATACTTGAGTAGTCTCTACTAAGCTCTCTACTCTTGTTGGATTCAAACCTTCTCTTAACCCTAAGCATAAACTTCATAAGAACTCAATTTTACACAAATAAATCATAGATAAAGAGCAAGAATTCTTACCTCTTGTTGCCTAGGATAAAAACCCTATTAAAATCCACTTAAAAGCCCTCAAAATCCTTGGAGAATTGAGTGAAAAATTGTGAGAAAATGGAGAAGGAGAGTGGCGGTGGAATGAGAGAAATAAGGGTTTCAAACCCTTAACATTTTATTTTATAAACACATTTTCCCATTTTGCCCTTACTCTTTCTTGGAAATTCAATCTTTGTCCCTTAGTCAATTACCATAATGCCCTCATTTTTATTGTATTCTCTATGAAATTCTCTCTCTTTTCACTGCCCACTTTTTCAACTAATTTTGAGTGAAAAGACCATTTTACCCTTAATGCAAGTTTTAAGGCATTTTCTTCATATTCTCTTAAAATAACTTTAACAAAAATCAACTAAGGGTTATAAAACATAATTTAAATCATGTACCTCCATCTTGGGCGTTACAGATAACTTCTCCCCCTTAAAAGAATTTCCTCCCTGAAATTCAAACGAACAACTCTGGGTAATAATTCTGCATGTCTTGTTCTGTCTCCCATGTAGCTTCTTCAACTTTATGATTTCTCCAGAGGACTTTCACTAAAGGGATACTCTTGTTCCTTAGCTCTTTAATTTTTCTGTCCAAAATCTGCACTGGATGCTCCTCATACATAAGATTCTCTTCCAAGTCTACGTCCTCTATGCTCAAAATATGAGAGGGATCACTTACATACTTTCGAAGTATCGATACATGAAATACATTATGAACTTTGTCCATACTGGGTGGTAATGCTAATTTGTAGGCCACCTTTCACTGTAACACCTCAAATGGACCAATGAATCTCGGTGCTAACTTTCCTTTATTACAGAAACGCATCACCTGTTTGTAGGGGGAAACTTTCAAGAAAACTTTGTCACCCACTTCAAACTCAACTTGTTTTCTTTTCAGATCAGCATAACTTTTCTGCCTATCTTGGGCTTGCTTCATTCTGCTTCTGATCAGCTTTACATCTTCTATCATCTTCTGAGTCATTTTTGGCCCAAGAGCTATATTCAACTCATCTCTCTCACCCATCTCATCCCAATGCAGTGGAGATCTACACCGTCTACCATACAAAGCCTCATAAGGAGCCATCTTAATTTTAGACTGGCAGCTATTATTATAAACAAACTCCACCAAGGGTAACATCTCATGCCAAGATACTTTATAATCCATACAGCATGCTCGCAACATATCCTTAAGCACTTGATTTGTTCTCTCTGTATGGCCATCTGTTTGAGGATGATCGACAGTACTAAGAGCCAACCTAGTACCCAAGTTCCTTTGTAAACTCAGCCAAAAAGCTGAGACAAATCTGGAATCTCTGTCTAATACTATTGTCTTGGGTACACCATGAAGTCTAACTATCTCTTTAATATATATCTGGGCCAATTGATCCGAAGTGGTACTTTCCTTTACTGGAAGAAAATAGGCTGATTTAGTCAATCTGTCTACAATCACCCATATAGCATTGTATCCTTTCTGTACTCCAGGGCGACCTGTAATAAAATCCATCGAGATACTTTCCCATTTCCATTCAAGAATATTAAGTGGTTGAAGCAACCCTGATGGCCTTTGGTGTT
Source organism: Pistacia vera (assembly GCF_008641045.1). NCBI lineage: Eukaryota > Viridiplantae > Streptophyta > Magnoliopsida > Sapindales > Anacardiaceae > Pistacia > Pistacia vera. Next base: position 445,093 of record NW_022195444.1, on the reverse strand, counting down.
ATGCTTTCACTTGCTGACAAACCAGGCATTTAGCTACAAAGTCTACAATATCTTTCTTCATACCTGGCCACCAATAGCCTTTTCTTTAAATCTTGACACATCTTGGTTGCTATAGGATGAGCAGTGTACGGTGTGTCAAGAGCCTCTATAAGAATCCTCTTTCTTAACTCATCATCCCGAGGAATACAGAATGGACTCCTAAAACGGATTATTTATTTAAATATTTATATTGTCGTATTCATATTGTAAATAAATAAACCGTCATTATTTAAATATATATATTGGTGTATATATGTTTTAAATATTGAAAAATCATTATTAAAAGGTTGAAATAATAATGGTCTAATACCTGGTTTATGATTTTGTTTGGAAATCATGGATACTAATTGAATAATTAGTGGAAGGGATATTTGTAATATACTAATCAAGGGAAATGAGAGTGTGCCAATAAAAGGGCACTTTTCCCTAGATTCCCTTAAGGGAGCTCAATTGGCCACCCAAAAGAAATTCATTGAGAGAATTTTTCACTCAACTTTCTCACTCACATCATCTTCTTTAAACCTCAGAAATAATACTAGTATACTAATTATGTGTTGATTCTTGCATTTGTGTGGATATCGTTGGTTCACTCCTATCCTTGGAGTGTGAGCATTTTCTTCAGATCGAAAAGAAGTGAAGCCTCTAAACGTGGGTAAGAATCTAAACCTTGTATGGGTTTTGGATGATCTAAAGCATGTAAATATCGTAACTCTCATATATGGATTTTGGAGCTTCTAGGGTTTTAATCGGTAAATTTTTGTTTTCTGCTGCCTATTTCTTTGATTAAATCCTAACAATTTTCACACAAGTGCTCGAATTATTTTGCGTTTTTAGGCACAGTGGATTTTTTTTGGGCAACCACTGTACTTCTAGGAGAAATTGCTCTTGATCTCTCTGTAAAGCATATTTTGGAGCGAAACAAAATTCCACGTGTAAGCATCATGTCGGTATGGCTGTACAAGTCTTTTGACAAGTGTAGTAAGGGGTTTCAATTAGCTTTCAAACAAGAAATTTTTTTGTACGTTATCGCGGGAGATTTTGCTGCATGTTGGACAACTGAACATAACGGATGCTACAGTGACTCAAATGATTCACGATTTGCACCAATAGCTAGCGAACATGTTGGTACATGTTCACCAAGTCTTCGAAGGGTGTTGCTCGAGTGTTACAATACGCATAAAACTGTAAGTAAACCAATGGGTAAATGCAGTGGAAAACAAAACTTATTTCTCATCGATTACTATGATTAACCCAAGATCAGGGTCTGATATGTATATATTTTACATGCTTAACTTGAAATAACATAGATCCAAGCGAGGATTAGATTATACCAGCATTTGGAGGCTCCGTCAATATCTTTGAATGCAACTTCGCTACTAATCCAAGAGTAGAATCAAACTCACGTCGTCCACACGAAGACAGCACAACAGAGACCAAAGATTGATTTTGCTAGAATCAATCCTTGGCTTTAAGGATTCAAGGTTTGGAAGGATAGGTGTCGAGAAGAAGAGAGAAAATTTCTGTCTTCAAAGAAAGCTCTCCACGGCTGAATATGAGAGTTGTATCAAAACCTATTTTGCTTTTCTTTATATAGAAAAGCAAAATATCCATTCCACCCCCAAAGTTTAGCACCAACCCAAACTTAGGTGGAATTCCACATAGGTCATTGTTTAATTATTTAGTTAAATATTAATAGTGACTTATATAATTAAATTTGTAATTTTGCTAAATTATTCCAATAATAAAATTGGACACAGGCTACAACCTCAGTAAATTTAATTACACCAAAATTATCAATATGCCCGTTCGTCCAAAAGACGAATATATCCTTCCATAGTTAACCATCCTTAAACTGTCTCTTTAGTGTGTGACCCGTAGGCTCCTCATCATACCGGCAGTGAGTAGTATCGCGATTGACACCAATCAATCGTCTCACTACACACAGACCAAGATTGGCCCCTAGCAAGGCATCATGGCCACCCCATAGATTCGGATTCAGTTAAATAGTTGTAATACCCACATTCATAAATATGGTAGGGATTATTTTATAGTCATAGTGAATATATTTAACTAGTTTTATAGAGGAATTCCATAAAAGTTTCAATAGGGGCAAAATGGTCATTTCACATAGAATCATTTGTTCAAATGAAAAGTGAGTATCATAAATATAATGTATTAAGTGTGCTAGCCATGAGAATAGAGTGGTAGAAAGATTACGGAAAATACACGTGGTGTGATGTCAAGATAAATACATGTTTGTAAAGTAATAGAAAGAAATTAAAGAATAAGGGTAAAATGGTCTTTTCACTCACAACTAGATGAAAGAGTGGGGAGTGAAAATGACCAAGAACATGTGTTAAATCCATTGAAAGTGAGGGTATATCGGTAAATGCACGTATGGCATAATTTTGAAATTATCATAAAAGTGCAAGGGCAAAATGGGAATGTATTATATATATTTTTTATTAGTTATAAGGCTTAAATTGAAAAAACCCTAGCCATTCTCATCCCTTGACACGCCACCTTCCTCCCCCATTTCCCCTCTATTTCTTCAAAGTCTTCCAAGAGAATTATATGAGAATTCATGCCTAAGTGAATATATGTTCATTTTGTGGCTTTCTAAGGTAAGAATTTTAGAAAAAAGTTTGTGATTTGTGTTTTATAAGTATGAGTTCTCATAATTTAGGTGTTTTAGCATGAATCAATGGAGAAAGTGAGCAAAGGAGCAAAGAAAGGTTATTGCAAGATAAGGTAAGTAAACCCAATCTAAGTTTTAATTTGAGTAGTATATGTGTAAGTTGATTCTTGTGTTTTGTGTATGATGTATGTAATAACTGCTTCATACTAGGATACGTATAGAAATACATCAAGTAAATATATTTATATTAGCAAAAGTAAATGGGCCCACAATTTTCTTTTAATACATTTAATCATTCTTTTACAAAGTAAGACATCATAAGTAAAAATTATCAAAAACAGTGGACAGTGTAGCTATTACTCCTCGCTTGCCGATGCCCATCCGACCGCGTCCTCACCTAGATCCTGCAAACACAAAGAAAAACAACGGGGTGAGCACAAAATAATACTCAGTAAGTAAATCCTCTACTCGTCTATCCCCGTAACTCTTTCTCTTAATTCTTCCTTACACTCTTCTCATCTCATTTATTTTCTCTTTCGTTTCTCTTTCACATAGTCTTTTCTATTAACTTTCTTTTTGTATGTCACGGCCTCATCTTACCGAGGCACGGCTGAGTGGAGATCACAAAGCACCCACCCACTCTTCGTGACTTCTACTCTTTCTCTTCCTCTATTCTTGCTTATATTTTCTCATTCTTTTCTCACTGGAATGTCACAGCCTCATTTTACCAGAGGCACGGCCGGGTGGAGTTCACAAAGCACCAACCCACTCTTCTTGACTTCCGGTTGGAGTTCACAACCACCAACCCACTCTCTTACTTCCAGTTGGAGTTCACAAACACCAACCCATTCATAGATTTTCTCATTCTCTTTACTTTTAGAGTAGCCCATTCACAAAGTTCTCTACTCTTTCTCAACTACTTCTCAATGCACAATTAATGCATAAGGATGTTCACGCTTAAAGTTTCTTACTTAATGCACTTTTGAAATGCACAAATGCAATATTGCATCAAAACTGTCATTCTGCGTAGGTCCACACTCAAGAAGGCATAACTTGAGTTAACACGTCGATGCTACCGTTTTGGTCTCGTTTTAAAGCTTAGAGACAGGCTACAACTTTTATGTTTGGTCTAAACCCAGTTCAATCCGTAAGATGCCCAAAAATCACTCAGAAAGTCACGGCTGTGACAGGGCGGTTTGTAACATGTTTTCACTTAGGCATTTCATCAAACATTAATTGTGCATAAACAAACCTTATTCAATTATCATTCTATTTTTTCTCAAACCATCCAAAATGAGAGAAAAACTCTCTTGTAGCATCATCCCTACATGGCAAACACACTCCAAAAATTTCTCCAATTCTTCCAATTTCAACCCATCATCAAATCATCAATATACTTCTCATATTCAAATATATCCAACAACAGCATAATTCATCATCATCTCATCTCAATTTCTCAATAATCAAAACAATCCATATTTAGAAGAAATCTCAACTCACTTGAATTCTTAAATTTTAGCTTGAGTTGGATTTTGAGTGGAATTTACTTACCTGTGCTTGAGTAGTCTCTCCTAACGCTCTATTCTTGTTGGATTCCAATCTTCTCTTAACCCTAAGCTAAACTTCATAAGAACTCAAACTTTACACAAATAAATCATAGATAAAGAGCTTGATTCCTTACCTTTTGATGCCTTGAATCAAAACCCTATGATATCTACTCAAAAGCCCTCAATTCCTTGGAAAGTGAATGAAAATTTGAGAGAAAAAGGAGGAGAGTGTGGGGGTGGAATGAACATGAGGGTTTCAAACCCTTAACACTTTAATTTATAACCACACTTTCCCATTTTGCCCTTGCTCTTTCTTAGAAATTCCATCTATGTCCCTAGTCAATTACAATAATGCCCTCATTTTTAATGCATTCTCTATTAAATTCTATCTCTTTTCACTCCTCACAAGTTCAACTAATTTGGAGTGAAAAGCCATTTACCCTAATGAAAGTTTAGGGATTTTCTCTACATTTTTTGCAAAATAACTTTAACAAAAATTCAACTAAGGGCCAACCAACACTATTACAATATATCGACCCAATAAAAAACAAACAATAAACATTTAAGCAATACCCCATAACTTAACTAGTACTCAAGTGGGGCGTTACAATTCTCCCCCTCTTAAAGAATTTCGTCCCTGAAATTCACACAAACACTCCGGGTAACGATTCTGCATGTCTTGTTCTACCTCCCATGTGGCCTCTTCTACCTTGTGATTTCTCCAAGGACTTTTACTAGTGGAATGCTCTTATTGCGGAGCTCTTTAATCCTTCGGTCTAAATCTGTACTGGCGTTCTTCATACACAAGGTTCTCCTCTAGGTCAACATCCTCTATTCTCAAGATATGGAGGGATCACTTACGTACTTCTGTAGCATCGAGCATGGAAAACATCATGTATCTTGTCATGCTAGGTGTAGTGCCAATCTGTAGGCCACCTTTCCCACTCGTTGCAATACCTCAAATGGACCTACGTTTCTCGGTGCTAACTTCCCTTTACTTCCAAAGCGCATTACTCGCTTGTAGGGGGAAACTTTCAGAAACACTTTATCACCCACTTGGAATTCAACTTCTTTTCTTTTCAAGTCAGCATAACTCTTCTGACGTCTTGGGCTTGCTTCATTCTGTTTCTGATAACCTTATATCTTCTATCATTTTCTGAGTCATCTCTGGCCCAAGACCGATACTCAACTCATCCTTTTCGCCTATCTCATCCCATGTAGTGGAGACTACATCGTCTACCATACAAGGCCTCGTAAGGTGCCATCTTATTGTAGACGGTAACTATTGTTGTAGGCAAACTCCACTAAGGGTAACATCTCATGCCAAGATACTTTATAATCCATACAACAGGCCCTCAACATATCCTCAGCACCTGATTCGTTCTCTCTGTTTGGCCTCCGTCTGAGGATGATAGGCGGTATTGAATGCTAAATGGGTACCCGATTCCTCTGTAAACTCATCCAGAAAGCTGAAACAAACCTGGAATCTCTATCTGACGCTATTTTTCTGGGCACACCATGTAACCTAACTATCTCCTTAGTATAATCAGAGCCAATTGATCCTAGTGGTGCTCTGCTTTATTGGAAGGAAATGGGCTGACTTGGTTAGCCTATCCACAATCACCCATATAGCATTATACCCTCGCTGTACTCTGGGGAGACCTATAATAAATCCATCAAAATGCTCTCCCATTTCCATTATGGGATACTAAGTAGCTGAAGTAACCCTGATGGCCGTTGGTGTTCTGCTTTCACCTGCTGACAAACCAGGCACTTAGCTACATTCTGCAATCCTTCTTCATACCTGGCCACAAGTACCTTTCTTTACGTCTGATACATCTTGGTTGCTCCAGGATGAGCAGTGTACGGTGTGTCATGGGCCTCTGTAAGTATTCTCTTTCTTAACTCATCATTTTGAGGGATACACAACCGATCCTGAAATAGAGGGCACCATCTATTAAGTAGAACTCCATTACCTTGCCCTCATATACTTGCTGAACTATTCTCTGACACCACTTATCGGCCACTTTCTTATCTCTGACTTCCCCAGTAAAGTAGACTGAACCTCTAACCTGGCAATCTTTCCTGGAATCACTTCAATCTGTTCTCTACAACATTCTTCATCAACTCTTTTGCTTAGTAAGCCGGGCAGATAAGCTTTCTACTCAAGGCATCGGCTACTACATTTGCTTTCCCCGGTTGATACTTGATCTCACCTCATAATCCTTAACCAGCTCTAACCACTTTCTCTGTCTCATATTCAGCTCCTCTGACTAAAGAAATACTTTAAACTTTTATGATCGGTGTGATATTACTCTTGGCACATAAAGGTAATGCCTCCAAATCTTTATGCAAAGACCATGGCTGCCAACTCTAATCATGCGTAGGGTATCTCGTCTCATACTCTTTCAATTACCGAGAGGCTAATGCTATCGCCCTACCTAACTGCATTAATACGGCACCAAGTCCTTGCAGTGAGGCATCTGTATAAATGTCATAATCTACCCCTATGTGGTAGCACTAACATGGGAGCTGTTGTTAACCTCTTCTTCAACCCCTGGAAGCTCTCCTCACATGCTTCTGACTATACAAAAGGAGTTCTCTGTTTGGTAAGAGCTGTCAATGGTTTAGCCAACTGGGCGAACCCTGCTACAAATCGCCGATAATACCTGCTAGGCCAAGAAACTTCTAACCTCTTTTACTGTTTTTGGCCTCGGCCATTCAAGGATTGCCTTCACTTTACTCGGATCCATTGAAATCCCTTCCTTCGACACAGTATGGCCCAGAATATCACTTGATCAAGCCAAAACTCACACTAGGAATTTAGCATACAGCTTCTTTTCCCTTAACCGTTGGAACACTATTCTCAAGTGTTTCTCATGCTCTTCTCTTGACTTACAATAAATCAGGATATCGTCAATGAAAACCACTATAAACTGATCCAAATAATCATGGAATACCCGGTCATCAAGTCCATAAAAACTGCTGGGGCATTAGTCAAGCCAAACGGCATCACTACAAACTCATAATGCCCATACCTTGTACGGAAGTAGTCTTGGCTATATCTTGCTCGGCCACTCTACCTGATGATACCCTGACCTCAAATCAATTTTAGAGAACACAGCAGCTCCTTTCAACTGATCGAACAAATCATCAATACAAGATAACGGTACTTATTCTTCACTGTCACTTTATTCAACTCTCTATAATCAATACACATCCGTAGTGACCCATCTTTCTTTTCACACAAAATTGGAGCTCTCCAAGGAGAATAACTCGGTCGGATAAAGCCTTATCCAGAAGCTCTTGGAGTTGCTTCTTTAATTCTTGAAGCTCTGTTGGGGCCATTCGATAGGGGCTTTAGATATTGGTGCTATTCCTGGTGCTAGTTCAATACTAAACTCAACCTCCCTTTCTGGAGGCAAGCCCGTAACTCTTCCGGAAACACATCTAGAAAATCTCGAACTACTGGCACCCTCTGATCTCTGGCTGGAACATCACCACTCTGCACTACATGGGCAATATTCCGAACACCCCTTTCTCACATCTTTCTAGCCTTCACACTGCTAATCAGCATACTCAACTGATGGCCCTCTCCAAAACTAAACTTGTCTCCACTATCGAGATTGAATCTCGCTTCTTTTTTCGACAATCAATTTCTACTCCATACCTCCTAGGAAATCCATGCCCAATATCACATCAAAGTCAGGCATATCAAAAACTATTAGATCAACGATTCTCTCTACCTTGGATCCCCACGACTCTCCTAACCATCTCTTGCGTCAAACACTAACCCCATCAGGTAACTCTATCTTAATGGGTTGGCTCACTATAGTAGGTTTCAAACCTAATCTTTCTATCATCCCATAAGATATAAAATAATGAGTGGCTCCTGAATCAATTAAGCATATAAAGGAATAGCATGGAATAATAACTGACCAGTAACTGCTGATGGACTAGCCTCTGCTTCACCCTGTGCCACTGTAAACACTCTGGCATTAGTAGTATCTCTAGAACTCTGTGCTGGTGGTGGAAGAGGAGCTTTACAATCTCTCATCAGTGCCCTGCTTCGGCACCTATAACACACCCTCTGGTCCCTCAAACACTCTCCTGAATGGTTCCTCCCACATTTAGGGCAAAGAGAAACCCTTCCGTCTAGGGCCGCTTACTCCTCCACTCTCTTCTGTTCTGTCTAGACTGAAACTCTTCTTATTATTCTTCATTCTTTGCTTTTCACACCCTCAAATTTCTCTCTCTGCGGGGCGGAAGATGGCTCACTTGTCCTGTCGAGGAACCTACTGGGGGATTTTTTCTCAATATTTCGCCCTCATTGCCCGCCTCACGGCTTCACTATAAGTTCGAGGGGATCAGAACTCATCATTATATCCCGAGCTATCTCTGGCTTTAACCCGTGTACAAACTTGTCTCTTCTCAATGCCGGAGTACTAACTATTCGGCGGTGCAAACCTTGCGAGGGAATTGAATTTCACTGAGTATCCTTCACAGTACTAGACCTCTGCTGCAAACTGATAAATTCTTGGACCTTCTCATGAACTCGGTCCTCTGTCCTGTACTCGACCTCAAACCTTGTCTGAATTCTTCCCAAGTCATCACTGCCATATCATGGGTATCTTCTATTAATTCCCACCAAATTCGGGCATCACCCCGAAATAAGAAACTCGCATACCGGATTTTCTCTCGGTCCGTCATGGGAAACAACGCTGTTATACGTTCCACAGACTTAACCATTCTTCTGCTACTACCGGGTCCATAGTACCCTTAAACTCTGATGGTTGATGTTGGCTGGGAAGACCATAAATTGATTCGATTCTGTTCTGTACTTGGGGAGGTACCGGTTGTTCTCTTTCTACATTAGTGGTTGGTGGTACCTGTAAGGGGTTCCCAACTCTCCCTTGGCTTTCTGCCATAACTTGCTATACAATCCCCTAAACTCTAGCTTCATCCAAGGGAGGGGGCGTAGCTTCTGGATGGTTAGAAGGTTTCTCCTCATTCATCACACCCTTATCACGCTTTCGGGCACTACGCCTCATCTACAAAACAACCACATTTAATCAATTCGAGAAACACTTTTAGTAAGGAAAGAATTAACTCACACAGTCGGTTATCAGACGTCGGAGCAATGAGAATAGTACACTGTCAAATCCCAAAATCTTGCTCTGATACCAAAAATGTAATAACTGCTTCATACTAGGATACGTAAGAAATACATCAAGTAAATATATTTATATTAGCAAAAGTAATGGGCCCACAATTTTCTTGTAATACATTTAATCATTCTTTATACAAAGTAAGACATCATAAATAAAAATTATCAAAAACAGTGGACAGTGTAGCTATTACTCCTCGCTTGCCTGCCCTCCACCGCGTCCTCACCTAGATCCTACAAACACAAGAAAAACAACGGGGTGAGCACAAAATAATGCTCAGTAAGTAAATCCTCTACTCGTCTATCCCCGTAACTCTTTCTCTTAATTCTTTCCTTACACTCTTCCATCTCATTATTTTCTCTTTCTGTTTCTCTTTCACATAGCTCTTTTCTATTAACTTTCTGTTGTATGTCACAGCCTCTCTACCGGAGGCACGACTGAGTGGAGATCACAAAGCACCCACCCCTCTTTGTGGCTTCTACTCTTTCTCTTCCTCTATTCTTTCTATATTTTCTCATTCTTTCTCACTGGAATGTCACGGCCTCATTTTACCAGAGACACGGCCGATGGAGTTCAAGCACCAACCCACTCTCGTGACTTCCGTTGAGTTCACAAAGCACCAACCCACTCTTCGTGACTTCCGGTTGGAGTTCACAAAGCACCAACCCATTCTTAGATTTTCTCATTCTCTTTACTTTTAGAGTAGCCCATTCACAAAGTTCTCTACTCTTTCTCAAACTACTTCTCAATGCACAATTAATGCATAAGGATGGTTCATGCTAAAGTTTCTTACTTAATGCACTTTTGAAATGCACAAGTGCAATATTGCATCAAAACTTCATTCTGCGCAGGTCACACTCAAGAAGGTATAACTTGAGTTATACATGTCAGATTGCTATGGTTTTGGTCTCGTTTTAAATCTTAGAGACAGGGCTAGAAATTTTATGTTTTGGTCTAAAACCCAGTTCAATCCGTAAGATGCCCAAAAAGCACTCAGAAGTCATGGCTGTGACAGGGCAGTTTGGTAACATGTTTTCACTTAGGCATTTCATCAAACATTAATTGTGCTAAACAAACCTTAATTCAATTATCATTTTATTTAGTTCTCAAACCATCCAAAATGAGAGAAAAACTCTCTTGTAACATCACATACTACCTGGCAAACACACTCCACAAAATTTCTCCAATTCTTCCAATTTCAACCCATCATCAAATCATCACATATACTTCTCATATTCAAATATATCCAACAACAAGCATAATTCATCATCAATCTCATCTCAATTTCTAAATAATCAAAACATATGCATATTAGAAGAAATCTCAACTCACTTGATTCTTAAATTTTAGCTTGAGTTGGATTTTGAGTGGAATTTACTTACCTTGTGCTTGAGTAGTCTCTCCTAAGCTCTCTATCTTGTTGGATTCCAATCTTCTCTTAACCCTAAGCATAAACTTCATAACAACTCAAACTTTACACAAATAAATCATAGATAAGAGCTTGATTCCTTACCTTTTGATGCCTTGAATCAAAACCCTATGAAAATCTACTCAAAAGCCCTAAATTCCTTGGAAAAGTGAATGAAAATTTGAGAGAAAAAAGGAGGAGGAGTGTGGGCGGGTGGAGTGAACGAAAATGAGGGTTTCAAACCCTTAACCTTTAATTTATAACCACACTTTCCCATTTTGCCCTTGCTCTTTCTTAGAAATTCCATCTATGTCCCTTAGTCAATTACAATAATGCCCTCATTTTTAATGCATTCTCTATTAAATTCTATCTCTTTTCACTCCCCACAAGTTCAACTAATTTTGAGTGAAAAGACCATTTTACCCTAATGAAAGTTTAAGGGATTTTCTCTACATTTTTCGCAAAATAACTTTAACAAAAATTCAACTAGGGCCAACCAACCAATATTAACAATATATCGACCCAAATAAAAACAACAATAAACATTTAAGCAATACACCTAACTTAACTATGTACCTCAAGTGGGGCGTTACAATGTATGATAAGAAGTATTAGGTGTTTAGATGCTTGTTTGATGGAGAATAATGTATGAAGTTCAGCCAAGATGAGTAGTTATGTAGATGTGTGTTTTGGTTGAACTTTGGATGAAATTTTGATGAGTTGATTTGAATTTGGATTGTTGAATTCGACCAGATTGAAGTTAAGTTTGGTGAGTTTTTGCTCCAATTTTGGTGGATTTGGAGAGTGTGGAAGTGTGGCCAACCAAGTATTTGCATGTGCATGTGATTTTTTATGAAAATTCAAAGAGAAATGCATGCATGAGTTTGTAATCTTATTGAAGAAAATGTTTGAGAAAGAAAAGAATTGGAGTTGAAAGGTTATGTTAGGCTTAACCAAGTGTAAGTTTTAGTATTCAAGAGTGCATTTTGTTATGCCAAAATTTAGAAATAACACTTGGTTATGTTAGTCGATGAAATGAATGGCCTTTAGTGCATGGTTCAAATTGCTTGAACTTTTAGCATTAGTTTGAATGATATATTGTATTTAGTCATTGAATTATGAGTTTTGAAACTTATGACTTTAGAAAAATGATGGCAAAATTGCATATTAAATTGTTACAGTAGTGTAGTATTGATGATAGTAAAAGATGAGTGATTATATTAATATTACAATTGCCACCCTAAATTGTCAATTGTATGCTTGAAATTAGAAAGATCATTCAAAGAATGGCTTGGCCAAATGAGTATATTGTTATTTTCTTGTTTTGAGATTAGTTATAAACAATATGTAATAAGTGATTTTTAGTATAAAGAATAGAAAATCTTTCCCAAGTATAAATATCAAAGAAACATCAAAGAAATAGAAGTTTAGTTTATGTATTAAATACATGATAATTTTAGAAATTGATTGGTATGAGATAGTTTTCATGCCTTATTATATATTACAAGCTATAGAATTGTGCTAGAAGATCTTGAGAATATTGTATTATTCTTTCTAGCTAGTATACTTGGGAGGTATAAAATGAAAACTCACTAAATATCATGGAAAAACATATATGGATATATGTATAGGTAGTAGGCCCAAAAATAACATTACTTTTATATACAAATCTCTACATCAAGTACCATAGTCACAAAAAAAACTCAAAATACAGTCCGACAGTGTTGCCTTTCTCCCCACTACTTGACATCCCATCCGACTGCTATCATCTAATACCTGCAAAAATAGTGAAATCAACGGGGTGAGCACTAATTGCTCAGTAAGTAAACCCTAACACTTCTATCCTTTCTCCATTACTCGGATTATGAATTTTCTTTCTTACACTAAGCTTCTCTATTTTCTACGACTCTACTCTCACTTACCGTTATGTAAGCACAAATAGGAAACTAACTCGGGATAGTAGAAATAGCATGATGCATATGCACAGATGCATAAACTTTCTAAGCAATGCATTTTCTTTTATGTTTTTATGTTTTATGTTTTTCTTCTTTTTCTATTTCAATTCTTTTCTTTTCTTTTCTTGCTTTTCTATTCTTTCTTGCATTTTCTATTCTTTTCTTTCTTTCTTTTCTTTTCTTTCTTTTCTTTTCTATTCTATTCTTTCTTTGCCGATCGCACTCGGTTGAGGCATGGATTCGGAACCCTGGTTGTGTGAGTGTATTCTCAAATTCTTTCTTGGTACAGTCCTTATCCACATGCACTTCTTCGAACGTGCAAATTCTTCTTTCTTATTCTAAGGCCGCTCACTAAAGGCGGCGTCCATGCGGGGTTATTCTTCTGTCACTCACGGGCTCTCCATTGCAACAACCTTCTCTTCTCTTCTCTATTAGTTTTTCTTTAGTAAATTTCAGATTTGAATTGTTCTTTAATTATATTATTAAAACAATAATTCTACATTTAATTGCTTTTTTCTTTCTCTTTATTCTTTAATGTTCTCATACATGTATAGTGCATGTAAATAGCCTATTCTTGCTATTCTTTCTAAATGCAAATGCTCAAATGTATGAATGCATTATGGCATATTAAGATATCATTATGGAACTAGTATTCTCTACCAACAACATTTCTATAACAAGATAATAATCTAGCATACTCTACATGCACTTCACTTTGAAATTTCATCAAACACCTTACATGTGCATACAAACCCTAAAATTAGTTACACTTCCACATAACTCTCAAGTCACCAAAATTGAAGCAAACAACTCCCAAAGCCAAAAATCAATCTAACCAAATTTCATCGTCCACCTTTCTACATCCATTCTTCATTTTTCATCCAAAATCCCATCAACTCAACACATACAAATACATCACTTCCATCACATACCAATAAATCAATTCTCATCACATACTAATAAATCAATTCTCATCAATACTATAAGTCACTTCTCATCACATACTAATAAATTACTTCTCATCACATATAATAAATTACTTCCATGGCAAGCAAATTTACATATCAAACAACCTCAATTGTCAATCCATAATTCTCATCATCCAACACACATACACATATAAAAATTCTCTACACAAGTATTTATCCAATCAAAGCTAAAGTTGGATTTACTTACCTTGAATTTGAGCAACTCCAGCACAATAATCTCTGTTTGGTAGAATTTCCTTTCCTCTTAAACCCTAATCATATAAAAACCATAAGAATTCAAAACTTTAAAATTTAATCTCACATCTTGGTGCAAGAATCTTACCTTTGGATGCTTAGGATTGAAAATCTATCAAAATTGAACTAAAATACTATGAATTTCTTTGAAAATTGAGTGAAGAAATTTGAGAGAATTTAGGGTGAAGGTGGCGTGAACTATGGGTAGAGTGGCTAGGGTTTCTCTTCTTGAACTCTTCTTACATAATAATATATATGTATAGTTTCCCATTTTACCCTTGCACTTTCTAAAAATTCCATCTATGTCCCTTAGTCAATTACAAAAATGCTCTCATTTTTATTAACTTCTCCATGTTATTCTACTTCTTTTCACTCCCCACTTTTTCAACTAATTATGAGTCAAAATACCATTTTACCCCTTATAACCTTTTAAAGAATTTTCTTAACACTTGTCCAAGATAACTTTAACAAAATTCAACTAAAGGTATTAGGGCATAAATAAAGCTACGTACCTTGATGTGGGCGTTACAAATATGTTGTATTGGCCAAAATTTTAATTAAGAATGTTAGAAAGAAATTAGAATTTAGCCAAAGTATATATGTTGTGCCATATGTTAGATTGAATTTACAATGATTAATATTGCAATATAGATTATTGCATAGAATGTAGCCAAAAGAAAAGAAGAAAGAAGGGCATGTATAACAATGTTGATGGTCATGTTAAGAGAATGAAAATTTATGGCATTAAGATTTATATTTAGAAAGTTGTACAAGGTATGTTTGTTACATTAGAAAAATATTAGAGAGTTGTTTAATGACATGGTTATGTGACATATAAGTCTGAGAAAATCTAGTAGCATAATTGGGCAAGTTAGTAGACCTAATACCTATGTTGTGGTATAGCTTTTTATATAACAAATTAGACTGCCCACAATGTAAAATTCATTCCCTGGTTGAATTATGCCATTTTAATATCTCACTAATAGAATTATAGAAGAGTAGAATTTGTGAGAGATAATGTACTTGTGTACGTGTACATTTTACATAACATGATAGAATTAAAGAATTAAAGAATTATGTAGAAATTATAGAATCGCGTACTTACACACGATGCATAAAATTCAGAAACAAAGAATAAAATAGAAAATGTTATGTTAAGCGTGTTATTAGAATAGAACTTTGGGCTTTCCAGAAAAGTGTAGAAATAAAAGCCTTAGAATTAATAGAATACATGCCAGAGTTAGAAACGTATTTCGAGATCATGCACAGACAACATATAAATGCATGACATAGCATAGCATATATTTCAGATATTTTAAAATTATTGGAAAATGTCTAGCTAGTTATTTCTGCATATTTACAAAGCATGTTTTCAGAGGGCTGTTGCAATGGGGAACCTGTGAGCATTCACTGCGTTAGCTAGTGGCGACAGAGATGTATAAGTTTCCCACATGCATGCCACCATCAGTGGGCGGCCTCAGAATAGAAAACAGAATTGTACAGTCCGCCAGAAGTGCATGTGGATGAATAATGTACCCAAAAAGAATTTCAGAATACAGTCACACGGCTAGGGTTCCAAGTCCATGCCTCAGCCTAGTCTGATCGGCAAATAAGAACAAAACATAGAAAGAATTTCAGAGAAAGAAAGAAAAATAGAATAAGGAATAGAAAACAGAAAGAATTTCAAAAAGAAAGAAAAATAGAATAAGAAATCGAAAACAAAAAGAATTAGAAAAGAATTTTTAGGAAGAATACAACATGATCATTTGCATATGCATCAGACATTTTATGTGCATTGTATCTCATTCATTTATGCATAGATTGAATAGTTTATTTTATTATTACGTGTCTGACTAGCCAAGAAAAGAAAAATAGAAGTCCATGAGAATAGCCAAGAAAAGAAAATAGAAGCCCATGAGAATAGAGAAGAAAAGAAAATAGAAGCCCATGAGAATAGCCAAAAAAGGAAATAGAATCCCATGAGAATAGAGAAGAAAAGAAAAGAAAAGCCCATGAGAATAGAGAAGAAAAGAAAATAGAAACCCATGAGAATAGAGAAGAAAATAAAATAGAAGCCTACGAGAATAGAAAAGAAATTAGAGATATACAAGAAAAGACAGAAATTAGATACATGCTAGCAAAGAATAGAAATTAGAAACATGACAAATAGAAACAAAATTTAGCGATTTGTTGAGTAGAGAAAGAAGCAAAAAGTTCTAATCTAGTAGAGAAGAGAAATAAAATGATAAAGAATCGCACAACAGTAGAAGGACTTAGAAAGATTTGAGAAAAATTAAAGACTACTAAGTAGTACACCTGAGAATAAAGAGAGAAAGCAAGCAGAAATTTAGAAGCAGTGTAGCGAAAACGAGGATAGCAGAGTAAAAGCATAGTTAGATTTGGTTTACTTACTGAGCATTTATAGCTCACCCCATTGCTTTCTTTATTTTGTAGGTATTAGATTGTGGTGGTCGGGAGACGTCAAACTGGTAAGAGGATTGTACACACTGTCCCAGTGAAGGAATTAATGTGGATTTATATATGTGAGAAATAGTCATTGTGTAATAATATGTTATAACTGGATTAAGGATAAAAATTTTAGATTAACACCCTTTTTAAGCTAGCAATTCTCTAGATTCTCTCTATAAGATACTCAGTGAATACTTGCCTAATGAGATATTACAATAGTATTTGTCAATGATATGGTTCCTGTGCAATTGAATCCTTTCATCATATGTTATCTCATCGAGACTGAGGTATAGAAATGTTAGGAAACGATCAAGTCATGGCAATGGAAAATAAAAATTATTTACACCATGGATCGTTCCTTAGAACCAAGATTAGGGCACAAATTTACAATTTATACATTATATTAGAATCTGCAGAAAATTTAGTCAAGAGTTAAGAAATCATACACACGTTTGGAGCCTCCTCCAACTTGTCTCTGAACGGGTTTCGCTACCGACCCAAGAGTAGGATCGAACCAATGTAGTCTACACGAAGATAACCCTAAGGAACTAAAGAGGGATTTGCTAGATCCTCTTTAGCCTTAAGAACCAAGAAGGAATCAAATAATATTTTGATTCAAGCAAAAAGGCAAACTAGCATGGGAAGAAGAGAAAGGGGGCTAGAATTTTAATCTTAATGATTGAATGAATTAATTTCTTAAATTCACAAAGTGTTGCACTTATATAGTGCACACTTTGCCCTATTCCATCATGGAATGGGCTTGGGCACTAACCCAAACACCCCTTGTATCCAAACAGCCCCATTTAGATATTTTAATTTTAATTATCATTATCTCAATTAAATTAAATTAATATATATATATATATATATAATATTAACATTTAACAATAATGATAATTTATTTAAATATATGCGAACACATATTTAAACGTAATCTTACTTATTTAATTTTAATATCAAATTAAATAAAGGCTAAGACCTCAACAAATTTAATTGCACTGTGAGATTACCAAAATACCATTTTGCCTAAAAAGACGAAAACGCCCTTCTTATAAACTGGTTCTTAAATTATCTTCTATGTGTGTGACCCATAGGCTCCTTATCATACCGATAGTGTGTAGTATCGCGATTAACACCAATTAATCGTCTCACTACACATAGATCAAGATTGGCCCCTAGCAAGGCATCATGGCCACCCGATAGATTCGAATTCAGCGAAGCAGCTACCTTGTCAACAATATGGTTACCTTACAATCCAATCCTTTCATCATCTGGTATCTCAACAAGTCCGAGGGATAGAAATAGTGTCAACCTCAGTTACTCTCAATATGTATGTATTTAGTTACTGAAACAATGACTGGAATTATAAACTGGATAGAGCAAAAACTCAATCCCACTGTGGCTACAGTTTCAGTGTCATTGCCATTTACTGAATTGTGCAGAGAGATAACTCCCCCCATACCCGAGAGTGATGAATCCTTTGTCGATCCACCATAGTCTTGATACACTCCTTGATACAGCTAATCACTACCGTATTGATAGTTCTAAATAGAATTGCATTGGGCTAGTGTTAAACTGCACCAATCGGTGCACAAGGCGCTCCAGTGATCTCAAGTCTAAGGATCACATGCACCACCATTCGTTAGAGGGTTTTTTCCATAGACACTAGGGTTACCATCCATATGGAATCCTCTGGTGGGTCAGTCTAGTGAACTTGCCTACAGCAAGCACCCATGTGTTGCACCAAGTTATCACCAAACAACCTTGAGAAGTGAGATCAGTCACTGCCTTTCGACAGGGTCGTTCAACACTATGATAGCCTTATCGTATTATCTGTGCCCCTACTTCTGAATAATACTGGGGCTACGAACATTTCTAGAATGGCCACCATATGTGCTCATAGGGTTCTCACTATCAAGATTTGAAACACTTGATACCCTCGTCATGGTTCTACCATTCTAAGGACATATATCAATACATACAATGATGATTTACGTGATATAGAATAAAATGCATTTTATTGATCAATGAACATTATTACAAAGGGTCAATTCTACAATAATTGATTGGCTTTAGGGCACCTACTCTAACAATCTCCCACTTGCACTATAGCCAATCATTCATGTATTTAATACCAAATGATCTTAAATGCCTTTCATGCTTTTGCTGAGATAGAGGCTTTGTTAGTGGATCTGCAAGATTTTCGTTAGTATGCACTTTACTAATCTGCACATCTTTCTTTTCAACTATCTCTCTAATGAGATGGAATCGTCTGAGTATGTGTCTGGACTTTGATAAGACCGTGTGTAACGCCCACTTTGAGGTACGTCACTTATATGTGTTCATTTGCCTGTAAATGTTGTTTGTTGGCCCTTAGTTAAGTTGGTGTGTTGATATTATTGTGTGGTTGCCCTGAATTTGGTGAAGAATTGGCTAAGTAGAGAATTACAGACTTTGCCAGGGCAAAGAATAAGCTTCGCCGCGGCGACGTATGCTTTGTAATTTTTCGCCGGGGCGACGATCTGGCTGAATTTCTTGAGAAGTTTCTAGAGGATTTTTCCGTAGGAGTAAAGTGACCATTCTACCCCTAATTAGCAGGAAAAGTGGGGAGTGAAATGTAAGAAAATTTCATGGAGAATGCATTGGAGATGGGGCTGTATTTGTAAAGAATTAAAGGGCAATGATGAAATTTCCAAGAAAGTGTAAGGGTAAAATGGGAAAGAGTGCTTATATAAATGAGCTAATAAGGGTTTAGTCTTACAAACCCTCCCATTCTCTACACCGCATTGGTGTGTTGTCGTAGGCAACCAAAATTAAAACCTAAAAACACATGTAGTAGTGTGAGTAAGGATCGTTCCCACGGAGATTGTCTAACTGAATTTTATGTTATATGAACAAGGCTGGGGGGGTTTGAGTAAAACAGAAACAATTTCAGTTAAAAAAAAATTCAAATTAAATTATCGAAATCAATCAAAATAACGAACCTTGGTCTAAGTCAACATCCACCATCGGAATCTTACAACTGATCATCGATGCAAGTATAAATCAATTGTTACTTTGAGTATTCACTGTTGGAACTATTTTCCTATCTCTCCTTAATTATAATTAATTAGGAAACAAGCGATCTAATTAACCTTACTACTAAACAACCCTAGACAAACGCTAAAGGTTTAATCTAGTAGCAGCCTTAAGGGCTAGAGAAATCGATGAAGATGAACAACACAAACACAAGCGGTTGTATTTAATTTAGTTGAATGTTCTTCTTAAGATTTAATGATTCCTGACACAGCAAATTCTTAAACCTTAATTACTCACAAGTTAGATGGATCAAACAATTACGGATTTGATATCTAACTTAGCAGTAGATTGCAACGAATAATACACTAGTAGGCCTCCTAGTAATTAAATGAAACAATCATGAAAATAGGCATAGAAGAACATCCAATACTCAAAACATAAATTGAACACTAAAAAAAAAACAGATTAGATCTCACAATTTTATTGATTCCGAGGCCTCCGTTTCCTTCGACCAAGATATGAAAGTTTTAGCTGCTCATGGCCATAATCAAAACTCAAAAAGAGAAAAAATTCCAAAAGAGAGAAAGAGAGGCGTGTGTGATCCCCCCAATCTGACCTCTCTCCCCTCTTAAAGATATCCAATTCAAGTATTTGAATTCTACTAAATCTCCTAAAAACATTCTAATATCCTAAAATAACATTTATCCTAATCTGATTTTGATTAATTGAAAATAAAATAAAGTCCTAAAATATAATATAAAAGTGGTGTGTCTAGCTATAACTTGCGTGCAACTGGTCTTCAAATCTTCCAATAATAAACTACCTATTTCAATTGCATGACAAGCCGAAATGTTCCAGAACGTCAGCAATGCAGGTGTGTCAACTTCAAGCCTGATTAAAACCTTTATGCAGCGAGTATCTCTCCAAACTCAAACCTGAAATTTGTGGATCTCTTTCTTAGGGTTCCACAACATTTTGAATCATCTCAATCGGATCTTGGATGAGAGAGTTACGCCCAGATTACGAATCAATGTAAAAACTGTCCGAATTCACCTAATTAGTTTCGTTTTGCATTTAACGCCTCCATTTGCATCCTAAATCAAAATAGAATAATAATGAATACATTGTAATAACTGTTGTATACTAATAAAATACATGTAGAATAATAAAAGTAAATAGGCCCAAAAATTTGTCTTGTATTATGTATATACATTCTTTGTACAAAAGAGTATCATTTACAAACTGCCATTCAAAACAAGGGACAGTGTGGCTATTGCTCCTCGCTTGCTGACGTCCAACTGACTGCAACATCACCTAGATCCTGCAACCACAAAGGAAAAATAATGGGGTGAGCATAAAATAATGCTCAGTAAATAAGTCCTCTACTTGTCTATCCCCGTAAAGCTGAATCAAAGAACATTTAAGCAATACAGCAAATCTTAACTACGTACCTCAAGTGGGGCATTACAATTCTCCCCCCCTTAACAGAATTTCGTCCCCGAAATTCACAGGAATAACTCCGGGAAGCGATTTTGCATGTCTCGTTCTACCTCCCATGTTGCTTCTCCTACTTTGTGATTCCTCCAAAGGATCTTCGCTAGCGGAATACTCTTGTTCCGGAGCTCTTTAATCCTTCGATCTAGAATCTGTACTGGACGTTCCTCATACACGAGGTTCTCTGCTAACTCAATGTCCTCTACACTCAGGATATGGGAGGGATCACTTACATATTTCTGTGGCATTGAGACATGGAAAACATCATGCACTTTGTCCATACTAGGTGGAAGTGCCAATCTGTAGGCAACCTTACCCACTCGTTGCAATATCTCAAATGGACCTACATATCTCGGTGCCAACTTCCCTTTGTTTCCGAAGCGCATCACTCGCTTGTAGGGGGAAACTTTCAAAAACACTTTATCACCCACTTGGAATTCTACCTCTTTCCTCTTCAAGTCGGCATAACTCTTCTAACGATCTTGGGCTTGCTTCATTCTGTTTCTGACTAACTTTACATCCTCTATCAATTTCTGAGTCATCTCTGGCCTAAGAGCAGTACTCAACTCATCTTTTTCACCTACCTCATCCCAATGTAGTGGAGATCGGCATTGTCTACCATACAAAGCCTCGTAAGGCGCCATTTTAATTGTAGACTGATAACTATTGTTGTAGGCAAACTCCACTAAGGGTAACATCTCATGCCAGGATACTCTATAATCCATGCAACAAGCTCTCAACATGTCCTCGAGACCTGATTTGTTCTCTCGGTTTGGCCATCTGTTTGAGGATGATAGGCAGTACTGAATGCTAAATGGGTACCCAAATGTATCTGTAAAATCGTCCAAAAAGCTTAAACAAATTTGGAATCTCTATCAAACACTATAGTCTTGGGCACACCATGTAACCTGACTATCTCCTTAAGGTAAATTTGAGCCAACTGATTTGTAGTGGTGATTTCCTTTACTAGAAGGAAATGGGCTGACTTGGTTAACCTATCCACAATCACCCATATAGCATTATACCCTTTCTGAACTCTAGGGAGACCTGTGATGAAATCCATCGAAATACTCTCCCATTTCCACTCTGGAATACTAAGTGGCTGAAGCAACCCTGACGGCCATTGGTGTTCTACTTTCACCTGCTAACAAACCAGACATTTAGCTACAAACTCTGCAATGTCTCTCTTCATACCTGACCACCAATAGCCTTTCTTTATATCTTGATACATCTTGGTTGCTCTAGGATGAGCGGTGTATGGTGTGTCATGAGCTTCTGTAAGGATTCTCTTTCTCAAATCATCATTCGAAGGAATACACAACCGATTTCTGAAATAGAGGACTCCTTCTAATACTTGAAACTCTAATATCTTACCCTCATGCACTTGCTGAACTGTTTTCTGACACCACCCATCAGCCACTTGCTTTTCTCTGACTTCCTCCAGCAAATTAGACTGAACCTCTAAACTGGCAATCCTTCCTAGAAACACTTCAATCTGTTCCCTACACAGTTCTTCCAGCAACTCTTTTTGCTTAGTGGGTTAGAACAGATAAGCTTTTCTACTCAAGGCATAGGCTATGACATTGGCTTTCCCTGGTTGATACTTGATCTCACATTCATAATCCTTAACCAGCTCCAACCAGCTTCTCTGTCTCATATTCAACTCCTTCTGAGTGAAGAAGTACTTTAAACTCTTATGATCAGAGTAGATATTACTCTTTATACCATAAAGGTAATGCCTCCAAATCTTTAAGGCAAAGACAACGACTGCCAACTCTAGGTCATGCGTAGGGTATCTTGTCTCGTACTCTTTCAGTTGACGAGAAGCATAAGCTATAACCCTACCTAACTGTATCAATATGGCGCCAAGTCCCTGTAGGGAGGCATCTGTATAAATATCGTAATCTACACCCTCCTATGGTAACACTAACACAGGAGCTGTTGTTAACCTCTTCTTCAATTCTTGGAAACTTTCCTCACATGTTGCTGACCATACAAAAGGAGTTTGCTGTTTGGTAAGAGTTGTCAACGATTTAGCCAACTGGGCGAATCCTGCTACAAATCGCCAGATAGTAACCTACTAAGCCTAAGAAACTCTTGACTTCTTTTACTGTCCTTGGCTTCTACCACTCAAGGATTGCTTGAACTTTACTCGGATCCACTGAAATCCCTTCCTTAGACACAGTATGGCCCAGAAATATCACCTGATTAAGCCAAAACTCACACTTGGAAAATTTTGCATACAGCTTCTTTTATCTCAATCGCTGCAATACTAATCTCAAGTGTTCCTCATGTTCTTCCCTCGACTTAGAATAAATCAGGATATCGTCAATGAAAACAACAATAAATTGATCCAAATCTCATGGAATATCCAGTTCATCAAGTCCATAAAAACTGCTGGACAATTGCTGCAATACTAATCTCAAGTGTTCCTCATGTTCTTCCCTCGACTTAGAATAAATCAGGATATCATCAATGAAAACAACAATAAACTGATCCAAATACTCATGGAATATCCGGTTCATCAAGTCCATAAAAACTGCTGGGGCATTAGTCAAGCCAAAAGGCATCACTACAAACTCATAATGCCCATACCTTGTATGAAAGGCAGTCTTAGCCACATCTTGCTCAACCACTCTTACCTGATGATACCCTGACCTCAAATCAATTTTGGAGAACACTGCCGCTCCTTTTAACTGATCAAAAAGGTCATCTATTAGGGGTAGTGGGTACTTATTCTTCACTGTAACTTTATTCAACTCTCTATAATCAATACACATCCATAGTGACCCATCTTTCTTTTTCACAAATAGGATTGGGGCTGCCCAGGGAGAATGACTCGGTCGGATAAAGCTTTTATCTAAAAGCTCTTGGAGTTGCTTCTTTAATTCCTGAAGCTCAACTGGGGCCATTCGATAAGGGGCTTTAGATATTGGTGCTGTTCCGAGTGCTAACTCAATACTAAACTCAACCTCCCTTTCTGGAGGCAAACCCGGTAACTCTGCCGGAAACACATCGAGAAAATCTTGAACTATTGGCACCCTCTGAATCTCTAGCTGTGGAACATCACCACTCTGCACTATATGGGAAATATATCCTAAACACCCCTTTCTCAACATCATTCTAGCCTTCACACTGCTAATCAACATACTCAACTGATGACCCTCTCCAAAACTAAACTTGTCTCCACTATCGAGATTGAATCTCGCTTTCTTTTTCCGACAGTCAATCTCTACTCCATACCTCCCTAGGAAATCCATGCCCAATATCACATCAAAGTCGGGCATATCAAAAACTATTAGATCCACTGTTAAATCTCTACCCTAGATCACCATAGACTCTACTGACAACATCTCTTGCATCAGAACATTAACCCCATCGGGTAACTCTATCTTAATGGGTTGAGTCACTCTAATAGGTTTCAAACCTAACCTCTCAATCATTGCATATGATATAAAGGAATGACTGGCTCCTGAATCAATTAAAGCATATAAAGGAACTGAATGAAATAATAAATGACCAGTAACAGCTGATGGACTAGCCCCTGCTTCACCCTGTGCCACTGTAAACACCCTGGCATTCATAGTACCTCTAAAACTCTGTGCGGGTGGTGGAAGTGAAGCTTTACAATCTCTCATCATGTGCCCTGGCTGTCGGCACTATAACACACTCTATGGTCCCTCAGACATTCTCCTGGGTGGTTCCTCTCACATTTAGGGCAAAGAGGAAACCCTTCCGTCTGAGGCCGCTTATTCTTCCACTCTCTTCTATTCTGTCTAAACTGAAACTTCTTCTTCTGATTCTTCATTTCTTTGCCTTTCATACCTTCCTGTTTCTCTCTCTACGGGGCGGAAGATGGCTCACTTGGTCCTCCTGTCGAGGAACCTACTGGGGGAATTTTATTCTCGAAAATCTCCACCTTCATTGCCCACCTCAAGGCCTCGCTATAAGTTCGAGAGAGATCAAAACTGGTCATTATATCCCGGGCTATCTCCGGCTTCAACCCGTGCACAAACTTATCTCTTCTCAAACCTGGAGTACTAACTATTCCGGGTGCAAACCTTGCAAAAGAGTTGAATTTCACCGAGTATTCCTTCACGGTACCCGATCCTTGCTGTAAGCTAATAAATTCTTGGACCTTTTCATGAACTTGGTCCTTTGATCTATACTCGGCCTCAAACTCTTGCCTGCACTCTTCCTAAGTCATCGTTGTCACATCATGGGTTTCTTCCATTAATTCCCACCAAATTCGGGCATCACCCCGAAACAAGAAACTCGCATATCGGATCTTCTCCTGGTCTGTCATGGGGAATAAACCCGTGGTATGTTCTACGGACCTAAACCATTCTTTTGTTGTTACTGGATCCGTAGTATCCTTAAACTCTGAGGGTTGATGTTGACTGTAAAGACCGTAAATTGGTTCAACTCTGTTCTGTACTGCGGGAGGTACCGGTTGTCCTCTTTCGACATTAGGAGTCGGTGGTACCTGCACGGGGGTTACAACTCTCCCTTGGGTTTCTGCCATAACTTACTGTATGATTCCCCGAACCCTAGCTTCATCCAAGGGAGGGGGTGTAGGCTCTGGTGGGTTAGAAGGTTCTCCTTCATTCACCACACCCTTACCACGCTTTCGGTAACTATGCCTCATCTACAAAACAATCACATTAATCAACTCGAGAAACAATTAGAGTGAGGAAAGAATTAACTCACACAGTCGACTAGCGGACGTCGTGCTGATGAGAATAGCACACTGTCCACTCCCAAAATCTTTCCTTTGATACCAAAAATGTAATAACTGCTGTATACTAATAAAATACATGTAGAATAATAAAAGTAAATGGGCAAAAAAATTTGTCTTGTATTATGTATATACTTTCTTTGTACAAAAGAGTATCATTTACAAAATTCCATTCAAAACAGGGGACAGTGTAGCTATTGCTCCTTGCTTGCCGATGTCCAACTGACTGCAACATCACCTAGATCCTACAACCACAAAGGAAAAATAACGGGGTGAGCATAAAATAATGCTCAGTAAGTAAGTCCTCTACTTGTCTATCCCCGTAACTATTTCTCTTCATTCTTTCCTTACATTCTTTCAGTTTCTGTTTCTCTTTCACACAACTTTCTTTTTATTAACCTCTGCTATAAGTCATGTAAAAGCCACTACTACTCAAATTCTCATAATAAAATACATATAAAATAATATAAAGAAATTGGGCCCAAAATTTTTTTTTTATTAAATATGTACATATATTCTTTACAAACATATACATTTTTACACAAACTTATAATGTGTACAAAAACTATTAAAACATGGTGGATAGTGTAACTGCTTACCCTCGCGTGTCGACATCCATCCGACTGCATCCTCGCCTGGATCCTGCAAAACATAGGAAAACAACGGGGTGAGCACTAAAACAATGCTCAGTAAGTAAATCCTCTACTCATTGCATGTTGTAGGAAACACGCATCAAGTTTTTGTTGCCGTTGCCGGGGATTGAGTTTTAAGTTAACATTGAGTTTTTCTATAGTTAGCTAGATTGAAGTTTTAATTTTTTTTTTTTCAATTTTCAGTTGGTTTGTGATCTCACTTTCTTTTGTTTATTTTGTGCAGTTTATGCGAAGAGCAAGACGTCAACCAGTGGTTCCTGTTGATCTTGAGATTGAGAAAACAGCCAGATGACTTAACCGAGAGAGAAGAGAAAGAGAGGATATAATGGTTGAAACGGAAGAAATAGTTGTTGAAATGGCAGAACCAAAAAATAGGACACTAAGGGAATTCTCAGTTCCCACGGTTAATGGCAGTGGGTCGAGTATTACTAGGCTACGGTGCAAGCCAACAACTTTGAGATTAAGCCGGTAATCATTCAGATGATCCAGCAATCGGTAAGGTTTAATGGTGATTTGAAGGAAGATATGAATCAGCATATTACGAACTTCTTGGAAATTTGTGACACCTTCAAGTCGAATGGAGTGTCAGATGACGCCATTAGGTTGAGGTTATTCCCATTCTCATTGGGGGATAAAGCAAAGAGGTGGTTAATGGTACTACCATAGGGAACTATCACAACATGGAATGATCTAGCACAGAAGTTCCTGACCAAGTTCTTCCCTCCAGCAAAATCAGCAAAACTGAGAAATGATATCACATCATTCCTACAAGATGAATCCGAGTCATTGTATGAGGCTTGGGAGAGGTACAAGGAATTGATGAGGAAATGTCCACACCATGGGTTGCCAATTTGGCTTCAAGTCCAAACATTCTACAATGGACTTATGGGTAATGTGCAAACCATGGTGGATGTAGCATCGGGAGGAGCTTTGCAGAATAAGACACTAGAGGAGGCTTATGAGTTGCTTGAGTGTAACAACTGCTGTAAACTAGTACAATGCATGCATAATAACAATAGAAAATGGGCCCAAAACTTTACTTTTTATTATAAGTAATACGTCTTTTATACACAAAGAGCATCATTTACAAAAAGGCCATTTTAAAAGACAAAAACAGGGGAAACAATGTAGCTATTGCTCCTCGCTTGCCGACGCCCCTCCGACTGCATCATCACCTAGATCCTGCATCCACAAAGGAAAATAACGAGGTGAGCACAAAATAATGCTTAGTAAGTAAAACCCTCTATCTGTTTATCCCCGTATGTATTTCTCTTAATTTTTTCCTTACACTACTTCTGTTTTCTGTTTCTACTAGACGCCATGGCCTCATCTTACTAGAGGTACGGCCAGATGGCGTTCACATAGCACCATCTCACTCTACATGACTGTCGGGTGGAGCTCACACAGCACTAACCCATTCTTAGTGACTACCGAGTAGGGATCACGAAGCACCTACCCGGTTTTCATAACTATCGGGTGGAGACCACAAAGCACCTACCCGTTCCTCATGACTTTCGGGTGACGATCACAAAGCACTAACCCATTCCTAATCACCTTCGGGTGATGATCACAAAGCATCAACCCACTTCTAGTAAATGTCGGGTGATGATCACAAAGCATCAACCCCTTTCTAATAACTAACCGGGTGATGGTCACAAAGCATCCGCCCATTTCTAATACCTATCGGGTGATGATCACAAAGCATCAACCCATTTCTAATGGCTATTCGGGTGGTGATCACAAAGCATCAACCCGATTCTCATAACTGTCGGGTGATGATCACAAAGCATCAACCCATTTCTAATGGCTATTCGAGTGATGATCACAAAGCATCAACCCGATTCTCATAACTGTCGGGTGATGATCACAAAGCATCCACCCATTTCTAATACTCTTCTCATTCACTCTATTCTAGCACTTCTCATTCTCTCTACCCTTAGAGTAGTTGCATCCACAAAGTTCTCTACTCATAGAGCAAGTGCATACACAAAGTTTCCTACTCTTTCTTAGGTCACTTCTCAATGCACAATTAATGCCTATGGATGGTTCATCTCCACTAATGCACTTATGAAATGCCAACATGCAATGTTGCAAGAATTAAGGTTCACTACTCATACTCAAACCTCTATTAGGCATTTCATCAAACAACTCAAGTGCATAATAAAACTCTACTATAACAATAATTCTAAGTCTTTCTCTAACCATCCAAAATGGGGAGAAACCCCCTCACATAGCCATAAATCCTGCCAAAGAAAGACACTTCCAAAAAGGATTCCTCAATATCCTTCAATTCCATCTCAAACTACCTTTCCAACCCACATCTCACTTCTTATATTTGAAATGTATAAACAATCACAAAGCACTAGAAATCTCCATTTAAGACTCAATAACATGGCATATAACATGTATACAACATACATACATAATTGCTATCAAAACCCTAATCAAGAAAATTCTCAAATCTCAACTTGGGTTGGGATTTACTTACCTTGTTATGGAGAGATTTCACTAGCTCTTCCTTTCACTTGGTTTGCTTGACTTTTTCTCTATTCTTAAACAAATGAACAAAAACCCTCAATAATCAAATATATTCAAAAACTCACAAAGCTTCACAACCAAAGCAAGAATCCTTACCTTAGGATGCCTTAGATTGATTTTCTACGCCAAATCACTCCAAAAGCCCTTCAAAACTCCTTGATCAAAAGAAAGAGAGATTGAGAGGAAGCAAGAGAGGAGAGTGGCGATAAAGAAGAAGAATGAAGGGTTTGCAATGACTAAATTCCTTTTAATGAAATTTATACACAAGCATTCCCATTTTGCCCTTACTCTTCTTTAGGAATTCTATCTATATCCTTTGATTCATTACAAACACACCCCCATAACAACATATTCTCCATGAAAATTCCTTACATTTTACTCCCCACTTTTCCTGCTAATTAGGGGTAGAATGGTCAAATTACCCTTAGCGAAGAAAATATCAAAAACTTAACAAACATTTTGGTTGGAACGTCACCGCGGCGAGGAAGCTTCTGTCGCCACGATGAAACTGTCCAGCAGCTTCCCGTGGCTTCAACACCTCTTCGCCGCGGCGAAGATTCTTCTTCGCCCCGGTGAAGAATGGAATACTGAACTTCTTCTATTTCAACCAATTTCAGGGCAAGTATTCAACACACCACTCAAACAAAGGTCAACCAAACAATAATACTAATAAACCAACTCAAATAAGAGCAAAAGAAGAAACGTTAGCTACGTACCTCAAGTAGGGCGTTACATTGAGTTTTTGACAAGCAACAACTATCAAAGACCAAATGAGAGAGCAATAACAAGAAAATCTACGGGTCTTCATGAAGTTGATGCCTTCACAGCCATCTCAGCCTAACTCACGGCACTTCAGAAATAGTTGGGAAGTATGCAAGTAAACTCTATTCAAGCACCTCAACTAACTTGTGATTTTTGTGCAGGAAACCATGTGAGCAGTGAGTGTCAAGTGGGGAACACATTTGCTTCGTCATCTTCATCATCGGAGCAAGTGAACTACTTGGCAGGAAAGCAGGGGCAACCAAACAACTCTATTCCAACACATACAATCCAGGGTGGAGAAATCATCCAAATCTGGCTTGGGGCAATCAGAACCAGCAAAATAATCAATGGAACCAAAGGACATTGCTAAATAACCAACCAGGGGTGAATAATCAACCGGGAGATCCGGGAGTGACAAAGATGGAGGACATGTTTGGGAAATTCATGCAGGAGACCATGGGTTTTACGAATAAGATGAGGACGAATTTCAGAAATCAAGGGGCGTCCATTCGGAATCTTGAGGTATAGATGGGCCAATTGGCTGAGAAGCTAAATGAGAGACTGCAGGGTTCCTTACCAAGCAACACAGTGACTGACCCATGTGAGCAAGTAAATGCAATTTCATTGAGAAGTGGGACAATTTTAGAAGAGGTGGAAAAATCAAGGAAAAAGGAAAATCCATTGAAGAAAAATGAAGAATCTGATGAGGAAGTTGATGAAGAAATCATTGCTGAAGAGAAACCACCCAACCCAAGGAAAGATGAGCAGAAGCAAGAAGAGGGGAAAAAGAAAAGGAAAGAGAAATTGCCATTCCCCGAGATACCACCAGAGTTGGTACATCACAGACCACCCATACCTTTTCCTCAAAGACTCAGAAAAGAAAATCAGGATAAGCAATTTATTAAATTTCTTGATGTTTTTAAGAAACTGTATAGTAACATTCCTTTTGCAGATGCATTGCAGCAAATGCCAAGCTACACGAAGTTCCTTAAGGAAATCCTATCGAACAAAAAGAAGCTAGAAGATGAGGAAACGGTGATGCTTACAGAGGAGTGCACTGCCATTCTTCAGAAGAAGTTGCCTCCGAAACTCAAAGATCCAGGGAGTTTTAATATTCCTTGCACTATAGGAGATATCACATTTGATCGAGTTTTATGTGACCTAGGTGTTAGCATTAACCTTATGCCTTTTTCTATTTTCAGGAAATTAGGAATTGGTGAAGTGAAGCCGACAACCATATACTTGCAACTTGCAGATCGATCAATAAAGCATCTGAGGGGCATTGTGGAGGATGTGTTGATTAAGGTGGACAAGTTTATTTTTCCTGCGGATTTCTTTGTGTTGGAAATGGAAGAAGACAAAGAAATTCCTCTTAACATGAAACGACCATTAATAGCAAACGGAAGAGCTTTAATCGACGTTCAAGAAGGGAAGTTGATCATGAGGATGCAAGATGAAGAAATAACATTTAATGTCCTTGAATCAACGAGAGCTCCACCTAAACAAGAGTCATGTTTAAAAATCGATGTGGTGGACCAGGCAAAGATTGAAACCTTCTAACTGAACAATCCTAAGGTGGAAATTAAGAACTGCATGATCAAACCGAATCAGTTCGAGAGTGAGGACCATAACGGAAGGGGTTGCACAAAATTCTGAGATAAGCCATAGTCGAGATTGTGTTTTCACAAGGAACGGATCTCTTAGCTCAAAAAGGGCGAGGGAAAGTCAAGAAAACGGAAAGCAGTCGGTGAGAAGAGTCGAACCACTAAAGTAATTACCAAGGGATGGAAATAGGTGGTGAAACTCTCAACAAGGACTCTGTGTGAAAAAGATCATCAGCAAAAGAAGCTCGAGCACAAGGGAATATTTCAGGATGTGATGTACTTGGATAATCCGGACTGATGTGAAAAATTGAGAGAGTCAAGTTACCGACTATAAACAAGCGCTTCTTGGGAGGCAACCCAAGTGTTTTAATTTTTTTTTATTTTTCATTTCATTGTGTTTAAATGTATTTAATTTTCTTATGAGTTTGAATGAATTTTAATTTGTGTGTTATTGGGTGTTTCAGGTGAAGTTTTCAGCTAATGCAAGGAAAGAAAATGCTCCAGACTTCGCCAAGGCAAAGATCTTCTTCACCGCGGCGAAGTACATTGTGTAAAAATAAGTTTTGAAAAGTCCCAGACTTCACCGCGACGAAGATTGTTCTTTGCCGAGGCAAAGCAACCTGAAAATATGTTGCAGCTCCTGTAAGTTTTCGCCCCGGCGAAGAATTTGTCTTCGCCGCGGTGAAGAAGATTAGAAGAAATTTGTTTAAGGCAAGTTTGCAGCGGCAAAGATTTTTCCTCGCCGAGACGATTAGCCACAGTAAGTTTTCACCCCGGCGAAGTATTGTTATTCGCCACGGCAAGACCTGGGTTTGAAATTAGGGTTCTATGAATGAAGAACTTCGCTACAGCGAAGCTTGTTCTTCGCCGCGGTGTAGACAGTTTTATATAAATACCCACTTTCATTTTTCATTTTTAACGCAAATGCTCAAACCCCATTTCAGAGAAAAATATTTTCAAAATTCAATCCAGAGCCTCCCCAACGATTTCCAAACAAAATTTCTCACTCTTTAACCTCCCTAAAGACCAACCCAATGCATTTCAACACAAATATTTGCGAAAAGTGATGAAAATTTTTGAGTTCAACGATTTGGGGGTTTTGCATTCTAGGTTGATTTTGGCTCAATTGGTGGCAAGTACTCCTTACTTTCGGTAAGATTTCACATTCTCTAAGATAGTTTCTCAAAAATTTCGAGTTTTAATTTGAGGATCTGAAATTTGTGGATTGTTGGTGGATTTGTGATTTTTTGGTAATTGTGCCTTTTATTTTGTTTGAGGAATGATTGGGTGTGTGTTGTGTGATATTGAGGAGTGTGGGCTTTCAATTTTGAAGTGTTTGGTTGATTGTGGAAAAATTTGTAGTTTGGGGGTTGAAGTGCAATTTTTTGGAAGTGTTGTCAATTTTCTTTTTCAGGTTTGAATTAGTTGTTGTGGGGAACCTAGGCTTGAATTTTTGGTTGCGCTGTGAGTTGAAATATAGAAAATGGCACCCAAAGTGAAAGTTCCATATAAGGGAAAAGGAAAGAAAGCGGACAATTGCTTCGTGAGTGAGGAGGCCTGGAAACGATATCAAGAGGCTATCCAAAGAAAAGATAAGGGCTTTATTCCTGAGCGCGGATTGACCACGAGTCAGGCTTTTGATTGGAGTCGAGGGAGACAGTGGAAACTATTTATGAGTGCTCCTGCACAACCGGCTATAGAGTCGCTAGTAAGTGAGTTTTATGCCAACCTCCCGGATTGTGAGGAGGGTACTGCATTTGTGAGAGGGGTTGATGTGCCGTTTACGGAAGATGTGATCAATGCGTTTTATACCCTGCCTGAGATTGATCAGGATGAGTACGGAAGGTTTAGGGCGTCATAGTTTCAGGATAGTATCATTCTTCCGGTCATTGCAAAACCGGATGCAACTTGGGCAGTGTCGA
Organism: Pistacia vera; assembly: GCF_008641045.1. Lineage (NCBI taxonomy): Eukaryota > Viridiplantae > Streptophyta > Magnoliopsida > Sapindales > Anacardiaceae > Pistacia > Pistacia vera. The sequence goes on along the minus strand of NW_022195444.1, from coordinate 411,917 downwards.
AGAAATAGAAGAAGACCATTAAGGGAACTTATTTGACACCGATGGCTCGACTGTGGCAGTATTTTGTTAGTACGAGGTTGATACCAGAAACGCACTATAGCACGGTAACTTACGAGAAGGCATTATTGCTTTATTCTATTGCCACAGGAAAGAGTATAAATGTGGGACGAATTATCTTTAACAACATTCATCATGCGGCCAAACCAGGGCGATCAAGTTACTCTTTCTCACATCTCATTATAGTCTTGTGCATTAGAGCTGGAGCCAAGGTATATGATGATGAGCAACGTATTCATGCTGCCCCCATCCTCGATTCAGATTATTTTCAAAAGCATCTTGAACGTCCAGAAGCTGAGCAACCAAGAGCAGGAATAAAACGAAAAAGAACCGCACAAGGCCAGTCACATCCTCTAGCTCCACAGCTACACAGAAAGAGATGATACAGCAGATGATGGGTATGATGAAACGCATGGCAAAACGTCAGGATTGGTTGGCTGATCAGACCCAGATGATGTATGATATGCAGAAGAGTAGCTTCAACAAGCTCAACGTTGACACTACAGAATTCCAATGGGCTGACTGGGATTCATATGAGTGGATGGGCTTCGAGTTGGATGAGGAAGAAGAAGAATAAGAGGAAGATGAGGGAGACGAAGAATGATCACCGAAACACCTGTTTTGTTTTTCTTTAGTTTTATTTGTTTTTAGTTGATTTTGTTTTTTATTTCAAACATTAAACTCGGTTTATATTTTTGTTTTGGGTTGTGGTAGTTGTTTTAGTTATTTCATTTTCTTTTAATTTGTAGTTTGTGCAATGACGAGATTAGGTTGTAATACTTTCATATTAGTCAGTGGATTTTTCTAACCTAGTGGACACCACAGTTTCAATTGTTTTGACAGATGTTGGGTGATGAAAAGGTCACAAATTGGGTGTGCACTGCGGAGCGAAACTTCACGGATTAATCAGGGAACTATCTCGTACCTTTGTTATTTTTGTTTTTCTATTCCTAATTTATGCGTACTGGGACATTGGGGACAATGTCATCTTTTGTTTGGGGGTAGGAAAATTAGAAAAAAATTTGATTTTGTTTATTTTACTTTGGTTTGATTGTTTTTGTCGATGATGAATTGTATAAATCAATGATGCGAATTGGATTGTAGCGATTTTATTGTTGAGAAATGTTAAGCATTGCTTCAAGTTTAGGTTTATTGATTGAATTTTGATTGAGGTTTGTTGAGTGGTTCAACCACCATTTTCACTTTTTAGGCATGCTTAGATTCATTTTATCTACTTAGGTAAAGTTTTGATAATGTTGGTGGACTCTAGAACCTAGTAGAGAAGTGCTTGAGGCAAAATTCTAGGATTAGACATGGTTGAGGAGATGATTTAGGCATTCTTTTCAGAACGTTTGAGCCTTTCTAGTCGACCCAGGAATGAAATTGCCCCTAGTCACCCATTTGAGCCTTTCTAGTCGACCCAGGAATGAAATTGCCCCTAGTCACCCATTTGAGCCGTATGAATTATTATTGCTTTATTTTTCTTGGCAACCCAAAAATTGTTCGATCATTTAAGCCTAAACACTCTGTCGTACCCTTAGGAGAATTCGATCCTAATGCAAACACAAAGAACGAGAAGAGTTGTATGAATAAACTAAAAGAATAGTTTGGGGGTTGTGAGAAGGGCAATAAAAACAAAAGAGGTAGTTCACGTTTGAGGGTTGTAAATTAGTGGACATATTGATTTGTGGTTGAGAAGAAGTGGAGTTCGATTTGATTTGAGTGTTTGCATGAGGAAAACTGAGTTCCCTTACTTTGTTATTCCTATCCTTTTTCTTGGAACCCACTTCCCGAGCCTAGCGTTACAAGCTTATAAAGACTTTTGATTCTTATCTTTGTCTAGTCCTCATTAGTGGAGAGTAGTTCGATATTTAGGCTTATGGAGTCTGCCACCATTTGATAAACTTTGCATTCCTACATAAAATAATTCGAGAAGTCGGAAGGTGGATTGAAGTGGGGATTACCTACTCGGGGGACCAATTGAGAAAGAAAGTCGATGCAACTTATAACTTCTTGGAGTGTTAAACATTTTTCTATTAATAATTTTGCAACAACTTTTGAGATTGGTATAAATTCTAGGAGTTGTTTTGTGAGTCGAGTCTTTTGTTTCCCTTATTCAATTTTTGTCATTTGCTATTTTGTGTTTTTGAACGTTTTTGTTTTTGTTTTATCTTGTTTTGTACCTGATGCTCGGGGATGAGCATGTCCTTAGTTTGGGGGTATTTGATAATTCGAGGATTATACTAGTTTATTTAAGCTTTTAGGCCGGATTTTAGATACTTCTTAGTTTATTTTTGCCTAAATTGCTACTTAATTCCTTACATTTCGTGTTTCAGGTTAAAATGGACATTTTGAGCGAATAAAGACAGATTTGGAGTTTCTGAACTCAGAAGCAAGCGGAGGGCATTTCTGTAATTTTAGAATTCTTCAAGAAGCTTTGCCATGGCGAAATGAGCCAGTCACACACCAAATTCAGCTCCTTTGTTGCCGCGGTGAGATTCCTTCTTCGCCGCAGTGAAGTCTGCATTCTCCAGTTTTTGTAAAACGCACAGTTTCGTTTTTAGGCTAAGTTTTAGGATTTTGGGGGAGGTATAAAAGAAATACTTAGTCTTTTTATTAGGGCGTTGGTGGAGAGATAGACAATAGTTTTTACATTTTCTTAGATTTATTTTTAAGTGATTTTGGATTAAACAAAGTGTGAAGATTCGAGGTGAAACCAGTGGATTCGTCAATTAGGGAGATTCTTTTCCTTTTCTCTTGTTTCCAAGATGTTGAACTTGAAATTTTTCGTTTCTTTTAATTGTTTTGTTGATTTAGCCATGAACTAACCTATTTTGGGTTACGGTTTTGATGTAGTTTGGATTCTAATGGGTTAGAGAGTTGATGATTATTAATTTCATATGATTTTGTTTTGATAGTGTGATTATTCTGTATTATTTATTGTTTTTATGTGATGAACATGATGAGATTGAGAGATAATTCATGTTAAGCTTCTTGGGTAATTACCATTGTAATATTGGATGCTAGAGATAGATTCAAGAACCAATGAAATCAATCTAGGATTCTTGTGCTTAATGAGCTTAGATTTATTAACTTTCAATTTGTTGGGTGCAGAGGTTAATAGGGAAGAGTAGGAAAATATAGCCTGAGAAGGTATGTTGGACACCTTAGAGAGTTCGATTTACAATCAATGTGTAATAGCCGCTTTCTACTCAAATACTCATAAAACATATACATAATAAAATACATATAAAATAGTATAAAAAGTTGGGCCCAAATTTTTCTTTCATTAAACATATACATTCTTTATACAAAATTCGTATCATGTACAAAACTATCAAAAACAAGGTAGACAGTGTAGCCATTTCCCTTCGCTTGCCGACGCCCATCCGACCGTGTCCTCACCTAGATCCTGTAAAACATAGGAAACAACAAGGTGAGCACTAAAATAATGCTCAGCAAGTAAATCCTCTACTCATCTAACCCCGTAACTCTCTCTCTACTTCTTTCCTTACAATGCTCATTTACTCTTTCTCTTATACTTCTCTCTATTTTCTCTTTCTCATAACTCTTTTCTACTAACTCTCTTTAGTAAGTCACGGCCTCATCTTACTGGAGACACGACCAGGACTCGCTCCCGCTCTACGTGACTTCTACTCATTCTAGCCGATCAGACTCTGTTATGCATGGATTTGGAACCCTTGGCCATGTGAGTGTATAAACTCTCTCTCGGGTACTCTCGGGTATAGCCCTCATCCACATGAACTCTCACGGGCTACACCACTTCTCTCTCTCATACTCATGCCGCTCTCTCAATGTGGCGTACATGCGGGAATACTCTACCCATAACTCATGGGTTCCCTATCGCACAACCTACTCTATTCTCTTTTTTGCTTAATAAAGCTTACACTCAAAGTGCTCTACTCTTTTTCTCTAATGCTATTAATTCATATGGATGACTCATGCTCATTAATGCACTCATGAAATGCAATTATGCCATGTAGCAATAATTAAGGTTCTCTACTCTTACTCATGTCTTACTCAAGCATTTCATCATACAACTCATGTGCATATAAAACTCTACTTGCTCTATAACTCTTCTCCCCTCTTTAATCATCCCAAAATGGGAGAAACTCCCTCATACTCTCTATGTTCCTATCAAAGAAAGACACTCCCGAAGGATTTTGGCTCAAAACTCTCTCCAACTTCCATCAAACTCAACTCAAACTCAAATCAACATCATAAAATCTCAACTTTTCTCATAACTCAATTATATTAACAATAAATATAAATAACCACCCATCTCATTACAATTTTTCTATAAACATAACACATACACATACATACATAAATCTCTACTCAAAAGAGTCATTAAATCTCAACTTGGGTTGGATTTACTTACTTTGTGAATAAGTGACTTCTCTAACACTTCTCTTTTCCCTTGTCGTCTTGTCTTCTCTCTACAACTTTAGACTATAACAATAACAACAATATAAGACTTTAATACAACAATAAGCAAACTCACATCTAAAGTAAGAATCCTTACCTGAGGATGCTTTAGATTCAAGCTCTACCAAAATTATCCCAAAAGCTCCCTAAAACTCCTTAGAAATCTTGGAAAATTGAATGGAGGATTGAAAGGAAGTAGAGAATGAGAATGGTGGTGGAAAATGGTTGAAATGAAGGGATAATCCTTTGTTAGCTCAATTTACAAACAAACATTCCCATTTTACCCTTGCTCTTCCTTGAAAATTCCATCTTTGTACTTTAATTCATTACAAACACACCCCCAACTCCAACACATTCTCTACTAAATTTCCTTACATTTTACTCTCCACCTTTCATGCTAATTAGGGTAGAATAGTCATTTTCCTTCTCTGGAGAATGCTCTAGAAACCTCAAGAAAACTTTTCTGCAGTCCCGTTGCCGCGGTGAAGAAAGTTCCGTCACCCTAACGAAAAATTACAGAATCGACATCGCAACACAGAGCTGATGTCGCAACGGTGAAGACTATTCTTCGCCTCGGCGAAGACCGTACTGCCAAGATTCCTCAAATCTCAACCAATTCAACCAAAACTAACAACATACAAACTCAATTGAAGCTGGATCAATGAACATTTAAGTAATACAACAAATCTTAACTACGTACCTTAAGTGGGGCATTAGAATTCTCCCCCTTAAAATAATTTTGTCCCCAAAACTCACACGAATAACTCCGGGAAGCGATTCTTCATGGCTCGTTCTACCTCCTATGTTGCTTCTTCTACCTTGTGATTCCTGCAAAGGACCTTCACTAGCAGAATACTTTTGTTCTGGAGCTCTTTAATCCTTTGATCTAGAATCTGTATTAGACGTTCCTCATACACGAGGTTCTTTGCTAACTCAATGTCCTCTACACTCAGGATATGGGAGGGATCACTTACATACTTCCGCAGCATCGAGACATGGAAAACATCATGCACCTTGTCCATGCTAGGTGGCAGTGCCAATCTATAGGCAACCTTTCCCACTCGTTGCAATATCTTAAATGGACCTATGAATCTCGATGCTAACTTCCCTTTGTTCCCGAAGTGCATCACTCGCTTGTAAAGGGAAACTCTCAGAAACACTTTATGACCCACTTGAAATTCCACTTCTTTTCTCTTCAAATCGGCATAACTTTTCTGTCGATCTTTGGCTTGCTTCATTCTTTTTCTGATTAATCTTATATCCTCTATCATCTTCTGAGTCATCTCTGGCCCAAGAGCGGTACTCAACTCATCTTTTTCACCTATCTCATCCCAATGTAGTGGAGACCTACATTATCTACCATACAAAGCCTCGTAAGGCGCCATCTTAATTGTAGACTGATAACTATTATTGTAGGCAAACTCCACCAAAGGTAACATTTCATGCCATGACATTCTATAATCCATACAGCAAGCTCTCAATATATCCTTAAGCACCTGATTTGTTCTCTTTGTTTGGGCATCAGTCTGAGGATGATAGGCAGTACTGAATGCCAAACAGGTACCCAAATTTCTCTATAAACTAGTCCAGAAAGCTGAGACAAATCTTGAATCTCTGTCTGACACTATAATCTTGGGCACACCATGTAACCTGACTATCTCTTTCATGTAGATCTGAGCCAACTGATCCGAGGTGGTACTCTCTTTATTAGAAGGAAATGGGCAGACTTAGTTAATCTATCCACAATCACCCATAAAGCATTATAACCTCTTTATACTCGAGGGAGACCTATGATAAAATCCATCGAAATGCTTTCCCATTTCCATTCTGGAATACTAAGTGGCTGAAGCAACCCTGATGGCCTTTGGTGTTCTGCTTTTACCTGTTGACACATCAGACATTTAGCTACAAACTCTGCAATATCTCTCTTCATACCTGGCCACCAGTAGCCTAACTTTACATCTTGATACATCTTGGTTGCTATAGGATGAGCAGTGTACGGTGTGTCATGAGCCTCCAAAAGAATTCTCTTTCTCAACTCATTGTTTGGAGGAATGCACAACCAATTTTTGAAATAAAGGACACCATCAACTAAGTAGAACTCCATTGTCTTACCCTCAAGCACTTGCTGCACTAATCTCTGACACCACTCATCGGCCACTTGTTTTTCTTTAACTTCCTCCAATAAAGTAGACTGAATCTCTAACCTGGCAATCCTTCCCAGAATCACTTCGATCTGCTCTCTACATAACTCTTCTATCAGTTCCTTCTGCTTGGTGAGCCGGGATAAATAGGCTTTTCTACTCAGGGCATCGGCTACTACATTGGCTTTCCCCAGTTGGTAGTTGATCTCACATTCATAATCCTTAACCAGCTCTAACCACCTTCTCTGTCTCATATTCAGCTCCTTTTGAGTGCAGAAGTACTTTAAACTCTTATGATCGGTGTAAATGTTACTCTTTGCACCATAAAGGTAATGCCTCCAAATCTTTAAGGAAAATACCACGGCCGCCAACTCTAAATCATGCATAGGGTATCTCGTCTCATATTCTTTCAATTGCCGAGAGGCATAAGCTATTACCCTACCTAACTGCATTAACAGTGCGCCAAGTCCTTGCAATGAGGCATCCGTATAAATATCATAATCTACACCCTCCTGTGGTAACACTAACACTGGAACTGATGTTAACCTCTTCTTCAACTCTTGGAAACATTCCTCACAAGCTTCTAACCATACAAAATGAGTCTTCTGTTTGGTAAGAGCTGTCAATGGTTTAACCAACTAGGCGAACCCTTCAACAAATCGTCTGTAATAACCTACCAGGCCTAAGAAACTTTTGACTTCTTTTACTGTCTTTGGCCTTTGCCACTCAAGGATTGCCTTTATCTTACTCGGATCTATCGAAATCCCTTCCTTAGACACTGTATGGCCTAAAAATATCACTTGGTCGAGCCAAAACTCACACTTAGAAAATTTAGCATACAACTGCTTTTCTCTCAACCGTTGCAGTACTATTCTCAAATGTTCCTCATGCTCTTCTTTCGATTTGGAATAAACTAGAATATCATCAATGAACACCACTATGAACTGATCTAGACAGTCATGGAATACTCTGTTCATCAAATCCATAAAAACGGTTGGGGCATTTGTCAAGCCAAACGGCATCACTACAAACTCATAGTGCCCATACCTTGTACGGAAAGCGGTCTTAGCTATATCCTGCTCAGCCACTCTTACCTGATGGTTCCCTAACCTCAAATCAATCTTGGAGAATACTGCTGCTCCCTTCAACTGGTCAAACAAATCATCTATTCGAGTTAGCGGGTACTTATTCTTCATTGTCACGTTATTCAACTCTCTGTAATCAATACACATCCATAGTGACCCGTCTTTCTTCTTTACAAACAGAAGTGGGGCTCCCCAGGGAGAATGACTCGGTCAGATAAAACCTTTATCTAAAAGCTCTTAGAGTTGCTTCTTTAATTCCTGAAGCTCTGTTGGGGCCATTCGGTAAGGGGCTTTAGATATGGGTGATGTTCCTGGTGCTAGTTCAACACTAAACTCAACCTCTCTTTCTGGTGGCAAACCTGGTAAGTCTTCTGGAAGCACATCTAAAAATTCTCAAACTATCGGCACCCTCTGAATTTATGGCTGTGGAACATCACCACTCTGTACTACGTGGGCAATGTATCTAGAACACCCCTTTCTCAACATCTTTCTAGCCTTTACACTACTAATCAACATACTCAACTGATGGTCCTCTCCAAAACTAAACTAATCTCCACTATCGAGATTAAATCTCGCTTTCTTCTTCCGAAAATCAATCTCTACTCCATACCTCCCTAGGAAATCCATGCCCAATATCACATCAAAGTCAGGCATATCAAAAATTATCAAGTCAACTTCTAACTCTCGACCCTGGATCACTACGGACTCTGCTAATAACATCTCTTGAGTCAACACACTCACCCCATCAGGTAACTCTATCTTAATAGGTTGACTCACTCTAATAGATTTCAATCTTAATCTCTCAATCATTCCATGAGAAATAAAAGAATGGGTAGCCCCAGAATCAATTAAAGCATATAAGGAAACAACATGGAATAACAACTGACCAGTTACAGCTGATGGACTGGCCTTGGCTTCACCCTGCGCCACTGTAAAAACTCTGGCATTGGTACCTCTAGAAGTCTGAGCTACAGGTGGGAGAGAAGCTCTACAATCCCTTCTCAGATGCCCTGGCTGTCGGCACCTGTAACATACATTTCTATCCCTCAAACATTCTCCTGAATGGTTCCTCCCGCATTTAGCACAACGGGGAAACCCTTCTGTCCTAGGCCGTTTGTTCTGCCAATCTCTTCTATTCTTTCTTGGTTGGAACTTCTTCTTGGCCTTTACTTCTCTGTTCCTTGTGACATCTACTGTCTCCCTCTGTGGGATGGTGGATGGCTCACTAGATACCGTTAAAGCCAACCCTTCTGTAAGGTATTTGTTTACATAGATCTCTACCCTTAAAGCCCATGCTAGAGCTTCACTGTAGGTATGAGGGGGCTGGGCTCCTGTCATTATATCTCGGGCAATATCTGATTTCAACCTTTGGACAAACTTATCTCTCCTTAAATCTGGTGTATACACTATCCCGGGTGCAAAACGAGCAAGGGAGTTGAATCTTACTAAATATTCTTTCACAGTACTAGTCCCCTGCTTCAGATGAATAAACTCTTGGACTTTTTCATGTACTCGATCTTCTGCTCGATACTTAGCCTCAAACAATCTTCGGAATTCTTCCAAGGTCATCGAGGCCATATCATGAGTCTCCTCCATTAATTCCCACCAAATTCGGGCATCTCCCTTAAATAAGAAACTGACATATCGATCCTCTCTCTATCATTCATGGGAAACAGTGCCACCGTCCACTCTACGGACTTAAACTACTTCTCTGCCTCTAGTGGGTCCCTAGTAACCCTAAATGCTGCGGCTAGTGCTGGTTTGCATGGCCCTAAATTGGATCAACCCGAGTCTGTACTGTCTGCGGTATCGGCCCTTCTCGCTCTTGTCTGGTGGGCGGTACTCTACTGGGAGTCTCGGTTCTCTCCTGACTCTCCGCTAATACCTACTGTATAATGGTTCGAATCATCGTCTCATCAAGGGTAGGGGGAGTTGATTCTGGTGGGTTAGAGGATTCTCCCTCGTTCATCACACTCTAACCCTTCCTCCTGTTACTATGCCTCATCTACAAAACAACAATACTTGATCAATTTAAGAACACACTTAATGTAAGGAAAGAATTAACTTACACAGTCGGCTCTCAGACATTGTAGCGAAGAGAATGGTACACTATCAAATCCCAAAATCTCGGCTCTGATACCAAAAACGTAATAGCTGCTTTCTACTCAAATACTCATAACATATAAAATAGTATAAAAAGTTGGGCCCAAATTTTTCTTTCATTAAACATAGACATTCTTTATACGAAATTCGCATCATGTACAAAACTATCAAAAACAAGGCGGACAGTGTAGCCATTTCCCTTCACTTGCCGATGCCCATCCGACCGTGTTCTCACCTAGATCCTGTAAAACATAGGAAACAATGGGGTGAGCACTAAAACAATGCTCAGTAAGTAAATCCTCTACTCATCTAACCCCGTAACTCTCTCTCTACTTCTTTCCTTACAATGCTCATTTACTCTTTCTCTTATACTTCTCTCTATTTTCTCTTTCTCATAACTCTTTTCTACTAACTCGCTTTAGTAAGTCACGGCCTCATCTTACTGGAGGCATGGCCGGGACTCGCTCCCGCCCTACGTGACTTCTACTCATTCTAGCCGATCGGACTACACCACTTCTCTCTCTCATACTCATGCCGCTCTCTCAATGCGGCATACATACGAGAATACTCTACCCATAACTCATGGGTTCCCCATTGCACAACCTACTCTATTCTCTTTTTCTCTCTTTTCTCTTAATAAAGCTTACACTCAAAGTGCTCAACTCTTTTTCTCTAATGCAATTAATGCATATGGATGACTCATGCTCATTGATGCACTCATGAAATGCAATTATGCCATGTAGCAATAATTAAGGTTCTCTACTCTTACTCATGTCTTACTCAAGCATTTCATCATACAATTCATGTGCATATAAAACTCTACTTGCTCTATAACTCTTCTCCCCTCTTTAATCATCCCAAAATGGGAGAAACTCCCTCATACTCTCTAAGTTCCTGTCAAAGAAAGGCACTCCCAAAGGATTTTGGCTCAAAACTCTCTCCAACTTCCATCAAACTCAACTCAGCATCATAAAATCTCAACTTTTCTCATAACTCAATTATATACACATACATACATAAATCTCTACTCAAAAGAGTCTTAAATATCAACTTGGGCTGGATTTACTTACTTTGTGAATAAGTGACTTATCTAACACTTCTCATTTCCCTTGTTGTCTTGTCTTCTCTTTACAACTTTAGACAATAACAATGACAACAATATAAGACTTCAATACACCTATAAGCAAACTCACATCTAAAGCAAGAATCCTTACCTTAGGATGCTTTAGATTCAAGCTCTACCAAAATTACCCCAAAAGCTCCCTAAAACTCCTTAGAAATCTTGGAAATTTGAATGGAGGATTGAAAGGAAGTAGAGCATGAGAATGGTGGTGGAAAATGGGTGAAATGAAGGGATAATCCTTTGTTAGCTCAATTTGCAAACAAACATTCCCATTTTACCCTTGCTCTTCCTTGAAAATTCCATCTTTGTACTTTAATTCATTGCAAACACACCCCTAACTCCAACACATTCTCTACTAAATTTCCTTACATTTTACTCTCCACTTTTCCTGCTAATTAGGGGTAGAATAGTCATTTTCCCCCTATGGAGATTGCTCTAGAAACCTCAAGAAAACTTTTCTGCTGTCCCGTCGCCACGGCGAAGAAAGTTCTGTTGCCCCGGCGAAAAATTATAGAATCGACATCGCAACACAGAGCTAACGTCGCCGCGGCGAAGACTGTACTACCAAGATTCCTCAAATCTTAACCAATTTCAACCAAAACTAACAACATGCAAACTCAATTGAAGCTGGATCAATGAACATTTAAGTAATACAACAAATCTTAACTGCGTACCTCAAGCGGGGCGTTACATAATGTATGTGAATATGAATTTAGTTTGATTCTTTAGGTTTAACCCATAGAGTCTGAATGAAGTCAAAGCCCTACCCGTTTGTTTTAATTGATTTTATCCCGTTTTAAATCTTGCTTTCATAGTTTAATTTTATTTTATTAAAATTTTGTTTTTGTTATAGTTTAAATTACTCTCTTAAATCCAAAAGAATTCGATTGCTTTAACTTGAAAACGGTAGAAAACTTAGTGCTTAGCAACAATCCTCGTGGGAACGATACTCACTCATCACTCTATTACTTGTGCAACTAGTATACTTGCTACATATTGCATGTTGTAGGAAACACGCATCAGTGATGTACTTGTGTACCAAGACAATGAACCCAGAACCTACGAAGACGCTATATCGGATCCAAATTCCATTAAGTGGCTTGAAGCCATGAAATTTGAGATGGACTCCATGTACCAAAACAAAGTGTGGTCTTTGGTGGAACCACCTGAAGGGGTAAAACCCATAGGGTGTAAATGGATCTTCAAGAAGAAGACTGACATGGATGGCAAGGTGCACAATTATAAAGCACGACTGGTTGCCAAAGGTTTCAAACAAAATTCATGGTATTGACTATGAGGAAACCTTTTCGTTGGTTGCCATGATTAAATCCATATGGATTATGCTTGTGATTGCTGCATATCATGATTATGAAATTTGGCAAATGGATGTTAAAATGGCTTTCCTGAATGGAAACCTTGAAGAGGATGTGTATATGACACAACCCGATGGTTTCGTTCTTGATGGGCAAGCTAAGAAGGTATGCAAGTTGCAGAGATCCATTTATGGACTCAAGCAAGCTTTAAAGAGCTAGAACATTTGTTTTGATGAAGCCGTAAAAGAATTTGGTTTTATCAAGAATGAAGATGAGCCTTGTGTTTACAAGAAAGTGAGTAGGAGTGCAGTGGCATTCCTAGTGTTATATGTCGATGACATACTTCTGATCAGGAATGATATACCGAACTTGCAGTCGGTAAAGACTTGGTTACCCAAGTGCTTCTCCATGAAAGACTTAGGAGAAGCAGCCTACATCCTCGGAATAAATATCTACCGAGATAGATCACGTAGGTTGCTTGGCCTAAGTCAGAGTACATACATTGACAAGGTACTGAAGAGATTCAGAGTGGAAGAATCCAAGACCAGATTTCTTCCAATGTCACATGGTGTCTATCTCTCTAAGAATATGTGTCCTAAAACACTATTTGAGTAGGTGCCCTAGAGCCAATCAATTATTGTGGATTGACTCTTTGTAATAATGTTCATTAATCAATAATAAAAGGCATTTTATTCTATATCACGGTAAATCATTATTATTGCAATATGTATTGATATATGTCCTTAGAATTGTAGAATAGTGACGAAGGTACCAAGTGTTTCAAGTCTTGATAGTGAGAATCCTATGAGCACATATGGTGGCCATTCTAGAAACGTCCGTAGCCCTAGTATTATTCTGAAGTAAGGGCACAGATAATACGGTAAGGCTATCATAGTGTTGAACGACCCTGTCAAAAGACAGTGACTGATCTCACTTGTCGAGGTTGTTTGGTGACAACCTGGTGCAACATATGGGTGCTTGCTGTAGGCGATTACACCGTAGCAAGTTCACTAGACTGACCCACCAGAGGATTCCGTATGGATGGTAACCCTAGTGTCTATGGAATAAATCCTCTAACGAATGGTGGTGCATGTGATCCTTAGACTTAAGATCACCGGAGCACCTTGTACATCGATTGGTGCAGTTTCACACTAGCCTAATGCAGTTCTTTTTAGAGATGTCAATACAGTGGAGATTGGCTGTATCAAGGAGTGTATCAAGACTAGGGTGGATTGATAGAGGATTCATCACTCCCGGGTATGGGAGAAGTTATCTCACGGTGCAATTCAGTACATGACAATGACACTAAAAACTGTGGCCATAGTGGAATTGAGTTGTTGCTCTATCCAAATTATAATATAGGTCATTGGTCTAAAAACTGAATACATAATATCGAGAGTAACCGAAGGTTGACACTATTTATATGCCTTCGTCTTGTCGAGATAATGTATGATAAAAGGATCGAATTGCACGGTAACCATATCGTTGATAGGTAGCTACTTTGCTGAATCCGAATCTATCGGGTGGCCATAATGCCTTGCTAGGGGCCAATCTTAGTTTGTGTATTAGTGAGATGATTAATTGGTGTTAATCGCGATACTATACACTGTCGGTATGATGAGGAGCCTATGGGTCACACACATAGAAGATAATTTAAGATCCAAGAAGAAAGAAGGGCGTTTTCGTCTTTTAAGGCGAAAGGGTATTTTGGTAGTTTCACAATACAATTAAATTTGCTGAGGTCGTAGCCTTTATTTAATTTGTTAGAAAAATTAAATAAGCGAAATTACGTTTAAATGCGTGTTCGCACATATTTAAATATATTATCATTATTGTTAAATGTTAATATATATTTAAATATATATTAATTGATTTTAATTGAGATATTGAGGGAAAATAAAATAAATCAAATTGAGAGTGTTTGGCAACATGGGGCATTTGGGTTGGAGCCCAAGCCTATTCCATATGGGATTAGGGAAACTTAATTAACTATAAAAGGAAAACTGTGTGTTAATTAATTTGATGAATTGATTTTCTCTTTGAAATTAAAACACACACAGCAGCCCCATCTCCTCCCATGCCAGATTTGGGTTTTGGCCTAAAATCAATTCTATTGATTTGCTTTCTTCTTAATCTTAAAGCCAAAGAGCATCTAGCAAATCCCTCTTTGGTTCTTTTGAGATTGTCTTCGTGTGGACTACGAAGGTTCGATCCTAAACTTGGATCGATAGCAAAACATTCATAAACAAATTTGGAGGAGCCTCCAACGTGCGTTTGTTTTCTTTAAACTTAGATTTATTTTTCTGCAGATTTTATTTTAATATGAATTGTAAAATTATACCCTTGATCTTTGCTCATGTAAACGATCTCTATATTATATTTGTTTTGTTTACGCTGCGTGTATGGGACCGTTTACTTACAAACACATGACGAGAGAGATAGAATGAAGAGGATCCCATATGCGTCAACAATTGGATCCATCATGTATGCCATGTTATGTACTCGGATTGATGTCTCATGTGCTTTAAGCACTTGTAGTAAATATCAATCGGATCTAGGTGAGCATCACTGGATAGCTGTCAAGAGCATCCTTAAGTACCTAAAGAGGACTAAAGACATGTTCTTGGTTTATGGAGGGGAAGATGAGCTCACTGTAAGAGGATACAGTGATGCTAGTTTCCAATTGGATAAAGATGATTATCGATCACAATCAGGGTTTGTATTTTGTCTCAATTGGGGTGCAGTGAGCTAGAAGAGCTGCAAGCAAAGCACTGTAGCAGACTCTACAATGGAGTTTGAGTATATTGCATTATCTGATGCGGCCAAGGAGGTAGTCTGGATTAAGAAGTTCGTCACCAAACTTGGTGTGGTTTCCATGATTGTTGATCCGATAGATGTCTATTATGACAACAATGGAGCAATTGCTCAAGCAAAGAACCACGATCTCACCAGAAGTCCAGACACATACTCAGATGTTTTTATCTCATCAGAGAAATGGTTTAGGGGAAAGATGTATAGATCAGTAAAGTGCATACTGATGACAATCTCGCCGATCCACTAACGAAGCCTCTGTCGCAGCAGAAGCATGAAAAACACTTAAGGTCATTTGGTATTAAATACATGAATGATTGGCTATAGTGCGAGTGGGAGATTGTTATAGTAGGTGCCCTAGAGCCAATCAATTATTGAAAAATTGATTTTGTAATAAATGTTTATTTATCAATAAAAGGCATATTATACTATATCACGTAAATCATATTATATGTATTGATATATGTCCTTAGGATTGCAGAACCGTGATGAGGGTATCAAGTGTTTCAAATCTTGATAGTGAGAACCCTATGATCACATATGGTGGCCATTCTAGAAATGTTCGTAGCCCCAGTATTATTCTAACCAAGGACACAGATAATATGGTAAGGCTATCATAGTGTTGAACGACCCTGTCGAAAGGCAGTGACTGATCTCACTTGTCAAGGTTTTTTGCCGACAACCTGGTGCAACGCATAGGTGCTTGCTAGAGGCAAGTTCAATAGATTGACCTAGCAGAGGATTCCATATGGATGGTAACCCCAGTGTCTATGGAATAAATCCTCCAACGGATGGTGGTGCATGTGATCCTTAGACTTAAGATCACCAGAGCACCTTGTGCACCAATTGGTGAAGTTTGACACTAGCCCAACGTAGTTCTATTTAGAGCTATCAATACGATAGTGATTGGCTACATTGAGAAGTGTATCGAGACTATGGTGGATCGACAAAGGATTCATCAATCTTGGGTAAGGGAGACGTTATCTTATTGGGTAATTCAGTAAATGGCAATGACACTAAATTTTTAGCCACAGTGAGATTGAGTTGATGCTCAATCCAATTTAATATTCCTGTCATCGGTCCAGTAACTGAATACAAACATGTCGAGGATATCTGAGGTTGATACCATTTCTGTACCTTAGTCTTGATGAGATAACAGTTGATGAAAGTATTCGATTGCACAGTAACCATATCGTTGACAGGCTGTGGTTTTGCTGAATCCGAATCTATCGGGTGAGACGATTAATTGGTGTTAATCGCGATACTACGCACTGTCGATATGATAAGGAGCCTACAGGTCACACACTTAGAAGATAATTTAAGAATCAATTTCTGAAAAGGGTATTTTTTTCTTTCAGTACGAAAGGTTATTTTGGTAATCTCACAGTGCAATTAAATTTGCTGAGGTTGTTGCCTGTACTTAATTTTAATATTAAAATTAAATTAGTGAGATTATATTTAAATATATCTATGTATATATTTAAATGAATTATTATTATTAATTAAATGTTAATATATTATTATATATTAATTGATTTTAATTATAATAATAATTAAAATACCATAAAGGGTGTGTTTGGTTGCAAGAGTGAACTAGGGTTGGAGCCCATGGCTATTCCTAAGTGGAATAGGGTTTTAATTGTTGCACTATATAAGTGCAACTTAAAATTAAAACAAAAGATAATTATTCATTCAATTAAAACCCTAGCCACCCTATATCTCTCTCTCTCAAGAAGAAAATTTTTCTTGTTCTTCTTTCTTGATTCTTGAAGCCCTTGATTGTTCTAGCAAAATAATCAAAGGTTCTTTGGATTATCTTCGTGTGGACTTCCGTGAGTGCGATCCTACTTTGGATCGATTGGCAAAAAATCACGTGAACAGTAACTGTGAATAGTGTTCCTATCCGAAATCATAGATATTCGAAGGAGCCTCCAAACATACGTAAGTATTCTACTCCTTGAATGGATTTACTTTATACATATTTTTGTTTATAAACATGTAAATGGTATAATCTATACTCGGATCTAGGCAAAGAAAGGTAATTGGTTTACCGATTGATTTTTTGTTTTCCGCTGTGTATGGTAGATCAATTGCTTACATCATGTGCATTAAGCACTAGTAGTGGATATCAATCGGATCCAAGTGAACGATACCATGTTGTATGCTCGGACTGATATCTCATGTGCATTAAGCATTTGTAGTAGATATCAATCGGATCCAAGTGAACAATGTGATGTACTCAGATTGATGTCTTATGTACATTCAACACTTGTGGAAGATATCTATCAAATCCAAGTGAGCGACACTGGATGAGTGTCAAGGACATCCTTAAGTACCTAAAAAGGACTAAGGATATGTTCTTGGTTTATGGAGGGGAAGATGAGCTCATTGTAAGAGGACACAGTGATGTGATAATCATATTTTACACTATGATTTTGCATTGAATTTTGATAGGATTTAGGATACTTTTCGTACAATTTGGGCCATAATTGCTACCTAATTCTATTAATTTATCTTTGTAGGCCTAAACGATGATTTTTAGCATAAATGACAGTTTTGAGCGTAAATTGTGTAACTTGAGCTTGGAAACTCGGAATGACCTGAATTTAGAAGCTTTGGAAAGCTAAAAAGAAGAGCTACAACGTTCATGTTTTGGGTTTTTCCTAATTCTGACTGGACAAAGGTGAAAACTTGGCTTGAAATCGTGAAAAGTACGTTGGAACTGAAGAAAAACGTATTTGGTCATGCTTCAGTATTTCTGCCATAACGTGAGCTTTAGACCTCGGATTGTGAGGATTCTTGAACGACAAGAAAGATAATTTAAAGGGATACAATTCATATGTTTAACACTTTTCCAGATTCAGAATCTATCATGCTCAGATTTGGCCCGAAATTCTTCACTATGGCGAGGAAAAAGCTTCGCCGCGGCGAAACCTGCATCAGATGTAAAAATAAAACGACGCGTTTTGGCTTGCTAGGGCTTCATCCTTAAGTGAGAGAGGTATAAATTAGAGCGAAGAGGAAGAGAAAAGAGTCTTGGTTCGTCATTTGGGAGGCAGCTCATGGAAGGAGAAGATTATTGAAGATTTGGGCTTCAAATTAGAGAAGATTCTCCATCTTTTGCTTGTTTTCAATGATGAATCTTGATTCAGTTGGTTTTTGTTATTTTATTTCATTTTTGTGTATGAACTGAGTTTTTTAGCTGGGTTTGATGTAACCTTGTACAATGATTCAAATTTTTATGAATGATTTACTTTGAGTTTTAATTTTATGATTGAGTGTTTATCTCTTTGCAATGACTTTTGGATGCTTGATCACCATTCAAATGTGTGTTGTCATAATGAGACTAAGAAGTGATTGTGATTGTGCCTCTTGGGATAAATACCATAGATAGCAAACGCTAGTAGAGATAGGTTTAGCGATCTATGAAATCTAGATAGAATTCCTAAAGCTTAATAGACTTTGCACTTTAATCTTCAATTTGTTGGTGTGCGGAAGCTTAATAGGGATAAGTAGGGAAATGTAGCCTGAGAAGGTATGTTTTACAACTTAGGATTGATTTTCAATAAAGGAATTAGAACTTGGGTAATAGATTCTTGATTGGGTTAGCGTATCTAGGTGATCATACCCTAGCAATTTTATTTTGTTAACTGTATTTAGTTGTTAATTTTCCATCAATCCAATTTATTGTTGCTTTAATTAGGACTTAAACTAGGGAAATCGGTACTTAGTACAATATCCTCGTGGGAACGATACTCACTCATGACTCTATTACTTGTGTGACTAGTCACATTGCTATATATTGCATGTTGTAGGAAACACGCATCAAGTTTTTGGCGCCGTTGCCAGGGATAGTTGATTATTAATATTGATAGTATCTAGTGTAGTGCTAAATTGAAGCTTTTATTTCATTTTTGTAGTTAATTGTAAATTTTGTATAGTCTTAAGTATGAGAAAGACATTACCTCTTTTGTGCAAGGCAACGATGAATCACTATATGAAGCTTGGGAGAGGTACATGGATTGTTAAGGAATTGTCCAATAATGGTCTACCGTTTTGGAGACAAGTCCAAACATTTACAATGGGTTGCTACCAAATATTCAAATGACGGTAGATGTGGCAGCAGGCGGAGCCTTAAATAACAAGACCCCAGAAGATGCTTATGAATTGCTTATGCTGATGGCCAACAATAACTACCAAAGACCTAATGAGAGAGCAATGGGTCTACATGAAGTCGATGTGTTCGCCACATTTTGCACAAACTCCATCACTTCAAAGCCAATTGGGAGGTATAAATGTAAATTCTATTCACTCACCTTTTATAACTTGTGAATTTTGTGCAGGAAACCATGGGAGTGTGGAATGCCAAGATGGAAAACAGTTAGTCTTCTCAACAAACGAGCAAGTGAATTACATGGTTAGTTCACAAAGGCTGCAAAGTGACTCCTTCTCCAATGCTACAATCTTGGCTGGGGGAATCACCCAAATTTGTCTGGAGCGATCAAAGCAGTCAATCAAATCAAAGGACAATGCCAAACCATCAACAGTGGTGAATCATCAACCATGTGAGCAAAGAATGTCGAAATTGGAGGATATATTTGGGGATTCATGCAAGAAACCACAAGTTATGAATGAGACACGCTCAAACTTCAGAAATCAAGGAGTGTCCATTCAAAATTTGGAGGTTCAAGTGGGGCAATTGGTTTAACAAAGAGAGATCTCAAGGTTCTTGCCAAGCACAACAGTCACAAATCCTGAAGAACAATTAAATGTCATAACATTGAGGAGGGTATAGTGTTGGAGCAAACTCACAATGAAGAAAAGTTGGAAGAACATGAAGACAAGACCAATGAAAAGGAAAATCTCAAAGCAAAATGGTGTGCAAGATACTTAAGGGAATTTCAACCAGCAACTCACCTCACAAGGAACAATTTGAGGAATTTGGTGTAAATGCGACAAGTCAAAATTGGTGTTGGAAGAACTCCAAACATTGGACTCGACCAATCACCATCTCATCTCAAGTAAGCATATACGAATTTGAAGTTCCAAAAAGATGCTTATGAGAATGTCGAAATTCCAAAGGAAAGACCAAGAGGTGGCAATGGGAGTGAAGCACCACACAAGGATCGGATGACAGAAGGACCATGGGAAAGTCGAGCTTCCGACTATAAACAAGCGCTTCTTGGGAGGCAACCAAGTCTTTCAATTGTTTTCATTTCATTGCATTTGAATTTGTTTAGGTGTTTTATGATTAGATAATTTAATTTGAGTTTGTTTTTGGGTGTTTCAGGTGAAGTTTCGAACTAAGGCGAAAAAGGGAAAATGTTCCAGACTTCGCTGGGGCGAAGAAGTTTCTTCGCCGCGGCGAAGCACTTTTGCACTAACAGAAGTTGAAAAGTCCCATAACTTTGCCGTGGCGAAGATTGTTCTCGCCGAGGCGAAGTAGCCTCTTTTTGTGATGCAGCTTCTGTATTTTTCTGCTGCGGCGGGAGAATTTTGTTTCGCCGCGATGAAGAAAGTCAGGTGAATTTGCTAAGGAAACTTTGCCGCAGCGAGTCTGTTTTCTTTTAATAGGCGTGTGACATTTCATTTTTGCGAAAAATTTCCGAAGCACTTTTCTTTTTAGTTTTGTTTTTATTTCTTATGTGTAAGTAGGAATTGATGTTGATTTCCTGGTTTTGGCTGTTTATTTGTTTTGTTTAGATTTTAGGTTTAGTTCAATAAGGTTGAGATTAGGATGTAATTCTTTCATATTAATCGGTGAGGGTATCTAACACATTTGGCACCATAGACTTTCATTTGTTTGACAGATGATGATGATGAGGAAGCCAAGGAGGATGCCAGGATGTTGCACAAAATCGGCCTTTACGGATTAGTCAGGGGAGTATCTCGTAACCTTTACTTTTGTTTTTCTATTCCTTGGATGTGCATGATTTGACATGGGGACAATGTCATTTTAAGTGGGGGTAGGAAATAGAAATAAAGCTGGTTTAAGGGTATACCGACTGGAAACCAGAACTCGCCTTAAAAAGCCCTAGCAGTACTTGGCAATCTCTGGTATAACAACGCCACGTACAACTTAAACGGAAAAAAAAAAAAAAAAAAAAAAAAAAAAAAACTTTAGTATTTTCTTTAGTTTGATTGTTTTTGCCCATGATGAATTGCATAAGTCATGATGAAACTTGAATTGTGGGATATTATTCTTGGAAAATGTTAAACATTGCTTCAAGTTTAGGTTTATTGACTGAAATCGATTGAGGTTTGTTGAGTGGTTCAACCACCATTTTCATTTTTTCGGCATCTTAGAAACATTTTATGTGGTTAGGTGAAGTTTGATAATGTTGGTGGACTCTAGAACCTAGTAGAGAAGTGCTTGAGGCAAAATTCTAGGATTAGACATTGTTGAGGAAATGATTTAGGCATTTTTTTGGAACGTTTGAGCCTTTCCAGCTGACCATAAATGAATCTTTCCCTAGTCACCCATTTGAGCCTTATGGATTTTCATTGCCTTATTTCCTTGCAAACCAAAAATTGTCCAATCCCTATACCCTAAACACTTTATCATACCCTTTAGGAGAATTTGGACCTAATGTATGACACAAAGAGCTTTGAGAGGTGTGTGAATAAGTGATGGACCAAAATTTTAAGTTTGGGGGTTGCAAAAGGGCACGAAGAAAGGGCAAAGACCTTAATGGGGTTGCAAATATTGTTATTGTAAATATTTATATTTGAAAAAAAAAAAAAAAGAAAGAAAGAAAGAGAAGAAGAAGAAGAAAAGAAAAGAAAAAAAAAAAAAGAATTGCTTTAGTTCAATTCAAAATCAAAAATAAGAAATGCATAAGTTTGAGGGTTGTAAAAGGTTGACACTTTGATTGGTGGTTGAGAAAGAAAGTGGAGATTGATGTAGCTCTTAGTGTTTGCATGAGGGAAACCGAGTTTCTCTACTTTGTTTTCCTAACATTTTCCTTGGAGCCCACCACTCGAGCCTAACATTACAAGCTTGCAAAGACCTTTTGATCCTTAGCGATGTCTAGTCCACATTAGTGGAGAGTAGTTCGAACTTAGGCTTATGGAGTCTGCCACCATTTGATAAACTTTACATTTTTGCATAAAATAATCCGGAAGTCGGAATGTGGATTGAAGTGGGGATCACCTACTCGGGGGATCAATAGAGAAAGATAGTCGATGCAACTTATAACTTTGGAGTGTTGAACATTTTCTAATAATATTTTTCAACAACCTTAGAGACTTGTATAAATTCTAGGCAATTCTGTGTTGAGTTTGAGCCTAATTTTTGTTTGTTCATTTTTAGTTTTGTTGTTTTGTTGTTTTGGTTTTGGTGTGGTGCTTTTTTCTTCCTTTGAGTTTTTATTCCTTTTTGCTCGAGGACGAGCAAATCTTAAGTTTGGGGGTAGTTAATAATCATTGTAAGAGGACACAGTGATGCTATTTTCCAAACGGATAAAGATGATTATCGTTCGCAATCTGGGTTTGTATTTTTGTCTCAATAGAGCTACAGTGAGCTAGAAGAGCTTGGAGCAAAGTACTGTAGCAGATTCTACAACTGATGCTAAGTATATCGCATTATTTAATGCAGCCATGTAGGCGGTTTGGATCAAGAAGTTCATTATTGAACTTGATGTGTTTTCTCTCCCTAAATGTGTATATCAAACCTAAAACCCTTTAAAAAAGGATTAAAACTGCCTTTATATAGTTTTTAGACAAAATGACAAATTGTAAATACTGGTAGCCAAAATTAGGGTTGGAAATGCAACATTTTTACATTCTGCTTGATTTGCACTGCGGTGCTGTTTAGTTGCGCCGCGACTCTATTGAATTGAGCCCCGACGCATTTGAATGTCGCCATGGCTCAGTTATGACAATTTTTCTTAAAAACCCTAATTTGCGCCGCAACGCAATTTGGATTTCATCAACTTTATGCCAGTCAAACCGGTCATCACAGCTAATGCGTTGTTACTGTAACATACAAATATAGCAAGTGCACTAGTCACACAAAGTAATAAAGTGATGAGTGAGTACCGTTCCCACGAGGATTGATTGCTAAGCACTGATTTTCCTATTTGTTCTCAAGTTGGAGAAACCAAAAGTGTTTGGATTTATGGGAGAATCTAAAACTAAACTAAAAGCAAAATCTACCACGAAATTAAAAGAATAATTACTTAAAGCAAGATTAAAGCAAGGGCAATATCAAGTAAAGCAAACAGTTAGGGCTTTGACTTTATTAGGATTCTATGGAAAAATCCTACAAATTATGCTACTTTTACACTTACATGCATGGATTGTAAATCGAATTCCCTAAGTTGTAAAACATACCTTCTCAGGCTATGAATTCCTACTTTTCCCTATTAATCTTCCGCACCTAACAAATAGAAGATTAATAAATTAATAAAAAAATTTCAATTTAGTCGTTTTGTCTTTTTGGTTGTTTGTTGTTTTTCTTTCTTTGTGTTTTGTACCTGATTCTCGGGGACAAACATGTCTTTAGTTTGGGGGTATTTGATAATACGAGGATTATACTATTTTATTTAGGCTTTTTGGCTGGATTTTAGATACTTCTTAGTTTGTTTATGCCTAAATTGCTACTTAATTCTATATATTTTATGTTTCAGGCCCAAGCGTGCATTTTTAGCAAATAATGAGCGAATTGGAGTTTCTAGACTCAGAAGTAAGCGAATCTCAGAATTGGGGAAAGTTCCGAAGTTGAGTGAAGCACTATGAAGCATGTTTCCAAGAGAAAGCATCGAAAATCGAAGATTCAAGGATGAAAGCAAGTAGAGGGCAATTTTGTAAATTTAGAATGTTTCAGGAAGGTTCGCCACAATGAAGTCTATTCTTCGCCATGTAGAAAGCAGCTAAGCACGAGATTCTAGTTTAGTTCATCGCTGCGGCGAAGTCTGCGAAATTTTTTTTTCTCCAAAACGCACAGTTTTATTTTAGGAAAGTTTTAGGTCTTTTGGGCGAGCTATATAGGAAAAACCTTGCCATTTTGAGGGGGTCATCTTGTTTTCATCTGGATTAGAGTAGTTTTTACATTTGGGGAGAAGATTTGAGCTTTAATCTTGTGGATTCTTCAACTAGGGGAGATCTCGACTCTTTTCTTTGTATTCCAATATGTTGATTTCTGGGTTTATAGTTTGTCTTGCTGTTTGTGTTAATTTAGTTATGAACTAACCCATTTTGGGTTAGGGTTTTTCTTCGTCTTTTTGGGTGAAAGGGTGTTTTGGTAATTTCATAGTGTAATTAAATTTGCTGAGGTCGTAGCCTTTATTTAATTTGTTAGAAAAATTAAATAAGTGAAATTATGTTTAAATATGTGTTCGCATATATTTAAATAAATTATCATTATTGTTAAATGTTAATATATATATTAATTGAGATAATAATGAAATTAAAATAAATATCTAATTGGGAGTGTTTGGAAACAAGGGGTGTTTGGGTTGGAGCCCAAGCCTATTCCATATGGGAATAGGGCAATTAAACTTTACTATAAAAGAAAAAGTTTAATTGTAAAAGGGTAGAGATTTTTCATTTCATTATTTTCATTGGAAAGGAGAAAAACACAGCAGGCCCTCTCTCTCACTCTCACACCAGATTTTTGGTTTAGCTAAAAATCAAATACTCTTATTTCTTCTTTGTTCTTAATACTAAAGAGGATCTAGCAAATCTCTCTTTAGTTCATTGCGATTATCTTCGTGTGGACTACATCGGTTCGATCCTATACTTGGGTCGGTAGCAAATACATTCAGAGACAAAGTTGGAGGAGTCTCCAAACGTGCGTATGATTCCTTAAACCTTGAAAAGATTTTTCTGCAGATTTAATATATATATATTGTATAAACTGTAATTTTTGTACCCAGATCTTAGTTCTAAGGAACAATCCATGTAGTTTATGTTTTTGTTTTCCGCTGCGTAACTAGGTCGTTCACTAACTGTGGTATTAGAGCCTCGGGTATCAAATTTTTACAGTTTATTATATGAACAATAACACGTATTTGGTTGATATCATGTTATTTTTGAAAAATATGCAAAATCTGCTTTTGGATGAATGAATCAAATGATAAATTGGTTTAATAATGTGTTGATGGATGTTATATTGGTTGGTTGATGTCCTGGTTGAATGTGTGTGCGTTCGATTTGATTTGGATTCGTGTTATTACACAAAAACTGCAAAAAAAAACGTGAACTGTTCATATTAGGGATTTCTAGGTTTCGCCGCGGCGAAGTGCTCTCTGGAAATTTTTGCCGCGACGACGTGGCTACTGCCCCAATTTTGTGCTTTTCGCGAATGGATCGAAATGTAGGTTTTAATAACCTATAAAACCAATGATCATTCTGCACATTTAAGAGGGTAATTAATAAATAACCCACTCGATTCAAAAATTGATTGTTTTTTAAATGAATGTTATGTACTTGTTTGTATATTGCATGGTGCACGGTACATGAGCCTTATGACCTATAGTGAATGTTCTAAATTATTTTTGGGTATGTATGGTTGTAAAATTTTAAATAGGGCCTGCGTGTCATGCCTATCTCCTCTTCTCAATGTACATTCTCTTCTCATCTCATTCCCCTCGAATGTAAATCGAGGTTTCTAGATTTGTTGATGTAAAATTAGTTTAAGATTAATTTTATTGTAAATTTAGAATGATGTTTTTGTAATGTACTTAAAGACGGAGCAAAGGACGAGGCAACCATACTTGAAGACTCAAGATATTTATTACAGGACTCCTAAGTGACCCCCCGATTCCTCTAGGCTTGAGGAAATCGGTTTTAGTTGGGCCATGTATTGGGACGTTTTAATATTGTGTTTAGTATGCATGCTAAGGTTGAATGTTGAATAACATGCCAAACAATGCCATTCTAACAAAGATAATAATCTGGTGAGACATTAAATAACAAACCCTCAATTAAAGTATATGAAGTCACGTAAGCCTTCCATCACCATGGTTTTAATCAAACCACTGTTCGTTGAAACCTTGTTCGCCAAAGCGAAGGGTACACTTCTACCAATGGGAGGTTAAAATGCATTGGAGTTTTCCTTAATGGTGATGGGTCGACTTAAAATGACGGTTTTGCTTGTTCGCCAAAGCGAATGTTGATAAACACGTCATAGACATATTATGTGTACGTGGTGACATGTAGTGTCCACTCTACTGATACTGAGAATCACACTTGAGGATAATGGTTGGAGCCATTGGATTGTGTGATTGGCTTGTTGGCTTTTTCACATTTTGGAGATTGATAGTAGGAGCTATCAACTGTTGGATTAAGTTTGTTGGCCTACCTAATCAACTCCTTTTGGCTTGTTCACCAAGCGAAGGTTTGAAATGGGAAGGATGGGATCTTGGTCCACTAGGAAAGTCAACGGGCTTCTCGAATTAATAGTGAGGGCTATTGACTTGAGTAAAATATGGGAGCATCGTTTAATAAAGACCATATTAAATAATAATGAACTTTATAATGACTTTATTTTTCTACAATTGTAGATTCACTAAAATGAGCATTATTACCTGCGACCGATAATCGAAAAGAAAAACAGGTTGGATGGATCCAATTTCTCAGACCGGTATCGTAATCTTCGATTATACTTAAGTCAGAAAAGAAATTGTATATCCTTGAAAAGCCATACATGGTTGAGCCTGATCTTGATGCTACTCAGGAAGCAAAGGATACTTATCAAAAGTTCCTTGAGATGCTGATATCGTTCAATGCTTGATGTTAGCATCGATGACACCTATGCTGTAAAAGTCATGAGAATATGGACGCTCTCTCCATTATCACACCTCAAGGAGCTTTTCGAAACAAATGCTCGACATGAGAGGTACAAGATGTCAAAAGCACTGTTTGGGAGTCGTCTGCGAGGGATCCCAAGTTGGTCCTCATGTGCTCAAGATGATCGAGCACATAAGAGCTTGGACTTAGATGTGGCTTGGCAGAATTACAAATGGATTTAATTCTGCAGTCCTTCCTAACCTTATGCTCCGTTCATAATGAATTTCAATATGAACACATGAGAAAACCTTGTCAGAACTTTTGAACATGCTGAGGACTGCAGAGCAAGACTTGAAAAAGTCCAAGCCTGTTTTATTGGTTGCTGCCAGTAAAGCAAAGGTAATGGCAAGGGTAAGGCCAAGCCAAACCAAGCCCAAGCCTAAAGGATAGGTAGCTCTTGGTCCTGAGAGTGGCATAGGGAAGGGCAAGGTAGTCTACTTCTTTTGTGGCAAGCCTCGCACTAGAGGAAACATTGCAAGGCTTTCCTCGCAAGCAAGAAGAAGTTAGATGCTACGACCTCAAGTATTTTTATGATTGAGATTATTTCTCTCCCTCAACATCTTGGGTCATTGACATAAGATGTGGTACTCACATTTGCACTGATGTGCAGGGACTAAGACAAAGTAGAGTGCTCGCCAGGAGGGTGTACCTATGAGTTGGAAATGCAGCACATGTGGCTGCATTGGCTGTAGGGACTTACTGTTTATCTTTGCCTACGGGCTTGTTATTGGAACTACTAACTGTTATCACGTACCTTCTATTTCTAAAAATATTATTTCAGTATCCGCTTTGGATATATAGGTATCATTTTGAGATCTAATGGATTGTTGTCCTTTAGTTTGAATGGTATTCTATTTGGAATTGCAAGGTTACATAATGGATTATATGTTCTTATTTAACAATAAAGATATTCTCAATATTGAAACCAAGAAAGCTAAACTAGCGATCAAAACCAAACATATCTCTAGCACTGTAGATTGTGTCATTTTAATAAGACTCGCATTGCAAAACTTCAAAGGGATGGAGTTTTGGACCCTTTTGGCTTTCAGTCATTTGTGGTATGCGAGTCATGCCTGTTAGGCAAGATGACCAGTTTCTTTCACAGGACAAGGTGGAAGGGCTACTGAGCTGTTAGGCATCATCCTAGTGATGTATACGGTCCACTAAAGTTGAGGCCAGAGGTGGGTATTCATACTTCATCACATTACTGATGATTTCAGTAGATATGGTTAGGTTACCTATGAGACATAATCTAAAGCCTTTGATAAATTCAAGGAATTTAGGAATGAAGTACAGAATATGTTGGGCAAAGTATTAAAGCTCTTTGGATGGAGCGAGGAGGTGAATACTTAAGCTCAGGTTCAGAGTACCTGAAGGAATATGGGATAGTATCACAATCACCTCTCCTTATACACCCCAACACAATGGAGTGTTTGAAAGGAGGAATAGGACCTTCTTGATGGTTAGGTCCATGATGAGTTTTAGTGATTTGCTTGCATCATTCTAGGGTTATGCCCTAGAGACTGGGACTCGCGTTTTGAACTGTGTGCCGTCAAACTCTGTATATAAGACTCCATATAAGCTATGGAGTGGGGAAAGCCCAACTTGTCTTATCTAAGGATTTGGGTTGCGAAGCTTATGTTAAAAATTGACTTCAACCAAACTGGGCCCAAATCCTGTAAATGTATATTTTGGGGTATCCAAAGGAGACCAAAGGATACTATTTCTACCACCTAGAAGAGCACAAAATTTTTGCTGCTCGATCTGGTGTCTTCCTAGAAAAGGAATATTTTCTAAGAAGTACTAGTGGGAGAAAAGTATAACTCCATGAGTTCTAGAACCACAAGATATCTAGACGAAGGACGATGATGTGCCACAGGAAGTGGTTGAGCATCATGAGGAGGTTACTCCACAACTGTGGATCAAAGTGAACCACCTCAGGCAGCACAGGAGCTACGTAGATCTGGGAGAGTATGCCATGAGCCTGAGAGATACAGTTATCTCATGACTCACATGGTACATACTAGTCTACTAAGACGATGAGCCTAGAACCTACGAAGATGCTATATCGGATCCAGATTTTGTTAAATGGCTTGACCTGAAATCTGAGATGGACTCCATGTACCAGAACCAAGTGTGGTCTCTGGTGGAACCACCTAAAGCGGTAAAACCCATTGGGTGTAAATGGGTCTTCAAGAAGAAGACTTACATGGATGGCAACATGCATACTTATAAGCATGACGGTTCCAAAGGGTTCAAACAAATTCATGGCATTGACTATGAAGAAACATTTTCGCTGTTGCCATGATTAAATCATCCGGATTATGCTTGCATTTGCTGCATATCTTGACTATGAGATTTGGTAATGGATGTCAAAACAGCTTCCTAAACGGAAACCTTATGAAGGAGTGTATATACACAGTGGTGTGCTGTCATAGGCAACCAAGATTAAAAACCTTCCTAACCTAACTACTGAACTGTAAATGGGTAAGCAAGGGTCGATCCCACGAAGATGTCTAGCCGAATTTTCGATGATGTGAATAAGGCTGGGGGTTTTGAATAAAACAAAAACAATCTTAGCCAACAAACAACAAAAACAATTCAATTCGAAATCAAGTAATATAACGAAACTTGGTCTCCGTCAACATCCCCATTGGAATCTTACAACTGATCATTGATGCAAAAGTAAATCAATTCTTACTTTGAATATTCACCGTTGGAACTATTTTCCTATCTCTCCTTAATTGTAATTAATTAGGAAAAAGTGATCTTAATTAATCTTACCATTAAACAACCTAGACAAGCGCTAAAGATTTAATCTAATGGCCGCCTCAAGAATTAGAGAAATCGATGAAGCTAAACAACACAAACACAAGTAGTTGTATTTAATTTAGTTGAATGTTCTTCTAAGATTCAATTCCTACATCAAATTATAACCCTAATGCTTCACAAGTTAGAGGGATCAAACAATTACGGATTTGGTATCAAACTTAGTAGTAGATTGCAACAATATACATTAGTAGGCCTCCTAGTAATAAATGCATCAATCATGAAGATATGCACAACAACATTCAATACTCAAACACGAAAATTGAACACTAAATAAAATAGATTAGATCTCACAGTTGGTTGATTCCGAGGTCTCCGTTTCCTTCGACTGAGTTACAAAATCAGCCACTCATGGCCATGACGAAAATACAAAAAAGTTCCAGAAAGACCAAAGAGAGGCGTTTGTGTTTTTTCTCCAAAAACCCTAATCTCCTCCCCTTAACAAAATCCAGTTCAAGTATTTGAATCCCACTAAATCTCCTAAAAGAATATTCTAATATCCTAAATAACATTAATCCTAATTTAATCTATTATTGATATAAGATAACATCCTAAAATAAAATGATAGTGGAGATTCTGAGCTGTAACTTGCGTGCCACATGTCCTCAAATCTTCAATAATAAACTGCCCAATTGATTTGCATGACAAGGCAGAATGCTCCAGGAGTCGGCAGTGCAGATGGTCAACTTCAAGCCGATTCAACCTAGATGAAGTGAGTGTCTCTCCAAACTCAAAACATAAAATTTTTTCATTCAGATCTATTTTTCATCGTTCCACAGCATTTTGAATCATCTCAATCGGAGCTCGGATGAGAGACTTATGCCCAGATTACGAAACAATGTCGAAACTGTCCGAATTCACTTAATTAGTTCCGTTTTGCAATTAACGCCTCCATTTGCATCCTAAATCAAAATAGAATAATAATGAGTACATTTAGGCAAAAAATACGTATAAAAGACTAAACATTAAGGGGGTAAATATGACATTTTGCATTCTCATCACACAGCCTGATGGTTTCGTTCCTGATGGGCAAGCTAATAGGGTATGTAAGTTGCAGAGATCCATTTATGGACTCAAGCAAGCTTCAAGGAGCTGGAACATTCGTTTTGATAAGTCCCTAAAAAAATTTGGTTTTATCAAGAATGAAGATGAGCCATGTGTTTACAAGAAAGTGAGTGGGAGCGCAGTAGTATTCCTAGTGTTGTATGTCGATGACATACTTTTGATCGGGAATGATATACCGAACTTGCAATCGGTAAAGACTTGGTTATCCAAGTGCTTTTCCATGAAGGACTTAGGAGAAATAGCCTATATCCTTGGTATAAAGATCTAACATGATAGATCGCGTAGGTTGCTTGGCCTAAGTCAGAGTGCATAAATTGACAAAGTACTGAAAAGATTCAGTATGGAAGAATCCAAGAAGGGATTTCTTCCAATGTCACATGGTGTTTATCTCTCTAAGGAATTGTGTCCTAGGACACAAGATGAGAGAGATAAGATGAAAAGGATCCTATATGCATCAGTAATTGGATCCATCATGTATGCCATGTTATGTACTCGGATTGATGTCTCATGTGCTTTGAGCACTTGTAGTAGATATCAATTGGATCCAGGTGAGCATCACTGGATGGCTGTCAAGAATATTCTTAAGTACCTGAAGAGGACTAAGGATATGTTCTTGGTTTATAAAGGGGAAGATGAGCTCACTGTAAGAGGATACAGTGATGCTAGTTTCCAAACGGACAAAGATGATTATTGATTGCAATCAGAGTTTGTATTTTGTCTCAATGGTGGTGCAGTGAGCTGGAAGAGCTCCAAGCAAAGCACTGTAGCAAACTCTACAATGAAGGCTGAGTATATTGCATTGTCAGATACAGCCAAGGAGGCAATCTGGATTAAGAAGTTCATTACTGAACTTGGTGTGGTTTCCACGATTGTTGATCCAATAGACATCCATTGGACAACAATGGAGCTATCGCTCAAGGCAGGGAACCACAGTCTCATCAGAAGTCCAGACACATACTCAAATGATTCCATCTCATTAGAGAGATAGTTGAGAGGAAAGACATGTGCATACTAACGACAATCTCGCAAATCCACTAACAAAGCCTCTGTGGCAGCAGTACCATGAAAGGCACTTGAGATCATTTGTTATTAAATACATGAATGATTGGCTATAGTGCAAGTGGGAAATTATTAGAGTAGATGCCCTAGAGCCAATCAATTATTGTAGAATTGACTCTTTGTAATAATGTTCATTAATCAATAATAAAAGACATTTTATTCTATATTGCGTAAATCATTATTATTGCAATATGTATTGATATATGTCCTTAGAATGGTAGAACCCTAACGAGGGTATCAAGTGTTTCAAATCTTGATAGTGAGAACCCTATGAGCACATATGGTGGCCATTCTAAAAACGTCTGTAGCCCTAGTATTATTATGAAGTAAGGGCACAGATAATACGGTAAGGCTATCATAGTGTTGAACAACCCTGTCGAAAGACAGTGAATGATCTCACTTGTCAAGGTTGTTTGGTGACAACCTGGTGCAACACATGGGTGCTTGCTGTAGGTGAATACACTGCAGCAAGTTCACTAGACTGACCCACCAGAGGATTCCATATGGATGGTAACCCCAGTGTCTATGGAATAAATCCTCTAACGAATGGTGGTGCATGTGATCCTTAGACTTGAGATCACTGGAGCGCCTTGTGCATCGATTGGTGTAGTTTGACACTAGCCTAACGCAGTTCTATTCAGAGCTGTCAATACAGTGGTGATTGGCTGCATCGAGATGTGTGTCAAGACTATGGTGGATATACAGAGGATTCATCACTCCTAGATACGGGAGAAGTTATCTCAAGGCGCAATTCAGTATATGGCAATGGCACTAAAACTGTGGCCACAGTGGGATTGAGTTGTTGCTCTATCCGAATTATAATACAGGTCATTGGTCCAGAAACTGAATACATAATATCGAGAGTAACCGAAGGTTGACATTATTTCTATGCCTTCATCTCGTCGAGATAACGTATGATGAAAGGATCGAATTGTACGGTAACCATATCGTTGACAGGTAGCTACTTTACTGAATCCAAATCTATGGGGTGGCCATGATGCCTTGCTAGGGGCCAATCTTGGTCTGTGTGTAGTGAGACGATTAATTGGTGTTAATCGCGATACTACACACTGCCGGTATGATGAGGAGCCTATGGGTCACACACATAGAAGATAATTTATGAGCCAGGAAGAAAGAAAGGCGTCTTCGTCTTTTTGGGCGAAAGGGTATTTTGGTAATTTCACAATGCAATTAAATTTGCTGAGGTCGTAGCCTTTATTTAATTTATTTGAAAAATTAAATAAGTGAAATTACGTTTAAATATGTGTTCGCATATATTTAAATAAATTATCATTATTGTTAAATGTTAATATATATATTAAATATATATTAATTGATTTTAATTGAGATAATGATGAAATTAAAATAAATATCTAATTGGGAGTATTTGGAAACAAGGGGTATTTAGGTTGGAGCCCAAGCCTATTCCATATGGGAATAAAGCAATTAAACTTTACTATAAAAGAAAAAGTTTAATTGTAGAAAGGTAGAGATTTTTCATTTCATTCTTTTTATTGGAAAAGAGAAAAACACAACAGCCCCTCTCTCTCACTCTCACGCCAGATTTTTCGTTTAGCTAAAAATCAAATACTCTTATTTCTTCTTTGTTCTTAATGCTAAAGAGGATCTGGCAAATCCCTCTTTAGTTCATTGCGATTATCTTCGTGTGGACTACATCGTTTCGATCCTACACTTGGGTCGGTAGCAAATACATTTAGAGACAAAGTTGGAGGAGCCTCTAAACGTGCGTATGATTCCTTAAACCTTGAAAAGATTTTTCTGCAGATTGAATATATATATTGTATAAACTGTGATTTTTGTACCCAGATCTTGGTTCTAAGGAACGATCCATGTAGTTTATGTTTTTGTTTTCCGCTGTATAACTGGGTCGTTCACTAACAGTTTTGATATAATTCGGATTTCTATGGATTAATCAATTGATGATTGTTGCTTTTATATTCTATTGCGTAGATTGTGCGATTATTCCGGTTTTTGTTGATTTTACTTGTTGAACATGATGAGATTGAGAAATGAATCATGTTGAGCTTCTTTGATAATTACCATTGTTATTTTGAATGCTAGAGATAGATTTGAGAAACAATGAAATCAATCTAGGATTCCATTAGCTTAATGAACTTGGATTTGTTAATCTTCAATTTGTTGGGCGCGGAAGATTAATAGGGAAAAGTAGGAATTCATAGCCTGAGAAGGTATGTTTTATAATTTAGGGAATTCAGTTTACGATCCGTGCATGTGATTGTAGAGTAGCATAATCCACACAATTAATCTATAAAGTCCGAATGAAGTCAAACGCTAACCGTTTGTTTTAATTGATAATACTCTTGTGTTAAATCTTGCTTTTATAATTTAGTTGTTTTTACATTTAGTAAATTTTGCTTTTAGTTAAATTTTAATTTCTCCCATAAATCAAACAATTTCGGTTTCTCCAACTTGAAAAACACTTAGGAAAATTAGTGCTTAACAACCAATCCTCGTGGGAACGATACTTACTCATCACTTTATTACTTTGTGTGACTAGTGCACTTGCTATCATTGCATGTTGTAGTTACAACGCATCACTCTTCAACAATTATTTCTTTGTCAACTTCCTCATCGAAATCTTCCTTTTCTTTTGGTGGGCTTCCTTCTTTCCCTGATTGTTTCACCTGTTCCAAGACTGTCCCACTCCGTAATGTTATTGCATTTGCTTGTTCACGTGGATTTGTCACTGTGTTACTTGGTAGGGAACCCCATGGTCTCTCATTGAGCTTATCAGCCAATTGACCCATCTGTACCTCCAAGTTCCGAATGGACGCCCCTTGGTTTCTGAAATTCATCCTTGTCTCATTCATGAAACCTGTGGTTACTTGCATAAAACTTTCCGAACATACCCTTCAATTTTGTCAATCTTTGCTCTCCCGGTTAATTGTTCACCCCTGCTTGGCTGTTTGGCATCGTTCTTTGGTTCCCATGATTGTTCTGCTGATTCTGTTGATTTCGATTGCCCCAAGACAGGTTCAGATGATTCCTCCAACTAGGATTATATGTGTTAGAGTATGGATCATTTGGTTGCCTTTGATTTCCTGCCAAGTAGTTAACCTGTTCTGATGATGAAGACGCTAAAGCAAACGTGTTCCCCACTTGGCATTCACTGCTCACATGACTACCTATACAGAATTCACAAGTTAGTTGAGGTGCTTGAATAGAATTTACCTGCATACTTTCCAACTGTTTCTAAAGTGCTGTAAGTTGGGCTGAAATAGTCGTGTATGCATCAACTTCATGAAGACCCACAGATTTCTTCGACTGCATCCTCTCATTCGGTCTTTGATAGTTGTTACTTGCCAAAATCTCAAGCAACTCATGAGCTTCTTCTGGTGTCTTATTTTGCAATGCTCCTCCCGATGCTGTAGCCACTATGGTTTGCACATTAACCATCAATCCATTGTAAAATGTTTGGACTTGCATCCAAACTGGCAACCCATGGTGTGGACACTTCCTCAGCAGTTCCTTGTATCTTTCCCACGCCTCATATAATGATTCAGACTCTTCCTGTAGAAAAGATGTGATATCATTTCTCATCTTCGCAGATTTTGCTGGCGGAAAGAATTTGGTCGGGAACTTCCATGCTAATTCATTCCAGGTTGTGATCGTCCCTAGTGGTAGTGTCATTAACCATCCCTTTGCTTTATCCCTCAATGAGAAAGGGAACAATCTCAATCTGATGGCATCATCTGACACTCCGTTTGACTTGAAAGTATCACAAATCTCCAAAAAAATTGCAATGTGTAGATTTGGTTCTTCCTTCAATTCTCCCTTAAACTGTACCGACTGTTGGATTATCTGGATGATTGTCGGCTTTATTTTGAAAGTGTTGGCTTGTGCTGCTGGTCTAGTAATACTTGACTCACTGCCATCAACTGAGGGAATTGAGAATTCCCTCAATGTTCTATTTTTTGCCATCTCAACAGCTATGGCCTCTCGTTCTCTTCTCTCTCTGTTAAGTCTTCTTGCGGTTCTTTCAATCTCTGGATCTACAGGAACCACTGGCTGACGTCTCGCTCTTTGGATAAACTACATAAAACGAGAGAAAACGTGAGATCACTTGCTAACAGAAAAGAACAACAAAAATTAATTAATAAACAATTAAAACAAAAACATAAAACTCCAATCTAGCTAACTCAAGAAAATTTCAATGTTAACACAAAAATCAATTCCCGGCAACGGCGCCAAAAACTTGATGCGTTATTACTATAACATGCAAATATAGCAAGTGCACTAGTCACACAAATTAATAAAGTGATGAGTGAGTACCGTTCCCACGAGGATTGATTGGTAAGCACTGATTTTCCTATTTGTTCTCAAGTTGGAGAAACCGAAAGTGTTTGGATTTATGGGAGAATCTAAAACTAAACTAAAAGCAAAATCTACCACGCAGTTAAAAGACTAATTACTGAAAGCAAGATTAAAGCAAGGGCAATATCAAGTAAAGCAAACTGTTAGGGTTTTGACTTTATTAGGATCCTATGGAAAAACCCTACAAATTATGCTACTTTTACACTTATATGCACAGATTGTAAATCGAGTTCCCTAAGTTGTAAAACATACCTTCTCAGGCTATGAATTCCTACTTTTCCCTATTAATCTTCCGCACCCAACAAATTGAAGATTAATAAATCCAAGTTCATTAAGCTAATGGAATCCTAGATTGATTTCATTGTTTCTCAAATCTATCTCTAGCATTCAAAACAATAATGGTGATTACCCAAGAAGCTCAACATGATTCATTTCTCAATCTCATGATGTTCAACAAGTAAAATCAATAAAAATTAGAATAATCACAAAATCTATGCAGTAGAATATACAAGCAACAATAATCAATTGATTAATCTATAGAAATCCGAATTACATCAAAACCTAACCCAAAATGGGTTAGTTCATAACTAAATTAACACAAATAGCAAGAAAAATAGTAAACACAACAGTCAACATAGTGAAACAAAGAAAAGAGAGTAAAGATCTCTTCTATTTGATGAATCCACAAGGTTAATCTCCAATCTTCTCTCCAAATGTAAAAGCTACTCTAAACCAAATGAAAAATAGACAAACCCAGCTACCCTCCCTCAAAATGGCAAGGTTTCTCTTATATAGTTCGCCCAAAAATCTAAAACCTTTCCTAAAATAAAACTGTGTGTTTTGGAGAAAACAAAAATTTGCAGACTTCGTCGCGGCGAAGAACAAATTTCGCCACGGCGACGAGCTAAAGTGGAATCTTGTGCCTAGCTTCTTTCGCCATGGCAAAGAATAAACTTCGCTACGGTGAACCTTCCTGAAAAATTCTAAATTTACAGAATTGCCCTCCACTTGCTTCCTTGCTTGAATCTTCGATCTTCGATGCTTTCCCATGGGAACAAGCTTCATAGTGCTTCAACTCCTCTTCAGAACTTTCCCAAATTCTGAGATTCACTTGCTTCTAGGTCCAGAAACTCCAATCCGCTCATTATTCGTTCAAAATACACGTTTTGGCCTAAAATAGAAAATATGTGAAATTAAGTAGCAATTTAGGCATAGACAAACTAAGAAGTATCCCAAATCCGATTAAAAATCTAAATAAAACAGTGTAATCCTCGGATTATCAATGGCCACAAAATTAATCCTAAATACCATAGTTACCGGTAAGCAGGGTCGAATTCACAAAGAGCAAGACTAACGACCTAATGAATATTTGAGTTAACGAAAGAGAAATTGGAAAATTGATTGATTAAAACTAAGGAAACTAATTAATTGCAGGAAACTAAAAACATCAAATAAATTGCTAACTAAAACACAATATTAAAAGCGTTGCCGCTACGGGTTCGATTTGACTAAAGACCAACTCTTACAATTCCTCTCCTTGCTCTTCAATTTCTTAAACCTACAAGGCTAGGCAAATCAATAAAAATATCTCTAAACAATCTAGGAATAATCTATCATGTCTCCCAATCGTCTTAGTTACAGATCGATTGGTTAAAGACTATCATTGACTAACCGAAAAATGCTAAACCCTTAAACACCACTAGTTGGTACAACGTTAACAAGTACAACCTATCAACTTGTATCATCCAATCAACTAATTACACAACAAATGCATTCCCAGTAGAAATGATATTAAACGCTAATAGAACTTGATTGCAATCAGTACCAAAGCAAT
Source organism: Pistacia vera (assembly GCF_008641045.1). Classification (NCBI taxonomy): domain Eukaryota; kingdom Viridiplantae; phylum Streptophyta; class Magnoliopsida; order Sapindales; family Anacardiaceae; genus Pistacia; species Pistacia vera. Next base: position 373,896 of record NW_022195444.1, on the reverse strand, counting down.
TTAAAGTCATAATCAACATTCAATAATCTCAAACCAACATTCAATTATGCAAAAAGTTATAAATCAACAAACGTTCTCAATGGACATTATCAATTCAGCACGTCGAGCATCAGAATAATATTAAAGCATCGCAAACAAACTAAAACGAAAACAAATACAATCTGAATACAAGAAACTTAACCAAATGTCCAACATTCGGGCTCATCCAACTAGTCGAGAGCTGATGAGGAGAGCAATGGAGTCAATCTCGATCTCGCCTACACCATAATAGATAATCGGGAACTTAGCCGCTCATGGTGGTGTCGACGGAGGTTGAAGCAGTGGAAACGAGCTGATCATGGCTGAGAGGAAGTAACCGGCAACGATATGATGCAAAGAAGGGGAAAAAACGACCAACAGACAGCCCGAAATATGAACAGTCGCACTCGCCAAAAAACTAACGTTTTCCGACGGGTCTTCCTGCAAATGGTGGCAGAAATGGGATTCGAAGGTACCAATGGAAAGATTAGGTGATGGGGAGTTCAGATCAGGTCCTAGGGAGATGAAAGGTCGTCGAAAAGTGAGTGAAATCATGTCGGGAAGTCGAAGAGTCGTCGGATCAAGATGATGGATCTCGCTGGAAAAAGGGTAGATCGCCAACACAATAGGAGCTCAATCGGCACCGGAAAATAGTGCAAACTTTGGTGGAAGATGAAGAGTCACGGCGTGGAAATAGTGGTATTTCACCAGCGTGTGTGAATGACGGTGGAAAGTGACTGCTCAGCGTGAGAAGGCGAAGAGTCGCCAGCCTAGAAGATGAAAGGTCATCGGCCGGCGACCAAACGCTAGCGATAGGTGAAGGTCGTTCGCGGCTGGCTGAAGTTTACGACCTTTGGCTTTCTTTTTATAGTGAGGAAGGAAAATATCAGTTTAGTCCCTATACAAATAAAAAGTGACAAAATCAACCCCAAGTTTTATGACAATTTGACCCATGAATAGCATAAATGATACAACATCAACCGTAGAAAATAAATCACTCCTAATATCAACTTACACAATCTCAAATTTCAATCCAAACATGCCAAATTAGTAAGAAAATCTCAAAATATGATTTTTATACATGAATTCATAATTTCTCTTAATTATCTCAATATGATTTCATTTTAATCACACGTAGGGTCTTTTTATCACCAAAATAGAGTCACTTTCATGACTCTAACAATGCCACGGCGTAGAAAAGTGTGTTGCGGCTCAAAATCAATTTCGTCATCTTCACGCTGTGGTCAGAAAAATGTGCTATAGCTCAAATGCGGAATTTCATTCTTTTTCTGCTCGCCTTGATTTATCCGCGCACTATGGGTCCAGGATGTCCAAACACCAACACAAGCACGAATAATCCATCTTTTTGCAGTTGAATACCTGAAAACACAACAAAACCCCAGATTCTGGGAGATAACAAAACAATTAAGGAAACTCATCCTAAACAATGAGTTAAAACTTGAATTTCTTACCATTTCACCCCCAAATCAAAAAATAAATCTGCATTTCCAACACTCCTTAAAAATGGACTAAAGCTGCCTCTATATAGTGTTTAGACAAAATGGCAAACTTGTAAATATTGGTAGCCGAAATTAGGGTTGGAAATGCGACATTTTTTACATTTTGCACGATTTACGCCGTAACACAGTGTAATTACAACCTAGCGTGTTTGAATTGAGCCCTAACACATTTACGCCGTGGCTTAGTTTATTTGAGCCACGACACAAAGTCAAAATTTCATACTTTTACTTCTGGCCTTGATTTATCCGCACTCAAACGAGTCTAGGATGTCCAAACACCAACACAAGCACAAATAATCCATTCTTTTGCACTTGAATACCTGAAAAACACACAAAATCCATGATTCCGAAAGATAACGAAACATGCAAGAAATCACATCATAAATCATACATTAAACCTTAAATTCCTTACAGTTTCACCCCCAAATCACTAAACAAATCCGCATTTCCAACATTCAACACAAACCCTAAACCAGCTTATTATTAGTCCTTAGCAATGAAAGTGATACAAAAATAAAATGTAACCTAACTAAACTATCCTAAATAAATTATCCTAACTAAACCACTTCCGCAGGTTATCACGATCGCATTTAGCATATGCAATAAGCCTTTATACCGCTGGGTCCCCGTAGTGGATGAGTTATAGTCTCATGATGTTACCCACAAAAATCCTACAAGTCCTAACACACATAATTAAAAAGAAAAACAAAACAAAGAATTCTTGGATTAAGCAATAAATATGTCTCATACAAAGCATATACATATAGCAAAAAGAATAAGCAATAATTACCCCCCCCCCCCCCATCTAGGAACACCCTAAACTTCAGTTCGTCTTCATTCTCCACTCTCAACCACACAGCCATACCACAAACTGTCAATCCTAGCCTTAAAGGTAGTCTCACGTGCAACTTCCATAAAGAAAACAATTTTTTGATCCCATAAATATGAAAACTGTAAAAACACAAACTCCATAGGCCTACTTTTCAGATCACTCTCCACTAATGTAGAACAAACACATAACTTCAGATCATTAGGGCTTCATTAAGCTTATATCATACGGCTAAGGTATTGGGTTATGAAAGAACGTAAGGGATTCAAGTAGTTAAGAGGAATAATCTTACAATTCAAAGAACACAATAACTCAAAACAACTTACTCTCTTAAACCCGAAACCCTTTATTTTATTTTATTTTTTTGTTGCATCACTCTCCCCAACTACAATTGAATCTATACCCTTTTCATGCTTCCTTATTTTTTTTTTCTCATTTTTTTTTTCAATTTCTTTTTTTAAACACATAACTTAGGAAGCAATGAGATCACAAAATTTCCCCTTTTTCCCACACAACAACCCCGAACTAGTTCTTTTGCACATCTTCACAAGATTTTGTAACAAAGCTCAGAACCTCACACATTTCACTTTCAAAAATTTAGATTAATCCTCTTAAAAGAACAACTTAGGTAGGAAATGTGTTTAAGGGTTAAAGTGGGTAGGTTATTGCCAGTTAAAAGAAAGAAAAATCAAAATATATGCAATAAGGCTCAACGGGGTGACTAAGGATAATAACATACAAGGTTGGCTTGAAAAGCTCAAACGGTCCAAAGATGGCCTAAATCATTTCTTAAATCATGCATTGTCTAGGACTTCACCTCAAGTGCTCATCAAATAGGTTCTAGAATTTTAGGGACCTTACAAAAATCGTAGGAAGATTACACACAAAACATCCCTAAATGCTAGAATCAACCTACCAAACAGACCACATTCCCGAAAGTTTCAAACAACAACAAAACCAACATCCAGAATAGTTCTTCGACTAAGGTAAAAATTGACCTCTCCTATTCACTACATGTCATGCAATCATGTTATCTCATAGACATTTGACATCAACCAGGAAATACAAAGATTCCACAAACTCACAAAAAATTTACAAGCATGAATAAACATGAATTCATAAACACAAATTTCATACTTTCCCACCCTAAACCAAATTCCTACACTATCTCCAATGTAGCCATCAACACAAAGTAGAGGTGAAAAGGGAAATAAAAAAGTTACCCCCCTTGATTAACAGATCGTAAAGCACTAGAAGTAACTCCATTGAATGCACATCTCGTAGTCAACATGAAATCTATCTACACAAAAGAAAGAACACATGGTGTATTAGAATAGAATCCATGTTGCGGTTTGTCATCAACAAGTTTATGGAAATTAAAAACAAACATACAAATAAGAAAAATGAAATCAACATAAAAAGTAAATAAAGTTTATACAAACTGAAAACAAAATAAAAGCAAATAAAACAACACACAAAATAAAATACTGAAAATGAAACAAAACACACTAAAAAGAAGCCAAACATCAACATGCATAAAACAAAAATTAAACCAAGCAAAAATTAAACACACAAAAGCATTATAAATCAAGGCAAAGTCACTAGAAATCACAAAGCAACTTAACAGTCCCCGACAATGGCACAAAAAACTTGACAGACATACAAAGTTTAATCCTTCGCAAGTGCACGAGTCACAATCACAACATAGTGCACGAGTAAGGGTCGATCCCATAGAGACTAGAGATGCTCTCGCGATCCTAGTAATTACGCCTTGATGAATAAAAACAACAAGAATTGAAATAAAGAAAACATATAAACGACATTAAAGTAAATCTAAATCTAATTATCTACAAAGAATCCTAGGGCTCCAACTCTATCATAATTATCAGGCCACGTGTTCATCATCAAACTACTATTCTCTCAGGGTTCGTACATCATCGAGTTCAACCTAGTACTTTATCATTCAAACTAGCTAGTGGCATATAGCCTAGTCTAAACAACAAAGGGGCCAATTCGGATAGACACAAATCATCCATTCACAGAGCTAATCAAGATAGGCATGGCATCTCTCGTTTCTAAGGTATTATTGTGGCCATTCAGAATAACCTAGTGTTTCCATCAACTAAACTAGCTAGTGGCGTCTAGCCTAGTCTAGTAACGAAAACCCATTTAGCACAAGACAATCTTCAAGACAATAACCAATCTATACTCGGGCAAGGCTACAAATCAATCATTCCACATGCAATCTTGTCTCATACAATCAATTAGCTAACATCAAGGTTGATCAGGCCCTAATATCAACTAAAGATTAAATTAAATGCAATGAATGAATCTAGAACATAATAGAATGGATCAAACAAATAGATTAACAATAAAACAAAAGCCTTCAATTAGATTACACCAAATCCCTAGAAAACCAAATATAACATAAGGGAAAAGAAACAATAACACCTGGAACCATAATCATGAAGAACAAAGGAGGAGGAAAGGAAGAGAACCTCCTCTCCTATCCTCTCCAAGCTCCACCTTTCCAAGAAGCCCCAAATGTATTTTCTCCCCAAAATGTGTATATCAAACCTCCAAACTCTTTAAAAATAGACTAAAGCTACCTTTATATAGTGTTTAGACAAAATGGCAAACTTGTAAATACTGGTAGCTGAAATTAGGGTTGGAAATGCGACATTTTTTACACTCTGCACGATTTGCGTAATGGTGTGGTTTATTTGTGCTACGACACAGTTTAATTGAGCCCGACATGTTTGAATTGAGCCCTGGAACGTTTATGCTGCGACTCGGTTTATTTGAGTTGTGGTGCAAAGTCAAAATTTCACACTTTCTTGCCTTGATTATCCACACTCGAACGAGTCCAGAGTGTCCGAACACTGACACAAGCATTAATAATCCATTCTTTTGCACCAGAATACCTGAAAAACACAACACCCATGATTTTGGAAGATAACGAAACATGCAAGAAATCACATCATAAATCATACATTAAACCTTAAATTCCTTATAGTTTCACCCCCAAATGACTAAATAAATCCGCATTTCTAACATTCAATAGTATGCAATAAGCCTTTAAACCCCTAGGTCCCCCTAGTGGATGAGTTATAGTCTCATGAGGGTTTTCAGCGATGTTACCCACAAACACCCTACAAGTCCTAACACACATAATTAAAAAGAAAAACAAAACAAATTTTTCCTAGATTTATCAATAAATGTGTCTCATACAAAGCATACACATATAGGAAAAAGAATAAGCAATAATTACCCCCCAATCTGGGAACACCCTAAACTTTAGTTCGTCTTCATTCTCCACTCTCAACCACACAGCCATATGATAATCCTAGGATTATACTGTTTTATCGAGGCTTTCTGACCAGATTTTGGATACTTCTTATTTTGTTTGTGCCTAAATTACAACTTAATTGCATACATTTTATATTTCAGGCCAAAACATTCAGTTATAGCAAATAATGAGAGGAATTGAGTTTCTAGACCCAGAAGCAAGCGAATCTCAGGACTCGAGGGAGTTTTGAAGCGGATTTGAAGCACCATGAATCTTGTTCCTATTGGAGAGCACCAAAGATTGAAGATTCAAGCAAGGAAGCAAGCGGAGGATAGTTTCGTAATTTCAGAATTATGCAAAAAAGTTTGTCGCAGCAAAGTTCGCCGCAGGAAAGTTCATTCTTCGCCGCGGCGATAAACTCTTGGGATAGATTAACAATTTTAAACCAATTCGTTGCCGCGGCGAAGTCTGCAAGATTTAGTTTTTCAAAAGTGTGCGTTTTAATTTAGGCAAAAGTTTTAAGTTTGTTTTGGAATGACTATATAAAGAAAACTTAGTCATTTTAATAGGGAGTTCGACATTTTTGGGAGAAAGAATAGAAGATTGAAGATTGAACTCTTTGGATTCATCAAATAGGGAAGATTTTGTTCTCTTTTCTTAATTCCAACATGTTGAATGCATTTTGTACTGTTTTTATTTCTGTTTGTGTTAATTTTAGTATGAACTAACTCGTTTTGAGTGAGGGTTTTGATGTAATTGGGGTTTTTATGTTTAATCAATAAATTGATGTTGCTTTTACATTATATTGCATGGATTGTGTGATTATTCTTGTTCTTATTGAATTTACTTGTTGAGCATGATGAGACTGAGAAGTGAATCATGTTTTAGCTTCTTAGGGTAGTTGCCATTGTTGTATTAAACACTAGAGATAGGCTTAAGAATCAATGAAATCAATTTAGGATTCCATTTAGCTTAACAAACTTGGAACTATTAACCTTCAATTTGTTAGGTGCGGAAGCTTAATAAGGAAAAGTAGGAAAACATAGCTTGAGAAGGTATGTTTTACACATTAGGGAATCTAATTTATAATCCGCGCATGTGAGTGTAGAAGCAGCATAATTCATAGATTAATTCATAAAATCCTAGTGAAGTCAAAACCCTAACCGTTTATTTTAATTGATATTTCTCTTGAATTAACCTTGCTGTCTTTAATTAGTTTTTAAGTACGTAGTAAATTTTGTTTTCACTTTAGTTTAAATTTCTCCCGCAAATCCAAACATCTTTCGGGTTCTCCAACTTGATAAACAACTAGGAAAATCAGTGCTTAACAAACAATCCTCGTGGGAACGATACTCTACTTATCACTTTATTACTTTTTGCGACTAGTGCACTTGCTACACATTGCATGTTGTAATTTCAATGCATCACCATACCACAAACTGTCAATCCTAGCCTTAAAGGCAATCTCACGTGCAACCTCCATAAAGAAAACAAATTTTTGATCCCATAAATATGAAAACTTTAAAAACACAAACTCCATAGGCCTACTTTTTAGATCACTGTCCACTAATGTAGAACAAACGCACAACTTCAGATCATTAGGGCTTCATTAAGCTTATATCATACGACTAGGGTATTGGGTTACGAAAGAACGTAAGGGATTCAAGCAATTAAGATGAATAATCTAACAATTCAGAGAACACAATCGCTCAAAACAACTTACTCTCTCAAACCCGAAGCCCTTTATTTTTTTATTTATTTTTTATTGCATCACTCTCCCCAACTACAATTGAATCTATACCCTTTTCATGCTTCCTTGTTGTTTTTTTTCTTCTTTTTTTTTTTTTTTTTTTTTTTTTTTTTTTCTTTTTAATTTTTTTTTTTTTTGACTTAAGTTTCCGAAACTGGTTGATTGATTTTTTTTTTCTTTTGGAATAAAAATAAAACACATAACTTAGGAAGCAATGATATCACCAAATTTCCCCCTTTTCCCACACAACAACCCCCAACCAGTTCTTTTGCACATCTTCACAAGATTTTATAACAAAGCTCAAAACCTCACACAATTCACTTCCAAAAATTCAGATTAATCCTCTTAAAAGAACAACCTAGGTAGGAAATGTGTTTAAAGGTTAAAGCGGTTAGGTTATTGAGGATTAAAAGAAAGAAAATTAAGGCTAAATATATGCAATAATGCTCAATGGGGTGACTGAGGATATATATATATATATATATATATAAGGTTGGCTTGAAAAGCTCAAATGGTCCAAAGATGGCCAAAGTCATTTCTTAAATCATGTATTGTCTAGCATTTTGCCTCAAGTGATCATCAAATAGGTTCTAGAATTTTTAGGGATCTCATAAAAATCATACGAAGATTACACACAAAACATCTCTAAATGCTAGAACCAACCAACCAAACAGACCACATTCCCGAGAGTTTCAAACTACAACAAAACCAACTTCCAGAATAGTTCTTCGACTAGGGTAAAGATTAACCTCTCCTATTCACTACATGTCATGCAATCATTTTATCTCATAGACATTTGACATCATCTAGGAAACACAAAGATTCAACAAACTCACAAAAAATTTACAAGCATGCATAAACATGAATTCATAAACATAAATTTCATACTTTCCTACCCCAAACCAAATTCCTACACTATCTTCAATGTAGCCATCAACACAAAGTAAAGGTGAAAAGGGAAAGAAACGAGTTAACCCCCTTGATTAACAGATCGGAAAGCACCAAAAGTAACTCCATTGAATGCACATCCTGTAGTCAACATGAAATCTACCTACACAAAAGAAAGAACACATGGTGTCTTGGAATAGAATCCATGTTGTTAGTTAGTCCTTAAAAAGTTTGCGGAAATTAAAACAAACACACAAATAAGAAAAAAAATGAAATCAGCATAAAAGTAAATAAAGTTTATGCAAGCTGAAAACAAATAAAAGCAAATAAAACAACACACAAAATAAAAAACTGAAAATGAAATAAAACACACTGAAAAAAAGTCAAACATCATTATGCATAAAACAAAAATTAAACAAGCAAAAACAGCAAAACTTAAACACACAAAAACAATATAAATTGAGGCAAAGTAACTAGACATCACAAAGCAACTTAACAATCCCCAGCAACGGTGCCAAAAACTTGACAGACATACAAAGTTTAATCCTTTGCAAGTGCACAAGTCACAATCACAGCATAGTGAACGAGTAAGGGTCGATCCCATTGAGACTGGAGATGCTCTTGCGATCCTCGCAACTATGTCTTGATGAAAGTAATAAGAATTGAAATAAAGAAAACATATAAACGACATTAAAGTAAATCTAAATCTAACTATATACAAAGAATCCTAGGGCTCTAACTCCATCATAATTATCAAGCTACGTGTTCATCATCAAACCATTGTTCTCCGCACTCCATTCTAGGGTTCGTACATCAACGGGTTCAACCTAGTACTTTTATCATTCAAACTAGCTAGTGGCGTATAGCCTAGTCTAAACAATGAAGGAACCAATTCGCATAGACATAAATCATCCATTCATAGAGCTAATCAAGATAGGCATGGCATCTCTCGTTTCTAAGGTATTACCGTGGCCATTTGGAATAACCTAGTGTTTCCATTAACTAAATCAGCTAGTGGCATGTAGCCTAGTCTAGTAATGAAAACCCATTAAGCACAAGACAATCTTAAAGACAATAACCAATCTACACTCGAGTAGGGCTACAAATAGATCATTCCACACGCAATCTTGTCTCATACAATCAATTAACTAACATCAAGGTTGATCAAGCCCTAATATCAACTAAAGATTGAATTAAATGCAATGAATGAATCTAGAACATAATAGAATATATCAAACAAATAGATTAACAATAAAACACAAGCCTTCAATTAGATTACATCAAAACCCTAGAGAGCAAAATATAACATAAAGGAAAAGAAACAACAACACCTGGAACCATAATCATGAAGACAAAGGAGGAGGAGAGGAAGAGGACCTTCTCTCCTCTCCAATCTCCACCTTTCCAAGAAGCCCCAAATGTATTCTCTCCCTAGATGTGTATATCAAACCTAAAGCTCTTTAAAAACAGACTAAAGCTACCCTTATATAGTTTTTAGACAAAATGGAAAACTTGTAAATACTGGTAGCCAAAATTAGGGTTGGAAATGCAACATTTTAACATTCTGGCGAAGTTATGCCATGGCTTAGTTCTGGCAATTTTTTCTTAAAAACCCTATCATGCCGCGGCGCAATTTGGATTTCGTCAACTTTATGCCACGGCACAAAAAAGTCAGCTGCAGCTCAAAATCAGTTTCGTCGTCTTCACGCCATGGCTTAGAAAAGTGTGCTACTGCTTAGATGCAGAATTTCACTCTTTTTTCGCTTGCCTTGATTTATCCACACTCGATGTGTCCAGGATGTCCAAACACCAAAACAAATACAAATAATCCATCTTTTTGCACCTGAATACCTAAAAACACAACAAAACCCATGATTCTAGGAGATAACAAACCAATTAAGGAAACTCATCTTACATAATGCATTAAACTTGAATTTCTTACAATTTCACCCCAATCACAAAATAAATCCGCATTTCCAACACTTAACAATGTGGTTCCAAGCATTGTTGATCTAGTAAAGTTCTACTGCGACAATAATGGAGCCATTGTTGTGGCTGAGGAATCATGGTCTCACCAGTAATCCATTAGTTGATTCAATCTGATCTAAGAGATTCATTAGAAAGGGGATGTGTAGATTTGCAGAATACCTACTAACCCACTATTGAAGTTCCTATTGCAACAAAAGCAAGATGGGCACTTAGGGTCATTTGATGTTAAATACATGAATGATTGGCTATAGTGCAAGTGGGAGATTGTTAGAGTATGTACCCTAAAGCCAATCAATTATTGTAGAATTGACTCTTTGTAATAATGTTTATTAATCAATAAAAGGCATTTTCTACTATATCTTGTAAATCATAGTTGTATGTATTGATATATGTCCCTAGGATGGTGGAACCATGACGAGGGTATCAAGTGTTTCAAATCTTGATAGTGAGAACTCTCTGATCACATATGGTGGCTATTCTAGGAATGTCTGTAACCCTAGTATTATTCTAACCAAGGACATAATGATACGGTAAGGCTATCATAGTGTTGAACGACCCTGTCGAAAGGCAGTGACTAATCTCACTTGTCAAGGTTGTTTGCTGACAACCTAGTACAACACATAGGTGCTTACTATAGGCAAGTTCACTAGACTGACCCACCAGAGGATTCCATATAGATGGTAACACCAGTGTCTATAGAACAAATCTTTTAACGAATGGTGGTGCATGTGATCCTTAGACTTGAGATCACCAAAGCGTCTTGTGCACCGATTGGTGTAGTTTAACACTAGCCTAACATAGTTCTATTTAGAATTATCAATACAGTAGTGATTGGCTACATCGAGGAGTGCATCAAGACTATGGTGGATCGACAGAGGTTTCATCACTCCCGAGTACGGGAGAAGTTATCTCACTGTGCAATTTAGTGAATGACAATGACACTAGAGTTGTGGCCATAGTGGGATTGAGTTGTAGCCCAATCCAATTTATTGTTCCGGTCATTGGTCCAGTAACTGAATACAAAGAAATCGAGAATAACTAAGGTTGACGCTATTTATGTACCTCAGCCTCAATAAGATAACAGATGATGAAAGGATTTGATTGCACAGTAACCATATCGTTGATAGGTTGCTGTTTCGCTGAATCTGAATCTATTGGGTGGCCATGATGCCTTGCTAGGGGCCAATCTTGGTCTGTGTGTAGTGAGATGACTGGTTAGTGTCAATCGCGATACTAGTCACTGTTGATATGATGAGGAGCCTACGAGTCACACTTAGGAGACAATTTAAGGATGGTAAATTTTGGAAGGGCATATTCGTCTTTTAGACAAATGGGCATATTGGTAATTTTCTTGTGTAATTAAATTTACTAAGGTTGTAGCATGTGTTCAATTTTATTATTAGAGTAATTTAGAAAAATTACAAATTTAATTATTAGAGTTAATATTAATATTTAACAAAATAATTAAATAGTGATAATATGCAACTCCACATAAGTTTGGGTTGTTGCTAAACTTTGGGGGTGGAATGAAAATTTGCCTCATTATATAAATGAAGCAAATTTAGGTTTACATACAATTTCATTGTGTGGCCGTGGGTGAATTTTTGAGAGAAATATTTTCTCTCTTCTTCTCTTCACTCTATCATCCTAAATACCATCCTTAAAGCGAAGAATTGATTCGAGCAAAATCAATTCTTGGTCTCTAACGTATTGTCTTCTTGTGGACGACATGAGTTCGATTCCATTCTCGAATCGGCAGCGAAATCGCATTCAAAGATATTGACGGAGCCTCTAAAGGCTGGTATAAGCTAATCCTTGCATGGATCTTTATTATTCCAATTTAAGCATGTATATATATATATCAGACCCTGATCTTGGTGAAATCAGAGTAATCAATGGGCAATAATTTTTATCTTTTTGCTGCTTTTGCTCATCGATTTACTAACACCAATACCATTGTAAGTTGCTGGTGGGGTTTACGCAGCGGAAAACAAAAATAAAATCCCTAACAACAACATTGAACCCAAGAACCTTATACCTGATTTACGTTATTTACGTATGAAATAATATTGAATATAAAATTTCTAGATTCCATGCCAACGTTTGGAGGCTCCTTCAATTGATACGAATCACTCCCACTCTAAGGTAAGAATGAACTCTCGATATCCATATGAAGACAGGATGTCGATCACCAAGCGGTTCAATGTGCTAGCCAAACCCGCACGGATCAAGGATAGGAATGCAACAAAATTTTTCTTCTCCACTTAGAGAGAAAATGTGAGAGAGAATGAGGTGAGTGGCTAGGATTTTAATTAATGTGTTTTTTTTTTTTTTAATTTTTAAGTTGCCTTTTATATGCAACAAAAATTAAAACCCTAATCTAGTTAGGAATAAATTTATTCCATGACTAGAATAGTAAATCCCTATTACCAAACAAGGAAATAATCCACATGACATCTTATTCAAATTCAAATATGAATTTCATATTTCATATATATTATCTTCACTAATATTTTATATATATATATATAATATTTAAATATATGAATATATTTAAATACATAATCTCACTAATTTTAATTTCAATATGAAATTAAATATAGGCAACGATCTCAGGAAATTTAATTGCACTGTGAGATTACCAAAATGCCCTTTCATCTCAAAAGACGAAAATATCCTTTCCATCATAAGACAAAAATATCCTTTCCATCATTAATGACAAAAATACCCTTTCATCACAAATGATGAAAATACCCTTTCTCACCAATTCATCCTTAATCTGTCTTCTATGTCTGTGACTCGAAGGCTCCTCATCATATCGGCAGTGAGTAGTCTCGCAATTGACACCAATCAATCGCCTCATTAAGCATAGACTAAAATTGGCCTCTAGCAAGACATTATGGCCACCCGATAGATTCGGATTCAACAAAACAACTTGCCTATCAACGATATGGTTATCGAGTAATCTGATCCTTTCATCATACATTATCTCATCAAGGCTGAGGTACATAACTAGTGTCAACTTCGAATATCCTTGACCTCTCGATATTCGGTTATTAGATTGACAGACGTACAAAGTTTAATCATTCGCAAGTGCACGAGTCGCAATCGTAGCATAGTGAACAAGTAAGGGTCGATCCCACAGAGTCTGGAGGTGCTCTCGCGATCCTAGTAACTATGGCTTGATGAATCAAAACGAGAATTGAAATAAAGAAAAACACATAAATGACATTAAAGTAAATTTAAATCTAACTATCTACAAAGAATCCTAGGGCTCTAACTCCATCATAATTATCAGGCTACGTGTTCATCATCAAACTATCGTTCTCTCCACTCCATTCTAGGATTCGTACAGCATCGGGTTCAACCTAGTACTTTTATCATTCAAACTAGCTAATGGCGTATAGCCTAGTCTAAACAGCGAAGGAACCAATTTGCATAGACACAAATCATCCATTCACAGAGCTAATCAAGATAGCCATAGCATTTCTCGTTTCGAAGGTATTATTGCAACCATACAGAATAACCTAGTGTTTCCATCAACTAAACTAGCTAGTGGCGTATAGCCTAGTCTAGTAACGAAAACCCATTAAACGCAAGACGATCTTAAATACAATAACCAATCTATACCCAAGCAAGGTTACAAATCAGTCATTCCACACCCAATCTTGTCTCATACAATCAATTAACTAACATCTACGTTGATCATGCCCTAATATCAACTAAAGATTGAGTTAAATACAATGAATGAATCTAGAACATAATAGAATGGATCAAACAAATAGAATAAGAATAAAACACAATCTTTCAATTAGATTACATCAAATCCCTAGAAAACAAAATCCAACATAAAGGAAAAGAAACAACAACACCTGGAACCATAATCATGAATGTAACGCCCCACTTGAGGTACGTAGCTAAGTTATGGTGTATTGCTTGAATATTTATTGTTTTGCTCTCATTTGGATTAATATATTGTTAATATTGGTTGGTTGGCCCTTGTTGAATTTTTGTTAAAGTTATTTTGAGAAAAATGTAGAGAAATCCCTTAAACTTTCATTAGGGGTAAAATGGTCTTTTCACTCAAAATTAGTTGAAATTGTGGCGAGTGAAAAGAGATAAAATTTCATAGAGAATGCATTAAAAATGAGGGCATTGTTGTAAATTGACTAAGGGACATAGATGGAATTTCTAGGAAAGAGCAAGGGCAAAATGGGAAAGTGTGGTTATAAATTAAAGTGTTAAGGGTTTGAAACCCTTCATTCTTCTTCTCCACCATCACACTCCTCCCCCAATTTCTCTCAAATTGTCATTCAATCCTCCAAGGATTTTGAGGGCTTTTAAGTGGTTTAGGGTTTTGATTCTAGGCATTAAAAGATAAGGATTCAAGCTCTTTATCTATGATTTATTTGTGTAAAGGTTGAGTTCTTATGAATTTTATGCTTAGGGTTAAGAGAAGATTGGAATCCAACAAGAATAGAGAGCTTAGGAGAGACTACTCAAGCACAAGGTAAGTAAATTCCACTCAAAATCCAACTTAAGCTAAAATTTAAGAATTCAAGTGAGTAGAGATTTCTTTTAAATATGCATATGTTGTGATTATTGAGAAATTGAGATGAGATTGATGATGAATTATGCTTGTTGTTGGATATATTTGAATATGAGAAGCATATGTGATGACTTGATGATGGGTTGAAATTGGAAGAATTGGAGAAATTTTTGTGGAGTGTGTTTGCCATGTAGGTATGTGATGCTACAAGAGAGTTTTTCTCTCATCTTGGATGGTTTGAGAACTAAATAGAATGATAATTGAATAAGGGTTTGTTGATGCACAATTAATGTTTGATGATATGCCTAAGTGAAAACTACCCTGTCACAGCCGTGACATTATGAGTGACTTTTGGGCACCTTAGAGATTGAACTGGGTTGGGACCAAAACGTAAACATTGTAGCCCTGTCTCTAAGCTTTAAAAAAAGACCAAAACTATAGCAATCCAAGGTGTATAACTCACGTTATGCCTTCTTTAGTGTGACTTGTACAGAATGACTGTTTTGATGCAATATTGCATTTGTGCATTTCATAAGTGCATTAAGTAAGAAACTTTAAGCATGAACCATCCTTATGCATTAATTGTGCATTGAGAAGTAGTTTGAGAAAGAGTAGAGAACTTTGTGAATGAGCTACTCTAAAAGTAAAAAGAATGAGAAAAATCTAAGAATGGGTTGGTGTTTTGTGAACTCCACCCGGAAGTTACAAAGAATGGGTTGGTGTTTTGTGAACTCCACCCGCAAGCTATGAAGAATGGGTTAGTGCTTTGTGAACTCCACCCAGAAGCTATGAAGAATGGGTTGGTGCTTTGTGAACTCCACCTGCAAGTTATGAAGAATGGGTTGGTGCTTTGTGAACTCCAGCCGAAAGTCACGAAGAGTGGGTTGGTGCTTTGTGAACTCCACCCGGCCATGCCTCCAGTAAGATGAGGCCGTGACATTCAAGTGACAAAGAATGAGAAAATATGAGAAAGAATAGAGGAAGAGAATGAGTAGAAGTCACGAAGAGTGGGTGGATACTTTGTGATCTCCACTTAGTCGTGCCTCCGGTAAGATGAGGCCGTGACATACAACATAAAGTGAATAGAAAAGAGCTTTGTGAAAGAGAAATAGAAAGAGAAAATAAATGAGATGAGATGAGTGTAAGGAAAGAATTACGAGAAAGAGTTACGCGGACAAACAAGTAAAGGATTTACTTACTGGTGTGCTGTCGTAGGCAACCAAGATTAAAAACCTTCCTAACCTAACTACTGAACTATAAATAGGGTAAGCAAGGGTCGATCCCACGAAGAGTGTCTAGCCGAATTTTCGATGATGTGAATAAGGATGGGGGGTTTTGAGTAAAACAGAAAACAATCTTAGCCAAAAACAAAAATAAAAACAATTCAATTCGAAATCAATTAATATAACGAAACTTGGTCTCCGTCAACATCCACCATTGGAATCTTACAACTGATCATTGATGCAATATTAAATCAATTCATACCTAAATATTCACCGTTGGAACTATTTTCCTATCTCTCCTTAATTGTAATTAATTAAGAAACACGCGATCTTAATTAATCTTACCACTAAACAACCCTAGACAAGGGCTCAAGATTTAATCTAGTGGCAACCTTAAGAATTAGAGAAATCGATGAAGCTAAACAACACAAACTCAAGCGGTTGTATTTAATTTAGTTGACTGCTAACTAAAACTTAACAAACATTTTAATCGGCCTGTCGCCGCGGCGAAGAAACTTCTGTCGCCGCGGCGAAACTGTCCAGAGAGTTTCCCCGTGGTTTCAACACATCTTCGCCGCAGCGAAGATTCTCCTTCGCCCCGGCGAAGCTTGGCACACTAAACTTCTTCTATTTTCAACCAATTTCAGGGCAAGCATTCAACACAACACTCAATCAAACAATATTACCAAAACCAACTCAAATAAGAGTGAAAGAAGCAACAATAACTACGTACCTCATGTGGGGCGTTACATAGAACCGTGACAAGGGTATCAAGTGTTTAAAATCTTGATAGGGAGAACCCTATGAACACATATAGTTGCCAATCTAGAAATGTCTGTAGCCCCAGTATTATTCTGACCAAGGGCACAAATAATATGGTAAGGCTACCATAGTGTTGAACGACCCTGTCGAAAGGCAATGATTGATATCACTTGTCAAGGTTGTTTGTCGACAACCTGGTGCAACACATGGGTGCTTGCTTTAGGCAAGTTCTCTGAACTGCCCCACCAGAGGATTCCATATAAATGGTAACCACGGTGTCTATGGAAAAAATCCTCTAATGAATAGTGGTGCATGTGATCCTTAGACTTGAGATCACCAGAGTGCCTTGTGCACCGATTAGTGTAGTTTGACACTAGCCCAACATAGTTCTATTAAGAGCTATCACTACGGTAGTGATTGGTTGCATCAAAGAGTGTATCAAGACTATGGTGGATCGACAGAGGATTCATCACTCCTAGGTATGGGAGAAGTTATCTCACTGCGCAAGTCAGTAAATGGCAATGACACTAAATCTGTGGCCATAGTGGGATTGAGTTGTTGCCCAATCTAATTTATTATTTCGGTCATTGGCCCATTAACTGAATACAAATACATTGAGAGTAACTAAGGTTAACATTATTTATGTACCTCAGTCTCAATGAGATAACAGATGATGAAAGGATTTGATTGCACGATAACCATATCATTGACAGGTAGCTGTTTCGCTAAATCTGAATCTACTGGGTGGCCATGATGTCTTGCTAGGGGCCAATCTTGGTCTGTGTGTAGTGAGACGATTAATTGGTATTAACACAATACTACTCACTATTGGTATGATGAGGAGCCTACGGGTCACAGACATAGAAGATAATTTAAGAATCAGTTTGTGCAAGGGGCATTTTCGTCTTTTAGGATGAAAGGTTATTTTGGTAATCTCACAGTGTAATTAAATTTGCTGAGGTTGTTTCCTATATTTAATTTAATATTAAAATTAAATAAGTGAGATTATATTTAAATATATACACGTATATTTAAATGAATTATTATTATTAATTAAATGTTAATATATTTCATAAATATATTAATTGATTTTAATTACAATAATAATAATTGAATAAAATAAAATACCAAAAGGGAGGTTGTTTGGATACAAGGGTTGGAGCCATGCCTATTCCTTATTGGAATAGGGTTTTGACACATGCACTATATAAGTGCATGTTGACAGGCTATTCGCAAGTGTATGAAATCGTGCAATTAGTAAAGCTCAAGTAAACGAGTATCGAATCTCGAGATAACTATCTACCAAGTACCAAACTAAGTCTATTTTATTGCTATTTGATGAAACAAAATTTTAAGAATGAATTTAATGAAAAATAAAACAAACTAAAAACTAAAGCATAATTGTATTAATACTATGGTAAAAAGATCAATATGACTAAACTTAGGGCATAGATTTCATACCAATTTAATCCTATGCGTTGACAATTATTGCTAACCTAATTAAGCTTATTCTAAAGGCCAAACTCCCTAATATTCCACTTTCTCTCAAACAATTAGCAAATTAATCCTTAAGCAACAACCCAAAATATCTTTAAGTTGAATTTAGAAGCTAAGAGATCATTAAGTTATATGGAATTTACGAGAGCCTCACAGATCACGGTAACCTATCTCTAGCATTTACTCAATCTATGGTTTTATTATCTTAGACTAATCAACTTTCATCTCTCAATCTCAACCCAACTCATGATATCATTCAACTCTTGGATCCTTAAGAATTGAAAGCATTACTCACAAAAAAAAAAACTTAGTATTAATGCTCAATAAAAATTAACAACAGTAAAGTCAACACATATTCATAAATTGGGCTACATCTTCAGCCCTAGAAAAGGAGTTTAGTTCACAATTGCAGTGATAAAAACAACCATTGTATTAACAAACATGAGTTCAAGAAACAAAAATAGAAAAACCTCTCTAATTGGTGAACGAGAACTGCAACAATTCCAATCTCCAAAATAGTAGCCGCTCTTTCTCCTTCTCTAATCTCGCTAAAAACTAATTAAAGACCCTTATTTATAGTGCTAGGGTTTGGAGGTTAATTAGGAAAGAATTAAATTCCTTAAACCATTTAGATTCGGACTAGGAGAATACAATAACCCAAACTGGCCCGTGATGCATTGCTGCGGCGATAAGAAACGGTCACTACGACGATCATTCTTTCTGTCCCACAAGTCTTGAATCTTTAGAATTTGGTGAAGTCATCAACATGAACTTTGTATCTCTCTAAATAATAAGCTTTCCAATGCCACAAGAATCATCGAATTCCAATTTCTACAGCTTAAGTTATGATCGAAACATCAATGCATGCTCATCTTGAAGGATTTCCAGGTTTTATGTCGTATCTTCAATGGGTCACAACTTTCTCGTTTCAACTCTGATTCTTGCACCGTTTGTTCCTACTCATCATGAATTTCATCGACATCATTCTTCTTCATTCAAATATCATTTTTAACCTGAAAATACTCAAAATACACCCGTGATCCCATAAAAGGTATTTATGAAATAATTAACTCAAATTTTACATTAAAAACACATTTTTCCACAAATAATCCAATTAAATCACTAGCAAAATATGTATTTTCAAGCTCTTATCACAACCTCCAACCAGCTTCTTGCTAGTCCCTAGCAATCTAAGCGATAAACAAGTCTCTAAGCTTGAAAATAAAACAAACAATTAAAACATTAAACCTATATCTAAACTATCCTAAATCATTTTCGTAGATTGACACGATTGCATTTAAAGTATGCAACAAGCCTTTAAACCCCTAGCCGTCCCTAGTTGGACGAGTTGTAGTCTAGTGAGGGTTTCCAGTGATGATACCCATAAACATCCACAGTAAACTTAACCTAAACTCCAAAAATAAAAATAAACATAAAAAGAACAAAAACTAACAAAAAATCTTGGATCAATTCATAAAGTTGTCTAAAAAATCGCATATACACAAAACAAATAGAATAATTAAAAATCACCTAAACTCACAGACAATGCAAACGTCAATTCCATTTTTTTTATCAACCCTAGAACATCCATACAACCACAAACCATTAGTCTACAAACTTGGATGGTTTTAACATAACATTCATGAACAAAATTTTGATCTCAGTATTCAGGTTATGACTTATAGGTGAATCATGGAATCAATCTCCATAAGCTCACTTTTCAAACCACTCTCCACTAATGTAAAACTTCACACTACCTCGGATCAATAGTTCTTTGTAAAGGTTGTAATGTTAGGCTAGGGTATGGGTTCATGAAAGAACAGAAAGGGAATTCAACAAAAATCAAATTAAGAGACTTAATCTTCATTCATTCTTGTTACTATCATACAAAAACACTTCCTTTTTTCACTCAGCAGCTTCCCAACCTTTATCGAGCTCTTTCTTTTCGACAATAAAATATACCCAATTGCATAATTTTACATCTTCTCAATGCTTTTCAATGCCTACTTTTCTTTTCTTTCTCTTTTTTTTTTCTTTTAGTTTTTTTTTTCAATACAAAGAAAGTAGAAAACACACACACAGCCCCACTGATTTTACAAGCACTCCACAACCCCCTAACCAATTTCTTTGCATAAACCTGGGTTATGGCAAAACTACACTTCCTCACCAATACTCGTAATAAGCTTGAATTACAATTAAGTCTCGTAAAGATAAAATGGGTAAGATTGTGTTTTAGGCTCATAATCTGGGTAGGGTAAAAAAATTAAGTTCAAAGGAAGAAAAATAAGGCTAAATTGTGTTTAAAAGGCTCAAAGGGTTAACTAGCGATGATAATAAAAAGGGTCGGCTTGAAAGGCTCAATTGGTCCTAAAACAGCCTAAATCATTTCCTAAGTAATGCGAACTCTAGGATTTCACCTCAAGTGGTTATCAAATAAGTTCTAGAGTTTGTTGAGATCGCAAAAATGTCCATGAAAACTTCACACATAAAATGTCTCTAAGTGAGTCAACTTAACCACTTTCAATCCACAAACCGTTAGGATCTCAAACTAAATGTCATTAACATTAACAATCATCCGTAATTAAAGGCAAAAATTAATGTCCTCCATTTCTTACATGTTATTGCAATCGCATTCCTGTCATAGACATATAAATTAATCCAAGAGAAAAACTCACAAAATAAAAAAATTATGCTCCCAAAATCCATGTCCATAAAAAAATTCTGCACAAAATTAACTTCCTACCCCTAACTTTAAAATCAACATTGTCCCCAATGTTAAGAGAAGGAAAAGGAAAGAAAAACGTTACCACATTTCTCAGCATTATAAAGCTATCCAGTGCGTGATGTCATGTGCGCCCAAAATTGTTCTATCAAAATCACAACTAAAAGAACCTTGTCAGCCACCATTGTTATGCAAAAAAATACATGGATATAAAGAGCATCAACGAACCATAAATATACTGAAATAGACGCTTAAACAGTTCATAAAGACATAACTAACACAAACATCAACAAAATGCAAGTACAGAAAAAGAGATAAAATACACTAAAAATAGCAAACAAAACACAACAAAATAAACTCCAAGTCCCCAGTAGTGACACACTCTCTACTCCTCCATACTCTCCTCAGAATCATCATCAAAAGTGTCGCCATCCTCCTCATCCGATGGATACACAAAATCAGTCCATTCACACTTTGGCGTTGCTATCCCAACATGAGCAAGTTGCAATCATTGCATCTCATATTGTACCCACATTTGCCCACTCATCCAAGTCATCCAGGCTTCTTGACGAATCTGTTGCTTTCTCAACTTATCTATATCTTCATTCATCTTCGTCAATTGATCTTTCTTGGATGGCTTCTACGATGAAGATGCTTTGGTCTTGGATACTTCCTCTTTGCCCCCACTGGTAAGATTTTACAGAAATTCCTTTGTAAGACACACCCCTTATGGGATTAACACTTCTTCAGAATTTGAAGGCACCTGAGCTTGCTTACATAATTCGATGATCAATTGAGGGAAGTAAAAAGCTATCTTGTTACGCTTTGCCGAATGGAGAATCTCATAAAAAATAATCCCACCCACATTCATCCTCATCTTGTGGTGGATAGCATACATCACAATGGCCCTAGCTTTGCTAATCATGCTCATGTGCTCTGAGGGCATCAATCTAGAGCAAACAAAATATAACCAAATGCACAAAATTGAGTCCAAAAACTTGCTTTCAAAATGGATGTGTTCCCCAACCGCAATAAACCATGTAGCTTTCCCTTCTATCAGACAATTAATCACCGCATCATAATCTACTTCCTGCTTGTATATTGCGTAGGCATCCTCATCTATCTCAACTTGCGGCAGCCCATAAAATTCATTAATAGTAGCTGTAGTAAATACCGTTTCCTTGCCTCTTACCATTGTCCTTTTGTCAACGCTATCAGGAACGCTAGCATAAAACTCTTTTACTATAGAGGCAGCAGTAGGAGCTTGAGGTTCTTTGCAAAATGTCTACCAACCAGGTTTCTTTGCAAAATTTGCATATCTCTCCTTGGCAACCTGACTAACAAACCGGACCTCATTGGAGGCATGCCCTTTTCCTTTTCCTTTTCCTCTCCTATCTCCTCCTAGCTTTCTCTTGGGCGCCATCACAAAAAATTCCCACTCAAATAATTCAATCAATCAAAGTTTACAATTTTCGTACCCAATTTCAATCACCACAACTCCCAAATCCACACACAATTTCTCCACTCAATCAATGTAATCAATCAAATTAACAACTACAACACCTAATTTCAAAAACACAACTCCCAAATTACCAACAACTACTCTAAGTTTATTCAACGAATTCCACCAAACTTCAACATTCAACTATCACAGTGCAATATGGATGAGAAATACTTACTTGAACCAATGTGTTTGCAGACTTGCTTTGAATTTGTAAAGATTGGCCCAAATTCGAAATTCCCCAAAATTTGAAACCTTAACTTTGAAATGGTGAGAATCCCGAATTGCTTCCTTAAATGTGCGCTCATTGTGGCAACGAATTCTATCGTTGCGGCAAGTGTGTTGCTCGTTGTATGTGTGCGTGAGTGTAATGCTCGCTGCAGTAGTGATAAAATGTTGTCGCGATGAGCGGGCTTCTTAGCTTGTATGCCGAATTATGATGCTTGCTATGGCTATGGAAAGTTTCACCGTGACGAGCATGCTTCTCCTTAGTTGCGTTCCTTAGATTCACGCTTGCTGTAACTATGGTACATGTCGCCGCGGCAAACGTATTTTTGTTGTTGTTGGGCACTCTAAATTTATTCTCTTGCGGACCTAAAAAAAATCAATTCTTTAAGTCTAAAGGAAATAAATTTGATCAATAAAAAAAAAATTGTAAATAATAAAAAAAATTAAAAATTATGAACTAAAATTAAAACGAAAATAAGATCTTGGATTGCCTCCCAAGGAGCACTTGTTTAAAGTCTTAAGCTCGACTCCTGTTTGTCGTCAATGAGGATTTTGAAGGAAGATTGAAACCCTCTTGTCTTCATTTCCATTCTCAATATAAGGTTTCAATCTTTGGCCGTTTACTTTGAATGTTCCCTTCATCAGGTGGTGAACCTCTATCGCCCCATGCGAAAACACGCGATGAACTATGAACAGGCCATACCATCTTGAGCGCAATTTTCCCAGGAAAATTCATAGTCTTGAGTTAAATAATAGCACTTTGTCCCCCTCCTTGAATTCCTTGTTCACAATATGTTTGTCGTGCCACTACTTAGTCTTTTCTTTGTAGATTTGGGCATTCTCATATGCATGATTTTGGAATTCCTCCATCTTATTGAGTTGCAGTAATTGTTTTGCTCTTGTTGCATGTAGATCGAAGTTCAAAAACTTCATTGGCCAATATGACCTATGTTCTAACTCCACTAGCAAGTGACAAGCTTTTCCATAAACTGTCCTATAGGGCGGCATTCTTATGGGTGTTTTGAATGCCATCCTATACGCCCATAATGCATCATCAAGCTTGGTTGCCCAATCCTTTCGAGAAATGCTTACTGTCTTTTACAAGATTCGTTTCAGCTCCCTATTGGACACTACTACTTGGCCACTGGTTCGAGGGTGATATAGAGTAGCAACACGATGTGTAACTCCATACTTGCTTAACAATGTCGCGAATTGGCGATTGCAAAAGTGAGAACCACCATCATTGATAATGGCCCTTAGCATGCCAAACCTTGAGAAAATATTCTTGTTTACAAACTTGACAACCACATGAGCATCGTTTGTTGGTAACACTGCAGCGTCCACCCACTTCGAAACATAATCTATAGTAACCAAAATAAAATGGTTAGAATACGAGGAAGGAAAAGGTCCCATAAAATCTATGCTCACACATCAAACAATTCTACTTCTAGGATATTATTTAGAGCCATGGAATTTCTCCTAGATACGTTCCCAACGCATTGACATTCATCACAGCTTATAACAAAACTAAAAGCATCTTTAAAAAGATGGGCCAGAAAAATCCTGATTGAAGAACTTTAGCTGCAGTCTTTATCAAACCAAAATGGCCATCAACTTCCATTGAATGACAATGATGAAGAATATTCGTCATGTCTCCGCTGGCACACATCTTCTTATCATTTGATCAGCATAATGCTTGTACAAAAATGGGTCCTCCCAAAAGTAGTACTTTAAATCTACAAAAAAATTCTTCTATCTTTGGGAGTTCATTCCAAGGGGCATAATTTTCCGTGCCAAATAATTGGCAGTATCTGGAAACCACGACCCTTCTTGAATAGCAAATAATTGCTCATCTGGGAAGTATTTGTTGATTGGCTTCTCTTCCTCTCAAACTTCTTCATTGGACTTTAATTGGGATAGATGATCAACCACTTGATTTACCATTCCTTTCTTGTTCTTAATTTCCAAGTCGAATTCTTGTAGGAGCAATACCCATTGCAACAATCTTGGATTGGAATCCCGCTTTGCTAGGAGGTACTTCAATGCAGCATGGTCAGTGTATACAATAACCTTGGTAAGTGGCAAATAAGAACGAAATTTCTCAATAGAGAATATTACTGCTAAAAATTCTTTTTCAGTAGTGGTATAATTTAACTGCGGTCCCGTTAAAGTCTTGTTGGCATAATAGATCACATGCAAAATCTTACCTATTCGCTGTCCTAAAACAACCCCTATAGCATAATCACTTGTGTCACACATGAGTTCAAAAGGTAGTTCCCAATCGGGCATAACAATAATAGGAGCAAAGATTAATTTTGCTTTTAAACACTTTTGACTAAAATTAAAAGGAACATCCTTAGCTAATAAATCATGGAGAGGTTTAGAGATTTTAGAAAAGTCTTGTATGAATCTCCTATAAAAACCCGCATGTCCAAGGAATCTTCTAACAGCCTTCACTAAATTCGGAGGTGGTAGTTTCTTAATGACTTCAATCTTTGCTCGATCCACCTCAATTCCATTTGCAGATATTCGATGACCTAACACAAATCCATCTCATACCATAAAATGGTACTTTTCCAAATTTAACACCAAGTTAGTGTCAACACATCTCTGCAAAGCATTAGATAGGTTAGTCAAACAATCATCAAAAGAATCACTATGTAACGCCCCGCTTGAGGTACGTATTTAAGATTTGTTGTATTACCTAAAAGTTCATTGATTCAGTTTCAATTGAGTTTGTATGTTGTAGTGGTTAAGTATTTGCTTTGAAATTGGTTGAGATTTGGTGAATTTTGGAAATCCAATCTTCACCGTGGCGATGAGGTGCTGCACCCACGGGTAGGTTCTGCCCTGTTTTGCCGGGGCGACGGAAAGTTCTTCGCCACGGCGATGAGCCATTTGAAAAGTTTCTTGAGTTTTCTAGAGAATTCTTCTTTTGGGGCATAATGACCATTCTACCCCTAATTAGTAGAAAAAGTGGGGAGTAAAATGTAAGGAAATTAAGTAGAGAATGTGTTGGTAATAAGGGTGTTTTTGCAAAGAATCAAAGGATATGGATGGAATTTCTAAGGAAGAGCAAGGGCAAAATGGGAAATGATGTTTATAATATGAGTTAAAAAGAGTTAAAGTGTATAGAAAGCTACCCCCCTTTTTGTTCATCCATTTTCCACCGCCTAACCATTCTCTAACTTCTCTCAATTTTCCATCCAATCTTTCAAGATTTCCAAGGACTTTTTGAGTAGATTTTTAATCTAAGCATCCTAAGGTAAGGATTCTTGCTTTAGATAGAGTTTTAATATGTTTTGGAAAGCTTATATTATTTTTGTTTAAAGTTGTAGAGAGAAATCAAGCTACTAAAGGAAAGGAAAGTGTTAGAGAAACTTTTCCCTCACAAGGTAAGTAAATCCACCAAGTTAAGTTTTGACTAAGTTTTGAGTAGAGAATTATTTAAACTATATATGTATATGTTATACCTACTGAAATGAGATGAGATGTGTGCTTGTCTTAGTAGTTGGGTATGATTAATTTGAGAAGTGTTTTTGATGTGTGATGGAAATGGAGTTTAGATGAAGTTTGAGAGATTTGTGTAAACCTTTTTGGAAGTGCTTTTCTTGACAGGGATTATGAGTATTTGAGGAGTTTTCCCCCATTTTGTGGATGGCTGGAGAATGAAGTATAGTAGTAATTTTAGTAGAGTGTTTTAATGCACATAGTTGCTTGATGAAATGCCTAGGTGAAATCTGCCCTGTCCCTGCTGTGACTTTCTAAGTAATTTTGGGCATCTTACTATTGAACTGGGCTGAGACCAAAACATCAAAGTTTTAGCCCTATGTTTAAGCTTTAAAACGAGACCAAAACCGAGCAAATCCAATATGTATAACGCAAGTTATGCCCTTTTTAGTGCAGACTGTAGAATACTGTTTTGAGGAAATCTTGCATTTGGCATTTTCATAAGTGCATTAGTGAGCATGAGTTGTCCTTACACATTTTTCTTAGCACTAAGAAGTAGCTTGAGAATTGTATAGAATGTATATATAGCTACTTTAAAGTAAAGAGAGAAAAGAGAGTGAGCACTAGAGAATGAAGAGAAAGAGAGAATAGAGTAGGTTATGCGAGGGGAACCCGTGAGTATGGGTAGAGTTTCCCGCATGTACGCCGCATTGAGAGGCAGCATGAGTAAGAGAGAGAAAGTGGTGTACCCCGTGAGAGTGCATGCGGATGAGGGCTATACCCGAGTACCCGAGAGAGAGAGATTATACACTCACATGGCCAAGGGTTCCGAATCCATGCATAACCGAGTCCATCGGCTAAAATGAGTAGAAGTCACATAGAGTGGGAAGAGTCCCGCCGTGCCTCCGGTAAGATGAGCCGGGACTACTAAAGAGAGTTAGTAAAAAGATTTATGGAAAGAGAAAGTGGAGAAGTATAAGGAGAATAATTAGAACTATAAGGAAAGAATCAGAGAGAAATGGCTACGGGGATAGATGTGTAGAATTTACTTACTGAGCATCAGTTGTGCTCACCCCATTATTTTTCATGTTTTCAGGATCTGGTGAGGACACGGTCAGATGGGCATCGGCAAACGGAGGGAATGGCTACACTGTCCCCCTGTTTTGATGTTTTGTACATGACACAACTTTTGTATTTACAGGATGTATATATTTAATAAAAGAAAAATTTGGGCCCAACCTTTTTATTTTATTTTATATGTATTTTATTATGTACATGCTTTATGAATATTTGAATAGCAAAGGCTATCACATTTTTGGTATCAGCAGACCGAGATTTTGGGATTTGACAGTGTGCCATTCTCATCGCCACGACATCCATAGCCGACTGTGTAAGTTAATTCTTTCCATACGTTAATGTTTCTTAAGTGATTAAATGTTTTTGTTTTGTAGATGGGCGTAGTACTAGGAGGAAGGGTAAATTGTGATGAATGAAGGAGAATCCCTCCAACCCACCAGAACCGACTTCCCCTACCCTTGATGAGACAAGGATTCGAGCCATTGTACAGCAGGTTTTAGCGGAGTCAAGGGAGAGTTGTTTTCGGAGAGATCGAGGCCCCAGTAGAGTACCACCCATAAGACAAGAGCAAGAAGGGTCGATACCTCAGACAATACAGTCTCGAGTTGATCCGATTCAGGGGCTTGCAAACCACACCAGCCGCCAGTATTTAGAGGTACTAGAGACCCGTTAGGGCAAGAGTGGTTTAAGTCCGTAGAGCGGACGGCGGCATTGTTTCCTATGAATGAGAGAGAGGATCAGATATGCCAATTTCTTATTTAAGGAGATGCCCGAATTTGGTGGGCCCTAATGGAGGAGACTCATGATATGGCCTCGATGACCTGGGAAGATTTAGAAGATTGTTTGAGGCCGAGTACCGAATAGAAGATCGAGTACATGAGAAAGTCCAAGAGTTTATTCACTGAGGCAGGGACTAGTACTGTAAAGAATATTCAGTAGGATTCAACTCCCTTGTTCGTTTTGCACCCGGGATAGTGTATACACCGAGCTAAGAGAGATAAGTTTGTACAAGGTTTTGAGATCAGAATATTCTCAGATATGTTATGACAGGAGTCGAGCCCCCTCATACCTACAGTGAAGCGTTAGCAAGGGCTTTAAGGGCAAGATTTATGTAAACAAATATTTGGCAGAAGGGTTATCTCTAGCAGTACCTAGTGAACCTTCCACTACCTTACAGAGGAGACGTGATGTTACAAGAATAAGAGATGTAAGGGCCAAGAAGAAGTTTCACCCCAAGAGGACCAGGAGAACTGGCAAAACAAGCGGCCCAGGACAGAAGGTTCCCCCCTTGCGCTAAATGCAGAGGAACCATACAGGAGAGTGTTTGAGGGATAGAAATGTTTGTTACAAGTGCCGACAGCCAGGGCATCTGATGAGGATTGTAAAGTTCCCCTCCTACTGGTTCCTCTTCCACCAGTGGCTCAGCTTCTAGAGGTACTAATGCCAGAGTTTTCCACAGGCACAGGTGGAAGCCGAGGCCAGTCCATCAGCTGTAACTGGTCAGTTGTTATTTCATGCTGCTTCCTACTGCTTTAATTGATTCTAGGGCTACCCATTCTTTTATTTCTCATGGATGATTGAGAGATTAGGATGAAACCTTTAGAGTGAGTCAACCTATTAATAAATTACCTGATGGGGTGAGTGTGTTGACTCAAGAGATGTTATTAGGAGAGTCTGTAGTGATCCAAGGTCGAGAGTTAGCAGTTGACTGATAGTTTTTTATATGCCTGACTTTGATGTGATATTGGGCATGGATTTCCTAGGGAGGTATGGAGTAGATTGATTGTCGGAAGAAAAGCAAGATTTAATCTCGTAATGGAGATAAATTTAGTTTTGGAGAGGGCCATCAGTTGAGTATGTTAATTAGTAGTGTAAAGCGAGAAAATTGTTAAGAAAGGTGTTCTTGGATACATTGCTCATGTAGTTCAGATGTGTGTTCCACAGTCAGAAATTCAGAGAGTGTCGGTAGTTCAAGAATTTCTAGATGTGTTTCCGTAAGACTTACCAGGTTTGCCACCGGAAGAGAGAGGTTGAGTTTAGTATTGAACAGCACCAGGAACACACCTATATCTAAAGCCCATATCGAATGGCCCCACAGAACTGCAGGAATTAAAAAGCAACTCCAGGAGCTTTTGGATAAAGGTTTTATTCAACCGAGTCATTCTCCCTGGGGAGCTCCAATCCTATTTGTTAAGAAGAAGGACGGTCACTACGGATTGCTTGATTATAAGAGTTAATAATTGACAGTAAAGAATAATACCCTTTACCTCGAATAGATGATGGTTTGATCATTTGAAGGGAGCGCAGTATTCTCCAATATTGATTTGAGGTCAGGGTATCATCAGTAAGAGTGGCCGAGCAGGATGTAGCTAAGACTGCTTTCCGTACAAGGTATGGGCACTATGAGTTTATAGTGATGCCGTTTGGCTTGACTAATGCCCAGCGTTTTTTATGATTTGATGAACAGAGTATTCCATGACTGTTTAGATCAGTTTATTGTGGTGTCTTGATGTATTCTGGCTTATTCTAAATCGAGAGAAGAGCATGAGGAACATTTGAGAATAGTGCTGCAACGGTTGAGAGAAAGGCAATTGTACGCTAAATTTTCTAAGTGTGAGTTTTGGCTCGACCAAGTATCTTTCTAGGCCATACTGTGTCTAAGAGGGGATTTCAGTGGATCCGAGCAAGATAAAGGCAATCCTTGAATGGCAGAGGCCGAAGATAGTAAGAGGTCAAAGTTTCTTAGGCCTGGCAGGTTACTACAGACGATTTGTTGAGGGGTTCGCCCAGTTGGCTAAACCATTAACACTCTTCAAAACAGAAGACTCCTTTCATAGGTCGAAGCTTGTGAAGAATGTTTTCAAGAGTTGAAGAAGAGGTTAACATCAGCTCAGTGTTAGTGTTACCACAGAGGGTGTAGACTATGATATTTATACGGATGCCTCTTTGCAAGGACTTGGTGCTGTGTTAATGTGTTAGGTAGGGTGATAGCATATGCCTCTCGGCAACTGAAAGAGTATGAACAAGATACCCTACACAACTTAGAGTTGGCAGCCGTGGTCTTTGCATAAGATTTGGAGGCATTCTTTATGGTGCCAAAAGCAACATTTACAACCGATCATAAGAGTTTAAAGTATTTCTCTCACTCGAAAGAGCTGAATATGAGACAGAGAAGTGGTTAGAGCTGGTGAAGGATTATGACTGTGAGATTAAGTACCAACCAGGAAAAGCCAATGTGTAGCTTATGCCTTGAGTAGAAACCTTATTTGTCCCGCTCCTAGGCAGAAGAGTTGATGAAGAGTTTTGCAGAGAGCAGATCGAAGTGATTCTAGGAAGGATTGCCAGGTTAGAGATTCAGTCTACTTTATTGGAGGAAAATTAGAGAAAACCAATGGTTGATGCGTGGTGTCAGAAAGTAGTGCAGCAAGTGCTGAGGGAAAGACAGTGGAGTTTCATTCTTTGATGGTGTCCTCTATTTCAGAAATCGGTTGTGGCTTTCCTCCAATATGAGTTGAAAAAGAGAATTCTTTTAGAGGCTCATGACAACCCGTACACTGCTCATCCTGGAGCAACCAATGTCCAAGATGTAAGAGAGGCTATTGGGGTGGCCAGTATGAAGAAAGACATAGCAGAGTTTGTAACTAAAAGCCTGACATGTCAACAGGTGAAAGTAGAACACCAAAGGCCGTCAGGGTGCTTCCGCCACTTAGTATTCCAGAATGGAAATGGGAGAGCATTTCAATGGATTTTTATTACAGTCTCCTAGCGTGCAGAAAGTTTAATGCTATATGGTGATTGTGGATAGATTAACTAAATCCGCCCATTTCCTTCCAGTAAAAGAGAGCACCACCTCGGATCAGTTGGCTCAAATTTATGTAAAAGAGATAGTTAGTTTACATGGTTACCCAAGATCATAGTGTCAACGGATTCCAGATTTGTTTTAGCTTTCTGGGTGAGTTTACAGAGGAATTGGGTACCCGTTTGGGCATTTAGTACTGCCTATCACCTCAGACGGATGGCCAACAGAGAGAATAATCAGGTGCTTGAGGATAGGCTGAGACTTGCTGTATGGATTATAGAATGTCCTAGCATGAAATGTTACCATTAGTGGAGTTTGCCTACAACAACAGTTTCAGTCTACAGTAAGATGGCGCCTTACGAGGCTTTGTATGGTAGATGATGCAGTCTCCACTACATTAGGATGAATTGTGAAAAAAGATGAGTTACGTACCGCTCTTAGCCAGAGATGACTCAAAAGATGATAAGGATGTAAGATTAATCAGAACAGAATGAAACAAGCCCAAGATCGACAGAAAAGTTAGGCCAATTTGAAGAGAAAGAAGTGGAGTTCCAAGTGGGTGATAAGGTATTTTTGTGAAAGTTTCCCCCTATAAACAGTAATGCACTTCGGAGCAAAGGAAGTTAGCACCGAGGTTCATATGTCCATTTGAATATTGCAACGAGTGGGTAAAGTTGCCTACAGATTGGCACTTCCCCTAGTACAGATGTTGAATAACAGAGAACCTTAGGTAGGGAACGCCAGTACAGATTCTAGACCAAAGGATAAAGAACTCCGAACAAGAGTATTCCGCTAGTGAAGATCCTTTGGAGGAATCACAAGGTAGAAGAAGCGACAGGGGAGGTAGACCGAGACATGCAATTCACTTTCCGGAGTTATTCATGTGAATTTCGGTGACGAATTCTTTTAAGGAGAGAATTGTAACGCCCCGCTTGAGGTACGTATTTAAGATTTGCTGTATACTTAAAGTTCATTGATTTAGTTTCAATTGAGTTTGTATGTTTGTAGTGGTAAGTATTTGCTTTGAAATTGTTTGAGATTTGGGAATTTTGGAAATCCAATCTTCACCGGGGCGAAGGAGAATCTTCGCGCGGCGATGAGGTTGCTCACCCACGGTAGGTTCTGCGCTGTTCTTCGGGGCAACGGAAAGTTCTTCGCCACGGCGCCGAGCCACTTGAAAAGTTTTCTGAGTTTTCTAGAGAATTCTCTTTTGGGGCTAATGACCATTCTACCCCTAATTAGTAAAAAGTGGAGAGTAAAATGTAAGGAAATTAGGTAAGAATGTGTTGGTATAAGGGTGTTTTTGCAAAGAATCAAAGGATATGGATGGAATTTCCAAGGAAGAGCAGGGAAAATGGGAAATGATGTTATAATATGAGTTAAAAAGAGTTAAAGTGTAGAGAAACCTTTCGTTCATCCATTTTCCCACCGCCATAACAACCATTCTCTAACTTCTCTCAATTTTCCATCCAATCTTTCAAGATTCCCAAGGACTTTTTGAGTAGATTTTGAGTAGATTTTTAATCTAAGCATCCTAAGGTAAGATTCTTGCTTTGAATGAGATTTTTAATATGTTTTGGTTAAAGCTTATATTATTTTTGTTTAAGTTGTAGAGAGAAATCAGCTACTATAGGAAAGAAAAGTGTTAGAGAAGCTTTTTCCCTCAGAAGGTAAGTAAATCCACCAAGTTAAGTTTTGACTAAGTTTTGAGTAGAGATTATTTTAACTTGTATGTATATGTTATCCTACAAAATTGAGATGAGATGGTGCTATGTCTTAGTATTTGGGTATTTTAAATGTGAGAGTGTTTTTGATGTGTATGGGAAATGGAGTTTGAGATGAAGTTTGAGAGATGTTGTGTAAACCTTTTTGGAAGTGCTTTTTCTTGACAGGGATTATGAGTATTTGAGGAGTTTTCCCCCTTTGGATGGCTGAGAAATGAATTATAGTAATTTTAGTAGAGTGTTTTTATGCACATGAGTTGCTTGATGAAATGCCTAGGTGAAATCTGCCCTGTCCACTGCCGTGACATTCTAAGTATTTTTGGCATCTTACATTTGAACTGGCTGAGACCAAAACATCAAAGTTGTAGCCCTGTGTTTAAGCTTTAAACGAGACCAAATCGTAGCAATCCAATATGTAATAACGCACGTTATGCCCTTTTTAGTGCAGACTGTGCAGAATGACTGTTTTGAGGAATCTTGCATTTGGCATTTCATAAGTGCATTAGTGAGCATGAGTTGTCCTTACACATTTTTCTTATGCACTTAAGAAGTAGCTTGAGACTTAGTAGAGAATGTAAGTATAAGCTACTTTAAGAGTAAAGAGAGAGAAAGAGAGTATGAGCACTAGAGAACGAAGAGAAAAGAGAATAGAGTAGGTTATGCGATGGGAAACCCGTGAGTAATGGGTAAGTTTCCCGCATGTACCTGCATTGAGAGAGCGGCATGATAAGAGAGAGAAAAGGTGTTAGCCCGTGAGAGTGCATGCGGATGAGGGCTATACCCGAATACCCGAGAGAGAGAGATTATACACTCACATGGCCAAGGTTTCCGAATCCATGCATAACCGAGTCCGATCGGCTAAATGAGTAGAAGTCACATAGAGTGGAGAGAGTCCCGGCCGTGCCTCCGGTAGATGAGGCCGGGACTACTAAAGAGAGTTTAAAAACAGTTATAGAAAGAGAAAGTATGAAGTATAAAGAGAGAATAAATGAGAACTGTAAGGAAGAGAACAGAGAGAAATGGCTACGGATAGATGTGTGAGGATTTACTTCTGAGCATCATTTGTGCTCACCCCATTGTTTTTCATGTTTTGCCGGATCAGTAAGGACATGGTCAGATGGGCGTTGGCAAGCGGCGGGAAATGGCTACACTGTCCACCCTGTTTTGATGTTTTGTACATGACACAACTTTTTGGATTTACAGGATGTATACATTTAATAAAAGAAAAATTTGGGCCCAACCTTTTTATGTTATTTTATATGTATTTTATTATGTACATGCTTTATGAATATTTGAGTAGCAAAAGGCTATCACACACTAAAAACAGAAAAATCGTCCATGAAAACTTCAATGGACTTCTCAACCATATCAGAGAAAATTGAAATCATGCAATGTTGAAAAGTTGGAGGAGCGTTGCACAAGCCAAAAGGCATTCTTCGGTAGGCGAATGTTCCATATGGGCACGTGAAATTCGTTTTCTCTTGATCTTCTGGCACTATAGCAATTTGATTGTAACCTGAATATCCGTCTAGGAAACAATCGAACTCATGGCCAGCTAACCTCTCTAACATTTGATCGATGAATGGCAATGGAAAGTGGTCCTTACGAGTCTCAAAATTTAGTTTGCAATAGTCAATACATACTCTCCATCCCATGACTATTCGTGTTGGAATCAGCTCGTTGTTATCATTATGGACCACTGTCATTCCTTCCTTCTTTGGCACTGCTTGGAATGAAATTGAAAAGCCTATTGAGGAGTATCAATAAAATAAGTTTAACGATCGATTTGTGGAATTCAGGTACTGAGAAGGTTGAATACATGGTTCTAACGAGGCATTGGATAGATACTAATTAGAGGTTGAATAAGTGTGTGCTCAGTTTTGTTCATTTCCCTCCTCCGCGTGGTAGGGTCCAGATTGCTGATTGTATATTTACGTGTTTGAGAAAATGGGGAATTGAAAACAAGGTCTTCACGATCTCAGTTGATAATGCAATAAGTAATGATGTTGCAATTAGGATTATGAGGGAAAACTTTTCAATAACCAGGAAGCTTGCTTGTTGAGGTAAACTGTTTCATGTTAGGTATTGTGCATACATATTAAATATAATGGTGAAAGATGGTATTGCTCAGATTAGGCACATCATTCAGGACGTCCCTGATAGTGTGTCGTACATCAATCGGAGAGTAGACTTACCATTTTTCAGAGATTGTCCAAAACTTGCAGTTACCATACTGGAAGCTAATCCTTGACTGTAAAACAAGAAGGAACTCAACTTATGAGATGTTGTCAATTGCACTGACTTTAAAAGGGTGTTTTCAAGTAATGTTGAAAGAGACCTGCATTATCATTCTTTGTAATGACTTCTTTCTACTAATATGCTCATAAAATATACTTAATAAAAATACATGTATAATTAATAGAAAGTAGTTGGGCCCAAATTTTTCTTTACTTAATATATACATTCTTTACATAGTACAAAAAGAACATGTACAAAAACTATCATAATGGTGGACAGTGTTGCCAGTTCTCTCCGCTTGCCGACGTCCATCCGACTGCATCCTCACCTATTTTCTGCAAAAACATAGAAAACAACGGGGTGAGCACAAAAATGCCTAGTAAGTAAATCCTCTACTCCGTTATCCCCGTGCATCACTATTTAATTCTTTCCTTACTCTACTCTTTTTCTTCTTTTTCTTTCTCTCTTGTTCTTTCTATTTTCTTCGTTGTTTCTATTTCTCACGGTACTCCTTTACTAATTCTCTTTCTCTATTCTTTCTTTCTTTTTGTTTCTTTCTTTCTCTCTTATTCTTACAAATCATGATACAAGTAATGACAACAATGCATGAATGAAATGTACATGCAGTAATGCATAGGAATGCATTCTCTTTCTTCTCTTCTGTTTTTCTTATTCTTGTAACAACTGTTTTCTACTTGTATTATCATAGAATATGCATATTAAAATACATGTAAAATTGCATAAATAGTTGGGCCCAAATTTTTCTTTTATTAAACATACACATTCTTTACACAAAAAGTTATATCATGTACAAAAACATTAAAAGCAGGGTGGACAGTGTAGCCATTTCTCTTCGCTTAATGACGCCCCTCCGACCGTGTCCTCACCTAGATCCTACAAAACATAGAAAAAATCGGGGTGAGCACAACTAAGGCTCAGTAAGTAAATCATCTACTCATCAATCCCCGTAACTCTCTCTCTGATTTTTTCCTTACGAGTCTCGTTTACTCTCCCTTTTATAATCTTTCTGATTTCTTTTTCTCGTAACTCTTTTCTAGTAACTCTCTTTAGTAAGTCACGACCCCATCTAACCAGAGGCACGGCTGGGACTCACTCCCACTCTACGTGACTTATACTCGTTCTAGCCGATCGGACTCGGTTATGCATGGATTCGGAACCCTTGGCCATGTGAGTACATAATCTCTCTCTCGGGTAAACTTGGGTATAGCCCTCATCAGCATGCACTCTCACGGGCTACACCACCTCTCTCTGATACTCATGTCGCTCTCTCAATACGGCGTACACGCGGGAATACTCTACCCATTACTCACGGGTCCCCATCGCACAACCTACTCTATTCTCTTATCTAGCACTACTTTCTCTTTATTCTCTAGTGCTCAATTTCTCTTTCTCTCTATTCTTAGAGTAGCTCAACTCAATTTCTCTACTCTCTTTTTTCTAATGCATAACTATTGCATGATTAATGCATATAGATGACTCATGCTCATTAATGCACTTATGAAATGCATTTATGCTATGTAGCAAAAATTAAGGCTTTCTACTTGATGCGTATTACTACAACATGCAAAACTAGCAAGTGCACTAGTCGCTCAAGTAATAGAGTGATGGGTAGGATATCGTTCCCACAAGGACTGGTAGCGAAGCACTAAGTTTCCTAACGTTAACAAGTTGAAGCAACCGAAAATCTTGGATTTGTGGGAGCAAATTGTAATTGAAAGAAAACTAAAACAAAATTTAACAAAGAATTAATTCTTAAAAAGGAAAACAAATGAAACACAGAAATTCAATTTAAGTAAGACGGGCAGGGTTTTGACTTCGTTTGGATTTTTATGGGTTAAACCTAAGAGTTACACTATTTTCACATTCACGTGCAATGGTTGTAAATCGAATTCACTACTATGTTAACATACCCTCTCGGGCTATGTTTTCCTATTCATNACAAAACTTGATGTTTTGGTGGGATAAATTTTATCAAAAAATCTTCCTATGCACCAATTGAAAGTTGATGTGTCATATTCATTCTATGTGCAACACATAGAAACATAAACATGGCTGCCCACACCTAATACAGTAATAATTGAGTTTGAGTTAAGTCTTTGTTTCATTTGACTATTACCATCAGACATCACATTCCAAATAGAAATGAAATCTTAGATATGGATGAAGGTTGCACAACTCAGAAAAATATAGATTGAACTTTGTCATATGGACTTTGATATTCTTTTGTGGTTTCTGATGACAAGAGGACCATTCATTACCGATAGCATGTTGAAGAACTTAAAGTTCTTTTGTTTGGTGATTTGACCACTATAATTTATTAGTACATGAGAAGAGTTCTGAGCATTTTCATTTTCTTTTCTGATGCAGAGCAGCTGTGGGTGTTGGATACTTTTCCTGGCGAAGTGAGGGCTGAAAACAGTGATGGTGGAGTAGAGATTCTTCTGCAGTTCTTGCAAAGTTTACCTTCACAAGTCCCATCTCAAAAGTAAAGATTTTATCACTTTAGTGACATGTTGTTCTTTGAATAGTGGATTCACTGTGTGTTAGTGAGCCTGTCATTTCCTTGGTAGAGTGATCCAGATGCAGGTTTTAGATGGAGTTGTGATATGGCATAATGTTTACTTACCTCTGGTGATAATGAGTAATCTCTATATATGTTTTTCATTAAATATAGGCACATTAACTACATAATCTTCTTTTTTACAAAGCATTTTCCTTGGGTAAAAAGGGATGGATGCTTATTCTGCTTTAGTTCCTTAAAACTTTGATTTATGTCAATGCAAAAGTGTTGTTTCAAAATTTAGGCAGTAGGGAATGGATTTCTTCTGCAATTTTAATTTCACCCTTCAATATTCTTTGGGTTTCATTGGCACTACTCAGGGGCCGTTGGAGGCCAGAGATCCTTCAAGGTTTTGTAAGAAACCCTATCCTTGTCAAAAAAAATAGTATTTTTTTTCACATTTTCCAAAATAATCGGTCAATACACAACATGCAGTTAAAACCTTTAAGTATACCTTGTTAACTTTGACTTTGAATAATCCTTCTCAAAAGAAAATCGTAAAAGAAAACAAAATAAAATAAAATGCAATCTAGTTTCAACTTCTAAACTTATCATCATCATTTGATTTTACTATAATTTGGTTGTAGAAATGCTGAATGACCATTAATCCCAAAAAAATTTAGCTGATTGGAAGTATCCATCAATGGTATTTAAATTTTATTATCTGTTATTTATTTACATGATGAAATGTGGATAAAATTATGCAGTTCTTGCTTTAAATTTGCTAAGCATCTTGATACCCTCAAACAGAGTAGTTAAATAACTATATGATAAGAGATGTCATAGTATGTTAATGTATGACAAGAGCACCCTTGCATGGAAACATTGTCACCTGTATTTTTCAGTTGAGCAATTGCGTGGAGCTCTACTTTTTATTTTTTTCTTTTTAAATGTTGGTTAAAAATAAACATGTCAATGTTTCACCTGGATCAGTTTTTCTCAATGTTGATTGATTTGATATTGGATAGCTTAAATTCATATGTGCATGGTAGATTAACTCTTAGCGTTATGCCTTTCCCTTTTTTTTTTGCCCTCTTTGTACTGTTCTTATTGTTGCTACTTTGTTTCTTGCTCCAGGTGGCTTGTGAACCACATGATTGAGCTTTGGATTCCCCAAAACCAGTGTCAGAGTGGATCGGAAGCAACCTCAAGGAACCTGGAGAGCATGAAACATGGGCCTTTAATCTTGAAGGTGCTGCAGATGTTTAATTCTTACCGGTAAAGTTCTCTAAAGTTTTTCAAACTATCAGTTTGAACCACTTGCTTTTTGCTGCCAGAAAGAAAAGGGAATTTGAAGATGTCTGGGTATCAAAATAATTTTATAAAGTCAATAAACAAAGGAATTTGATTCCTTTTATTATGATCTTCTTTAGGGAGACTTCTAATTGGCCACTATTGGAGCACCTTCCGGCTTCCACAAGGGATGGAGATAGATATTGTATGAGCGGAGAAGAGTGACATATTGGAGCCAGATGTGATTCAGCGGCTTGAAGGCCTTGCAAGTAAAGTGAGAGATGGACGGGAGGATAAAGTTTCCGTACATGTTCTACCCAATTCAGGTCATTGGGTTCATGTGGACAATCCTTAAGGGCTTCTTTAGATTATGGCTACTAAGTTAGCCTCTACTTAACCATATTTTAGTTTAGACATCAGCAAATATATAGATAGCATTTTCGCGATTTAATATCCTATCTTTATTTCGTCATAAAATCTTGTTCACCTTCACTCAGG
This sequence comes from Pistacia vera, assembly GCF_008641045.1. Lineage (NCBI taxonomy): Eukaryota > Viridiplantae > Streptophyta > Magnoliopsida > Sapindales > Anacardiaceae > Pistacia > Pistacia vera. The sequence goes on along the minus strand of NW_022195444.1, from coordinate 334,531 downwards.
ATTTTGTTGAATGATCTGATGAGTTGCCTACTTGCCTTTATGTGACCTCAAATATCTGTTCACCTTCTGGGTTGATTTACTAGTTATGGCTTTCTTTAGTCTTAACATCCTTGAGTGGGTAAATATCGTCAATAAAAACTAAAAAGGGGTCTTATCCATTAGTTTCTTTGGTTGTGCTTGATTCTCTATTCCTATCCTATCATATTTAAAATACATGTTTATTTCATTATTCTCAAAATCAAATCTTATTTTATTCAATTCAAAATATTTAGTTTTTTTAACCCTTAGATTTGTTAATTTGACTAAACACCCCCAATTAGTCGATCGTACACTATTCCGTCATTCTCTGATGATGGTGATCGACTGTTGGCATTTAATAGGTGGGTGGGGGTATTTTTATTACTTTTAAAACTTTTATTATAGGAGGTGTTTAACTAAATTAACAAATGTAGAGGATTAAAATTTAGTTTTACCAAAACACATTTTCAAATTCAAATTTTATCCTTTAATAATAATTCAACTTAACTTTTTTAAAAATACCATTCAAAATAATAAAGCAAACATAGCCTTAAAATCCAAGGTCAAAGTAGTGGCACTTACATGAGATTGGGGCATATGCCACCTGAAATTTGAAAACTCAAAATAATAAAGCAAACGCACCCTTAAAAAATATTTATTTATGGAAAATCCTAAATTTTATATTAAGGCATGTGAAAAAAGAATAGACCTTTTTATTTTACTTGTATTTTCCATAAAAAAGAAAAAACTAATACGATGGGCAGTTGTGTCATTTCCATATCATTCTAAATGATAAGTGAAACCCTAACTATAAATTCTTTCGCTAAACCTCTAAGCCCTTCGAGCAGCTGCTTCAAGATCAATCAAACAAACCTCTCAGAAGCTCTAACTTGAATCCTCTCACTCTCTGTTTCACTCGCAGCCATGGTAACCCATTCAAATCTAGTCTCTTCTCTCTTTTTCTTTTCAATTAATTAATCATTTGAAGCCATAATTCCAATTTAGTTTCCGATATAAGAAGTGTGCAATAATACTCGTTTTTTGTTTTTTGCTCTGAAGAAAAAATTAACTGTAACATAATTTACAAGTGTAGATGGTTTTATTTTCGTTTTGCAACCAAATTATTGGCAATAAATTCCTTAAATCGTGAGAATCTGTTACTTTTTCCTACGTTTAAGGGCAGGCATTTTGTATGTTTCGCATTTGTAAAGGATCCTATTGTGAAGCCTAATTCCTATACAGATTATGTTTAAAATAAAGCTGATTACGAGCTTTTCTTAAAAAAAAAAAAAAAGAACAGTTGTTCCTGGTTTACTGGAGAAGTGTTTGTTGTTAGACACTTCTTTTATTGGCTTGGAATTTTTATTGAGGTCCTTACTTGGATTATTATGGTTTGGCGGGGTCCCTTTTACGAATTTGAGGAATTTTGTTTAACCAAAAAGAACTAGAAGAATGAGTTGCATTTTTGTTTCTCATTTTGTGTTAGTGAAGAGTATTATTCGAATATCTTATCTGATAGCTAGTTTTTGGGTGATGGATTTTGTAGTCAAAGAAGAAAGTCAGAGAGCCGAAGGAGGAAAACATTACACTTGGACCAGCTGTACGAGATGGGGAGCATGTATTTGGTGTCGCCCATATTTTTGCCTCGTTTAATGACACATTCATTGTAAGTAGTGAGCATAATGTATTTAGATTGTCTTGTAAAACGTTTTGCATTTACTTAAATGTGGTTTCTTTGAATTGTAGCATGTTACTGACTTGTCTGGAAGAGAAACACTTGTTCGCATCACTGGTACGGTACACTCCTTGGTTCATTGAGATAGTTTCTTTATTTCGTGTGTATGTATCATCCAAACTTTTATGGTAGCTTGCAATTTATGATGATATTCTTATGTGTAGTTACTTTTATGTCTCCCTGGAGTTTGTAAAGTAATACAGATAAAGTTCTAGAAATTAAATTAGATCGTAGTTGTATAGTTATTATTGTAGACTTCTGTGATTTCTAGTTTGTGTTGATTTACTGGAAGAAGTTGATTTTCTTTTTATGGTAGTGGTGATACATGTTCCCATGTACAGGTGGTATGAAGGTGAAAGCTGACAGGGATGAATCCTCTCCATATGCAGCCATGCTTGCAGCGCAAGATGTTTCTCAACGATGCAAGGTTTTACATTCTTTTTAGTTCTCTCAATGGATATTATAAATCTAATATTTACCATGACTTCATTTAAACTAGAAATTCATGCTTTTCTTATTATAGAAAGAACAGTTTATTGGCACTTGTTTCCAAAAAGTATTAACTTGTAGAACTGGTAACCTGCAGGAGCTTGGCATAACTGCTCTTCATATCAAGCTCCGGGCTACTGGAGGGAACAAGACCAAAACACCTGGTCCAGGTGCTCAGTCAGCACTTAGAGCCCTTGCCCGTTCAGGCATGAAAATTGGTCGCATAGGTCTGTTTTTCTAACTTAGTTTAGTAGGCATTGTTTGGTTTGTTATGTGTATGTGCCTCTGGGTGATCAGAATGCATTTACCTCTTTCACCTTGTGTCTTCAAGTGAATGTGATTATGCGATTAATGAGTACCTTTTATAATTCGGTTTGATTTCATAAGAATTACAGTTGTCCATGTCTTCTGTGCTCTGGAACTTTTTTGGTTTCCTTGGATGCTTGTTGATACTTAAATTAATAAATATCTTCTTTTCTTCTTCAAATTGACAACTGATCATTATTATCTGGTCACATGGTTGAAATGCAATAATAATTTCTTATCCTCATGGCTGAAATAGATAGTTGGGACTAGCCTGTCCAATGATTTTCTGGGCATTTTGATATTGAAATTTGATCTATTTATCATTATAGACTGGGTTAAATGTTTTTCTTTTTTCCCTCCAGAGGATGTGACACCAATTCCCACCGACAGTACTCGCCGAAAGGGTGGCAGAAGGGGAAGAAGGTTGTGATTCTTTGCGCTATTGTTTAAGCTGCTGCTGTTGTTACAGGGATTTTTCCTTCCCATTGATTAGATGCAAGAATGCTTTTGATTTTTCTCCTTTGTTTGGGACATCTGTAGTTTTGGATTTGGTTATGTTCACAATTTTGATCAGTTGGATCTATACAATGGTAAAGACTAGTTACTTCTTTGGTAGGTTCTGGATGTATTGGTTAAGCCAGTACCTGTTCGGCAGCAAATTATGACTGTAACGGTTATATTCACATTTAATATCATTTTCTAGATGCTGATCATACAGTTTGATCATCTCGATCAATGTCTTACTATCCTTCAATCGTTTTTGATAATAGTCTAACAAAATTTAACTGATGTCAATGTGATTGGAAAGTGTATGGGAAAAACATTTATTTTCTAGAGGGAACTAGAGAGGAAATTGATGCCGGAAGAAAGAGGTTTATAGTAATGGATAGGATATATAATTGGAAAATATTGGCCTTTATGAGCCATGTTATGTTCAACTTTGTTTTTGTTTTCATTTTCTATATTAATAATTATTCAATTATCATTTTTGTTTTCTACCTGAGAAAATTTTATATGATTAACTTAAAAAAATTATATCTATCATGATATTATAAATTTATTCTTAGAAAAAGGCAAGTAACGTATTTTCATTTTCAAATACTGCAAAAGATTATGGTAAATCCATTGTCAAATTTTGAAACTATAAAATCAAACTTTTTATTTTCATTTTTAAAAACAATAATCAACATCAAGTGTTAAAGTTTAGTGAAGGAGTTGGTTCGATGCACCAAATTAGCATGGATAGATTTTTTTCAACATCTTGCATTTTGATAGATATTATTTTATTCATCAAAATAATTAAATACAATTAACTTGAGAATGATATTTAATTATTTATAGTAAAATAATTTTAGAAGTACTATATAAGGTAGCAATAACTCTCAAATTTTTTTTTTTTTCACTATTGTATTTTATTAAGAGTCAGGCTATATTGACTTAAAATAGTGACGAGTGTTTTTATTCTTGTTTACAACTTTACATATAAAAATTTTCACTTAAAATTCAATTAAATAGTTAAAATTACGCAGAAGAGAAAAGACTGGGCTTTCGGCCTTCTTTTTCTTTATGTTGAGCCGAGCCCAATATGACTTACGAAAAAACCCTAGACACTTTCTATAAAAACCTAATTATCATGGCCACCAATCCGCTGTTCTTGCGAAAAAAAATTCGGAGCCAAGATGCAGATCTTCGTAAAGACACTTACAGGGAAGACCATCACTCTCGAAGTCGAGAGCAGCGACACCATCGACAATGTCAAGGCGAAGATCCAGGACAAGGAAGGTGATTCATTAACCTTTCTCTATTCAACTCAAAAACGACGCCCTTTTATGTGTAGATTTTGATCAGAAAATGATTGAACAGGAATTCCACCGGACCAGCAACGTCTGATCTTCGCCGGTAAGCAGCTCGAAGATGGGCGTACCTTGGCGGATTACAATATCCAGAAAGAATCGACTCTTCATTTGGTTCTGAGGCTTCGAGGAGGAATCATCGAGCCTTCTTTGATGGCTTTGGCTCGTAAATACAATCAGGACAAGATGATTTGCCGCAAGTATGCTCACTCTTATTGAATATATTTATCTATATTAAACTTAGTTGGGTTTGATAATTGTGGTTTTGGTTAAGGGGCTTGACTTAGCTTCTCTTGCTATGACAGTGCAGAAGAAGTCATACAAGTACCCAATATAAACAAACTTCCATTCGTCAACTTTGTCAACTGTTTTTTTATTTATTTTAGTGGCAGTTGATTTTCTTGGGTGGTACATCTTTGAATTAATGCATTCTTGTCGTACTTAGGTGGTGATTGTTGAGGTTTCTGGTAGGATATTCACTTGATTTGTTGGAAAAGTGTGCCTATGAACTTCATTTTAAGCTCTTTTGATTTCGAGGTAGCACTTTTTCGTGAGTGCTCTTTCCAAGCAGTATAACTGAGTTTATGTTTAGGTTAGAGCTATATAAGGTTTCCATATTCATAGTGTATATGGGAGTGCTTTTACTTGAAGTGATTTTTTGAAAACATTTCATGGTTGTGAGGTTGAGAATGCTTAGTGTTATTGAAAAACTAACAGTAGAGTTTCAAGGTGAAATTCTTTAACTTGATGTACTTTTTTTGGGAAGCATTGTGTAGTTACTTTACCCAAAAGTGGTTCTGAGTGTTCTGTAAGAAGTTCCTGAAGTGCAGCTTCTTTGTGGTTGAGGACACGAGAATTATTCTTTTGAATAAGTACTTAATGTTCATATTTTTATAGAAAAATTGCTTTAGAGGAACTTGTGTTTGGCTAAAGTGCTTTTTGCTCTAGGAAACGTTTGAATTGTTTATTTAAGAAATAGGTGATAGGTATGCTGATTTTTATCTTGAAAATTTTTTCATTGTTTTTTGAAGAAATATTGATCGGTAACTTGATTTGCTTTTGAGGAAAAAAATTTCATTGTTCTATCAAAAAGTTGGTTTAAGTGTTTTTGTAGAAAGCGCTTTTAAATTATTAAAGGAATAAAAAAAATTTTTGAACAATTAAAAGCGCATTCTATAAAATTACTTAAACTTCTTTTTGATAAAACCTAAAAGTGTGTTCTTGTAAACTTGTTTTAAAATGTATTTGCACCTATCAAGTGTTTAGTTGGGAAGTGTTTCAATGGTTTTTAAACATAATATGCACTTCAGCTTAACAGTTTAAACTATTAGATAAAAGGTAATTTTTTAACGTATGCCTTAAGGGTACATTTTAAGGTTACAAAAAGACAGAATTTTGATTGTATCAATATTTAATGATTTTTACTTTTTACTTTTTTGAATAAAATGTATTGATACAATCTAAATTTGTTTGTTTGTGGCCTTAACATGTGCCTTTAGGACACACGTTAAGATCACCTTTTTAGGTATGCCCTAAAGGAATAGAGACAAATTTTGATTATATCAATATTTTTATTTACAAAAAGATAAATAAAAGAACTTCAATATATTGATATAATCAAAAATTTTGTATTTTTGTAGCATTACAATATGCCTTTATGGTGTACGTTAGGATTATTCGTACATAAATATTGATGCTTTTTAAATTTCTAGTTGAAGGTGCTTTCATNTTTTTTTTTTTCACTATTGTATTTTATTAAGAGTCAGGCTATATTGACTTAAAATAGTGACGAGTGTTTTTATTCTTGTTTACAACTTTACATATAAAAATTTTCACTTAAAATTCAATTAAATAGTTAAAATTACATAGAAGAGATAAGTCTGGGCTTTCGGCCTTCTTTTTCTTTATGTTGAGCCGAGCCCAATATGACTTACGAAAAAACCCTAGACACTTTCTATAAAACCCTAATTATCATGGCCACCAATCCGCTGTTCTTGCGAAAAAAAATTCGGAGCCAAGATGCAGATCTTCGTAAAGACACTTACAGGGAAGACCATCACTCTCGAAGTCGAGAGCAGCGACACCATCGACAATGTCAAGGCGAAGATCCAGGACAAGGAAGGTGATTCATTAACCTTTCTCTATTCAACTCAAAAACGACGCCCTTTTATGTGTAGATTTTGATCAGAAAATGATTGAACAGGAATTCCACCGGACCAGCAACGTCTGATCTTCGCCGGTAAGCAGCTCGAAGATGGGCGTACCTTGGCGGATTACAATATCCAGAAAGAATCGACTCTTCATTTGGTTCTGAGGCTTCGAGGAGGAATCATCGAGCCTTCTTTGATGGCTTTGGCTCGTAAATACAATCAGGACAAGATGATTTGCCGCAAGTATGCTCACTCTTATTGAATATATTTATCTATATTAAACTTAGTTGGGTTTGATAATTGTGGTTTTGGTTAAGGGGCTTGACTTAGCTTCTCTTGCTATGACAGTGCAGAAGAAGTCATACAAGTACCCAATATAAACAAACTTCCATTCGTCAACTTTGTCAACTGTTTTTTTATTTATTTTAGTGGCAGTTGATTTTCTTGGGTGGTACATCTTTGAATTAATGCATTCTTGTCGTACTTAGGTGGTGATTGTTGAGGTTTCTGGTAGGATATTCACTTGATTTGTTGGAAAAGTGTGCCTATGAACTTCATTTTAAGCTCTTTTGATTTCGAGGTAGCACTTTTTCGTGAGTGCTCTTTCCAAGCAGTATAACTGAGTTTATGTTTAGGTTAGAGCTATATAAGGTTTCCATATTCATAGTGTATATGGGAGTGCTTTTACTTGAAGTGATTTTTTGAAAACATTTCATGGTTGTGAGGTTGAGAATGCTTAGTGTTATTGAAAAACTAACAGTAGAGTTTCAAGGTGAAATTCTTTAACTTGATGTACTTTTTTTGGGAAGCATTGTGTAGTTACTTTACCCAAAAGTGGTTCTGAGTGTTCTGTAAGAAGTTCCTGAAGTGCAGCTTCTTTGTGGTTGAGGACACGAGAATTATTCTTTTGAATAAGTACTTAATGTTCATATTTTTATAGAAAAATTGCTTTAGAGGAACTTGTGTTTGGCTAAAGTGCTTTTTGCTCTAGGAAACGTTTGAATTGTTTATTTAAGAAATAGGTGATAGGTATGCTGATTTTTATCTTGAAAATTTTTTCATTGTTTTTTGAAGAAATATTGATCGGTAACTTGATTTGCTTTTGAGGAAAAAAATTTCATTGTTCTATCAAAAAGTTGGTTTAAGTGTTTTTGTAGAAAGCGCTTTTAAATTATTAAAGGAATAAAAAAAATTTTTGAACAATTAAAAGCGCATTCTATAAAATTACTTAAACTTCTTTTTGATAAAACCTAAAAGTGTGTTCTTGTAAACTTGTTTTAAAATGTATTTGCACCTATCAAGTGTTTAGTTGGGAAGTGTTTCAATGGTTTTTAAACATAATATGCACTTCAGCTTAACAGTTTAAACTATTAGATAAAAGGTAATTTTTTAACGTATGCCTTAAGGGTACATTTTAAGGTTACAAAAAGACAGAATTTTGATTGTATCAATATTTAATGATTTTTACTTTTTACTTTTTTGAATAAAATGTATTGATACAATCTAAATTTGTTTGTTTGTGGCCTTAACATGTGCCTTTAGGACACACGTTAAGATCACCTTTTTAGGTATGCCCTAAAGGAATAGAGACAAATTTTGATTATATCAATATTTTTATTTACAAAAAGATAAATAAAAGAACTTCAATATATTGATATAATCAAAAATTTTGTATTTTTGTAGCATTACAATATGCCTTTATGGTGTACGTTAGGATTATTCGTACATAAATATTGATGCTTTTTAAATTTCTAGTTGAAGGTGCTTTCATTGTTGTGAGAAGTGTTCCAAACACTGTCAATGTCGGCTGGGGTATTAATAAGCAGAGAGTGCTTCTGATTTTTTTTTCGTCATTTTGGTTGAAGGATATGGTTACTTCCTTTGTATTGGGTGAGAGTTTAAAAGTATTTATTTACATAATGGGACTATACGTTGAACTCTCGCATGCCATTAAAGGTGCATTGGAGAGCATCCTAGTTCCAGACATTGATTTCCATTACAACTTTGTCAACTGTTATTTTTTACTGGCAGTTGATTTTCTTGGGTGGTACATGATTTTCTATCATCTTGGGATACTTGATTCCTTCCTGGATAATATTTTTAGTTTTTCCTTGTGGAGGCCTTAATTATGTGCTCTATTTTTTTGAAATTGAATTTGAACTTGTTCAATAACATTTTTTGAGTGTTTATTATCATTTGCAATTTCAGTTTAATCAAGTTTGTTTAAATTTTCTCTGAAACATTTGTGAATCAGCTGTTTTCTGCTGTCTTATAATTGCGTAACCGTCTTGGCAGTAGTGGCGTAATTGTCGTAAAATACCTTGTATCTTATCTTGTTATGTTATGTGGGCCAGAAGTGATTGTGTTAGTGTTAGTAAAAGGCTTTGCCGTCTAATTTAGGTCATAGCATGTTAATAATTCTTATGCACCTTTATTTTCGGGGATACATAGTGTGACACTGCCCAGTATCATATTTTATGTTATTGTTGGGTCATTTGTGGTTTTTGGTACTAAATTATAGTTGTTTTACTGGATTAAATTTTGGATTGCTAGATGTTATGCCCGCCTGCATCCAAGGGCTGTAAATTGCCGGAAGAAGAAATGTGGTCACAGCAATCAGGTTTGTCTTACCTTTTGCCACTTGATTTGATCTTATATTTGTTGATAATTGATATGTCTGGAGATTCTTTGTTCTGTCAACAAATTAAGAACACTGTTCATTTCTTGCAGTTGAGGCCTAAGAAGAAGATCAAGTAGACTCTTGAACTCCTTCATGTTGTTTGGTTTAGGAGTAAAATATTAAGTGAGATGAATTTGATTTTTGCCTTTTAAGATTGGAAAGCATTGTGGTATTTGAACCAAGAAAACCATTCTGTTGGAAAATTATAGTTGATTATTCAGTTGAAGCAAGCTGTATTAAATTTGAAGATTATTGGTTGTTGGTTTCATTTGTGAATTACTTTACTCTATTTTAGCCCGCCCTAGGAATTTCTTCAGTTTTCAGAGGCACACCAGGCCATTATTAGGGAGGTATCTTACATTGAAAAAGAAAATAAAAAGTTATGTTATTTGTTTGTTTGGGGGATTAACTGTGTGTATCATAAAAAAAAAATGTGATTTCTGTGAATCACAGATATTACAATAGTTCTTTTATTTCCTCTGGAAATGTACTTCTGAAATTCTCTCACAATTTTCTTTTTTTATTTAAAAAAAGAAATTCAGGATTAGAAAATAACTTCATATTCTTTTTGTATTTGCTTAATGGGAAGGAGTTTTATCTATTAAATTTTAAAAAAAATTGACAAATGGACGCTTTTTGGTAATTTGAATACGTTATATAGTTTTGTATACTAAAAAATCGATAATGGGCTTAAAAATAGTTTTGGTGCTTGGGCCCTTTTTAAGATTATGCTACAAGTTAGTTTGGGCCTAGGAGGCCAAGAATGTAATGTTCAGAGCCTAAGTGGCTTATTTTTCAGTTTGTTTGGGCCTACGTGGCCTAAGGTGTGTTTTAGGTCATGTTGGGGTTGGACTTTCAGTTTTGCTCTCCAAATTTCCGTATTCAAACCCCACTAATTTATTAAGTCCCTATCATATTAATTTTAATTTTGTAAAACATTATTGTGTATGTTCATTTTTTTTTATAACGTATTTTTAGACAAAAGTATTTAATGTGTTTTTATTTTCCGTATTTTTCAATTGCTTTCAATATTTTTTTTAATAAAATAATGATTTATTTGACATTTTTTTTTACATGATGGAGATTCTTTTTTCTTTTTGCCACTGCAATTACAAGTCTTCCATAACTGATGATATATACTGACAATTATATCCATCTCATTATAGTTTTGAAATTGGAACTTTAACACTATAAGCTAACATAATGTAATTAACAAAAAGAAATAAACTAAATACTTGCTTTTGTTTACTCTTCCACATTTTTTTGTTTTACGAACGTAAAGAGTAGATTTCATAAAATGATTAATGATGATGGGTATCTCATACATTATTCATCAGAGAATTTGTTGACATAATTAGCCATAAATGTTTTGAGTTCCAATTTGTTTTATTTACAGAAACAATTAATAAAAATCTCTTTTTTAAGGGATCAAATTGAAATCTAATCTCTTAATTGGTTTTGTAATTAAGTCCATCATCTAATTTCTTTTCATTTTTATCCTCTTTACTCTAATAGTTAAGGAAAACCACTCTAGAGCTTGATTGGTTGCACTCTAGTGCTAAAGTGCAATGTTCTGAAACTCGAACCGGATTGACGACTGAGTTTTGTCAATAACTCCGGTTCATTAAGAATTAAAACTCGATATTTTGATTTAAACTGTTTTTTACTGCTTTTGGACCGGCAAAATAGTATTAGACCGCCGGTCCAATCGGATCAGATGGAAATCCGGTCCAACAAATGTGACTGTTTTAAAAGGCAAAATTTTTGGCTTTTTTGCTTCAGCCTTTGTTTCTTTAATCTCCATTTGTTTCTCTAGCTTTTAATCCAACTTCATTCATCTTCTTTTCCACCTTTATTCATCTTCGGTTTGATTCGAGCTTAAAAAGTGAAATTAAAAAAAAGATGAAGGAGAAGATCTGAAGAAGCAGAAGAAGAAAGAGAAGAGGATGGAGAGAAAGAGAAAAAAAAAAATAAGATGAAGAAGAAGATCTGAAGATGCAGAAGAAGAGAGAGAAGAGGAAGGAGAGAAAGAGAGAAAAAAATAAGACGAAGAAGAAGATATGAAGATGCAGAAGAAGAAAGAGAAGAGGAGGTGAGAAAAGAGAAGAGAATATGGAAGAAGTAAAGAAAAAGGAGAAGAGGACGGCGAGAAAGTGTTAGGAGAGCATATACTTCCAGGAGAACTTCAAAGAGAGTTCGACAACCTCCAGAATGGTACAAGGATTATGTGGCGATGGAAGCTGAGCTGGAGGATGACGTTATTTAGAAGTAGTATTTGTTTTAGGTGGTGGGAAGTTATTTAATCGGGATTTAGTAAGTATTAGGAATAAAGGGTATTTCCTTGTTGCAGTATTATTTTAAGTCTTTAGAGTCTTTTGAATTAAGAGTAATACTACACTTACACTATTTTTGTATACAATTTTTATTACACCATGATGTAGTATATGTTACAACCACATAAATTCTATTACAATATTAAAAAATTTAAAATAATTAAAAATTTGTGTGGTTATGGCATATGTCACATAATGATGTAATGAAAATTGTGTAAAAGAGTGATGTAAGTGTAGCGTTACTCTTGAATTAATTAGGAAGGTAGTCTTTGAAGTCAATTAGGATTGTTGGCCTGTTAGGCTATTTAAGGATTAACGTTCTCTAAATCAGGGAGCTGAGTTTTAATAAAAAAATTCTCTTTCTTTATCTCTAATATTCTTGGGAGGTGCTGTTCCCTCATATAAAGCAGTTATATCCTAACAATTGGTGCTTTCGTTCTTCTTCAATGGTAGACGGAACTCATTTGAAAACTTTGGATGAACAGGTTTGTCAACTAGCGGCTTCCTAGGCTGATATGGTGGAACAATTGGATTCTTTGGGGCAATTTTTCAAGGAATTGGATTTGCAAGTTACTGTCTTGGATGCTGAATGAATTGAAAGGCAGATGTCACAGTCTAGTGGGGCGCCTAAAGGAGACAATGGCGAATTATTTGCGGGAGGCAATGGGGTTTCTTCAACAGGATTAGGGTCTCAGTGCCATAATTCCTTGGGTGTTCCTTTCAAACCCTTTTGGTTGGAACTTTCTCGTTTTGATGGTACAAACCTGAAGGNAGAGAAGGAGAAATTAAACAAAGATATAGAAATGGATAGTCTTGCACTCTACCATATTCAAATGGCAGTGGAGGATTCCATCTTTCCAAGGATTAGTGGAGCTACAATACTAAGCAGGCTTGGGGACTTTCAAGGAAGTGCCAAGGTATGCATCGTTAAACTTCAAACTTGGGGAAGAGATTTAGAGAATGCAAAAATGAAAGATTCTGAGACCACTAAAGAATATTACTTTAGATTAAGAGGAATAGTGAATTAGTTGAGAGCCTATGGAAAGGATATCCCTGAAAAGAGGAGGGTAGAAAAAAATCCGAATTAGTCTCCTAGGAAAGTATGATCTAATTATTACAACTAGTGAGGAGACAAAGGATATTACCACTCTGCCAATGACAAAGCTAGTGGGCTCTCTAGAAGCATACGCAAAAACATCAAGTATGTGAGAACGTGATACTATAGAAAATGCGTTTTAGTCTAAGCTCAAGATAAGATCTTAGAATTCTAGAAATAGAGGGAGAAATTTTGAAGGAAAATCTAAGAATAAAGAAAGTGAAGAAGGCATTAAAAGAGAAAGAAAAGAAAAATATATGTCATGCCACATTTGCAAGAAGACCGGTCATCTTGAAAAAGATTGTTGGCACAAGGGGAAACCAAAATGTCAGAGCTGTGGTAGATTTGGGCACGCACAAAAAGATTGTCGCTCTAGGCAAAGGAATGGAGCTAACTTTTCTGACGAAAAAAAAAAAAAGAGAATAGGGGGTGCGTTTGTTTCCTTATTTTTGCCCTTTCATATTCTTATTATTTTCAAAATGTATATTTATTTTTTTATTCTAAAAATATTATTATATTTTATTTACTTATTTTTAAACTCTCTAAGTTTATTAATTTAACTAAACATCCTAAAAAAAAGTTTAAAAATTGACAAAAATATATTCATCCACCGATATTTGTCAGATTCTGATCACCACCGTTTGAAGGTGGTCGGAATCTGGTATAATGGCGTACTATTAGTTGGATCTGGTCGGTAGTGCCTTGATCTAGTTTTTTTTGACTAGATCTATGTTGGATCTGGCTAGAAAAGGCTAGATGTATGACCAAAGATCTGGCTGTAGTTAGTATTCAACAATAGTCATATCTTTGGTCATCGTTAACGACCAAACACGGTCAGATTTGGTCGTCAATGATCGGATCTAGTCATAAATCTGATCTTTTTCGACTAGATCCACGGTGGATCTGGTTGGAAAAGGCTGTATCGGTGCATGATCAACGATATCCAGTTGGTTTTGTGCCAATATGGGGACTTTAGCCACCCTCTGGTAATGGTGGTTGGTTGCCGGTATTTAATAGGTGGGTGAAGGTATTTTTGTTAATTTTCAATGTTTTATTACAGTAGTGTTTTATAAATTAACAAACTTGGGGGTGTTTTTGTTAATTTTTAAGTCCTATCTCGTAATAACCACCTAACTCTTATTTTTTTTTAAATACTATTCAAAATACTAAAATAAACGCACCCTTATTATTTACTCTATGCTTGTCATGCCGCCTTAGAAGTCAAAAATGACACTTGGTATGTAGATAGTGGTTGCAGTAATCACATGACTAGTAACGAGAAGATCTTTGAAGACTTAGATAAGTTAGTGAAGTCATAAGTTAGACTAGGCAATGAAACACTAGTAGAAGTCGAAGGAAAAGGCATGATCGCTGTCGACACAAAGAAAGGTATGCATCTTATACGAGATGTACTATTGGTGCCTCGATTAGAGACCAATCTCCTTAGTGTAGGCCAAATGATGGAGAGAAGATATTCCCTACTCTTCAAAGAAGACTCATGCACAATTTACAACAACAAAAACAAAAATACAAAGATTACTAAATTAAAGATGCAGGAGCAGAGAAATTTTCCAATCAGCTAGCATCACACTGAAGTAGTTATGAGGACTCCAGAAGATGAATCTTGGCTCTAGCATTGAAGGTTCGGCCACTTCAACTTTAATGGGCTAAAGATTCTTCACCAGAAAAATATGATGAAAGATTTACCTAGCATCCATGCAAACAATGACGTATGTGAGAGATGTCTACATGGCAAGCAACATAGAAAATAATTTCCAACAAGCAGAGCATAAAGAGCCAAGGAAATCTTGGAGCTTGTACATACATATGTTTATGGGCCAATAAAGACACCGTCCCTTGAACAAAACAGGTACTTCATTCTCTTCATTGATGACTATACAAGAATGACATGTGTCTACTTTATACACAAAAAATCAGAAGTCTTCAAGATTTTCAAAAAATTCAAGAATCTAGTAGAGAACCAAAGCTCTTAGAGAATTAAAGTGCTAAGAAGCGATAAAGGAAAAGAGTATACATCTGAAGAGTATGAAGAGTTTTTTGAAGATGAAGGAGTAGAACATCAATTGACAGTTGGATACACTCCAGAACATAATGGCATTATAGAAAGAAAAAATAGATAGTGGTTGAGATGGCAAGAACTATGCTAGTAGAGAAAGGTATGCCAAAGACATTATAGGCTGAAGTAGTATAAATAACTGTCTATCTACTCAAAAGGTATCCAACAAAAGAAATGCAAAACAAGACCCCAATAAAAGCATGGAGTGGACACAAGTATCATCACAATACTTAAGAGTATGCAAAAACATTTGCTACACGCACATACCTGATGTAAAAGGGCAAAAGTTAAAGGAAAAAACCAAGAAAGGAATATTTTCGGTTGCAGCACACAATCAAAAGGCTACTGTATCTACAACCTTAAGACAAAGAAACTAATTATCAGTTGAGATGTAGAGTTCGACGAAAATGTTATCTAGAATTAGGATAAAGAAAAGATAGAGAAGCAAAACATCATGGTACCACGACTACAGGTATCAAGTGAAGAACATGAAGCTACAAGGGTAGAGACTCCTCATACTACAACACCATCTTTAAGCCTCATCCAGTTCAGAAGAGGTATAAATAGATTCATCTTTAGAATTTTCACCAAGGAAGACAAAACCCCTTCAAGAAATATACGAGACATGCCATTTCGTAACCATGGAACCAGAAAACTTTGAAATAGCAGCTAAGCAAGAAGCATGGGTAAAGGCGATGGAGGAAGAGATCAAGATGATAGAGAAGAATGAGACATGGAAGCTAGTAAATCGTCCAACCAACAAAGAAGTCATCAGAGTCAAATGGATCTATAAGACAAAGTTCAACTCCGATGGATCAATTAAGAAGCATAAAGCCAGATTGGTCACTAAAGGATACTCACAACTTCTAAGAATCGACAACAATGAGACATTTGCTCCAGTCGCATGCATGGATACGATAAGAGCACTCATTGCATTGGCAGCTCAAAAGTAATGGAAGCTCAAAAGTAATGGAAGCTCAAAAGTAATGGAAGATCTATCAATTGGATGTCAAGTCAACCTTCATTAATGGCTATCTTGAAGAAAAGATATATGTGGAGTAGCACATGGGTTCGTGGTCAAAGTCGAAGAAGACAAAGTTCTCCTACTAAAGAAAGCCTTTTATGGGTTAAAGCAAGTCCCTTGAGCCTTGTATAGTCGAATCGATAACTATTTAATTGACCAAGGATTCAGGAGGAGGCAAAGCGAGCCTACTCTCTACATCAAGACTCCGAGTAAAAATGAGATACTCATTATCTCCTTGTATGTAGATGTTCTCATCTATACTAGGAACAATGAGAGTTTGATCAAACAAGGCAGATATGATAAAGACATTCGAGATGAGTGAGCTTGAACCGATGCACTACTTTGTTGGGTTGGAAGTAAGTCAAGGAAGAGAGGGGGTCTTCATCGCACAAAGGAAGTACATAGAAAATCTTCTAAAAAAGTTCAAAATGTATTGCTGAAAGTCTATCGCTGCACCCTTAGTAACCAATGAGAAACTAAGCAAAGACGACGGCTTACCGAAGGCAAACGGTTCACTCTACAGAAGTCTTATTGGGAGCCTACTGTATCTAATAGCTATGAGACCAAACATCATATTCGTTACGAGTTTGCTATTAAGATTCATGCAAAGTCCTAGCCACGTCCATTATGGAGCAGTAAAGAGGATACTCAGGTATTTACAAAGGATGAAAGACTATGGGATTTGGTACTCACCAACCACATATGTAAAACTAATTGGTTACATTGATAGTGATTGGGTTGGATCAGTAGATGACATGAAAAGTACCTCAGGCTATACATTCTCACTAGGGTCAAGTATATTCTCATGGGCATCCAAGAAGCAAGATTCGATGGCACAATCAACAACCGAGGATGAGTATATAGCAACAGTTGTAGCAACAAGTCAAGCTATATGGCTCAAGTGCATGCTAGGAGACATGGGCGAGATACAGTCTGATCCTACAAGCATTTACTATGACAATAAGTCAACGATAGCAATAATCAAGAACTCGGTCCATCACAATAGAACTAAACACATTGTGATAAAGTATCACTTCCAACGAGAGGCAACAAACAACGGAGAGATCGAACTAGAGTACTGTAGGACAAAAGAACAAATAGCTGATATATTTACGAAAACACTACTACGACCAAAGTTTGAATTACTACGAAGCATGCTGGGAGTATAAGAAAAGTTCAATGAGGAGCAGTGTTAAAAGACAGCTCACTTTTCTAAAATATCCCGTAAAAGAAGAGGCCAGAAAAATCTAGAATTCTAGGCAACTAATGACAAGATATTAATGTAGAAATTTCTTGAAAAAGTCGATGGAATTAAGCTGTAAAGAAAAATCAGATGCTCTGGGAAATGTAAACCGCCATTCTATTTAGTTTATATGGCAGTGGAAAAAGCCTATAAATAGGCATTGAGTTCTTCAATGTACGTCAAACAAAAAACAAAAAGAACAAAGCTTCCCATAGGGGTGAGCACGGGTAACGGGTAGAACCAGAACCGGGGGTAAGAACCGGAACCGGAACCGGAACCTACCTAGAACCTGCACTGTACGGGTAGGTTCCGGTTCCAATTTTTTGGAACCGCTATTGTGCGGCTCCGGTTCCGGTTCCGGTTCTTGCATGTGGAGGAACTGGAACTGGAACCGGAACTTGTAAAAAGGGTACCCTGTTTGGAACCTATAGGGGGTACCCGGTTTGGAACCTATTTTGGAATCTATTTGGAACCTGTTTGGAACCTGTTGGGAACCTGTTTTGGAACCTGTTTGGAATCTGTTTTGGAATCTATTTGGAACCTGCTTTGGAACCTGTTTGGAACCTGTTTTTAGAACTTGTTTAGAATCTATTTTGGAACCTGGACTATAATGAAATATTTGTGAAATGTAAATAATGGGGGAGTTTCTATTATTTTACATATAAAAAAATTTAAAATAGAAAAAGTTAAATTTTTAGAATAACCTAATTAAATAAATATACGAATACAATTATACTTATTACATATAAATTACACCATATTAAAAGCTTTAATATATTATAATACATTAATATTAAAGTTTTGATCAATTAAGTGAATAATTGGAATTATGATCCAATTAAAAGTGTTTTACATTTTTAATGTTATTAAAAGAATTATTTTTGAATAAAATAGTATATTTGATTGAGTAATAATATATTTAGTTATTTACTTCAATTATCAAGTTCTAAGTATATCTATAATAAATTAGTAATTAATTAATTATATATGATAAATTGATAAACATTAATAAATTTAATTACTAGTTAAATATCATACTTAATCAATTATAACATTACATTATAGTTAAATGATTACTTAATTAATTATAATTTTATAACATTACTTAATTGATTTATAGTATAATTAATTATAGCATTACATTAATTGATTACTACTTAATTAATTGACTTATAAGTTATAACATAATTAAATAGTTAATTAATTGACTTATAATTAGAAATTTAATTAATTATAGCATTACGTTATAGATTTATAGTATAATTACTTAATCAATTATAACATTTTATTATAAACATTAGTACAAACTTAATTAAATGATTAAAAATTTAATTAATTATAATATTACATTAAAAATTTATAGTATGATTATTTAATAGTTAATTCACTATAACATTACATTATAGTATGATTATATAATTAATTATAACATTACATAATTAAATAATTACTTAATTGATTATGTCATTATATTATAAATATTAGTAATTACTAATTTACTACATAAACATTAGCATAATACTTAATTAAATGATAAGAAATTTAATTAATTATAACATTACCTTATAAACATTTCATTATAAACATTAATTAAACATTACATTATAGTTAAATAATTACTCAATTAAATTATAATATTATTATATTACATTATATATTATGATCACTTACTTAATTATAGCATTACATAGTTAAATGATTACATAATTACATAATTAGTTATGAATTTATAACATTACATTATAAACATTAGTAATTTACTAATTTACTATATTATTACATTACTTAATTAAACGATTAAAAATTTAATTAATTATAACATTACCTTATATATTTATAATATAATTACTTAATCAATTATAACATTCCATTATAAACATTAGTATATTAATCAAATGATTTGAAATTTAATTAATTATAATATTAAATTATAGATTTATAGTATGATTACTTAATTCATTATAACATTACATTATACTATTATAGTATGATCATATAATTAATATAACATTACATAATTAAATGATTACTTAATTGATTATGAGTTATGATATTATGTTTTAAACATTAGTAATTACTAATTTACTACATAAACATTAGCACAATACTTAATTAAATGATAAGAAATTTAATTAATTATAACATTACCTTATAAACATTTCATTATAAACATTAATTAAGCATTACATTATAGTTAAATAATTACTCAATTAAATTATAATATTATTATATTACATTATATTATGATCACTTACTTAATTATAGCATTATATAGTTAAATGATTACATAATTACTTAATTAGTTATGAATTTATAACATTACATTATAAACATTAGTAATTTACTATACTATTACATTACTTAATTAAACGATTAAAAATTTAATTAATTATAACATTACTTTATATATTTGTAATATGATTACTTAATCAATTATAACATTCCATTATAAACATTAGTATATTAATTAAATGATTTGAAATTTAATTAATTATAATATTAAATTATAGATTTATAGTATGATTACTTAATTCATTATAACATTACATTATACTATTATAGTATAATCATATAATTAATATAACATTACATAATTAAATGATTACTTAATTGATTATGACATTATATTATAAACATTAGTAATTTACTAATTTACACAATACTTAATCAAATTATTATAACATTATATTATAAATTTACGGTATGATTATTTAATTAATTATAACATTCAATTATAAACAATATTACAATACATAATTAAATGATTAACAATTCAAGTGTTGCTTAGAGATTACAGGTTATGAGTTACATTGGATACAAATGAATGAATAATGAAAATTTGTTAGGGGTGTATTTGTAAACTTATAAGGTGTTTTTGTTATTTTTTAAACTAATAGGGGGGTAATTGATTTTTTACAGGGTACCCTGGAAAGGAACCGGAACCTGTATTTTAGGTTCCGGTTCCTTGAATTGAAGAACCTGCACTGTGCTGTTCCGGTTCCGGTTCCTTTTTTTGGGAACCTGCACTATACGGTTTCGGTTCTCCCGGAAAATGTAGGGTACCCGGAACCGCTCACCCCTAGCTTCCCATCCTTGTACTAATTACCCATCCACCTAATAAAATCCTTCTATTGCAATTCAACTATCTCTACTACTTTTTCTCCAAATACCTTCTAATAAGCTTTTCATATTTCAATCAAATCTCCCATCACCAGATCATTTCAACTACCAACAGAAACAAACCTTTTGAAAAATGCATTACAACTTTCAGCTTGTTACTGTTAGTTTTTCAAGGTTCAACAAGGTAAGGGGAAGAGGGATTTTTGTGCATGAGAGAGAGCTAAACAATGAGAGTGAAAAAACTGATTTAAAAAAAGGCTATATTTTTCATTCATAAATAGAGAGATATATGGACCTAATTCATCACTGTTACAACAACTTGTTAGTGTGAATAATCTTTAAATATACACTACAAGAAATATATTATATTGTGACAAAATTAATTTTGTCAAATGTTATTTTGTCACGAGTAATATAGTTATTATGACAAAATAAAGAAACATCATATTAAGTATGACAAAGAGAATATACAATGACTAAAAAAAATATTGTCATAATATTTTATCACAATTAAAAAACCCATAATAAATGTAGTGAAGAAAAACATTTTTATCATAATATTTCGTCACAAATTTTTGGCGCAAAATTTTGGCACCTAGGTAAATTGTTTATTGTGACAAACATATTTTGTCATAAAACATTTTAGTCACTATATTTAATTATACATACTATAACTACAAATTATTTTGTCACAAAAAGAATTTATTTATTATTAAAAAAAAATTGTCATAATATATATTGAAATAGAGGTATTAATGACAAAATGTTTGAGTCAAAATTTAAGCACCGAGATAAATTGTTTATTGTGACAAACATATTTGTCATCAAAAACTTTAGTCGCTCTATTTAATAATACATGCTATAATTACAAACTCATTTGTCACAATAGAATTATTTATCATTACAAAAAAAAAAAAAAAAATTGTCATTTATATATGTTATAATGGAGGTATTAGTGACAAATATTTGAGTTAGATTGAACGTTATCTTTTGTGACAAAAATTTGCTAAAAAACATATAATATGATCTCCTTTATTTTTTTTTTTAAACTTGAAAAAGCCAAAAAATTATAAAAAATAAAAAATCATTAATAATTTTATAAATGTAAATATTATGTACCATTTTCGGCTTTAATGATAAAAGAATACAAATTAAATTCAATCTGAATACAAATATTTACATTTTCGGCTTTAATGTTATAGACTTAATATTTGGATCACATGTTAAATATTAATTTTTGTATTATACGTTCACATCAAAGATGAAATTACAAAAATAAATCGCTTTAGCCATGGATACAAAAAGGGTAAAAGAGAATAATTGAATTGGGCAAAAAAGGGAAAAAGGGAATTTCCTTATGAACTCTCTGTTGATTCTCCTAATTTTCTTTGGTGATACAACAAAAAAAGGAAAATTTGAATTGGGTGAAAAAGGGAAAAATTGAATTGGGTGAAGTGAGCTGCCTTTGATCTCTTTTATTTTTTGTAAAATTGAATTGGAAAAACCAAATCCTGAAAGAAGAAAAATAAAACGCAAAAAGGAGAAGAAGTAGGGAGAAGGGACAAACATACTCTAAAACGCAATTGTTTCCCTCACACTTTGGCTGTGAGTTTGTATGTTNAACCTCATGGGCTCACCTTTAACACCCAATAGTAGCTACTTTGTATTACCTTATAGTTCCATTCTCTCTTAAGAATGTTACCACTTTATGCTTTTCCAAATTCTTTTAATGCTATAAACATTGTTCGTATTGTATTGACGATATTTTTCCCTTTTTTTGTTTTTGTTTTTTTTTTAACTCTTCAGGTTTTGGATGCTGCCAAGTCTCTTCCTCCAAGGGAGCTGCTGCATTCTTGCTTACTTATTCGTGTGTGCTGGGTGAGTATTACTATTTGGGCTGTAGATATTTCCATGTTGAAACCTTGGAGGCTTGGAAGAAGACTTTTCTTGCCATTGACCAGAACCTTTTCTGGAGCTTTTTTCGCTGGGGAATTATTTACAGATTGCATGTTGCTGCTCCCTCATTTTCTTCTTGTTTTGGTTGCGTATATAAGCAGGATTTTAGTAGTTGTGCAGAATTTTTGGGTTCTTTGGGTGGATGGTTTTTTTTGTGTATAGCATGTGCAGTTGGCTTTTGTATACCAAAGTCCGACATTGTTTTTGTGTTGTTGTCATTTTGTAGAGTCCTCTTTGAGGTTTGCTTGGTGGCTTTTTTGGAATGTAAATCCATGCCACCTTTTTTGTTATCTTTGGCTTGGTTGCTTGGGCTTGTCCAGGAACTTGACTTTGTAGGGCTCTTCTTTTTGGGATGCAATTCTTTTATTCTTTATATAATTACCTTTACCCAAAAAATATGCAAGAAGAGTTATGCAAAGATAGAGAAACAAAGCATATTGAGGTGACAAAAAATATTTGTCACGCCTATATTATTTTGTCAGTAAAAAATTTGTCATGTAAAAATATTTGTATTAAAAAATATTTGTTATGCTATTAAATTTTTTACAAAATTATTTCCGTCACTATGTAATTTTTGACAAATAATATTATCATATAAACAAACATGTGATAAAATAAATGTTGTCACAATAAAGTCAATAACAAATAAATTTTGATCACTATTAAAATTATGAGAATATAATTTAGTCATTATTGTCACAATTTTGACAAAATCAATTTCGTCATCATATATTATATTTTCTCCATAAAGCTTATCATTTGGTCTTTAAATATAAATCAATTGTGACAAAATATTACTTATAGTGATAAAAATTGTCATCTATTGTTACAAATAATTTATCACAATAAACTAGTTTACAATGACAAATTATTATTGTCACAATAAATAATTAGACTATGATGACCAAACACTCTTTCGTTACCAGAAACTTAAGAGTACGAGCTTAATGTGACCAATCTGATGACCAATATAATTCCCTACATTAGTGAAATGGTCACAATTTTGATATTTATAGTGACAAATTATTTTGTTGCGAAAAGCCTAAATTCTTGTAGTGATAATACAATCTAAACTACTCTTAACTAACACAAATTTCATTAAGATATGGTGGCCTTAATCACCGGCTGTCTTCACCTAAACAACTCACATTACATTTCCAAAATACAAAAACTGCACTTGATAGACAACCTCTTTTTTAGTTCAAATCTGGCGCCAAACTTTCAAACTAAACATGCAAAATGGTTTCCAGCAAAATATCATTTACTTTAACACTCTTCCTTGATATTTTTGCTGGAAACTCCAAGTCTGAATCTTAATTCTTCAAACTTGGATCTGCCTAAGGATTTGGTCATTATGTCAGCCACTTGCTCTTCTCCCTTACAATGAATCAGTTTTACCTCACCATTTTGCTCTGCCTCTCTCACTACATGATATTTGATTATGATATGCTTTGTGCGACCATGGAGTACTGGATTCTTGGACATAGCAATTGCCGATTGATTGTCACAATACAACACGTTTCTTTGCGTCTGTTCCAGCCTTAGGTCCTTCAAAATTTTTCTTAGCCAAGCCAATTGGTTGACTACAATAGCAGCAACAACATATTCAGCTTCTGTAGTTGACTGTGCTACAACTTCTTGCTTTTTTGAATTCCAGCTTATGGCACCTGCATTCAAGAAAAAAACATATCCAGAGGTACTTTTCATATCATCCAAGGAGCCTCCCTAATCACTGTTGGTGAAACCATGTAGGTTGAGATTTTCAGCTTCCCTGAACCAAATTCCTAGGTTTAGACATCCTCTAATATACCTGAGAACTCTTTTAGCTGCTTGCAAATGCAGCTCACTTGGTTCATTCATGAACCTAGAGAGTAAGCTTGCTGCATACATAATGTCTGGCCTTGTTGCAGTCAAGTACAACAAACACCTAACTATGATTCTGTACTTAGTTTCGTCAACCTTAGCAGCTCCATCATTTTATCACAGCTTCAAATTTTGCATCAAAGGTGTGTTGACAGGTTTGCAATTCTCCATTGCAAATTTTTTGAGTAGTTCAGTTGCATACCTTTCTTGGGAGATAAATATGCCATAAGGAGACTGCCACACTTCCATTCCCAGAAAGAAACTCATCTCCCCTAAATCGGTCATCTTAAATTCCTTATGCAGCTCATTTTTGAAATCCTGCAGCCATGTAGAATTGGTTCCTATCACCAGGAGATCATCAACATACAAGGATACAAATATCCTTTCATCATCAACCTCTCTAACATATAGGGTGTGCTTATTTGGACTTCTTTCAAACCCCAAACTTACCAAGAACTCATTAATTTTGTTGTACTAGGCCCTAGGCATGTTTTAGGCCATAAAGAGCCTTCCTAAGGAGATACACCTTATCCTCTTGCCCTTCAACCGTATACCCTTCAGGTTGCTCCACAAATATTTCTTCATTAAGCCACCCATTTAGGAAAGTAGACCCACTTGAAATGAGTTGCAATTGCAAGAAGAATTCTGATGGTGTCATGCCTTGCAATTGGTGGAAAAGTGTAAGAGAAATCCACCCCAAATTGTTGTGCATAACCCTTTACTACAAGCCTTGCTTTGTATCTGTTGACTGAACCATTTGGATTCAGTTTCTTCTTATAAATCCATTTCACCTTAATGATTTTTCTTCCGGCAGGTTTGGTTACTAGCTCCCAGGTTGCATTCTTCTCAATCATGTCAAGTTCTTCTTCCATTGCTGTCCTCCACTCTTTAACTCTGGCTGCTTCAGCATAACAAGTTGGTTCCATCAAAGCCAAGTTGTATCTGTCATAAATTTCAGCCAAAGTTCTAGTTCCCCTGACTGGAGAATCTGTTTCAGAATCAGAACTAAAATCTGAAGCATTCTGACTTGTTGTTAAGTCTGTTCCTTGTTCCAACTCATTACTCATCTCAATTTCATTTATGTCCCAATTCCACAACCCTTCTTTATCTACTTTGACATCTCGGTTAACCAAGAATTTTTTGGTCTTAGGATTATAAATCCTATATGCTTTGGACAGGCTGCTGTATCCAACAAAAATTCTAGTTTCAGCTTTCTCATCCAGCTTACTCCTCTTTCTGGCTGGAATATAAGCATAACAAATACTTCCAAATACTTTGAGGTGGTTGATGCTTGGATTTTCTCCATACCAAGCCTCAAATGGTGTTTTGTTATAAAGGGCTTTAGTTGGTAGCCTATTGAGTAGGTAGACTGCTGTATTTACAACTTCAGCCCAGAAAAATTTTGGAAGTTTTTTCTCAAACAACATGCACCTTGCCATTTCCATTACAGTTCTATTTTTTCTTTCACTCACACCATTTTGTTGTGGTGTATAAGGAGTGCTCAACTAGTGCTTTATTCCGAACCCTACACAAAGTTCTTGAAACTGATTTGAGGTATACTCTGAACCATTATCACTTCGGATGGTCTTTAAGCTCAAGCCTATTTCATTCTCCACCATTTGCTTAAACCTTTTAAACATTGCAACCACCTCTCCCTTTTGTTTCAGAAAATAAAACTAGCATAACCTAGTGAAATCATCTATAAAGAGAAGAAAATACTTGCTGCCATTCAGAGAAGCCACCTAAATCTGTGTGTATAAGCTGAAGCTTTTCAGCAGCTCTCCGGGTTTGATTTGCTAGGAATGGTTGTCTACTAAGTTTCCCCAGTTGGCAGACTTGGCACACCCCCTCTTTCTCCTCAATTTCGGGCATGCTTTGAACAAGATCTCTCCTCCTCATTTCCTTAAGTCCTGAATAATGAAAATGGCCAAGCCTCTTGTGCCAAATTTCAGTTTCAACAAATTTTGTAGACAAAGCTTGTGAAGCTGAGTTTTTCCATTCAATTGGAAAGCTTTTCCCTAGCATTCTCACATTCATCAACTCATTGCCTAGATTAACTACTACAATGCAAGACGTGTTTTGAAAATGCAAAGAGTAGTTCTTTTCTAGCATTTGACCCACACTCAGCAAACTTTGATTGATTTTGGGTACATAAAGGACATTTTCTAATATATTTAGTGACTAATGGAGTTGGGACAACAACCTTACCTCTTCCCTTGACTTACACAAATTCTCCATTTCCAATCTTGAGTTTGGAATGAAAAAGACTATCAATACTCACAAAACTTGACAGATTTGGGGTCATGTGGTTTGTACAACCACTTCAATCAGCCATACATCATCACACATCTTCTGGTTTGTGCTTGAAGCCATGAAAAGCTGCTCAATTTCTGGATTTGGTTGCTGGACCTCCACCAATGCAGCCTGCTGCTCCTGCTGATTTCCTTTGTTTTTACATACGTTTTCTATGTGTCCATACTGTTTGCATGACCTGCATTGTATGCAAGGTCTGAACCAACACTTATATTCTGGATGGTTTTCTTTTTAAGTGCACACATAGAGGATATGCTCTTGGTCCACCACGTTTTCCTCCCTGATTGTTGCTCTTCTCTTTTCCCTTATTCTCACCACCATATTTCCTGTCTTCCCTTCCATTTACTCTTTCTTTTTGACTTGCAACCATGGCTACCTCAGTCGAGTCTTCCTGCCTTAGCTGCCTTCTTTGTTCCTAGGCTTGGAGTGAATGAATCAACTCAGCCAAGCTGATTTGGGATAGATCTTTAGAGTCTTCTAGGGACGAAATTTTTGCTTCAAACCTCTCAGGTAAGCTGACCAGGACCTTCTCCACTACCCTCTGGTTGGTTAGTTCTTCCCCTAGCAGTTTGAATATGTTCACCACAGCCATAAGTCTGTCCACATATTCCTTGACAGATTCAGCTTCCTGCATCTTGATTACTTCAAATTCTCTTCTCAAGTTTAGAACCTGCATATTGCGTGTCTGACTACTCCCTCCAAACTTCTCCTTGAGAGTGTCCCAAGCTTGTTTAGGGGTCTCACACGCCAT
Organism: Pistacia vera; assembly: GCF_008641045.1. Taxonomy (NCBI): domain Eukaryota; kingdom Viridiplantae; phylum Streptophyta; class Magnoliopsida; order Sapindales; family Anacardiaceae; genus Pistacia; species Pistacia vera. Next base: position 307,524 of record NW_022195444.1, on the reverse strand, counting down.
GATCCTGGAGAAAACCTGATCTGTCATGGCTGAGTGTATACAAGACAATGCTCTTGGAGCCTTGGTTGCCTTTTCTTCATGGATTCTCATCTGGTTCAGCTTCGGGTTTGGTCCAAGTTAGGGAACTTGCTTCTCCTCCTCCACAAATTGCCACAAACCATGGCCCCTCATGTATGTTTTCATCTTGACTGCCCAAACATGGTACTGATCACCATTGAAAACTGAAGCAGAAATTGGAGCAAAACTTGATGCCATGAGGAAGCTCTCTTACGGTGGTATTTTGGTCCTGAAAGATGAAGGAGGCTCTGATACCAATTGTTAGTTTTTCAGGTTTCAATAAGCTAAGGGGAAGAGGGATTTTCGTGCATGAGAGAGAGCTAAACAATGAGAGTAAAAAAACTGATTTAAAAAAAGGCTATATTTTTCATTCATAAACAGAGAGATATATGGACCTAATTCATCACTGTTACAACAACTTCTCAGTGTGAATAATCTTTAAATATAATACAATCTAAACTACTCTTACCTAACACAAATTTCATTAAGATATGATGGCCTTAATCACCAGCTGTCGTCACCTAAACAACTCACATTACATTTCCAAAATACAAAAACTGCACTTGACAGACAACCCCTTTTTTAGTTCAAATCTGGCGCCAAACTTTCAAACTAAACATGCAAAATGGTTTCTAGCAAAATATCATTTACTTCAACAGTTACCTACTTGACATTCCAGTTAAGAAAATATGATTAGCGCCCATTTTAAACATAGTTCAAACATAGATAGAATTCATCCATCATCATTCAAATTACTTTGTAGAACCATCTCTAACCACTTTAAGTCAAATTCGTCATAGTATAAGAATCTCATATGCACGAAAATCATATAATGATCCCAAGATTTGCAAAGTGCAATATAGATGAAATGCATTGGGAAAAGACTATGATATAACTTTTGCCATTCATGGGTCTTGTCAGTGATGATCATTTTAGGTGAGCCACCTGACATAGCTTTCTTGAACTTCTCATAGATCCAAAGAACATAATAAGCTGTTTCATTATATATAAATGAACAACTAAATACTATTGTTTGACCATGGTTATTAACCCTTATCGATGGTGCAAAAATCATGCTCTATGAATTGGTGTTGTAAGTGGTATCAAAAACAGTGAGATCTCCATAAAACTTATAAGATCGAGAGGATATTGCATCAGTGAAAAAAACAATTAGTGATTCGATCTACACTACTTATTTGGATAGTAAATGTAAAAGAAGGATTTTTCTCTTTCTCTGATTCAAAATACTCAAGTAACACAATAGGTTCATGCCCATTTATTTATTTATTAATGGAATATAAACTTTAGGTAGGAAAGTGGTATTTTGAAACTTTTGAGTGGGAAAGTCATTAAGGCAAACCTTGGGTGGAAAAAAGTTGTTTACTCTATTTAATATTAATCACATACCAAACCACCAAAGGTAGTAAATACATAAATATGAATAAACGTAGGCTAAGAAACTTCTCTCATAAACCCTGACGTGGTAGCTGAGTTGACAACTCCACCTACTCAAGGCATATAATGATTTTCACTAGACCCAAGAAATGACCGTTCATAAAAGAATGACTGTTCCTCATGGAAGGAATGCCCGTTTCTCTCTAAGAAACGATCATTTCTTCCTTATGGAATGGTCGTTCCTCTCTAAGGAACGACCATTTATGAAGGAATAGTTGTTCTTTTATAAAGAACAATTGTTCCTTATAAAGGAATGACCATTCATTTACAAGGAAGGACCGTTCGTCCCTAAGGAACAACCATTCATATTTAGTCAATTAACGTGTTAATGCTAACTCAAGTGCCACATTGGTTTGTGAGATTCGTCTGTCAACGTATATTACACCCCTTGCCCAACATAAATATAGGGATGTAAAAACCCTGAGCTAGGCCAAGCTCACCCGGGCTAGAGTATTTTTTTTTTTTTTTTTAAATGCAAGCCTTGGCCGGGGAAGAAGCTCAAATTTGTAAAACCCGGCCTACCCAAGTCTAAAGCCAGGTTAGGTTAAATAATGAGGGGTCCATAAAATTTTATTTAATTAGAGGGGATTGTTTATAATTTATAAGGGAGTTAATAATTTGACAAGATGACATGTTTTGTATGATTTTTAGGGGGCTTTATGTTATTTTAAGGGGTTTTGTAAAATTTTACACAAGGGGTTTTATAATATATTTTATATGTCTTCATATATTATACCAGGCCCGGGTGTAATGTATGATTGGGCCTGTATTTTTTACATCCCACATAAATTAGGAAAATAATAGAGAAACCAGGAGTAGTGCACCGAATCTGTGCACCGAATTACGTGATAAAATCATGACCGTCGATTAATTATAACTTAATATTAATAGACGGTCAAGATTAAGCCACGTCATTCGGTGCACAGATTCAGTGCACTACTCCCGGTGACTGTAGCATTACTCCATAAATTAATCATCTTTAATACTAAAAAAAAAGTTTAATTAAACATTATCCTATCATATCCTAATAGAAGTTACGCAATAGACCCCCTAAAACTACAAAACTAACTTAAACCCCTAAAAGTACACAAATTACCAACCGCATCCCTTACCGCGAGTTTCTGGTGTTAAAATAGATAGAGAGAAGGGCCAAATTAAAATTCATTTTATAATGAAATAGAACATAAATAAATAAAAAATATATTTGTACAGTAAGATAATAAAAAAGTTAAAAGTAAGCTAATGCAAAAAATTAAAATACATAATTATAATCTAGTAAGTCTTTTTATTCTTAAAAATTAAAATACAACAAATAAAATATACTGAAAATAACTGATAAAAAAACAATATAATATAATAATAAAAATATGATAAAACATAATTATATCTAAAGAAAGAAACTGAAAAATACATTCTAATAAAATGTAATATATTCATAAAATTTTTAATAAAATATAATATCTTAATAAAATATTGATAAAACATAATGTATTAAGGAAAGAAATTTAAAAGTTTTAGTTAAACAAAATTTGTAAACAGAACTTTCTCAAAACATAAAAATTTTCCAAATTAAAAAGGGCTATTTCCCAATACTCCTTAAAACAGAAAAAACAAGCAACTTTCCCCACTAACTCGGGAATTAGCCACTTTGACCTTGTACCATTAATATTAGTTGTTAGTTTGGATGGAAGACCATAGTTGACCAATTAAAAGACTAAAGTACCCTTGACATTGCCTTTACCTTTTACAATCACATATAGAATAATACCACATCAACAACTTTCTCTCACAGCCCTGACATGGCAGTTCATAATTGATCAGTTGACAATTAATTAGTGGGACCTATACGAAACCCATGTGAGATCCGTTGTGAACTAGTCCCATAGATTTTTTATGATTCGACTGTTGTACCCACATAATTTCATTAAAGCATTTAATGCTTTTCTTTATTAAAAAAAAAGGCTTAAAAAGTTCAAATAATTTGTTAAAACATTTACTTATATGTCTTTTAGCAATCTATATATATATATCATATGGGTTGATCAACTTGTGACACATTTTGAAAGCTCTAAAATTACTTTATTTTGACACATTGGATTGACAAGCCAATCAAATTGCTCTATCTTGACACATTGGGTTGATATTTATTGCTTCATCTATAAATATTAGTTACTTAAAAAAAGGGGATTTGTATTATTAATAATAATAATAATAATAATAATAATAATAATAATAATAATAATCCAATTGATTCAAGGATTGAATTTTTAAAAACTAGACAAACAGTGCTTTAATTTGATATATTATATGCTTAATTTGGATAACTGTAGCCCCATTGCTGAACCATTCCTTTCATCATCACACACATTTTGGCTTTCACTAAACCATTAGTAGTAAATTGACCATAACTTGTTCAATAAAAATCCAATTGATGACAGATTTGTTATTTAGAAACTAGACAGATAGGGCTTTAAATTGATATATTATATTCTTAATTTGGATAATCGTAGCCCCACCGCAGAACCATTCCTTTTATCATCACACACAGTTTGGTTTCCACTGAACAGTAAGTAATAAATTAACTATAACTTGCTCAATCAAAATCCAATTGATCAGCGATTTGAATTTTACAAAATTAGATAGATAGGGCTTTAATTGGATATATTATATGCTTAATTTGGATAAATGTAGCCTCACTACCGAACCATTCCTTTTGTCATCACATATATTTCGGTTTTTACTGAACAATCAGTAGTAAATTGACCATAACTTGCTCAATAAAACTCCAATTGATGAGAGGTTTGAATATTTAAAAACTAGACATATAGGATTTAATTTGGCATATTATACGCTTAATTTGGATAACTGTAGTCCCACTTTTGAACCATTTTTTTTTTTATTATCACACATATTTTGGTTTCCACTGAACAGTCAGTATTAAATTGACCATAACTTGCTCAATAAAACTCCAATTGATGAGAGGTTTGAACCTTTAAAAACTATATATATAGGGATTTAATTTAGTATATTACACGCTTAATTTGGAAAACTTTAGCCTCACTACCGAACCATTCCTTTTATCATCACACACATTTCAGTTTCCCCTGTTTCTCGATTTCCACTAAACAATTAGTAGTAAATTGGTCATAACTTACTCAATAAAAATTCAATTGATGAGTGGTTTGAATCTTTGGAAACTAGAAAGATAGAGATTTAATTTGATATATTATACGATGAATTTGGATAACTATAGACCTATGGCCGAACCATTTATTTTATCATCACAAACTTAAAACCAATTCAATTTTAGTGATAACAAAGGAAAACAGATATTGATATGTAGTTTTAATTGTATTTGTTCTATCTCTTGTTGTTAATTTTTTTTTTTTTTTTTAATGTTATATACATATATCGAAAACAGGTTGTTACTAGATATATCAAATTTTATTTGTATCACAAATATTATTTGATGTTTGTTGCCGAACCATGTAGCTTTAGTAAACCATTACAATATGTCGAACCAATATTATTATCCTCAAAGGAAAACAAATATTGATATGTAGTTTTAATCATAATTGTTCTATCTCTTTTTGTTGATATCTTTTTATGTTATATACATATATTATGAAAAGAGGTTGTTGCTGAATATAACTAATTTCATTTATTTAACAAATGCATTTCAGTTTCCACTGAATAATCAGTAGTAAATTGACCATAACTTGCTCAATAAAAATCCAATTGATGAGAGGATTGAATCTTTAGAAGCTAGACAAATATTTCTTTAATTTGATATATTATATGCTTATTTTGGATAACAGTAGCCCCACTGCCAAGCCATTCCTTTTATTATCACACATATTTTGGTTTCCACTAAACAATCAGTAGTAAATTGACCATAACTTGCTCAATAAAACACCAATTAATGAGAGGTTTGAATATTTAGAAACTATACATATAAGGCTTTAAATTTATTTATTATACACTTAATCTGGATAACTGTAGTCCCACTGTTGAATCATTTATTTTATCATCACACACATTTTGGTTTCCATTGAAACGTCAGTAGTAAATCGACCATAACTTGCTCAATAAAACTCCAATTGATGAGAGGTTTAAATCTTTATAAACCAGAGAGACAGAGATTTAATTTGGTATATTATATGCTTAATTTGGACAACTGTAGCCCCATTGCCACGACATTCCTTTTATCATCACACATATTTCGGTTTCCTCTGTTTCTCAATTTCTAATGAACAATCAGTAATAAATTGGCAATAACTTACTCAATAAAAATTCAATTGATGAGCGGTTTGAATTTTTGAAAACTAGAAAGATAGAGCTTTAATTTAATATATTATACGATAAATTTGGATAACTATGGACCTCCGGCCGAACCATTCATTTTATCATCACACATATAAAACCAATTCAATTTTAGTGATAACAAAGGAAAACAATTATTGATGTGTAGTTTTAATTGTATTTGTTCTATCTATTTTTGTTGATATTTTTTTATGTTACATACATATATCGAAAACAGGTTGTTGCTGGATATAACATTTTATTTGTATCACAAATATCATTTGATGTTTGTTACCGAACCATGTAGCTTTAGTAAACCATTACAATATGCCAAGCCAATATTATTATCCTCAAAGGAAAACAAATATTAATATGTACTTTTAATCGTAATTGTTCTATCTCTCTTTGTTGATATCATTTTATGTTACATACATATATCATGAAAAGAGGTTGTTGCTGAATATATAACTAATTTCATTTATTTAACAAATGCATTTTAGTTTCCACTGAACAATCAATAGTAAATTGACCATATATAACTTGCTCAATAAAAATCCAATTGATGAGAGGATTGAATCTTTAGAAACTAGATAGAGATTTCTTCAATTTGATATATTATACGCTTATTTTGGATAGCTGTAGCCGCACTGCCGAACCATTATTTTCATTATCACACACATTTCGGTTTTCACTGAACAGTCAGTATTAAATTGACCATAACTTGCTCAATCAAATACCAATTGATGAAAGGTTTGAATATTTAGAAACTATATAGACAGGGCTTTAAATTGATATATTATACGCTTAATTTGGATAACTGTAGTCCCACTGCTAAATCATTCATTTTATCAGCATACACATTTCGGTTTTCACTGCATAGTCAATAGTAAATCGACCATAACTTGCCCAATAAAACTCAAATTGATGAGAGGTTTGAATATTTAAAAACTAGAGAGAAAGGATTTAATTTGGTATATCATACGCTTAATTTGGATAATTGTAGCCCCACTGCCGAACCATTCATTTTATCATTACACAAATTTCGGTTTCCACTGAACACCCAGTAATAAATTGACCATAACTTGCTCAATAAAACTCCAATTGATGAGAGGTTTGAATCTTTAGAAACTAGACATACAGAGATTTAATTTTGTATACTACACACTTAATTTGGATAGCTGTATCCCGACTTCCAAACCATTCCATTTATCATCACATATTTCGGTTTCCACTAAATTGTCAATAGTAAATTGATCATAACTTGATCAATAAAACTTCAATTGATGAGAGGTTTGAATATTTAGAAACTAGACAGATAGGTTTTTAATTTGATATATTTGGATAAATAAAACCCTACTTTAGAGCCATTCCTTTTATCATCACACACATTTCGGTTTCTCCAGTTTCTCAATTTCCACTGAAAAATCAGTAGTAAATTGGTTATAATTTACTCAATAAAAGTCCAGTTGATGAGTGGTTTGAATCTTTGGAAACTAGAAAGATAGAACTTTAATTTAATATATTATACAATGAATTTGGATAACTATAGACTTGCGGCCAAACCATTTATTTTGTCATCACACACATAAAACCAATTTAATGTTAGTGATGACAAAGGAAAACAAATGTTGATATGCAATGTTAATTGTATTTATTCTATCTCTTTTTGTTGATATTTTTTTTTTTATGTTACATATATATCAAAAACAGAGTTTGTTTCTGTATATCACTTTTTTTTTTTTTTTTTTTTGTATTACAAATATCATCTGATGTTTGTTACCGAACCATGTAGCTTTAGTAAAAAGAGGTTGTTGCTGAATATAACTAATTTTATTTATTTAACAAATATAAATTGATGTTTGATGTTGAACCATGTAGCTTTAGTAAACCATTCATTTTATCATCACATATATTTAGGTTTTCACTGAACAATTAGTAGTAAATTGACCATAACTTGCTCAATAAACCTCCAATTTATGAGAGGTTTAAATATTTAGAAACTAGATAGACAAGGCTTTAATTTGATATATTATACATTTAATTTGGATAACTTTAGCCCCACTGTCAAACAATTCATTTTATCATCACATATATTTCGGTTTCCACTGAACAGACAGTAGTGAATTGACTATAAATTTCTCAATAAAAATCCAATTTATGAGAGGTTTGAATATTTAGAAACTAGACAGATAAGGATTTAATTTTATATATTATATGCTTAATTTTGATAACTGTAGCCCCACCTCCAAACCATTTATTTTATCATCACACACATTTTAGTTTTCATTGAACAGTCAGTATTAAATTGACCATAACTTGCTCAATAAAAATCTAATTGATGAGAGGTTTAAATCTTTGGAAACTAGATAGACAGAACTTTAATTTCATATATTATACACTTAATTTGGATAACTATAACCCCAGTATCAAACCATTACATTTATTATCACACACTTTTTGGTTTCCCATTTTACTCGATTTCCATTGAACAGTTAGTAGTAAATTAGCCATAACTTGCTCAATAAAAATCCAATTGATGAGCGGTTTGAATATTTGGAAACGAGAAAGATATGGCTTTAATTTGATATATTATATGATGAATTAGGATAACTATAGACCTACTGTCGAACCATTCATTTTATCATCATACACATAAAACAAATTCAATTTTGGCGATGACAAAGGAAAACAAATATTGATATGTAGTTTTAATTGTATTTATTCTATCACTTTTTGTTGATTTTTGGATTGATTTTGTTATTTGATTTGTGGGTTTTACAATTATCGTCTTTCTTTAGGATGCTATCATCAAATGCTTTTTTGTTATATGTGGTGGTCAATTCTAATTGCAACAAATAGATTTGTGTCACAAGACCTTTATCTTCATGGCTTCTTCAATGCTTCAATTAAGTTGCCTTCAGATTATACTGTTAGAGTTGTTGTTGCTTTCTATGTAAGTTATCTTCTCAACATTGTTAATTTTTTTTTAATTTCTAAAATAATAATAATAAAAATAACTCATTTTCTCTTTTTAACAATCAAAATCGGTTTTTTCCTTTGGCTTTGCAAGTCTCTTGCTTAAAAGCACATTTTTTGATAGATCACGACGATCATAGAGGCAATCAAAACCGCACCCAAGTATCAGAATGGAGTTTGAAATGGGAAGGGGCCAAGAGTCTTGCATGCATGGGAGTTGAGGGTGAGTAGAGTTTGATGCGGAGCAGAATTCTACGGGCATGTGGGAGGATTGAGTCATATCCAGTTGAGAAGTTCCAGCTGCCATGTTGTGCATGATTTTTCCGCAATTTACTTCTTCCGTTGCACATGTTAATTTGTTGGTTTATGTTGCCTTTATTTCAGCATCATGAGATAACGTTAATTTTGTTGGTTTATGTTGCATTTATTTCTGCATCATGAGCATGGTTTTGCTTATTTAAAATAGCCATGGCTTATCATTAAGGAATATATATATCTAGTTACTGCAATTGGGTTCATTCTCGCCTGAAGAGAATTTATCTTAATTTATTCAAGTTTCGGACCTATCATTGGTATCAGAGCCTGACTGATGGGGACCAACAAGGAGAAAATTGAGCACTTGGAAATTGGACTCGGTGCTTTGCAAGAGGGACTGCAACAGGTAGAGCTTGGTATGACTAGCAGATTCCATCACTTGGAAGAAGTCCTTGATCGCCTCTCAGATGCTTTGCTTATGAACCAAGAGTCACCCAGCTACGGCAACCGCGTCAGGGAGAATTAGGAAAGAGGCTAGCAAATCGTCTCTTCTGAGATGACAAAGCTCGAGTTTCCACGATTTTCAGGGGACGACCCTATAGAATGGTTCAATCGTGTGAACCAATTCTTTGAATATCAAGGTAGTGTAGAAACTCAAAAGGTCCCCATGGCAGCATAATATCTGGAAGGGGAAGCCAACCACTGGTGGCAGTGGATTAGAAGAATGTTAAGGGAAGAAGGACACGAGATTTCTTGGGAGAAATTTGAAAAGGAACTTTGGGCTCGCTTTGGGCCATCTGAATGTGAGGGTTTTGACGGGACTCTCTCTCGGGTTGGACAGACTGGAACCTTAAGGGATTATCAATGCGAGTTTGAGTTCGGCAACAGAGTGCGAGGATAGATGCAGAAGGCAATGGTAGGAACATTCATGGGAGGATTAAAGGCAGAAATAGCAAATGGTATCCGAATGTTCAAACCACAATCCCTCAGAGACGCCATCAATCTGGCTCGGATGAGAGATGACCAACTCTCACGATAGCGAAGGAATATGCAAATCCAACTTGCAAGAGGTCCCCTAACCTTACTGTAGGACACTCGAGAAAATTCTGTTAACCTGACGGTTCCTATCCGTCGCTTATCATGGGACGAAATGCAGATGAAGAGAGCACAAGGTCTTTGTTTCAATTGCAATGAACGCTTCACTTCAGGGAATAGGTGCCTAAAGCCTCAGTTGCTGCTTTTGGAAGGGTATGTGGGAAACATGGTGCATGAAGACTTTACCATCCAACCACCACCAGAAGCTGATCACGATGGAAATGTAGCAGCATCACAAGACCTGAATTTGAACCAGAAATCACATTGCACAAGTTGCCTGGGTGGACGACACCAAGGACAATGCGCATGACAACCAAGATGGGTTCGCTTGAGGTGTTTGTGTTGATCAACAGCGAATAGACCCACGATCTCATCAGCCAGCGATGGGCAATCAAACTTCGTTTGCCTGTGGTTCCCATAAAAGAATTCTCTGTCAAGGTCGCCAGCGGAGAAAAATTAAAATGCCAAGGACGATTCGATAAGTTACAGGTGGAATTACAAGGCATTGAATTTTATCTTACACTTTTCTCTTTACCCTTAATAGGTCTTGACCTTGTGTTGGGTATATAATGGCTTGAGAAATTGTGGTCTGTGATTTGTAATTGGAGGCAATTGATTATGGAGTTTACATGAGAGAATAAAAAATGCAAGCTACAAGAGGATGATGTGGAAACAATTCGGGAGGCCACTTTGAAGGAAATCACAAAATATCACACGGCAATTGTGGTATGTTTTCAAATAAACATGGACACAACAACATCTCCCGAGTTATTTGAAGAAAATCAACGGGAGATGAGGCTACTGCTTCAAGAATACAAGGACGTGTTCCAGGGGCCTTCGGAACTCCTTCTTGCACAAGAGATTACTCACTGCATCATGCTTAAAGAAGGGACGAAACTAGTCAACGTCCGCCCATATAGATACGCCCATTTCTAGAAGGAAGAAATTAAGAAGCAAGTGTAGGAGATGCTGAATTCAAGACTCACTCGTCCGAGCACTAGCCCATTTTCCTCACCGGTGTTACTAGTAAAGAAAAAAGATGGCAGTTAAGGTTCTGTACGGATTATCACTCACTTAACCTTGCCAGCATTGCGGATCGATTTCCAATTCCAATAGTGGACAACATGTTGGACGAATTAAATGGCCCCTTTTATTTCACCAAGTTTGATCTAAGAGCAAGTTACCACCAACTGAGGGTAAACCCTCCTAACATCCCCAAAACTGCATTTCACACACAAAACGGGCATTATGAATATCTAGTAATGCCTTTTAGGCTATGCAACGCGCCATCTACATTTCGCACCATCATGAACTCAATATTCATACCTTATCTCCAGAAGTCCATCTTAGTCGTCTTCGATGACATCCTGATATACAATCCTTCTTGGGAGCAACACGTGATGCATGCCAAAAAAGCCCTAGAGGTGTTGAGACAGCACAAGTTCTTCGCCAAGGTGAGCAAGTGTGCATTCGGTCAGCAAGAGTTTGAGTATCTGGGACACATTGTCATGACTCGGGGAGTGAAGGTCAACGACAAGAAAATTGTAGCCATGATTGCATGGCCACCTCTTACTAACATCACTGAATTACGTGCATTTTTGGGTTTGACAGGTTATTACAGAAAGTTCATGCGGAATTATGGCATCATTACACGCCCTCTTACCAACCTACTCAAAAAAGAGAAATTCGGGTGGTCTAAGGAAGCAAAAGCCGCCTTCTTGGATCTTAAGCAAGCCATGACCACCACTCCCACCATGGCCATGCCCAATTTTAGTGAATCCTTCACCATTGAAATTGATGCATTAGGCGAATGAATGGGCGCGATGCTAACACAACAGGGCAGACCCATCACCTTTATGAGCCGCACATTGGGAGTTATGAAGAAAACTTTGTCAGTCTATGCCGAGGAGATGCTTGCGATTGTAAAGGCAATACGCCTATGGCGTCCTTATCTGTTGGGAAGAAAATTCTACATTCAGACAGATCAGCGCAGCTTGAAGTTCTTCATGGAGTAACGAGTGGCAACTCCAGAGCAACAAAAATGGGTAGCCAAATTGATGGGCTACGATTATGAAATAACCTATCAATCTGGCCAAGAAAATTCAGCAGTAGATGCCCTCTCACACAGGCCTCACAACCCAGTCCTCCATCAAATGCACGTGGCCACCGTCTCCATATGGGATGAGATACGAAGAGCATCTCACGGGGACCCGTACATCCAATCACTTGTTCAGGCAATTAAGGCACAACTCGAAGGTCCATACTTCCAACGTCAAGGACTGATTTTCTTTAAAGGAAGAGTGGTGATACCTTCACAAATGGAGCTAAGGAGCAAAATAATGCATGAGGCTTACAACACCAAGATGGCAAGACATTTAGGAGTACTGCAGACTTACAAGAGATTGACCCAACAATTCTATTGGCCAAAAATGCATCAAACCAGACAGGAGTACGTGAGGCAGTGTGATAAATGTCAACGAATAAAATCTGAATCACTCTCTCCTGCAGGTCTCTTACAACCATTGACCATTCCTTGCCAAGAATGGGAGGATGTCACTCTCGACTTTATAGAAAGACTACCCACATCTCACGGCAAGGATACCATCTTGGTGGTTGTCGATAGGTTGAGTAAATTTGCCCATTATCTCACCTTAGCTCTCCTGTTTACTGCTAAAAGTGTGGCAGAAAAATTCGTGGAAGGGGTTATCAAGCTACATGGCCTACCTTGATCCATTATTAGTGACCGAGACCCAATCTTCATCAGCAAATTTAGGCAATAATTCCTTCAAATGTCAGGGACTAAATTGCAACTCAGTTCCGCCTACCATCCACAAACCGACAGCCAAACCGAAGTTGTCAATCGTTGTGTCGAATAGTACCTATGCTACTTTGTCCATCAATGGCCGCGCAAGCGGAACACCTACCTCCCTTGGGCCAAGCTCTGGTATAACACCAACTACCATGCCTCAACAGGAATGATACCGTTCCAAGCATTGTATGGCCGCTTGCCACCCACCATTCCCATCTACTCAGTTAGGTTGTCTCCTGTACACGAAGTGGACCAGATCTCCTTATAAGAGATGAGCTGCTCCAACAACTCAACACTAACCTATAAGTTTCCATTAACAGCATGAAACAAATAATGGTCAGAAGCGATGTGAAATCACCTTCGAAGTAGGTGATCTGGTGTATCTCAGGTTGCATCCATATCGACAATAGTCAGCATTTAAATGGGTTCATTAGAATTTGGCAAGCAGATTTTACGGACCGTACCCAGTGATGCAATGAATCGGAGCAGTGGCATATAAATTGCAACTGCCGGAAGGAACTCAGATTCATCTAGTCTTTCATGTGTCCCTACTAAAAAAGTTTATTGGTGATCGAGCTTTGCCTTCCCAGAACCTGCCGCCATTGAATGAAGATGGGGTTGTCATACTGGAGCACAAGCAAATTTTGGAGGCACGCTGGGTTAGACGAGGACACAAATTTGAGGAAGAAATGCTGTTTTAGTGGGCATACCTCCCAGGGGAAGAAGCCACGTGGGAGTCAGCTCCCCTTTTGCTTTAACAATTTCCAGCTATGGACCTTAGGGACAAGCATCAACTTCATGGGGAGAGTATTGATTGACCACGACAATCATAGAGGCAACCAAAACTCCACCCTAAGTATCAGAATGGAGTTTGAAATGGGCAGGGGCCAAGAGTCTTGCACGCATGAGAGTAGAAGGTGAGTGGAGTTTGACGTGGAGTAGAATTCTATGGGCATGTGGGAGGATTGAGTCATATTCAGTTCAGAAGTTCCAACTGCCACGTTGTGCATGATTTTTCCGCAATTTACTTCTTCCGTTGCACATGTTAATTTGTTGGTTTATGTTGCATTTATTTCGACATCATGAGCATGACTTTACTTATTTAAAGCAACCATGGTTATATATATATATATAGAAAAGCAAAGAAATTTGCCGAATAACCCACGAGGTATTATTGGTAAATCTATAAATCAATCAGCGAGAGAAAAACTTTGTTGAAAAATGATAGGTCCCAGACTTGAATAAATTAAGATAATTTCTCTTCGGGGGAGAATGAACCCAATTGCAATAACTATATATATACTTTAAAATTTGTATAATTTAACAATTATTATATCTTAATATAATTAGTTTATTTTGTTAAAATAAATTTGTTTACAATCTATTTCAAAAACATTGAATAAACATACCCACGCAACGCACATACCCCATGTCTAGTTTATTTCTATAAACCAAAACATATTAAAACTAAAAAAAAAAAAAAAGTAAAACATCTTTTTCTGTAAATTACAAATAATAAATAATTTTTTTCTGTAATTTAAAAATTTTAAATTGAAAAAAATACTTTTAAATATATTTTTTCTGTATTATAAATTCAAAATAAAGAATAAAAATATTTTTGTAAATTAGAGATATAGGCTAACAAAAAAAAAAAAAAAAAACTTTTTATAATATATTTTTCACTAAATTGAAAAATAAAAATATTAGAAAATAAAAAATAAAAAAGCAATAGCAACGATCTAGATCATCGTTTTTGGCAATTTAGCAATTTTGATTTTGTTTCCAACAATATGAGATCGTCTAACATCTTACATAGTCGTTCCCCACGACCGGAGATGGCCGCAGACCTTGGATCAGTATAACGACGATCTAAAACTCTTAAAAGTTTAATTTCTTTTAAAATAATATTAAACTTAAATATATACTAATTTTTAAAACTTTTTATAAATATCTGTTTTTATTCTTGAAATATTTAATTCTATAAATTTATGTATTTAAACATAAAAGTCTTTTTGCCCTTTCCTCAATTAGTTTTAACACCAAAAATTGATTGTAGGGTTTAACTAGCTAATTCTGGGTTAATGGGAGTACCTCCAGTGGTTTGTGCCATTATTTTAAAAGCCGGACCGGACCGGCCGGTTCAACCAGTTTGACTGTGAACCGGTCATGTGTCCGTTTCGAGCCAATATAAACCTGGTATTGCGCAATAACCCATTTTAACCCAGCAATGGACCGCGTAAACAGTGCTAAACCGCCGTCCAACCGGACTGCAAGAAAAACTAGCCCAACTGAAAAGGGAAAAAAATCCCTAATTTCTCCACTTCTCCCATTTCGCATTTTCTTCTTTCTCTACGCGCAAATACTTTGAAAAAATTGAATGAATTGTGAAAATCTGAAATCCCACACAAATCAAAACTCAATCTTGCTGAAATCACAACCATTCCTTGCTAAAATCGATTGCAACTCCATTCCTGAAATCGCGACGACATCTTCCTCCCTTGCCGGAAATCAACGCCGACGACAGCTTCATTCCTCCTCTCGTCGCGATCCAGCTAAAAAACCACATTAGCCAATCTTATTTGATATTTTTCATGACAACCATTTTGGTGGCATTGTGCTCTTTGACAACATGTCGTGTATGCCCATTCTCATTGTTTAATCAACTCACTTCAATTTAGTCACAAAAGTGTTTTTGTAAAATTGATTCCGAAAGCATTTCAACCAAACCAAATGGGTCCTCTAAATATTCTCGATGGCCATCAACAAGGACGAAACCAAAAATTTGATTTAAAGTCGGCAGAGGGGTTACAATATATATTACGTCCTAGAAGTTTCGCTTGAAGGGTTAAAGTGTAAAAAAAAAAAAAAAAAAAAAAAAAAAGAATATTTAGGAAAGAAAGAACCAAAATCTATGACCTTGTTATATGATTGTGTCCATTTCTTTTTTGATTGATTTTATTGCTGGTTTGACGAGTTATGAGTTGTGATGATTCCACATTTTGTATATTGAAATGAGTCCCCTCCATAAAGCTTTGAGAATTTTGTAATATTCAGTTTTGTGCATGTTGTTTATAATAATTTTCTTAACATTAATTCTCAATCAATAGGGTCAATTAGGGAATTGTTCGTTTCTGAGTGCTGTTGCCATTCTAACGGAGGTCTCACGACTATCAGAAGTGATTAGTACTCCTGAGTACAACAAGGAAGGAATCTACACTGTTCGCTTCTGTATTCAGGTAATAGCTCATAATATCTTTGATCAATCTTGTCAACACCTAACACTCCTCAATACATCTCGATATTTCTTTTCTTACATATCCATAAATTAAAAAGAAATGCTTATTTTTTATGTTTATTAGATAACTTCTTTTGGTTTGTATTCTGGAAGCCTGGAACTGTGGTTTTCCTCTTAATATTGGTTTTCTAGATAATGTATTATTTAGCCTGTCAATAATTGCTTGCTTTTGTTTCTAATTCTAATATCTCTATAGGGTGAGTGGGTCGTTCTTGTTGTTGACGATTGGATTCCTTGTGAATCACTGCGTACACCAGCATTTGCCACCAGCAAGAAGGTAATGAACTTTGGGTCTCTATATTGGAGAAGGCATATGCCAAATTGCACGGTTCTTATGAGGCACTGGAAGGAGGCTTGTTCAGGTGCCCTGTGGACCTTACTGGGGGTGCTGGTGAGGAGATTGACATGAGGATTGCCCAGGCCCAGATTGATCTTGCAAGTGGTAGATTATGGTCTCAATTGTTGCGCTTTAAACAAGAAGGATTCCTACTTGGTGCTGCGAGTCCATCAGGTTCTGATGTGCACATTTCTTCCAGCGGCATTGTGCAACGGCATGCTTAATATTGCAGGTATGTTGAAATTCTATTCAGTCCAACTGTATATATAATATACCAGTTCAAGAAATTTGGCTGACTCTAGTAATTTCTCTTATCATTCAGGTGAGAGAGGTTGACGGCCACAAGCTTGTTCAAATCCGAAACCCATGGGCTAATGAAGTTGAGTGGAATGGTCCTTGGTCTTACTCATCTCTTGTTTGGATGGAATTGGATTGTTGTTAAATACTTAAATTATGTTACAGTGTTTGTTGAATTTGAACTTTGAATCATGTTAGACAGTAATTAATTGTTATTGTCTTATTAAAAATGGAAATCTTAAAAAAAAAAAAAAAAAAGAAACAGTTTTTCAAAACGTGCTAATGTCATCATGATGTATGATGACATCACCGGTCCAACCGGTTGAACTGTGACCCGGGAAGCTGAAAGGGTTGCCCTCCGATCCAGCTTTTAAAACAATGGTCTGTGTTTGGTGTGTTGCAAATTTTATTAACCCCCAATTAAAATATATAAATTTTCTTACTGATGAAAGTTTAATTTTTTAATATTTAATTTAAATATATTATATTTTAGTATTTTGAATTAAAATTAATTATTTTATAAAAGGAAGTTGACTAATCTCATAACCAGATAGATTTCAAGGCTAATACTTATTTTGATGGTCAAAACTAGTCTACCATCCATTTTAATGGAGAGAGTCTATGTGTTAATTTATTCTAAGTGTCAATTTTTGTATTTTTAGGAGGTGTATAATTTTAGTTAATGGTTTAAAATTTAATTAATTAATTATATAATATAAATAAAAAATGTGTAATTTCCATACAATTTTTATAATTTCAGATAATAAAATTAAATTAAGAATATCTAATCATAAAATTAATTGGTCAAAATATTAACTAAATTTTTTTAATAATATTATTATTTGTAAATATATAAAATTATTTAAACTATCATTTGGTAAGATATTATTAATTTTTTTTTTTAAAAATACTTTTTCAATATTAATAAATTTAATAAGTGTAATTTATTATATAAAAGAAAATAGAAAGAAAAAAAAGTTAGTCCCAACTTGGGACAAAGAGTATCAGGGCTCCTCGTAGGATTCCTTATCCCAAATGTTGGGGCAAACTAAGGAGATTGGAATGGGATATAGTTTAATCCCACTTTCCTAGAAATATAACCAAACATGGTCCCTCTCCCAAAACATACCCTTACGGGTCAGTGTATTTGACATTAAGAACTGAAACCCATAGGCTAATAAGAGAAGTATCCTAGGCAAAAAATTAGAGTTTGTATTTAGAAGATGGAAATAGAAATTTAAAAAGTAGTCAAATTCTCCAATTAAAAGAAAGTCAAAATTAATAAAAGTTATAATATCAAGTGCATGAAAAATGTTGTTTTACATGCTCAGAATTTTATCTAGTGTAATATAAAACTGTTTGATGTTTAAAATCGTAACAAAGAAGAGAAATAGTTGTTCCATATTCTTAAAATTTTTGTAAACAAGCAACCCATAGTGGCACAGAGTAGATGACAAAGAGTAGCTAAGATAATCAAGGTTTATGTTTTTACATATGGTTGCGAACGATGAAAGGTTTCTTGTGTTGGTAAAGGTGATATTTTATTACTTGAAATATATTTATTAACATCCATCGGATTTACCCAATAACCAGTACGATAGTGCTAGATAAGCACGTTATAACAAAAAGAAAAAGAGAAAATTAATATTTATACATAAACACCCATGGGAATGAGATGTCCATAACAAAACTACACGCACAACTTATTAGCATGACTTACTCTTATTTCATATCTCATGCTTAATATTTTGCATACTCATAACCCTAATTTCCTTCTTCCCTGAAAACCTAAAATACCTATTTAGGTTTCCTTTTCAATCACCCTTTTTAATTATGCATTCATTTGGGGCTTATTCATGCTCCAAGCACTAAGCTTATCAATGGTTACAGTCTCATTCCCATTGTTGAAAGCAAACAAGTGGGCGTTATTGAAGATTGCAAGAGTTGGATAAACCCTGGAAGTGATGCATGTTTTCCCTCCAGCTCCAAAACTTTCCACAACTGAATGATCAATCAAACTCCTGAGAGACAGCTTCTTATCGGCTAAATCTACGTCTACAAAGCCGGCGAATGATGGCTTGTAAAGACCTGTAGACTTCAAAGATGATCTGTAAATTGAAAAAAGGAAAAGATTAATTAGAAGGTTCAAATAAAGATTAAAAATTATTGTATTCGAAACAAACAAACCTGGTTGCGTCAGAGCACATTAGAACTACATGCTTGTTTGGAGCCTTGAATATTCTAAAGAAGACAGGAGTGTATTCTTCTAGCTTCTCCGAGGCTAATGTCAAGAGCCCGAACGGGCCAACTCCGCCCTTAACGGTCGAACCCTTTTGACCACACAGCTTCTCTGCGTCGACCCAGCTGGGATCAAATGGTTCAGCTTTGTCCAAGCTAGGGAATGAGAAGGTTACTTCAACATCAGCCTTTGAAGAGCAAGAAAAGAAAATCCATCAATCAGATCAGTGAGATCATGAGAAATCAAGTTTAGAATATGTTATGGTAATTTAAGAATGATACCTGAGCAGCAGTAATTCCTGTACCAACTTCAACATTCTCTCCTGATTTGAGCACTTTATTGCTGATTTCTGCATTTTTCCCTCTTAAAGTTTCTAATTCTTGGATTGGCCATTGTAATAATTGTTTTCCATTTGGATCAAGCCACAGAGACCTTGGAATAGTCTAAAATACATATCAACAAAAAAAGAAAAGGCAATCAGTCATTTAATAGATTTTGTCATATATAAATAAAATATCACTAATTTCAATTGAATGGTTAATGATTTAGTGGAGAAAATTTGCCATGAATTGATACAAACCAGGCTCATGTCAACGTGACATTCTATGATTGGATGGTTGTATCAATGATTTAGTGATTTGATAAAAATATAAAAATTTCAACCAGGGTTCATGTAATATTATTACCTGAATTCCAGCCCACCCTTTTCTAATATCATCTTCTTTGCTATCAGACTCATTAGCCCAACCCCATAAAATCCTTCTATTCCTGCTGGCATCAAAGAAAGTCTTGGAAGCATAAAAATTTCCATAGTCATATCTAAGCCCAGCCCATCCATCAACTGACGTATTATCAGGGACATATCTGTCTTTATCGTTAAAGTATGAACCAACTGTATAGTACTCATATCTTGTCTCATCTAGACTAACCTTCAAAACATATTTCATATTTGGGCCACTATATGAAGTATTCAACCCATTTTTACCCGATGGTGAAACAGGGAAAAAATCGGGGCATTCCCACATACCTGTTTTTTCTTTAGAATGGATGGGGTGTTTTGCCTTGGTCCATTTCATGAAATCCCTACTCCTATACAAATATGCTATTCCTCTATGCTTCCTTCTACTACCAACTAACATCCTCCAGTGACCATCGTCCTCCCACCATGCGGTGGTCGGGTCACGAAAGGCGCTTGCATTAACCCCATTCGGAAATACCAATGGGTTGTTATCGGGTTTGATCCATTCACGAAGATATGGGTCGGAAAGGTTTTTAGGTACAGCATAGTTTTGGAGTTGTCTTTCTTTGGAGTCAATTCCTGTGTAGAGAATTATGGGCTTGTTTCCCGGCATAATGGTGGCGGATCCGGACCAACAACCCTTTATGTCAAATGGCTTTGAAGGGTAAATTGCAGGCTCGAGGGCTTGCCAATTGACCATGTCTCTGGATACAGAATGGGCCCAAACGATGTTGCCCCAAACTGCACCTTTGGGATTGTATTGATAGAACAAATGGTAGATTCCATTGTAATACATTGGTCCTGTTTCAAAGAGAACATGCATAATTAGAACAAATAAAAACAAAAACAAGAAATTGAAGAGACTCACCATTTGGATCTGTTGGTTGATTTGTCAAGAGAATTTCAGCAGCAAGGGACAAGACAAAAAAGGAAAACAAGGAAGTTAGTGACTTTTGTTTGAAGTCAATGTGTATCAGATTTTGGATTAAAAAAAGTCATGTAAAAACGAAAGGTTTACTTGCTGAGATTAAAGCAAGAAAAAAAAAACTCTTCTATTTAATTATCAGTCATATAATATGTGAATGTAGTGAATAAAGAAAATTTGGACAGCAAGCAAGAAAAAGCAAAAAGCTACAAGCATGCTAAGACACTCAAGTATGAAATTGGGTATACCAATAAATGAGAACAAA
Source organism: Pistacia vera (assembly GCF_008641045.1). Classification (NCBI taxonomy): domain Eukaryota; kingdom Viridiplantae; phylum Streptophyta; class Magnoliopsida; order Sapindales; family Anacardiaceae; genus Pistacia; species Pistacia vera. The sequence continues at coordinate 286,478 of NW_022195444.1, read as the reverse complement.
ATTTCCCCACTCTTGAGGACCACCCAATAAGAATCTGAGGTGCAAAGTGGTCCATAAAATCCCAAATTCATTATCATGGTGGAGAAAAAAAAGATAATGGGTATCCAAATTGGATCAACCCCACTCATCAATTGATGTCTTTTCAATTGCAATAAAAATAAGTACAAATCGAAACACTAAATGTGTCAAATAGAGAGATGCAGAGAGGCTAAGCTTTCAGCTCCCAAAATGTCCAAGTACCTCAAAAAGAAAAAGTAAGTTTAGGTCATTTACTTTGGTTGATGGGTTAGGTCAACTTGTTTAATTTATCTCACGAGATTTTTAATCTTATTTTTCATCCGTCGCGTGTCCTCTTTATTTGCACTTCTTTCTTTTCTTTTTTCGTCAATCCATCTTCGCCATTAATCTAACAACAGAAAGATGTTCATCTAAACACCATCACTATTTTTCTTTTTCCTTTTGCTCTTAAGTCTTATTCTAGTTCCATATTCTTAAAAATTTTTGTAAACAGCAACCCATAGTGGCACAGAGTAGATGACAAAGAGTAGCTAAGATAATCAAGTTTATTTTTTTACATATGGTTGCGAACGATGAAAGGTTTCTTGTGTTGGTAAAGGTGAATTTTTATTACTTGAAATATATTTATTAACATCCATCGGATTTACCCAATAACCATTACGATGGTGCTAGATAAGCACCTTAAACAAAGAAAAGGAAAAATTAATATTATACATAACCCCCACGGGAATGAGATTGTCCATACCAAACTATGGGGCTTTTGATTAAAAGACCATTTTGGGTTTAAATTTAATTAAAAGGCTATCAAGTTTCAAACTCGTAACTAATAACCTTATTTTTTTTATTAAGAGTAATTAAACATGATTAAGCACTAATCATGTTTTAATTAGATTAATGAAGTATTGTCCAGTCTTTTAAAAATTATACTATATCCCCAAACCCCGAAATTGTTGCAAACAAATCCAAATCCAAACCCAAAACAAATAATTTTCCTCCTCCCTCCCGCCATTAATGCGTCAAATTGCCCTCCCCTATTTGCTGTATCTTCTTAGCCAAACCAAGATCTTCTTCTTCCTCTACATCTTCTTCTCCTCCACCATTAACACCTTCTTCTTCCTCCGCCATTAACATTTTGTCTGCCAAAGATCCGTCTCTTCCTCTTCCTAACATTTCGTCCCGGTATGTGTATCTCCTCTTTGAATTTTATATTTCTATTTACAAAGTTTAATGAGGATTGGATTTGGGTTTTGATTTCGATTTAGTTTTAGGTTCTTGGGTTGTGTTTGATGTAATGGAAGTTAAAGGAGTGGAGATTTGTTGATGATTTTCTTGCATTGTGGGTAGCTAGGGGTGGTAGCACCGATTATAGGTGAGATGACTGAAAATGTATTTTGGAGCTAATTGATCGCTTAACCAATCTGGTATATCACTTAAGCGATTTAGTATAAGTCTGGTATATATCAGTAGAATGTTAAGCAATCTGGTATAAGTCTGGTATATGGTAGCAGATCGCTTAAGCAATTAAACTTATTTTACCAGATCGCTTAAGTGATATACTGGATCGCTTAAGCGATCCATAGCGATACACCAGATCGCTTAAGCGACTCTACAAATGCTTTTTAAAATCTGTCAACCCTTAATATATTGGTTAATAATTTTTTTTTCTTGGATTATAGACACTTCGCTATTATTAGACATGGGACAGTTGTTTTGGATTTTTGAATATTTTGGTGAGTGGCTAGATGCTGTTTCTTTTACTTGTTCACTAGTTTCTCTTGGCTGTATGTCAATCTTTTGTAGTACATTAATTTGATTATATTCTTATATTTCCAGCTATGCCATCAAGAAGATGATGACATCGAGAGATTTGTCAAGGCCAACTGTTGAAGATTTATTAGTGAATCATAAAATAATTTTAATGTTTTTGATAAGTACTTTGAGATTACTTTTTTCATCTCATGGACTTGTTATGATGTGCTTTGTTGTTTTCAATTTTTTACGTTGACAATTGGATATCTTTTTGTTTGAAGTTTTGAATAGATGATAGTAAGGATTCTTCTAGTTACTTAATTGTTGCTCTTATGTGCTACTAAATTCATTCATATTAATTGTATTATGCTACTAAATTAATTCAATATTGAGATGTTATTATGCATATAAATTCATTCAATATTGAGATGTTATCAATATAGATCGCTTAAGCAATTTTCTTGAATTTGAGAAGGAACTGTCAAGTACAAATAAAATTAGCCTTGGTCCTTAAGCGACATTGGCTATCGCTTAAGTGTCACGGCTTATCTGTATAGGATCGCTTAAGTGATCACGGCTTATCTGTATAGGATCGCTTAAGCAGAGCTGACATCGCTTAAGCGATCTTGAATTTGAGAAGGAATAGTCAAGTATGAAGAAAATTGGCCTTAGTCGCTTAACGATCACGGCTTATGTGTACATGATCGCTTAAGCTAGAACTAGCATTGCTTAAGCATCTTGAATTTGAAAAGGAATAGTCAAGTACAAAAAATTGGCCTTGGTCGCTTAGCGATGTAGGCTATCGCTTAAGCGATCACTACTTATCTGTATAGGACGCTTAAGCAGAGCTGAAATCGCTTAAGCGATCAAGGGTAATTTGCTTTTGTACTTAGAATAATCCTTCTCAAATACACCATCGCTTAAGCGAGTCAGCTCGCTTAAGCGATCCAGTATAGATAAGTCATGATCGCTTAAGCATAGCCTACGTCGCTTAAGCAACCAAGGCCAATTTGCTTCTTTCTCCTCAATCTTTTGATGTTGTGAACGTTTGAGTGAGAAATTGTAATGCTTTCTTTCTAGCTAGTATACTTGTAAATATCACTAAAACTTATTAAAAATATATATAAGAAAATACACGTTTATATACGAGTACAAAGTTGGGCCCATATTTAATTTTTTTTATATACAAATATTTACAAAATATTCTCAAAAATAGCAACTTGACAGTGTACCCGACCCTTCCACTGCGTGACATTCTGAGCGACCGCAACTCACCTATTACCTGCAAACAAAAAAAACAACGGAGTGAGCACTAATGGTTCATTAAGTAAACCCCCTATACTACCCTTCTCTCTCTCCGTTGCTTAAAATCTGAATTTTCTTTCCTTACATCACATTTCCCTTATTCTCTATTCTTTCCCTGTTCTTTCTCTGTTCTTTCTCTATTCTTTCTCTGTTCTTTCTCTGTTTTGCTCTCTGTTTTCTAGATTTTTCACTACCCATGTAATGAGCATAGTATTATGCATATTCATGATGCAAATGCACAATTGCATAAATTATGCATTTTCTTTTCTATTTTTCTTATTCTTTTTCTGTTTCTTTTTCTTTATTTCTTTATTTCTATTCTTTCTTTTCTTTCTTTTCTTTTCTATTCTTTCTTTCTTTTCTTGCCGATCAACTCAGTTGAGGCATGGATTTGAGCCTTGGCCGTGTGAGTGAATTCTCTAATTCTGGGTACTGTCCTCATCTACACACACTTCTAACAGACTATCTATTTCTTCTTTCTCTGAATTCTGAGGCCCTTACTAAAGGCGGCATGCTGTGGGACTATGTCACTCATGGCTCCCCATCGCAACAACCTTCTCTTCTTTTTATTTTTGTTTTGTTTACACTTTTTAAAGAAAAATTCAGATTTGAATACCTTTAATATTCTCATTTCTTCTATTTTCTCTTTAAAATATTTTAGGGCATTTTCATGCTCTTATGAATATGTATGCATGTAGATGGTTTCATGCTTATAATTCTTTCTAAATTCACATATTTAAATGCAATTATGCATTATGGAATGCAAAAATGTCATTCTCTACCATCTACAAACACATCCCAAGGTACACATAATCATACTCATACATGCACTTCTCCTTGGCATTTCATCAACAACCATATGCACAAATCAACACTAATTTGACTACACTTCTATCTCTATTTTAGGCCACCAAAAATTTGGGATAAACTCCTCCGTAATTAACACCAAATCTGCCCAAAATACACACTTCAAATTTTTCACTTCAATTCTTTCAAATCTCATCCAAACATTCATCAAATAACAACTACACCACAACAATTTCTCATGGATAGGTTCTAATCATTATTCAACACCAAATCCATCAACAATTCTACATATAACACAATATATGCATAAAGAAAGTTCTCTACACAACATAACTTAATCATACTTAGGGTAGGATTTACTTACCTTTGATATGAGCAATTCAACCCTTTAAGAATCTCTTTTGATCAAACTCTCTTCCTCTTAAATCTTATGAGCATGAACCAAAATCAACACTTTAAAAACTAAAATTCACTTCTTAGTGCAAGGATCTTACCTATAGAACTTAAGATTGAAAATCCACTCAAAAACATCCAAAACCTATGAATTTCCTTTGAAGAAGAATTGAAGAATTTGAGAGAATATGGAGGTGAAAGTGGCGTGCAATGGGTAAGAGTGGCTAGGATTTCACTCTTCAATTTGATATAACATAAAAATTATATTAGTTTCCCATTTTGCCCTTGTACTTTCTTTAAAATTTCATCTATGTCCCTTAGTCAATTACCATAATGCTCTCATTTTTATTGCATTCTCCATGAAATTCTATCTCTTTTCACTCCCCACAATTTCAACCAATTTTGAGTGAAAAGACCATTTAACTCTTACTACAAGTTTAAGGCATTTTCTCAAATAACTTTAGCAAAAATCAACTAAAGGTATAAGAGCATAAATTAAATTACGTACCTCCATGTGGGCGTTACATTAATTTATTCCGTAATGTAGAATGAGTGAAAATTATATCATTCTCAAATACATATTTGTGAAATGAGGTACTTTTCTACTAACGTGTCACACTAATATGCTATGACATTTCTCCATGTATCATAGGGTTGTTAGTCACATATCATAGCTGTTATATTTTGATGTTGTGAACGTCCAAGGTTTAAATTAATGGTAATAATCTTTTTAAATGGCATTAATATAGTTTTGAAATTAGGTTTTTAAATAATCCTCCATAAATGGCCTTAATATGTGTTAATAACTGATATCGCTTAAGCGATCAAGGTTAATTTGCTTCTTTTCTCCCGAATCTTGTGATGTTGTGAACGTCCCAGTCACATTAACATTACTTAATATGAGGTTGTCAAATAATCCATATAAAAATAAGATTGCTTAAACGATGCATCTGTCATTTAAGCGATCTTTATATACAAGCCTTGATAGCTTAAGCGATAGCCCACATCGCTTAAGAGACCAAGGCTATTTGTGTCTAAATAATCCTCAAGTACATGATTGCTTAAGCGATGCAGCGTATATAAGCCTTGGTCGCTTAAGTGATAGCCCACATCGCTTAAGCGACCAAGGCTAATTTTGTATAAATAATCCCCAAATACACGATCGCCTAAATGAACCAATATAGATAAGTCTTGATCGCTTAAGCTAACTCAACATCGCTTAAGCGACCAAGGCTAATTTGTGTCTAAATAATCCTTAAGTACACGATTGCTTAAGTGATCCTCTTTGCTTAAGCGATAGCCCACATCGCTTAAGCGACTAAGGCTAATTTGTGTCAAAATAATCCTCAAGTACACAATCGCTTAAGCAATCCAGCATAGATACATTATCGCTTAAGCGATAGCCCACATCTTTAAGCGACCAAAGCTAATTTTGTGTCAGTAATCCTCAAGTACACGATCGCTTAAGTGATGCATATATAACCTTGATCATTTAAGTGATAGCTCACATCGGTTAAGCGACTAAGGCTATTTTGGTCTAATAATCCTTAAGTACATGATCGCCTAAGCGATGTCAACTCTCGCTTAAGCAATCCAACATATATAAACCTTGATCGCTTAAGCAATAGCCCACATCGCTTAAGTGACCAAGGTTAATGTGTCTAAATATCCTCAAGTAACAGATCGTTTAAGCGATACAACTCCCTTTTAAGCGATCCAGCATATATAGGCCTTAATTGCTTAAGTATAGCCCACATCGCTTAAGCGACCAATGCCAAGTTGTGTCTATATAATCCTTAAGTACATGATCCCATAAGTGATGTCAACTCTCGCTTAAGCAATCCATATAGATAAGCCTTGATCTCTTAAGCAATATCTTTTATCGCTTAAGCGACCAGGGTTAATTTGATAATCTCATAAAGTAATCATCAAAACCATTAAAATTGTTTTCTGATTCACTAATAAAAATTGTTTTCTGATTCACTATAAGTTTTAACAAATTAGAGAAAAACTGATAAAACAACAGCCTTAAATTTTGCCAACCAAGATCCTCACTCACCAAACAATCAGTTAAGAAAAGTGAGGAAATTTATTGATTAAGAAGCAAATACAATAAAAATCTAGAAAATGATAGTTCCAGTAGTTCTAGCAATTCCCAAAATACAACATACCAAAACATGCATTTTGTCTCAACTAAATACACTTTCAATCCCTACTCTAAAGATTCAATGGATTTGCCAACCCTTTCTAACTAAATACACCTTTCTGCTGCTAAAAAACACAGCCAAATCTATTTCATTTTATATCTCCACTAGCTTTGGATCCTTCCTTTCTTCCTCCCTTCGTTGCTTCAAAGTTTTTGAACCATTAATAGACAAATCGCCAGACCTGCGAAAAACAATGTCAAATTCCATATCATTGACAAAAAAAGACAGAATCATGAGGTTTGGAAGGAGTATGCAACTAACTCTTGTTTGCTTGAAAAGTTCTTGTTTCTTGCTGGCATTACATGCAATAATCTAACTTGGAAAATTGAATTATGTACTTCTACAATGGCCCTGCACAATCAACCAAAAATGTTAACAAAGACTAAAATAAGAGGAAGATATGTACTCTGTTTGCTTGACAGATTCTTGTTTCTTGCTGGCATAATGTACAAGAAGATGATGAAGGGCAAGCCCTGCAAAGCTGCTATATGTGGACAACCTGTGAATATGCAGGGCAAGCCCCCATCCCCCCCTATTCCACTCTTTTTGCCAACAAAAGTCATCCAACCTGCCATAAAACACCTCTTTAAGGCCTCCATTTGCTTCTCTGGTCCTTTGGAAACCCAAAACACCCATTCCTCTGATGCTCTCTAACTACTCAACAAAATGCAACAATGACCTTAACAACAAACACCAACCAAATATCCCTAAATTTACCAACAACCAATATTTCATAAATATATAGGTTTTACATGTTCTTCTTCTTCTTCCACCTCCTCCCTGGAATTGCGCTGCGTCCTCTTTCTTCTTTTCAATTTCGAATCTTGTCGTCCCTTCTTTTGCTGGCGGTGTCTATGTCAGCGCCGTCTCCTCTACCGATGGGGTATGCTCTGCTGGTAGCAACTTCAGTCATCAAAAGTTACTGCACCGCAACCTCTTCTTCTCCATTTTTGTGACCCAATGTGCCTGCAATTTGGGGATGAATGGGTTTTTTTGGTTTCTTTGAGGATCTCAGCCATTGTAACTTAACCGGAATGGAAAGGAATGACAAAAATGCAAAGAGCAAAGAAATTGAGAAATGATAGAAATTGGAAGAAAAAACGAGAGAGAGGAAGGTGTTTGATTGTGTTTTGCGAAAGAGAAGCTGAGAGGAATGTGTTTTGCCTTTCAATTTTAAACCATCTTCTTTTTATTATCTTTAACCCACAACCGTTTAAATCTTTTCACCCTAACCCTTTTTGCGCTGCTTAATTACGCTCAGTGGCAGATCCAATTTTTGTCAAAGGGGGCCTCCGCGGCTCCGTCATTGTTTTCTAAACAACTAGTAAAACTTTAAAAAAATCACCAAACCTTAAGCAAAAAAATAATCACAATATCAAGAACCTGAGAGAAAAGAATGCAATAATGCAATACTTTCCTACTTGAATAAATTCATGGAAGCAAATTTTTGAGTAAATGTGTAAGTAAACCTTAAGCAAAACCTTCTTTTTAATTTCAATTTTTTTTTTTTTTTGGTTTCCAAAGATTATAATAAAATTTCATGACTTTGACCAGACCTAACATAAGCTAAAGTCAACCAAAACCTAATCAAATCAACATTGCGTTGACTTTTATATGAATAATTAAAAAAAAAAATTCTTGATATATACATAGATAGTAACTCAAATTATTTATTTATTTTGATTAGCATGGTGACGTTTGAAATGTAAGAAAATGGTGGGTGAAGGGTAAAGAATAACGTCTTTAAAAATATAGTTAAAGTTTTAATTTGGGAAAGCAAATTCATTCTCAGACACAAAACACAAATAAACTCATATGATTCATATCTTTTCCCCTCAAATTATAATTAAAAACCTCAAAAAGAAAAAAAATGATTCAACCCTAAAATAAACTAAATTGAAAGTGATAATACATATACCTAAAACTGATAAAACAAAAAACAAAGCTATTGTGACACCTTAGTAGTGAAAGCTTCAACAATTTCGTTTTCAAAAGTTTTAAGATCGAATAACATGAAAAGAGAATGAGAAAATGGAGAGTAAACAATTTTGGGATTAAATCATAAAAAAACATGTGGAGTCGGAAGAAGAGTGGAATAATTTTAAACTTTTAATATGATGTGGGTTTGGAGTATATATATTATAACAAGTTTTTGTGGGCCTAGATATATGTATAATAATTCTCATTTTTTTAAAATCCAAAGGTGGACCTAGTATTATATTAATAAACAATTTTGTGGGACTATATATTATAATTTTTTTTTAAAACTTGAGAGTAGCCTAGGCCTTCCCTCAAAGGGGTTGGATCCGCCTTGATTACGCTTAAGTGTGCTATGTCAGATTTTTAAACCAAAAAAAAAAAAAAAAAAAAAAAAAATCAAAAACCTTTTCAAGTTTTATTCTCAATTCCAAACTTGGGAAGACATATCGTTAAATTTCCTCCAAAACTACACGCACAACTTATTAGCATGACTTACTCTTATTTCATATCTCATGCTTAATATTTTACATCTCATAACCCTAATTTCCTTCTTCCCTGAAACCTAAAATACCTATTTAGTTTTCCTTTTCAATCTCCCTTTTTAATTATGCATTCATTTGGGGCTTATTCATGCTCCAAGCACTAAGCTTATCAATGGTTACAGTCTCATTCCCATTGTTGAAAAACAACAAGTGGGCGTTATTGAAGATTGCAAGAGTTGGATAAACCCTGGAAGTGAGGCACGTTTTCCCTCCAGCTCCAAAACTTTCCACAACTGATGATCAATCAAACTCCTGAGACAGCCTCCTTATCGGCTAAATCTACGTCTACAACCGGCGAATGATGGCTTGTAAAGACCTATAGCTCAACAAGATGAACTGTAATTGAAAAGAAAAGATTAATTAGAAGTTTCAAATAAAGAATCTATGACCTTGTTATTATGATTGTGTCCATTTCTTTTTTGATTGATTTTATTGCTGGGTTGACGAGTTATGAGTTGTGATGATTCCACATTTTGTATATTGAAATGAGTCCCCTCCATAAAGCTTTGAGAATTTTGTAATATTCAGTTTTGTGCATGGTTTTATTTAATAATTTTCTTAACATTAAATTCTCAATCAATAGGGTCAATTAGGGAATTGTTCGTTTCTGAGTGCTGTTGCCATTCTAACGGAGGTCTCACGACTATCAGAAGTGATTAGTACTCCTGAGTACAACAAGGAAGGAATCTACACTGTTCGCTTCTGTATTCAGGTAATGAGCTCATAATATCTTTGATCAATCTTGTCAACACCTAACACTCCTCAATACATCTCGATAATTCTTTTCTTACATATCCATAAATTAAAAAGAAATGCTTATTTTTTATGTTATATTAGATAACTTCTTTTGGTTTGTATTCTGGAAGCCTGGAACTGTGGTTTTCCTCTTAATATTGGTTTTCTAGATAATGTATTATTTAGCCTGTCAATAATTGCTTGCTTTTGTTTCTAATTCTAATATCTCTATAGGGTGAGTGGGTCGTTCTTGTTGTTGACGATTGGATTCCTTGTGAATCACTGCGTAAACCAGCATTTGCCACCAGCAAGAAGGGTAATGAACTTTGGGTCTCTATATTGGAGAAGGCATATGCCAAATTGCACGGTTCTTATGAGGCACTGGAAGGAGGGCTTGTTCAGGATGCCCTTGTGGACCTTACTGGGGGTGCTGGTGAGGAGATTGACATGAGGAGTGCCCAGGCCCAGATTGATCTTGCAAGTGGTAGATTATGGTCTCAATTGTTGCGCTTTAAACAAGAAGGATTCCTACTTGGTGCTGCGAGTCCATCAGGTTCTGATGTGCACATTTCTTCCAGCGGCATTGTGCAACGGCATGCTTAATATTGCAGGTATGTTGAAATTCTATTCAGTCCAACTGTATATATAATATACCAGTTCAAGAAATTTGGCTGACTCTAGTAATTTCTCTTATCATTCAGGTGAGAGAGGTTGACGGCCACAAGCTTGTTCAAATCCGAAACCCATGGGCTAATGAAGTTGAGTGGAATGGTCCTTGGTCTTACTCATCTCTTGTTTGGATTTGGAATTTGGATTGTTGTTAAATACTTAAATTATGTTACAGTTGTTGTTGAATTTGAACTTTGAATCATGTTAGACAGTAATTAAGTTGTTATTGTCTTATTAAAAATGGAAATCTTAAAAAAAAAAAAAAAAAAGAAACAGGTTTTTCAAAACGTGCTAATGTCATCATGATGTATGATGACATCACCGGTCCAACCGGTTGAACTGTGACCCGGGAAGCTGAAAGGGTTGCCCTCCGATCCAGCTTTTAAAACAATGGTCTGTGTTTGGTGTGTTGCAAATTTTATTAACCCCCAATTAAGAATATATAAATTTTCTTATTGATGAAAGTTTAATTTTTTAATATTATTAATTTAAATATATTATATTTTAGTATTTTGAATTAAAATTAATTATTTTATATAAAGGAAGTTGACTAATCTCATAACCAGATAGATTTCAAGGCTAATACTTATTTTTGATGGTCAAAACTAGTCTACCATCCATTTTAATGGCAGAGAGTCTATGTGTTAATTTATTCTAAGTGTCAATTTTTGTAGTTTTAGGAGGTGTATAATTTTAGTTAATGGTTTAAAATTTTAATTAATTAATTATATAATATAAATAAAAAAATATGTGTAATTATTCCATACAATTTTTATAATTTCAGATAATAAAATTAAATTAAGAATTATCTAATCAAATAAAATTAATTGGTCAAAATATTAACTAAATTTTTTAAATAATATTATTATTTGTAAATATATAAATTATTTAAACTATATCATTTGGTAAGATATTTATTAATTTTATTTTTTATAAAATACTTTTCAATATTAATAAATTTAATAAGTGTAATTTATTATATAAAAGAAAATAGAAAGAAAAAAAAGTTAGTCCCAACTTGGGACAAAGAGTATCAGGGCTCCTCGTAGGATTCCTTATCCCAAATGTTGGGGCAAACTAAGGAGATTGGAATGGGATATAGTTTAATCCCACTTTCCTAGAAATATAACCAAACATGGTCCCTCTCCCAAAACATACCCTTACGGGTCAGTGTATTTGACATTAAGAACTGAAACCCATAGGCTAATAAGAGAAGTATCCTAGGCAAAAAATTAGAGTTTGTATTTAGAAGATGGAAATAGAAATTTAAAAAGTAGTCAAATTCTCCAATTAAAAGAAAGTCAAAATTAATAAAAGTTATAATATCAAGTGCATGAAAAATGTTGTTTTACATGCTCAGAATTTTATCTAGTGTAATATAAAACTGTTTGATGTTTAAAATCGTAACAAAGAAGAGAAATAGTTGTTCCATATTCTTAAAATTTTTGTAAACAAGCAACCCATAGTGGCACAGAGTAGATGACAAAGAGTAGCTAAGATAATCAAGGTTTATGTTTTTACATATGGTTGCGAACGATGAAAGGTTTCTTGTGTTGGTAAAGGTGATATTTTATTACTTGAAATATATTTATTAACATCCATCGGATTTACCCAATAACCAGTACGATGGTGCTAGATAAGCACCTTATAACAAAAAGAAAAGGAGAAAATTAATATTATACATAAACACCCACGGGAATGAGATGTCCATAACAAAACTATGGGGCTTTTGATTAAAAGACCATTTTGGGTTTAAATTTAATTAAAAGGCTATCAAGTTTCAAACTCGTAACTAAATAACCTTATTTTTTTTATTAAGAGTAATTAAACATGATTAAGCACTAATCATGTTTTAATTAGGATTAATGAAGTATTGTCCAGTCTTTTAAAAATTATACTATATCCCCAAAACCCCGAAATTGTTGCAAACAAATCCAAATCCAAACCCAAAACAAATTAATTTTCCTCCTCCCTCCCGCCATTAATGCGTCAGAATTGCCCTCCCCTAGTTGCTGTATCTTCTTAGCCAAACCAAAGATCTTCTTCTTCCTCTACATCTTCTTCTTCCTCCACCATTAACACCTTCTTCTTCCTCCGCCATTAACATTTTGTCTGCCAAAGATCCGTCTCTTCCTCTTCCTAACATTTCGTCCCGGTATGTGTATCTCCTCTTTGAATTTTATATTTCTATTTACAAAGATTTAATGATGGATTGGATTTGGGTTATGATTTCGATTTAGTGGTTTAGGTTCTTGGGTTGTGTTTGATGTAATGGAAGTTGAAAGGAGTGAGATTTGTTGATGATTTTCTTGCATTGTGGGTAGCTAGGGGTGGTAGCACCGATTATAGGTGGAGATGACTGAAAATGTATTTTGGAGCTAATTGATCGCTTAAGCAATCTGGTATATCACTTAAGCGATTTAGTATAAGTCTGGTATATATCAGTAGATAGTTTAAGCAATCTGGTATAAGTCTGGTATATGGTAGCAGATCGCTTAAGCAATTAAACTTATTTATACCAGATCGCTTAAGTGATATACTGGATCGCTTAAGCGATCCATAAGCGATACACCAGATCGCTTAAGCGACTCTACAAATGCTTTTTAAAATCTGTCAACCCTTAATATATTGGTTAATAATTTTTTTTTCTTGGATTATAGACACTTCGCTATTATTAGACATGGGACAAGTTGTTTTGGATGTTGAATATTTTGGTGAGTGGCTAGATGCTGTTTCGTTTACTTGTTCACTAGTTTCTCTTGGCTGTATGTCAATCTTTTGTAGTACATTAAATTGATTTTATATTCTTATATTTCCAGCTATGCCATCAAGAAGAATGATGACATCGAGAGATTTGTCAAGGCCAACTGTTGAAGATTTATTAGTGAATCATAAAATAATTTTAATGGTTTTGATAAGTACTTTATGAGATTACCTTTTTCATCTCATGGACTTGTTATGAATGCTTTGTTGTTTTCAATTTTTTACGTTGACAATTGGATATCTTTTTGTTTGAAGTTTTGAATAGATGATAGTAAGGATTCTTCTAGTTACTTAATTGTTGCTCTTATTGTGCTACTAAATTCATTCAATATTGAATTGTTATTATGCTACTAAATTAATTCAATATTGAGATGTTATTATGCATATAAATTCATTCAATATTGAGATGTTATCAATATATGATCGCTTAAGCAAATTTTCTTGAATTTGAGAAGGAACTGTCAAGTACAAATAAAATTAGCCTTGGTCGCTTAAGCGACATTGGCTATCGCTTAAGTGATCACGGCTTATCTGTATAGGATCGCTTAAGTGATCACGGCTTATCTGTATAGGATCGCTTAAGCAAGAGCTGACATCGCTTAAGCGATCTTGAATTTGAGAAGGAATAGTCAAGTATGAAGAAAATTGGCCTTAGTCGCTTAAGCGATCACGGCTTATGTGTACATGATCGCTTAAGCTAGAACTAGCATTGCTTAAGCGATCTTGAATTTGAAAAGGAATAGTCAAGTACAAAGAAAATTGGCCTTGGTCGCTTAAGCGATGTAGGCTATCGCTTAAGCGATCACTACTTATCTGTATAGGACGCTTAAGCGAGAGCTGAAATCGCTTAAGCGATCAAGGGTAATTTGCTTTTGTACTTAGAATAATCCTTCTCAAATACACCATCGCTTAAGCGAAGTCAGCTCTCGCTTAAGCGATCCAGTATAGATAAGTCATGATCGCTTAAGCGATAGCCTACGTCGCTTAAGCAACCAAGGCCAATTTGCTTCTTTTCTCCTCAATCTTTTGATGTTGTGAACGTTTGAGTGAGAAATTGTAATGCTTTCTTTCTAGCTAGTATACTTGTAAATAATCACTAAAACTTATTAAAAATATATATAAGAAAATACACGTTTATATACGAGTAACAAAGTATGGGCCCATATTTAATTTTTTTTATATACAAATATTTACAAAATATTCTCAAAAATAGCAACTTGACAGTGTAGCCCGACCCTTCCACTGCGTGACATTCTGAGCGACCGCAACTCACCTATTACCTGCAAAACATTAAAAACAACGGAGTGAGCACTAATGGTTCAGTAAGTAAACCCACTATACTACCCTTCTCTCTCTCCGTTGCTTAAAATTCTGAATTTTCTTTCCTTACATCACATTTCCCGATTATTCTCTATTCTTTCCCTGTTCTTTCTCTGTTCTTTCTCTATTCTTTCTCTGTTCTTTCTCTGTTTTGCTCTCTGTTTTCTAGATTTTTCACTACCCATGATAATGAGCATAGTATTATGCATATTCATGATGCAAATGCACAAATGCATAAATTATGCATTTTCTTTTCTATTTTTCTTATTCTATTTTCTGTTTCTTTTTCTTTATTTCTTTATTTCTATTCTTTCTTTTCTTTCTTTTCTTTTCTATTCTTTCTTTCTTTTCTTGCCGATCAGACTCAGTTGAGGCATGGATTTGGAGCCTTGGCCGTGTGAGTGAATTCTCTAATTCTGGGTACTGTCCTCATCTACACACACTTCTAACAGACTATCTATTTCTTCTTTCTGAATTCTGAGGCCGCTTACTAAAGGCGGCATGCATGTGGGACTATGTCACTCATGGCTCCCCATCGCAACAACCTTCTCTTCTTTTTATTTTTGTTTTGTTTACACTTTTTAAAGAAAAAATTCAGATTTGAATACCTTTAATATTCTCATTTCTTTCTATTTTCTCTTTAAAATATTTTAGGGCATTTTCATGCTCTTATGAATATGTATGCATGTAGATGGTTTCATGCTTATAATTCTTTCTAAATTCACATATTTAAATGCAATTATGCATTATGGAATGCAAAAATGTCATTCTCTACCATCTACAAACACATCCCAAGGTAACACATAATCATACTCATACATGCACTTCTCCTTGGCATTTCATCAAACAATTCATATGCACAAATCAACACTAATTTGGCTACACTTCTATCTCTATTTTAGGCCACCAAAAATTTGGAATAAACTCCTCCATAATTAACACCAAATCTGCCCAAAATACACACTTCAAAATTTTCACTTCAATTCTTTCAAATCTCATCCAAACATTCATCAAATAACAACTACACCAACACAACTTCTCATGGATAGGTTCTAATCATTATTCAACACCAAATCCATCAACAATTCTACATATAACACATATATATGCATAAAGAAAGTTCTCTACACAACATAACTTAAATCATACTTAGGGTAGGATTTACTTACCTTTGATATGAGCAAATTCAACCCTTTAAGAATCTCTTTTGATCAAACTCTCTTCCTCTTAAATCTTATGAGCATGAACCATCAAAATCAACACTTTAAAAACTAAAATTCACTTCTTAGTGCAAGGATCTTACCTATAGAAGCTTAAGATTGAAAATCCACTCAAAAACATCCAAAACCTATGAATTTCCTTTGAAGAAGAATTGAAGAATTTGAGAGAATATGGAGGTGAAAGTGGCGTGCAAATGGGTAAGAGTGGCTAGGATTTCACTCTTCAATTTGATATAACATAAAAATTATATATTAGTTTCCCATTTTGCCCTTGTACTTTCTTTAAAATTTCATCTATGTCCCTTAGTCAATTACCATAATGCTCTCATTTTTATTGCATTCTCCATGAAATTCTATCTCTTTTCACTCCCCACAATTTCAACCAATTTTGAGTGAAAAGACCATTTAACTCTTACTACAAGTTTAAGGCATTTTCTCAAAATAACTTTAGCAAAAATCAACTAAAGGTATAAGAGCATAAATTAAATTACGTACCTCCATGTGGGCGTTACATTAATTATATTCCGTAATGTAGAATGAGTGAAAAATTATATCATTCTCAAATACATATTTGTGAAATGAGGTACGTTTCTACTAACGTGTCACACTAATATGCTATGACATTTCTCCATGTATCATAGGGTTGTTAGTCACATATCATAGCTGTTATATTTTGATGTTGTGAACGTCCAAGGTTTAAATTAATGGTAATAATCTTTTTAAATGGCATTAATATATGTTGATGAAATTAGGTTGTTAAATAATCCTCCATAAATGGCCTTAATATGTGTTAATAACTGATATCGCTTAAGCGATCAAGGTTAATTTGCTTCTTTTCTCCCGAATCTTGTGATGTTGTGAACGTCCCAAGTCAACATTAACATTACTTAATATGAGGTTGTCAAATAATCCATATAAAAAATAAGATTGCTTAAACGATGCATCTGTCATTTAAGCGATCTAGTATATACAAGCCTTGATAGCTTAAGCGATAGCCCACATCGCTTAAGAGACCAAGGCTAATTTGTGTCTAAATAATCCTCAAGTACATGATTGCTTAAGCGATGCAGCGTATATAAGCCTTGGTCGCTTAAGTGATAGCCCACATCGCTTAAGCGACCAAGGCTAATTTGTGTATAAATAATCCTCAAATACACGATCGCCTAAATGAACCAATATAGATAAGTCTTGATCGCTTAAGCAATAACTCACATCGCTTAAGCGACCAAGGCTAATTTGTGTCTAAATAATCCTTAAGTACACGATTGCTTAAGTGATCCAGCTCTTGCTTAAGCGATAGCCCACATCGCTTAAGCGACTAAGGCTAATTTGTGTCAAAATAATCCTCAAGTACACAATCGCTTAAGCAATCCAGCATAGATAAGCATTGATCGCTTAAGCGATAGCCCACATCATTTAAGCGACCAAAGCTAATTTGTGTCAGTAATCCTCAAGTACACGATCGCTTAAGTGATGCATATATAAGCCTTGATCACTTAAGTGATAGCTCACATCGGTTAAGCGACTAAGGCTAATTTGTGTCTAAATAATCCTTAAGTACATGATCGCCTAAGCGATGTCAACTCTCGCTTAAGCAATCCAACATATATAAACCTTGATCGCTTAAGCAATAGCCCACATCGCTTAAGTGACCAAGGTTAAATTGTGTCTAAATAATCCTCAAGTACACGATCGTTTAAGCGATACAACTCCCTTTTAAGCGATCCAGCATATATAGGCCTTAATTGCTTAAGTGATAGCCCACATCGCTTAAGCGACCAATGCCAAGTTGTGTCTATATAATCCTTAAGTACATGATCACATAAGTGATGTCAACTCTCGCTTAAGCAATCCAATATAGATAAGCCTTGATCTCTTAAGCAATATCTTTTATCGCTTAAGCGACCAGGGTTAATTTGATAATCTCATAAAGTAATCATCAAAACCATTAAAATTGTTTTCTGATTCACTAATAAAAATTGTTTTCTGATTCACTAATAAGTTTTTAACAAATTAAGAGAAAAACTGATAAAACAACAGCCTTAAATTTTGCCAACCAAGATCCTCACTCACCAAACAATCAGTTAAGAGAAAAAGTGAGGAAATTATATTGATTAACAAGAAGCAAATACAATAAAGAAATCTAGAAAATGATAGTTCCAGTAGTTCTAGCAATTCCCAAAATAACAACATACCAAAACATGCATTTTGTCTCAACTAAATACACTTTCAATCCCTACTCTAAAGATTCAATGGATTTTGCCAACCCTTTCTAACTAAATACACTTTCTGCTGCTAAAAAAACACAGCCAAATCTATTTCATTTTGTATCTCCACTAGCTTTGGATGCCTTCCTTTCTTCCTCCCTTCGTTGCTTCAAAGTTTTTGAACCATTAATAGACAAATCGCCAGACCTGCAGAAAAACAATGTCAAATTCCATATCATAATAGACAAAAAAAGACATGAATCATGAGGTTTGGAAGGAGTATGCAACTAACTCTTGTTTGCTTGAAAAGTTCTTGTTTCTTGCTGGCATTACATGCAATAATCTAACTTGGAAAATTGAATTATGTACTTCTACAATGGCCCTGCACAATCAACCAAAAATGTTAACAAATGACTAAAATAAAGAGGAAGATAATGTACTCTTGTTTGCTTGACAGATTCTTGTTTCTTGCTGGCATAATGTACAAGAGAGATGATGAAGGGCAAGCCCTGCAAAGCTGGCTATATGTGGACAACCTTGTAATATGCAGGGCAAGCCCCCATGCCCCCTATTCCACTCTTTTTGCCAACAAAAGTCATCCAACCTGCCATAAACAACCTCTTTAAGGCCTCCATTTGCTTCTCTGGTCCTTTGGAAACCCAAAACACCCATTCCTCTGATGCTCTCTAACTACTCAACAAAATGCAACAATGACCTTAACAACAAACACCAACCAAATATCCCTAAATTGGTACCAACAACCAATAATTTCATAAAATATATAGGTTATTACATGTTCTTCTTCTTCTTCCACCTCCTCCCTGGAATTTGCGCTGGCGTCCTCTTTCTTCATTTTCAATTTCGAATCTTGTCGTCCCTTCTTTTGCTGGCGGGATGTCTTATGTCAGCGCCGTCTCCTCTACCGATGGGGTATGCTCTGCTGGTAGAGCAACTTCAGTCATCAAAAGTTACTGCACCGCAACCTCTTCTTCTCCATTTTTGGTAGACCCAATGGTGCCTGCAATTTGGGGAGTGAATGGGTTTTTTTGGTTTCTTTGAGGATCTCAGCCATTGTAACTTAACCGGGAATGGAAAGGAATGACAAAAATGCAAAGAGCAAAGAAATTGAGAAATGATAGAAAATTGGAAGAAAAAACGAGAGAGAGGAAGGTGTTTGAATTGTGTTTTGCGAAAGAGAAGCTGAGAGGAATGTGTTTTGCCTTTCAAATTTTAAACCATCTTCTTTTTATTATCTTTAACCCACAACCGTTTAAATCTTTTCACCCTAACCCTTTTTGCTGCTTTAATTACGCTCAGTGGCAGATCCAAGATTTTTGTCAAAGGGGGCCTCCGCGGCTCCGTCATTGTTTTCTAAACAACTAGTAAAAACTTTAAAAAAATCACCAAACCTTAAGCAAAAAAAATAATACAATATCAAGAACCTGAGAGAAAAGAATGCAATAATGCAATACTTTCCTACTTGAATAAATTCATGAGAAGCAAAATTTTGAGTAAATGTGTTAAGTAAACCTTAAGCAAAACCTTCTTTTAATTTCAATTTTTTTTTTTTTTTGGTTTCCAAAGATTATAATATAAATTTCATGACTTTGACCAGACCTAACATAAGCTAAAGTCAACCAAAACCTAAATCAAATCAACATTGCGTTGACTTTTAATATGAATTAATTAAAAAAAAAAATTCTTGATATATACATAGATAGTAACTCAAATTTATTTATTTATTTTGATTAGCAGAATGGTGACGTTTGAAATGTAAGAAAATGGTGGGTGAAGGGTAAAGAATAACGTCTTTTAAAATATAGTTAAAGTTTTAATTTGGGAAAGCAAATTCATTCTCAGACACAAAACACAAATAAACTCATATGATTCATATCTTTTCCCCTCAAATTATAATTAAAAACCTCAAAAAGAAAAAAAAATGATTCAACCCTAAAATAAACTAAATTGAAATGAGTAATACATATACCTAAAACTGATAAAACAAAAAACAAAGCTAATTGTGACACCTTAAGTAGTGAAAGCTTCAACAATTTCGGTTTTCAAAAGTTTTAAGATCGAATAACATGAGAAAGAGAATGAGAAAATGAGAGAGTAAACAATTTTTGGGATTAAATCATAAAAAAACATGTGGAGTCGGAAGAAGAGTGGAAATAATTTTAAACTTTTAATATGATGTGGGTTTGGAGTATATATATTAATAACAAGTTTTTTGTGGGCCTAGATATATGTATAATAATTCTCATTTTTTTAAAATCCAAAGGTGGACCTAGGTATATATATTAATAACAATTTTGTGGGACTATATATTAATAATTTTTTTTTAAAACTTGAGAGTAGGCCTAGGCCTTCCCTCAAAGGGGTTGGATCCGCCTTTGATTACGCTTAAGTGTGCTATGTCAGATTTTTAAACCAAAAAAAAAAAAAAAAAAAGAAAAAATCAAAAACCTTTTCAAGGTTATATTCTCAATTCCAAACTTGGGAAGACATATCAGTTAAATTTCCTCCAAAACTACACGCACAACTTATTAGCATGACTTACTCTTATTTCATATCTCATGCTTAATATTTTACATACTCATAACCCTAATTTCCTTCTTCCCTGAAAACCTAAAATACCTATTTAGGTTTCCTTTTCAATCTCCCTTTTTAATTATGCATTCATTTGGGGCTTATTCATGCTCCAAGCACTAAGCTTATCAATGGTTACAGTCTCATTCCCATTGTTGAAAACAAACAAGTGGGCGTTATTGAAGATTGCAAGAGTTGGATAAACCCTGGAAGTGATGCACGTTTTCCCTCCAGCTCCAAAACTTTCCACAACTGAATGATCAATCAAACTCCTGAGAGACAGCTCCTTATCGGCTAAATCTACGTCTACAAAGCCGGCGAATGATGGCTTGTAAAGACCTATAGGCTTCAAAGATGAACTGTAAATTGAAAAAAGGAAAAGATTAATTAGAAGGTTCAAATAAAGATTAAAAATTATTGTATTCGAAACAAACAAACCTGGTTGCGTCAGAGCACATTAGAACTACATGCTTGTTTGGAGCCTTGAATATTCTAAAGAAGACAGGAGTGTATTCTTCTAGCTTCTCTGAGGCTAATGTCAAGAGCCCGAACGGGCCAACTCCGCCCTTAACGGTCGAACCTTTTTTACCACACAGCTTCTCTGCGTCGACCCAGCTGGGATCAAATGGTTCAGCTTTGTCCAAGCTAGGGAATGAGAAGGTTACTTCAACATCAGCCTGTGAAGAGCAAGAAAAGAAAATCCATCAATCAGATCAGTGAGATCATGAGAAATCAAGTTTAGAATATGATATGGTAATTTAAGAATGATACCTGAGCAGCAGTAATTCCTGTACCAACTTCAACATTCTCTCCTGATTTGAGCACTTTATTGCTGATTTCTGCCTTTTTCCCTCTTAAAGTTTCTAATTCTTGGATTGGCCATTGCAATAATTGTTTTCCATTTGGATCAAGCCACAGAGACCTTGGAATAGTCTAAAATACATATCAACAAAAAAAGAAATAGCAATCAACCATTTAATAGATTTTGTCATATATAAATAAAATATCACTAATTTCAATTGAATGGTTAATGATTTAGTGGAGAAAATTTGCCATGAATTGATACAAACCATGCTTATGTCAACGTGACATTCTATGATTGGATGGTTGTATCAATGATTTAGTGATTTGATAAAAATATAAAAATTTCAACCAGGGTTCATGTAATATTATTACCTGAATTCCAGCCCACCCTTTTCTAATATCATCTTCTTTGCTATCAGACTCATTAGCCCAACCCCATAAAATCCTTCTATTCTTGCTGGCATCAAAGAAAGTCTTGGAAGCATAAAAATTTCCATAGTCATATCTAAGCCCAGCCCATCCATCAACTGACGTATTATCAGGGACATATCTGTCTTTATCGTTAAAGTATGAACCAACTGTATAGTACTCATATCTTGTCTCATCTAGACTAACCTTCAAAACATATTTCACATTTGGGCCACTATATGAAGTATTCAACCCATTTTTACCCGATAGTGAAACAGGGAAAAAATCGGGGCATTCCCACATACCTGTTTTTTCTTTAGAATGGATGGGGTGTTTTGCCTTGGTCCATTTCATGAAATCCCTACTCCTATACAAATATGCTATTCCTCTATGCTTCCTCCTACTACCAACTAACATCCTCCAGTGACCATCGTCCTCCCACCATGCGGTGGTCGGGTCACGAAAGGCGCTTGCATTAACGCCATTTGGAAATACCAATGGGTTGTTATCGGGTTTGATCCATTCACGAAGATATGGGTCGGAAAGGTTTTTAGGTACAGCATAGTTTTGGAGTTGTCTTTCTTTGGAGTCAATTCCTGTGTAGAGAATTATGGGCTTGTTGCCCGGCAGAATGGTGGCGGAGCCGGACCAACAACCCTTTATGTCAAATGGCTTTGAAGGGTAAATTGCAGGCTCAAGGGCTTGCCAATTGACCATATCTCTGGATACAGAATGGGCCCAAACGATGTTGCCCCAAACTGCACCTTTGGGATTGTATTGATAGAATAAATGGTAGATTCCATTGTAATACATTGGTCCTGTTTCAAAGAGAACATGCATAATTAGAACAAATAAAAACAAAAACAAGAAATTGAAGAGACTCACCATTTGGATCTGTTGGTTGATTTGTCAAGAGAATTTCAGCAGCAAGGGACAGGACAAAAAAGGAAAACAAAGAAGTTAGTGAGTTTTGTTTGAAGTCAATGTGTATCAGATTTTGGATTAAAAAAAGTCATGTAAAAATGAAAGGTTTACTTGCTGAGATTAAAGCAAGAAAAAATAAACTCTTCTATTTAATTATCAGTTATATAATATGTGAATGTAGTGAATAAAGAGAGTTTGGATATCTAGAGACAGCAAGCAAGAAAAAGCAAAAAGCTACAAGCATGCGAAGACACTCAAGTATGAAATTGGGTGCACCAATAAATTAGAACAAAATTTCCCCACTCTTGAGGACCACCCAATAAGAATCTGAGGTGCAAAGTGGTCCATAAAATCCCAAATTCATTATCATGGTGGAGAAAAAAAAAAAAGATAATGGGTATCCAAATTGGATCAACGCCACTCATCAATTTCTGTCTTTTCAATTGCAATAAAAATAAGTACAAATCGAAACACTAAATGTGTCAAATAGAGAGATGCAGAGAGGCTAAGCTTTCAGCTCACAAAATGTCCAAGTACCACAAAAAGAAAAAGTAAGTTTAGGTCATTTACTTTGGGTGATGGGTTAGGTCAACTTGTTTAATTTATCTCACGAGATTTTTAATCTTATTTTTCATCCGTCGCGTGTCCTCTTTATTTGCACTTCTTTCTTTTCTTTTTTCGTCAATCCATCTTCGCCATTAATCTAACAACAGAAAGATGTTCATCTAAACACCATCACTATTTTTCTTTTTCCTTTTGCTCTTAAGTCTTATTCTATTAATTCTGTCTGCAAGAACCCCCCTATAACACTGAAAACTTCTGAGTCCTAAGACCAATAAAAGGCACCTAATAATAGTGCTTGAGCGAGAAAAACTTCTTTACAACGGATGTTGATACAATCATCTGATTATGGTGTATTCGTGCTGAGAAGATTTTCTCGGAGCATGGAAGTTTAAAGATTTGAAACATTGTTAGGATATTATTATCTAGGGTTGTGGCCAGACAGGCAACAAGCATTAGGGACGTAATGTTTATAGAAAAATATTATTCTAATAAGTTCTAACTATTATGTTTACTCTTAATCCCACCAACAAAACATTCTTTTCCTTGGGTAAACGTACATTAATTATAAATTAAATTTAATAGTCTGGAATGTTTAGATCCCGTCACTACTGCTGAAATAAGATAAAAAGAATCCTGATCTCAGTGCATTCTTGAAAAGAAACTAACTAACAAATCAATACTTTATCGAGCTCATGTCATCCTTCTATTGTATTAAATTCAAATACTTTATCATATCCTTTACATATATAGGAGGTATCCTTAAGAATATTTCCATGAACACTAAAAAAATTAAAAAACATAGTCAAAATTCTTTTATCAAACAACTATAAAATTTAGTTTTCTTATTGTTTATCCGAAAACTATTCAACTCAATCTTATTTTTTAATATTCACAACAAAATCCGAAGTTTCCAAAATTTATATTACTTTACATGCAACATCACAACCAAATGAAAATGAAAATGAATATTTACATCAGAGAGAAATCATAATGTGTGGCTCGAAAATCCTAAAAATCAATAAAAATTTCATTGATTTTGTAATATTACTATAAATATATATTAGTTTAATGAACATTTATGACCAAAAGATCGTTATCCTAAACGGGTTTAACATTGAAAGCGAAAAATGACAACCCAGCAAAAGGAAAATATAACCATTGAACAAGAACGAAAAAGGAAAGAATAAAAATAACAATCTCCTGGGAAATTCAGAACCTTAAAAACATGAAACCACACAAACGAAACAAAAAAAAAAAAAAAAAGGAATAGTATTTGGTTTCTCTTTAGACGTACCATTGATCCAGTGCTTGGGAGGTTGAAAATGGAATCCAGTCCTGTGAGTTTGTTTGACTGTAACAGCAGCAAGAGATTGAAACTCTGGATAAACCACGTGAGAGGCTTCAATGCCATGGTTGCTTATCAAAAAAAGAAAAGCAACAATCAGAGAAATCACAAGAAAATTTGTCATGGCCATTGAAAGAAAGAAAGAAAGCACGGCGAAGATAAGTGTAAGAGAGAGTGATTTATTTATAGGAGAGAACTGGAGAAAAAACAATGTATAAGATGTTTACAGTTATACAAACTTTTTTTTTTTATCCATAAGAGTAAGTAATTCTTTCAAACACTTAGTGGAATGAGAATAATAATATTTTCAATAATTTTAATTATCTTTAAAATTAAATTAATTAATGCGGTTTTTTTATGTTGGGAAGTTAGCAACTTCTTTGTCGTTGCTTTTATCTAGGGTTATTTTCTTTCGGTCTATATGATTTTTGGTTGGATAAGGATGATTTTTTATGAGTTAATAATAGTTAATTAGCCATTAATTTTGTGGGNTAAGTAATTCTTTCAAACACTTAGTGGAATGAGAATAATAATATTTTCAATAATTTTAATTATCTTTAAAATTAAATTAATTAATGCAGTTTTTTTATGTTAGGAAGTTAGCAACTTCTTTGTCGTTGGTTTTATCTAGGGTTATTTTCTTTCGGTCTATATGATTTTTGGTTGGATAAGGATGATTTTTTATGAGTTAATAATAGTTAATTAGCCATTAATTTTGTGGGGAAAAAACTTTCCTTTGCTAAATTTTTGCGATCTTAGCGATGCTTTTGAGAGATGTGAGGTGAGGTATGTATGAAAAAGAGAATTAATCCCTATTTTAATGCTCGAAGAATATGGAAAAATGAATTGGGATATGGTTTTATTTTCCATACATTAATATTATGAAACAAATTCCTAATTCGGTTTCTTGTTTGATTCATTAATTTAGATTTAGATTTATTTATGTAAAATTAACTGTATAAGTACTTCACTGAAAGTGATTTTTTGCTCATTAGTGAAAAAATTTACGAGTGTTTCTTGCAGGTTCAAAAAAATTCTTACTTTATTCAATTATATTGATATTCATTAAATATGTAATTCTTTTTGTTTCATATTAATTGATAATTAAGAGTTGTTTCATTATATGAACTCTTAAACTAAATGGTTCACAACAAAATTAACATATTAATATTTGGGTCCATCATGGATTTCTTAATTATCCGGGGATAGAGACATAGATGCACCTATTACGAAGGACCAAACATTTTTATTTTATAAGGTAAATTACTGCTTTGAGCGCCTTTTTTTTTTTTTTTTTTTCATCATCTCTGTAGGCCACTAATTTAAATAAATAAATGATAATTCATTTCATCACGAGTGATAGTGATTTGAATTTATGATAATTGTAGATGGTAAAATCTACGGTTGATTTGGAAGGGACGGATCTTGTGAGAAGCGAGCCACTGATAATCCGATGGACCTACAAAGAGAGAGAAAGAATGAACATGAAGGCTCGGAAGACATCAGTAGACATGGGTGTGATGTCTACCATAAGCACTTCGACGCTCAACTCAACATGGTTGAAGGTATTTTAGTGAGGACTAAGAGCGAGAAAGGGTTTACTGTAATAAAGTAGTTAGGTAGGACTATTGTAAAGTGGTCGAAACATAGCTTTACAGAGGCAAAGGGTGGTAAAGTTGTGATAAAAGCTGCTGTTATGGTATTTCAAAATACCAACTTTTAATTGCTTTTGGACTGTTATGTGTTAAAAGCAATTGAATATTGCTTTTTGGAATGTTATGTATTAAAAGCAATTGAATTGTTCCAAGTTATTGCAATTCAAATCATTCTTGGGCAGTTATGGTTTTAAAAGCAATTGATTGACTTCGATTAGAGCATCTTCAAAGGACTCTTTATATGACTCAAACTTTTTATTATAAAGAGTTTATCCATAAAAATAAGAGTCCAACAGACCATTTATCTTTAAAATATAAATTGGAGAGTGAGTTTGACCCTCCACATTTAGAGAGTCAAATTTCACTCTTTATCTTAATTTTAATTAATAAACTACAAGTTCTTATGCATTTTATTTATTAATTCTCTCTCCCATTAAGTCTCTTTCTTAAAAATAAAGAGCATCTTCATTAAATTTAAAGAGACTATTGGATTTGAATAAAAATTGTGTTTTTTATATTTAAAAATGAATGAAGATGCTCTTTATTTATATGAAAGATGCTCTTCAAAATAAAGAGTTCCATTGGAGATGCTCTTACAGCAAGAATGAGTTAAAGGAAAATGGGCAGATTTTCAAGTATAAAAAGGGGTGGTTTTCTCATTTGAAGAATACAATTTTTCACTTGAAAAATCTTTGTTTCCTCTGTGTTTTTTTAACTTTCTAGCTCTCCTTCACCACTATTACTTTTCCTTATATTGTTTTAAATCTCTATTAGAGTGTGCACTCTAAAAGGGGATTCGTCATTGTATCATGGAGGTTAATCAGCTGTTGAGCCTTTTTGCACCACGAAGATTCTTCCAGTAGGGGTGGAATTCTGATCTTAAGGACAGTGCTTTTGCAAGCCTTGACGCTGCTGTCTTGCTGCTATTGTGTTCGTTGTTGTTTCACTGCTTTATTGTTGCTGTCTCCCAACTATTCTTACTGCTGTTTTTCTGCTGTCCTCTTACTGTTTTTCTGCTATTTCACTACTGTTCTTTTGCTGTTTTGCTGCTGTCTCTCTGCTATTTTTTCTGCAGTTCTCTTGCTATTTTCCTACTGTTCTTCACTGTTTCATTACTGTTCTTTCATTGTTTTGCTACTGCTGTTTTACTGCCAATTCTATTATTAAATTCCAACAATCTTAAGATCAGAAATTTTCTAAGATGGACGCTACAATTCTCACTGCCAAATCACTTCCTAACATCTCTAAAATTGAGCCTTTTGCCGGAGCTCATTTCAAGAGATGGCAAGAAAAAATATTCGACTCCTTGGATATGCTTGGTTTTGCAGAGTATCTCTCAACAGGAAAACCAAAACTTGGAGTGGAAAATTTTGACAAAAAACTTGATACATGGAAGAAAGGAAATAAGGTATGTCACCATACTATTCTCAGTACATTATCAAATGAGCTTTATGATATTTATTGCACTTATAAGATTGCACATGAGATATGGGCAATCCTGAAAGGGAAATATGTTGTTGAGTTTGTTGGATCACAAAAATATGCTATAGGAAACTTCCTAGATTTTAAAATGAAAGAAGAAAAAGAGGCATCCATGCAAGTCCATGACTATCATTTATTGATAAATGAAGAAATAATTCTTCCTGAAACTTTAGTGGCTGGTTGTTTAATTGAGAAACTTTCATATTCATGGAGAGATTATAAGAATAGTATGAAACATAAGCGGAAGCAAATGAGCTTAGAAGATGTGATAGTACATATTAGGATTGAGGAGACGAATAAGCTTAGAGATAAAGTCGATAAGGCCAAGGAATTGACATCCAAGGCTAATGTTTTTGAAAACCAAGTGGCTCCTCCTCAACCTAAGAACAACAAATCGCAGAGTTTTAAGAAAAATAGTAAGAAATTGTCTAACAACAAAAACCCCAACGCTTTCAAAAAGAAAGGACACTGTTTTGTGTATGGGAAAACTGGACATTTTGTCAGCCAATGCAGATACAGAAAAATTGGAGACAATAAAAATCCTCCTAAAGCCAATCTAGCTAAGGGAGATGATGTTATTGTTGTTGTGGTTGTCTCACAAGTGAACATGATTTTTGAAAAGAAAGAATGGAAAATTGATTCTGGGGCCACAAAGCATATTTGTGGAGATATAAATTCTTTCTATGAATATATACCAGTGAGGGATGGAGAAGAATGTGTTTACCTTGGTGATTCCCGCTCTACTCCTGTTATGGAAAAGGGGAAGATTCTTCTCAAACTTACTTATTGGAAAACCCTCTCACTGAGTAATGTTTTACATGTTCCAAATGTTCGATATAATCTTATATCTGTTTATGTATTGGGAAAGGCTGGAGTGAAAGTCTCCTTTGAGGGTGACAAAATTGTAATGTCAAAGAATGGGGCTTTTTTTGGGAAGGGGCATTGTTCTGGAGAGTTATTTAAACTCAGTGTACTTAATATTATTATGAATGAAAATGCATCTTCTTCTGCTTATGTTATTGATTCAATAGATTTATGGCATGGTAGATTAGGTCATGTGAAATATGGTTATCTGAAAAAGATGAAAGAACTCGGTTTATTATCAAATGTCAATATTTCAAATATTGATAAATGTGATGTGTGTGTGGAATCTGAATCCACTAAAAAGACTTGTAAACCAGTTCTAGAACGAGAAAATGAGCTTCTTGGTTCAATTCACAGTGATCTTGGAGATTTGAAACAAACCATGACCAGAGGAGGAAAAAAGTTTTTATAACTTTTATTGATGATTACTCTAAATTTACTAGAGTATACTTATTGAGAAGTAAAGATGAAGCAATTAAAATGTTCTTAACATATAAAAAATGAAGTTGAAAATCAACTCAATAAGAAAATTAAAAGGTTAAGAACAGATAGAGGAGGTGAATATGAGTCAAAAGACTTTGAAACTTTTTTGTAGAGATCATGGTATTATACATGAGACAACACCTCCTTATTCTCTACAGTCTAATAGAGTTGCTGAGAGGAAAAACAAAACTTTAAAAGAAATGGTGAATGCTATGTTGATTAGTTCTGGAGCACCTTTTAATTTGTAGGGGGAAGCAATGCTTTCAGCTTGTTACATACGAAACAGAATTCCTTTTAAGAAAACAGGCAAAACACCATATAAACTCTAGAAAGGTCATGTACCTAACCTG
Organism: Pistacia vera; assembly: GCF_008641045.1. Taxonomy (NCBI): domain Eukaryota; kingdom Viridiplantae; phylum Streptophyta; class Magnoliopsida; order Sapindales; family Anacardiaceae; genus Pistacia; species Pistacia vera. The sequence goes on along the minus strand of NW_022195444.1, from coordinate 257,095 downwards.
AAATACTTTAAAGTGTGGGGTGTTTTGCTAAAGTCCTAATTCCTGAACCTAAAAGGAAAAGGTTAGGACTCAGGACTGTTGATTGTATGTTTGTAGTTTATGCTCAAAACAGTGCTACTTATAGATTCATGGTAATAAAGCAAGAGGTTGGTTTGTATGATGCAAGCACAATCATTGAATCTAAAAAAGCAGATTTTTTTGAAAATGTTTTTCCTAAGAAAATCAATTGTGAAAAGGCTTTACCTCAAAATGAAACTTTTGAGAGTTCTCCTCAAAATGAAACTCTTCGGAATTCTTCTAAAAGTTCAGAGTTAGAAATAAGGAGACGTAAGAGAGTTAGAAAAGCCAAAATTTTTGGTGATGATTACTATGTCTTTCTTACAGAGAATGATCCTCAGACTTATGAGGAAGCAATGACTTCTCGAGATGCATCCCTTGGGAAGCATGGTGAGTACCATCATGCCAGCTAATTGTAACGCCCCACTTGAGGTAAGTAGTTTAATTATGTTGTATTACTTGAATGCTTATTGTTTTGTCTTTATTTGAGTTGGTTTGTTGTTGTTATAGTTTGGTTGGTCCTTGGTTGAATTGATATTGTGAGTTGGTTGAGAGGTTGCCCTAAAATTTGTAAAGACTTGGCGAAATTTTGTGTTACAGACTTCGCCGGGGTGAAGAAGAAGCTTTGCCACGGCGATGAAGTTCTGCAACCTACGGTGTAGGTTCTATAAGTTTTCGCCAGGGCGAAGAAAGATTCTTCGCTGCAGCGAAGGGCCTGACAAAAATGTTTGTTAAGTTTCTAGAGAATTCTTCCTTCGGGGCACAATGACCATTCTACCCCTAATTAGTAGGAAAAGTGGGGAGTGAAATGCAAGGAAATTGCATGAAAAATAGTTTTAATGGGGGTGCATTTGCAAAGAATTAAAAGGGCAAAGGTGGAATTCCTAAGAAAGAGTAAGGGTAAATTGGGAAAGAAGGTCTAAAATATGAGTAAATAAGGGTTAAATCTTAGAAACCCTTTCATTCTTCTTCCACCGCCATACTCATTCACCATTTTCTCTCTACTTTCCATCCAATCCTTCAAGGATTTTAAAGGGCTTTTGAGTAGTTTTTGGGTAGAAAGGTGATTTAAGGCATCCTAAGGTAAGGAACTTTATTCTAGATGTGAAATTTAGCTATAAAGGTGTTAAGGTCTTATTGTGTTATGGTTTAAAAGTGTAGAGAAAAGACATTTACCAAAGGAAAAGAGAAGTGTTAGTGGAATCACACCATCACAAGGTAAGTAAATCCAACTCAAGCCAAAGTTTAAGAAATCCTTGAGTAGAGATTTCTTTATGCATGTATAAATGATGTTGAGAAATTGAGTAGAGATATATGTTTGTTTGTTGAGAAATTGAGTTGAGATGAATATTTATGTTGTGGTATTGGATATGCTCTCTTTATGGGAAGTGTTAATGTGTGATGAGTTGAGATGATGTTGGAGGAGACTGAGTAAATATTTGGGAGTGTTCTTCTATGATAGGAGTTATGTCCATAGAAGGGAATTTCTTCCCATTTTGGATGGTTACAAATAGAAAGAGAATTGTAGTTAGAGAAGAGTTTTTTGTATGCACATGAGTTGTTTGATGAAATACCTAAGAGAAGTATGAGAATGAGTTATGAACCTTAATTCTTGCAACAATTCATATTGGCATTTCCTAAGTGCATTAATGAGCATGAACCATTATTATGCATTAATTGTGCATTAAGAAGTAGCTTGAAAAAGAGTAAAAATTTATACACTATGAGTATTAGCTTGAGAAAGAGTAGAGACCTTTGTGCTTAAACTACTCTAAGAGCTAAAAAAGAGAATACAGTAGCTTGTGCGATGGGGAACCCGTGAGTGATGAGTAAAGTCACGAGAGTGGGTGCTTTGTGATCCTCAGCCATGCCTCCGGTCAGATGAGGCCGTGACTGTCACGAAGAGTGGAACATGAGGTTCCAGCCGTGCCTCCGGTAAGAAGGGGTCGTGACATTCAAGAGATAGAGAGAAAGAATGTACACTCACATGGCCAAAGGTTCTGAATCTATACATAACCGAATCGATCAGTACAGAAATGAGTAGAAGTCACGTAGAGCGGGAGAGTTCCTGGCCGTGCCTCCGGTAAGATGAGGCCGTGACATTCCCATGAGTAGAATGGGAAAACAGAGAAATAGAAAGAACAGAAAGAGAAAATGAGTAGAGTCACGAAGAGTGGGTTGAGTCCCTAGCCGTGCCTCTGGTAAGATGAGGCCGTGACATACACTAGAGAGTATATAGAAAAGAGTATGAGAAACAGAAACAGAAACAGAACAGAAATGAGAAGAGAAGAGAGTAAGGAAAGAATTAAGAGAAAGAGTTACGGGGATAGACGAGTAGAGGATTTACTTACTGAGTATTATTTTGCTCACCTTGTGGTTTTTCTATGTTTTTGCAAGTTCTAGATGAGGAAGCAGTCGGATGGATGTCGGCGGGCAAGGAGGAGTAGTTCCACTGTCCACCACACTTTTGTGAACTTTTGTAAAGGATATTGACTTTTGTAAAAGAATATGTATATTAAATAAAAGAAAATTTGGGCCCAACTATTTTTAATGTACTCGTATTTTATTATATGTATTCTTATGAGCATAGTAGTATCAAGCAGCTATTACAAGTAATGAGCATAAAGTGTGCAAACTGGTAAAGTCTCTTTATGGACTTAAACAAGCACCAAAACAACGGCATGAGAAGTTTGACCAAGTGTTAGTCTCAAATGGTTATACAATTAATGATTAAGATAAATGTGTATATTCTAAATTATTTGAAGACAACACTTATGTGATAATATGTCTCTATGTTGATGACATGTTAATATTTAGTGCTAATATGGATGTGATAATTAAGACTAAAGAGTTTCTTGCCTCAAATTTTGATATGAAAGATGTGGGAGAGGCAAATGTTATTCTTGGGATTAAAATCATTAAGATAAATGATGGTCTTAAGTTATCATAACAACACTATGTTGAAAATTTCTTAAGAAAATTTGGGTATTTAGACAGTAAACCTGTCTCAACTCTTTATGATGGAAATACTCAACTCAAGAAAAATACACAACACAGTGTGAGTCAAAATAGATATGTCCAAATCATTGGTAGCCTTATGTACTTAATGAATAGTACGAGGCCTGATATTGCTTATGTTGTCACTAGATTGAGTAGGTGTACTCATAATCTTGATAAGAGTCATTGATATCATTAGACAGAGTTGCTAGATATTTGAAGGGCACCATTAATTATGGGCTAACGTTTGGAAGTACACCACCTATATTAGAAGGATATTCCGATGCCAATTGGATATCAGATTCAGATGAAATAAAATGCACAAGTGGTTATATCTTTACACTTGGAGGAGGTGCTGTGTCAAGGAAGTCTTCCAAACAAACTTGCATAGCTCGGTCTACCATGGAGTCTGAGCTTATCGCCTTAGAAAAGGCATATTCTGAGGTTGAGTGGTTAAGAAATTTCTTAGCAGATCTTCCCATTGAAAGTACCCTCATGTTTTAGTATCAATCCATTGTGATTGTCAGGCCGCAATAGCGAGAGCAAAGAGCAAAATTTATAATGGGAAAAGCAGACATATCCGGATAAGACGTACCATTATAAAGCAACTTCTAGAATATGGGGTAGTGAGACTAGATTTTGTGAAGTCAGAGTTAAATTTGGCCGTCCTCTAACTAAACCACTAAGTAGGAGGTTAGTGGAATACACGTCGAGGGGGATGGGACTTATGCCTAAAGCATAAGGCAAGAGTGATATGGTAAACCTACCTATGTGATTGGAGATCCCAAGAAGTAGGTTCATAAGGGTAATAACAAGTCACTTGTTGTCTTGATAAGTATTATCGAATTTTATATAGAAAGTCCTCCCTATGGCAAGATAATATTGATTATAGCGAATAAGGTTTAGTAGAATTAATCTTAATGAAATCCATAGCCAATATAAATGGTGGTGTGAAAAACTGCAATTCACACCTTATGGAGGTTCACCTATGTGAGTGTGGAATTAGGTCGATTCCTATAAGAGCTTAGGCAGGCATCTCTAGAGCACTCATGAAATCCAGGCTAGCATAGGGCCATAAAGTGCTAAACCGCAGAACAATATACAATATTGAGAATTTAGTGTGAGGAACTAATCCTCTGAATTACATAAAGAAATTTTTGGTTTATAGAAACTTAGTTTCACTAAATTTCTATAACTCACGTTTAGTTACTCAATGATTGGTTCATAGTTTGAAAGACACCAACTCATAAACATTAAATTCCATAATCAATGGTGATTGGTTATTTTGAAATATGTGGAGGATTGTGATAAAAGCTACTGTTATTGTATTTCAAAATACCAAATTTTAATTGCTTTTGGACTGTTATGTGTTAAAAGCAATTGAAATTTTAATTGCTTTTAGACTGTTATGTGTTAAAAGCAATTGAATATTGCTTTTTGGACTGTTATGTCTTAAAAGCAATTGAATTGTTCCAAGTTATTGCAATTCAAATCATTCTTACGCAGTTATGGTTTTAAAAGCAATTGATTGACTTCGGTTACAGCAAGAATGAGTTAAGGGAAAACGGGCAGATTTTCAAGTATAAAAAGGGATGGTTTTCTCATTTGAAGAATACAATTTTTCACTTGAAAAACCCTTGTTTCCTCTGTGTTTTTTAACTTTCCAGCTCTCCTTCACCATTGTTACTTTTCCTTATATTGTTATAAATCTCTATTAGAGTGTGCACTCTAAAAAGAGATTCATCATTGTATCTTGGAGTTCAATCTGCTGTTGAGCTTTTTTGCACTACGAAGATTCTTCCAATAGGGGCGGAATTCTGATCTTAAGGATAGTGTTTCTGCACGCCTTGATGTTGCTGTCTTGCTGCTATTTCGCTACTATGTTTGTTGCTGTTTCACTGCTGTATTGTTGCTCTTTTGCTACTATCTCCCTACTGTTGTTTTCCTACTGTCCTCTTACTATTTTATTGCTGTTCTTTTGCTGTTTTGCTGCTGCCTCTCTATTGTTTTTCCTGTGATTCTCTTGCTATTTTCCTATTGTTCTTCTGCTGTTTCGTTACTGTTCTTTCACTGGTTTGCTGCAGCTGTTTTGCTGCCAATTTTATTATTAAATTCCAACAAAAGTTAGTTGGAACTAAGCTTTATGATGGTTCTTGAGGGTAAGAACATTGAGAGCTAAAGCTATAGGTTGTATCCGACCGAATGAATAATGAGAGGTTTGACCCCTGTTTATATAGTGAGCCAAGGAGGCTTGTGTCCTTGTAAAACTTTGAGTCCTACTTGGTATGGGAGTTCGAATTAGGAAGGAACTCTTGTTACTTGCCTTTATCGGTTTAGGAATAGAAATTCATGTAGGATTCATGATCTTGAATGAATTGGAAAGTAAATAGGATTATAATTCCTATTTTGGGACGAATGTGGCTAATGGGCTAGCACCCGATTTAGCTTACTCTTGTAGAAAAGCCCACTTCATGGTGCAACCCAAACCGTAAGTTGACTTCGTTTGTAGGGTGGCCTCGACCGTAGAGAGGCCCAACTCGCGAAGTAGCCCAGCTTGTGGAGAGGGCTGACTTGTGATGTGGTCCAACTCGTAGAATGGGCCGGCCCATAGCATGAACCTTCTTACAAAGTGGGCCATCCCATATAATGGTTAATTCACAAGATAGATTTAAGCGTAGGTCCAACCAGAATTGGGCTAAGACACTATGCCGTATTTAGTATGTATTTCGTTGTTGGGCTTGACAAGGTCTAGTACGATTTGTGGCCCATACAATAAAAGACTTGAAACCTTAAAAAGTATTATACATTTGTGTCAAAATATTAAGAAATATTGATGAAGAATGACGATTACAAGGCATAGTAGTATATATATTTGAAGGCAACATAAGATAAAAATTGATACAATTTTTCTCATTTGAAATGATAGTAATCTTTTAGACTTCAAAAAATTGTGCATAAGATTTGATTTTGCTAGCTAATGTTGTTATAAAAGCGCAGTTTTAATGGCCAAAAATCAATAGGACTTCAATTCTTTTTGCTTCATCTTCATGAAAGAAACAAAAAGCATATACATGGGATGTTACAACTTTCTTACATGGTTCAATGTCATGGAATTTCAAATAACTTGAGCCCTATGTTGGGGAAATTATATGTAACTTTTGTAGTTATTTCATTTGTGAGTAATAATTATTCTTGGTTATTTTCTTTTCCAAAATGGAATGTACAATCTTGTGTTTCTTGGTTGAGGAAAATATAATGGATTCAAAAACTTTTATAATGGATTCTAAAATCATTTTGCGTTGACTCTATTTAACACACTTGTAAAACTAAATATTCCAAACATTTAAATTAGCCAAAAAATTTGGGGGCCTACAGTGATTGACCAACTCTCCAAACCTATATGTATATCCATCAAATGACAACTTTCTAATTTGACCCTAATGTAAAACCTACCATTTCTTCACATCTCTCTTCATAAAAAAAAAAAAAAAAAAAAAAAAAAAAAAAATCTTTGGAATCTTTTTGGATTTTAAAAATTCAATAACTTATTGGTCATTAATATGGTAAATGTTGATTAAAAAGACCATTTTGCTTGCTACATTACCACTTTCGGATGTTCTTTGTTGAGGAGAATGAACTGAATTTGTTAGTATAAATTGTTATGAATTAGGATAAATGTTAGGGTTTAGGATTAAATTTTAAAAGTTTTATGACTTTGATGGATCTGTTTAATGTGTTTGTCCTTGTTTTTATAGATGTTGTTGTGGGTGTTGTTGTGAATGACTCCATTTAGAAGAGGGTTAGATTAATTTGGATTAGATTTGCTTCTACTATATATACTTAGCGTGATTTTCCTGATTCGCGTGAATTTTTACGCTAGTTGAAAAGTTCACACTAACCGAAAGAAAAAAATCACACTGATTGAGGGAAAAAAAAAAAAAAAATTCACACTTACCCAAGAAAAAATCACGCTATCACAGGAAAAAAATCACTTTAACCCAAGGAAATCATGTTAAGTGTTAACTCAAGGAAATGTGTTTGTTTTGTTTTTCTAAGTGTTGGAAGGTTAGTGACAATGGTAGTTAGGATTTAAATGAATAAGTTGATTAAAAAGCTATACGGTGAGAAAGTTGGTTAATTAAAAGCGCGCCCAATTTTTGGCTAAATTAATTAATAACCAGAAAAATTGATATACATTAGTTTTAGAAAGATCTCACAAATGACATTCAAGGTTAGATTAATGCTTTAAACTAAAGGTTATCAAAAAGAAGATTTATAAACTGATCATGAAGTTGCAAGGAATATTACAAGTAAATAAAATGAGTCAAAGAAGAAATATGATTTTGTACGGAGCTTTTTTTTTTTTCAAAGGAAGGGTAAAGGCATCAAATTTTGCTTCTTTTATATCGAAGTTGTCATATGCTTCTTTATTCCAAAAACTTTGTTTCATTGTTTTGTGAAAGAACTAAATCTTTAACACAAAAGTGAATGCATGGAGCTTCTTGGCCTTTTATTCTTATTAGGATAAAGCTAGTGAAGCACTATAGAGTGTGTTCTTTTTTGCTGCTTCGAATGTTGTTGGGTTTCTCACTTCAAAAAGTTGAAAGTTAAATATATTTGAAAAATTATAACTTCACAAGAAATATGCTTATCTGTGACATCGGCTTTTCCAATGCAACAGAATCTCATCATAATCTACACTATATTACCTAACTTGGTATTTGACACTCAATTATAAAACACAAATAATTAGAAGTTAAGGGTTAATCTGAGACTATTGTAACTTTTAAGTTTAATCAGTTTTTTTTTTTTTTTTTTTTAATTTTTAAAATAATCAGCTTTAAAAATAATTTTACGTGTGTTTGGTAAATCATAATCTTAGAATTGTTTTTTATTTCTAAAACTTTAATTTACATATTGGTTTTATGTGTATAATGACTTAGTATGTATTCAATAGATATTACAAAATATATTAAAATAATTTATATTAATTAAAATATATCAAATCAAATATTTTTGGAAAAAAAAAAAAGAATTCACTAGAAAAAAAGGCTGGTCAACCAGAATTCGACAGCAAACCTTCATAATTTGGAAACCATCGGCCAAATGCATAGATGTCACAATTGGTTCTTTGAGAACCGGTATTAGTCGACATGTTGGAATCCGATGAAGCCTTTGGATTCTGACAAGCCATTTGGCCACATAAGGTGATCAAATGTTTTTTCACCTCCTACGGCCAAATGACTTGCTGGAATCCTGTGAAACCACATATTCTGACAGATCGGCTCATGTTGGTCCTTAGAGGATCATTTGTGATGTCGACACTAAGGGTGGCAATATGTTAACTGGAGCTTAATTTTTGTTGATGCGTGATTTTGACACCAACGAAATGTACGTGTGAAACACTGAGCTAGCTCAGAAGACACACGTGAATATAAAGAAAAGAGGATAAATGCAATGAGAAAAGCGTTTTTAAAGTGGTTCGGATGCTAAGGAAGCAAATCCTACGTCCACTGTTATTTTATTAATGATAAAGATCAAGTCGCATGAGCTGACTGACCTTCAAGTGATAGTACAAGCGAGTGAATGCTTTTTTATTATAGAGAGAATAGCTAATCAAGAGTAAAATGAGCGAATCCCTTGAATGAGAGAGGAACTCTCAATTTATAGTGGGATGCATTGAGCTAATGATTAATGAATCTGTGAGTTGGTGGGATTATCTGTGCAAATCCTTCTTTATGTCACATTGCCAACCTTCTAGAGTGATTTGCGCGATTTGGAGCAGGGATTGGACACGTGGGATCACCACAGCTTCTGGCTGGTCTGGCACGCACCCACTATTCTGACAGAAGCGGTTGCGGGTGCACCTATGTTCTGACTTTTACACGCCGACTGGACCTTACGTCAGCCCTATATTTTTTGGGCATAACAGAAGTCCCCTAGTTTTTAAGGTTTGAGGATCGAACATTGGAAACTATAGGTCATGTCGTGATTGGATGATTTCTAGAAATTCTGGTGATTTCGACCTGCTCGAAAATAGGTCGGGGTAGCACTCTGTGCAAACACAACCTTGCATGATCATTGCTTGTTAAGGATGAGCGACCTGATTTCGTTAGGCGTTACCTATTGGTTCCAACGATGTGGACCTGATGTCCACATCGCTCTAGCATTTAAGCAAGGTAAACGAACTGTCCTCGGCAAGGACTTCCCTTAGTTCTTTTGGATAAACTAACTTGCTATTTTTTTCTTGTTCGCAGGCCTGCTTTCCATGCAACTGTCCCTGGAGAAGGTTCAGCTGTGGGCTGCAAAGGGGGAGCTCGCACTGAACGAAAGAGACACGACTCTTCGTATGGCAGACTTCCAAAAAGTGGAGCTCGAGAAGCGTGGGGAGGAAATAAGAGCTTCAAAGGATCATAGCCACTCTCCAAGGAGGTCGAAAAGTAGGACTAGGAGCTCAAAGCGACCTCTCTTCGGGCATGGCGAGCAGAACAAGAGGGATGCCTTCGAGAAGCAAAGGCAAACTCTCAAGGCTGAACTTCAGGTAAGTCAGGGGAAAGTTGCTTCCCTGACCAAAGAGATGCAGAATCAGGCAGCGGAGGTCGAGGAGAAGGTTGTCGAATGGGCAATCGAGTCTATCTATGCCTTGCGACCGAAGAATCAGCTCCTTGATATGTCCGACCTGTCGGAGGATTGGCAGGAAACTCTTAAGTCCATGGCACAGCAGGAGCATGAAGCGGCAGCCTCCCAAAGATCCTATTAGACAGAGGGTTCGAGACAAGCCTCGAAGAGGCCCACAGCTTACCAGTCCTAAGACGATGAGTTCGGTCTTCTAGGAGTTAGATTAGGGCTAATAGTTGTGCCATTTTGCCTGATGTACTCTTCGCATTAATGAAAATACATTTTGCTTTTACAATTTCTGTTCGCATGAGTTTACATTCTGATTGCTTATAGTATTGGAACAAGTCTATGCGAACATGATAACACATTTATACGAACAAGATTATATGCGAAGACTGTTACAAGCGAATAGAATAATACTTTACAGGGAAATAACAAAGATCAAAAATTAATTTACAAGGAAAGCTGAGTTCGGAATTACTGATAGTATGGTTGAAGGTGCTCAGCATTCCAAGCTTGGGGTACTTTGGAACCATTCAGCCTTTTGAGATGATAAGTCCTCGGTCTTATCACTTTCTCGATGTGGTATGGACCTTCCCAGTTCGGTCCCAACACTCTCGCAATTGGTTCCATAGTACTAAGAAGAACTTCCTTTAATACAAGGTCACCGACTTGGAAGTCTCTTCGTTTGACCTTAGAATCAAAGAACCTCTTCACACGTTGCAAATAGGCTGCTATTCTTAGCGAAGCCTTGTTGCGATGTTCTTCAACAAGGTCTAGACTTGCTCACATAAGTGCTCCGTTGTTGGCTTCATTGTACAAGTCCCCGATTTGTAATAAAGGATGTATGCTCTTTGTTCGGCGTGTACATCAGAATTTGATTATATCATGAGTATGCGTATATAAAACTTAGCAGCTCATGCCACAATGTGGCATCCATGAGCTGGTCGATTCTTGGCAGGGAGAAGCTATCTTTAGGGCATGCTTTGTTGAGGTCGTTGAATTCGACACAAGTTCGCCACTTGCCATTAGGCTTCTTAACCAGAACCGGTTTGGCAACCCAGGTCAGGTAAAGTGCTTCTCGGATGGACCCGTTTTAGAGGAGGTTATTCGCCTCTAGCTTTAAGGGGGCATATCGCTCGGGATCCATCACTCTTCTTTTTTAGCGAACTGACTTGGCTTCGCTGTCAATGTTCAACGCATGGCAAATGATATCCGGGCTGATCTTGACCATATATACGTGCGACCAGGCGAACACATCGATATTTTCCTTGAGGAAGTTGATCAACTCGGAAGCGAGTTGAGATTGCTCCCAATTCTTAGCGTTCGGCTAAGCTCCTTCTTGTGAACCTTTTGTGGTCACTGCGACGTGCTCATCACACTAATCGGGTTGTGATGAGCTACGTGAGCATACCTTTCTTAGGAACCTCGCGTGTTCCCTGCGAGGTGCGGTCCTCTGAAGATCATGTGACACTGCTATATCCTGTGCGATCATGACACTTCTTTCCTTGTTCCCCTTGACTTTTCTCTTGTGCAGGAGCAGAGTCGTCAATATACTTCTTGAAATGCCCCTTCTGAATGATTTCTTCGATTGCTTGTTTGAGAGCTCGGCACTTATCTGTGCGATGCCCGTTATCTCGATGGAAGCGATAGTACTTTTTATTATTTCTTGCTGACGCGGGAGTTTTCATGGGCTCAGGCTCTTCGAGCAGGTTGGCTTCTTCGGATTTGTCAAGAATAGCTGACATTGATGCATTTAGAGGCGTATATCAATCTCTGTCACGATTGCAACGAGGGACAGGAGCATAAGACTCTTTGGGCTCGTAGCGAGGTTTCTTTTCTTTTCGCTAATCGTCAACGGCCCCTCTGCGATCAGCTCTTCTACTTTCCCCCTGACCAGACATGCTGCCTGAAGCGTCAGGGTCACAATGGCGGAATGCCGTCAATGAATTTTCTATCCGGAGGTACTTCTCCGCAAGGTTATAGAATTGGGTGAGGGAAACATCGTCCTCAGCCTGTAATTCTTTTCACAGGTCAGTTTGTGGATGAACTCCTGCTATGATGAGAGTCCAAACAGACTCTTCGGGAATATGAGCCACCTTGTTGAGTTCTCTGTGGAAATGGTCGATGTAGGACTGGAGGGATTCATCCCTTTCTTGCCTTATATTGCTGAGATAGCTCAAAGGCATCGAAAACTTTTGGTTCGCTTGAAAATGCCTTAGGAATGTCGCGCTCATCTGAGGCCATGAACTGATCGATCCCGCTGGGAGCGACCTAAACCACCGCTTGGCATGGGAGGTTAATGTCACTACCAAGCAACGGTATTTTGCTAAATCCGAGACCTGGTGAAGCTCTATTAGGTCGTTGAATTCATATGAATGATCCTGCAGATCAGAATTTTCGTCAGACGCCCGCATGTCGGGCATCCTGAATCCCAATGGGAGTGGAGCAGCTAACACTTCGAGAGAGAAGGGGGACGCAGACGCGACCTACCCTTGCTCATTTTGCTGAGCTCTTAGTCAGTCTAGAGCTTGCTGCAGCTCCTTAATTTGTCGCAATAGAGTCACTTGGGGATTGCTTTCACCCATGCGAGTTCGACCCTCGCAATTATGGTCGAGGAAAATCCGGAGGTCGGGTTCCTCTTCGCCTCGACTGGCAGTTCTGGCCACTCTTGACACACGCTGGCTAGAGCCGTGTGAAGGCGATGAATGGTGCGAGGTATTTTCATGACCTTTGCGGTGGTAAGAACCTCCCTGCGAAGTGTGGGACCCTCTCGCACGGTGACGATTTGGATGGTGCGGGGTATTTTCACGACCTTCGTGGTGGTAAGAACTGCCTTACTAAGTGTGGGACCCTCTTGCACGGTGACGATCTGGATGGTGCGAGGTATTTTCATGACCTTCGCGATGGTTAGAATCGCCCCGCGAAGTGTAGGACCCTCTCGTACGGTGACGATCTGGATCATTTTGCTGGTGGTGATAAGAATCGCCCCGCCAGTAGTTTTATGGGGTTGTACTTGCGACGTGGCATGGGATAGCTCGGGCCACGTCTTTTCACCGAGTCTCAATGAGACTAGTATTCTGCTTGGGACACGGTCGGTGTTCACTAGCCCTTTGGAGCCCGTGGGCCCCTTTTTTGCCACTTGCTTACCCTTTCATCTACGCGCTACAGTGCTTGCGGCATGGGCTATTTCCCTTTGCCATGCTTTTGCGCGACCTTCAGGCCTTTTTGGCGGTTGCACCGCCCCAACTGATTTGGGTGGCACGCCTTGGTCCAACCGGTCCAACCTTCGGTTGACCGTCTGGAGAATACTGTCAAACCTCTCCAGGTAGCTTCTAATGGCAGGGTTAAGTTGTGAACTTGATGGGATATCCCCTGCAGCATTTTTGCAGAATTGAAGGTATTTTGGAAGAGGTGTCCCCCTAGACTTGGGGGGTTCCCTCAGCACCTTGGTTGGTTTGCTCAAGTTCAGGTTGGCGGGTCATTTGCTGTTGTAGGACCGGTGGGTTAGAGATTCTCTTGATGAAGGATGAAAACTAAATCAGGCCCTCCTTCTAGCGCCAAACTATTGATACGTGATTTTGACACCAACGAAATGCACGTGTGAAACGCTGAGTTGGCTCAGAAGACACACGTGAATATAAAGAAAAGAGGATAAATGGAATGAGAAAAGCGTTTTTAAAGTGGTTTGGATGCTAAGGAAGCAAATCCTACGTCCACTGTTATTTTATTAATGATAGAGGTCAAGTCGCATGAGCTAACTAAACTTCAAGTGATAGTACAAGCGAGTGAATGCTTTTTTATTATAGAGAAAATAGCTAATCAAGAGTAAAATGAGCTAATCCCTTGAATGAGAGAGGAACTCTCAATTTATAGTGGGATGCATTAAGCTAATGATTATTGAATCTGTGAGTTGGTGGGATTATCTGTGCAAATCCTTCTTTATGTCACATTGCCAACCTTCTAGAGTGATTTGCGCGATTTGGAGCAAGGATTGGACACGTGGGATCATCACAGCTTCTGGCTGGTTTGGCACGCACCCACTATTTTGACAGAAGCGGTTGCGGGTGCACCCATGTTCTGACTTTTGCAAGCCAACTAGACCTTACGTCAACCCTATATTTTTCAGGCATAACAATTTTCATGCAAAAAATTTTAATCTTTAAATAAAGTCATATACATGAAATTTTTTTAAGGTAATATTAGTTTAATTTTAATTATCATGTTTAGAATCTACATACTTTCTTTAAAGTAGTTACCTTTTAAGCCTTTTACTGCAAAGTATCCGTATGTATAAATAAATTGAGTCCAAAAGTTACCACCAAGGCTGCAAACAACTTTTACGGAAGTCTGAAGCCTGAATTTTGAAGATTTGTATTCAACTAGCATTTAAAAACAAATTATAATCTCGAATGGGTTAAAGGGTCCATTACGAGAATATATTTTCTAAGAGGTAATAACAATAACTCTCCATGGGTTAACTTTCCATAGGTGTGACCGAAACTAACGATTAATTAACAAAAATGGTGCGTTTGGATCGAGGGCATATAAAATCTTCGTTTATTTTGCAAGATTTCGGTGTTTGGTTTGTAAGTAATAAAATCTTTCAGATATCTTTTATTGCAAATAGTATTTACTGTTGGTAATGTACGGGGTAATCTGATACCCTCCTCCAACGGTGTTATTAAAAGTTTATCAAGTAATCTGATTTTTATACCTATTTTGCACTTAATTAAATACCATTTCGTACACAATTGCTCTCAAATGTCTACCAAATAACAATTACCTAGGGGCCCCTTGGCTGCCCCTACCCCCCCCCCCACCCCCCCCCCCACTTTCCACTCCCCCTCATAATTTGAGAAATTAACTAAAACACTCCAGCCATAAAAAAGTTTAAAAGTTAACAAAATACCTCCACTCAAGACCATTGCCGACATAGTTGCCGTAATGGCGCACGACTGACTGAAGGTAAGGGAAATGGCAAGATATGGTTGTTTACAGCCAAAGATGTAGCTATGAAATGGCCACAGATTGGCCGTTTCTTGACCACCATTTCACGGCCAAAGATTAGTCTTTTCACCGCAGAATGTGGTTGTTTCAGGCCACATCTTTGGCTGTGAAATGGCCACAAATATGGCGAGGAAACGGTCATGGATCTGTGATCCATGGCCAGAAATGGGCTTGTCAATGCATCGCCGGCCATATATGACCAATCATGTGCCATTCTGTCGTCTGCTAGTAGCGATCGGCGATGGTGCATGGCTAGTTGTCAGCAGTGGCTTGGGGTGGGTGGGAGTGATTTTCCTACAAATTAAAGTTTTATATAGCTGAGGTGTTTTAGGAAAATTTCAAATGCAGGGGGTTAAAAGTATGATTCAAAAAATAATAATAAAAATAATATTATATTAATATTTAAAAGGAGGATAGTTTAGTAATTTATATAACATATCTACCCATTTTTCCTCCCAACTAAACATATTATTCACCAATTTATTCGAATAAACCAAACACATTTATTAAACATTCTCAGTAATCTTTAAAGTGATTTATCTTTCTATTAATATAGCATCCCTCTATAATAAAATATTATCTGATCCAAACGCTCCCAAAAGAATTTTTGTTATTAACAAAAATTTTAGAAAGATTTTTATTGTTATATCAAACTTTAAAAAGGTATAATATTAACTCTTTTTCTAATTGTGTAGAATTATTAAGCATTTTAAAATAGTACAACACACTCTTTAAAAAAAACCTAAAGTTTATTATCAAAGCAAGGGAGAAGGCAACTCTTCGATTTATGTTACCCAAACTAATATTAAATTATACAAAATAAAAAATTATCACCAGCTACAGTTGCTTTTACTCCTAATACATCACCTGATCACCTCATTGTCATTCATCACTTAACTCTTTGGGGGTGTTCGGTTAGAGATAATGAAAGATTACTTGGGTTATGTCATCTTATGTTACTTGATTACCATGTTTCGTTGCCAAGTAATATAAGATTCCGGTAATCTTGCATTACCAATAGTTGTTACTGTTAGTAATATTGGAGGTAATCTAATTACCTCTATTTTCTTTGGTATTATAAGATTACCAAGGTAATCTTATTTTTGTTACAATTCTATCCCTTATTAATAAAAAATTTGGACAACAATGCCTCTGTTTTAAAATAAATTTACATTAATATACTATTTCAATTTTACCCTTGTTTAATTAAGTTTTTGGACAATAATGCCCTTATATTTAAAACAAATTACATACCACCACCGCCGGCAGTAGGCCAACCACCATGGACCGCCACCGGAAAGTTGTCGGAGTCCCTGAAAATGATCGAGATTCACTGGGAGGCTCTGGGAGGCATTGATATGGCCGTTTCCGGCCACATTGATGGCAAAAAACGGCCAGATCTAGGTGAGATCTGGCCGATAATGGCCAGGGATTTGGCGGAAAATGGTTAGAATAGATTTGGCAATTTTTGGCCAGATCTAGCCTGAAAACGGCCATATTGAACCTCGTGGTCACAATCACGGCGAATTTCAAAGACTTCCGGCAGTGGGGGTGATTTTGTCATAAATTAAAGTTTTATATAAGCGGGGGTGTTTTAGCTAACTTTGAAATATTGGGGGTTAAAAAAATTATTCAAAAATTAATAATAAAAATAATATTATATTAATATTTAAAAAGAGGGCAATTTGCTAATTTAAATAACATACCCAGCAATTTATTCCCCCTAACCAAACATATTAATATAGCATACCCACCAACTAACCAAACACATTTTCCTAAAGATTCCCAGTAATCTTCAAAATAATATAAGATTCCAGTAATCAAACATTTCTAGTAATCTAACATTCCCTGAACCAAATGCCCCTTTAGGGGCTATTTGGTTGGGGGTTATTCCCCATTACTTAGGTAATATCATCCTATATTACTTACATTACCATGTTTGATTAACAAGTGATATAAGATTTTGGTAATCTTTCAAAACCAATAGTAATTACTGTTGGTTATATTGGTGGTAATCTAAATACCATCATTTTCTTATGTAATTTAAGATTACTTGGTAATCTTAATTTTGTTACAATTTTACCTCCAAGGGTGCATTTTGATCAAGGTAATATAAGATAATAGGGGTAATCTTTGTTTATTTTGCAAGATTCTATTGTTTGCTTTGCAAGTAATAAAATATTACGGGTATCTTTTATTGCCAATAGTGTTTACTGTTAGTAATGTAGGGGTAATAATATACCCTTCCCCAGGGCTGTTATTACAAGATTACCAAGTAATCTGATTTTTATACATATTTTGCCCTTAATTAAATACCATTTCAGACACAATTGCCCTCAAATGTCTACCAAATAACCATTAGCCTGCCCCCTATATTTGAGAATTTAGCTAAAACACCCCAGCCACAAAAAAATTTAAAAGTTAACAAAACACCCCTAGTCACCCAAGAACACTACTAGCCACCAACGTCGGTCACTAGCGTCAGTCCCTGTAATGGCGTATGATTAGCGAGATCTGGCTGGTCATGCACCAATAAGGCCTTTTTTGACAATGGATTTGTGATCCATGGCTAGAAATAGCCAAATCTAGCCGTCTTTATGCCCATTTCACGACCGATGTTTCACGACTATGGATCACAAATCCATGGTTGGAATGGCTTTTTGGGGCACGGTCGGCCATATACGGCTAGTCGTGTGCCATTCTATTGACTTTCGCTGGCAACCGACGGTGGTGGTTGGCTACTAGCAATGACTTGGTGTGGGTTGAGGTGATTTTGCTACAAATTAAAGTTTTATATAACTAGGGTGTTTTAGCAAGATTTCAAATGTAGTTTAGCCTTTTCACGACCATAGATCTGTCCGTGAAATGGCCACGGATTTGTGATCCATGGAAAAAAAATGACTTTTTTGTCGAACGGTCGACCATATACGGCCAATCGTGCACCATTTCGTCAATTTTTGATGGCGACTGGTGGTGGCGACTGGCTGCCGGCAGTGACTTGGGGTGGGTTGGAGTGATTTTGCTACAAATTAAAGTTTTATATAGCTGGGGTGCTTTAGCAAAATTTCAAATGTAAGAGGGTTAAAAGAAATGATTCAAATAATAATAATAATAAAAATATTAATATTTAAAAATGAGGTCAATTTAGAAATCTATATAACATAGCCACCGATTTATTCTCCCAACCAAAAATATTACTCACCAATTTATTTGAACCAACCAAACACATTTTCTAAACATTCCGTGTAATCTTCAAGGTGATCTATCTTTCCATTAATATAATATCCCCCTATAATAAAACATCATATGATCCAAACGCCCCCAACTATTAAAATTTTTGAACAATAATGCCCTTATTTTTAAAACAATACAAAATATTAATGGACTATTTTATCCTTATATACAAAATATTTAGGACATAAATACACTTGAAATAAAAAAAAAAATTACCTAAGACTGGTGGCCAAATTTGGTCACCATCACCAGCGGCCAGTCGCCGCCAGCCACCACCACTGGCTCCAAAATGGTGCACGGCTACGGCCAGCCGTGCGATGATCTAGCCATTTCCAACTAGATCCAGAAATTTGGCCGCAAATGGCCAGAACTAATCTAGTTGTTTTCGGCCAGATCAATGAATTTGGCCAGAAATCCATGGCCAAATTGGCACACGGCCAGTCAGATCCAAGCAATTGTGTGCTGTTCCAGCCACAACTTCCATCGACCGACAATGGCTTGGGTGGTTGGGGTCTTTTGTTAATTTTAAAATTTTATTATGGGGGTGTTTTAGCTAAATTCTCAAAGGTGGGGAGTTAAAATTAATAATCTAAATAATAATAATGAATAATAATATATTAAAATAGAAGGGCAATTCAATAATCTAAATAATATTCCCACCAGTTTATTCCTCCCAACCAAACATATCAATGTAACATACCCACTAATTTATTCAAACATAACCAAACACATTTCTCTAAACATTCCCAGTAATCTTCAGGGTGTGTTTGGTTGGGGGTAATCCCCCAATACTAAGGTAATGTTATCTTATATTACTTGATTACCATGTTTGGTTATCAAGTAATATAAAATTCTGATAATCTTTCAAAACCAATAGTAATTATTGTTGGTAATATAGGAGGTAATTTGATTACCTCCATTTTCTTAGACATTTTAAGCTTACTTGGTAATATTAATTTTGTACAATTTTTCCCCTTATCAATAAAATTTTAGGACAATAATACCCTTGTTATCTAAACAATTTACAATAAATTTATGGATAATTTTAACCTCATTCAAGATTTTTAAGATAGAAATACCCTTGTACTTCAACCAAAAAACCAAGACCATAGTCACCCCCAGCCACCTAAGATTGTTACCGATAGTCACAAAAATGGCAGAAGGCCAAATCTAGCTAACCATGCACCGTTAAGGCCATTTCATGGCCATAGATTTGGAATTTTTGGAAACAGCTTTGCCAGCGCATGGCCAACCAGATCTGGTCGGTTGTGTGCCATTCGATCGACTGTCGGTGGCTGCCAGTGATGGTGGCTGGCTACCGACAGTGGCTTGGGGTAGGTGGGGGTGATTTTGTTATAAATTAAAGTTTTATATGGTTGTGGTGTTTTGGCTAAATTTCAAAAGTAGTGGATTAAAAAAAATGATTCAAAAAATAATATTATATTAATATTTAAAATGGAGGAAATTTAGTAATCTATATGACATACCCACCAATTTATCCTCCCAACCAAATATATCAATATAAAATACCCACAAATTTATTCCAACCTAACCAAACACATTTCCCTAAATATTCTCAGTAATCTTCAAGGTAATTTATCTTTCTATTAATATAATATTACTAGTAATATAACATTTCCTGAACCAAAGGCACCCTCAAAGTAATCTATCTTTCCATTAATATATCAGTTATCCAACATTTCCCGAACCAAACGCCTCCTTAATTACTTTTTATTTAACTATTAATTCTACATTTAGCTTTTTGGAAATAACAAACTTATTTTTAAAACAACTAACTCTTTTAAGTAACAAAATTATAATATAATTCTAGTAATTAAATTAATACAATTTAAATGATCGAGATTTAATTTAATTTGCTCATTCAATATAATTTACACATTTAATACCTTCTAAAAATGACATAATTCAAATGCATTGTATCCAATTTGTATAAAATATTTATCATTCTTAATTTTAATATTTGATTTTTAATTTCTTTAATTAGTTATTATTCGAAATATTGTTCTTTTCAAATTATGTATAGTTAGTATGATTTTATGGATGAATATATAGATAATATAATATTTGATAAACTTTATTTATATTATATAAATAACGCAATGGATATGGTGTAATAGAAATATTCCTCTTGGGACTTTTTAAAAGAATTTTATTGATTTTTCTTTTTCTTTTAAAGAAAAAAAATTGACAATATCAAAACAAGTAATTATAGATTTAATTATTTCTCACATTTTAATTACACAATAAAATAATTATTTTAATTAAGTGTAGTAAATAATAAAAATATATATTGTAATATTTATAATAATTTAAATTATAATTATGCCTAAAAATAATTTTTTTAAAATCTACTATACTATAATATTAAACACCTATAATTATTTAATAATATAAGGGATTAATATTAAAAGTGATTGGGGTGGGTAAACACAAATCAATCATATCCTACCCAAATCAACCTAATGTTGGATTCAACTAATGGGTTTGCACAAGATGGTGAAAAGATCAACTGAGAGATGGTCCATACCTTTGCACAAGAAAAGGCAGCAAGAGGCTAAGCTGCATCCTGCCCATTGTTGCATTTTGAGTGAACAAGCCCTTTGTTGAAAACGAAAAGACCCCCACTTTAAGGGCTCCTGCAAGTGGGAGATTATTAAAGTAGCTGTCCTACAGCCAATCATATTTAACTCTTCATAATATCAAATAAAGGCATTTCTTTATATCATGTAAATCATATCCTTGTATGTTTTGATATATGTCCTTAGAGTGGTAGAACCTAGACGAGGGAATCAAGTGCTATAAATCTTGATTGTGAGGACCTTATGATCACACATGGTGGCCATTCTAGAAATGTTTGTAGCCCCAGTGTTATTCTAACCTAGGGCACAGATAATATGGTAAGGTTATCATAGCGTTGAACGACTCTACCGAAAGGTAGTGATAGATCTCACATGTTAAGGTTGTTTGGTGACAACCTAGTGCAATATGTGGGTGTTTGTTGTTTGTAAGTTCATTAGATTGGCCCACCAAAGGATTCCATATGGATGGTAACCCTAGTGTCTACGGAACAAATCCTCTAACGGATGGTGGTGCATGTGATCCTTAGACTTGAGATCACTGGAGTGTCTTGTATAGCTATTAGTGTAGTTTGATACTAGCCTAACATAGTCTTATTTAGTGCTATCAATACGATAGTGATTGGCTGCATTGAGAAGTATATTGAGGTTATGGTGGATCAATATAGAATTCATCACTCCTGGGTATAGCAGAGAGTTATCACATTGTGCAATTTGGTTAAGTGGACACGACACATAAATCTATGGTCATAGTGGGATTGAGTCGTCGCTCAATCCAATTTTAAATTTAGGCATTGATCCGATAACCAGATATTAACACATCAGGATAACATCTAAAGTCAACACTATTTCTATGTTTCAGCCTGATGGGATAGCAGTGGATGAAAGGATTTGTATTGCACGGTAACCATACTATTGATAGGTATCAGTTCTTCGTTGATCTCTATTTGTTGGGTGGCCACGACGCCTTGCTAAAAGTCAATCTTGGTCCGTGAATAATAAGACGATTAATTGGTGGTTAATCATGATATTGCTCACTTTCAACATGATAGGAAGCTTACGGGTCACATACATAAGGAGAGTTGATTGCAGAATGTATATTTAATCAAAGAAGGGTTCACTACAAGAAAAAGTACTTTTTGCAACCAATTTTTTTGCAACTAGGCAAAAATAGTTACAGATACCCCACATTTAGTAACTAAATTCCAATTAGTCGGCCAAAGGGAATAAAATTCTAGGGCCCATTTAAACCCGCCTTTAGCGTCTAAAATTAATATTTTTCGACTAATGTGATTTGTTGCCCAAAATATCACATCAGCGACTAATTTATTTGGTTGACAATTCTTGCGCAAACACAATTGGCAACTACAACAAGAGATTCTGCAACTAAAATTATGGTTACAGAAAACAATTATTTGCAACTACTGAATAGTTGCTAAATTAGATGCAAATACTTATTAATTAATTTGTAACTACTTTTATTAGTTACAAAATAATACAATTGTATCCAAGCTTTTGACAATAATTACAAAGGGCCCGGGGTACATTTGGCAACTGATTATTTTGTGCATATTACAATCAGTTGCAAAAACTCATGTATAGCAACTAAAATGTATTTAGTCGCTAAAAGTTGATGAATCTGTCGAACCCAACTTTCCCGGTAAAATGAAAAAAATATTATTTTAATTTGTGACTAAAATTATTGTTGCGTAACTAATTAGTTAGTTGCAAATTATCTTTTTTTGGCAATTAAGATTTTAGTTTCCAAATGTATGGCAAATTTTGAGCGCCCTAAGTTCCCACTTGAAATAAATTGAAATAAATTATCTTCTTTTGGCAACTAAGATTTTAGTTGCCAAATGTATGGTAAATTATGTGCGCCCCATGTTCCCGCTTGAAATAAATTGAAATTTGGGTATGTTATTTTGGAAACTAAAGTTATAGTTGTTAATAGGATTTTTTTGCAACCAAAATGTTAGCCACTAAATATTTTTTATTAAAAATAATATATACTACTAGTAACCAAAATCAATTTTATTGTTTGATTCTACTTTTTCCGTCTACATTAGTATCTCTTTGATTCTACTTTTGCCGCCTACATTATCCTATTGAAGGAACTTTTATTTTTATTTTTATGTCAAAGCTCATTCTTTTATAGATGGTATTTCAATTTTATTGTTTGATTTTCAATCCGTTTCTTCACAACATTTGCTTTAATTTGTTTAAGTATCTGTTGTTAGTGACGTTCCTAAATTGGTGACTTTAACTTCGTAATAGGTGATTTTATTTTTGTCTTCTCTTTCATCTGACATTACAATAAGTATTATAATTGTAATGAGTGCTTTAAATTCGTTTATTGTTATTAATAAACGAATGGTGTTTGATTTTATTTTTGTCTTCTTTTTCATCTGACATTACCATTTTTCCCTAAAACTTTTGCTTAACCGCTATTTCACTCATTTATACAATCCTTCATAGTTGACCTCCTTCCGGCACTGGAACAAAAATTACAAAAATACAAAAAATTGAATTTCCAATTTTAAAAAACAAAAATTAAAAAGTAAACAATTTTTCCTTAAAATTTAAAAAGTAAACAAATTGAAAAGTTCCTAAATCCTTACAATTAAAGAAAAACAAAACCCCAAGCCCGGTTTTAGGGTAAGATAACATTAAAAAAAAAAAAAGTAAGTAATTTTGCACAAAAATTTTTGAAACTTAAAATAATAAAAAAAATTAAAAAGATAGTAAACCCACTTGTACAAAATCCCCAAACTAATTTTACCCTAAAACGCAAACATTCTCCACTTCTCCACTCCATTCGCATCTTCTTCTCCATTTTTCTACATCACATATAAAACATTACAAAACTCTACTGCTTTACTTCTGAACCCAGAAAAAGAACATAGAGAGTTTTTAGAGATTAAAAATTGTTGATGAATCTTAAAGATTGGTGTGTGTATTATACAATAATGTTGTTGTTGATGAAATTCTGTTTCTATTAAAACCAACAAAGGCTGATTTCTTCAAGAAAGATCCAAAAAGTGCTTCTTTGCTTCTGAAACCAAAATGAAGACCAGGAATTTGGTGTTGCTGATGTTATGTGTTACAGTTATAGCTCCTATTGTTCTTTATACTGATAGGTTTTCTTGACCGTTTTTAAAAATATCAAGAATTGTAATTCTTGACTATTTTAGATTATTCTTGATAGTTATTAAATGTCAAGGATTTGGTTAAAAATAAATTGCATAAATTTTTTTCTTGATAATTTTAGTCTTAATCTTTTATAGTTAAAATCTTTGACCATTAAAAACTGTAAAGATTAAGTTTAAAAAACAAAAATTAAAAATTTTACTAAGACAAAAGTTTCCCACCCATCAAAATTTTCGCTTTGACAAAATTTCCCACCCATTTTTCATTCTCTCTGCCCTTAGCTCTTTCTTCTCACTTAAATGTTTGTTTTTGTTCACTTTTCTTTTGACGGAATCTCCAACTTGCAATTCAACTAAACAACAAGAAGGAATCAACGCCGCAAAAGAAAGAGAAAGCCAAGATACCTGTCTGGGTTTGCAGTAAGTTTTTATATCTTTTTCTTTTTATGAAGGTGAAAAAATAGAGTTCAAGAAATGGGGATATTGTATGAAGATGTTGTAGTGATAAGTCAAGCTGAGAAGCCGGGTGACTCCATTGTTATCACAGTTAACTATCCCGACAAGACTGGTTTGGGGTGTAATTTGTGTAGGATTATCTTGCGTTTTGGGTTGAGCACCTGCAGAGGAGCTATACTTTTTTTTCTTCATTTTTAGGGTGGCTGGTTGGTAACGTTACTGGAACAATACCGTAGTGTTTTTTTGGTTCAAATTTTCTTCATATTTGCTGATTTTTCCTCTTGTTTGTTTCTTTCATTTGGATTGTTTGGTGTGCCTTCCTGCATCATGTTGTTTTTTTTTAATTATTTGACTGTTGATGTCTTGATGATATGATTTTTTAATATGTATTTGTTATACTTTAGTTTGATGAATTCCTTTCTTTAATAGCCTTTTTCCATTTTTTTGATTTGTGGTCCTTTATATAATAATATACTAAAAGCAATAATCCTTTTGCCATGCTTTTCCTTTTTGCCTATCACGTGTTTGCAGAAATTCTTCTGTGAATTTTTTCCATACTTTTTATCTTTTACTTCTTCCTTTATTAATTCTGCTACTTTTTTCTTTTTCAGGACGATATAAATAGGAACGAATGCTGGCTTGTGAGGCTTTTCTTCGTTCACTGGCCAAGGATGCCAAGAAATATTCTTGCACTGTTACTGGCGCATATGATTTAATCCTCATTGGCTGTTATATTGCATATGATTTAATCGTGGGTTAAAATGTTTTTCAATTTAGCTATTACATTACTGCAAACAATGAAATTTCTTGCAATTTTAAAACCATAGTGGCACCTGACTACTGCATTTTGAGTATATATCTAATTAGCTGATGCTTACTTGTAAATAATGTTAAGGAGTTTATGTGTTATAAAATTATTTCAGGCACAACAGCGGATTGGTGGCCTACGGGTATCATTATATTTCCTGTCAATTACTTTTGTATTCACTGATGCTGAACTGTTATAACTGTTTTAGGGAATGTTTGTTAGTTGATCCCAAAGAGCATCCAATGCTACTTGCGGAGCCATCTTCAAATACTCAACAACACAGGGAAAGGTGATCTGCCACTCTGAAGTTTTCTGTTATTGGTTCATGGTAAATGCGTAATTTTCTACTATTTCAACATCCTTGCATTTTTGCTAGAAATTGTTTCCTATATGGCTCACAAGTTGTCTATGATGGCACTATATAGGATTCATGTGTTAGAGATGTAGCCAAATTTATAGATAGAGATGCTACCTTCTTGGCAGCTTATGCTACTCTATTAATGGTAGTTTTCAGTTTTTCTTTATATGTTTTATTTTATAGTTTTTAACGGCAAATAATTTGAAGTGACTAAGATAATGGTAGTGTTTGTTTCTCGAGGATTGTTGTTTGGGGGCTGCTTTTGGAATTAGATTTCAAGCCTTCAGTTCGGTCTTTCGGGTACCTACATTCTTAGGTGGATTACAAGTATTCTCGTTTATCCTTTACCTGGATTTGTGGAAAAAAAAAAAAAAAGGATTGAAAAGTTGATTTAGCCAGGTTTCAGTTATAGGGTATATATCTTATTTAAAAAGAATGTCCTACTTATCTATTTCACTATTTTGATGTCCACCCCACTCAATAGTTGTAAACTGATAGAAAAACATTTTTCTTTTGTTGTTTACCTGTTTCAGTGGCTATTTAAAATGTTGATGCTTCTTTTAGGAAGTTCATCAGTTATAGGGTATATATCTTATTTAAAAAGAAAGGGTGGGTTAATGAACAAACATTTTGGTCACCAAACGATACATTCGTCCACTAATAAAATAGTCGCGAAAACTTATTGGATTCCACATTCAGCATCTAAAATGAGTATAATTAACCACTAAATTTTGGTCACCAAAAGATATATTCGGCCACTAATAAACTAGTCACAAAAACCTATTGGATTTTACATTCAGCGACTAAAATGACTATAATTAACTATTAAATTTTGGTCAGCAAAAGATATATTCGGCTACTAATAAAATAGTCGCGAAAACCTATTGGATTCTACATTCAGCGTCTAAAATAACTATAATTAACTACTAAATTTTGGTCACCAAAAGATATATTCGACCACTAATAAAATAGTCGCCAAAACCGTTTGGATTCTAAATTCAGCGTCTAAAAGTATTACAATTAACCACTAAATTTTGGTCACCAAAAGATACATTCGTCGACTAATAAAATAGTTGTGAAAACCTCTTACGAAATTACCTTTACACCTTTGGCGTCTAATTTTTGTGGGATCCGCAACAAATTATTAGACACTAAAACGTACATTTTGTAACTAATTGATTAGTCGTTATACAATTTTACCAAATTACCCTTGAACTTTTAGCGTCTAAGTTGGGGGACTATTTTGACCAGCATTTAGCGACTATTTTGCTAGTTGCAAAAACAAAACTCTCCGCATCTAAACAAAAATTTAGACGCGCTATGAATCTGCGACAACGATACTGCAACTAAGGGGCGACTACCAAATTTAGACGCGAAAAATGGCTTAGTGTCTAAATGTGACTTTTTGCGTCTAATTTTGCTAGACGCATAATACCAGTTTTCTTGTAGTGGTTAAAGGGTATTTTGGTCTTTTCACAAAGACAAGGGTAATTTGGTAATTCTACATGGGTAGGCGCCTATGTGTATTTATTGTGTAATAAATAAATTACTAAAAAATATTTAATATATTTATTAAATATATTATCGTTAATTGTATTAATTAAATTACCCTAATTAATATTAAATATTTATATCTATTATTAATTGAAAAGTAAAATTCCTAATTAGTTGAGTAATATATTAATGCTATTAGGAAACTAATTAATACTATTCTTATTTGGTTCAGGATTAAAACCAAACAAGGAAAAGAATCGTATCCTATTCTAAATTGGAATAGGTTTTAAGTTGCCTATATAAGACAACTTAAAATTAGGTTTAAGTGAATATTTCATTCAATAAAAAATTGAGAGAATTTTTTAGAGAGAAAAACCCTAGCTGCCATACACTCCCTCTCTAGCAATTGAGATTTTCTTTGATTAATTTGCAAGGCTCTCTATGTGGATACTGAAGTGTGATTCTACTCTTGAATCGGATTGCGAAGAAATAGATTTTCTTTGATTAATTTGCAAGGCTCTCTATGTGGATACTGAAGCGTGATTCTACTCTTGAATCGGATTGTGAAGAAATCATGTTCTAGTGAGCAGTCTCTGTGAACAGTGACCCATGAACAGTACCACTTAGCAGTGTTTGTGAACAATGACATGAACAGTACCAAAAACTAAGCGTGAAGGAGCCTCCAGATGTTGATATGTAATCTAATCCTTGAATAGATTAAGTTTTAATTCATGCAAACGTTATAATCTATGCTCGGCTTTGTTGGGTTCAAAGGTTTAATTGAAAATTTTTTATTTTCCGCTGCGTTCTCTATCGATTAATTCCCTAACAGTGGTATCAGAGCCTCATGTATCTGATTATTAGGCTTAATTTTCATTGAAAAATATGTGATTTGTTGATTACATGTTTTTGTTTGATTTTGGTCATTGAATTGAATTAAAATCGATTAATTAAAATTTGTTGACGGATTAATATATAATGCTTCTGTTGCATTTAAATTAATTTTGTGAAAACCCTAAACGTGCACCACCGTAGGTGGTGGCGCACAACTACTGTGCATTGCCGTGCGCGGTAGCAATAGCCCACTGCTGTGCATTTGTGTTGTGCACTGCCGCGCCTGCAACAACTTCGCGTGCAGCAGCTGCATCATGTTGCGCGCTGCCGTGCATGCAATAACTTTGTTGCGCATTGGCTGGCGCAGCAGCAGCATCATGTTACGCGCTGCCATGTGTGCACCAACTATATTGCCGTAAACGGTGCTGCAGAGGCTACGTGCAAATGTGAATAGCCACTGCCCTCCCCGCTGCGTGTTGTTGCGCGTAGCTGCTGTCCTGCTACCATGAGCGACGGTTTTCGTGGCTAGGCACGTTTGTGCATGGCCAATCTATGATGGCCATGTGTGAAAACACATGGCCTTGACTAGCACATGGCAATATCAGCCATGTGCATTTGTTGTTGTGCGAAATTGCACATAGCAGACCTGTTTGCGAGAGCAAGCAAATTGTCCTCGGGGTTTTAGCTCCCATTTGTGTTGTAGCGCGAATTTTGGTGCGAGGTCTTCTTCCACGTGCTGCTGTATGAGGGTCGATGGGGAATGGATTCCTAGGTTTTTCGAGACTTGTAGCATGGGTTTTGAGCTAGTTGTTGAGCAAGCAGTTTTTCTGCACGTTGTTGCGGCAGCAGGCAGATTGTCCCTGGGGTTTTGGCTCCCATTTGCGTTGTAGCGTGAATTTTTGTGCGGGGTCTTTTTCCATGTGTTGCTGCACGTGTGAGGAATTTTTTGGTATGCCTGCCCAAGTTTTTGAACTCATATAACATTGGGTATCGAGCAATTTACGAGTATGCAGTTTTTCTACACGTTGTAGCGTGTGAACTGATTGCATCCTCGTAAAAGTGTTGATTTTAGAGGCTGTTGTGAGTCAAATGAATCACGAATTATGTCATATGAAAGAGCACATATTGATGCATGTCCTGGTAATTTGAAATAGCTGCTGCCCACGTGCGTTGCGCACGAGAGCGTTTTCAAGCAGTCTTCGTATTAACGCGTTTTGGACTGTTTGGGTTAATGATTGCACGTTGTTGCATGCAATTTTACTTGAGGATTATTTGAATGGTACATTTGGTTAAGAGAATGTTATATTACTTAGAAATGTTATATTATTGGAAAGATAGATTATCAGAGAATCTTTAGAGGAATGTGTTTGGTTGGTTAGAATAAATTGATGGGTATGTTATAATAATATGTTTGGTTGAGAGGATAAATGAGTGGGTATGTTATATAGATTACTAAATTGCCCTCATTTTTAAATAATAATATAATAATATTTTTATTATTATGTTATTCTATTATTTTTTAAATTATTTCTTTTAATCTCTATTTGAAATTTTGCTAAAACACCCCAACCATATAAAACTTTAATTTATAGCAAAATCACCCCCACCCACCCCAAGCCACTACCAACAGCCAGCCACCACTGCCAGCAGCCGTTGTAATAGTGTATAATCAGCCAGATTTGGCTGGTCGTGCACCAGTAAGGCCTAATCAAAACAGTTACATCTAGTCGTGAATGTAAAACGGCCATAGATCTGGCTGTGAAACAGCGGCCATTTCATGGCCATAGATCTGGCTGTGAAACAGCGGCCATTTCATGGCCAAAGATCTAGCCTTTTCGCGGCCAGATCTATGGCCTTTCACGACCAAATCTATGGCATTTCATGGCCACATCTTTGGCCGTGAAATTGCCAGATCTAGTCATTTTCGGCCATGGATCACAGATGGCCAAATCTGGTCGTTTTTGGCCATGGATCACAAATCCATGGCCGAAAACATCCTTATCGGCACAGGACCGGCAACATCCTTTCGGTCTTATGCCGATATGATGACTTTCGCCGACGGCCAGTGGTGTCGGCTAGCGGCTAGTGGTGGTCTTGGGTGGTTGGGGGTATTTTGTTCACTTTCAAACTTTTTTGTGGTTGGGGTGTTTTAGCTAAATTCTCAAATGTAGGGGGTCTAGGTAATTGTTATTTGGTAGACATATGAGGGCAAATGTGTTTGAAATGATAAAAAGTTAATGGCAAAATAGGGTCAAAATTAAGATTACCTCAGTAATCTTATATTAACACCCCTTGGGAAGGTAATCTGATTACCCCTAATATTACCAACAATAAACACTATTTGCAATAAAAGATTACGTAATATTTTATTACTTGACAACCAAACGAGGGAATCTTGAAAATTAAACAAAGATTTCAAGATTAATCTTATGTCACCTCAAACCAAGCGCAACCGAAGTGTGTTGATGGACGTTTGCTAAAATTTGGTGGTCCAATAGATTAAGTTCATCAACAGGTACTAAACTGCAATGTTTAAAACCTATTGGACCTAAAGAATTCTATAAATTATTAAGGGGTACTATAATTATCTACATTGAATCAAAATATGCTTTTGATTCTTTTAATGCAATGCTTCTATGTATGTTATTGCATGGTGCCCCGTACATGAGTCTTTGACCTAAGGATGTATGTTTTAATTGAATTTTTGGGAATGTTTGTTTGTATATTTTATAATAGGGCTTGTGTGCCCTGCCTTTCTCATCTCTGTTGTACATTCTTTTCTCACCTCAGTCCCCTCGAATGTAACTCGAGGTTTCCAACTTTATCAATGTAAATTCGAATAATTTTATTTTAATTTCTTGTAAATTTGTAATATTGTGTACTTGATGATGGAGCAAAGGAGCAATGTTCATTCTCAAAGACTCAAGAATTTATATTGTTTAGTATAGGACCCTAGGTTGACCCACCAGTTCCTCTAGGCTCAAGGAGACCGATTTTTAGTTAGGCCATGTATTGACATATTTAATTTCTGCTTAGAATGCATGATTAAGATTGAATGTTTCACATGCCTAATTATGTATTAATAAAAATGGCGAGACACTTAATATAAAAACCCCTCAATTGGATATTAAGTCAAAAGTAACCTCATGCCTTCCATCAGTATGGCCTTCCATCAGTATGGGCTTAATCAAACCACTATTCGTTGTGGCCTTGTTCACCCTAACGAAGGGTACACTGATACCAGTGGCAGATTAAGTTACATTGGAGTTTTTCATTAACAATGATGGGTCCGACTTAACTAGTGTATTTTGCTTGTTTGCCTCCATAAAGGTTGATAAATACAATAGAGGCATAGTAGAGAAGTGCATTTGATTGATGCATGTGATGACATGTAGTGTCCACTCCACTGATCCAATAATTACACTTGAGGACAATGGTTGGTGCCATTGAATTGTGTAATTGGTTTGTTGGCCTAGTTTACATTTTAGATTAATAGTTGGTGCTATTAATTGGTATAAATTATGTTTGTTGACCTACCTAATCAACCCACTTTGACTTGTTCATCTCCGCGAAGGTTTAAAATGGAATTGATGGGATCTTGGCCCACTAGGAAGACCAACAGGCCTTCCCAAGTTTAATAGTGAGGACTATTAACCTTGAAGAAAACAGTGGGAGCGTTTGTTTAATTAAAGACCTCATTAAACAAATGATTATAACATGAAATTAATTCTGTAATATTTGCACTTGTAGAATCATATCAAAATGGACAAGTCCAATTTGATGTTGTGATCTTTAAATCGAAAAAGAACACAAGTTGGACGGTAGTAATTTTATAGACTAGTATAGAAATCTTGAAATTGTACTTGATTCTGAAAATAAATACCATCGATCGTGCTCTATCTCAAGAGCATGATGATAACATTGCCCAAAAATAGTTGTTTAGGCGCAAGATGCATGAGAGTGCCGAAGTTAACCCTCATGTACTTAAGATGATTGGGTATATTGAGAGGCTTGAGACCTTGTGTTTTGGTTTGGACAATGACTTAACAATCGATTTAGTCCTGTAGTCCTTACCTAATTTTTATTCTCAGTTCATGGATAATATGAACACAAATGAGAGGACTTTCCTTGAGCTCCTAACTATTTTAAGGACTGCAGAGCAGGGCATTAAAAGGTCCAAACCAGTGTTGATAGTTGACGCTGGCACTGATGAAAGGAAGAGTAAAGGCAAGGTTAAGGCTAACACTAAATCAAAGCCCAAGCCCGAATCCCAAGATAATCTGAAACCTGTGGGAGGTGTTAGTAAAGATGGGAAGGTTGTTTCCTTCTACTATGGCAAACTTAGCCATTGGAGGAAACATTACAAGGCCTCCCTCAAGAAGAAGTCAAAAGCTTCTATATATGGTATGCTAATTATTGAGTTTAACTTGTCTCCTGTAACATCTTGTGTCATTGACACTAGGTGTGGTTCTCACATTTTACCAATGTGTAGAGACTATAGTAGAGTAGATAGGTCACCAAAAGAGAGGCGAACCTACAAGTTGGACATGCAGTACATGTTGCTACATTAGCTGTAGGGACCTATTGTTTATCTTTGCCTATGGGGTTGATCTCAGGACTTATAGATTTCAATTATGTCCAATCAGTTTCAAAGAATTTTGATTCTATGTCAACTTTGGACAAATGAGAATATTATTTTGATTACTAATGGATTGTTGTATTTTAGTATAAGTAATATTCTTTATGAAACTATTTCATAATATATAAGTTCTTAGATTAAACAATAAGAAAATTCTCAAAGTAAAAATTATGCCAAGTATGGTAGAATAAGTTAAACATACCTCATTTTGGGGCTAGGCCCTAGAGGCTGTAACTCACACATTGAACCACATGCCATCAAAGTCAATAAATAAGATTTCATATGAACTATAAAGTGGGCATAAATCCACATTGTCTTATTTGAGAATTTGAGGTTGCAAAGCTTATGTCAAGAAATTGAAATCAAATAAGCTTGCCTCAAAATATGAAAAATATATCTTTGTGGGATATCATAAGGAAACTAAAGGATACTACTTCTACCATCCAAAAGAGCACAAAAGACTTGTTGCTCATATTGGGATCTTCTTGGAGAAAAAAATATCTTCAAAGAAGAACTAGTGGGAGGAAGATAGAACTCGATGACATTCTGATTCCACAAGATATATCCAACGAAGAACGACTTTATGTGCCACAAGAAATGGTTGGACATCGTGAAGAGGTTGCTCCCTAGCATAAGGAACAAAGTGAAACACCTCAAACTACACAAGAGCTGTGTGGATCTGGTAAAATACGTTGTAAGCCCAAGAGTTTTGGATTTCTTGTGACTCAGCACGGCAAAGTACTGGTCTAACAAGACGATGAACCCATAATTTACATTGACATTGTATTGAATCCATATTTCACTAAATGGCTTGAACCCATGAGATCTAAGATAGACTCCATGTACCAGAACTAAGTATGGACTTTGGTGGGTCCACCCAAAGGGGTAAAACCCATAGGATGTAAATGGGTCTTCAAGAAGAAGATTGACATGGATGGTAACGTGCATGCCTATAAAACATGGTTGGTTGCCAAAGGTTTCTAACAAAAATAAGGCATTGACTATGATGAAACCGTTTTGCCAGTTGCAATGCTTAAGTCCATTTGGATTTTGCTTGCGTTTGCTGCATACCATGATTACAAAATTTGGCAGATGGATGTCGCTTTCCTAAACAGAAACCTTGTAGAGTATGTCTATATGACACAACCCAATGGTTTCATTCTTGAAGAGAAAGTTGGTAAGATATGCAAGTTTTAGAGGTCCATATCTGGACTCAAGCAAGTTTAAAGAATCCGAGATATTCATTTTGACGAATTCATCAAAGGGTTTGTCTTTTTAAAAAACGATTATGAGCCCTATGCATACAAGAAAGTTAATGGGAGCGTAGTTGAAATCCTAGTGTTGTATGTTGACGACATACTTCTATTGGGAATGAGATACCAAACTTGCAATTGGTAAAGACTTGGTTATCTAAGTGTTTCTCCATAAAGGACTTAGGACAAGTAGCCTATATCCTTGGTATTAAGATCTATTGAGATAGATCATGTAGATTACTTCGTCCTAAGTCAGAGTACATACATTGACAAAGTGCTAAAAAGATTCAGCATGGAAGAATCCAAGAAAGTATTCCTTTTAATGACACATGGTTTTATCTCTCTAAGGACATAAGATACCATATGTGTCTGTAGTTAGATCCAACATGTATGTCATGTTATGTACTTAGATTGATACCTGATGTGTAATATCAATCGAATCCAAGAAAACATCACTAGATTGCTACTAAGAACATCCTTGCCTGAGAAGGACTAAAGACATGTTCTTAGTTTATGGAGAAGATTAACAAATCACTCTGGAAGGATACAGTGTTTATAGATCGCAAGTTGTAGTGAGCTTGAACCCTTCAAGCAAATCACTATAACATATTCTATAGTTAAAGCTGAGTACATTGCATTGTTTAATGCAACCTAAAAGGGTGGTTTGGGTCAAGAAGTTCATCACTGATCTTAATATGGTTCTTAGCATTGTAGATCTAACAGTAATTTACAGTGATAACAATGGAACCATTTTATAGGCTAAGGAACCATGGTCTCTGATAATCCGAGGATTATACTGTTTCATTTAGGCTTTTTGGCCGGATTTTGGATACTTCTTATTTCGTTTGTGCCTGAATTGCAACTTAATTTCACATATTTTATGTTTTAGGCCAAAACGTGCACTTTGAGCAAATAATGAGCGAAATTGAGTTTTTGGACCTAGAAGCAAGTGAATCTCAGAATTCGGGGAAATTCTGAAGCAGATTTGAAGCACTATGAAGCTTGTTCCCATTGGAGAGCATCAAAGATTGAAGATTCAAGCAAGGAAGCAAGCGGAGGGCAATTTCGTAAATTCAGAATTGCTCAAGAAGGTTCGCTGCGGTGAAGTTCATTCTTCATCGTGGTGATAGACTCTCGGCATGAGATTTCAGCTTAACTCGTTGCTGTGGTGAAGTCTGCGATTTCCAGTTTTATTCAAAACGCACAGTTTTATTTTAAGAAAGTTTTTAGGTTTTTGGACTGACTATATAAGAAAAACTTAGCCATTTTTAGAGGGGTTCGTCATTGTTTACAGTAAGTTTGACATTTTGGGAGAAAAAGGAGAGAAGAATTGAGATTGAACCTTGTGGATTCGTCAAATACGGAAGATCTTTGCTCTCTTTTCTTTGTTTCAACATGTTAAATGTTGTGTTTCCTGTTTTTATTGCGATTTGTGTTAATTTCATAATGAACTAACTCACTTTAGGTTAGGGTTTTGATGTAATTAGGATTTCTATTGTAATCAATAGATTATTGTTGTTTTTACATTCTATTGCATGAATTTTGTGATTATTCTTGTTTTTATTGAATTTATTTGTTGAACATGATGAGATTGAGAAATGAATCATGTATGAGCTTCTTAGGGTAATCACCATTGTTGTATCGAACGCTAGAGATAGGTTTGAGAATCAATGAAATCAATTTAGGATTCCATTAGCTTAACGAACTTGGATCTATTAATCTTCAAATTGTTGGGTGCGGAACTTGAAGAAAACAGTGGGAGCGTTGTTTAATTAAGACCTCATTAACAAATGATATAACATGAAATTAATCTGTAATATTGCACTTGTAGAATCATTACAAATGGACAAGTCCAATTTGATGTTGTGATCTTTAAATCGAAAAAGACACACAGTTGGACGGTAGTAATTTTATAGACTAGATAGAAATCTTGAAATTGTACTGATTCTGAATAAATACCATCGATCGTGCTCTATCTCAAGGCATGATGATAACATTGCCCAAAATAGTTGTTTAGGCGCAAGATGCATGAAGTGCCGAAGTTAACCCTCATGTACTTAAGATGATTGGGTATAGGAGAGGCTTGACCTTGTGTTTTGGTTTGGACAATGACTACAATCGATTTAGTCCTGTAGTCCTTACCTAATTTTTTTCCAGTTCATGGATAATATGCACAAATGAAGGACTTTCCTTGAGCTCCTAACTATTTTAAGGACTGCAAGCAGGGCATAAAAGGTCCAACCAGTGTTGATAGTTGACGCTGGCACTGATGAAAAAGAGTAAAGGCAAGGTTAAGGCTAACACTAAATCAAAGCCCAAGCCCGAATCCCAAGATAATCTGAAACCTGTGGGAGTGTTAGTAAAGATGGAAGGTTGTTTCCTTCTACTATGGCAAACTTAGCCATTGGGGGAAACATTACAAGGCTCCCCTCAAGAAGAAGTCAAAAGCTTCTATATATGGTATGCTAATTATTGAGTTTAACTTGTCTCCTGTAACATCGTGTCATTGACACTAGTGTGGTTCTCACTTTTACCAATGTAGAGACATAGTAGAGTAGATAGGTCACCAAAAGAGAGGCGAACCTACAAGTTGGACATGCAGTACATGTTGCTACATTAGCTTAGGGACCTATTTTTTATCTTTGCCTATGGGGTTGATCTCAGGACTTATAGATTACAATTATGTCCAACAGTTTCAAAGAATTTGATTCTATGTCTGCTTTGGACAAATGAAATATTTTGATTACTAATGGATTGTGGTGTTTATTATAAGTAATATCTTTATGAAACTATTTCATAATATATAATTTCTTAGATTAAACAATAAGGAAATTCTCAAAGTAAAAATTATGCCAAGTATGGTAGAATAAGTTAAACATACCTCATTTTGGGGCTAGGCCTTAGAGGAAGTAACTCACACATGAACCACATGCCATCAAAATCAATAAATAAGATTTCATATGAACTATATAGTGGGCATAAATCCACATTGTCTTATTTGAAAATTTGAGGTTGCAAAGCTTATGTCAGGAAATTGACATCAAATGAGCTTGCCTCAAAATTTGAAAAATATATCTTTGTGGGCTGTCTTAAGGAAACTAAAGGATACTGCTTCTACCATCCAAAAGAGCACAAAGACTTGTTGCTCATATTAGGTCTTCTGGAGAAAAAAATTCGCGTTTTCAAGCAGTCTTCGTATTAACGCGTTTTGGACTGTTTGGGTTAATGATTGCACGTTGTTGCATGCAATTTTACTTGAGGATTATTTGAATGGTACATTTGGTTAAGAGAATGTTATATTACTTAGAAATGTTATATTATTGGAAAGATAGATTATCAGAGAATCTTTAGAGGAATGTGTTTGGTTGGTTAGAATAAATTGATGGGTATGTTATAATAATATGTTTGGTTGAGAGGATAAATGAGTGGGTATGTTATATAGATTACTAAATTGCCCTCATTTTTAAATAATAATATAATAATATTTTTATTATTATGTTATTCTATTATTTTTTAAATTATTTCTTTTAATCTCTATTTGAAATTTTGCTAAAACACCCCAACCATATAAAACTTTAATTTATAGCAAAATCACCCCCACCCACCCCAAGCCACTACCAACAGCCAGCCACCACTGCCAGCAGCCGTTGTAATAGTGTATAATCAGCCAGATTTGGCTGGTCGTGCACCAGTAAGGCCTAATCAAAACAGTTACATCTAGTCGTGAATGTAAAACGGCCATAGATCTGGCTGTGAAACAGCGGCCATTTCATGGCCATAGATCTGGCTGTGAAACAGCGGCCATTTCATGGCCAAAGATCTAGCCTTTTCGCGGCCAGATCTATGGCCTTTCACGACCAAATCTATGGCATTTCATGGCCACATCTTTGGCCGTGAAATTGCCAGATCTAGTCATTTTCGGCCATGGATCACAGATGGCCAAATCTGGTCGTTTTTGGCCATGGATCACAAATCCATGGCCGAAAACATCCTTATCGGCACAGGACCGGCAACATCCTTTCGGTCTTATGCCGATATGATGACTTTCGCCGACGGCCAGTGGTGTCGGCTAGCGGCTAGTGGTGGTCTTGGGTGGTTGGGGGTATTTTGTTCACTTTCAAACTTTTTTGTGGTTGGGGTGTTTTAGCTAAATTCTCAAATGTAGGGGGTCTAGGTAATTGTTATTTGGTAGACATATGAGGGCAAATGTGTTTGAAATGATAAAAAGTTAATGGCAAAATAGGGTCAAAATTAAGATTACCTCAGTAATCTTATATTAACACCCCTTGGGAAGGTAATCTGATTACCCCTAATATTACCAACAATAAACACTATTTGCAATAAAAGATTACGTAATATTTTATTACTTGACAACCAAACGAGGGAATCTTGAAAATTAAACAAAGATTTCAAGATTAATCTTATGTCACCTCAAACCAAGCGCAACCGAAGTGTGTTGATGGACGTTTGCTAAAATTTGGTGGTCCAATAGATTAAGTTCATCAACAGGTACTAAACTGCAATGTTTAAAACCTATTGGACCTAAAGAATTCTATAAATTATTAAGGGGTACTATAATTATCTACATTGAATCAAAATATGCTTTTGATTCTTTTAATGCAATGCTTCTATGTATGTTATTGCATGGTGCCCCGTACATGAGTCTTTGACCTAAGGATGTATGTTTTAATTGAATTTTTGGGAATGTTTGTTTGTATATTTTATAATAGGGCTTGTGTGCCCTGCCTTTCTCATCTCTGTTGTACATTCTTTTCTCACCTCAGTCCCCTCGAATGTAACTCGAGGTTTCCAACTTTATCAATGTAAATTCGAATAATTTTATTTTAATTTCTTGTAAATTTGTAATATTGTGTACTTGATGATGGAGCAAAGGAGCAATGTTCATTCTCAAAGACTCAAGAATTTATATTGTTTAGTATAGGACCCTAGGTTGACCCACCAGTTCCTCTAGGCTCAAGGAGACCGATTTTTAGTTAGGCCATGTATTGACATATTTAATTTCTGCTTAGAATGCATGATTAAGATTGAATGTTTCACATGCCTAATTATGTATTAATAAAAATGGCGAGACACTTAATATAAAAACCCCTCAATTGGATATTAAGTCAAAAGTAACCTCATGCCTTCCATCAGTATGGCCTTCCATCAGTATGGGCTTAATCAAACCACTATTCGTTGTGGCCTTGTTCACCCTAACGAAGGGTACACTGATACCAGTGGCAGATTAAGTTACATTGGAGTTTTTCATTAACAATGATGGGTCCGACTTAACTAGTGTATTTTGCTTGTTTGCCTCCATAAAGGTTGATAAATACAATAGAGGCATAGTAGAGAAGTGCATTTGATTGATGCATGTGATGACATGTAGTGTCCACTCCACTGATCCAATAATTACACTTGAGGACAATGGTTGGTGCCATTGAATTGTGTAATTGGTTTGTTGGCCTAGTTTACATTTTAGATTAATAGTTGGTGCTATTAATTGGTATAAATTATGTTTGTTGACCTACCTAATCAACCCACTTTGACTTGTTCATCTCCGCGAAGGTTTAAAATGGAATTGATGGGATCTTGGCCCACTAGGAAGACCAACAGGCCTTCCCAAGTTTAATAGTGAGGACTATTAACCTTGAAGAAAACAGTGGGAGCGTTTGTTTAATTAAAGACCTCATTAAACAAATGATTATAACATGAAATTAATTCTGTAATATTTGCACTTGTAGAATCATATCAAAATGGACAAGTCCAATTTGATGTTGTGATCTTTAAATCGAAAAAGAACACAAGTTGGACGGTAGTAATTTTATAGACTAGTATAGAAATCTTGAAATTGTACTTGATTCTGAAAATAAATACCATCGATCGTGCTCTATCTCAAGAGCATGATGATAACATTGCCCAAAAATAGTTGTTTAGGCGCAAGATGCATGAGAGTGCCGAAGTTAACCCTCATGTACTTAAGATGATTGGGTATATTGAGAGGCTTGAGACCTTGTGTTTTGGTTTGGACAATGACTTAACAATCGATTTAGTCCTGTAGTCCTTACCTAATTTTTATTCTCAGTTCATGGATAATATGAACACAAATGAGAGGACTTTCCTTGAGCTCCTAACTATTTTAAGGACTGCAGAGCAGGGCATTAAAAGGTCCAAACCAGTGTTGATAGTTGACGCTGGCACTGATGAAAGGAAGAGTAAAGGCAAGGTTAAGGCTAACACTAAATCAAAGCCCAAGCCCGAATCCCAAGATAATCTGAAACCTGTGGGAGGTGTTAGTAAAGATGGGAAGGTTGTTTCCTTCTACTATGGCAAACTTAGCCATTGGAGGAAACATTACAAGGCCTCCCTCAAGAAGAAGTCAAAAGCTTCTATATATGGTATGCTAATTATTGAGTTTAACTTGTCTCCTGTAACATCTTGTGTCATTGACACTAGGTGTGGTTCTCACATTTTACCAATGTGTAGAGACTATAGTAGAGTAGATAGGTCACCAAAAGAGAGGCGAACCTACAAGTTGGACATGCAGTACATGTTGCTACATTAGCTGTAGGGACCTATTGTTTATCTTTGCCTATGGGGTTGATCTCAGGACTTATAGATTACAATTATGTCCAATCAGTTTCAAAGAATTTTGATTCTATGTCTGCTTTGGACAAATGAGAATATTATTTTGATTACTAATGGATTGTTGTGTTTTAGTATAAGTAATATTCTTTATGAAACTATTTCATAATATATAAGTTCTTAGATTAAACAATAAGGAAATTCTCAAAGTAAAAATTATGCCAAGTATGGTAGAATAAGTTAAACATACCTCATTTTGGGGCTAGGCCTTAGAGGAAGTAACTCACACACTGAACCACATGCCATCAAAATCAATAAATAAGATTTCATATGAACTATATAGTGGGCATAAATCCACATTGTCTTATTTGAGAATTTGAGGTTGCAAAGCTTATGTCAGGAAATTGACATCAAATGAGCTTGCCTCAAAATTTGAAAAATATATCTTTGTGGGCTGTCTTAAGGAAACTAAAGGATACTGCTTCTACCATCCAAAAGAGCACAAAAGACTTGTTGCTCATATTAGGATCTTCTTGGAGAAAAAAATATCTTCAAAGAAGAACTAGTGGGAGGAAGATAGAACTCGATGACATTCTGATTCCACAAGATATATCCAACGAAGAACGACTTTATGTGCCACAAGAAATGGTTGGACATCGTGAAGAGGTTGCTCCCTAGCATAAGGAACAAAGTGAAACACCTCAAACTACACAAGAGCTGTGTGGATCTGGTAAAATACGTTGTAAGCCCAAGAGTTTTGGATTTCTTGTGACTCAGCACGGCAAAGTACTGGTCTAACAAGACGATGAACCCATAATTTACATTGACATTGTATTGAATCCATATTTCACTAAATGGCTTGAACCCATGAGATCTAAGATAGACTCCATGTACCAGAACTAAGTATGGACTTTGGTGGGTCCACCCAAAGGGGTAAAACCCATAGGATGTAAATGGGTCTTCAAGAAGAAGATTGACATGGATGGTAACGTGCATGCCTATAAAACATGGTTGGTTGCCAAAGGTTTCTAACAAAAATAAGGCATTGACTATGATGAAACCGTTTTGCCAGTTGCAATGCTTAAGTCCATTTGGATTTTGCTTGCGTTTGCTGCATACCATGATTACAAAATTTGGCAGATGGATGTCGCTTTCCTAAACAGAAACCTTGTAGAGTATGTCTATATGACACAACCCAATGGTTTCATTCTTGAAGAGAAAGTTGGTAAGATATGCAAGTTTTAGAGGTCCATATCTGGACTCAAGCAAGTTTAAAGAATCCGAGATATTCATTTTGACGAATTCATCAAAGGGTTTGTCTTTTTAAAAAACGATTATGAGCCCTATGCATACAAGAAAGTTAATGGGAGCGTAGTTGAAATCCTAGTGTTGTATGTTGACGACATACTTCTATTGGGAATGAGATACCAAACTTGCAATTGGTAAAGACTTGGTTATCTAAGTGTTTCTCCATAAAGGACTTAGGACAAGTAGCCTATATCCTTGGTATTAAGATCTATTGAGATAGATCATGTAGATTACTTCGTCCTAAGTCAGAGTACATACATTGACAAAGTGCTAAAAAGATTCAGCATGGAAGAATCCAAGAAAGTATTCCTTTTAATGACACATGGTTTTATCTCTCTAAGGACATAAGATACCATATGTGTCTGTAGTTAGATCCAACATGTATGTCATGTTATGTACTTAGATTGATACCTGATGTGTAATATCAATCGAATCCAAGAAAACATCACTAGATTGCTACTAAGAACATCCTTGCCTGAGAAGGACTAAAGACATGTTCTTAGTTTATGGAGAAGATTAACAAATCACTCTGGAAGGATACAGTGTTTATAGATCGCAAGTTGTAGTGAGCTTGAACCCTTCAAGCAAATCACTATAACATATTCTATAGTTAAAGCTGAGTACATTGCATTGTTTAATGCAACCTAAAAGGGTGGTTTGGGTCAAGAAGTTCATCACTGATCTTAATATGGTTCTTAGCATTGTAGATCTAACAGTAATTTACAGTGATAACAATGGAACCATTTTATAGGCTAAGGAACCATGGTCTCTGATAATCCGAGGATTATACTGTTTCATTTAGGCTTTTTGGCCGGATTTTGGATACTTCTTATTTCGTTTGTGCCTGAATTGCAACTTAATTTCACATATTTTATGTTTTAGGCCAAAACGTGCACTTTGAGCAAATAATGAGCGAAATTGAGTTTTTGGACCTAGAAGCAAGTGAATCTCAGAATTCGGGGAAATTCTGAAGCAGATTTGAAGCACTATGAAGCTTGTTCCCATTGGAGAGCATCAAAGATTGAAGATTCAAGCAAGGAAGCAAGCGGAGGGCAATTTCGTAAATTCAGAATTGCTCAAGAAGGTTCGCTGCGGTGAAGTTCATTCTTCATCGTGGTGATAGACTCTCGGCATGAGATTTCAGCTTAACTCGTTGCTGTGGTGAAGTCTGCGATTTCCAGTTTTATTCAAAACGCACAGTTTTATTTTAAGAAAGTTTTTAGGTTTTTGGACTGACTATATAAGAAAAACTTAGCCATTTTTAGAGGGGTTCGTCATTGTTTACAGTAAGTTTGACATTTTGGGAGAAAAAGGAGAGAAGAATTGAGATTGAACCTTGTGGATTCGTCAAATACGGAAGATCTTTGCTCTCTTTTCTTTGTTTCAACATGTTAAATGTTGTGTTTCCTGTTTTTATTGCGATTTGTGTTAATTTCATAATGAACTAACTCACTTTAGGTTAGGGTTTTGATGTAATTAGGATTTCTATTGTAATCAATAGATTATTGTTGTTTTTACATTCTATTGCATGAATTTTGTGATTATTCTTGTTTTTATTGAATTTATTTGTTGAACATGATGAGATTGAGAAATGAATCATGTATGAGCTTCTTAGGGTAATCACCATTGTTGTATCGAACGCTAGAGATAGGTTTGAGAATCAATGAAATCAATTTAGGATTCCATTAGCTTAACGAACTTGGATCTATTAATCTTCAAATTGTTGGGTGCGGAAGCTTAATAGGGAAAAGTAGGAAAGCATAGCCTGAGAATGTATGTTTTACACAATAGGGAGTTCGATTTATAATCCATGCATGTGAGTGTAGAAGTGACGTAATTCGTAGATTAATTCATAAAGTCCTAATGAAGTCACAACCCTAACAGTTTGCCTTACTTGATATTACTCTTGTTTTAATCTTGCTTTCATTAATTAGCATTTTAAATACTTAATAAAAATTTTTTCCATCTTAGTTTAAATTTCTCCCACCAATCCAAACACCTTTCGATTTCTCCAACTTGAGAACAATTAGGAAAAATCAGTGCTTAACAACTAATCCTTGTGGGAACAATACTTTACTTATCACTTTATTACTTTTTGCGATTAGTGCACTTGCTAAACATTGCATGTTGTAGTTACAGCGCATCAAGTTTTTGGCGCCGTTGTCAGGGATTGATTTTTTTGTGTTAACATTGAACTTTTCTTGTGATAGCTAGATTGGAGTTTTATTTTTGTTTTAATTGTTTTATAGTTTTATTTTTTGTTGTCTTTTCTGTTAGCTTGTGATCTCACGCTTTCTCTCTTTCTGTTCAGTTTATGCAAAGAGCTAGACGTTAGCCATTGGTTCATGTTGATCTAGAGAGAGAGAAGAGAACGAGAGGCCATAGTTGTTGAGATGGCAAAAAATAGAACATTGAGGGAATTCTCAGTTCCCATAGTTGATGGCAGTGGTTCAAGTATAACTAGACCAGTAGTACAAGCCAACACTTTTGAAATAAAGCTGACAATCATCCAGATGATCCAGCAGTCGGTACAATTTAAGGGAGATTTGAAGGAAGATCCAAATCTACACATTGCAAACTTTTTAGAGATATGCGATACCTTCAAGTCAAATGGAGTGTCAGATGATGCCAGCAAATTGAGATTGTTCCCTTTTTCATTAAGGGATAAAGCAAAAGGATGGTTAATGGCATTACCACTAGGAATGATCACTACATGGAATGAATTAGCACAAAAGTTCCTGACCAAATTCTTTCCTCTAGCAAAATCTGTGAAGATGAGAAAT
Organism: Pistacia vera; assembly: GCF_008641045.1. NCBI lineage: Eukaryota > Viridiplantae > Streptophyta > Magnoliopsida > Sapindales > Anacardiaceae > Pistacia > Pistacia vera. Next base: position 212,915 of record NW_022195444.1, on the reverse strand, counting down.
GATATCACATCATTTCTACAGGAAGAGTCTGAATCATTATATGAGGCTTGGGAAAGATACAAGGAACTATTGAGGAGGTGTCCACACCATGGTTTGCCAGTTTGGATGCAAGTCCAAACGTTCTATAATGGGTTGATGGTTAATGTGCAAACGATGGTGGATGCAGCATCGGGAGGAGCATTACAAAACAAGACACCTGAAGAAACTCATGAGTTGCTTGAAGTTCTGGCAAGTAACAATTATCAAAGACCGAATGAGAGGATACAATTGAAGAAATCTAAGGGTCTACATGAAGTTGATGCATACACAGCCATTTTAGCCCAACTTACAGCACTTCAGAAGCAATTGGGAGGTATGCAAGTGGATTATATTCAAGCACCTCAATTAACTTGTTATTTTTGTGCAGGTAACCACATGAGCAATGAATGTCAAGTGGGGAACACTTTTGCTTCAGCTTCATCATCATCAGAACAAGTTAACTACTTGGCAGGAAATCAAAGACAACAGAACAATCCTTATTCCAACACGTATAATCCTGGTTGGAGGAATCATCCAAACTTGTCTTGGGGTGATCAAAATCAACAGAATCAGTAGAATAACCAATGGAACCAAAGAATGATGCCAAACAATCAAGCGGGGGTGAATAATCAACTAGGAGATCAAAGAGTGACAAAACTGGAGGATATGTTCGGAAAATTTATGCAAGAGACCACAGGTTTCATGAATGAGACGAGGGCGAATTTCAGAAACCAAGGCGAGTCCATTTGGAACTTGGAGGTACAGGTGGGTCAATTGGCCGATAAGCTAAATGAGAGACCGTAGGGTTTCCTACCAAGCAATACAGTGACAAACCCACGTGAACAATCAAATGCAATAACTCTGCAAAGTGGGACTCTCTTAGAAGAGGTGGAACAATCAGAGAAAGAAGAAAGCCCACCAAAAGAAAAGAAAGATTCTGATGAGGAAGTTGACGAAGAGATCATTGCTAAAGAGAAACCAACCAGTCCTAGGGAAGATGAATCAAAACGGGAAGAGAGGCAAAGGCAAAAGAAAGAAAAATTGCCATTTCCCGACATACCACCAGAGTTGGCACATCACACCCCTCCTATGCCTTTTCCCCAGAGACTCAGAAAGAAAAATCAGGATAATTAGCTTAAAAAATTCATTGAGATATTTAAAAAAATACATATCAACATTCCTTTTGCAGATGCATTGCAACAGATACTGAGCTACACAAAATTTCTCAAGGAGATTTTATCAAACAAAAGAAAGTTAGAAGATGAGGAAATAGTGATGCTTACGGAAGAGTGCAGCGCCATTCTACAGAAGAAGCTGCCACCGAAACTTAAAGATCCAGGGAGTTTTGCTATTCCTTGTGTTATAGGAGACATTACTTTTGATAGAGTTTTATGTGATTTAGGTGTTAGTCAATGATCCATATACTTAGCGGAAACAAAAAATATATAATACACGGATCGTTTACATGAGCCAAGATCAAGGGTATAATTTTACAATTTATATTAAAGTAAAATCTTCACAAAAAGGTTAACCATGAGTTAAGAGAATCATACCCACGTTTGGAGGCTCCACCACGTTTGTCTTTGAATGTTTTTGCTACCGACCCAAGCATAGGATCGAACTGACTTAGTCCACACAAAGACAATCACAAAGAACCAAAGAGGGATTTGCTAGATCCTCTTTGGCGTTAAGATTAAAGAAGAATGAAATCAAAATGAATTGATTTTAGGCAAAATGGGTTTCTGCCGTAGGAGAGAAATGGGGCTACAATGTTTGTGTTTTTCAAGAGAATGAAATAATGAAAAGTCTCATTTTTTTTTTTTTTTTTAACAAAGAAACAATTTTCTTTTATTGTAAAAGTTAGTTACCCTATTCCAATATGGAATAGGCTTGGGCTCCAACCCAAACACCCCATGTTACCAAACACTCCCAATTAGATATTTAATTTTTATTTCATCATTATCTAAATTAAAATCAATTAATATATATTTAATCTATATATTAACATTTAACAATAATGATGATTTAATTAAATATATGTGAACACATATTTAAACGTAATTTCACTTATTTAACTTTTCTAATTAAATAAAGGCTATGACCTTCAGCAAATTTAATTGCACAGTGAAATTACCAAAATACCCTTTCGCCTTAAAAAGACAAAAACGCCTTTCCTTCTTCTTGGATCTTAAATTATCTTCTATGTGTGTGACCCATAGGCTCCTCATCATACCGGAAGTGTATAGTATCGCAATTAACACCAATTAATTGTCTCACTGTACACAGACCAAGATTAGCCCCTAGTAAGGCATCATGGCCACCCGATAGATTCGAATTCAGTAAAGTAGCTACCTGTCAATGATATGGTTACCGCACTATTCGATCATTTCATCATACGTTATCTCGACGAGACGAAGGCATATAAATAGTGTCAACCTTCGGTTACTCTAGATATTATGTATTCAGTTTCTGGACCAATGACATGTATTATAAACTGGATATAGCAACAACTCAATCCCACTATGGCCACAGTTTTAGTGTCATTGCCATATACTGAATTACATCGTGAGATAACTTCTCCCGTACCCAGGAGTGATGAATCCTCTGTCAATCCACTATAGTCTTGATACACTCCTTGATGCAGCTAATCACCACTGTATTGACAGCTCTGAATAGAACTGCATTAGGCTAGTGTCAAACTGCACCAATCGGTGCACAAGGCGCTCCGATGATCTCAAGTCTAAGGATCACATGCATCATCATTCGTTAGAGGATTTGTTCCATAAACACTGGGGTTACCATCCATATGGAATCATTTGGTGGGTCAGTCTAGTAAACTTGTTGCGGTATATCCGCCTACAGTAAGAACCCATGTGTTGCACCAGGTTGTCACCAAACAACCTTGACAAGTGAGATCAGTCACTGCCTTTTGACAGGGTCGGTCAACACTATGACCTTATCGTATTATCTGTGCCCTTACTTCAGAATAATACTGGGGCTACGGACGTTTCTAGAATGGCCACCATATGTGCTCATAGGGTTCTCACTATCAAGATTTGAAACACTTGATACCTTCGTCACGGTTCTACCATTCTAAAGACATATATCAATACATATTGCAATAATAATGATTTACGTGATATAGAATAAAATGCCTTTTATTATTGATTAATGAACATGATTACAAAGAGTAAATTCTGCAATAATTGATTGGCTTTAGGGCATCTACTCTAACATTAGGTGCAAGCATAAATCTAATGCCTTTTTCTGTTTTCAGGAGATTAGGGATTGGTGAAGTGAAGCCAACGTCCATATCTTTGCAACTTGTAGATAAATCCATCAAGCATCCGAGGTGCATAGTTGAAGATGTTTTGGTGAAGGTGGACAAAGTTATCTTTCCTGTGGACTTTGTTGTGTTGGACATGGAAGAGGACATGGAAATGCCTCTCATCTTGGGGCGACCATTTCTGGCCACCGGAAGAGCCCTTATTGGTGTGCAAGAAGGAAAATTGCTATTAAGGGTCCAAGATGAAACAATAACGTTCAATGTTTTTGAGGCCATGAAATTTCCATCAGAGTCAGATTCGTGTTTTAGTGTAGACGTGGTGGATAGACTAGAAGCAGAGGCTATTGAAGAGAACACCCCTCAACTACCTCTAGAAGCATGCGTTGCCCAATTAAAAACAATAGAGGTAGATGAGTCGACGAAAAATGAGTGTGCTAGATTTTTGGAAGCACTTCAGCCGACTAATGCGAGCCAAGATTCATAATTTGAAGAGTTTGATATTGAGAAAGAGAAGGAAAAGGCAAGAATGGAAGAACCTCCGAAACTTGAACTGAAACCTTTACCTTCTCACCTTAGATATGTGTATCTTGGTGAATTAGAAACCTTCCAGTGATCATCAATTCAAGGCTGAGTAAATTGGAAGAAGAGCGGTTGATTCGGGTGTTAAGGGAGCATAGATCAGAAATTGGATAGACTATATCGGACATTAGAGGCATCTCTCCATATTTTTATATATACAAGATACTCATGGAAGATGATGTCAAGCCTAGGGTGCAACCACAACGGAGATTGAATCCTTCGATGAAGGAAGTGGTGAGAAAGGAAGTGGATTTATCCTATTTCAGATAGTCCATGGGTGAGCCTGGTGTAAGTGGTTCCAAAGAAAGGAGGTATCACGATGATTAAGAATGACAGCAATGAATTAATACCAACTAGGACTGTCACGGGTTGGAGGTTGTGCATCGATTACAGGAAATTGAATAAAGCGACAAGGAAGGATTATTTCCCACTTCCTTTCATCGATCAAATGTTGGAGAGATTGGCAGGGCATGCTTACTATTGTTTCTTGGATGGTTTTTCAGGTTATAATCAGATTGCCATTGCTCTTGAAGATCAAAAGAAGACGAAATTCACTTGTCCCTATGACACCTTTGCTTACAGAAGGATGCCTTTTAGGTTGTGCAATGCACAGACCACATTTCAGCGATGCATGATGTCAATTTTTGGTGACATGGTGGAGCGGTTTATAGAAGTCTTCATGGATGACTTCTCTGTTTTGGGTTCTTCTTTTGATAATTGTTTATCTTATCTCTCTTTTGTTTTGCAGCGATGTCAGGAGACAAATTTGGTGCTCAACTGGGAGAAATGCCACTTCATGGTACAGGAAGGAATAGTACTTGGTCATAGAATTTCAAAGGACGACATCGAAGTGGATCAGGCAAAAACTGAAGTGATTGAGAAGCTACCACCACCTGCAAACGTTAATGTAGTCCGGAGTTTCTTGGGGCATGCGAGGTTCTATAGACAGTTTATCAAGGATTTCTCTAAAATCTCTAAACCCCTTTGCAATTTACTGATTAAGGATATTCCTTTTGATTTTGATGATGAATGCCTGCATGCTTTTCAAACTCTTAAGAAATTGTTAATGTCTGCACCTATTATTGCAGTTCCCGATTGGGGACTACCTTTCGAATTGATGTGTGATGCTAGGGATTTTGCACTAGGAGTAGTTTTAGGACAAAGAAAGAACAAAGTTGTCCATGTAATTCAGTATGCTAGTAAGACACTCACTGATGCACAGTTGAATTACACCACTATTGAAAAAGAGTTATTAGTTGTGGTTTTTCCATTTGACAAATTTTGTTCTTATTTGCTAGGTGCTAAGGTGATAGTCTACAAGGATCATTCGACACTCAAGCATTTGTTGGCAAAGCAAGAAGCAAAACCTCGGCTAATAAGATGGATCCTATTACTACAAGAGTTTGAGTTGGAGATCCGAGATAAAAAGGGGTCAAAAAATGTGGTGGCGGATCATTTGTCAAGGATTGAACGACCAACCTAGGGAAGTGAAGAGGAAACTCAAATCAAGGAGACCTTGTCGGATGAGAAATTGATGAGAGTTGAAGAAGCACATTGGTATACAGATATTGCAAACTATTTATCATCGAGAGTGCTCCTGAATGGCATGACCTTCCAGCAAAAGAGGAAATTTTTCTCTGACTTGAAGTATTATTTCTGGGAAGAACCATTTCCGTACAGACACTATGCTGATAAGATGATACATAAGTGTGTCCCGGAAGAGGAGATGGAGAGTATTCTATGACATTGCCATGAGAGAGAAGTGGGTGGTCATTTTGGAGGAACTAGGACAACAACCAAGGTCCTTCAATCTGGATTTTATTGGCCAACCCTATTCAAGGATGCCTTCCGGGTGGTTTAGGAATGTGATCAATGTCAACGGAGTGGAAATATTTCAAGGAGAGATGAAATGCCGTTGAATAACATCCTAGTTGTTGAACTATTTAATGTTTAGGGAATTGACTTCATGGGTCCTTTCTCAAATTCTTATGGGAATATGTGCATTTTGGTGGCTGTGGATTATGTTTCAAAATGAGTGGAAGCAGTTGCATTGCCATCCAATGATGCCAAAATGGTGGTTAACTTTGTGAGGAAGAACATTTTCTCAAGATTTGGAGTACCACGGGCAATCATCAGTGATGAGGGGTCTCATTTTTGCAATAGGCAATTTGATGCACTGTTGGGAAAATATGGAGTGAAACATAGAGTCGCTACACCGTACCATCCTCAGACTAGCGGGCAAGTGGAACTGTCGAATAGAGAACTTAAAAGAATTTTAGAGAAGACAGTTAATGCATCCATGAAGGATTGGTCATGGAAGTTAGATGATGGATTATGGGCATACCACACTGCATTCAAGACTTCGATTGGTATGTCTCCATTTAGGTTAGCATATGGGAAGGCATGTCACTTGCCGGTGGAACTCGAGCATAAGGCATATTAGGCAGTCAAGCAGCTAAACATGGATTTACGAGCTACTGAGGAGGAAAGGATGTTGAAATTGAATGAACTTGACGAGTTTCATCATGAAGCGTATGAGAATGCCCGGATTTACAAAGAAAAGACCAAGATGTGGCATGACAAGCATATCAGGAAGAAGAACTTTGAAGTGGGTCAGAAAGTTTTGTTGTATAATTCTAGACTTAGACTCTTCCCTGGAAAACTTAAGTCTAGATGGTCTGGATCCTTCATAGTTACAAAAGTTTACCCATACGGGGTAGTGGAGGTTTCACATGAAGAAAAGGGCACATTTAAGGTCAATGGACAAAGATTGAAGTCATACATTGATGGGGTGATGAGTTGCAAGTCACTTCTTGTTCAACTTGACATCCCGAAATGATGACTTGAGAAAGTCGAGCTTTCGACTATAAACAAGCGTTTCTTGGGAGGCAACCACTTTGTTTTCATTTGTTTGTTCTTGTTTTGAATTTATTTAGTTGTTTTATGATTTAGAATAATTTTAATTTTGTGTGTTTTTGGGTGTTTCATGTGAATGATCAAACTATGGCAAAAAAGCGAAAATTTCCAGTTTTCGCCACGGCGATGTACACTGTGCAAGAAAAAGATTTGAAAAGTTCCAGACTTCGCCGAGGTGTTGTGCTCTCTAGAATTTTTCGCCGCAGCATAAATGGTATTGCGGAATTGTGCTAAGGAAATTTCGCCGTGGCGATGTATATACTGGAATTTTTCACCGTGGCATTGACTGGGCTTTGCATATTAAACGAAGAACTTCGCCGCAGCGAAAACTGCTTTATATAAATACCTAACGTGACTTTTCATTTTCGCAAAAAGTTTCAAAACACACCCAAGAGCCAAACACTTCCACCTTCAATCCAGAGTTTCTCCAGTGAATTTTTATCCCTATACCTAACTCCTTAGCCCTCACAAACACTAAATCAACTCATTTTGCCAAGGCGTTTTGCGAAAATTTGAAGAAAATTTTGGAAACCCTAGGTTTTCAAAAATTGGGGATCTTGCATTCTGGGCTGAAATTGGTGAGATTGGTGGTGTATTCATCTTGGGATTGGTAAGATTTTGAGTTCTCCAGCCTTTAAATTGATCAATTTCGATTGTCAGTGTTTTGAATCTGAGATATTGATTAAATGTGTTGAGTTGTGAATTTTGGTGAAGTTCGTGGTTTGATATTGATTAAAGGAGTGTGGAGTTTGATTTGTGGGTCGTTGAGGAAGTTGGGTTTTAGATTTGGAGTTGTTTTGATTGAGTTTGGAAGAGTAGTGAATTCTGGGGTGTAGGTGCAAAATTTTGAAACTTTGGTGTACATTCAGGAGTGATTGTGGTCAATAGTAAGGGCACTTAGCGTTGAATTGTCGGGTTGAATTCTTAGTTTGGGGGTAGATTTGAGTATTCACAGTGAAAACCAAAAATGCTGCTCAAAATGGCTTCCAGAGGTAAAGGGAAAGGGAAACAAGTAGACAATATGTTTGTTAGTGAAAAGGCTCGGCAACGTTATGAAGGTGCAATCAAAAGAAAAGATAAGGGGTTTACTACCGAGCGTGGATTAACCACTGCCCGTGCAGAAGATTGGAATCAAGGAAGAGGTTGGGATATCTTCATGAGTGAACCTGAACATTTAGTCATAGAGCCAATAGTGAGAGAATTCTATGCTAATTTCCCTCAGTGTGATCTCGGACATATGTATGTGAGAGTTATTAATGTGTCGATCTATGCGAAGGTTATCAATGATTTTTACAGAATCGATCCCATTGACCGTGATGAGTATCAGGAATTTAAGAAGAAGTAGATTAAGGAGGAGGAGATACTCAAGGTCATAGTAAAGCCGAGTACCTCTTGGAATATTTCAAAGAAGGGAAGAAGAACCATTAAGGGAACGAATTTGATTCCTATGGCTAGATTGTGGCAGTACTTTGTGTGTGCCAGGATGGTTCTGGAGATGCATTATAGCACAGTGGTTTTTGATCAGGCAGTGTTACTTTACTGCATTGCCACTGGAAAGAAAATGGACATGGGGAACATTATCATGGACAGTATACGGCATGCGGCCAAACCAGGGCGAGGGAGTTTCACCTTCCCACATCTCATTATAGAGTTGTGCACTCGAGCAGGAGTCAAGACGACAGATGATGAACCACTTATTCATCTTGCCCCAGCCCTCGATGCCACCTACTATCGCAAGCTACTTGGGCGTCCTCCCAAAGAAGAACTCGGCTCCGGAACGAAAAGACAAAAAACCACAGAAGCTGCTGCAACATCCAGTTCAACATCCACAACAAATGAGCTGCTATAGTAGATTTTGGGTAAGATGAAACTGATGGAACAACATCAAGATTGGATGGCAAAGCAGACCCGAATGTTGTATGATATGCAACACAGCTGCTGCACCAATCTGGGCGTCAACGTTTCAAGCTTCCAATGGGAAGACTGGGATTCCAAGGAATCGAATGATTCCAAAGCAAAAGATGATGACACCGAAGGAGAGGAGGAGGACGAAGAATGAAACCTGAGCATTTGTTTTTGTAGTTTATATTTTCATTTGTTATTGTTTCTTTTTGTTTTGAACATTGGTACTAATTTTCTTTTCATTTTAGATTGCTAATTTTTGTTTAAACTTCCTAGTAGTTGTAAGGGCGAGATTAGGTTGTAATATTTCCATATTATTCAGTGAAATTTTCTAACACAGTGGACACCACATAATTTGAATTGTTTTATAGATGATGATTATGAGAGAGCCAAAGAATGGGTGTGCATGCTATTAAACGAAACTCAAACTTCACGGATTAATCAGGGAACTATCTCGTACCTTTTTAAATACTATTTTTCTATTCCTAAACTGTGCATAATGGACATTGGGGACAATGTTATCTTTAGTTTGGGGGTAGAAAAATTCAAAATTTTGATTTGTGTTTAGTGGTTTTCATGTTTTGTATTGTTGTGCCAATGATGAATTGCATAAGTCTATGATGAGAATAGGATTGTTGGGATTTTATTTTTGAAAAATGTTAAGCATTGCTTCAAGTTTAGGTTGGTTGACTTGATTTAGCTTGAGGTTTGTTGAGTGGTTCAACCACCATTTTCATTATTTCGGCATGCCTAGATTCATTTTATGTGGTTAGGTGAAGTCTTGATAATGTTGGTGGACTCTAGAACCTAGTTGAGAAGTGCTTGAGGTGAAATTCTAAGAACAGACATTATTGAGGAAGTGATTTAGGTAGTTTTTCGAAACGTTTGAGCCTTTCTAGCCAACCATGAAAATTTATCCCTAGTCACCCATTTGAGCCTTATGAAATCATCGTTGTCCTATTTTTCTTGTGCAACCAATAATGCCCAACCCTTTCACCCTAAACACGTTTCACAACTTTTAAGAGAATTCTGAACCTAATGCAGACACAAAAGAGCTTGGAGAGTTGTGTGAGATGATAATGAACCAAAAGAATAAGTTTGGGGGTCACGAGAAGGGCACGAAAAAAAGGGTTATTTAACCTCAAAAATTTAGTGTTATTTCTCTTTAAATAAAAATAAAATAAAATAAAATAAAAAATTTACATAAATTTGAGAGTGCATTTTAGAATCAAAAATAAGAATTGCACATGTTTGAGGTTTACAAAATGTTTGACACCTTTAGCGGTGGTTGAGAAAGAAATGGGGAAGTGATGTAGTTCTTAGTGTTTGCTTAAAGGAAACCGAGTTCTCTTGCTTTGTTTATCTTTTCCTTTTCCTTGGAGCCCACTAACCGAGCCTAATGTTACAAGCCTGTAAAGACCTTTTGATCTTTAGTGATGTTTAATTCTCATTAGTGGAGAGTAGTTCGATACTTAGGCTTATGGAGTCTACCACCATTTGATAAACTCTGCATTTCTGCATAAAATAATCCGAGAAGTTGGGATGTGGATTGAAGTGGGGATTACCTACTCAGGGGACCAATAGAAAAAGATAGTCAATGCAACTTATAACTTCTTGGAGTGTTGAGCATTTTCCAATAATAATGTTCCAACAATTTTTTAGACTTGTATAAATTCTAGGCAGTTCTTTGTGTGTGATTTTTTATTTTTTCTCATTTCATTTTCAATTTTGTTGTTTTTGCTTTTATTTGTTCGTTTTTTTCTTGTAGTCGTGTTTTGTACCTGATGCTCAAGGACGAGCATGTCTTTAGTTTGGGGGTATTTGATAATCTGAGGATTATACCATTTCATTTAGGAGTTTTGGCTGAATTTTGGATACTTCTTATTTCGTTTGTGCCTGAATTGCAATTTAATTTCACATATTTTATGTTTCAGGCCAAAATGTGCACTTTGAGTAAATAATGAGCGGAATGGGTTTCTAGACCTAGAAGCAAGCGAATCTCAAAATTCGGGGAAGTTCTGAAATGGATTTGAAGCACTATGAAGCTTATTCCCATTGGAAAGCATCAAAGATTGAAGATTCAAGCAAGGAAGCAAGCGGAGGGCAATTCTGTAAATTCAGAATTGGTCAGGAAGGTTCGCCGCGGCGAAGTTCATTCTTCGCCACAGCGATACACTCTCGGCATGAGATTTCAACTTAACTCATTGCCGCGGCAAAGAATATTCTTCGCTGCGATAAAGTCTGTGATTTCCAGTTTTATTCAAAACGCACAGTTTTATTTTAGGAAAGTTTTTAGGTTTTTGGATCGACTATATAAGAAAAACTTAGCCATTTTTAGAGGGGTTCGTCATTGTTTACAGTAAGTTTGACATTTTGGGAGAAAAAGGAGAGAAGAATTGAGATTGAACCTTGTGGATTTGTCAAATAGGGAAGATCTTTGCTCTCTTTTGTTTGTTTCAACATGTTGAATGCTGTGTTTCCTGTTTTTATTGCGATTTGTGTTAATTTCATTATGAACTAACTCACTTTGGGTTAGGGTTTTGATGTAATTAGGATTTCTATTGTAATCAATAGATTATTGTTGTTTTTACATTCTATTGCATGAATTTTGTGATTATTCTTGTTTTTATTGAATTTATTTGTTGAACATGATGAGATTGAGAAATGAATCATGTATGAGCTTCTTAGGGCAATCACCGTTGTTGTATCAAACGCTAGAGATAGGTTTGAGAATCAATGAAATCAATTTAGGATTCCATTAGCTTAACGAACTTGGATCTATTAATCTTCAAATTGTTGGGTGCGGAAGCTTAATAGGGAAAAGTAGGAAAGCATAGCCTGAGAATGTATGTTTTACACAGTAGGGAGTTCGATTTTTAATCCATGCATGTGAGTGTAGAAGTGACGTAATTCGTAGATTAATTCATAAAGTCCTAATGAAGTCACAACCCTAACTGTTTGCCTTACTTGATATTACTCTTGTTTTAATCTTGCTTTCATTAATTAGCATTTTAAATACTTAGTAAATTTTGTTTCCATCTTATTTTAAATTTCTTCCACCAATCCAAACACCTTTCAGTTTCTCCAACTTGAGAACAATTAGGAAAAAATCAGTGCTTAACAACCAATCCTCTTGGGAACGATACTTTACTTATCACTTTATTACTTTTTGTGACTAGTGCACTTGCTAGACATTGCATGTTGTAGTTACAACGCATCAGTCTCACCAATGGTCTAAACACACGCTCAATTGTTTCCATTGGATCGAGAGATAGATTAGAAGAAAGATGTGTGAGTTTACAGAATACCTACCAATTATAACATTTCATACTTACTATCAAAAGCTCTGTCGCAGTAGAAGCATGATGATTGTTTAGTGTCATTTGATGTTGTATACATAAATGATTGACTATAGTGCAACTAGGAGATTGTTAGAGTAGGTGCCCTAAAGCCAATCTGTTAGGAAACGATCAAGTCATGGTAGTGGAAACAAAAATTATTTACGACATAGATCATTCCTTAGAACCAAGATCAGGGCACAAATATACAAATTATAAATTAAATAAGAATCTGCAGAAAATTCAGTCTAAAGTTAAGAAATCATACGCACGTTTGGAGGCTCCTCCAACTTGTCTTTGAACAGATTTTGCTACTGACCCAATAGTAGGATCGAACCAATGTAGTCCACACGAAGACAACCCCAAGGAACTAAAGAGGGATTTGCTAGATCCTCTTTAGCCTTACGAACCAAGATGAAATCAAAAGAGATTTGATTCAAGGAAAAAGACAAACTGGCATGGGAAGAAGAAAAGGGGGTCGGAATTTTTAAGATTAATGATTGAATGAATTGAATTATTTAATTCACAAAGTGTTGTACTTATATAGTGCACACTCTACCCTATTCCATCATGGAATAGACTTGGGCACCAACCCAAACACCCCTTGTATCCAAACAGCCTGATAATCTGAGGATTATACTGTTTTATTTAGACTTTTTAACCGGATTTTGGATACTTCTTAGTTCGATTATGCCTAAATTGCTACTTAATTTCACATATTTTCTATTTCAGGCCAAAACGTGTATTTTGAGTGAATAATGAGCGGATTGGAGTTTCTGGACCTAGAAGCAAGCAAATCTCAGAATTTGGGAAAGTTCTGAAGTAGAGTTGAAGCACTATGAAGTTTGTTCTCATGGGAAAGCATCAAAGATCGAAGATTCAAGTAAGGAAGCAAGCAGAGGGCAGTTCCGTAAATTCAGAATTTTCCAAGAAGGTTCACAGAGGGAAGTTTATTCTTTGTCGTGGCGAAAGAAGCTATGCACGTTATTCACTTTAGTTCGTCACCGCGACGAAGTCTGCGAAATTTTGTTTTCTCCAAAACGCACAGTTTTATTTTAGGAAAGGTTTTAGGTTTTTGGGTGAACTATGTAAGAAAAACCTTGCCATTTTGAGAGGGGTGGTATTTGTTCGTCTGGTTTTCGTTTGGTTTAGAGTAGCTTTTTACATTTGGAGAGAAGATTTGAGCTTTAATCTTGTGGATTCTTCAACTAGGGGAGATCTCTACTCTTTTCTCTTTGTTTCAATATGTTGACTGTTGTGTTTACTGTTTTTCTTGCTATTTGTGTTAATTTAGTTATGAACTAACCCATTTTGGGTTAGGGTTTTGATGTAATTTAGATTTCTATGGATTAATCAATTGATTATAGTTGCTTTTATATTCTATTGCATAGATTGTGTGATTATTCTGATTTTATTGATTTTACTTGTTGAACATGATGCGATTGAGAAATGAATCATGTTGAGCTTCTTGGGTAATCACCATTGTTATTTTGAATGCTAGAGTTAGATTTGAGAAACAATGAAATCAATCTAGGATTCCATTAGCTTAATGAACTTGGATTTGTTAATCTTTAATTTGTTGGGTGCGGAAGATTAATAGGGAAAAGTAGGAATTCATAGCCTAAGAAGGTATGTTTTACAACTTAGGGAATTCGATTTACAATCCGTGCATGTGAGTGTAAAAGTAGCATAATTTGTAGAATTAATCCATAGGATCCTAATGAAGTCAAAACCCTAACCGTTTGCCTTATTTGATATTACTCTTGCTTTAAATTTTGCTTTCATTAATTAGTTATTGAATTTCATAGTAGATTTTGCTTTTAGTTTAGTTTTATATTCTCCCATAAATCCAAACACTTTCGGTTTCTCCAACTTGAGAACAAATAGGAAAATCAGTGCTTAGCAATCAATCCTCGTGGGAACGATACTCACTCATCACTTTATTACTTTATGCGACTAGTGCACTTACTATATTTGCATATTGTAGTAACAACGCATCACAGCCCCATTTAGATATTTTTTAATTATTATTATCTCAATTAAATTAATATATATATATATAATATTAACATTTAACAATAATGATAATTTATTTAAATATATGCGAACACATATTTAAACGTAATCTCACTTATTTAATTTTAATATCAAATTAAATAAAGGCTACGACCTCAAGAAATTTAATTGCACTGTAAGATTACCAAAATACCATTTTGCCTAAAAAGACGAAAACGCCCTTTTTATAAACTGGTTCTTAAATCTTCTATGTGTGTGACACGTAGGCTCCTTATCATACCAATAGTGTGTAGTATCGCGATTAACACCAATTAATCATCTCACTACACACAGACCAAGATTGGCCCCTAGCAAGGCATCATGGTTACCCGATAGATTCAAATTCAGCGAAGCAGCTACCTGTCAACAATATGGTTACTGTACAATCCAATCCGATCCTTTCATCATCCGTTATCTCAACGAGATCGAGGCATAGAAATATTGTCAACCTCAGTTACTCTCGATATGTATGTATTTAGTTACTGGTCCAATGACCGGAATTATAAACTGGATAGAGTAACAACTCAATCCCACTATGGCCACAATTTTAGTGTCATTGCCATTTACTGAATTACGCCATGAGATAACTTCCCCCGTACCCCGGAGTGATGAATCCTCTGTCGATCCACCATAGTCTTGATACACTCCTTGATGCAGCCAATCACTACCGTATTAATAGCTCTGAATAGAACTGCGTTGGGCTAGTGTCAAACAACACAAATCGATGCACAAGGCACTCTGATGATCTCAAGTCTAAGGATCGCTTGTATTACCATTCGTTAGAGGATTTGTTCCATAGACACTAGGGTTATCATTCATATGGAATCCTCAGGTGGGTCAGTCCAGTGAACTTGCCTATAGTAAGCACCCATGTGTTGCACCAGGTTGTCACCAAACAACCTTAACAAGTGAGATCAGTCACTGCCTTTCAACACGGTCGTTCAACACTACCGTAGCCTTACCATATTATCTATGCCTTCACTTCAAAATAATACTAGGGCTACAGACATTTCTAGAATGGCCACCATATGTGCTCATAGGGTTCTCACTATCAAGATTTGAAACACTTGATACCCTCGTCACGGTTCTACCATTCTAAGGACATATATCAATACATATAATAATGATTTACACGATATAGTAGATAATGCCTTTTATTGATTAATAAATATTATTACAAAGAGTCAATTCCACAATAATTGATTGGCTCTAGGGCACCTACTCCAACACAATCATATTTGACTTTCATAATATAAAATAAAGACATTTCTCTATATCATGTAAATCATATCCTTATATGTTTTGATATATATCCTTAGAGTGGTAGAACCGTGATGAGGGAATCAAATGTTTTAAATCTTGATTGTGAGGAACCTATGATCACATATGGTGACCATTCTAGAAATGTCTGTAGCCTTTGTGTTATTCTGACCTGAGGCATAGATAATACGGTAAGGCTATCATAGCATTGAATGACCCTATCGAAAGGTAGTGACAAATCTCACATGTCAAGGTTGTTTACTGACAACCTGGTGCAATGCATGGTGCTTCTTATTTGCAAGTTCACTAGACTAGCCCACCAAAGGATTCCAATGGATGGCAATGCCAGTGTCTATGGAGCAAATCCTCTAACGAATGGTGGTGCATGTGATCTTTAGACTTGAGATCACAAGAGTGTCTTGAGTACCTATTGGTATAGTATGACACTAGCCTAACTTAGTCTTATTTAAGGCTATCAGTATGGTAGTGATTGGCTGCATTGAGAAGTATATTGAGACTATGGTGGATCAATATAGAATTCATCATTCCTGGGTACAGAAGAAAGTTATTGTTACTGTATGCCATAGGAACCAATCGTGTCGTCAGTTCCTAGGTATTATGTTTTGTGTATATATATATATATATATATATATATATATATGCTAATGTAAATATTTTGTATATATATTTTTATCTCATCAATAGAAGAAAGTATTGTTTCATTTATATATATGTATTACATGTGAAATGTCCGGATGATACAAATCTTTAGAAGATCAAAATCATCAAAGTATTCCCTACATAGGTAATATTAATTGGGCAATAATATTACATAGTAGGCATGTTGAATGCCTCCGTAGAATATCATGTGATGGTATTAGTGTGGGTGATTATAAAAGTTATATCAGTAGGGCATTAGCATGGATAAGCGGTTAGTGAATTGTTTATCAAATATGGCCATTTATGATGAATCACATGGACATTTAAAATGTAGTCAATGATGCATCATAAGATCGTACTAGTGTATTATTAATCCTTAGACCTGAGATATCACGGTTGGATTCTACGTAAACGCATATGGTTCATATGATGTATAAACACAACGCTAATCATATCATGTGTTAATAAGCCGATTTGGCCATGTGTTGTTTATATGTGAGGACAAGCGATAGTCAAGATGGGATCCGTTGACTTGGTATAAATTGACATCAAATTCCTAGACAAATGTCAAGATACATTGGAAGAGGGAAATCTCCAGTCGGGGTATACAAAATGTTACCTTAAAGGTTATTTCATGGTGACACGTTCCATATGTATGATTGTCAATTTGATATAAATTTAAGATAAGGATTTTAACATACCATGAATCCATTCTTAATTGGGATTAGACAACAGAAGGATTTGATTATACATCGCATATGATTATAAAAGGGTTCGTCGGAGTATATCTTCATTATGACTTAGGGGTTATGAAGCATTGCTAGATGTCTACCATAATCGGTGGAAGTTTTGTTCATAAAGAGTTATGAAAAAACATATCAGAATAGACTATGAAATTGGGCCCACGACTAGGCCACAGTGAACCTAAGAGGTCACACATAAAAACTAAGGAGAATGGAGAAATAGCCAAAGAGAGTTGATTATCCAAGGTTGGCTAGCACCTACCAAGGGTAATATAAATTGGATTTTATAAGGGGTTGTAATTGCAAACAATTTAAGGGTTAAATTGTTATGTAAACAATTTAAGCGTTAAATTGTTAATTGTGATTAAATGTTAATCCAATGTTATTATTTAAAGAAGTTTAACAACTTCATAATAATTATGGAATTATTTACCACTCCAAAAACAATTATGGAATTGTTTAAAGAAGTCCAAAACAATTATTGAATTGTTTACGAGACTACATAAATAAAGAAAATGATATATCAGTTTTGAGATAGAGATCAAAATTTCTAAGAACCCTAAATGTCTCTCTTGGCCTAATTCTTCTTTTACCTTGGTGTGGATATTCTTTTGTTTAATTTCTCTTGAAATTAAAAGTCTCCAAGGTTGCTAGAGACTTAAGGTAACAAGTTATACCTTGTTTTCAATTTGATTGAATTTTTTTGCAAAATATGAATATACATGTTATAGTATCACATGCATCATTCTCCATGCATTCCATCTTTCAAATGGTATCATAGCCAAGGATTTGATCCTTATTTGTCTAAAATTGGCCAAAAAGTTCATGTTCATGTGTTGAATAATGTTGTGTAATTTTACAAATTTTGATTTGTGAAGTTACATGTTAACTTGCTTTGTAGAGTTGTAGATCCATGCATGTGTATCCTTTATATGCCATAAAAATTTGTTTTTGATCATGTTGGTTGACTTGCAAAATTTGGCCATTGTAATACTTTCTCTCTCTAGCTAGTATACTAGTAAAATAACTATAAAACTCACTAAATATATATAAGAAAATATACATGTAGATGAGTATAAAATAATGGGCCCATAACTAATTTTCTTTATATCCAAATCTTTACATAATATAATAAAGTCACAAAATATCACTCGACAGTGTTGCCAAACCCTTCCACTTCTTGACGTTCCAAGCGACCGCATCTCACCTACTACCTACAAAAACATTGAAAACAATAGGGTTAGCACTAATTGCTCAATAAGTAAACCCGCTATGTTACCCTTCTGTCTCCGTTGCTTAAATTATGAATTTCTTTGCTTACATTACAGTTCTCTATTCTTCTCTGTTCTTTCGTTGTTCTTTCTCTATTCTTTCTCTATTCTTTCTCTGTTTTTTCCCTGTTCTTTCTCTATTTCTAATTTCTCAACACCCATGATAATAGGCATGGTATCATGCATAGGTATGATGCAAATGCACAAATGCATAGGATGTTCATTTTCTTTTCTATTTTCCTATTTTTCTCATTCTTATTTTGTTTCTTTTTTCTGTATTTCTTTCTTTCTATTCTTTCTTTCTTTCTTGCCGATCAGACTAGGTTGAGGCATGGATTTAGAACCCTGATTGTGTGAGTGTATTCTCAAATTCTGGGTACAGTCCTCATCCACATGTATTTCTAATGGATTGTACAATTCTTCTTTCTGAATTCTGAGGCTGCTTGCTAAAGGCGGCATGCATGCAGGGCTATGTCACTTACGGGTTCCCCATCGAACAACATTCTCTTCTTTTATCTTTTTACACCTCTTTAAATAAAATTTCAGATTTGAACTACAGAATATTTCTCTTTTCTTTCTCTTTGTTCTTTAATGTTCTTTGATGTTTTTTAATGCTCTTATGAGTATGTATGCATGTAGATGGGCTCATGCTTATTATTCTTTCTAAATTCACATGTTTGGATGCAATAATGCAATATGGAATGTAAACATGTCATTCTCTATCATCTACAAACTCATCTCAAGATAACAAATAATCATACTCATACATGCATTTCTCTTTGACATTTTATCAAACAATTTATATGCACACATCAACTCTAATTTGGCTACACTTCTACG
This sequence comes from Pistacia vera, assembly GCF_008641045.1. Classification (NCBI taxonomy): domain Eukaryota; kingdom Viridiplantae; phylum Streptophyta; class Magnoliopsida; order Sapindales; family Anacardiaceae; genus Pistacia; species Pistacia vera. The sequence goes on along the minus strand of NW_022195444.1, from coordinate 194,047 downwards.
TCTCTTCTATGTAACGCCCCACTTGAGGTACGTAGCTAATGTTTCTTCTTTTGCTCTTATTTGAGTTGGTTTATTAGTATTATTGTTTGGTTGACCTTTGATTGAGTGATATGTTGAACACTTGCTTTGAAATTGGTTTAAAATAGAAGAAGTTCAGTGTTCCAGGCTTCGCCGGGGTGAAGAATAATCTTCGCTGCGGCGAAGGGGCGTTGAAGCCATGGGAAACTGCTAGACAGTTTCGCCACAGCGACATGATATTCTTCGCCGCGGCGACGGGCCGACCAAAATGTTTGTTAAGTTTTAGATATTTTCTTCCCTAAGGGCAATTTGACCATTCTACCCCTAATTAGTAGGAAAAGTGGGGAGTAAAATGTAAGAAATTTTCATGGAGAATATGTTGATATGGGGGTGTGTTTGTAATGAATCAAAGGATATAGATGGAATTCCCAAGGAAGAGTAAGGGCAAAATGGGAATGCTTGTGCATAAATTTCATTAAAAGGAATTAAGTCATTGCAAACCCTTCATTCTTCTTCTCCATCGCCACTCTCCTCTCTTGCTTCCTCTCAATTTCTCTTTCTTTTGATCAAGGAGTTTTAAAGGGCTTTTGGAGTGATTTGGGGTAGAAAATCAATCTAAGGCATCCTAAGGTAAGGATTCTTGCTTTGGTTGTGAAGCTTTGTGAGTTTTTGAATATATTTGATTTTTGAGGGTTTTTGTTCTTTTGTTTAAGAGTAGAGAAAAAGTCAAGCAAACCAAGTGAAAGGAAGAGCTAGTGAAATCTCTCCATAACAAGGTAAGTAAATCCCAACCCAAGTTGAGATTTGAGAATTTTCTTGATTAGGGTTTTTAATAGCAATTATGTATGTATGTTATATACATGTTATATGCCATGTTATTGAGTCTTAAATGGAGATTTCTAGTGCTTTGTGATTGTTTATACATTTCAAATATAAGAAGTGAGATGTGGGTTGGAAAGGTAGTTTGAGATGGAATTGAAGGATATTGAGGAATCCTTTTTGGAAGTGTCTTTCTTTGGCAGGATTTGTGGCTATGTGAGGGGGTTTCTCCCCATTTTGGATGGTTAGAGAAAGATTTAGAATTATTGTTATAGTAGAGTTTTATTATGCACTTGAGTTGTTTGATGAAATGCCTAATAGAGGTTTGAGTATGAGTAGTGAACCTTAATTCTTGCAACATTGCATGTTGGCATTTCATAAGTGCATTAGTGGAGATGAACCATCCATAGGCATTAATTGTGCATTGAGAAGTGACCTAAGAAAGAGTAGGAAACTTTGTGTATGCACTTGCTCTATGAGTAGAGAACTTTGTGGATGCAACTACTCTAAGGGTAGAGAGAATGAGAAGTGCTAGAGTAGAGTGAATGAGAAGAGTATTAGAAACGGGTTGATGCTTTGTGATCATCACCCGACAGTTATTAGAAATGGGTTGATGCTTTGTGATCATCACCCGACAGTTATTAGAAATGGGTTGATGCTTAGTGATCATCACCCGACAATTATAAGAAACGGGTTGATGCTTTGTGATCGTCACCCGATAGTTATTAGAAACGGGTTGATGCTTTGTGATCGTCACCCGATTAGTTATTAGAAACGGGTTGATGCTTTGTGATCGTCACCCGAAAGTCATGAGGAACGGGTAGGTGCTTTGTGGTCTCCACCCGATAGTTACGAAAACCGGGTAGATGCTTTATGATCCACTCGATAGTCACTAAGAGAGGGTTGGTGCTGTGTGAACTCCACCCGACAGTCATGAAGAGTGAGATAGTGCTATGTGAATGCCATCCGGCTGTACTTCCAGTAAGATGAGGCCATGACGTTTAGTAGAAAACAACAGAAAGTGTGAGGAAAGAATTAGGAGAAATACATACGGGGATAGACATATAGAGGGTTTACTTACTGAGCATTATTTTGTGCTCACCCCGTTATTTTCCTTTGTGGATGCAGGATCTAGGTGATGATGTAGTCGGAGGGGCGTCGGCAAGCGAGGAGCAATAGCTGCACTGTTTCCCCTGTTTTTTTGTCTTTTTAAAGGGCATTTTGTAAATAATGCTCTTTGTGTATAAAAGACTTATTACGTATAATAAAAAGAAAAGTTTTGGGCCCATTTTCTATTATTATTATGCATGCATTGTACTAGTTTACAGCAGTTGTTACATTCTAAGCCACCAAAATTTGGAATAAAACATACCAAGATTAACGTCAAACCTATTCAGGATTCACACTCCATAAATTCTACTCCAATTCTTCCATAATTCATCCAAACTCTCATCAAACATCAAGTACACAAACACTACTTCCCATGGATAAATTCTAACCATCATTCAACATCCATTCCATCAACAATTCTTCATATATAAGCAACATACATGTATAAAAGAAATTCTCTACACAATATTACTCCAATCATAACTAGGGTTGGATTTACTTACCATAGATGTGAGCAATCCAACACTTTAGTAGTCTTCCTTGATCCAACTCTCTTTCTCTTAAATCCTATGAACACAAATCATAAGAATTCAATACTTCAAAAATTAAATCTCACATCTTAGTGAAAGGATCTTACCTAAGAATGCTTGCGATTGAAATTCCACTAAAAATAAACCAAGATCTATGAATTTTCTTGAAAAAGGATTGAAGAAATTTGAGAGAGCTTGGGTGGAAGGTGGCGTGAATGGGGAAGAAGAAATGGCTAGGGTTTCATTCTTCAACTCTTGATATAACAAAATATTATTTCTAGTTTCCCATTTTACCCTTGCACTTTCTATGAAATTCCATCCATGTCCCTTAGTCAATTATCAAAATGCCCTTATTTTTATTAACTTCTCCATGTTATTCTACTTCTTTTCACTCCCCACTTTTTCAACTAATTATGAGTAAAAAGACCATTTTACCCCTAATGGAATTTTAAGAAATTTTCTTCACACTTGTTCAAGATAACTTTAACACAATTCAACTAAGGGTATTAGGGCATAAGTAAAGCTACGTACCTCGATATGGGCATTATAGCCATGGTTTAAGTTTTTTAAATTTTTAATTGCACTTTATGTTCTTATGATCTTTGTTTGAAAAACATGATGGTTATGGCACAAACATCAAGATTTAATTGAAATTTTAGTGTTTGATTGAAATTGGCTAAATGAGTTTTGGGTTAAAATGTTGCTTGTTCAATATTTGCGGCTTGAAGAGTATGATTCTTGGTGATTGGGACGTTAATGTATGGATGCTAATATGTCAATTTTGATGAAAATTGATGTTGTTTACATAATTTTGATTATGTGAAATTTTGGCCATGATACGTTTGTAAATTAATTGTTGATTAATTAGCATACTTGTTTAGAAAATTTAAAAGTTTTAATGTTTTAATAGTGATTAAAATGTTCATGGATGAATGGAGATGAATTTTGTTCATGTGAGAGATTATTGCATGTTTTTTAATTAGGTATAAAAGGGTTGTTTGATCTTCTTTGGCGTAATTTGTCATACTACATTATGTTTGTTAAATATGTTATTTAATGGACATTAAAGGGTATTAAGATAATTTGCCTTAAAGAGTTAAGGGTAAAATTGTTTTTGTGCCAAGAACATGGAAAGGTAGTGTGAACACAATTTAATTGTTCATTATGTCTTTGATAAGATTAATTGAATCAATCATTAATGTATACTGATATTCCATGTGATAAGATAAGCATAAATTTACTCCACTAACTTTTCATTGCCAAATGTTGGTTGTATAATGGCTTATTTAATGTAAGTGTTACATTATCCCCTGAAGTTTCATTAATGATTATTAATGGGCAATTTATTAGATATAATTGATATATGGGCTATATATGTGTTATATTAATACAATGCATATTTGTTATTTTAAGCATGTAATATGCTTATCTGATTTATGGATATTAATTATGCCATTGTTTATAGTTAAGTTTTAATATTTATACGAAGTGTTGAAACTTAATTTTATGGCATGCCATTTAGTTTTAGGTTTGTAGTTTGGGGTTTATATTTTATATTTAGTTTATACATATGGTGGATATGTATCGGGTAGATATTAAAACATTAACCTAAAACAAAACCTAATCTTTAAATCTTCCCTAATTAAAATATTAAGTCTAAGCCTTCCACTATGAGTCAATTAATTCTTTGCTATAGAATTAGAGATCCCAAGATTTCTATTATGTGAGGGATGCTAATTTATGACCTAGAATTGATTGTCTTAGTTCTTGGATAGAAATTCTCATTGTACCCAAAATTTCTATTATGTGAGGGTATAATAGGAATTCTATTTTAAGAAAGCATAATGGGTCGAATTTAACTAGTCTAGGGTACCAAGATTTCTATTATGTGAGGCATCTGAAACTAGAGGCAAGGAAATGAATCATAACTTACATGGTGATATAAAAGGAAATAGTTTCCTACTTATTGAATTTAATGGACCAAGATTTCTATTATGTGAGGTCTATTAAATTTGATCAGAATTTGATTCCCCACTAGAAATTTTAATCTAACGAAATTTTTTAATCTTTATCTAAGGAAGTATAGGATTTGAATAAAATAGTGGGAGCTAATTAGATTAGCTTAATAAAAGACATATGTGACAAAACACTCATAATTTTTTAATTTCCTTGCAGCATCTCTCATAAAATATTAAACCGTAAAAGATGAATAATCTACTGTTGAAAATCTTGGACGAGAACAAAAAGTTAGTTGGCCATAGTAATTTCAATGATTGGCTCAGGAAACTGACAATAATATTGAATTCAGAAAACGCAACCTATGTTTTAGAAATGCCATGCCTGAACCTCCTCCTTCTGATGCTCCTTCTGATGAGCATAATGAATATAAAAAATGGAAGGAAGATGAACTTAAAGCTCACTCTTATATGATGGCATCGATGAGTGACAGCTCTAGAGAAAGTGTGAAGAGATGAAACGTGCTAATGAAATTTACCTCGCGTTACAAGAGTTGTATCGTGAAAATTCAAGAATAAGACAATATGAATTAAGTTCAACTTTATTTGGAATAAAGTTGAAAGAAGGTGTGTCACCAGAAGAACATGTCATGAAAATGATTAATATTCTGGGGCAATTACATGCCATGAAAATTGAAATGCTAGACGCCCTCAAGGTGGATTTAGTTCTCCAATCTCTACCTTCAAGTTTCACACCTTTCATCAATAATTATCATGTCAATAGGATTGAGAGAAAACTAATAAGAGCTTGAAAATACACATTTAGTTAGTGGTTTTTGGGGGATTAATTGTGGGAAATTAGGCTTAATTTGGTAAAGTTGCTTAATATTTTCATAATTGTCTTTTACGAGATCACGGGTGTTTTTGAGTGTTTTTCAGGTTACTAGTTCTTAAATGTTATGCTCGAATGAAGAATCATGTTTGCAACGGAATGAGTGATGAGTGGAAACAAACGGATCAAGAATAGGAGTTGAATTGAAGAAGTTATGGAAGTTGAAGTAAAGAGAAAATTCTAGATTACGTTCCAGCTTGCGCATGCCTCGGTATTTTGATAATATCTTGAGCTGTAGGACTTGGATTAAGATGATTCATAGACCATTGGAAAGCTGATTCAAAGGGCTACATGTCATATGTTTCAAACTTTTCCAAATTCCATCGTTATCGCGTTCAAAAAGCAAAATCTTTTAAGAACAGTGGAATGATGTGGGAAAGGGGCAGCAGCTACTATGCCGCACCACACTTTTTCCAGTAGCTACTATGCCACAGCACAGTCACGGAAGTCACTAGTTTGTTGTCCGTTTTTAGCCAGGAGAATAGGGTTAAGGGTTCCAAATCAAATAGAATTAAGGAAAAACAAACCCTAACCCTTGTGGGATAGTCATGTAAGTCATGGCACAGTCATGTAAGTCACTAGTTTGTTGTCCGTTTTTAGCCAGGAGAATAGGGTTAAGGGTTCCAAATCAAATAGAATTAAGGAAAAACAAACCCTAACCCTTGTGGGATATAAATAGAAGTCTTTTAACATTATTTAGAGGATTCTTTGGTGAGAACAAAGGGAGAAAAATCTATAGAGAAGAGAAGTAACAGAAGTTCTGGAGCTTTGATGCACAATATAGAGAAGTTTTCCTTGTTATTTTCTTGTAAACTCATGATGAATGTTTTAATAAAGATGATTGTTTCTTTCGTGTTTATTATGAACTAATTTTATTCTCTAGGGCTAAGATGTAGCCCAATCTCTTAATTATGTATTGATCTTTGATTGTTAATTTTTATTAGGAAGTCTTCCTAAGTTTTACTGTTATTCCTAATGTTTTTGATTTTTAAGAGCCCAAGAATTGAATGAACTAATGGACTAGGTTGAGATCGAGAGATGATACTTAGTTGGTCTATGGTAGTAAAACCATAGGTTGAGCGAACGCTAGAGATAGGTTACCGCGACTTGTGAGGTTTTGGTAAACTCCATAGAGCGTAATGATCTCCAATTGCTTAAATCTGATTAGAGAAAATTCGGGTTAGTAATTAGGGGTTAATTTGATAATTGTTCGAGAGAAAGTTATTGGAAATTTAGGGAATTTGACCTGTAGGAAGAGCTTAATAAAATTAGTATAAGAGATCGATACATATGAATAAGAGTTGGTGTAAAGTCTATGCCCTAGGTCTTATCATCTTGTTTTTACCCAAAGGTTTATTTTAATTTTTCTCTTTTCAGTTTTCTTTTTAAATTCAATTGTTAGTTTAATTTAGGTTTTCCTTGATAAAATTTGGATTGATCAAATAGTAATAGGATATTTTAATTGGTAATTGATAATAGTAATTCCCTTGAGTTCGATATCCGTATTTTATACACTTTATTACTTACACGACTTCGTACACTTGCGAAAATCAACAACAAAAACTTCTTGATCTGTTAAATAAGATTCAATAGTTTTATGATCAGGAAAGAAAAGGTAAAAGGCAAGAGGTTGTTAGTATGGTTTCTTCCCGTAAGACAAAGAAGAAAAAGCCAATGAAATTCCAAAAAGAAATTGGGAACAAAACCCAAGGGAAAAAAGGCTGCACCTTAAGCCAATAAATCTAAAGAAACGGGCCAATGCTTTTGGTGCAAAGAAAAAGGGCACTAGAAGAGGAATTGTCCTCTCTATCTAGAAAGTCTTAAGAAGACTAAAACTCTTCTCATTGAGAAGACTGGATCAGGTATGTCCCAATGCTATGTCATTGAATTTGAATTAAATGTTAGTTCAAATAATTTATCCTAGATATTAGTTCAGTTGCTACTTCGCACATTTGTGTTTGTTTGCAGGATCTGTAGAATAGTTCTACTCTGGCAAAAGATCAAGTCATGTTAAGAATGGCGAATGGAGCAAATGTTACTGCCGAAGCCATGGGAACATGCAGTTTGATGCTTCCATCAGGACACCTTTTGTATTTGTACAATGTCCTGTATTTTGCTAAAGCCACTAGAAAAATAATTTATGTTTTTGTATTATGTAAATATGGTTATAGTGTATAGTTAGTTCAATAGAAATGAATGTTTAGTTTATTTTGGAAATAAACTTGTTGGCAAAGCTATCAATAAAAATGCTTTGTATGTGCTATAATTAAATGGCCATAGCATAATGAATTCTATAACTAATAAACGAACTCGAAATAAAATTAATCCTAAATTACTTTGGCATCATAGATTAGGTCATATAGTAGACATAAGAGTAATCCAGTTAGGACTTTTAAGTTCATTGGGTTCAGAACCCTATCCGACCTACGAATCTTGTCTTCAAGGAAAAATGACCAAGTCACCCTTTAAGAGTAAAGGGGAAAGGGCCAAAGAATTACTGGAATTAATACATACAAATGTATGTAGACCATTTAATGAAATGGCCACAGAAGGTTTTCATTACTTTATTACCTTTACTGATGATTATTCAAGGTATGGGTATATGTATTTAATGAAATACAAATCAGAATATTTTGAAAAGTTCAAAGAATTCAAGAATGAAGTAGAGAAACAAACTGGAAAGAGTATTAAAATTCTACGATCAGATCATAGAGGTGAATACTTAGGTACGAAATTTTGAGCTTTCCTAAAAGAAAATGAAATTATATCACAAATTAACTCCTCTATTTACACCACAACACAATGGTGTATCTGAAAAGAGAAATCGTATTTTATTGGATATGGTACGATTGATGATGACTTTTACGGACTTGCCGATTTACTTGTGGGGGTATGCCTTACAAACAGCAGTGCATATTTTAAATAGAGCACCATCTAAATCAGTCCAGAAAACACCATATGAAGTATGGTATGGCAAACCACCTAGTCTTAACTATTTAAAGGTCTGGGGTTCTCCAGCTTATGTCAAGACTGTCAAAACAGATAAGTTAGACGTAAGATTTGAAAAAGGTCGGTTTTTAGGGTATCCTAAAGAAAGTTTAGGATATTATTTTTAATTCCCTACTGATCAAAGAATCTTAATCAGTAGAAATGCACATTTCCTTGAGAAAGAATTCTTAAAAAAAGGAGGTGCAGGAAGAAAAATTGAACTCAAGGAATATTCCAAAGAGTCTCAAATCGATAATACTCAGATAGGTGAACCAGATCAAGAACCTTTAACACATGACACAACAGTTCCAGCCTGTAAATCTTCTAGAATATCTCGACCTCCAGAGAAATATTATAGCTTTCTACATGAAAATTTTTTTGAATCTTTTTCAGTGGGAGAAGTTGATCATGGAGATGATCCTAAAACTATGAAGAAATGGTATTAGATATCAATTCTGGAAGATGGCTAGAAGCAATGAATTCTGAAATAGAATCCATGCACACTAATCAAGTTTGGACACTTGTTGAACCTTTAGAAGGAATAGTTCCTATTGGTTGTAAATGGGTCTTCAAGAGAAAGGTGGCAAAGATGGAAAGGTAGAGACTTGTAAGGCTAGACTGGTAGTGAAAGGTTATACTCAGAAACAAGGGTTGGATTATGAGAAAACTTTTCACCAGTTGCAATGCTTAAATCAATCAGAATCTTGCTAGCCATAGTAACACACTATGATTATGAAATTTGGAAAAATGGATGTCAAGACCGCATTCCTCAATGGATTTGTTGAGGAAAACATATATATGCAACAACTTGAAAATTTTGTATCCAGTATTGAAAGACATAAAGTGTGCAAATTACATAGATCCATTTATGGATTGAAGCAAGCTTCTAGAAGCTGGAATATCCAGTTTGATGAAATGATCAAGACTTTTGGTTTAAAGAATTCGGATGAACCGTGTGTATATAAGTGGGTAAAAGATCATGTCTCCATTTTCCTCATATTATATTTAGATGACATATTGTTAATAGGAAATGATATTGGGATGATGATCAAAGTTAAGATGTGGTTATCAAAGGCTTTCTCAATGAAAGATTTGGGAGAAGCAAATTATATCCTAGGAATTCACATTGATAGAAATAGAGCGAAATGATTGATAGGATTATCTCAAAGCATGTATATAGAGAAAATGTTGAAAAAGTTGAACATGCAAGACTCCAAAAGAGGTTTTTTGCCTTGCGGTCATGGACTACATCTTTCTAAAGATATGAGTCCTAAGACTGATCAGGAGCGATAGTGGATGTGTAATATACCCTACACTTCAGTCGCAGGTAGTCTTATGTACGCAATGCTATGTACAAGGCCTGATATAGCCTATGTTATAAGTGTTGTGAGCAAATATCAATCAAATCCAGGAGAGAAACACTGGTCAGCAGTTAAAACAATATTTAAGTACTTGAGAAGGACTAAAGATTTAATACTGAGTTATGGAGGTTCAGAATTAAAAATCCAGGGATACCCAGATTTTGATTTTCAATCAGATGTGGATGATAGAAAGTCTACATCCGGATTCATCTTTACATGTAATGGAGGAGCAGTTAGTTAGAAAAGTTCCAAGCAGTCGACCACTGTCGACTCCACCACAGAAGCTGAATATATTGCCACTTCAAAAGCAGCAAAAGTAGGTGTGTGAATACGCAAATTTGTAGCTGAACTTGACGTGGTTTTGAACATGAGTTATCTGATAATCTTGTTCTACGACAATAATGGTGCTATTGCACAAGAAAAGGAACCACAATAGAAATCAAAACATATTCAGCATAAATATCATATTTTGAGAGAGCTTGTTGAAGCTGGATAAATTTTGGTGCAAAAAACACCATCAGCGGATAATGTAGCTGACCCACTTACTAAAGCGATGACATAGAAGCAATTAGATCATCATCTTGAGAAGATGGGTATTAGATACCACAACGATTGGCTCCAGTGCAAGTGGAAGTTTAGTCAGTGTATGCCCTAGGAACCAATCGTGTAGTCGGTTCCAAGGTATTCTGTTTTTTATAAATATATATGTTAATGTATATATTTTGTATATACATTTTTATCTTATCAATAGAAGAAAGTGTTCTTATTTCACATGCGGTTTGTTACTTCATTTATATATATGTATTACATGTGAAATGCCCGAATGATACAAATCTTTAGAAGATCAAAATCATCAAATTATTACCTACATAGGTAATATTAATTGGGCAATAATATTACATAGTAGGCATGCTGAATGTCTCCATAGAATATCATGGATAAGCGGTTAGTGAACAGTTTATCGATCGAATATGACCATTTATGATGAGTCACATGGACATTTAAAATGTAGTCAATGATGCATCATAAGATCGTACTAGTATATTATTAATCCTTAGACCTGAGATATCACTGTTGGATTCTGCATAAACGCATACTGTTCATATGGTGATAAACACGAGGATAATCATGTCATGTATTAATAAGCTGATTTGGCCATGTATTGTCTGTGTGAGGACAAGTGATAGTCAAAATTTCTAGAATTCAAAGATGTGCAATTGCTTATCTTGGTCCTATGGTAGCTCCGCCACTATTTATGCCTCGACTCAGAGATTACATATTGCTAACACTGGTAATACATACATTTGAGCAAAATCTAATATTACATTCGAAAAATAATGTTCCACATGCAAGGCCACTACTTTGTTCGTTTTGCTAAAATACCCGTCATTAACTGACATTAATTAACAATATCCTTAGTCAAACATATATGAAACTTGTAAAAGAAACTAACAATTGAAAAATAGATACAATGTATTACGTTACAACATTCTTCAAACAGAGGAAAAAATTGGCGAATGCCTTGTTATAAATTTGCGGCATTAGCTTTCTTCAATGCATTATAAATATGGTCTGGTAGAACTAGGATTTCATAATTACTTATCGAAAAAAACTATAGCAAGGAAGTAACAACAATAAAAGAAGAAGGAAAAACATGGTGAAATTAATTGACATAGCAAAAGTTATGTTTTCATTGGTATTGTTTGTATCAACAGCTAGAGCTCAGTCAATTTTCAACGTGACAAAAGATGGCACCAAAGCCAATGGACCAAATATCAATGTGGTAATACTCCAACACAATAAAAAATACGTATGCATAAGGATTTCTATTTTGTTAATCTCCTTTATAACGTAACGTTTCTTGTCTCAGGCTTTAATGAGTACATGGAAAAAAGCATGTGCATCCGCCAGGCTAAGCAATGTTTTGATTCCAAAACGGATATTCTCATTAAGTCCAGTGACCTTAGAAGGTCCCTGCAAGGCTCCTATTGAGGTTCAAGTTCAAGGCACCCTCAAGGCCCTATCGGGCGCTGGCAAAACGACAGAGGATGGCGGTTGGGTTACTTTCCAACACATTGAAGGCTTCACATTGTCGGGTGGTGGAATTTTCGATGGCCAAGGAGGCTCGTCTTGGGGAGCCTGTGGCAATGATTATTGCAAGCAGCCTCCCATTGTAAGTTTATTATCCAGTTGTATATATCTTGCTATACTAATTAAAGAGTATGTTATATGTATGGCACTAACAACGCTTGTTTCAATCCTATGCACAGAATATGAGGTTTGACTTCATTACAAACGGGTTGGTCTAAGATGTAACTTCCCTAAACAGCAAATAATTTCATATTAACGTCCTAGGTTGCAAGAACGTTAGTTTCTGTCGCTTAACCATCACCGCACCTGCAGATAGCAAAAACACAGATGGCATCCACATCAAAAGATCTAGTGGAATTGAAATTACATATTAAAAAATTGCAACAGGTGATGATTGCATTTCCATTGGTGGTGGAGCCCAGAATGTTTCAATTACCAAAGTTACATGCGGACTTGGTCATGGCATCAGATGTATCAACTACCAAAGTTACATGCGGACTTGGTTATGGCATTAGCGTCGGAAGTCTAGGATAGTATGAGAAAGAAGAACCTATAGTCTGAATCACTGTCAAGGGTTATACTCTCACTAATACCGACAATGGTATGAGAATCAAAAGTTGGCCAGCTTCCTATGCAGGCTCTGCATCCAACATGCACTTCGAGGACCTTACTATGGTTAATGTGAGCAATCCTATCATCTTTGATCAAGCCTATTGCCCACACAATGACTGCAGTGCAAAGGTATTAAAAAAAAAAAAAAAAAAAATCAAATTTCTTTGTTTCTTTCTTTTGTGTTATCAAGTCTCATGACATTGACCGTATCAGTTTCATAGTGCTTTATTCTATTTTCTTCAGCTTCCATCGCACATGAAGATCAACATTTTTAGCTTCAAGAAAATTCAAGGCACTTCTGCAACTCCAGTTGTTGTAAAGCTTGCTTGTAGTAGTCATGTATGTTAGTAAATCGATGAACAAAGGCTGTGGAAAAACAAAAAAAAAAAAATTGCCCATCGATTACTCTGATTTTGCCAAGATCAAGGTCTGATATATATATAACGTGCTTAAATTGCAACAATGAAAATCCATACAAGGATTCAATTATACCTACGATTGGAGGCTCCGTCAATATCTCTAAATGTGATCTCACTACTTATTCGAGAATAGAATCGAATTCACGTCGTTCACACGAAGATAATATACCAATAATCAAGAATTAATTTTTCTAGAATCAATTCTTGACTTTAAGGAGTCAAATAATGGAAGAAAGTGTATAGAGAAAATAAGAGAAAAATTCTCTTCAAACGGCTCTCCACGGCCACACAATGAATGAGGCTGAGAAAACCTAATTTTTCTTTACTTATGTAATAAGTAAAATATCCATTCCACCCCTTAAGTTTAGCATCAACCAAACATTAGATAGAATTACATATTAACCCTTATTTAATTATTTAGTTAAATATTAATATTAAATCTAGTAATTAATTAATAATTTTGCTAAATTACTCCAATAATAAAATTGGACATAGGGTACAACCTCAGTAAATTTAATTACATAGCAAAATTACCAATATGCACATTCATCTAAAAGATGAATATAGCCTTCCAAAAAGTCACCATCCTTAAACTGTCTTCTAAGTGTGTGACCCGTAGGTTCCTTATCATATCGGTAGTGAGTAGTATCGCGATTGACACCAATCAATTGTCTCACTACAAAAAAACCAAGATTGGCTGCTAGCAAGGCATCATGGTCACCCGATAGATTCGGATTCAGCAAAATAGCTACCTATCAACGATATGGTTACCATGCAATCAAATCCTTTCATCAACGGTTATCTCATTAAGGCTGAGGTACAGAAATAGTGTCAATCTCAATTATCCTCGATATCTTTGTATTCAGTTATTAGACCAATGACCAAAATAATAAATTGGATTGAGCAACAACTCAATCCCACTGTGGCCACAACTTTAGTGTCATTGCTATTCATTGAATTGCCCCGTGAGATAACTTCTCCCATATCCGAGAGTGATGGATCCTTTGTCGATCCACCATAGTTTTCGTACACTCCTTGATGTAGTCAATCATTACCATATTGATAGCTCTAAATAGAACTACGTTGGGCTAGTGTCAAACTACACCAATTGGTGTACAAGGCGCTCTTGTGATCTCAAGTCTAAGGATTACATGCACCACCATTCATTAAGGATTTATTCTATACACAACGGGGTTACCATCTATATGGAATCCTTTGGTGGGTCAGTTGTTAGGAAACGATCAAGTTATGGCAGCGGAAAACAAAAATATATAATAGTAGATTGTTCCCTTAGAACCAAGATCAAGGCACAAGTTTTCAGTTTATACATTAAATCAAAATCTACAGAAAAATCATATTAGAGTTAAGAATTTATATGCACGTTTGGAGGCTCCTCTAACTTGTCTCTGAATGGGTTTCGTTGCTGATCTAAGAGTAGGATCGAACCAGTGGTAGTCCACACGAAGATAACCCGAAGAACTAAAAAGGGATTTGTTAGATCCTCTTTAGCCTTAAGAACCAAGAACAAGAATCAAATGAAATATTTGATTCAACCAAATGTAAAGTGGCGTGGGAAGAGAGAACAAGGGGCTGGAATTTTTAATCAAAGGTGATTGAATGAATTGTTCTTTAATTCACAAAACTCCTGCACTTATATAGTGCACACAATGCCCTATTCCATTATGGAATAGGCTTGGGTACCAACCCAAACAACCCCTATGTCCAAATAGCCCCATTTAGATATTTTTATTTTTTATTATTATTATTTCAATTCAATTCAATTAATATATATATAATATATTAACATTTAACAATAACTAAAATTCATTTAAATATATGTGTACACATATTTAAATATAATCTTACTTAGTTAATTTTAATGTCAAATTAAATAAAGACAACAACCTCAACAAATTTAATTGCATTGTGAGATTACCAAAATACCCTTACGCCTAAAAAGACGAACATGCCCTTCTCATAAACTGATTCTTATATTATCTTCTATGTGTGTGACTCGTAGGCTCCTCATCATACTGGCAGTGTGTAGTATCGCGATTAACACCAATTAATCGTCTCACTACACACAGACCAAGATTGGCCCCTAGCAAGGCATCATGGCCACCTGATAGATTCGGATTCAACGAAACAGCTACCTGTCAACGATATGGTTATCGCATAATCCAATCTTTTCATCATCTGTTATCTCATCGAGACTAAGGCACATAAATAGTGTCAACCTCAGCTACTCTCGATATGTATGTATTCAGTTACTGGACCAATGACCGGAATAATAAATTGGATAGAGCAACAACTCAATCCCACTATGGCCACAGTTTTAGTGTCATTGCCATTTTACTGAATTGCGTTGTGATATAACTTCCCCTGTACCCGGGAGTGATGAATCCTCTATCGATCCACCATAGTCTTGATACACTCCTTGATGTAGCCAATCACTATCGTATTGATAGCTCTAAATAGAACTACATTGGGCTAGTGTCAAACTACACCAATCGGTGTACAAGGCACTCCGGTGATCTCAAGTCTAAGGATCACATGCACCACCATTCGTTAGAGGATTTGTTCCATAGACACTAGGGTTACCATCCATATGGAATCCTATGGTAGGTCAGTCCAGTGAACTTGCCTACAGCAAACACCCATGTGTTGCACCAGGTTGTCACCAAACAACCTTGACAAGTGAGATCAGTCACTGCCTTTTAACAGGGTCATTCAACACTATGATAGCCTTACCATATTATCTGTGCCCTTACTTCAGAATAATACTAGGGTTACGGACGTTTCTAAAATGGCCACCATATGTGCTCATAGAGTTCTCACTATCAAGATTTGAAACACTTGATACCCTCATCACGGTTCTGCCATTTTAAGGACATATATCAATACATACAATATGATTTACGCGATATAGTATAAAATGTTTTTTATTGATCAATGAACATTATTACAAAGATTCAATTCTACAATAATTGATTGGCTCAAGGGCACCTACTCTAATAATCTCCCATTTGCACTATAGTCAATCATTCATGTATTTAACACCAAATGATCTCAAGTGTTGTTCATGCTTCTGTTGCAACAGAGGCTTTGTCAATGGATTTGTGAGATTGTCATCAGTATGCACTTTACTGATCTGCACATCTTTCCTCTCAACTATTTCTCTGATGAGATGGAATCTTCGGAGTAATGAGACCGTGGTTCCCTGGCTTGAGCGATTGCTCCATTGTTGTCACAATAGATGTCTATTGGATCAACAATCGTGGGAACCACACCAAGTTCAGTGACAAACTTCTTAATCCAGACTGCCTCCTTGGCCACATCTGATAATGCAATATACTCAGCCTCCATTGTAGAGTCTGCTACAGTGCTTTGCTTGGAGCTTTTCCAGTCATTGCACCCCCATTGAGACAAAATATAGACCCTGATTATGATCGATAATCATCTTTGTCCGTTTGGAAACTAGCATCACTGTATCCTCTTACAGTGAGCTCATCTTCCTTTCCATAAACCAAGAACATATCCTTAGTCCTCTTCAGGTACTTAAGAATGTTCTTGACAGCCATCCAGTGATGCTCACCTGGATCCAATTGATATCTACTACAAGTGCTCAAAGCACATGTGACATCAATTCGAGTACATAGCATGGCATACATGATGGATCCAATTGTTGATGCATATGGGATCCTCTTCATCCTATCTCTCTCATCTTGTGTTCTAGGACACATATCCTTAGAGAGATAAACACTATGTGACATCGGAATAAATTCCTTCTTGGATTCTTCCATACTGAATCCTTTTAGTAATTTGTCAATATATGCACTCTAACTTAGGCCAAGCAACCTACGCGATCTATCACGATACATTTTTATTCCAAGGATGTAGGTTGCTTCCCCTAAGTCCTTCATGGAGAAGCACTTGGATAACTAAGTCTTTATTGACTGTAAACTAGATATATCATTCTCGATCATAAGTATGTCATTGACATACAACACTAGAAATGCCACTACGTTCCCACTCATTTTCTTGTAAACACAGGGTTCATCTTCGTTCTTGATAAAACCGAATTCTTTTACGGCTTCATCGAAACAAATGTTCCAGCTTCTTAAAGCTTGCTTGAGTCCATAAATGGATCTCTGCAACTTGCATACCCTATCAGCTTGCCCATCTAGAATAAAACCATCGGGTTGTGTCATATACACATCCTTTTCAAGGTTTTAGTTTAGAAATGTTGTTTTAACATCCATTTTTCGAATCTCATAGTCGTGATATTCTTTCTAGCTAGTAATTCTTTGGAAAAATATAAGTAAAACTCACTAACATGTTATAGAAAATATATATGTATATAAGAATGTAATAGTGGGCCCAAAATAAATTTGACTTTATATGCAAATCTCTACATCAAGTAATAAAGTCACAAAAATAAGTACAAAGTAATCTCGGACAATGGTGCCATTCTCCTCCGCTACTTGACGTTCCTCCCTACCGCATCTCATCTATTACTTGCAAAAATAGTGAAATCAACGATGTGAGCACTAATTGCTTAGTAAGTAAACCCACAATACTTCTATTCTTTCTCTGTTACTCAGATCCTGGATTTTATTTCCTTACACCAAACTTCTCAATTCTTCTCTGCTTTTTCTGATACTCTAGTTTCTCACTTACCGATATGTAAGCACAAATAGGGAAACTAACTCGGGGTAGTAGAAATGGCATGATGCATATGCACAAAAGCATAAACTTTTTCTATGCAATGCATTTTCTTTTCTATTTTTTTGTTTTCTATTCCTCATTTTGTTTTTTGTTTCCTTTCTGTTTTCTTTCTTTTTCTGTTTCAATTCTCTCTTTGTTGTTTCTCTTCTTTCTTTTCTGTTTCTCTTATTTTCTATTCTTTCTTGCTTTTCTATTCTTTCTTTCTTTTCTTTTCTATTCTTTCTTTGCCAATCGAACTCGATTGAGGCATGGATTCGGAACCCTGGTCGCGTGAGTGTATTTTCAAATTCTTTCTTGGGTACAGTCCTCATCCACATGCACTTCTTACGGACCGTACAAATTTTTCTTTCTTATTCTTAGGCCATTCACTAAAGGCGACGTGCATGTGGGGATATTCTTCTTCTCTGTCACTCATCGGTTCCCCATTGCAATAACCTTCTCTTCTCTTATCTTTTTATATTTCTTTAAATAAAATTTCAGAGTTGAGGTATTCTTTAATTATGTTCTTTAGATAATGATTCTACAATTAATTTCTTTTCTTTCTTTCTCTTTATTCTTTAATGTTCTCATACATGTATATGTGCATGTAAATATGCTCATTCTTTGCTATTCTTTCTAAATGAAAATGCTCGAATGTAAGAATGCAATATGGCATATAAAGATATCATTATGGAATTAGTATTCTCTACCAACAACATTTCCATAACAAGGTAATAATCTAACATACTCATATATATGCACTTTCTTTGGAATTTCATCAAACACCTTACATACACATACAAACCCTAAATTGGTTACACTTCCACATATGTCTCAAGCCACCGAAATTGGAGTAAAAACTCCCTAAGGCCAACAACCACCGTAGCTGAATTTCACCTTCCACCCTTCCACATCCGTTCTTTCATATTTCATCTACTCAACACATACAAATACATCACTTCTCATGACTATAAGATTCACAAATCAAACAACCTCAATTTCAATCCATAATTCTCATCATCCAAACACACATATAACATATATGAAATTTCTCTACACAAGTATTTATCCAATCAAATCTAAAGTTGAATTTACTTACCTTGAATTTGAGCAATTCCAACACTATAATCTCTCTTTGGTAGAATTCCCCTTCCTCTTAAACCCTAAACATATAAAACCATAAGAATTCAAAACTTTAAAATTTAATCTCACATCTTGGTGCAAGAATCTTACCTTTGAATCCTTAGGATTTAAAATCTATCAAAATCTAGCCAAAATCCTATGAATTCCCTTGGAAATTTAGTGAAGAAAGTTGAGAGAATTTGGGGCGAAGGTGGCATGAACAATGGGTAGAGCGGCTAGGGTTTCAACTCTTGAACTCTTATTACTACATAATAATATACATAGTTTCCCATTTTACCCTTGCACTTTCTAAAAATTCCATCTATGTCCCTTAGTCAATAACAAGAATGCCCTCACTTTTATTAACCTCTCCATGTTATTCTACTTCTTTTCATTCCCCACTCTTTCATCTAATTATGAGTGGAATGACCATTTTACCCCTAATAACTTTTTAAAGAATTTCCTTAACACCTATCCAAGATAACTTTAACAAAATTCAACTAAGGGTATTAGGCCATAAATAAAGCTGCGTACCTTGATGTGGGCATTACAATTTTTAGCTCTTGTTAACTCAATTTTAATAAATAGAAGGCATCTATAATACTTCCTTTCTAGCTAGTATACTCGTAAAATAATTAATAAAACTCACTAAAAATATATATATATAAGAGAATACAAATATAAATGAGTAATAAAGTATGGGCCCATATTTAATTTTTCTTTATATACAAATATACTCAAAATATACTCAAAATAGCAACTTGACAGTGTAGCCCAGCACTTCCACTGCGTAACGAGCGACCGCAACTCACCTATTACCTACAAAAACATTAAAAACAATGGAGTGAGCACTAATTGCTCAGTAAGTAAACCCGCTATGCTACCCTTCTCTCTCCGTTGTTTAAGTTCTGAATTTTCTTTCCTTACATCTCATTTCCCGATTATTCTCTATTCTTTCTCTGTTCTTCTCTCTATTTTTTCTCTGTTTTGCTCTCTCTTTTTCTCTCAATTTTCTAATTTTTCACCACTCATGATAATGAGCATGATATTATGCACATTCATGATGCAAATGCACAAATGCATAGATTATGCATTTTCTTTTCTATTTTTCTTATTCTGTTTTCTGTTTCTGTTTCTTTCTTTCTTTCTATTCTTTCTTTTCTTTCTTTCTATTCTTTCTTTCTTTTCTATTCTTTCTTTCTGTTCTATTCTTTCTTTCTTTTCTATTCTTTCTTTCTTTTCTAGCCGATCAGACTCGGTTGAGTCATGGATTTGGAGCCCTGGCTGTGTGAGTGAATTCTCTAATTTTGGGTACAGTCCTCATCCACATGCACTTCTAATGAACTGTAGAATTCTTCTTTCTGAATTCTGAGGCCGCTACTAAAGGCGGCATGCATGTGGGGCTGTCACTCACGGCTCCCCATCGCAACAACCTTCTCTTCTTTTTATCTTTTTACACTTCTTTAACTAAAAAATTCAGATTTGAATATCTTTAATATTCTCATTTCTTTATATTTTCCCTTTAACATAATTTAGTGCTTTTTCATGCTCTTATGAATATGTATGCATGTAGATGGTTTCATGTTTATAATTCTTTCTAAATTCACATGTTTAGATCCAATTATGCATTATGGAATGCAAACATGTCATTCTCTACCATCTACAAACTCATCCCAAAGTAACACATAATCATACTCATAAATGCACTTCTCTTTGACATTTCATCAAACAATTCATGTGCACAAATCGACACTAATTTGGCTACACTTCTATCTCTCTTCTAGGCCACCAAAAATTTGGAATAACATGCTCCATAATTAATGCCAAATCTGCCCAAAATACAGACTTCAAAACTTCTACTTCAATTCTTCCAAATTTCATCCAAACATTCATCAAGTATCAAATATACTAACACAACTTCTCATGGATAAGTTCTAATCATCATTCAACAATTCTACATATGACAAATATATATGCATAAAGAAAATTCTCTACACAACATAACTTAAATCATACTTAGGGTAGGATTTACTTACCTTTGACATGAGCAATCCAACCCTTTAAGAATCTTCTTTGATCAAACTCTCTTACACTTAAATCCTATGAGCACAAACCATCAAAATCCAACACTTTAAAAATGAAAAATCACTTCTTAGTGCAAGGATCTTACCTAAAGATGCTTGGGATTGAAAATCCACTCAAAAATACCCAAAATCTATGAATTTCTTTTGAAGAACAAGTGAAGAAATTGAGAGGATTTGGAGGAGCAGGTGGCGTGAAAATGGGTTGAAGAGTGGCTAGGGTTTCACTCTTCAATCCTTGATATAACATAAAATTATATATAGTTTCCCATTTTGCCCTTGCACTTTCTTTAAAATTTCATATGTCCCTTGGTCAATTACCATAATGCCCTCATTTTTATTGCATTCTCCATGAAATTCTATCTCTTTTCACTCCGCACAATTTCAACTAATTTTGAGTGAAAAGACCATTTACCCTTAATACAAGTTTAAGGCATTTTCTTCACATTTTCTTAAAATAACTTTAGCAAAAATCAACTAAAGGTATAAGAGCATAAATTAAATTACGTACCTCCATATGGGTGTTACAATTCTCCCTCTTATAAGAATTTCGTCCCCAAAATTCAAACAAACAACTCAGGATAGCGGTTTCGCATGTCTTGTTTTACCTCCCATGTTGCTTCTTCTACTTTATGATTCCTCCATAGGACCTTTACGAGTGGAATACTTTTGTTTCGGAGCTCTTTGATCTTTCTGTCTAAGATCTGCACTAGTTGCTCCTCATAAACGAGATTCTCTTCTAAGTCCACTTCTTCTACTTTTAATATATGGGAGGGATCACTGACATATCTTCTGAGCATTGAAACATGGAACACATTGTGCACCCTATCCATATTAGGTGGTAGCGCCAACTTATAAGCTACCTTTCCAACTCGTTGTAATACTTCAAAAGGGCCAATGTATCTAGGTGCTAACTTTCTTTTACCGCCAAAACGTATCACTCACTTATAAGGGGAAACTTTAATAAACACTTTGTCACCCACTACAAATTCCACATCTTTTCTCTTTAAATCTGCGTAGCTCTTTTTTCTATCTTGGGCTTGCCTCATTTTACGTCGGATCAAATGAATATCTTCTATCATTTTCTAGGTTATCTTTGGCCTAAGAGCTGTATGTAATTCATCTTTCTCTCCTACCTCATCCCAATACAATGGAGATCTACATCGCCTACCATACAAGGCTTCATAAGGAGCCATCTTAATTGTAGACTGATAACTGTTATTATAGGCAAACTCCACCAAAGGTAACATCTCATGCCAAGCCATTCTATAATCCATACAGCATGCCCTCAACATATCCTCAAGTATCTGATTTGTTCTCTCAGACTGGCCATCTGCCTGAGGATCGTATGTTATACTAAATGCTAATCTGGTACCCAAGTTTCTTTGAAGACTAGTCCAAAAAGCCAAAACAAATCTGGAATCTCTATCTGATACTATGGTCTTGGGTACACCATAGAGTCTGACTACTCCCTGACATAGATCTGGGCCAACTGATCTGAGGTAGTCTTATACTTTACTGGAAGAAAATGGGCTACTTTTGTTAATCTGTCTACTATCACCCATATGGCATTATACCCCTTTTGAACTCTTGGAAGGCCTATGATAAAATCCATTGATATATTTTCCTATTTCCATTCAGGAATGTTGAGTGGCGGAAGCAAACCTGATAGTCTTTGGTGTTCTGCTTTCACCTGCTGACAAATCAAACACTTAGTCACATAATCTCCAATATCTCTCTTCATACCTGGCCACCAATAACTTTTCTTTATATCTTGATGCATCTTGGTTCCTCCAGGATGAACAGTGTATAGTGTATCAGAAGCCTCCGTAAGAATCTTTCTCTTCAACTCAGCATCTTAGGGAATGCATATACGATTCTGAAAACAGAGGACACCATCTAACAGGTGGAATTCTGATATCTTGCCCTCAATTACCTGCTGACTCCTTTTCTGACACCACTCATCAACAACTTGTTTTTCTTTAATCTCTTCCAGAAAAGTGAGCTGAATGTCTAACCTGGCAAGCCTTCCCAGTATCACCTCTATCTGGTCCTTGATCAACTCGCCTAACAACTCTTTTTGTCTTGTGAGTTGAGACAAGTAAGCTTTTCTACTCAAAGCATCAGCTACTATATTGGCTTTTCCAGGTTGATACTTAATTTCACAATCATAATCCTTTACCAACTCTAACCATCTCCTCTGCCTCATATTCAGCCCTCTTTGAGTGAAGAAATACTTCAAGCTTTTATGATCTGTATAAATGTTACTCTTTGCCCCATACAAATAATACCTCCATATTTTCAATGCAAAAACTACAGCAGCCAACTCTCAATCATGTGTAGGGTATCTCGTCTCATACTCTTTTAACTAATAAGAAGCATAGGCTATTACTCTATCCAACTGCATCAATACTACACCAAGTCCCTGAAACGAGGCATTTGTATAAATGTCATAATCTACACCCTCCTGTGGTAACACAAAAATAGGAGCTGTGGTCAATATTCTTTTTAACTCTTGAAAAATTTCTTCATAGGCATTCAACCAAATGAAAGGAGTTCTCTGTTTGGTGAGAGTTGTAAGCGGTTTAGCCAACTGAGCAAACCCTACTACAAACTGCCTATAATAACCTACTAGTCCCAAGAAACTTCTAACTTCCTTTACTGTCTTCGGTTGTTGCCATTCCATAATTGCTTTTACCTTACTTGGATCCACTAATGCACCCTCATTTGAGACGGTATGGCCCAAAAAGATAACTTGATCTAGCCAAAACTCACACTTAGAAAATTTGGTGAACAACTTCTTATCTCACAATCATTGTAGCACAAATCTTAGGTGTTCTTCATGTTCCTTTTCTGTCTTAGAATAAACTAGGATATCATCAATAAACACCACTATGAATCGATCAAGACAATCTTGAAACACCCTATTCATTAAGTCCATAAAGATATCTGGGGCATTGGTTAATCCAAAAGGCATCACCACATATTCATAATACCCATATCTGGTCCTAAAAGTAGCCTTGGTAATATCTTGCTTTGCAACCCTTACTTGGTGATAACCCGACCTCAAATCAATCTTTGAAAACACTACTGCTCTTTTCAGCTGAGCAAACAAATCATCTATTTGAGCTAACGAGTATTTATTGTTCACTGTCATTTTATTTAACTCTCTGTAATCTATACACATCCATAGAGATCCATCTTTCTTTTTCACGAACAAAATTAGAGCACCCCAGGGAGAATGGCTAGGTCGAATAAAACCCTTGTCTACGAGTTCCTGAAGCTGCTTTTTCAATTCCTGAAGCTCGGTTGGGGTCATTCGGTAAGGGGCTTTAGAAATTGGTGCGGTCACTGGTGCCAATTCAATACTGAATTCTACTTCTCTTTCCGAAGGTAAACTTGGCAAATCTTCTAGAAATACATCTAAAAACTCCCGAACTAATAGGACATTCTAAATCTCTGGTTGTGGGACATCACTACTGTGCACTACATGAGCAATATACCCCGAGCACCCTTTTCTTAGCATCTTTCTGGCCTTTACACTGCTGGTTAATATACTAAGCTGGTGACCCTCGCCAAAATTAAACTTATCTCTATCATCAAGATTAAATCTTGCTTTCTTTTTCCGACAATCAATCTCTACTCCAAATCTCCCTAGGAAATCCATGCCTAAAATAACATCAAAAGCGGGCATATCAAACACTATCAAATCCACTGGCAACTCCCTTCCATGGATCACTACGGACTCCCCTAGAAGCATCTCTTGAGTTACTACACTAACACCATCTGGTAAATCTATCTTAATGGGACAATCCACTCTAATAGGTTTTAAACATAATCTCTCTAAAATCATTGTTTTAAAAACCGGACCGGAGGGCAAACCGCTTTGATGGTCGGGTCACAGTCCAACCGGTTGGACCGTTGATTGGACTGGTGACATCATCACACATCATAATGACATCAGCACATTTAAAAAAAACAATTTTTTTTTTTTTTTTGATTTCTATTTTTCAATAAGACAATAACAATTTAATTACTGTCCAACATGATTCAAAGTTCAAATTCTACAACAATCCTAACATAATTTAAGTATTTAACAATAATTCAAAGTCCAAATCCAAACATGATGTTGTATTTACATATCAAATGACAAAATACATAATAATTAATAACAAAACATTTGATGCAAGTGTTTTTTTTTTTTTTATCCGTCTCTATGTTGATTGAGCTTCATACACTAGTATCAAAATTCACCACCATCATCAACATCATAACCATCACCACCATCTACGCAAAAATAACAGAAAAAAAATCAAGAATATAACATGGCCATGGAATCACAGAGATTTCAATTCAGAATCCAAGATGAATAATTAAAGTTTCAACAGCACATAAAAAGGAAGACTCACCAAAAGAGAAGAAAGACAAACAAATACCATATAATCCATTATCACATAGAGATATACCTACAAGAAGCTTTCAAGGTTTTGGAAAGAACAACATACTCCACATTAAATTTGTCAACACAAGCACATTTCAAAAACACAATGGAACACATTGGGCAGTGACCACAAAAAAGAGGACCTTCAGCTATTTAATCCAGACTGTGTGCTCAATCCAATGAAGATGGTCCAATGGATATCAGATCCCACCCCAATTTGAGTAATACTAAAAACAAAAATGACAAGTTTGAATTCTACCTATAATGTTTCTCACATTCATAATAATAAATCAAATCATTAGTTATAGTTGGTAGCATCCCCACATGCCATAGATGAATGGCAAGAGTAATACAATTGAACAAATCTGAGGATGGATGGCTTATCACCATTTCTAACAAAGTTTTGAAGTTTTTCACGTTGGCCACGGCCACCACATCACTTCTTCCGCCGTTGTAAGAACCATGTCATTAAATCTACTTTAATTAATAATGAACCTTTACTTTATTTAACTTAAGCTTTGCTTTCCTTGAATATATATTCCATTTTGTAATATCTTCCAAATTCTAAATTAACCATCCAATTCCTCTAATCATATTTTAAGACTTGCTCAACAAACCCACCCTAAATTTAGAAAGAAAAAAAACCCCATTACATAAAACTTTATTCTGTTGAACACCACTCAATTCATCACCACATATTTTTCATATCTTGTTAATCAATTCATCAATTATTTATCTTCTTCAACCGTCTTAATCCCTAAGAATCCTTCCATCATCATCTCCTCCATTTCTCTTCAATATAAAACACATCAAACTTTCCCATGCATGCATGAATGAACCCCCACATCGATATGTAATTTAACACTTGTTTTTTTCATTTTTTTTTTTTTTTATATCTAATTGTTAAGTTTTGCAAACTTTATACAGATATTATCATGGACGGTACAGAACTTCGCAGAGTTTTTCAAATGTTTGATAGCAATGGAGATGGGAAAATAACAAAAATGATATGACACAATTAACCTGTCAATCCAACACATAAATCAATCCAACACAAACAAGATTCAAAGAAATCAAACACCAAGAATTACATACTCAATCTTCCGAAATAGAGCAATGCTTTAACCCAAGCCTAATTACTCAATAATTCTCTATAACTTGCAAGAAATCAGAGACCCCAGCAAAAAGCCCCAAATCAATTGCTCATTCAACACAAAAGAACCCTAACAATTTCAGACTAAAAAACCCGGTAGCTGTACACCTTCTAGCTATGGTTTGCCTTTAGATTAAAAAATGTAAAGGGTGTTAACTTAAATGTAAAGTGAGCGAGGAATGGAGCTATCATCAACGAATGAAGCTATCGCCGTCGATTTCCAGTGAGGAACGGAGCTGTCGTCGTCGATTTCCAGCGAGGGAGGAAGATGTTGTCAATTTCAGAGAGTTCAAACGCGATTTGGGTGGGATTTCAGAGAGAACAGAAGACAGAGCCGAAACCGTGACAATTTTTGCAAAGAACAGAGTGATTGCTTAGAAATTTTCGTGAGAAAAACGGAGAAAGATTGAAAGAGAAGAACTAAAGATTGAAGAAGATGAGAAAGGGCGTGAGAATGACTGCGTCGCGTTTAGGATTTAGGGGTTGTTAATATGGACCAGTTTTTCTATCGGTCCGGTTGGACCGGCGGTTTAGTGATATTATCTGGTTTTTAACCAGTTTAAAACGGTTTAATACATATAATGGTTTTAAGAGTGAACCGAACCGGACACGTGACCGATTCACGGTCCAACCGGTTGGACCAGCTGGTCCGGTCTGGTTTTTAAAACAGTGTCTAAAATCCCATGTGTAATAAATGAATGTGTGGCTCCATAATCAATTAATGCATAAAGGGGAACTGGATGAAATAATAACTGACCAATAACTGCAGATGGGCTAGCTTCAGCTTCACTTTGGGCTACTATAAACACTCGAGCATTAGTACCTCTAGGTGTTTGCGCTGCGGGTGTAGGAGGGGCTTTACAATCTTTTATCATATGCCCTGGCTGCCGGCATCTATAGCATACATTTCGGCCCAAATCTCTAAGACACTCCCCATAATGATTTCTTCCACACTTTTGGCACTGGGGAACTTTACTAGTTCTCGGTTTTTTATTCTGCCAATCCCTTCTATTCTTCTTGTTGAAACTTTTTCTTATTTCTCGCCTCTCTATTAGTGGGGGCATCAGCTCCATCTCTCTGTGGAGCAAGAGGTGGAACACTGGGGACTACTGCTGATGGTGTTGTTGGGGTTAGCTTATTCACAAATATTTCTACCCATAAAGCTCGTTCCAAAGCTTCACTGTATGTCTAAGGGGGCTGGGCACCGGCCATCACATCTTAGGCTATTTCTGGTTTCAACCCATGCATGAACTTATCTCTCCTCAATTCTGGTGTACTCACTACACCTAGCGCAAACCTTGCCATGTAATTAAATTTCACTAAATTAGCCCCCTGTTGCAAACTGATAAACTCTTGAATCTTTTCGTGGACTCAATCAACTGTTTTATATTCTGCCTCAAACAATCTTCTGAAATCTCCCCAGGTCATCAAAGTTGTATCATGAGTATCCTCCATCAATTCCCACCATATACGGGCATCTCCCCTAAATAAGAAACAGGCATATTAAATCTTCTCCCGGTCTATCATAGGGAAAAGTGTCGTCGTACACTCCACTGATCTAAACCACTGATCTACCACTATTGGGTCCACAGTAATCGTAAATTCTGACGGCTGGTGTTGACTAGGCAACCCATATATAGGCTCAATACGATTTTGCACTACTGGGGGTACCGGGCTCTCTCTCTCTCTACTCTAAGGGTCGGTACAATAACCGAGGTCTCAACTCTCTTTGGTACGGAGCCTCCCCGATTTTTTACCAAGACTTGCTGTATAATATTACGAATCCTCGCTTCATCGAGGATAGGGGGAGTAGATTCTGGAGGGTTGAAAGGTTCACCCGTGCTCATTTCCTTCCTATTGCTTCCTCGGGTTCTACGTCTCATCTACATAAACCAAAACTTTTAGTCAACTCAATTAACTCATCTACTACAAGTAAGGAAAGAAATAAATTACTGCGCTCGGCTATAGAACATCCGCGTGGTAGGAGAGGCACACTGTCAAATCCCAAAACGTTTGCTCTGATACAAAAAATGTAATACTTTCTTTCTAGCTAGTATACTCGTAAAATAATCAATAAAACTCATTAAAAATATATATATAAGAAAATACACGTATAAACGAGTAATTAAGTATGGGCCCATATTTAATTTTTCTTCATATACAAATACACTCAAAATAGCAACTTGATATTGTAGCCAAACCCTTCCACTGTGTAACGTTCCAAGTGACCGCAACTCACCTATTACCTGCAAAAACATTGAAAATAATAGAGTGAGCACTAATTGCTCAGTAAGTAAACCCGCTATGCTACCCTTCTCTCTCCGATGCTTAAGTTCTAAATTTTCTTTCCTTACATCTCATTTCCTGATTATTCTCTATTCTTTCTCTGTTCTTCTCTTTGTTCTTTCTTTGTTCCTTCTCTGTTTTGCTCTCTGTTTTTCTCTCAATTTTCTAATTTTTCACTACTCATGATAATGAGCATGGTATTATGCATATTCATGATGCAAATGCACAAATGCATAGATTATGCATTTTCTTTTCTATTTTTCTTATTCTGTTTTCTTTTTCTTTATTTCCTTCTTTCTTTTCTTGCCGATCGGACTCGGTTGAGGCATGGATTTGGAGCCCTGGCCGTGTGAGTGAATTCTCTAATTCTGGGTACAGTCCTCATCCACATGCACTTCTAACGGATAGTAGAATTCTTCTTTCTAAATTTTGAGGCCGCTACTAAAGCCGGCATGCATGTGGGGCTATGTCATTCACGGCTCCCCATCGCAACAACCTTCTCTTCTTTTTATCTTTTTACACTTCTTTAGCTAAAAAATTTAGATTTGAATATCTTTAATAGTCTCATTTCTTTCTATTTTCTCTTTAACATATTTTAGTGCTTTTTCATGCTCTTATGAATATGTATGCATGTAGATGGTTTCATGCTTATAATTCTTTTTAAATTCACATGTTTAAATGCAATTATGCATTATGGATTGCAAACATGTCATTCTCTACCATCTACAAACTCATCCCAAAGTAACACATAATCATACTCATACATGCACTTCTCTTTGACATTTCATCAAACAATTCATGTGCACAAATCGACACTAATTTGGCTACACTTCTATCTCTCTTCTAGGCCACCAAAAATTTGGAATAACATGCTCCATAATTAATGCCAAATCTGCCCAAAATACAGACTTCAAAACTTCTACTTCAATTCTTCCAAATTTCATCCAAACATTCATCAAGTATCAAATATACTAACACAACTTCTCATGGATAAGTTCTAATCATCATTCAACAATTCTACATATGACAAATATATATGCATAAAGAAAATTCTCTACACAACATAACTTAAATCATACTTAGGGTAGGATTTACTTACCTTTGATATGAGCAATCCAACCCCTTAAGAATCTTCTTTGTTCAAACTCTCTTGCTCTTAAATCCTATGAGCACAAACCATCAAAATCCAACACTTTAAAAATGAAAAATCACTTCTTAGTGCAAGGATCTTACCTAAAGATGCTTGGGATTGAAAATCCACTCAAAAATACCCAAAATCTATGAATTTCTTTTGAAGAACAAGTGAAGAAATTGAGAGGATTTGGAGGAGAAGGTGGCGTGAAAATGGGATGAAGAGTGGCTAGGGTTTCACTCTTCAATCCTTGATATAACATAAAATTATATATTAGTTTCCCATTTTGCCCTTGCACTTTCTTTGAAATTCCATCTATGTCCCTTAGTCAATTACCATAATGCCCTCATTTTTATTGCATTCTCCATGAAATTCTATCTCTTTTCACTCCCCACAATTTAAACTAATTTTGAGTGAAAAAACCATTTTACCCTTAATGCAAGTTTAAGGCATTTTCTTCACATTTTCTTCACATTTTCTTAAAATAACTTTAGCAAAAATCAACTAAAGGTATAAGAACATAAATTAAATTACGTACCTCCATGTGGGCGTTACAGCATTTCTTATTTATGAGCATATATACTACTAAGCATCTATTTGCTGCTTGTAAAGAAAATAGTATATGTCCTTAGAAAGGTTGAATTAGTGATAAGGGAATTAAGTGTTATAAATCTTAATTGTGAGAACCCTATGAGCACAAATCGTGGCCCTTCTTAAACCCTCTGTAGTCATAGTATAAATCTGACCAAGGACATAGATTATACAGAGAGACTATCATCGCATTGAACAAGCCTCTAAAAGGTAATGGGAGATCTCACATGTCAAGGTTGTGGGCATCAACCTAGTGCAACGCACAAGTGTTTGCTTGTGCAAGTCCACTAGAATGACCCATCAGGGGATTCCACACAAGATGGTAAACCTAGTGTAGTTTGACACTAGCCCAACGTAGTTCTATTCAGAGCTATCAATATAGTAGTGATTGGCTACATCGAGCAGTGTATTAAGACTATGGTGGATTGACAAATGATTCATCACTCTCGGATATGGGAGAAGTTATCTCACGGCGCAATTCAGTGAATGACGCTGACACTAAATCTATGGCCATAATGGGATTGAGTTGTTGCTCAATCCAATTTATTATTTCGGTCATTGGATATCTGAGGTTGAAACTATTTTTCTACCTCAGCCTCAATGAGATAATAGATGATGAAATGATTTGATTGCATGGTGACCATATCGTTGATAGGTAACTATTTCACTAAATTTGAATCTATTAGGTGGCCATGATGCCTTGCTAGGGGTCAATCTTGGTCTATGTGTAGTGAGACGATTGATCGGTATCAATCGCGATACTACCCATTGCTGATATGATAAGGAGCCTCCAGGTCACACACTTAGAAGACAGTTTAAGGATGATGACTTTTTGGAAGGGTATATTCGTCTTTTAGATGAATGGGCATATTAGTAATTTTGCTGTGTAATTAAATTTACTAAGGTTGTAGCTTATGTCCAATTTGATTATTGGAGTAATTTAGCAAAATTATAAATTTAATTATTAGAGTTAATATTAATATTTAAACTAAATAATTAAATGGGGTTAATATGCAATTCTACCTAAAGTTTGGGTTGATGCTAAACTTGAGGGGGGGAAGAGATATTTGCTTTATTATTTAAATGAAGCAAAATTAGGTTTTTACACCCCAATTCCATTCCAGCTGTGGAGGGTATTTTGAAGAGAATTTTTTCTCTTCTTCTCTATTCACATTCTTCCAATCTTTGCATTCCTTAAAGCCAAGAATTAATTCTAGCAAAATTAAGTCTTGGTCATTGGTGTACTGTCTTTGCATGGATGACGTCGATTCCATTCTTGAATCGGTAGCAAGATCGTATTCAGAGATATTGATGGAGCCTCTAATCGCAAGTATAATCGAAACCTTATATGGATTTATGTTATTTCAATTTAAGCATGTAATATATATATATATATATATATAGAGCCTGATCTTGGCTTATTCAGAGTAATCGATGAGCGAAAAATATTGTTTTTCTACTGCCATCATTCGTCGATTACTTATAGTGATATCAGAGCCTAGGGCTTTGATGATATATAATTTAATTATATTGTTTTGATTGATTGCCTAAATTGATTGTTAGAAATTGCATGTTTAGGTTGTTAAATATGTTAAATTGCTTAATTTGATTAGTGTATAAACTAATTTGTTTAGGCATTTGTGTTGGATCGTTATGGATTCATGCACACATAAACAGTATTCTAGAATTGCGATTTACATCGCAGCACAGTTCTTCTGGGCTGCGGCTTCGAGCTTCATAAACCTGGATTGTGTAAACAAGCCACAGGGAAATAAAACTTCACCACAGCATGATCGGGGGGTGAGTTGAGTGACTGGAACGCACAAATAGGTCGTGACAAAATAAAACTTCGCTGCAGTGTGATGACATTACGTGATCGTGAAATTGTCCGATTTGAGCCGCAGTGAAGTAAAACTTTGCCGCAGTGTGAAAGCATCATAAAATCGCGCAACATAAGATTCGGGTCATGACTTATATAAACTACATTGTGGCGTGAAAATGATGAAGTAACGCATCAAATTGAGAAATTGTGTGATCTAGCCGCAACATAATAAAACTACACCATGGCATGAATACGTTGTCAGAGCGCGAGTTCTGGATTTGTGCCATGGCGTAATAAAACTTCATCGTAGTGCATATTCATTTATGCGCCTTGCCGCGGCATAATAAAACTATGCCACAGCGTGAATGCTGCTGTAGCATTTTAACAATGCTAGACCGATACATAATTCTGTAAATTCAAGAGGGTAATTTTATAAATCAGCCCACCCAATTCAAAATTGATTGTTTTGAATGTATGCAATAATTCTTGTTTGAAAAATTGCGTGGCGCCCAGTATATGAGCCTTACACCTATGGTGATTGTTTTAATTTAATTTTGGATATGTATGGTTGTAAATAATTTTAAATAGGGCATGTGTGCTCTGTCTTCCTCCTTCCTTCTCGATGTACATTATCTTCTCATCTTATTCACCTCGAATGTAACTCGAGGTTTCTAAATTTTGTGATGTAAAATTAGTATAGTTAATTTCACTGTAAATTTAGTGTGATGTAATTTGTAATGTACTTGAAGATGGAGCAAGAACAAAGCGATCATACTTGAAGACTCAAGATATTATTACAGGATCCCTAGGTGACCTATAATAATATCTTGAGTCTTCCAGTGGACTTGTACAATACAGTAGCATGCATTCTAGGCTCGAGGAAATCGATTTTAGTTAGGCCATGTACCGGCACGTTTCCTTAAATGCTTAGAATGCATGCTAAGGGTGTATGTTATAACTATAACATGCTAACAAAGATGAAACTGGTGAGACGTAAAATAAAAACTCTCAAATAAAGTATATTAAGTCATACATACGCCTTCTATCACCATGGCTTTAATCAAACCACTGTTCGTTGGAACCTTGTTCGCCAAAGCAAAAGATACACTTCTACTAGTGGGAGGTTAAATTTCATTGGAGTTTTCCTTAATGGTGATGGGTCGACTTAAATGATATGTTTTGCTTGTTCACCAAAGTGAAGGTTGATAAGCATATCATAGGCATAGTACAGAAGTACTCTTGTTGTGTGTACATGGCGACATGTGGTGTCCACTCTACTAATACTGGGAATCACAATTGAGGACGATGGCTTCAGCCATTGAATTATGTGATTGGTTTGTTGGCTTGTTTTGTATTTGAGGTTGGTAGTTGGAGCTATCAACTAGTGTGAAATTAAGTTTGTTGGCCTACCTAATCAACCTATTTTGGCTTGTTCGCCAAAGCGAAGGTCTGAAATGGGCTAGACGAGATCTCAGTCCACTTGGAAAGCCAAGGGGCTTTCCCGAGTTAATACTAAGGGCTATTGGCTTGAGGAAAATAGTGGGAGCAATTGTTTAATAAAAGTCCTTATTAAATAATAATAATAAACGTTGCAATAATATTTACTTATTCTGCACTTGTAGATTTACTTAAAATTTTAAAAATTAAGCAATATGATCCCATCATCACTGCGACAAATCATCGAATTAGGAGACAAACGGAATGATGAGATTTTCATTGATTGGTATAAAAGTATAAACAATATACTTTAGTCAAGCAATAGATTATACACTATTGAGCAAGCTTTGTCACTAGAGCCTGCTAATAGTTCTATTCATGAGACTGGGTATTTATATATGAAGCATACACATGATGCAAAAGCAGAAATGACAAAATACATTGTGCTTGCATCAATGATACCATTACTATGACAACAGCGCCAAAAAATGGACTTGGCTTTTATTCTTCATTTTCTTTAGAGAAATGAGAAGCATATGGTGTCTCGATCATTGTTCAGATGCGAGATGGAAGAGGGTACCAAATATGGCGATCATATACGCAATTTGACTGAGTATATGAACAAACTTGAGATTTTGGGATGTGGACTTAATGAGGGTTTAGCAATAGACCTAACAATAGAACTAACATTACAATCTTTGCTAGATTTTTACTCTCAATTTGTCCAATATGACTTCATTGAGGATGATAAGAAGAATACCCTTTCTAAGCTTCTGGATATGTTGAAGTCTAATGAGTCATGCATGAAAATGTCAAAAACATTGACGTTGGTTGAAGCTAACTCAAGTGAAAATGAAAAGACTTAGAAGTTGTTGGAAGAAACTTTTGTGGATAAGAAGGGCGTTTGTCCTCACTGTGGGAATCCCAACCACTAGAGGAAACATTCCAAGACCTTCTTAGCAAAAAGGAAGAAGAATGCTCCTTCTTCATTAGGTACATTCATGATTGAGATTAACTTCTCCCATCAACATCTTGGGTCATTACACAGGATGTGGTACACATTTATACTAATGTGCATGAACTACGGTAGAGTAGATTGGTTGCCGAGGGAGAGGTGGACCTACCAGTTGGAAATGGAGCATGTGACACTGCATTAGCTGTAGGATCTTATCGTCTCATTTTGCCTACGGGCTTATTACTTGGAACTTGTGGATTATTATGATTTTTCTTCAGTTTCTAGAAATAATATTTATGCGTCCACTTTGGACAAGTGAGAATATTGCTTTACTAATGGATTTTTGTCTTTAGTTAAATAATATTCTTTATAGAACTGTTTCATAATAATATGTTCTTAAAATTGACAATAAGGATATTCTCAAAAATAACAACTATGCCAAGTGTGGCAAGTTAAGTTAAGCATACTTATAGGAATATGGGACAGTATCAAAACCCACATCTCCGTATACACCCCAACATAATGGTGTGTCTGAAAGGAGGAATATGATCTTACTTGCAATGGTTAGGTCTATGATGAGTTTTATTGATCTACCTGCATCAGTCTAGGGTTATACCCTAGAGGATACAACTCACGTACTGAACCGTGTGCCATCAAAGTCTATAGATAAGACTCCATAAGAACTATGGAGTGGGCGAAAGCCCAACTTGTCTTATCTAGGATTTGGGGTTGTGAAGCTTATGTCAAGAAATTGACTTCGAACAAGCTAGGCTCGAAATCTTAAAATGTATATTTGTGGGGTATCCTAAGGAGACTAAAGGATACTATTTCTATCACCTAGAAGAGCGCAAAATTTTGTTGCTTGTACTAGTGTCTTCTTAGAAAAGGAATTTTTTCTAAGAAGTACTATAGTGGGAGAAAAGTAAAACTCAATGAAGTTCTAGAATCACAAAATACATTAGATGAAGGACGGAAAGATGTGCCAAAAGAAGTGGTTGAACATTGTGAGGAGGTTACTCTACAATTTGTGGATCAAAGCGAACCATGTCAAGTAGCACAGGAGCTATGTAGGTCCAGATCCAACATGGCGATGTACTAGTCTACCAAGACAATGAGCCCTATAGATATGGTTTTTTCGTGACTCAATATGGTGACTTACTAGTTTACCAAGACAATGAACCCAGAACCTACAAAGACACTATATCGGATCCAGATTCTATTAAATTGCTTAAAGCCATGAAATCTGAGATGGACTCCATGTACCAGAACCAAGTATGGTCACTGGTGCATCCACTTGAAAGGATAAAACCCATAGGGTGTAAATGGGTCTTCAAGAAGAAGATTGACATGGATGGCAAGGTGCATACCTATAAGGCATGACTGATTGCTAAAGGTTTCAAACAAATTCATGGTATTGACTATAAAGAAACCTTTTTGCCAGTTGCCATGATTAAATCCATCCAGATTATGCTTGCAATTGCTACATATAATGACTATGAGGTTTGGCAAATGGATGTCAAAACGGCTTTCCTAAATTGAAACCTTAAAGAGGATGTGTATATGACACAACCCGATGGTATCATTCTTGATAGACAAGCTCATAAGATATGCAAGTTGCAAAGATCTATTTATGGACTCAAGCAAGCTTCAGGGAGCTGAAACATTCGTTTTGATGAAGCCATAAAAGAATTCGATTTTATTAAGAATGAAGATGAGCCCTATGTTTATAAGAAGGCAAATGGAAGCATAGTGGCATTCTTGGTGTTGTATGTCAATGACATACTTCTCATCAGGAATGATATACCGAGCTTGCAGTCGGTAAAGACTTGGTTATCCAAGTGCTACTCCATGAAGGACTTAGAAGAAGCAACCTCGGAATAAAGATCTATCATCATATATCGCGTAGGTTACTTGGCCTAAGTCAGAGTACATACACAGATAAAGTAATGAAGAGATTCAGTATAGAAGAATCCAAGAAGGGATTTCTTTCGATGCTACACGTTGTTTATCTCTCTGAGGATATGTGTCCTAAACACATGATGAGAGAGATAGAATGAAGTGGATCCCATATGCATCAGCAATCGAATCCATCATGTATGCTATGTTGTATGCTCGAATTGATGTCTCATGTGCATTAAGCACTTGTAGTAGATATCAATCAGATCCAAGTGAGCGATGTCATGTTGTATGCTTAGACTGATGTCTCATATCCATTAAGCACTTGTAGTAGATATCAATCGAATCCAAGTGAGTGATGCTATGTTGTGTACTCAAATTGATGTCTCATGTGCATTAAGCACTTGTAGAAGATATCAATCAGATCCAAGTGAGCGACACTGGATGGTGTCAAAGACATCCTTAAGTACTTGAAAAGGACTAAAGATATGTTCTTGGTTTATGGAGGGGAAGTTGAGCTCACTATAAGAGGATACAGTGATGCTAGTTTCCAAACAGATAAAGATGATTTTCGCTTGCAATCTGGGTTTGTATTTTGTCTCAATAAAACTATAGTGGGCTGGAAAAGCTTGAAGCAAAGTACTGCAGCAGATTCTACAACTGATGCTAAGTATATCGCATTATCTAATGTAGCCATAAAGGCGGTTTGGATCAAAAAGTTCATTACTAAACTTGATATGGTTCCAAGCATTACTGATCTAGTAAAGTTTTACTGTGACAACAATAGAGTCATTTCTATCGCCAAGGAACCATAATCTTGCCAGTAATCCAAACACTTACTTAGTTGATTCAATCTGATCTAAGAAATTGATCAGAAAGGGGATATGCAGATTTGCAGAATACCTACTAACCCACTATCAAAGTTTCTGTCACAGCAGAAGCATGATGGGCACTTAGGGTTATTTGATGTTAAATACATGAATGATTGCCTATAGTGCAAATGGGAGATTGTTAGAATAGGTGCCCTAGAGCCAATCAATTATTTTAGTATTGACTCTTTTTAATAATGTTTATTAATCAATAAAAGGCATATTCTTCTATCATGTAAATCATAATTGTGTATATTTATATATGTCCTTAGGATGGCAGAACCATGAGGATGGTATCAAGTGTTTCAAAGCTTGATAGTGAGAACCCTATGATCACATATGGTGGCCATTCTAGAAATGTCTGTAGCCCCAGTATTAGTCTAACTAAGGACACAGATAATATAGTAAAGTTATTATAGTGTTGAACAACCCTATCGAAAGGTAGTGACTGATCTCACTTGTCAATGTTGTTTGCTGACAACTTGGTGCAACACATGGGTGCTTGCTATAGGCAAGTTCACTGGACACACCCACTAGAGGATTTCATATGGATGGTAATCCTAGTGTCTATGAAATAAATCCTCTAACGAATTATGGTGCATGTGATCCTTAGACTTGAGATCAACGAGGTGCCTTGTGCACCGATTGGTGTAGTTTGACACTAGCCTAATGTAATTCTATTCAAAGCTAACAATACGGTAGTGATTGGCTACATCAAGGAGTGTATCAAGACTATGGTGGATCGACAAAGGATTCATCACTCCAGGAGAATTTATCTCACAGTGCAATTCAATGAATGACAATGACACTAAATTTGTGGCCATAGTGGGGTTGAGTTGTTGCTCAATCCAATTTATTATTCCGATCATTGGTCCAATAACTAAATACAAAGATAACGAGGATATCTGAGGTTGATACTATTTCTATACCTCAGCCTTGATGAGATAATAGATGACGAAAGGATTTGATTACACGGTAACCATATCATTGATAGGTAGCTATTTCGCTAAATCTAAATCTATCGAGTGGCCATGATGCCTTGCTAGGAGGGCAATTTTGGTCTGTGTGTAATGAGACGATTGATTAGTGTCAATCACGATACCACTCACTGCCGATATGATTAGGATCCTACGGGTCACACACTTAGAAGACAGTTTAAGGATGATGACTTTTTGGAAGGGTATATTTGTCTTTTAGATGAATAGGCATATTGGTAATTTTGCTATGTAATTAAATTTACTGAGGTTGCAGCCTATGTCCAATTTTATTATTGGAGTAATTTAGCAAAATTATAAATTTAATTATTATAGTTAATATTAATATTTAAACTAAATAATTAAATAGGGTTAATATGCAATTCTACCTAAAGTTTGGGTTATTGCTAAACTTGAGAAGTGGAAGAGATATTTTCTTTATTATTTAAATAAAACAAAATTAGGCTTTTACACCCCATTTCATTCCAGCCGTGGAGAGTATTTTAAAGAGAATTTTTTCTCTGCTTCTCTATTCACATTCTTCCAATCTTTGCATTCCTTAAAGCCAATAATTAATTCTAGGAAAATTAATTCTTGGTCATCGGTGTACTGTCTTCTTGTGGATGACGTGAGTTCAATTCCATTCTCGAATCAGTAGCAAGATCACATTCAGAGATATTGATGGAGCCTCTAATCGCAGGTATTATTGAAACCTTATATGGATTTATGTTATTTCAATTTAAGCACGTAATATATATACATATCAAACCCTGATCTTGGCTTATTCAGAGTAATCGATGAGCGAAAAATTTTGTTTTTCGATTGCCATCGTTTGTCAATTACTTACAATGGTATCAGAGCTTAGGGTTTTGATTATATATATTTTAATTACATTGTTTTGGTTGATTAACTAAATTGATTGCTAGAAATTGCATGTTTAGGTTTTTCGATTTGTTACATTGCTTAAATTAATTAATACATGTGTTGGATTTGTTGAGGAATTTATGTTGGATCAATTTNCGCATTGTCCTACTCCGGAACTCTCTTATCTTCTGGAATCCTTCAATTCTGAGTCAAAACTGCCAAGTTTTGCCTTTATTTGCTAAAAGAGTCCATTTTAACCTGAAACACGAAAAGTAGAGAATTACGCACCAATTTAGGTAGAAATGCACTAGAAAGTAATTGAAATCCGACAAAGAGATCATATAAAAACTGTATAATTTACGGATTATCACACGACACCTGGTTGCGCATTGTCGCGCATAGCTAGGTTTCACCCTTAGCCCTTGGACATGCATTCATGTGCACTTCACTGCTCGCAGCCCTATCTAGATGCCTGGTACCAACGCCTGTCCCAGGCGCTGGCTGCGCATGCCCAATCACGTAGCTGTGTAGCTTGTCGTGCTTGCAAGCATGCTGCACTGATCCTTTACTGCACATGGCATTGTCCTTGATGTTGTGCATGCGGCATTGCCCTACCAATATGAGTCAAGGTTAGGCATTAACCTGCCCAGTCGCCCGGGATTTGTGGATCTCATACTACGTGTGTGGGCCTAGTGGGAGTGGTCCATTTTCGGATACTAGAGTTTGATGGTCGTTGCCATTAGTGGGGAATCTGCAAGCTTTCATGTGGGTATTAAAGGGTTGAAAATGTATTTCCTGTTGTTGCAGCATAAGGGCGTTATAGGGATTCTAGTAAAAGTTTTGAACTTTTACTCTAAGCTACTAAAGAAAGGATGAGTTATCACTATTTTGGACTGTTTAGTTAATTTTAAACTAGACAGGGATTAGACTTAATTTTTACAAGTTTAGCAACCAATAAGAACACTACAAAACTAAAGGGAGTAAAGTGAAATTTACCCAATAATTCAAATATGGTAAATTTGAATTTATGCATTATATGATTGGTTTCTATTATGCATGGTGTTTGGTACTTGGCCATCTACCTCAAGATTTTATTATTTTATGGATTTTTATTTTAAAATAGTACATATGTGTCCTACCTCTCTCCAATCTCTCAATGTAATTCTCTTTTCATCTAAATTCCTTCGAATCTAACTCGAGGTTTCTTTGTATTTAAATATAAAAGTAGAATTGGCATTGAAGATGAGGCGAAGGCATGATGAATCCCAAAGATTTATTTTCTTTGTAATAGAATAATAAACTTAGGGTGACCTACCAACTTCCTCTAAGCTCGAGGAAATTGACGTTAGAATGGCCATGTACCAACACAAGTTTATTTGAGTATCTTAATTGTAGATGCTGCTAAATAAGATAATAAAATAGAGAGAACAATTAAAGCATGAACCCATCATAAAAGATATTAAGTCAAAAATAAATCGAGTCTTCCATCCCATGGGATTAATCAAACCATCGTTCATCGTGGTCTCACTTGCCCCTGAAAGGAGCTACTAACTTTGGGAGGTTAATCATCATTGGAGCTTTTCCTTAATGGTAATAGGTTATGACTTAACTAGTCGTACTTTGCTGGATTCGCCTCCGTGAAAGGTTGATAAGTACAACTAGAGGCATGGTAGAGTAGTGCTTATTTAAAATGCACAGTGGGCATGTAATGTCCAAACTCACCGATCCGAAATTTACACTTGAGGTCAATGGTTTGTGCCATTGGATTGTGTAACTAGTTTGTCTGTTTTACTTACATTTGAGTTTAATAAAGTTGGTGCTATTAAATGGTGTAAGCTAAAGTTTGTGGCCTACCTACTCATCCTACTTTGGTCTACTTGCCCCCGTGATGAGGTCAAATTAGGAATGATGGGATTTCAGTCAACTAGGAAGACCAACAGGCCTTCTCGAGTTTAATAGAGAGGGCTATTAGCTTGAGTAAAAAGCGTGGGAGCATTCATATTAATAAAAAGCCTTATTAATTAATAAAAGATTATTAACTCTTTTTAATTTGTACTTGTAGATTTTCATTATGAAGATAGAATCACTGCGATCGATCATTAATCTAGGCAACAAATTTGATGGCGAAAACTTTTTGGATTGGTATACTAGTATCAATGATATACAAGATCACACAAAGAATTATACACCATCGAGGAGGCTTTATTACTAGGACCTGAGAATACTTCCATCCAACAAATTGGGTATGTGTATGATAAAGGCATACATGATAATAAGGTTGAACTCACAAGGAATGTCTTGTTAGCATCAATGACACCAATACTGCAAAGGCAATATGAAAACATGGATTTACCTACCATGATTTACACCCTTCAAAACAATGAAAGGTATAAGGTGTCACAGATACTATTCAAGAGTAAAATGGATGAAGGTACCAAAGTTGGTATTAATATACTCAAAGTTGTCGACTATTTGAATACACATATAGCTTTGGATTGTGGACTAAATGAAGATTTAGCAATAGATTTGATCTTACAGTCCTTGCCAAGATCATTTGGTCAATTTGTCAACGATTTTGTTGAGAAATATGAGACTAAAACTTTGCAAGAAGTTCTAGATTTGTTGGAAACTTATGAGATAGACATGGAAATGTCCAAAGCATTGACGATAGTTGAAGCTGACTCAAGTGCAAATGAAGATGCTCATAAGGTGGAAGGAATTATTGAAGGAAGGAAGGTTGTTTGCTTCCATTGTGGCAAGCCTGGCCACTAGAGGAAACATTGCAAGGCCTTCTTGGAAAAGAATAAGACTACATCTTCTTCTCAAGGTATGTACATGATTGAAATTAATGTATCTCCTATTACATCTTGGGTTATTGATACAGAATGTGGTTCTTATATTTTCACTTTTGTGTAAGGACTGTGAAAGAGTAGACTGCTTGGTCAAGGAGAGGTGGACCTATGAGTTGGGAATGGAGCACGCGTTGCTGCATTAGCTGTAGAGTTTATTATTTAAATTTGTCTTCGGGCCTTGTATTGGAACTTTCGAATTGTTTTTATGTTCCTTCAATTTCAAAGAATATTATTTATGTGTCCACTTTGGACAACATTGGATATCAATTTATGATAACTAGCGGATTGCTATCAATTAGTTTGAATGATATACAATATGGAATTGCAAGATTACATAATGGTTTGTATGTTCTAGAGTTAAATAATAATGAGATTTTCAATCTAGAGAATAAGAAAGCCAAAGGTTGATGGCTTTAATCAAACATACCTTTGGCATTATAGGCTTGGTCATGTGAACCAGACTAGCATAGCAGAACTTTACAAGGATGGAGTTTTGGACCCATTTGACTTCAAATCTTATGAGGTATGCAAATCATGCTTAGTAGGCAAAATGACCAAGTCATCTTTTACTGGGCACAGTGAAAGGGCAAAGGAATTGTTAAGCATCATCCATAGTGATGTATATGGATGCTAACAATACAAGCCAGAAGTGGATATTCTTACTTAATCACGTTTACTGATTACCTAAGTAGATTTGGATATGTCTACTTGATAAGACATAAGTATAAATCCTTTGACAAGTTCAAAGAATTCAAGAATGAAGTACATAATCAATTAGGCAAGAATATCAAGATTCTCCTATCTGACAGGGGAGGAGAATACTTGAGCTCAGAGTTTGATGCATACCTAAAGGAATGTGGGATTATATCTCAACTCACACCTCTTTATACACCTCAGCATAATGGAATGTCTAAGAGGAGAAATCAAACCTTGTTGGATATGGTTCGATCTATGATGAGTTTCATAGATTTACCCACATCATTCTGGGCCTATGCGCTAGAGGTTGCAACATATATACTGAATTGTGTACCATCAAAATCAGTGGATAAGACACCATATGAAATATGGAATGGGCAAAACCCATTTTTGTCTCATCCAAGAGTTTGGGGTTGTGACACTTATGTCAGAAACTTGACTTCGAACAAGCTTGCCTCAAAGTCAAAGAAATGTATCTTTGTTAGATATCCTAAACAGACAAGGGGATACAATTTCTCCAATCCAACTAGCATAAAGTTTTCGTTGCTCGAACTGGAGTCTTCTTAGAGAAGGATTTCCTTCTAAGGAAAGATAGTGTTAGAAATGTAGAATTGGACAAAGTTCTAGATCCACAGGATGCATCAAACGACAGACAAGATGATGTGCCATTAGAGATGGTTAAGCATCATAAGGAGATCACTTCATAAAGAGTGGAACAAAGCGAACCTCCAACGCAAAAGCCGCGTAGGTTTGGGAGAATACTTCGTAAGCCCAAGAGGTATGGTTTATTTGTGACTCAAAGTGGCGACATATTAGTCTATTAAGACAATAAGCCCAAAGCCTATGAAGACGCTTTGTTGGATCTAGATTCTACAAAATGGCTTGAAGCCATGAAATCAGAAATGGACACCATGTACCAGAACAAAGTATGGGATCTGGTGGATTCACCCAAAGGGGTCAAACCCATAAGGTGTAAATGGGTCTTCAAGAAGAAGACTGACATGGATGGGAATGTTCAAACCTATAAAGTATGGACATTAGCAAAAGGTTTCAAACAAAAGCACGGAATTAACTATGATGAAACCTTTTTTTCTAGTAGCAATGCTAAAGTCTATTAGGATTATGCTAGCTATTGCTACATACCATGACTATGAAATTTGGCAGATATATGTCAAAACTGCTTTCCTGAATGAAAACCTTGAAGAAGATGTCTATATTATGCAACTCGATGGTTGCATTCTTAATGGACAAGTAGGGAAGGTATGCAAGTTGAAAAGATCCGTTTATGGACTCAAGCAAGCATCAAGGAGCTAGAACATTTGTTTTCACAAATTTACTAAGGAATTCAGGTTTATACAAAACGAAGACGAGCCTTGTATATACAACAAAATCAGTGGGAGCGTAGTGGCATTCCTAGTGTTGTATTTCAATGATATATTGATCATTGGGAATGATATACCAAACTTGCAAACAGTAAAGACTTGGTTATCCAAGTGCTTGTCCATGAAATACTTAGGGGAAGCAACCTACATTGTAAATATAAAGATCTATCGTGATAGATCTCGTAGGTTGCTGGGCCTAAGACAAAGTACATACATTGATAAAGTACTAAAAAGATTCAGTATGGAAGATTCAAAGAAAGGTTATCTTCCAATGTCACATGGTGTGTATCTTTCTAAGGATATGTGTCCTAAAACACAAGAAGAGAGAGATAGGATTGGAGGTATTCCTTATGCTTTGGTAGTAGGATCCATTATGTATGCCATGTTATGTACTAGGATTGATGTCTCGTATGCCTTGAGCATTTTTAGTAGATATCAATTGGATCTAGGTGAAACACACTGGACAGTAGTCAAGAACATCCTTAAGTACCTTAAGAGGACGAAGGATATGTTTTTGGTCTATGGAGGAGAAGATGATCTCACTGTAAGAAGATATAGTGATGTCAGTCTTCAAACTAACAAGGATGATTATCAATCACAATCAGGTTACATGTTCTATCTTAATAGGGCTACAGTGAGCTGGAAAATTTAAAAACAAAGCATTGTAGTGGATTCTACAACGAAATCCAAGTACACCACATTGGGTGATACGACTATTGAGTCTTGGAAATATTGATTTATTTAGTGATTTGGAGGTGAAACTGTAAGGAATTTAATGTTTAATGCATGATTTATGATTTGATTTCTTGCATGTTTTGTTATCTTCCGAAATCACGGGTGTTGTGTGTGTTTTCAGGTATTCAGGTGCAAAAGAATGGATCATTAGTGCTAGTGCTTGTGCTTG
The DNA here is from genome assembly GCF_008641045.1 of Pistacia vera. NCBI lineage: Eukaryota > Viridiplantae > Streptophyta > Magnoliopsida > Sapindales > Anacardiaceae > Pistacia > Pistacia vera. The sequence goes on along the minus strand of NW_022195444.1, from coordinate 149,088 downwards.
TGCTTGTGTTCGGACATCCTGGACCCATTTGAGTACAAATAAATCCAAGCAGGAAGAAAAAGAGTGAAATTTCGAATTCACGATGCAACACGATTTCTCGAACCACGGTGAGAAAATGGTGCAACCCAGATTGCACCCCTGCGAAGAAATCTTGAGCCATAGTACAAATAAGCAGAATCTGAATTCTATCGTGGCGCAATTAAATTGCGCCATGACGTGATATAGTTTTTATCGAAGAATAAATCGCCTAGAAGGATGCCGCAACACAACTAAATCGCGTTGCCGGGCAAGTAGCCCAGAATGCAAAAATACTGCATTTCCAACCCTAATTTAAGTTACGAGTATTTACTAAACTGCCACTCATTGTTAAAACTATATAAAGGGCAGTATATTTCGTTTTTAGGAGAATACACATTTTAGAAATTGAAATACGCTTGGGGCTTCTTGGAAAGGTATAGCTTAGAGAGGAAAGGAGGTTCTTTTCCTCTCCTCCTCCTTTGTTCTTCACGATTATGGTTCCAAGTGTAATCGTTTCTTTTCCTTTATGTTGTAGTTTGTTTTCTATGGATTTGATGTAATCTAATTGAAGGCTTGTGTTTTATTGTTATTCTATTTGTTTGATCCATTCTATTATGTTCTAGATTCATTCATTACATTTAATTCAATCTTTAGTTGATATTAGGGCTTGATCAACCTTGATGTTAGTTAATTGATTGTATGAGACAAGATTGTGTCTGGAATGACTTATTTGTAACCCTGCCCGGGTATAAGTTGGTTATTGTCTTTAAGATCATCTTGTGCTTAATGGGTTTTGTAGCCAGACTAAACTATACGCCACTAGCTAGTTTGATTAGTGAAAATACTAGGTTAAATCCGAATGCCCACGGTAATACCTTAGAACGAGTGACGTTGTGCCTATCTTGACTAGCTCTGTGAATGGATGGTTTGTGTCTATGTGAATTGGTTCCTTCATTATTTGGACTAGACTATACGCCACTAGCTAGTTTAGATGATGAAAAGTACTAGGTTAAACCCGAAGATGTATGAACCCTAGAATGGAGTGGAGAGAAAATAGTTTGATGATGAACATATAGCTTGTTAATTATGAAAGAGTTAGAGCCCTAGGATTCTTGTAGATAGTTAGATTTAGATTTACTTAAATGTCGTTTTTATGTTTTCTTTATTTCAATTCTTGTTGTTTTCACAAGGCATAGTTACTAGGATCGCAAGAGCATCGCCAGTCTCAGTGGGATCGACCCTTACTTATGCACTATACTGTGATTGCGACTTGTGCACTTGCAAAGGATTAAACTTTCTGTCTATCAAGTTCTTGGTGTCGTTGTTGAGGACTGTTAAGTTGCTCTGTGATTTCTAGTGACTTTGCCTTGATTTGAGTTGTTTTTGTTTGTTTATCTTTTTGTTGTTTTTGCTTAATTAATGTTTGTTGTTTTCATTTACTGTTTTGTTTCTTATCATTGTTTATTTGCTTTTACTTTTGTATTTAATTTGTATAAACTTTGTTTACTTTTATGTTGATTTCATTTTTTTTCTTATTTGTGTGTTTGTTTTTAATGTACGCAAACTTTTTTATGACTAACCGACAACATGGATTCTATTCCAAGACACCATGTGTGCTTTCTTTTGTGTAGGTAGATTTCATGTTGACTACGAGATGCGTATTCAATAGAGTTACTTCCAGTGCTTTACAATCAGTTAATCAAGGGGGGTAACTCGTTTATTTCCCTTTTCACCTCTACTTTGTGTTGATGGCTACATTGAAGACAATGTAGGAATTTGGTTGGGGGTGGGAAAGTGTGAAATTTATGTTTATGAATTCATGTTTATGCATGCTTGTAAAATTTTTGTGAGTTTGTGGAATCTTTTTGTTTCCTGAATTATGTCAAATGTCTATGAGATAACATGATTGCAATGACATGTAGTGAATAGCAGAGGTCAAGTTTTACCCTAGTTGAAAAACTATTCTAGATGTTGGTTTTGTTGTAGTTTGAAACTCTTCGGAATGTGGTCTGTTTGGCTAGTTGATTCTAGCATTTAGGGATGTTTTGTGTGTAATCTTCCTACGATTTTTATGAGATCCCTAAAAACAGTAGAACCTATTTGGTGATTACTTGAGGCAATATTTTAGACACTGCATGATTTAAGAAATGATTTAGGCCATCTTTGTGTTAGAGTAGATGCCCTAGAGCCAATCAATTATTACAGAATTGACTCTTTGTAATAATGTTCATTGATCAATAAAAAGGCATTACATACTATATCGCGTAAATCATCATTGTATGTATTGATATATGTCCTTAGAATGGTAGAAACGTGATGAGGGTATCAAGTGTTTCAAATCTTGATAGTGAGAACCCTATGAGCACATATGGTGGCCATTCTAGATACGTCCGTAGCCCCAGTATTATTCTGAAGTAAGGGCACAGATAATACGGTAAGGCTATCATAGTGTTGAACAACCCTGTCGAAAGGTAGTGACTGATCTCACTTGTCAAGGTTGTTTGGTGACAACCTGATGCAACACATGGATGCTTGCTGTAGGCAAGTTCACTGGACGGACCCACCAGAGGATTCCATATGGATGGTAACCCCAGTGTCTATTGAACAAAACCTCTAACGAATGTTGATGCATGTGATCCTGAGACATGAGATCACCGGAGTGCCTTGTGTACTGATTGATGTAGTTTGACACTAGCCTAACGCAGTTCTATTCAGAGCTATCAATACGGTAGTGATTGGCTACATCAAGAAGTGTATCAAGACTATGGTGGATAGACAGAGGATTCATCACTCCCGGGTACGGGAGAAGTTATCTCACGGCGTAATTCGGTAAATGGCAATGACACTAAAACTGTGGCCACAGTGGGATTGAGTTGTTGCTCTATCCAGATTATAATACAGGTCATTGGTCCAGTAACTGAATACACAATATCGAGAGTAACCGAAGGTTGACACTATTTCTATGCCTCGATCTCGTTGAGATAACGTATGATGAAAGGATCGAATTGTACGATAACCAAATCGCTGATAGGTAGCTACTTTACTGAATCCGAATCAATTGGGTGGCCATGATGCCTTGCTAGGGGCCAATCTTAGTTTGTGTTTACTGAAATGATTAATTGGTGTTAATAGCGATACTACACACTGCCGATAAGATAAGGAGCCTATGGGTCACACACATAGAAGATAATTTAAAAACCAGAAAGAAAGAAGGGTATTTTCGTCTTTTAGGCAAAAGGGTATTTTGGTAATTTAACAGTGTAATTAAATTTGCTGAGGTCGTACCCTTTATTTAATTTGTTAGAAAAATTAAATAAGTGAGATTACGTTTAAATATGTTTTTGTATATATTTAAATAAATTGTCATTATTGTTTAATGTTAATATATATATTAATAGAGATAATGATGAATTAAAATAAATATCTAATTGGGAGTGTTTGGAAACAAGGGGTGTTTGGGTTGGAGCCCAAGCCTATTCCATAAGGGAATAGGGCAATTAAACTTGCACTATAAAAGAAATTGAGAGAAAATGATTCATTCATTTTTCAAAGAAAAACTACAGCCCCTTATCTCACTCTCTCACGCCAGACTTTGTTTTTGATTGAAAATCAAATACATTTCATTTCTTCTTTGTTCTTAAGACTAAAGAGGATCTAGCAAATCCCTCTTTAGTTCCGTGTGATTATCTTCGTGTGGACTACATCGGTTCGACCCTACACTTGGGTCAGTAGCAAAATACGTTTAGAGACAAAGTTGAAGGAGCCTCCAAACGTGCGTATGATTTCTTAAACTCTAAACTAATTTCTGCAGATTCTTATTTTGATATAAACTGTAAATTTGTACCCTGATCTTGGTTCTATGGAACGATCCGTGTTGTTATTAATTTTTGTTTTCCACTGCATCAATGGATCATTTCCTAATAGTGGTATCAAAGCCTAGAGAACTAGATTTTACAATTTTATGTGGATGGTTGATATCATGTATTTGATTGATAATATGTTGCCTTAAAGAATCTGCGTAAAATCTACCTTAAAAGCATGTTCTAAAAATCAATTAATCGATTAATTTTAGTTTGTTGATGATCTGTAAGTTTGGTATATTGGGTTATGGATTTTTGTTGAAATCAGTGTTTATGATTGATTGCAAAATCCGTTTAGTGTGTTTTTTGTGACTGGTTGAACTGATCCGGATCTACAGATCAATGTACACTCGCTGCGGCAATATAACCCATCATCGCGGCGTGCGTGTTTGGCTTTCACACTGATTACAAAATCAGCGCTTGCCACGGCTGTAACGCCCCACTTGAGGTACGTTGCTAATGTTTCTTTCTTCGCTCTTAATTGAGTCGGTTTTTGTGAATAGTGGTTGGTTGGTCTTAGGTTGTATTGAAATGTTGAGTTTTTGCCTTGGATTTAGTCAAAGTTAGAAGGTTTTTGATGTTACAGGGCTCGCCGGGGCGAAGGATACTTGTCGCCACGGCGAAGAGGTGTAGAAGCCACAGGGGAAGCTGCTGGACAGTTTTGCCGCGGTGATGTGCTGGTTGAAAAGTTTATTAAGTTTTAGATTTTTTTTTTTCCCTTGGGTACTATTTGACCATTTTACCCCTAATTAGCAGGAAAAGTGGGGAGTAAAATGTAAGGAAATTTCATGGAGAATATGTTAGTATGGGGGTGTGTTTGTAAAGAATCAAACGATATGGATGGAATTTCCAAGAAAGAGCAAGGGAAAAATGGGAAGAATGAGTTGTTAAGAGATATTTAAGGGGTTTAGTCTTTGAGAACTCTTCATTTTCCCATTCCACCGCCTCCTTCATTTTTCCAAATTCTCTCAAATTCCTTCAATCTTCCAAGGATTTCCAAGAGCCTTTTTGAGTAACTTTTAGTAGGGTTTTAATCTAAAGCATCCTAAGGTAAGGATTCTTGCTTTGGATGAGAGTTTTATTATGTTTTGATTAGAGTCTCATGTTGTGGTTGTTGGTTAAGTTGTAGAGAAAAGGCAAGCTCCCAAAGGAAAGAAGAAGTGTTAAAGAAGCTTTTTCCCCATAAGGTAAGTAAATTCAACCTAAGTTGAGATTTAAGAACTCTTTTGAGTAGAGTTATATATATATGTGTGTGTATTCATTAAATTGTTGAATGAGATTAGTAGTTATGATTGAGTGATACACATAAATTGAGTTATGAGAAGTGTTTTATTTGCTTGATGTTGGGTTGAGTTTGATAGAAGTTGGAGGAAGTTTTGAGCAAGCTTATGGAAGTGTTTTTCTTTTGACAGGAAATTTAGAGTTTATGAGGGAGTTTTCTCCCATTTGGTTGATTAAAGAAAAGAGAAAAGTTAGAGTTAGAGTAGAGTTTTTATGCACATGAGTTGTATGATGAAATGCTCAAGAGAAGCATAAGTAAGAGTAGAAAGCCTTAATTGTTGCTACATGTCATAGTTGCTTTTCATAAATGCATTAATGAGTATGAGTCATTTATGTGCATTAACTATGCTTTATTTATGCACTAGAAAAGAGAGTAGAGAAAGAGTAGAGACTTTTGAGTTTAGACTACTCTAAGAGTAAAGAGAAAGAGAGAATGAGCACTATAGAGTAAAAGCTAGAGTAGTGCTTAATAAGAGAATAGAGTAGGTTGTGCGATGGGGAACCTGTGAGTACGGGTAGAGTATTCCCGCATGTATGCCGCATAGAGAGGGCGGCAAGAGTATCAGAGAGAGAAGTGGTGTAGCCCGTAGAGCACATGCGGATGAGGGCTATACCTGAGTTTACCCGAGAGATTCTATGCACTCACATGGCCAAAGGTTCCGAATCCATGCATAACCAAGTCCGATCGGCTAGAATGAGTAGAAGTCACAGGGAGTGGGAGCGAGTCCCAGCCGTGCCTCCAGTCAGATGGGGCCGTGACTTACTAGAAAGAAAGTTAGTATAAAAGAGTTATGAGAAAGAGAAAATAGATAGTTGTATAAGAGAAAGAGTCAATAGAAATGGTAGGGAAATGATTAGAGAGAGAGTTACGGGGATATTTGAGTAAATGGGTTTACTTACTGAGCATTGTTTTGTGCTCATCCAGTTGTTCCCTATGTTTTTGCAGGTTCTAGATGAGGAACAGTCGGATGGACATCGGCACACGAAGAGAAATGGCTACACTGTCCACCCTATTTTGATAGTTTTGCGTATGATACAAATCTTGTATATATTTGTATAAAGAATACATATGTTCAATAAAAGAAAACTTTGGGCCCAACTTTTTATGTTATTTTTACATGTATTTTTACTATGCATGTTTTTATGAGAATGGAGGCATTACAACGGCGATATAAACCATTATCATGGCGATCGTCCTTAGGACGAACGCTGTACGAAATCAACGCTCGCCGTGGCGATCGCACGTTGAGCGTGAAGGTCAAGTTAATCACCGCATGCTGCGGCAATATAACTCATCGCCGCAGCAAGCACACTTCTGAGTGCACAGGGGCTAGATTGTAAAGTATTAAAACTTTTAAACCAAATTGCTGATCTGTAAATTGTCAGGGGGTAATTAATAATTAACCCACCAATTTCAAAATTTTGATTTTTTTTAAATGTATGCTAGTTACTTTATTGCATGGTGTCCGGTACATGAGCATTAGCCTATGGTGAATGTTTAAAAAAAAAATGGGTATGTATGGTTGTAATTTATTAAATATGGCCTGCATGTCCTGCCTTTCTCCTCTTCTCAATGTACATTCTCTTCTCATCTCATTCCCGTCGAATGTAAATCGAGGTTTCTAAATTTATTGATGTAAATAATTTTTTATAATTATTCTTATTGTAAATTTAGAATGATGTTTTTGTAATGTACTTACAGACGGAGCAAAGGACGAGGCAACCATACTTGAAGACTCAAGATATTTATTACAGGACCCCTAGGTGGCCCACCGATTCCTCTAGGCTCGAGGAAATCGGTTTTAGTTAGGCATGTACCGGCATGTTTTAATATTTTGTTTAGAATGCATGATAAGGTTGAATGTTCAATAACATGCCAAACAATGTCATTCTAACAAAGATAATAACCTGGTGAGACATTAAATAACAAACCCTCAATTAAAGGATATTAAGTCACGTAAGCCTTCCATCACCATGGTTTTATCAAACCACTATTCATCAAAACCTTGTTCACCAAAGCGAAGGGTACACTTCTACCAGTGGGAGGTTAAAATGCATTGGAGTTTTCCTTAATGGTGATGGGTCGACTTAAAATAACGGTTTTGCTTGTTCGCCAAGGCGAAGGTTGATAAACGCGTCATAGGCATAGTAGAGCAGTACACATATTGTGTGTACGTGGTGACATGTAGTGTCTACTCTACTAATACTGAGAATCACACTTGAGGACGATGGCATGTAGTGTCCATTGGATTGTGTGATTGGCTTGTTAGCTCTTTCACATTTGAGGTTGATAGTAGGAGCTATCAACTGGTGAGGATTAAGTTTGTTGGCCTATCTAATCAACTCATTTTGGCTTGTTCGCCAAAGCGAAGGTTTGAAATGGGTCGGATGGGATCTCAGGCCACTAGGAAAGTCAACGGGCTTTCCCGAGTTAATAGTGAGGGCTATTGACTTGAGTAAAATAGTGGGAACATCGTTTAATAAAAGACCATATTAAATAATAATGAACTTTATAATGACTTTATCTTTTCTACAATTGTAGATTCACCCAAATGAACATTATGAACCTATGACCGATAATCGAGAAAGAAAACAGGTTGGATGGATCCAATTTCTTAGACTGGTATTGTAATCTTCGGATTATACTCAAGTCAGAAAAGAAATTGTATATCCTTGAAAAGCCATACTTGGCTGAGCCTGATCCTAATGCCACTTAGGAAGTAAATGATACTTATCAAAAGTTCCTTGATGATGCTGATGGCGTTCAATGCTTGATGTTAGCATCGATGACACCAGTGCTGCAAAAGCAACATGAGAATATGGACGTTGCTTCCATTATTCTATAGGTCAAGGAGCTTTTCGAAGGAAATACTCGACATGAGAGGTACAAGGTGTCGAAAGCATTGTTTAGGAGTCGTCTGACTGAGGGAGCCCAAGTTGGTCCTCATGTGCTCAAGATGATCGAGCACATAGAGAGACTTGAGGCTTTGGGATTTGAGTTGGATGCAGAACTACAAATGGATTTGATTCTGCAATCCTTGCCTAACTCTTATGCACCGTTGATAATGAATTTCAATACGAACACGATGGTGAAAACCCTGTCGGAACTTTTGAACATGCTGAGGACTACAGAGCAGGACTTGAAGAAGTCTAAGCCTATTTTACGGGTTGCTGCCAGTAAAGGAAAGGGTAACGGCAAGGGTAATTGTAACGCCCACATCAAGGTACGTAGCTTTACGTATCCCCTAATACCCTTAGTTGAATTTTGTTAAAGTTATCTCAAACAAGTGTGAAGAAAATGCCTTAAAATTTTATTAGGGGTAAAATGGTCTTTTCACTCATAATTAATTGAAAAAGTGGGAGTGAAAAGAGATAAAATTTCATGGAGAAGTTAATAGAAATGAGGGCATTATTGTAATTGACTAAAGGACATAGATGGAATTTCATAGAAAGTTCAAGGGCAAAATGGGAAAGTAGAAGTAATAAATGAGATATTTTGAGTTCATTCCTGAAAACTCTATCATTCTCTACTCCCTCACACGCCACTTTCATCTCCAAATTCTCTCATTTTCTTCATCAAATTTCCAAGGCAATTTAGAGGATTTTTGGTTGGATTTTGGTAGATATTCAATCCTAAGCATCCAAAGGTAAGAGTTCTTGCAATATGATGTGAGATTAATTTTTAAAGTGTTGAATTCTTATAGTTATATGCTTAGGGTTTAAGAAGAAGAGGAGATCTACCCAAAGAGAGAGTTTCTAGTGTGGAACTACCCAAGATCAAGGTAAGTAAATCCAACCCTAAGTTTGATTTGAGTAAGTTTGTAGAGATTTGTACATGTATGTATGTGCTTATGTTTTTGAGAAGTTTTGATGAGATTGATACTTGATGATAATTAAAATTCAGCCATGAGAATGTAGACTTTGCCTATATGGTGATTGATGGAAGTTTGGTTGAATTTAGAAAGAGTTTGAGTAGACTTTATGGAGTGTAGTTTCCTGGCCAGGTTTAGTGTTGATTTAATGGAGTTTTGCTCCAAATATTGGTGGCTTGAGAAAGAAGTAGAAGTGTAGCCAAATAGAGTTTGAGTATGCATGCAATTTGTTTGATGAAAATCCTAAGAGAAAACATGTTACCATGGTTGCCCTACCACAGCCATGACCTTCTGAGTGATTTTTTGGCATCTTACCGATTGAACTGGGTTGAGACCTAAACATAAAAGTTGTAGCCCTGTCTCTAAGCTTTAAAAAGAGACCAATATCATAGCAATCCAATGTGTATAACTCGAGATATGCCTTCTTGAATATGACCTATGCAGAATGACTACCTCAAAATCTTTTGTAGTCTAATAATCTATGATTGATTTCAAGTATGGGAATGTTGTTGGTCGAAAATATTAGTTCTCTAATGATATTTTTATATGCCATAATGTATTCTCACATTCTCACATTTTCATTTAGAAAGAATAGCAAAGAATGAGCATAGTTCCATGCACACACACATGGATGAGAATAGTAAAGCATAAAGAAAAAGAAAGAAAAGAATTAATTGTAAAAAGATAAGAGAAGAGAAGGTTGTTGCGATGGGGAACCCATGAGTGGCAGAGAAGAATTTACCTACATGCACGCCGCCTTTAGTTAGCGACCTCAGAATCAGAAAGAATAGTTGTACAGTCCGATAGAAATGCATGTAGATAAGGATTGTACCCACTCACATGGCTAGGGTTCTGAATCTATGCCTCAACCGAGTTCGATCGGCATAGAAAGAAAGAATAGAAAGAAAGAAATAATAGAAAGAAAGAAAGAATAGAATAGAAAGAAAGAATAGAATAGAAAGAAAGAAAGAATAGAACGAAAGAAAGAAAGAATAAAACGAAAGAAAGAGTAGAACAAAGAAAGAACAGAACAGAACAGAAAGAATAGAACACAGAAAGAAAGAACAAAAGAGAAACAGAAAACAGAAAAGAAATTGCATTCTTTATGCATTTATGCACATGCATCATGGCATTCATATTATTCAGAATTAGTTTCTCCAATTGTGCTTACATGTTAGTAAGTGAGAAACAAGAATAGAGAAAGAACAAAAAAAAAATAAAGAAAGAACAGAGAGATAGAACAGAGAAAGAATAGAGAAAGAATAGAAAAGAACAAAGAAGAAGAGAGAAGAGTGATGTAAGGAAAGAATTCAGAATATGAGCAACGGAGATAGAAGGGTAGCATAGCGGGTTTACTTACTGAGCAATTAGTGCTCACCCCGTTGTTTTCAATGTTTTTGCAGGTAGTAATGAGATGCGGTCGCTTGGAATGTCAAGATGCGGAAGGGTCGGGCAACACTGTCAAGCTTCTTGACACTATGTATAGTTTTATATATAAAGAAAAATTGGGCCCATTATTTTATACTCATCTACATGTATATTTTCGTAATATATATATTTAGTGAGTTTTATTGTTTATTTTACGATTATACTAGCTAGAGTGAGAGTCATTATAGTAAGCCCAAGCCCAAGCCCAAGCCCAAGCCCAAAAGACAGGTTGCTCTTAGGCCTAAGAGTGGTGTAGGGAAGGGCAAGGTAGTCTACTTCTTTTGTGGCAAGCCTGGCCACTGGAGGAAATACTACAAGGCTTTCCTCGCAACTAAGAAGAAATCAGATGCTACGACTTCAGGTATGTTTATGATTGAGATTAACTTCTCTCCCTTAACATCTTGGGTCATTGACACAAGATGTGGTACTCACATTTGTACTGATGTGCAGGGACTAAGGCACAGTAGAGTGCTCGCCAAGGGAGAGGAAGACCTACGAGTTGGAAATGGAGCACATGTGGCTGCATTGGCTATAGGGACATACTGTTTATGTTTGCCTACGGGCTTGTTGTTGGAACTACATAACTGTTATCACGTACCTTCTATTTCTAGAAATATTATTTCAGTATCCGCTTTGGATAATATGGGTTATCATTTTGAGATATCTAATGGATTGTTGTCCTTTAGTTTGAATGGTATTCTATTTGGAATTGCAAGGTTATATAATGGATTATATATTCTTGACTTAAACAATAATGATATTCTCAATGTTGAAACCAAGAAAGCTAAACATAGTGATCAAAACCAAACATACCTCTGGCACTATAGATTGGGTCATGTTAATAAGACCCGCATTGCAAAACTTCAAAGGGATGGAGTTTTGGACCCTTTTGACTCTCAGTCATTTGAGGTATCCGAGTCATGCCTGTTAGGCAAGATGACCAAGTCTCCTTTCACAGGACAAGGTGAAATGGCTACTGAGCTGTTAGGCATCATCCATAGTGATGTATGTGGTCCATTAACAGTTAAGGCTAGAGGTGGATATTCATACTTCATCACATTTACTGATGATTTCAATAGATATGGTTATGTCTACCTTATGAGACATAAATCTGAAGCCTTTGATAAATTCAAGGAATTTAGGAATGAAGTACAGAATATGTTGGGAAAAATTATTAAAGCTCTTCGGTCGAATCGAGGAAGTGAATACTTAAACTCAGGGCTTTCTGAATACCTAAAGGAATGTGGGATAGTATCACAACTCACCCCTCCTTATACACCCCAACACAATGGAGTGTCAAAAATGAGGAACAGGACCTTACTTGACATGGTTAGGTCCATGATGAGTTTTAGTAATTTACCTGCATCGTTATGGGGTTATGCCCTAAAGACTCCGATTCATGTTTTGAACAGTGTGCCGTCAAAGTCTGTAGATAAGACTCCATATGAATTATGGAGTGGGCGAAAGCCCAACTTGTCTTATCTAAGGATTTGGGGTTGCGAAGCTTATGTTAAGAAATTGACTTCGAACAAGTTGGGCCCAAAATCCTGTAAATGTATATTTATGGGATATCCAAAAGAGACCAAAGGATACTACTTCTACCACCTAGAAGAGCGCAAAATTTTTGTTGCTCAATCTGGTGTCTTCTTAGAAAAGGAATATTTTCTAAGAATTACTAGTAGGAGAAAAGTAGAACTTGATGAAGTTCTAGAGCCATAAGATATACTAGACGAAGGACGGGATGATGTGCCACTGAAGGTGGTTGAACATCAAGAGGAGGTTACTCCACAACTTATGGATCAAAGTGAACAACCTCAGGTAGCACAGGAGCTATGTAGATCTAGGAAAGTACGCCATGAGCCCAAGAGATATGGTTATCTCGTGACTCAACATGGTGATGTACTAGTCTACCAAGACGATGAACCCAGAACCTACGAAGATGTTATATTGGATCCAGATTCTGTTAAATAGCTTGAAGCCATGAAATCTGAGATGGACTCCATGTACCAGAACCAAGTGTGGTCTCTAGTGGAACCACCTGAACGGGTAAAACCCATAGGGTTTAAATGGGTCTTCAAGAAGAAGACTGACATGGATGGCAAGGTGCATACTTATAAGGCATGACTAGTTGCCAAAGGTTTCAAACAAATTCATGGTATTGACTATGAAGAAACCTTTTCGTCGGTTGCCATGATTAAATCCATCCGGATTATGCTGGCAATTGCTGCATATCATGACTATGATATTTGGCAAATGGATGTCATGCTGCAATCCATCCAGAAACCTTGAAGAGGATGTGTATATGACACAACCGGATGGTTTCATTTTTTATGGGCAAGCTAATAGGGTATGCAAGTTGTAGAGATCCTTTTATGGACTCAAGCAAGCTTCAAGGAGCTGGAACATTCGTTTTGATAAAGCCGTAAAAGAATTCAGTTTTATCAAGAATAAAGATGAGCCATGTGTTTACAAGAAAGTGAGTGGGAGTGCAGTGGCATTCCTAGTATTGTATGTCGATGACATACTTTTGATCGGGAATGATATATCAAACTTGCAGTCGGTAAAGACTTGGTTATCCAAGTGCTTCTCCATGTAGGAGTTAGGGGAAGCAGCCTACATCCTTGGTATAAAGATCTATCATGATAAATCGCATAGGTTGCTTGGCCTAAGTCATAGTGCATATATTGACAAGGTACTGAAAAGATTCAGTATGGAAGAATCCAAGAAGGGATTTCTTCCGATGTTGCATGGTGTTTATCTCTCTAAGGAATTGTGACCTAGATCACAAGATGATAGAGTAGGATGAAGAGGATCCCATATGCATCAGCAATTGGATCCATCATGTATGTCATGCTATGTACTCGAATTGATGTCTCATGTGCTTTGAGAACTTGTAGTAGATATCAATCGGATCCAGGTGAGTGTCACTGGATGGCTGTCAAGAATATTCTTAAGTACCTGAAGAGGACTAAGGATATGTTCTTGGTTTATGGAGGGGAAGATGAGCTCACTGTAAGAGGATACAGTGATGCTAGTTTCCAAACGGACAAAAATGATTATAGATCGCAATCAGGGTTTGTATTTTGTCTCAATGGGGATACAGCGAGCTGAAAAAGCTCCAAGCAAAGCACTGTAGCAGGCTCTACAATGGAGGCTGAGTATATTGCATTATCAAATGCGGCCAAGGAGGCAGTCTGGATTAAGAAGTTCATTACTAAACTTTGTGTGGTCCCCACGATTATTGATCCTATAGACATCTATTGTGACCACAATGGAGCAATTGCTCAAGCCAGAGAACCACGGCCTCATCAGAAGTCCAGACACATACTCAGACGATTCCATCTCATCAGAGAGATAGTTTAGAGGAAAGATGTACAGATTAGTAAAGTGCATATTGACAACAGTCTCGCAGATCCACTAACAAAGCCTCTATCACAGCAGAAGCATGAAAGGCACTTGAGACCATTTGGTATTAAATACATGAATGATTGGCTATAGTGCAAGTGGGAGATTGTTAGAGTAAATGCCCTAGAGCCAATCAATTATTATAGAATTGACTCTTTGTAATAATGTTCATTGATTAATAAAAAGGCATTTCATACTATATCGCGTAAATCATTATTGTATGTATTGATATATGTCTTTAGAATGATATAACCATGACAAGGGTATCAAGTGCTTCAAATCTTGACAGTGAGAACCCTATGAGCACATATGGTGGCCATTCTAGAAACATCCATAGCCCTAGTATTATTCTGAAGTAAGGGCACAGATAATACGGTAAGGCTATCATAGTGTTGAATGACCTTGTCGAAAGGCAATGACTAATCTCACTTGTCAAGGTTGTTTGGTGACAACCTGGTGTAACACATGGGTGCTTGCTGTAGGCAAGTTCACTAGACTGACCCACAAGAGGATTTCATATGGATGGTAACCCTAGTGTCTATGGAACAAATCCTCTAACGAATGGTGGTGCATGTGATCCTTAGACTTGAGATTATCGGAGCGCCTAGTGCACCGATTGGTGTAGTTTGACACTAGCCTAACGCAGTTCTATTCAGAGCTATCAATACAGTAGTGATTGGCTACATCAAGGAGTGTATCAAGACTATGATGGATAGACAGAGGATTCATCACTCTCGGGTACGGGAGAAGTTATCTCATGGCGCAATTCAGTAAATAGCAATGACACTAAAACTGTGGGCACATTGGGATTGAGTTGTTGTTCTATCCAGTTTATAATACAAGTCATTGGTCTAGTAACTGAATACATAATATCGAGAGTAACCGAAGGTTGACACTATTTCTATGCCTTAGTCTCGTCGAGATAACGTATGATGAAAGGATCGAATTGTACGGTAACCATATCGTTGACAGGTAGCTACTTTGCTAAATCTGAATCTATCGGGTGGCCATGATGCCTTGCTAGGGGCCAATCTTGGTCTGTGTTTAGTGAGACGATTAATTGGTGTTAATCACGATACTACACACTGTCGGTAAGATGAGGAGCCTATGGGTCACACACATAGAAGATAATTTAAGAGCCAAAAAGAAAGAAGGGCGTTTTCGTCTTTTAAGGCGAAAGGGTATTTTGGTAATTTCACAGTGCAATTAAATTTGTTGATGTTGTAGCCTTTATTTAATTTGTTAGAAAAATTAAATAAGTGAGATTACGTTTAAATATGTGTTCGTATATATTTAAATAAATTATCATTATCGTTAAATGTTAAATGTTAATAAATATATATTAATTGATTTTAATTGAGATAATGATAAACAAAATTAAAATATCTAAATGGGAGTGTTTGGAAACAAGGAGTGTTTGGGTTGGAGCCCAAGCCTATTCCATAAGGGAATAGAGCAATTAAAATTACACTATAAAAGTAAAAGTTTAATTGAGAGATATAAGATTCATTCATTTCATTTTTCAAAGAAAAGAGAAAAAGCTACAGCACCCAAAACACTCTCTCACGCCAGACTTTGATTTTGATTGAAAATCAAATACATTTCATTTCTTCTTTGTTTTTAAGACTAAAGAGGTTCTAGTAAATCCCTCTTTAGTTCCTTGCGATTATCTTCGTGTGGACTAAATCGGTTCGATCCTACACTTGGGTCGGTAGCAAAATACGTTTAGAGACAAAGTTGAAGGAGCCTCTAAACGTGCATATGATTTCTTAAACTCTAAACTAATTTCTGCAGATTCTTATTTTGATATAGACTGTAAATTTTTACCCTGATCTTGGTTCTATGGAACAATCCGTGTTGTTATTAATTTTTGTTTTCTGCTGCATCAATGGATCGTTTCCTAACACTTTAGACCGTTTGAGCTTTTCAAGTCAACCTTATATGTTATTATCCTTAGTCACCCCGTTGAGCCTTATTGCATATATTTAGCCTTGATTTTCTTTCTTTTTATCCAAAATAACACGTCCCATATAACTCTTATACACATTTCCTACACATGTTGTTCTTTCGGGAGGATTAATCTAAATTATTGGAAGTGAAAATGTGTGTGGCTTTGAGATTGTGAAAATTTTGAGAGGGTGCTCGAAAAGAACGGTTAAGGGTTGTTGTGTGGGGGAAAAAAAAAAGGGAATTGGGTGATATCATTACTTCCTAAGTTATGTCTTTTTTAGTATTATTTCAAAGAAAAAATGAAAAAACAAAACAATAAGGAAGCACGAAAAGGGTCCAAATTCAATTGTGGTTGGGGAGAGTGATGCAATAAAAGAAAAAAATAAAGGGTATCGGGTTGAGAGAGTAAGTTGTTTTGAGCAATTGTGTTCTTTGAAGTGTAAGATTATTCCTCTAAAAAGCTTGTATCCCTTACGTTCTTTCATATCCCAATACCCTAGCCTAAAGATATAAGCTAAATGAAGCCCTAATAATCTGAAGTTATGTGTTGTTCTACATTAGTAAAGAGTGATCTGAAAAGTAGGCCTATGAGTAGGAACCATGTCGTGGCAAGCACAAAATCACAACAAAAAATTTCTTTTCGTGGCATGGTCCCATTACCCAAGATCATGATTTTGACTAAATTAATCAACATAAAGATTAACCGTACAAGGTTATGTGATTTACCTCCGTTGGCGGCTCCTCCTCTATATCTTTCAAACTAGTCGCTATCAATCCAACGTAGGATTAAGTCTGTCGGTATCCACACAAAGGTAGGCTAAAGATCACCCTACAATTGACCTCTAGATCAATCAGAGGGCTTAAGGGAGGTGACGGATGAGAGAGAAAGAGTTCTCTCTCTAGG
Source organism: Pistacia vera (assembly GCF_008641045.1). NCBI lineage: Eukaryota > Viridiplantae > Streptophyta > Magnoliopsida > Sapindales > Anacardiaceae > Pistacia > Pistacia vera. The sequence goes on along the minus strand of NW_022195444.1, from coordinate 132,370 downwards.
GTTGGCGGCTAGGGTTTTTGGGAGAGTTAATTTTGCTCTTTAATTTGCAAAATTAACTTTTGATTATTAGTTGTACAAAATAAAACCCAATGACCCTTTATATAGACAATCCCAAATAAGAGTTCGATAAGGATTATAAATCCTTAATTCATATTTGGATTGGATTACAATACTTATTTGAATTGGATTGCAATCCTTGATATAAGGGAATGGAATATTTCTTAAAGATATTCTCCTAAAATAAATCCTAATTAAATAAATATTCCTATTTATTTAATTCCTATATAAATACATATTCTAATTAAATACATATTACTATTTATTTAATCAATATATATTTATATATATTTATCATATTTAATATATGGGTTTTAATATATATAATTAAATTAAATATATATTCTTCATATTAATTAAAATTAATATGATTCCAATTTTGCTAAAAATTCCCCTAATAAATTGATAATGGCGTCAACCCCTTAGCAAAATTACCAAAGTGCCCTTTCACCCATAATGACGAAATTGCCCATGGATTCCCAAATTACCAAAATACCCTTTTCAGCCCAAGGACAAGATTGTCCTTCCATTTTTGTTTCTCACTTAACTACCTTCTATGTGTGTGGCCCAAAGACTCTTCACTTTACCGACAGTGTCTCGCTAACTAATTAAGCATCAAGCAATTAGTGTTTTCGTACACCAATCAAGATTAACCTCTAGCAAGGCATCATGATTCCCTGGTAAGTAAAGAATCAGCGATTTAGGCTTACCTTGTCTTCGGTATGGTTACTGTGCAATTCGATTCGTTTCATCATCTTTTATCTCATCAAGGTTTGAGGTACATGAATAGTGTCTACCTCAAAAGTTACCTTGATATGTTCTATATTTGGTTCTTGAATCTAAGGACTATTGGATTCAAGCACCAACTCGATTTCACCATGGCCACAGATTTGAGGTCGTAGTTCTTTAACCAAATATCATGCCAAGATAAGATCTCCTATAACTAGGAGTGATGAATTCTTTCTTGATCCACCATAGCCATAGTGTTGTACTTCTCGATGTAACCAATCAAAACTGTTCTGGTAATCCCTAAAAGAGACGACGTTAGGCTAGTGTCAAATCACATCGATATTTATGCACGACGCTCTGGTGATCTCAAGTTGAAGGACCAAATGCACCATCATCTGTAAGAGGATGTATTCCACAAACACTAGGTTTACGATCTCGGGTGGAATCCTCTGATGGATCGATCCAGTGGACTTGCACAAGCAAGCACCCATGCGTTGCACCAGGTTACTACCCACAACATTGACATTTGAGATATGTCACTACCTTTCAATAGGGTCATTCAACGCGATGATAGTCTCTCTATATAATCTCTGTCCTTAATCAAATTTATACTATGACTACAAGTGGTTTAAGAAGGGCCACCTTGTGCTCATAGGGATCTCACAATTAAGATTTATAGAACTGAATTCCCTTGTCACTGGTTCCAACCTTTCTAAGGACATATACTATTTTCTTTACACGTAGTAAATAGATGCTACAGTATATGCTCATAAATAAGCGATGTCTTTTATTCATTAATTTGAAATGAGTTTACAAGAGCTAAATCGTTGGCTCTAGTGCACCTACTCTAACAATCTCCCACTTGCACTATAGTCAATCATTCATACGTTTGATCCCATATGATGCTATGTGCCTATCATGTCTCTGCTGCGACAGAGCTTTTGTAAATAGGTTTGCGATGTTACTGTTAGTAGGTACTCTATCAATTTGTATGTCACCTCTCTTCACTATTTCTTTGATGAGATGGTATTGCCGGAATAGTGATTGGATCTTTGGTAAGATCATGATTCTTTAGCCTAAGCTATAGCACCATTATTTTCTTAGTAAAGCACAACTGGATCAACAATGCTTGAACCTACTCTAGTTCAGTCATGAACTTCTTGATCCAAACAGCCTTTTTGGTCACATCACCCAATGCGATGTACTCGGCTTCCATTGTAGAATCCGCTACAGTGCTTTGTTTTAAACTTTTCCAGCTAACTGCAGCCCATTAAGATAGAACACGTAACCTGACTACGATCGATAGTCATCTTTGTCAGTTTGAAAACTAGCATCATTGTATCCTCTTATACTGAAATCTTCTTCTTCTCCATAGACCAAGAACATGCCTTTAGTCCTCTTAAGGTACTTAAGGATGTTCTTGACTGCTTTCCAGTGTGTTTCACCTAGATCTGATTGATATATACTACAAATGCTCAAGGCATATGAGATATCAATCCTAGTACATAACATGGCGTACATTATGGATCCTACTACCGAAGCATAAGGAATACCTCTAATCTTATCTCTCCTCTTGTGTTTTAGTATACAAATCCTTAGAACGATACACTCCATGTGACATTCGAAGATAAACTTTCTTTGAATCTTCCATACTGAATCTTTTTAGTACTTTGTCAATATATGCACTTTGACTTAGGCCCAACAACCTACGAGATCTATCACAATAGATTTTTATACCGAGGATGTAGGTTGCTTCTCCTAAGTCCTTCATGGAGAAGCACTTGGATAACCAAGTCTTTACCATTTTCAAGTTCGGTATATCATTCCCAATGTATAATATGTCATCGACATATAACACTAGGAATACCACTACGCTCCCACTGATTTTCTTGTATACACAAGGCTCATCAAAACAAATGTTCCAGCTCCTAGATGCTTGCTTGAGTCCATAGATGGATCTCTTCAACTTGCATACCTTCCCTGCTTATCCATCAAGAACAAAACCATTAAGTTGCGTCATATAGACGTCCTCTTCAAGGTTTCCATTCAAGAAAGTAGTTTTGACATCCATCTACCAAATTTCATAGTCATGGTATGCAGCAATAGCTAGCGTAATACTAATGGACATTAGCATTGCTACTGGAGAAAAGGTTTCATCATAGTAAATCCCATGCTTTGTTAGTAAACGATCCAGTAACGTAGCGGAAAAACAAAACATTTACATCATGGATCGTTCCTTATAACCAAGATCTAGGTACAAATTTACAATTTATATATATTAAATAAGAATCTGTAGATTTTAGTTTAGAGTTTAAGAAATCATACGCACGTTTGGAGGCTCCTCCAACTAGTCTTTGAGCATATTTCACTACCGACCCAAGTGTAGGATCGAATCGGTGTAGTCCACACGAAGATAACCTCAAGGAACTAAAGAGTGATTTGCTAGATCCTCTTTAGCCTTTAAGAACCAAGAAGAAAAATCAAGTATATTTGATTCCAAGCAAAATGCAATATGGCTTGGAGAGTGTTTTAGGGGCTGGAGTGTTTTCTTTCTTTTCAATCAATGAAATGAATGAGTTAATCCAAATATTTCACAAAGTGTGCACTTATATAGTGCACACTATACCTTATTCCATCATGGAATGGGCTTGGGCTCCAACCCAAACACCCCTTGTATCCAAACATCCCCTTTAAGGTATTTTTAATTGTAATTTATCATTATCTCAATTAAATTCAATTAATATTTACAATATATATATTAACATTTAACAATAATGATAATTTATTTAAATATATGTGAACACATATTTAAACATAATTTAACTTATTTAATTTTAATATCAAATTAAATAAAGGCTATGACCTTAGCAAATTTAATTGCACTGTGAAATTACCAAAATACCTTTTCACCTAAAAAGATGAAAACGCCCTTCTTCTAAGCTGGTTCTTAAATTATCTTCCATGTGTGTGACCCGTAAGCTCCTTAACATACCGGTAGTGTGTAGTATCACGATTAACACCAATTACTCGTCTCACTACACACATACCAAGATTGGCCCCTAGCAAGGCATCATGGCCACCTGATAAATTCGGATTCAGTGAAGCAGCTACCTGTCAATGATATGGTTACCATACAATTCAATTCTTTCATCATCCGTTATCTCAATGAGACTGAGGCATAGAAATAGTGTCAACCTTCGATTACTCTCGATATTGTGTATTCAGTTACGGGACCAATGACCTGTATTATAAACTGGATAGAGCAACAACTTAATCCCATTGTGGCCACAGTTTTAGTGTCATTGCCATTTACTGAATTGCGCCGTGAGATAACTTCTCCCATACCTGGGAGTGATGAATCCTCTGTCTATCCACCATAGTCTTGATACACTCCTTGATGTAGCCAATCACCACCGTATTGACAGCTCTGAATAGAACTGCGTTAGGCTAGTGTCAAACTACACCAATCAGTGCACAAGGTGCTCCGGTGATCTCAAGTCTAAGGATCACATGCACCACCATTCGTTAGAGGATTTGTTCCATAGACACTAGGGTTACCATCCATATGGAATCATCTGGTGGGTAAGTCCAGTGAACTTCCCTACAGCAAGCACCCATGTGTTGCACCAGGTTGTCACCAAACAACCTTGACAAGTGAGATTAGTCACTACCTTTCGACAGGGTCGTTCAACACTATGATAGCCTTATCGTATTATCTGTGCCCTTACTTCAAAAAAATACTGGGGCTACAGATGTTTCTAGAATGGCAACCATATGTGCTCATAGGGTTCTCACTATCAAGATTTGAAATACTTGATACCCTCGTCACGGTTCTACCATTCTAAGGACATATATCAATACATACAATGATGATTTACATGATATAGTATAAAATGCCTTTTATTGATCAATGAACATTATTACAAAGAGTCAATTCTATAATAATTGATTGGCTCTAGGGCATCTACTCTAACATGCTTTTGTTTGAAACTTTTGCTACCAGCCATGCTTTATAGGTTTGAACATTTCCATCTATGTCAGACTTCTTCTTGAAGACCCATTTACACCCTATGGGTTTGACTCCTTCAGGTGGATCTACCAGATCCCATACTTAATTCTAGTACATAGAATTCATTTCAGATTTCATGGCATCAAGCCATTTTGTGGAATTCAGATTCAACAAAGCATCTTTGTAGGTTCTAGACTCCTTGTCTTGATAGATCAATACGTCGCTACTTTGACTCAAGAGAAAACCATACCTCTCGGGCTCACGACGTATTCTACTAGACCTATGTGACTCTTGTGTCAAAGGTTCACTTTGTTCCACTCCCTGTGGAGTGATCTTCTCATGATGCTCAACCATCTCTGATGGCAAATTGTAATACTTTCTTTCTAGCTAGTATACTCGTAAAATAACAGTAAAATTCACTAAATAATATAAGAAACTGTACATATATACGAGTATAAAATTATGGGCCCATGTTTAATTTTGCTTTATATACAAATCTTTACATAATATAATAAAGTCTCAAAATAGTAACTTGACAGTGTAGCAAAACCCTTCCACTGCGTGACATTTCGAGCGACCACATCTCACTTATTACCTGCAAAAACATTCAAAACAACAGGGTGAGCACTAATTGCTCAGTAAGTAAACCCGCTATGCTACCCTTCTCTCTCTGTTTCTTAAATTCTGAATTTCTTTCCTTACATCACACTTTCCCAATCTTCTCTATTCTTTCTCTACTCTTACTCTGTTTTTCTCTCTCTGTTCTTTCTCTATTCTTTCTCTCTGTTCTTTCTCTATTATAATTCCCACTACTCAGATAATGGGCATGGTATTATGCATATACATAATGCAAATGCACAAATTCATAAAATGTGCATTTTCTTTTCTATTTTTCTTATTCTGCTTTCTGTTTCTTTTATGTATTTCTTTCTTTCTTTCTTTTCTAGTCTTTCTTTCTTTCTATTCTTTCTTTTCTTTCTTTCTATTCTTTCTTTCCTATTCTATTCTTTCTTTCTTTCTATTCTTTCTTTTCTTTCTATTATTTCCTTCTTTCTTGCTGATCAGACTCGATTGAGGCGTGGATTTGGAACCCTGGCCGTGTAAGTGTATTCTCTAATTCTGGTACAGTCCTCATCCACAGGCACTTCTAACGGACTGTACAATTCTTCTTTATAAATTCTGAGAACGCTTACTAAAGGCGGCATGCATGTGGGGCTATGTCACTTACGGGCTCCCCATCGCAACAACCTTTTCTTCTTTTTATCTTTTTACACTTCTTTAAATAAAAATTCAGATTTGAACTTCTTTAATATTCTCCTTTCTTTCTATTACTCTTTAACATTCTTTAGTGTTTTTTCATGCTCATAGGAGTATGTATGCATGTAGATGGTTTCATGCTTATAATTCTTTCTAAATTCACATGTTTAGATGCAATAATGCAATAAGGAATGCAAACATGTCATTCTCTATCATCTACAAACTCAATCCATAGTAACCCATAATCATATATGCACTTCTCTTTGACATTTCATCAAACAATTCATGTGCACAAATCAACTCTAATTTGGCTACACTTCTACCTCTTTTCTAAGCCACCAAAAATTTGGTGTAAAATCTTCTATCTTTAACGTCAAACCTGTCCAAAATATACACTCCAAAATTTCTACTCCAATTCTTCCAAATTTCATCCAAACTCACATCAAATATCAAATAACAAACACTGCTTCTAATGGACAAGTTTTAATCATCATTCAACACCAAATCCATCAACAATTCTTCATATAAAACACATATATGCATAAAGGAAATTCTCTACACAATATTACTTAAATCATACTTAGGGTAGGATTTACTTACCTTATATGTAGAAATCCAACACTTTAAAAATCTTCTTTGATCCAACCCTCTTTCTCTTAAATCCTCTGAACACAAATCATCAAAATTCAACACTTTAAAAATTAAAACTCACTTCTTAGTGCAAGGATCTTACCTAAGGATGCCTAGGATTGAAAATCCACTAAAAAGTACCCAAGACCTATGAATTTCCCTTGAAAAAGAATTAAAGAAATTGAGAGAATTTGGGTGGTAAGTGGCATGAAAGAGGAGAAGAAGTTGCTAAGGTTTCACTCTTCAATTCTTGATATAACATAATATTATTTATAGTTTCCCATTTTGCCCTTGCACTTTCTATAAAATTTCATCTATGTCCCTTAGTCAATTACCATTATGCCCTCATTTTATTACATTCTCCATGAAATTCTATCTCTTTTCACTCCCCACATTTTCAACTAATTATGAGTGAAAAGACCATTTTACCCATAATGAAAGTTTAAGGGATTTTCTTCACATTTTTTCTCAAAATAACTTTAAAAAAATTCAACTAAGGGTATAAGGGCATAAGTTAAGCTACGTACCTCGATGTGGGCATTATACACATCATCTTGTTCGTCGTTTGATGCATCTTGTGGCTCTAAAACTTTAACTAGTGCTACCTTTCTTACACCATCTTCTCTTTGAAGAAATTACTTCTCCAAGATGAATCTAGTTCGAGCAATGAAAACTTTCTACTCAACTGGATTGTAGAAATAGTATCCCCTTGTCTATTTAGGATACCCCACAAAGATATATTTCCCTAACTTTGAGACAAGCTTGTTCGAAGTCAATTTCTTGAAATAAGCATCACAACCCCAAACTCTTAGATGAGACAAAACAGGTTTTCGCCCGTTCCATATTTCATATGATGTCTTATCCACTGATTTCGATGATACACGATTCAATGTATATGTCACAAACTTTAGGGCATAGCCCTAGAATAATGTAGGTAAATCTATGAAACTCATCATTGATTGAACCATATCCAACAAGGTTCGATTCCTCCTCTCAGACACTCCATTATGTTGAAGTGTGTAAAGAGGTGTGAGTTGAGATATAATCCCACATTCTTTAAGGTATGCATCAAACTCCGAGCTCAAGTATTCTCCTCCTCTATCAGATCGGAGAACCTTGATAGTCTTGTTGATTATGTACTTCATTCTTGAATTCCTTGAATTTGTCAAAGGATTTAGACTTATGACTCATTAAGTAGACATATCCAAATCTACTAAGGTCATTAGTAAACTTGATAAAGTAAGAATATCCACCTCTGGCTTGTACTGATGCGGTCCACATACATCATTATGGATGATCCCTAACAAGTCACCTTTCACTGTGTCCAGTAAAAGGTGACTTGGTCATTTTGCCTACTAGGCATGACTTGCATACCTCATAAGACTTTAAGTCAAATGGGTCCAAAAGTCCATCTTTATGGAGTTTTACTAAGCGAGTCTGGTTCACATGACCAAACCTGCAATGCCATAGGTAAGTTTGATTAAAGCCATCAACTTGGCTTTCTTATTCTCTAGATTGAAAATCTCATTATTCTTTAATTCTAGAACATACAAACCATTGTGTAATCTTACAATTCCATATTTAATACCATTAAAACTAATTGACATCAATCCATTAGTTATCATAAACCGATATCCAATGTTGTCCAAATCGGACATAAAAATAATATTCTTTAAAATTGAAGGAACATAAAAACAATTTAAAAGTTCTAGTTCAAGGCTCGAAGGCAAACATAAATTATAATCTCTTATGACTAATGCAGCATTCACAACTCGTAGGTCCACCTCTCCTCAACCGAGCAGTCTACTCCATCGCAGTCCCTACACAGAAGTGCAAATATGAGAACCACATCCTGTGTCGATAACACAAGATGTAACAAGAGATACATTGATTAAAATCATGTACATATCTTTAGAAGAAGATTCAGGCTTCTTCTTCTTGTTTGCTTGCTTGCTAGGAAGGCCTTACAATGTTTCTTCTAGTGACCAGGCTTGCCATAATGGAAGCAAACAACCTTTCCATCTTTGCTCATGCCTCCAGCATGTTTAAGGACATCTTGGGGTTAAGCTTTGGATTTTCCCTTGGCATTTCCTTTGCCTTGCTTCCGCTTTCCTTTCCATGGTGTAGCATCAACTAGCATCACTGACTTGGACTTCGTCATGTCTTTCTCTATTGTCTTCAACATATTCAGGAGCTCTAAGAGATACTTCTCCATAGAATTCATATTGAAGTTCATTATGAATTGGGAGAAGGAATCAAATAAGGATTGTAGAACAAGATCTATTGATAGTTCTGCCTCCATACCAAATCCCAGTATTTCAAGCTTAGGTATGTAGCCAATCACTTGACTACATACGGGCCTACTGGGTTTCCCTCAATCATTCAACATCTATATAATGCCTTGACACCTCATAATGTTCGTGCCTAGCACGCTTCTAAAAGAGCTTGTTGAGATGTGTGATAACAGAGCTAGCATCCAAATTCTCATGTTGCTCTTGCAGATCAAGTGTCAATGATGCAAGTACAATACACTGTACAATATCAGCATCATCCAGATACTTTCTATAAGCATCTATAGCTTCCTAAATAGCTTCAGGTTTAGGCGCTTCCTTAACAGGTTCATCTAAGATGTACAACTTCTTTTCTGACTTGAGTATAATCCGAAGATTTCTATACCAGCCAGTAAAGTTTGTACCACCAAACCTACTTTCCCTATGATCGATCACAGTGACAGATTATTGGTAGTCATAATGTAAATCTACAAGTACAAATTAAACAAAGTTAATAATCTTTTATTAATTAATAGGGCCTTTTATCAATTAATATGTTCCCACTATTTTTATTCAAGTTAACAGCCCTCACTATTAAACTCCAGAAGGTCCATCCATTTTCCTAGTGAGCCGAAATCCCATCATTCCTAATTTGACCTCTCAAAAGGGCAAGTAGACCAAAGTAGGATGAGTAAGTAGGATACAAGATCTAGCTTACACCATTTGATAGCACTAACTTATTAAACTCAAATGTAGGTACTACAGACAAACCAATTACATAATCCAATGGCACCAACCATTGGCCTCAAGTGTAACTTTTGGATCGGTGAGTTTGGACACTATATGCCCACTCATGCATTTTAAATATGCACTACTCTACCATGCCTCTAGTTGAACTCATCAACCCTTCGTGGAGGCGAATCCAGCAAACTGCGCCTAGTTAAGGAAAAACTCCAATGACGATTAACCTCCCAAAGGTAAAAGTGGCTCCCTGTAGGGGCAAGTGAGACCACGACGAATGATGGTTTGATTAATCTCATGGGATGGAAGGCTCAATTTATTTTTGACTTAATATCTTTTATGAGTGGTTCATGCTTTAATATCTCACCATTTTAATTATCTTATTTAGCATGCTATTGTTTGGCATTCAACCTTAGGATGCTTCTACAAATAAGACACTACATAAGCTCGTGTTGGTACATGGCCATTCTAACACCAACTTCCTCGAGCTTAGAGAAAGTTGTAGGTCACCCTAGGTTTATTATTTTATTACAAAGAATGAAACATCTTCAGGATTCGTCACGCCTTCACCTCGTCTTCAAAGCTTTTTCTACTTTACAAATAAATTTGAAGAAACCTTAAGTTACATTTGAGGGGATTTAGATGAGAAGAAATTTTACATTGAAGAATGGGAGGTAAGGCAAGACACGCAAGCCCTAAATAAAACAAACAACCCAAAATAATAAAACCTAAGGTCTATCGCCGAGTACCAAACACCATGCATAATAGACACCAATCATACAATACATAAATTCAAATTTACCATATTTGAATTGTCAGGTAAATTTTCTTTACCCTCTTTAATTTTGCAAAGTTTCATATTGGTCCCTAAACTTAAGAAAATTACAACTTAGTTCCTATCTAGTTTGAAAAATGACTAAACTATCCAGAATAGAGGCAACTTATTCTTCTATTGAGGGCTAAGCATAAAAGTTCAAAATGCTTTTCTCCATTCTCGAAAATACCCTTATCCCACGAAAACGGGACAATTCCTTTTCAACCCTCTTAATTCCCACACGAAAGATCGTAGGGCTTATCCTCATCGACGGCAACAACCATTAAACCCTAGTAGCCCAAAATGGGCCACTCCTACTAGGCCCACGCACATAGTGCAGGCCCATAAGTCCCGAACGGCTAGCACTAACATGCCTAGCCTTGTCTTGTCATGGCAAGGCATTACCGCGCACTCACATGTGCAGCAGGGGCTGTCATTGGAAATGTGGATTTATTTAGTGATTTGGAGGTGAAACTGTAAGGAATTTAAGGTTTAATACATGATTTATGATGTGATTTCTTTCATCTTTCATTATCTTTCGGAATCACGGGTGTTGTGTGTGTTTTCAGGTATTCAGGTGCAAAAGAATGGATTATTTGTGCTTGTGCTGGTGTTCGGACATCCTGAACTCATTCGAGTGTAGATAAATCAAGGCAAGAAGAAAAAAAGTGAAATTCTAAATTCACGCCGTAGCACGATTTCCTGAATCATGGCAAAAAAACAGTGTAACCCAGATTGCACCCTAGTGAAGAAATCTTAAGCCACAACACAAAGTCGGCGAAATCCAAATTCCACTGCGACACAATTAAACTACGCCGTGGCGTGATACGGTTTTTGCCAAAGAAGAAATTGCCTAGAAGCGCATCACGGCACAATTAAATCGCGTTGCGGCGCAAGTCGCCCAGAATGCAAAAGTACTACATTTCCAACCCTAATTTAAGTTACCAGTATTTACTAAACTACCACCCATTATAAAAACTATATAAAGGGCAGTATATATCATTTTTAGGAGAATACACCTTTTAGAGATTGAACTACTCTTAGGGCTTCTTGGAAAGGTGGAGCTTGGAGAGGAGAGGAGGTTCTCTTCCTCTCCTCCTCCTTTGTTCTTCACGATTATGGTTCCAAGTGTAATCATTTCTTTTCCTTTATGTTGTAGTTTGTTTTCTATGGATTTGATGTAATCTAATTGAAGGCTTGTGTTTTATTTTTATTCTATTTGTTTGATCCATTTTATTATGTTATAGATTCATTCATTGCATTTAATTCGATCTTTAGTTGATATTAGGGCCTGATCAACCTTGATGTCTGTTAATTGATTGTATGAGACAAGATTGTGTATGGAATAACTTATTTGTAACCTTGCCCAGGTATAAGTTGGTTATTTTCTTTAAGATCGTCTTGTGCTTAATGGGTTTTGTAGTCAGACTAGACTATACGCCACTAACTAGTTTGATCAGTGAAAATATTAGGTTAAATCCGAACGCCCACGGTAATACCTTTGAACGAGTGACGTCGTGCCTATCTTGATAATTAGCTCTATGAATGGATGGTTTGTGTCTATGCAAATTGGTTCCTTCGTTATTTGGACTAGACTATACGCCACTAGCTAGTTTAGATGATGAAAAGTACTAGGTTTAACCCAAAGATGTACGAACCCTAGAATGGAGTAGAGAGAACAATAATTTGATGATGAACATGTAGCCTAGTAATTATGAAAGAGTTAGAGCCCTAGGATTCTTGTAGATAGTTAGATTTAGATTTACTTTAATGTCGTTTGTATGCTTTCTTTATTTCAATTCTTTTTGTTTTCACAAGGCATAGTTACTAGGATCACAAGAATGTCTCCAGTCTCTATGGGATCGACCCTTACTTGTGCACTATGCTACAATTGCGACTCTTGCACTTGTGAAGGATTAAACTTTGTGTCTGTCAACCAAAGAGGTTGTTTGGATCAAGAAGTGAGTGACTAAACTAGAGGTGGTTCCGAACGTTGTGCTTTACTACGACAACAAGGTGCCATAGCTCAGGCCAAAGAACCACGATCCCACCAACGATTCAAACATATACTTTGGTGATACCATCTCATTAGAGAAATCGTGAAGAGAGGTGATGTACAAATCAACAGAGTACCTACTGACGATAACATCGCATACCCACTTATGAAAGCTCTGTCGTAGCAGAAGCTTGATAGGCACATAGCATCATATGGGATCAAATGTATGAATGATTGGCTATAGTGCAAGTGGGAGATTATTAAAGTATGTGCACTAGAGCCAACGTTTTAGCTTTTGTAAACTCAATATTAATAAATAAAAGGCATCGCCTATTTATGATCATATATACTATTTCATCTATTTATTGCATGTAAAGAAAATAGTATATGTCCATGGAAAGGTTGAAACCAGTGACCAGGGAATTAAGTGTTATAAATCTTAATTGTGAGAACCCTATCAGCACAAATGGTGACCCTTCTTAAACCGTCCATAGTCATAGTATAAATCTGACCAAGGACACGAATTATACAGAGAGACTATCATCACGTTGAACAACCCTATCAAAAGGTAGTGATAGATCTCATATGTCAAGGTTGTAGACACCAACCTGGTACAACGCATGGGCGCTTGCTTGTGCAAGTCCACTGAAATGACCCATCAAAAGGATTTCACACAAGATGGTAAACCCAATGTTTGTGGAATAATTTTTTCTTACAAATGGTGGTGCATGTGCTCATTTGACTTGAGATCAACAGAGTGTCGTGTGTAAATATTGATGTGATTTGACACCAACCTAATGTCGCCTCTCTTAGGGATTACCAGAACGGTGGTGATTGATTACATCAAGAAGTACACTATGGCTATGGCGGATCACTAAATGATTCATCACTCCTGGTTATAGGAGATCTTATCTTGGCAAGATATTTGGATAAGAACTATAACCTCAAATCTGTGGTCACGGTGGAATCGAGTTGGTGCTCGAATCCAATTTTATAGTTGTAAGATTCAAGAACCAAATATAGAACATGTCATCATTGATCAAGCCTACTGCCCACACAATGACTGCAATACAAAGGTATAAAAAAGAAAGAAAAAAAATCAAATTTCTTTGTTTCTTTCTTTTGTGTTTATCAAGTCTCATGACATTGACCGTGTCAGTTCCATAATGCTTTATTCTATTTTCTTCAGCATCCATTGCGCGTAAAGATCAACAACGTTAGCTTCAAGAACATTCAAGGTACTTCTGCAACTCTTGCTTGCAGTAGTGGTGTAACGACGGTGTGGAGCTTGCAAATATCGACCTTAAATACATTGGAAAGGAAGGACCTATTCATCCGAATGTAGTAATGTTAAACCTAAGGTGATCGGCGTACAAAGCGCGCTAGCATGTGGCAACCCCACTGCGGCCCCTTCTCGCAAAGCTTAATTTAATTTCAAATATATGTGTAAAGCATACATAGCCACTCTTAAACCTTCTCATGTCGATATATGCATGAATCAGTCTGTTATAAATCTATATTATTTCATTTGTGGAAACAGAATTGTTCTACTTGCTACTTTAAACGACCGTTGTGCGAGTTTCAATGTGCAATTAAATTCAACTAAAATTTTTCTTGTTAGTTGAACCTTCCAATGACTTTTTTCGTTTTTTTCGTTAGCCTTTTAAGTCTAAACTTATTGTTAACTAACCTGTGAACATATATTACATCTAATACTGAATGGACAAACCTATAGCCCTTGTCAGAGAAGCCAAACTCCTATTTAAGTGAAGGAAAAGAGAGAGAGAGAGAGAGAGAAATCCAACTTCATATTAACGTTCTCGAGACTGTTGACATGATCAGATTTTCCAACAACTTTTAAAATTAGAACTCTCATCCATGCCGATAATCTGAAAACATTTCAACTATCTGCTTGTTTTGCAAGAAATATTGGAACTTTCGTCGAGAAGTCAACAATTTGTTAAACACATTTGAAGCTCCATTCTTCTTTTAATTTTGCTTCCCCACAAAAGTTTCAGTTTATGTTGGTTTCTCCAGAAACTAAACTGTTGATTAGAAAAAAGTTTGCCTCATTCTTTTTTTCCTTATTTAATTTTTTTTTTTTTTTTTTTCCTTGACAAAATTTTCAATTTAAGTTGCTTTCCAAAAACTGATATTTTCCGGGTTGGTCTTCTAAAAGTAAAAGTGAAATGGTTAGCAACAGCGTGAAGCGATAACCCTTTAGTTAAAAGCTGAAGTGAAGACTGTTTTTAGCGTAAACAAGCTGTTTAGTTGTCTGCAGACAAGCTGGAGTGGGGATTTTAGCACGTTGGAGGCTTTAAGTTCTTGTTTGCAGGTTGTTGCATTTGTCACATTCTTCAATAGTCGATCGGTTGTTCCCACATTGGAGGCATAAGCTGAATGTGAGGACTCATTGTTTACTAATATATCGTTTGTTTTAGTAGTTCCAGTGCCGCCAGATTGATACGTGTTGATCTTATTACGCTTTTTCATATGTATGTATTTGGAGATCTTTTTTAATGATATTTTTCATTGGCTAGAATTAGATCTTTAGTTCGCCTACTTTCATTCTTGTGGTGAGTTGTTTTACCATCATAATGCATAGAAAATAAAATAATGAGAAACACTTCCGGAGTTGGTTAATTTTGAACCCTAAAAGACGAGCAACCAGGCAAAATTTTGTTTCTAATATCCATGACTTGTTTAAGTAAGAAAATCTGAACGAGGAGTGGGGTTTTGGTTCTAATTGTTTTTCTTATCGATTTGCCTCCGCGAGTGACCCTGTAGAAATTTTGAACTGATAACAAATTTTCCCCAATGAGATTACGTGCATTTTTTTCCCTCTGGGACGAACATGCAATTTGTATTTCCATTATTGGTATGAAATGAGACACGATATAGACTACAGTTTTCACCTTATATCCGTAAAAGGTGTGGTTGAGTAATTTGTAACTGAACACAGAAGGGAAAAACTGAGGAAAGAACGAAAAAATCTGTTTCACACGAAAACTGTGATATTTTCACTTACTGAAGAAGACGATAACCAACTATTATATGGTTGGTGAATCACATCATAGAAACGCAGCGTTTTGAACATACGGCATTCTAAAAATGCTGCGTTTGAATTCTTTGGACTATTATAAGTAAACTCCCTTTCTTTACACTATTACAAATTCACCCCTATTCAAAGTATACAGAACACCTCTTCTACACTATATCTAATATTTCCTCTCAAACAGAACTTCTCTTCAACCATCCAGAACACCTCTTCTACACTATATCTAATATTCCCTCTCAAACATAACTTCTCTTCAACCATCCAAGACAACTCTTCTCCACTTTATCTAATATTCCTCAAAATTTTCTGATCTGCTGCATTATTTTTCCGCACCACCAAAACTTTATAAAATTTCTGATCTGCTGCATTATTTTTCTGCACCACCAAAACCGCATAAAATCTGCTACATTCCTTCTACATCATCAACATTTACATCAACCCAAAACTGCATAAAAAAATTCTGCATTAACAACTCCATAATAGCTGACTTGCTACATTACTTCTACATCATCAAAAAATTCTGCATCAATCCAAAAACTGCATAAAAAATTCTGCATTAACAACACCACAACAAGTAGTCTGCTGGACCATTTCTGCATCACCACATCAAAGCTGCATAAAAGTACTGCATTAACAACACCACAACAAGTAGATTCAATTTCTGTTGTGTTTCAACTTCATTCAGCTTCAGCATTGTTTTCTCAGCCATTTTATTCTCCTATGCTCCTACCAAATTCAGTTTCTGCAGTGTTTCAACTTCATTCAGCTTCAGCATTGTTTTCTCAGCCATTTTATTCTCCTATGCTCCTACTACATTCAGTTTCTGCAGTGTTTCTACTTCATTCAAGTTCTACAATGTTTCTTCTGCATTCAGTTTCAGCATTACATTCATCAGTTTCCTGATCAACTTTTTCTACAATGTTTCTTCTGCATTCAGCTTCAGCATTACATTCATCAGTTTTCTGATCAACTTTGGCAGTGTATACAATAGGTAAGTCTGTAGTTACATTTAACTTTTCCCTCAACAAATTAAATCTTGCTCCAGATAACGGCTTGGTCAGAATATCTGCCTTTTGGTACTCTGAAGCAACAAACTGCACTGCTACAGTCTTCCTTGCAACCAGTTCTCGCACATAGTGAACATCAATTTCTATTGCTTAGTACGTGCATGAAAAACAGGATTTGAGGAGAGAGCCCTTGCACTCATATTATCGCACCAGATCACAGGAGTATGGTTAATATTAACACTCAGTTCTTGAAATAAATGTTATATCCAAACAACTTCTGTGGCAGCTTGACTGAGTAATCTATACTCAACTTCTGTGGATGAGAGTGATACTACTCTCTGCTTTTTGGAACTCCATTGAACAAGATTGTTGCCAAGGAAGATGGCATAGCCACTAGTAAACCTGCGGTCATTAACATCACTTGCCCAGTCAGCTTCGGCATAAGCTTCCAGCGCCAGATGTGGGTGTTTTGTGAATTGCAGGCCATGATTCAGAGTCCCTTGAATGTACTGCAACACCCTTTTGCATGCTACCCAATGTGTGACAGTTGGATGCTGAAGAAATTGACTTAACTTATTCACCGTGAAGGCTAAGTCAGGTCGAGACAGCATTAGGTATTGTAATCCTCCAATAATGCTTCTATAAAATGTAGGTTGATCAAACAACTCTCCCTCCTCTTTGCTGAGTTTAGTTCCAATGGCCATGGGGGTTGAACAAGGATTACTACTTGCCATATTTTCCTTTTCCAGTAGATCTTGTGCATATTTTGACTGAGTAAGTAAAAGACCAAAAGCATTTCTTGCAACTTCGAATCTAAGGAAAAAATGAATTGGACCCATCACCTTTAATGCAAACTTATTATTCAAGTCTTGAATTACTTTAGTTATAAGAGCAAGAGCATTTCCAGTGACTAAAATATCATCAACATACACCAATAGATACACTACAACTGATCCAGCATTGTAAAAGAACAAACTCACATCAGAGGTGCTGTTTTTAAATCCCCAAGACAGAAGGGCTGTTTTCAATTTATCAAACCAGGCCTTGGGGGCTTGCTTTAAACCATATAATGTCTTTCTAAGTTTGCATACTTGTGAAGGATGAGTGGGAGGAGAAAAACCTTCAGGAGGCATCATGAACACTTGTTCCGTAAGATCCCCATTTAAAAATGCGTTGTTCACATCCAACTAATGAATATCCCAACTGTGATGGATTGCCAAAGTAAACATTATTCGAATTGTAACAGCCTTGACCACTGGTGAATACGTATCAAAGTAGTCTAGCCTAGGGGTTTGTTGAAACCCTTTAGCCACCAGCCTAGCTTTATACTTCTGTAGTGTCCCATCAACATTGAGCTTAGTTTTAAAAATCCACTTGTAGCCCACTATGTGCATACCTTCCTCATATGGAAACAATTCCCATGTTTGATTATCAAGAAGAGCTTGATATTCCTTCTCCATAGCAGTCTTCCATTCAGGAATAAATAATTCCTCTTTAACCTGCTGAGGTTCTTTGAGAATCGTGTGAGTAGTGAGGAGGGCTTTAGCTGATGACTGGACATTTTTGGATTTAAGCCGTGTGACCATAGGATGTATATTAGCAGTAGAAACAATAGTATTTGGTGTTGTTATGGGCAGTACTACTTCCAGATTAATCCCCTGATGAGCATGAAGAGTGTTATCTGAAGATGTCAAGACTAAAGGCTGTATAGATACACCAGCCTCATGTATTGAAAATGCAATAGGTAAATCTGCAATTGTATTTTGCTTGTTAGATCTGCTGGAAGGCCCTGTTCTTATATTCACATCTCTGCTAGTATCAACCAGATATTCACTAGGTAATTCTGTAGTAGCATTTGTGTCAGTATTCTTGCTAAAAGAAGCTTCTATCCGACCAGGAATGAACTAGCGAGATGTTGATCTTAAAAGGACTGAATAAGATTCTGAATTTGAAACAAAACCAGAAAAACCAGAATTTTCAGCATTAGAAAAACCAGATTTAAGGGGAAACTCTTCTTCATTAAATTTCACTTGTTTCGCCACAAAGATTCTCCCAGACTTTGACATACATTTATAGCCTTTGTGAGACAAATTATAACCTATAAATATGCATTTTTTAGTATGAAATGAGAGTTTGTGTTTGTTGTAGGGTCTGAGATATGGAAAACAACTGCACCCGAAGACTCTAAGATCATGGTAATTAGGTTCTTGCTGTATTAAAATAGTGAGAGGAGATACAAACTCAAGCACATTGGAAGGCAGTCTATTAAGTAGATATACTGCTGTAGAGAAGGCCAGCCACCAAAAATTGAGTGGCATATGAGCATGAGAAAGTAGAGAGAGTCCAAACTCAATGATAGACTTGTGCCTTCTTTCTATTCTTCCATTCTGCTAGTGTAAATAAGGGCAAGGGTGACTGAACATTATACCATGTTGACTGAGATATTTATAAAATGACCAAAATTCCCCACCCCAATCAGTTTGTAGGCTTTTAATCCTAGTACTAAACTTTTTCTCTACAAATGTGTGAAACTGAATAAACACCTCAAATGCTTCAGACTTGACTTTAAGGGGATAAATCCAAGTAAATCTACTGAAATCATCCAAAAAGATGATGTAATAACGATACCCTTCTCTGGATAATACTGGAGCAGGCCCCCACAAATCAGAATGTACTAACTCCAACAGGGCCTTTGCTCGTGATAAAGAAATAGGAAAACTGCATTGCTTTAACTTCCCAAACAAACAAGCTTCACAAAACAGAACTTGCATTGTAATCAGAAGAATGTTTTACATGCGTTTTATTTAATACAACTTGTAAAGACTTAGCACTAGGGTGCCCAAGTCGAGCATGCCACAGTATTGGAGAAGCAGATACATCATCAGACACATTGCAAGCAAAAACTTTATTTGATACAAAGGAAGTAACGACAAACTTATTGACAACTGAAGGTAAAGAAGTTTCTGGTTTATCACTGGAAAGCATTGGAGGGCCAGGTATACCACCAGAACTGGAACTAACAGTAAGAACACCAGCAACAGGAGAAGGAACATCCAACTGGTACAAGCCATCCTTGACTGTACCTTGAAGAAGTATCAAGTTGCTGCTTCTATCCTTTATCACACAATGATCATAATAGAACTCTACTATCACATTATTATCTCTTGTTATTTGTGATATACTTAATAAGTTCTTGGCAATTTTTGGAACACATAAAATGTTTCGAAGATGCACAAGTCTGTTTGAGTTAAGTGAGGGGAGTAACAATGTACCTGTATGAGTGATCTGCAGATATTCTCCATTGCCAACTTGAACCTTGGACCCTCCTAAATAATTGGTTCTGTTCAACATATTGGATGATTCAGCAACCATGTGATTGGAGGCTCCTGAGTCCATGTACCAGGACTGATCCCTCAGAGTTTGTGGGGTGGCCATCTAAGAACCTGAGGTTAAGTTCACATCAAGATTTCCAGCATGATTAGCATATACATTATTTACTAGAGAAACAATAGATTGCTGCTGATGTTGATTAATTCCTTGGGGAAGATAGGTGGTATTAACAGCTCCAGGTTTAAACTGATTTCCCAGAGGACAACCATAAGAAGTGTAATCATGATGAGCTCTAGCATCCATATGGAAAGATCTATCCCGAACATTTGTTCCAGCAAACAGAGCTTGTGCTTGTGCAGATTCATTGGATGCTACTGAAAATCGTGAATGAGTTGAACCAGGACCAGAATATGATTGATTATGTCCTGCATTAGGAAATCCAGTCGTAGGGAACCCTTGGTAATCATGATCAAATCTGCGGTAGCAATGAAGAGTTGAATGTCCAGGCTTTCCACATACTTGGCACATTAACCTTGGCTTATTATAGCCTCTTCCTTTTCCTCGGCCTCTAAAAAAAGGCACAAAACCACCTGAGTAACCTTGTGGAGGCACAAAACCACCTGAGTAACCTTGTGGTCCAAGATTATAGGCCATTCTGTCATACTCAGATTTGTACTGTCATACTCAGATTTGTACTGTCCTACTTGATTTGGTCCTGGAACTCCATTGAAATGTTGAGAGTATCCAGTTCCAAAATTAACATTCTGAGGAGGTTGTGATTGTTGAGCCGTCATTCCAGCTTGAGAATAGACATTTGCTGCTGAGTTTATCACACCCGGAGAGTGATTTAACACACCTCATGAACTAGTTTGAGCAATAGTGGTAGACCCTTCAACTATACCACTTTTAGAAGCCATTAAAGCAAATGACATCTATTCGTGGAAGTGTAGTAATGCACTGTTCTGTTTCTCCAAACGCATTTCAGGCTTATGAAGTAGAAATTATGCTTCTTGAAAATTCGCATGACTCACATTGGATACAAGATTGGCTACTACTACATCATACTCTGAGCCTAACCCATCCAATATGTATAACAACAACTCTTCATCACTAATGTGTACTCTACTATCAGTCAATTCATTGCCTAATTCCTTCATTGTTAAAATATAATCATTCATACTTTGTGACTCCTTTTTAGTAACTTGTAACAAATTTCTAAGGTGAAGTGTTCTGGCCTTTGAAACAGACCGAAAATGTAACTCAAGTGTATGCCAAATTTCATGAACTATTACATTTTGATACATGTCTAAACATGGATTCGGAAATTGATGAGAGCAACCAACTCACTAAGAACTGATCTATCTTCTTCCAATTGAAATACTTAGGGTTTGGTTGTTTAATTGAATGTTCAGTACCTTCAACTTTCTCCATTACAAATAGAGGAGGGCAAGGATTCGTACCTAAAATGAAGCTATCTAGCTCGTGAGAGGCTAGGGCTGGTACAATTTGAGAGCGCCAATAGTTGTAATTCTTCTCTACTAGCTTTACGGAAAGATTTTGAAGTGAGGAGTAACATGTAAAACTTTGAGATCCACCATTACTGAGCTGCTCTGCATCAATCTTGGAAGGGTTAGCAAAGGATTCAGAGTTCATGTTTGCCATCGACGTTAGTCTTTGGTTCTGATACCATAAAAGGTGTGGTTGAGTAATTTGTAACTGAACACAAAAGGGAAAAACTGAGGAAAGAACGAAAAAATTTGTTTCACATGAAAACTGTGATATTTTCACTTACTGAAGAAGACGATAACCAACTATTATATAGTTGGTGAATCACATCATAGAAACGCAGCGTTTTGAACTTACAGCATTCTAAAAACGCTGCGTTTGAATTCTTTGGACTATTACAAAGTAAACTCTCTTTCTTTACACTATTACAAATTCACCCCTATTCAAAGTATACAGAACTCCTATTCTACACTATATCTAATAATCTGTAATTCTCTTCATTAAACTTGGTAGAAACTATGAAGAAACAAACAAGGATTGTGAAAACAATTCTGAGGCACTTTGGATTGATGTTTAAGCTTTGACCATTCTAAAAAATTTAGAAAATCTTGCTGAATAAGGCAATTTTCCAAAACGTAAACCTGGAAGAATTTCTAGAACTCAAAGATGTGCAATTGCTTATCTTGGTCCTATAGTAGCTCCGCCACTACTTATGCCTTGACTAGGAGATTACATATTGCTAACACTGCTAATACATACACTTGAGCAAAATCTAATATTACACTCTAAAAATAATGTTCCACATGCAAGACCACCACTTTGTTCGTTTTGCTAAAATACGAATAATGCATAAGCGTTACGTCATTAACTAGCATTAATTAACAACAGCCCTTAGTCAAACATATTTGAGTTCTTCAAACAGAGGACGAAATTGGCGAATGACTTGTTACAATGTGGTGGTCTTGTATGTGAAACTGAAAAACTAAAAGAGAGAAATTGAAAAATGCGTGAACTTTTCTCTTATTAATTTCAGAGAGAGATACGTTTGTTTATATACAGAGAGAGAGAGAAGACTAACACTGAGAGTAAACCCAACTCAATGATAAACTAAAGAGTAAAGTTTTTCTTCTCAAAACGACGCCGTTCTCTCTTTTGTGGAGTTGCAGTTTTATGAAACTGCCTTCTTTTCAGTCTGGCTAACATTCCCCCTCAGACTGGACTACGGTTACTGAATTCTTCACCATTTTCTACTGAATTGCCTTCTAGACTTCATTTTGTTGTCTTCAAACATTTTTTGCACTTCCTACACTTTCTCAAAAACTGCATCTGCTTGTCTGCACTTCCTGCACTTTCTCAAAAAATAACATTGCATCTGCTTCTGCACACCACTAAGTTTCTATAAACTTCCAGAATTCAATTTTACCAACATGACTATTGAACTACTTCACTGCATCTACTTCTACAAAACATCCAGAATTCAATTTTACTAACATGACTATTGAACTACTTCACTGCATCTGCTTCTACAAACATCCAGTATTCAATTTTACCAATATGGCTACTGAACTGCTTCTGCACTTTTTCAAATCACCACACTAATGGATTCCTACTAACATCCAGCATTTACCAAGTATACACCACACTACTGGATTCCTATTAACATCCAGCATTTACCAAGTATTATCACATTCAACACTTCATCTTCTTCATACGTACACTCTGCACTCATCACTCCACAGTTATCATCACAAAGCACCAATATACATGCTATTATAGTGCAACCAGCACTTCAATTCAACACTTATCTCTAGGATTCATATTCTAATACCACAAACATCAAGTCAATACTACAAACAACACTCCAAAACAGTAAAAAAAGCAGAAGCATTTTAATCCAAGCTGCAGCATTTTGATCCAAAACAACAAAAAAAAAACAAGCAACAGCATTTTTATCAACATGCCACAAACACCCTCTCAAAACAGCAACACATCAGTGGCTCAAAACGCAATAGTCTTTCTGAAGCTTCTGCAACACATCAATGGCTCAAAACACAATAGTATTTCTGATGCTTCTACATACAGTTAGCAAAATTGTAAATTGCCAAAAGCACAAATTAATACTGCAATACCACAAACACCCTTTCAAAACAGCAACACTTCAGTGGCTCAAAACACAACAGTCTTTCTGATGCTTTGTAACGCCCCACATGAGGTACGTTGTTATTGTTTCCTCTTTCGCTCTTATTTGAGTTGGTTTTTGGTAATATTGTTTGATTGAATGTTATGTTGAATGTTTGCCCTGAAATTGGTTGAAAATAGAAGAAGTTTAGTGTACCAAGCTTCGCCGGGGCGAAGTATAATCTTCGCCGGGGCGAAGTATAATCTTCGCCGCAGCAAAGATGTGTTGAAACCTCGGGGGAAACTCTCTGGACAGTTTCGCCGCGGCGACAGAAGTTTCTTCGCCGCGGTGACAGGCCGATTAAAATGTTGGTTAAGTTTTAGATATTTTCTTCCCTAAGGGCAATTTGACCATTCTACCCCTAATTAGCAGGAAAAGTGGGGAGTTAATTGTAAGGATTTTTCATGGAGAATATGTTGATATGGGGGTGAGTTTGTAATGAATCAAAGGATATAGATGGAATTCCCAAAGAAGAGTAAGGGCAAAATGGGAATGATTGTGTTTATATTTCATTAAAAGGAATTAGAATTAACAAACCCCTCATTTCTTCTTCTCAAACGCAACTCTCCATCTTTACTCCTCTCAACTTCTCTTTTCTTTTGATCAAGGAGTTCCAAGGGGTTTTTGAAGTGATTTGGGGTAGAAAAGCAACCTAAGGCTTCCTAAGGTAAGGATTCCTACTTAAGTTGTGAAATTTGTGAGTTTTAGTTTATATTGAAGTTTGAGGGTTTTTGTTCTTTTGGTTAAGAGTAGAGAAAAAGTCAAGCAAACCAAGTGAAAGGAAGAGTTGGTGAAGTCTCTCCATAACAAGGTAAGTAAATCCCAACCCAAGTTGAGATTTAAGAATTTTCTTGATTAGGGTTTTGATAGAAATGATGTATGTATGTGATATACATGTGATATGCCATGTATGAAGGCTTAAATAGAGATTTCTATGCCTTGTGATTGTTTATTTCTTGCAAATATGAGAAATGAGTTGTTGGGTTGGCAAGGTAGTTTGAGATGGAATTGAAGGGGTGTTATGGAACCCTTTTTGGAAGTGTTTTGTTTGACAGGTTTTTATGGCTTTGTGAAGGGGTTTTTCCCCATTTTGGATGGTTAGAAAAAGTTTTAGAATCATTGCTATAATAGAGTTTTATAGTGCACATGAGTTGTTTGATGAAATGCCTAATAGAGGTTTGAGTATGAGTAGTGAACCTTAATTCTTGCAACATTGCATGTTGGCATTTCATAAGTGCATTAGTGGAGATGAACCATCCATAGGCACTAATTAAGTGACCTAAGAAAGTGTAGGAAACTTGTGTATGCAATTACCCTATGAGTAGAGAGCTTGGTGGATGCAACTACTCTAAGAGTAGAGAGAATGAAAAATGCTAGAATAGAGTGAATTAGAAGAGTAGAATAGATGGGTTGATGCTTTGTGATCATCACCCAACCGTTATGGGAATCGGGATGATGCTTTGTGATCACCACCCGAATAGCCCTTAGAGATGGGTCGATGCTTTGTGATCGTCACCCGATGAGTAGTAGAAATGGGTAGATGCTTTGTGACCACTACCCGGTTAGTTGTTAGATAAGTGGGTTGATGCTTTGTGATCATCATCCAACATTTAGTAGAAGCGGGTTGATGCTTTGTGATCATCACCCGACAGTGACTAGAGACGGGTTAATGCTTGGTGATCGTTACCCAAAGGTCATGAGAAACGGGTAGGTGCTAAGTGGTCTCCACCCGATAGTTAGGAAAACCGAGTAGGTGCTTTGTGATCCCCACTCGGTAGTCACTAAGAACGGGTTGGTACTGTGTGAATTCCACCCGGTAGTCATGGAGAGTGTGATGGTGCTGTGTGAACGCCATCCGGCCGTACCTCCGGTAAGATGAGGCCATGGTATTTAGTAGAAACAGAAACAGAAACAGAATTAGAAAAAAGGAAAGAATTAAGAGTTATACACGGGGACAGACAGTTAGAGGGTTTTACTTACTGAGCATTATTTGTGCTCACCCTGTTATTTTCCTTTGTGGATGCAGGTTCTAGGTGTTGATGCGGTCGGAGGGGCGTCAGCAAGCGAGGAGCAATAGCTACACTGTTTCCCCTGTTTTGTCTTTTAAAATGAATTTTTGTAAACAGTACTCTTTGTGTATAAAAGACATATGAATTAAAATAAAAAGAAAACTTTGGGCCCAATTTTCTATTGTTATTATGCATGCATTGTACTAGTTTTCAGTAGTTGTTACATTTTTCTACTTATAGTTAGCAGAATTGTATACTGCCAAAAACACAAATTAATACTGCAATATTAATGCTTACTACTAGCATTCATTTCATCACACCACAAACATCATCACAAAGCAGCAACACAATGGAAGTTCAACACACAGCAGATTCTCTGATTCTTCTACATACAGTGTTAGCAAAATTTTACACTGCTTTAGAGAATTAAGATGATCCTGGACTACTGTCTACTTTAACCTCTGAATATGGGATCTAAACCACACAAAGTTTGTGTTTCAAATCCTAGAACTGACTAATGGAAAGTGCTTTTGTCAGAATATCAGCTATTTGAAGCTTGGTGGGAACATATTGCACAATAACCTTTTTTGCAAGAACTTGATCACGTATGTAGTGAGTATCAATCTCAATATGTTTTCTTCTTGCGTGAAAAACTAGATTTGATGCCAAAGCTCCAGCACTCACATTGTCACACCAAATGACAGGACAAGTGTTTAAAGACACCCCTATTTCAGTAAATAAAATGTCCAACCAGGCCAATTCAGTCACTGTTTGGGCTAGTGCTCTGTATTCAACCTCTATAGATGATAATGCCACCACTTTTTGCTTACGAGAAGTCCATTGAACCAAATTAGGACCTAGGTACACACAATATCCACTAGTCGACTGTCGATCATCTAAATTACCTCCCCAATCTACATCGGTATAACATTCAACATTAAGAGAGGTTGTTGGTCTAAATAGCAAACCATGGAATTGAGTACCTTTAAGATACCTTAGAACTCTCTTACACGCCTGCCATTGTAAAGCTCCAATAGTACTTCTATAGAGACTGGGGTCTTTTAACAACTCACTATCGGTTGCAAATAGTTTGGTTCCTGCTGCCATAGGACTAGGACAGGCATGTGCCTCTTGCATCTTGGTTTTGACAAGCAAATGATAGACATATTTAGTTTGTTTTAAGTGCACACGCACAGCTGACCTGGTTGCTTCTAAGCCCAAAAAATATGTGACAGCCCCAAGAGTTTTCAAGGCAAATTGGCTGTTTAAATCATGAACAAGCTGCTAAATTTTAGACGAACTGGAACTAGTTATTAATATGTCATCCACATATTTGAGAACATATAAAACTTGAGAGTTGTCCTTGAGAATGAGCAAGCTGGAATCAGATATTGAATTTTGAAATCCCTTGTGAACCAAAGCTTGTTTCAGTTTGTCAAACCAGGCTCGTGGGGCTTGTTTAAGACCATAGAGAGCCTTGTTAAGTTTACAAACATGGGAAGACAAGTGAGGAACCTCAAACCCTTCTGGTTGTCTCATATAGACTGTTTCATTCAAATGACCATTAAGGAAGGCATTGTTCACATCCACTTGTTGTATATCCTAACCATAAGTGACAACCAATGTGAAAATGATTCGAATTGTTGCTGGTTTGACAATGGGGCTGAAAGTTTCAAAATAATCTAAGCCAGGAGTTTGTTGAAATCCTTCAGCAACTAATCTAGCCTTATACTTCTGGAGAGGTCCATCAGCATGAAACTTAATTCGAAACACCCACTTATTACCAACTATGTTCATATTAGAAGTTCGAGGAACTAGACTCCAAGTTTCATTCCTAATAAGAGCATCAAACTTATCTTGCATGGCCTTTTTCCACTCATCACAAGCAAGAGCTTCAGTCACTGTACCAGGTTCAAGTTTAATAGGTGAGGACTTGACCAGGGTAAGGGCAATTGAGATTGAGTTGCTAGTTTGAGACTTGGTGACTGTGGTGGATGTATTAGTGTTTAGAGACTGGTTTGTAGGTGTAAATTTAGAGGCTGTAGTTACTGGAATAGATTCTAGTGCAAGAGATGTTGAGTTGCAGATTTTTGATCTAGTGTGAACATTGGTTATAAGGGATTGGTTTGTGGGGTGATTATGGTTGACAGAAGCAAGAAGAGCAGGTATTTCATTCACTGAAACAGGGTCTGATGGAATGGGTAATGACCTAGTCAGGGTAAGGCTACTTGAGGGTAAATTGCTAGTTTTGGATCTGGTGAGCATAGGATGTGTATTAGTGGTCAGAGACTGGTTGGTAGATTGATTATGAGGGGCTGATGAAAAAGATTCAGGTGCATAGGTAGGAATTTTAGATTGAAGACACTGTGATGGAGTTAAGTCAACAACAAGAGAGTGATCAGTGTGTTTCTGAGCTGATTGTGTATAATCTGAAGGTATAGAAGGCTTTTGAATTGTGGAATTGGGAAGATGATAGCAAGATAGATCTATTTCTAATGGAAATATATGTGGAATAGAAGATGGAATGTAACGCCCCACTTGAGGTACGTAGTTATTGTTCCTTCTTTTGCTCTTATTTGAGTTGGTCTCTTGGTAATATTGTTTGGTTGACATTAGTTTGTGTGTTGTGTTGAATATTTACCCTGAAATTGGTTGAAGATAGAAGAAGTGTAGTGTGCCAAGCTTCGCCGGGGCGAAGAAGAATCTTCGCCGCGGCGAAGAGGTGTTGAAACCACGGGAAACTTTCTGGACAGTTTCGCCGCGGCGACAGTCCGACCAAAATGTTTGTTAAGTTTTAGATATTCTCTTCCCTAAGGGCAATTTGACCATTCTACCCCAAATTAGTAGGAAAAGTGGGGAGTTAATTGTAAGGAAATTTCAAGGAGAATATGTTAGTATGGGGGTGTGTTAGTAAGGAATCAAAGGATATGGATGGAATTTCCATGAAAGAGCAAGGGCAAAATGGGAAGAATGAGTTATTAAGAGATATTAAAAAGGGTTTAGTCTTTGAAAGCTCTTCATTTTCCCATTCCACCGCCTCCTTCATTCTTCTAAACTCTCTCAAATTTCCTTCAATCTTCCAAGGATTTCCAAGAGCCTTTTTGAGTAACTTTTAGTAGGGTTTTAATCTAAAGCTTCCTAAGGTAAGGATTCTTGCTTTAGATGAGAGTTTTATTATGTTTTGATTAGAGTCTCATGTTGTGATTGTTGGTTAAGTTGTAGAGGAAAAGCAAGCTTCCAAAGGAAAGGAGAAGTGTTAAAGAAGCTAATTTCTCATAAGGTAAGTAAACTCAACCTAAGTTGAGATTTAAGAACTCTTTTGAGTAGATTGATATACATATGTGTATTCTTTTAAATTGTTGAGATTAGTAATTATGATTGAGTTATGAGAAGTGTTTTATTTGCTTGATGTTGGGTTGAGTTTGATAGAAGTTGGAGGAAGTTTTGAGCAAGTTTATGGAAGTGTTTCTCTTTTGACAGGGAATTTAGAGTTTATGAGGGAGCTTTCTCCCATTTGGTTGATTAAAGAAAAGAGAAAAGCTAGAGTTAGAGTAGAATTGTTTATGCACTTGAGTTGTATGATGAAATGCTCAAAAGAATCATAAGTAAGGGTAGAAAGCCTTAATTGTTGCTACATGTCATAGTTACTTTTCATAAATGCATTAATAAGTATGAGTCATTGATGTGCATTAATTATGCTTTACTTATGCATTAGAAAAGAGAGTAGAGAAAGAGTAGAGACTTTTGAGTTTAGACTACTCTAAGAGTAGAAAGAAATAGAGAATGAGCACTATAGAGTAAAGCTAGAGTAGTGCTTAACAAGAGAATAGAGTCGGTTGTGCGATGGGGAACCTGTGAGTACGGGTAGAGTATTCCCGCATGTACGCCGCATCAAGAAAGCGGCCAGAGTATCAGAAAGAGAAGTGGTGCAGCCAGTAGTGTACATGCGGATGAGGGCTATACCCGAGTTTACCCGAGAGATTCTATGCACTCACATAGCCAAAGGTTCCGAATCCATGCATAACCAAGTCCGATCAGCTAGAATGAGTAGAAGTCACAGGGAGTGGGAGCGAGTCCCAGCCGTGCCTCCGGTCAGATGGGGCCGTGACTTACTAGAGAGAAAGTTAGCATAGAAGAATTATGAGAAAGAGAATTATATAGTTTTATTAAAGAAAGAGTTACGGAGATATTTGAGTTCAGGGGTTTACTTACTGAGCCTTGTTTGTGCTCATCCAGTTGTTCCCTATGTTTTTGCACTAGATGAGGACATAGTCGGATGGACATCGGCACACGAAGAGAAATGGCTACACTGTCCACCCTATTTTGATAGTTTTGCATATGTCACAAATCTTGTATATATTTGTGTAAAGAATGCATATGTTTAATAAAAGAAAATTTTGGGCCCAACTTTTTAAATTATTGTTACATGTACTTTTACTATGCATGTTTTTATAAGAATGGAGTCGTTACATGGAATGGGAGTAGGTAATGAGGAAGTATAAGTATCAGGGTTGTTAGATGGAGTATTTGAAATTGAGGTATTGATTGTAGATGATGGTTTAGGAATAGATGGATTGTGTATAGATTTATTAGTGTCCTGAAATGAGAAACTAGCAGTTGACTTATTAGTAGTGAGAGAAGGATTAGGAACAGAACAGTCCACTGCAGAGGAGACTTTGCTAGTTGTACCATTAGAAAAGGGAATAGAAACAAAAGGAAAACAAGTAGAAGAACTATGAGGAACTGCTGCTTTGAGTGAAAGAGAACAGGAACTGGACAAATGTTGACTAAAACCAGTAGCAAAAGGGAATTCCAGTTCATTGAACTGAACACTAGGAGTAATGACAATTTTTCCCTCTAAAATAAGACATTTGTAACCTTTATGACTTAAACTATAACCCAGAAAAACACATTTAGAAGAATGGAAATTCAACTTGTGTTTATGAAAATCTCTCAAGAATGGAAAACAAGCACAACCAAAAATTTTTAACTCAGAATATACAGGAAATCTACTGTAAAGAACCTGATATGGTGACAAAAAATCCAAAATTGAGCTAGGCATTCTATTAATAAGAAACACAGCAGTATCAAATGCACACCACCAAAAATGTAAAGGCATAGATGCATGGCCTAGTAAGGTCAGGCCTGTTTCGGCTATATGTCTATGCTTCCTTTCACTTCTCCCATTTTGTTGGTGTACATAAGCACAAAAATGCCTAAGCTGGATTCCAGCAGTGGTAAGATAAGGAATTAGACCCCTATACTCTCCTTCTTGGTTAGACTATAAGATTTTGAGTTTATAACCAAGTTGGCTCTCAACTAAATGGTGAAATTTGATGAAAGTGGACTGAACTTCAGCTTTGGTTCTTAAGGGAAACATCCAGGTGAACCTACTGTATTCATCAATGAAATGAATGTAGTATTTGAAACCTTCTAAGGAAGCTACTGGTGTTGGTCCCCAAATGTCACTATGAACTATTTCAAGTGGCTGTGAAACTCTAGAGGTTGAACTAGGAAAGTGATTTCTATGTAGTTTTCCTAATTTACATGCATCACAAAAACCTAATGATGAGACTGGTTCTGAAGGTCTTGGATGAATGTTAGGTAAGATTTTACTTAATACATTAGCATGTGGGTGGCCTAAACGATTGTGCCAAAGGGACAGTGCATTGTTCCTAGTATTACTAGCCTGAAAAAACTATAGGATGGTTTGTTATAGGATGATGGTGGTATGTGTCAGATTTTCTAATGGTAGCATTGTGAACAAGAAGAGCTTTAGTCATAGCAGAATTTTCACTATCATTCAACATAAAAGCAGGATTTGCATTAACATCAACCATAGAATTTCCATTATCTTTCAACATAAATGTAGAATTTGCATCAGCATCAACCACAGAAGCAATATGCAAAACAAAATCAGAATCAGCTTTGTTCAGACTAGAATAATTATCAAATTCAGAAGTATTATCAGAAATTCTGCCAAAACTATCAACCAAATCAGAGATGTTATTATTATTTGCAGGAATATCAGAAATAGTAGCAGTAGAAACAAACATACCAGACTTAGAATTAACAGGATTTAAACCAGAGTGTTCCAAACATTGTGTTTTATTAATGAAATCAGGAGTACAATCATTTGCATATGAGATAGGACTTTGAGTGCTACAAAGTAATTGTGGATCTTGCATCCTATGATTGTTATTAACTACAGCATTTATTGGACTGTAATCAGTATATTACACTTGGCATTAGCATCTTGAAAGTTATTCAGAGAACTAATAGACTGAGGCAATCTATGACTATACTGATTATCAGTACCTATTAACTTATTTGAAGACAAAGTATTACAAAACCAAGAACTCAAAGCAGCTGACTTTTCTAGACCACCAGAAGTGTAACCAAAGGAGAAGCAAGAAGGTATGTGCAATTGGTACAGACCAGCCTTAAGTCCTCCTTGCAGTAACACTGCCTTGGTAGCCTTGTCCTTAATACCACAACAATCAAAGTCAAATTCCACAGTTACTTGATTATCTTTAGTGAATCTAGAAATACTAAGGAGATTTTTAGTTATTCTAGGAACACACAACACATTGCGCAAATGTAAACACTTAGAATGAAATGAATTGGGAAATAAAGTGGAACCTATATGAGATATATGGAGAGACTCACCGTTACCAACTTGTAGTTGCTCAACTCCATCATAGGGTCTGCTGGAAATTAGCTGAGTAGGATCAAGAGTTACATGATTAGTAGCTCCTGAATCCATGTACCAGGCTGGATCAACAGGAACAGTAACTGGGACAGTCATGTTTGTTTGAGGATAATGGTTTGAGGAAGGTGGTTGGTTAGACACAAGAAAAGCTTGGTTAGGAGCTTGGTTAGGAATTGCATTTTGGTAGGAACTTTGCTGACTAGGGAAATGAAACCCTTGCTGTTGATGAGCAAAAAATGGTTTGCCTTGCAGATTAGTGTGCTATTGTTGACTGTGCAAGTTCGAATTTATAGTTGCCTGAGATGATGAATCATAGGATCCATTAGTGGGAACAATAACATGCTGACTTCCAGAATGAGAACTATATAGACTGCCAGTATTATAATGCTGCTGATTTCCAAACTGAGGTCCATAAAATCCATTGTGAAAAGCTAGACCAGAACCATCTTGTCCTGACATGTTACTTTGAGGAGGTACAGCAGTGTAAGTGGAGTTGTAGAGGTGATAATAGTGAGCCACTGTATGGCCAATCTTGCTGCAAACTTGACAAATAGGCTTGCCTCTGCCATTGCTTCTTCCTCTGCCTTTCCTAAATACAGGTCTGTATGAAGAGCAATAATGGCTTGAATTTCCACCAAAATTTCCAAAGTTTGATCCAGGATCATTCAAACTAAACTGAGGATAACTCTGAGAACCTATGGGAGGATTAGGTAAGCCTTACAGTTGAGACTGACTATGTGTGACCAAACTAGAAGTACCAGTAGGTGTAGAGGAAACCTTAGCATTGATAGGCAATGAAGTTTGACCAGTTAAGCCATTTGAATTCTCAAGAGAAGCAACATTAACCGAACCTCCATGAAACTCTATAGAGTTAAACCTATCAAGCCGCAACTCATATTTTTGCAACAAAAACTGAACCTCTTGCAAAGTAATCGGATCAACCTTAGACTCTACACTGGAGGTCAGATTGACAACAACAACGTCAAATTCTGGACCTAAACAGTCTAAAATATGTTGAAGAAGATCTTCATCTGAGATCACTTGACCACTCGCAAACAGGCTTTCAGTAATGCCTTTCATTTTCTTAACATACTCATGAATATTGAAATTTCCTTTTTGAGTTATTTGAAGCAAATTCTTCAAATGTAAGGCTCTAGCCTTTGACTCAGTTACAAACTCAGCTTCCAGCTTAAACAATACTTTAGACTCAAACTGACATTTTGCAACAAGAGTGAACATGCACTCAGAAATTGAGGCAAGAAGCCAAGTAACAAGGAACTTGTCAGTTCGTTTCTAGTTTACATAAGCTGGATTCAGCTTTTCTTTAGCTAGGTTTTCAGATGCTTTACTATTACTCAACTCAATTGAACAAGAAAAAGAGCTAATAAAGGGAGCTAGATAGGGAATTAAACCTGTCAAATGTTCTTTGAGTTCATGAGCTCCTACAGCGAAAAGGACTTGCGATCGCCAAAATCGATAATTATCAGTGTAGTTATCTCTCATCAGTTTGGGAGTGACGACCTAAAGGCTTGACGAAAAAATTGAGAGCTGAGGATTAGCTAAAACATTCTGCATTTTCTCCATTGAAGCTGAGAAGGAAAACAAAATCAAATGTTCAGATCATTGTCATCGACGCTTGTCTCAAGCTCTGATACCATGTGAAACTGAAAAACTAAAAGAGAGAAATTGAAAAATGCATGAACTTTTCTCTTATTAATTTCAGAGAGAGATACATTTGTTTATATACAAAGAGGGAGAGAAGACTAACGCTAAGAGTAAACCCAGCTCAATGATAAACTAAACAGTAAAGTTTTTCTTCTCAAAACGATGTCGTTCTCTCTTTTGTGGAGTTGCAGTTTTACGAAACTGCCCTCTTTTCAGTTTGGCTAACATTGTAGAACTAGGATTTCATAATTACTCATCGAAAAAGGCTATAGCGAGAAAGTAACAACACTAAAAGCAGAAGGGAAAACATGGTGAAATCGATTGGCATAGCAAAAGTTGCGTTTTTGTTGGTATTGTTTGTATCAACAGCTAGAGCTCAGTCAATTTTCGACGCGACAAAAGATGGCGCCAAGGCCAATGGACCAGATATCAATGCGGTAATACTCCAACTCAATAAAAAAATACGTATGCATAAGGATTTCTATTTTGTTAATCTCCAAATTAATCTCCTTTATAACGTAACTTTTCTTGTCTCAGGCTTTAACAAGTACATGGAAAAAAGCATGTGCATCCGCTACGCCAAGCAAAGTTTTGATTCCAAAAGGGATATTCTTATTAAGTCCGGTGACCTTAGAAGGTCCTTGCAAGGCTGCTATTGAGGTTCAAGTTTAAGGCACCCTCAAGGCCCTCTCAAGCGCTGGCAAAACGACAGAGGATGGCGGTTGGGTTACTTTCCAACGCATTGAAGGCTTCACATTTTCGGGTGGTGGAATTTTTGACGGCCAAGGAGCCTCATCTTGGGGAGCCTGTGGCAATGATTATTGCAAGCAGCTTCCCATTGTAAGTTTATTATCTAGTCCCACATATCTTGCTAAACTAACTAAAGAATATGTTATACGTATGGCACTGACAACACTTGTTTCAATCCTGTGCACAGAATATGAGGTTCGACTTGATTACAAATGGGTTGGTCCAAGATGTGACTTCCTTAAACAACAAGCAATTTCATGTTAACGTCCTAGGTTGCAAGAACGTCGCTTTCCATCGCTTTACCATCACCGCGCCTACAAATAGCAAAAACACTGATGGCATCCACATCGGAAGATCTAGTGGAATTGAAATTACAGATTCAAAAATTGCAACGGGTGATGATTGCATTTCCATCGGTGGTGGAGCCCAGAATGTGTCAATTACCAAAGTTACATGCGGACCTGGTCATGGCATCAACGTCGAAAGTCTAGGACAGTATGAGAGAGAAGAACCTGTAGTCAGAATCACTGTCAAGGGTTGTACTCTCACTAATACCGACAATGGTATGAGAATCAAAACTTGGCCAGCTTCCTATGCAGGCTCTGCATCCAACATGCACTTCCAGGACCTTACTATGGTTAATGTCAGCAATCCTATCATCATTGATCAAGCCTACTGCCCACACAATGACTGCAATGCAAAGGTATAAAAAAAGAAGAAAAAAAAAAAATCAAATTTCTTTGTTTCTTTCTTTTGTGTTTATCAAGTCTCATGACATTGACCGTATTAGTTCCATAATGCTTTATTCTATTTTCTTCAGCATCCATCACGCGTAAAGATCAACAACTTAGCTTCAAGAACATTAGAGGCACTTCTGCAACTCCAGTCGCTATAAAGCTTGCTTGTAGTAATGGTGTACCATGCGACGGTGTGGAGCTTGCAAATATCGACCTTAAATACATTGGAAAGGAAGGACCTATCTCATCCGAATGTAGTAATGTTAAACCTAAGGTAATCGGCGTACAAAACGCTCTAGCATGTGGCAGCCCCACTGCGGCCCCTTCTCGCAAAGCTTAATTTAATTTCAAATATATGTGTAAAGCATACATAGCCACTCTTAAACCTTCTCATGTTGATATATGCATGAATCAGTCTGTTATAAATCTATATCATTTCATTTGTGGAATTAGAATTGTCCTACTTGCTACATTAAACAACCGTTGTGCGAGTTTCAATGTGCAATTAAATTCAACCAAAATTTTTCTTGTTAGTTGACCCTTCCAATGACTTTTTTCGTTTTTAACGTTAGCCTTTTAAGTCTAAACTTATTGTTAACTAACCTGTGAACACATATCACATCTGTTGATGAATGATGCTGTGCTGGAAGTATGATTTTGCTGGAACTGAAAGTTTGAAGCTGGTTTTGCAACAACCAAAGGGACATGCATTCTACTATTTAGAATGCAGTAGTTCAAGCATATTTTGTCAACTTGTATGTTAAATTTGAATTTGGTGACTCAACTAATTTTTCTCCAATTTGTAATGTAGTTGTTGTATGTGTGTGGATTTGCTGAGATTATGTACAAAGCTTACTGACAGTGGTTGTAACAGTAAAGCTAAAGCATGTTATATGCAGATTTTGTTGGTTAATGAATTTGAATCAGTTCTCTTCTGTTCTCCTTTTCTTTGATACATCCGGCATTAGCTTAAACACTAACATGGTATCAGAGCCTCATTAACAAACCAGCATCTAACAAACTCACTCAAAAACATCCTAAATCACCATCAAACTTCAACCTTCCACAAGAACAACACTTTCCAGAAAAACTCCAACCTGGTTTTGCATGGCAACTCAATCTGCTTCTCTCTCACATCTAGGCTGTTAGAATGAGAGCCTACCTAAGAGGGCAAGGGCTATGGCAGTATGTGGAAGAGGAGAAACAGCCATCGCAGCTTGGTCCAAACCTAACCTTAAATCAAATGAGGATGTATGAGGAGGAGATGTCCAAAGCTCCAAGAGCTCTTTCTCAC
This sequence comes from Pistacia vera, assembly GCF_008641045.1. Taxonomy (NCBI): domain Eukaryota; kingdom Viridiplantae; phylum Streptophyta; class Magnoliopsida; order Sapindales; family Anacardiaceae; genus Pistacia; species Pistacia vera. Next base: position 95,620 of record NW_022195444.1, on the reverse strand, counting down.
ATACACTCTGCAGTAACAGACTTTGTATTTACAAGGATAATGGCATGTGAAGCTGCAAAGGAAGCTTGGGATAGATTGAGGGAGGAGTTCATGGGAAGTGATACAACCCGAAATATGCAAGTTATGAACCTGTGAAGAGAGTTCGAAATGCTAAGAATGCAGGAGGTAGAGGGTGAAAGAGTATGTAGATAGGCTTATGAGTGTAGTGAACAAGATTAGATTGTTGGGAGTTGAGATGAGTGACAAGATGATAGTTGAGAAAGTGTTAGTCAGCCTACTGGAACGATTTGAGTCTAATATATCTTCCTTAGAAGATTCAAATGACCTCTCCCAAATCAGCCTCACCAAATTGGTTCATGCCCTGCAGGCCCAAGAACAGAGAAGGTTGATGAGGCAAAAGGACTCCAATGCAGGTGCTATGATGGTTGCTCAAAAGGGATTGAATGTTAGTAAACGGTCCCGTATACGCAGCGGAAACGAAAAAATATAATATAACAAGATCGTTTACATGAGCCAAGATCAAGGGTATGATTTTACAATTTATATTAAATAAAAATCTGCATAAATATTCAACATGAGTTAAGAGAAACAAACGCACGTTGAAGGCTCCTCCAAATTTGTCGACGAACGTTTTGCTACCGATCCAAGTGTAGGATCGAACCTGCGTAGTCCACACGAAGACAATCTTAAAAGAACCAAAGAGGGATTTGCTAGATCCTCTTTGGCTTCAAGATTAAGAAGAAGTCAAAATCAATTGAATTGATTTTAGGCAATGGTGTTACTGCCGTGGGAGAGGCAAAGATTGGGGCTGCTGTGTGTATATTGGTTTTACAAAGAAAAACTCACTCATTAAAAATCACACACACTTTTCCTTTTATATTTAAAAACAATTTGCCCTAATCCCATACGGAATAGGCTTGGGCTCCAACCCAAACGCCCCATGTTGCCAAACACTCCCAATTTGATTTATTTTAATTTCCATCATTATCTCAATTAAAATCAATTAATATATATATTTAAATATATATTAACATTTAACAATAATGATAATATATTTAAATATGTGCGAACACACATTTAAACGTAATTTCACTTATTTAATTTTTCTAACAAATTAAATAAAGGCTACGACCTCAGCAAATTTAATTGCACTGTGAAATTACCAAAATACCCTTTCGCCTTAAAAGACGAAAACGCCCTTCTTTCTTCTTGCATCTTAAATTGTCTTCTATGTGTGTGACCCTTAGGCTCCTCATCATATCGGCAGTGTATAGTATTGCGATTAACACCAATTAATCGTCTCACTAATACACAGACCAAGATTGGCCCCTAGCAAGGCATCATGGCCACCCGATAGATTCGGATTCAGCAAAGTAGCTACCTGTCAACGATATGGTTACCGTGCAATTCGATCCTTTCATCATACGTTATCTCGACGAGACGAAGGCATAGAAATAGTGTCAACCTTCGGTTACTCTCGATATTATTTATTCAGTTTCTGGACCAATGACCCGTATTATAAACTGGATAGAGCAACAACTCAATCCCACTGTGGCCACAGTTTTAGTGTCATTGCCATATACTGAATTGCGCCGTGAGATAACTTTCTCCCGTACCCGGGAGTGATAAATCCTCTGTCAATCCACCATAGTCTTGATACACTCCTTGATGCAGCCAATCACCACCGTATTGACAGCTCTGAAAAGAACTGCGTTAGGCTAGTGTCAAACTACACCAATCGGTGCACAAGGCGCTCCGGTGATCTCAAGTCTAAGGATCACATGCACCACCATTCGTTAGAGGATTTGTTCCATAGACACTGGGGTTACCATCCATATGGAATCCTCTGGTGGGTCAGTCCAGTGAACTTGCTGTGGTGTAATCGCCTACAACAAACACCCATGTGTTGCACCAGGTTGTCACCAAACAACCTTGACAAGTGAGATCAGTCACTGCCTTTCGACAGGGTCGTTCAACACTATGATAGCCTTACCGTATTATCTGTGCCCTTAGTTCAGAATAATACTGGGGCTACGGACGTTTCTAGAATGGCCACCATATGTGCTCATAGGGTTCTCACTATCAAGATTTGAAACACTTGATACCCTCGTCACGGCTCTACCATTCTAAGGACATATATCAATACATATTGCAGTAATAATGATTTACGCGATATGGAATAAAATGCCTTTTATTGATTAATGAACATTATTACAAAGAGTCAATTCTACAATAATTGATTGGCTCTAGGGCATGTACTCTAACATTGAATGTGCAGGGAAGAAATAGAAAATATGCTGGAGATAAGAGAGGAAAAGAGAGAACTGATGGACAGTGGGGAAAACCGAGTGGAGGAAGGAATTATCCACCATGTTCCCACTGCAAAAAGAAGGGACATCCAGACAATAAGTGCTGGTTCAGACCTTGGATCCAATGTAGGAGGTGCAAACAATTCGAGCACATTGAAAAAGTGTGCAAGAATAAAAGTGCACAGCCATCACAGCAAGCACAAAGTGCAGAAGACCATCAACAGAACAGTGAACCTGAGCAGCTGTTTGTAGCTTCATGCTACTCCATACAGACCACTGGTGATGTTTGGCTAATAGACAGTGGTTGTACTAACCACATGGCAGCAAAACTGGAGAATTTTGTCAGGATAGATAGAACATACAGCTTCAAGGTCAAGGTGGGAAATGGTGAGTATGTGGAGGCAAAAGGGATTGGAGATGTGGCTGTCCAAACTCAAGCAGGTACCAAGATCATTTCAAGTGTTTTATTTGTTCCTAAAATTGCACAAAACCTGTTAAGTGTAGGTCAAATGTTGGAGAAAAACTATACCTTACATTTTCAAAATCATGCTTGTGTAATAATGGATTGTAAGGGAAATGAATTGATGAGTGTTAGGATGCTAGGAAAAAGCTTCCCGATAGAGTGGAAAAAACCGGGAAACTTAGCACTAACTAGCAGGGTTGATGAGTCTGATTTGTGGCATAAAAGGTTTGGCCACTTTCATTACTTGGGAATCAAAGAACTTAAGGCAAGAGAAATGGTGCTGGAGCTACCTGAAATAGAAGAGAAAAAGTCCTTATGTACAGCCTGCCAACTTGGCAAACTTAGCAGGCCTTCATTTCCTTCGGATCAAGCCTGGAGAGCAAGTCACAAGCTGCAATTGATCCACACAGATGTGTGTGGTCCTATGAAATCTGAATCTTTAAATGGCAGCAGGTACTTTGTACTCTTCATTGATGACTACTCAAGGGTAACTTGCGTGTATTTTCTTAAGCAGAAAAATGAAGTGGCTGCTGTGTCTAAGAAATTCAAGTTGCTAGTGGAGAATGAAGCTGGAACCTTGATCAAAACCATAAGAAGTGACAACGGGATAGAGTACACCTCAAATGAATTCAGCAAAATTTGCAGTGAAGCTGGAATTCAGTAGCAATTCACAACACCATACACCCCTCAGCAGAATGGTGTTTGTGAGAGAAGAAACCAAACCATTATGGAAATGGCTAGGTGCATGATGACTAAAAAAAAAAAAAAAACCTTCCTAAAGTGTTCTGGGCTGAAGCTGTGAATACGGCAGTTTTCCTGCTGAATAGGCTACCCACCAGGGCAGTCAAACATCAAACACCAATTGAGGCATGGAGTGGAGTCAAACCTGCTATAGGGAGCTTGAAAGTATTTGAAAGCATGGCCTATGTAATGATCCTTGCAAGCAAAAGATCCAAGTTGGATGATAAGGCTGAAATTGGGATATTTATAGGTACAGCAGCAACTCTAAAACCTATAGAGTTTGTATCCCTAAATCTAGGAAGATTGTAATCACAAGAGATATAAAGGTTGATGAAGGTGCAGTCTAGAACTGGGAAGAAAAGAGAGTTGATGTGCAAGCTGAATCAAGACAGGAAGAAATGAATGAGGAGCTAATACGAGAGGTTAATTCAGATGAGGAAGAAGAACATGCTATTAAAGGGACAAGATCACTGGCTGATGTGTACGAAAGGTGCAATGTGGCAGTGGTGGAACCAAGATGTTATCCTGAAGCTACAAAATCTTAATTGTGGAGGGCTGCAATGCAGGAGGAGCTCAGCATGATTGATAAAAACCAAACCTGAAAATTAGTACCAAGACCTGAAAACAGGAAAGTGATTCAGGTTAAATGGATTTTCAAACTGAAAATCAATCCAGATGGCATAATCTATAAGCATAAAGCAAGACTGGTGATGAGGGGCTTTACACAGCAACTAGGTATTGATTTTTCAGAGACATTTGCCCCAATAGCTAGGCAAGACACAATCAGGCTGCTGTTGGCACTTGCAGCTTAGTTTAACTGGAAAATTTTCCAACTGGATGTCAAATCGACATTCCTGAATGGGTGGATTTTAGAGGAGATTTTTGTCGAGCAACCAGAAGGCTACAAGGTTGAGGGCAAAGAGGATCATGTGTATCGGCTAAGGAAAGCCTTGTATGGCTTGATGCAGGCTCCTAGAGCCTGGCACAGCTGAATAAATGACCATTTGTGCAGCCTTGGTTACTCTAGAAGCCCAAATGAACACACTCTCTGCATCAGGAAAACTGAAAGGGGTTTGGCTGTGGTCTCTCTATGTTGATAACTTATTGGTGACTGGAAGCAATCCTGAAGAGTTGGACCAGTTTAAGTCAGCCATGCAAACTGAGTTTGAAATGACTGACTTAGGATTGATGAAATATTTCCTAGCCATGGAGATAAGGCAGACTGCAGGTGAGATTTTTGTGTGCCAACAAAGGTATGCAACCAAGCTTCTCATGAAGTTTGGAATAGACAATTGTAAACCAGTGGATACCTCACTGGTTCCCAACCTGAAACTAAGTAAAACTGATGGTGCAGAGAGGGTAGATAAAGGGAAATACAGGAGCTTGGTAGGAAGTTTGCTGTATTACATAGCCACCAGACCTGGCCTTATGTTCACAGCAAGTTATCTCTCAAGGTTTATGAGCAACCCAAGTGAACTGCACTTTAAGGCTGTTAAACATGTGTTAAGGTATGTGAAAGGAACCATTATGTTAGCCATCTGTTTTAGGAAAGTCGAAAGTCTAAACTTGGTGGGGTATACTGATAGTGACTGGGGTGGATCCCTGGATGATGCTAGAAGCACCTCTGGTTATGTATTTTATCTGAATAAGGGTGCAATATGCTAGTTGTCAAGGAAGCAGGAGACTGTGGCACAGTCTACTACTGAAGCTGAATATGTCTTTATTGTAGCAGCAGTGAACCAGACTGTTTCGCTTAGGAAGATGCTGGATGATTTGCACCATGTGCAGGATGGTCCGACATTAATCCTGTGTGATAACCAATCAGCAGTGGCCATGGCAAAAAACCCTATGCTCCATGGCAGAACCAAGCACATCAAGATTAAATATCATGCAGTAAGGGAGGCTGAACAGTGTGGTGAAGTGAGTTTAATGCACTGTAGAGGAGAATAGTAAGTTGCTGACATTATGACAAAGGCCTTGTGCAAATCCAAGTTTAAAGCCTTAAGACTAGAACTTGGTGTTTCCAGCCAACGCATCAAGGAGGAGTGTTGATGAATGATGCTGTGCTGGAAGTATGATTTTGCTGGAACTGAAAGTTTGAAGCTGGTTTTGCAGCAACCAAAGGGACGTGCATGCTGCTATTTAGATTGCAGTAGTTCAAGCATATTTTGTCAACTTGGGCATTAAATTTGAATTTGGTGACTCAGCTAATTTTTCTCCAATTTGTAATGTAGTTGTTGTATGTATGTGGATTAGCTGAGATTATGTAAAAAGCTTTCTGACAGTGGTTGTAACAGTAAAGCTAAAGCATGTTATATGTAGATTTTGTTGGATAATGAATTTCAATCAGTTCTCTTCTGTTCTCCTTTTCTTTTATACATCCGGCATTAGCTTAAACACTAACAACATCTAATACTGAATGGACAAACCTATAGCCCTTGTCAGAGAAGCCAAACTCCTATTTAAGTGAGAGAGAGAGAGAAATCCAACTTCATAGTAACGTTCTCGAGACTGTTGACAAGATCAGATTTTCCCAACAACTTTTAAAATTAGGACTCTCATCCATGCCGATAATCTGAAAACATTTCAACTATCTGATTGTTTTGCAAGAAAAATTGGAACTTTCGTCGAGAAGTCAACAATTTGTTAAACACATTTGAAGCTCCATTCTTCTTTTATTTTTTCTTCCCCACAAAAGTTTCAGTTTATGTTGGTTTCTCCAGAAACTAAACTGTTGATTAGAAAAAAGTTTGCCTCATTCTTTTTTTCCTTATTTAATTTTTTTTTTTTCCTTGACAAAATTTTCAATTTAAGTTGCTTTCCAAAAACTGATATTTTCTGGGTTGGTCTTCTAAAAGTAAAAGTGAAATGGTTAGAAACAGCGTGAAGCGATAACCCTTTAATTAAAAGCTGAAGTGAAGACTGTTTTTAGCGTAAACAAGCTGTTTAGTTGTCTGCAGACAAGCTGGAGTGGGGATTTTAGCACGTTGGAGGCTTTAAGTTCTTGTTTGCAGGTTGTTGCATTTGTCACATTCTTCGATAGTAGATCGGTTGTTCCCATATTGGAGGCATAAGCTGAATGTGAGGACTCATTGTTGACTAATATATCGTTTGTTTTAGTAGTCCTTCTGTTTTCTCTTCCCTCAAGATTATGTCGTGGCATAACTTCTTAAAAAATTGAATCTTTCTAATGTCCAGTAACTAGCTAAAACATGTTTGTCTGAACATGTCTAACTTCCAATTTGAGTAAATTTGTAACTAACGCCTGATAATGGTGCTCATCAGCTAGTGTGACTAAATCGTGTTTGACCATCACCATGGTAATTTTGCATGATGAAATTGTAGAAATTTAGTCAAATGCTATTAAAATGGTAACTAAAATCTTTTTTTGAGAAATGCTAGCCTTACAAAGAGAGGCATACAAAGACAAATCATGCCCTTAAAAGAAAGGAAAAAGAGAAAGAGAGAGAGAGAGAGAGAGAGAATCATGAAGATTAAGGGCAGGATTTGTCTTTGTATGCCCCTCTTCATAAGGCTAGCATTTGTCTCTTTTTTTTCACAAACGGGTGGTGTGGCAGCTGCCACATCACTTTGTAAGTATCTTAATACATCTAGCATTTCTCTTTTGGAAAATGAGTTTAGACTATTTCATGAGATTTTTTCCACTTTAAGGCTAGTTTTCAATTGACACCCCCATTTAGGCCTAAATAGTATAATTTCCTAAAAAAAAATCTTCACCTTATTTGTTAGGATTTAATCAAGGCAAATCGCCGGGGAAATTAAAGGGTCCATTTGTTTTATTATTTTGGATAGGATTTTTGATATTTTTAGAGTTGGGTGAGAATAACGAGGTAGAATTTGAAAATTAACAAAAACTCCCCTCTAGGTTTGCTAATTTACTAAACCCCCAATATACAAAAATTTTGTAAAATGACAAAAAGACCCCCACCCATAGTTGCCAGATTCCGGCCACCACCACTGGAATCTAGCATTATAGCACACGACTAGTTAGATCTGGTCATTTGTGTGCTAATATAGCCTTTTTCGGCCAGATCCACAGCCATTTCTGGCCGTCAACTGCCAAAGATATGGCTGTCGTTGACGCCGGACTGAAAAATGATAAATCGGCACACTACCGGCTAGATCCAGTCGGTAGTGTGCCATTACACTAGATTTCGGCCACCTTCCAACGGTGGTGGCCAGAATCTGACAAATGTGGGTGGGTGGGGGTGTTTTTATTAATTTTTAAAGTTTTTTCTAAGGGTGTTTAGTTAAATTAATAAACTTAAGGGATTTAAAAATAGTTGAAGAAAATATAATAGTATTTTGAGGATAATGAAACAAACAGTTATTTTGATGATAGGATTGGGAATAGGATATGAAATATTGAAACAAACGGACCCAAAATTTTTTATTAAAACCTAAAGTCCACGATCCTTATAACAAATTAAATTTTATTTACATGAAAATATAATAAACCATTTAAGGTTTTGATTTCATACCAAACATTGGTGGCTCTTTCGATTGATTGTAGAAAAACGCTACCGCTTCAAGAATAAAAGTGAACAAACGGTAATCCATACAATACAAACAGGGGCGTAGCCAGAAACTCATTCTAAGGGGGTCAAGACGTTAATTAAACTTAATAATACAATTGTAAATAAACTTATAATAAATAATATATTGGGTATAAGTTATATAAAAATACGAGTATTTATTTATAATGCTCTTTGTAATTAATATATTTATGATTATGTTTGAGATATGAAATAAATTATAATACTTTAACAAGTGTAAAACAAAACTAAGAAAAATTACTAAAGAACAAGTTATTAAATCAACACAAATAACAACACCTCCATATTAAACTATAATAAAATTTCTACTAATAAAAAATTCAAAGATTTATCTAGCTTTTATAGTAAAATATTATAGGCTTCGTTTGGCTTATTATTTCTACCCATATTCCCAATCATATTCCCAAAATACTTATTTGTTTTGTTATTTGAGAAATATTAGTATATTTTTTAATTACTTTTAGACCCCTTAAGTTTATTAATTTCATTAAATACCCCCAGAAAAAAGTTTAAAAATTAATAAAATCACCCCTACTCACCCATACTTGCCAGATTCCAGAAACCATCGTCGGTGGTAGCCAGAATCTGTTACAATGGCTTACAAACAACCGAAACTGGCCGATAATTCACTGATCTAGCCTTTTTCGGCCAAATCCACAATGGATCTGGCCAAAAAAGGCCAGATCTGGCCGTTAGCGACAGCCAAAGAAATGGCCGTCGTTAACCAACAACGACGACCATATCTTTTGTCGTCAGTGACAGCCAGATCTGGACTTTTGCGGCTGTCGACTGCCAGATCTGGCCATTTTCGGTCAGATTCCGACAGTGGTGGCCGGAATCTGACACTGTGGGTGGGTAGGGGTGTTTTTGTCATTTTACAAAATTTTATATGTTGGGGTGTCTAGTTAAATTAGCAAACCTATGGGGTTTTTTTTGTAAATTTTTAAATTTTACCTCGTAATACTCCCCTATTCAACTACCCAATATTATTCCCAAAATCTTATCCAAAATAATAAAATAAACGAACTTTTGTTGTAATTTCACTTTTATGTTTCGACCCCTTAAAATAATGCATCAAAATACATATTTTTGATATTTATCTTTTTTTTTCTAACTTCAATATTTTGATATGACCCATCTATAAGTGGTCTAGATGGGTAGAACGAATTGGAGATAGTGTGAATAGGCACACGGTCTCAAGTTCGATTCTCCATCTGAGCATCTGCAATTTAAGTGGAGGGTCGTGACAAACTAACCTATATATATATGTATTGAAACACAAAACAATTGACAGTAATTTAATTTGACAAATAAATTTTAGAAATGATATTTATTTTATAAAAAATATATAAACTTTCTTCATTTTGTTCTTTGTACAATTAAATAATATATATATAATTCATATATATATTTGAATTTTGATAATTTTTCAAAGTCAAGAAGGGTCAACTGACCCTCCTTGACCCCCTCTCCCTTCGCCGTTGCATACAAAGACAAGAATCCACACAACATCAATTTGCTAGTATTAGGATATTAAGAATAGTTGACTGGGTTGACTCAATCAGGTGTTAAAATAGTTTAGCTTTGGAAGTTACTATTTTACCCTTCCTTTGTATTATAAATGTGTGTAATAGTTATGGTTGTTGACTTAATGAAAAAATATCAGTCTTCTTCTCCAATTACCTTTGTTTTTCTTCAGCTCACTGTTTGCGTTTTCTTACTAACCAACTTGGTATCAGAGCCTTTGACCAACGTCGAAAATGGCCGATTCCTCACTAATTTCTTCCTCATTTAACAAAGCAAACAAAGATTCAAGTCTCAAACACTCTTTTGATTCAATCAATTTCTCCAATTCTTCTTCTCTTTCTTCTTTAACAGTTCCTGTAATCTCACCAAAATTGACAAGAGATAACCATCGTTTCTGGAAATCATATCCTTTTTGCTGTCAGAGCTCATGGACTTGAAGAACACCTCATTGGACTCATATCGTGTCCAGCACCCTTTGTTCATGTTCAATCAAATAGCTCAAGTTCAGAGGTACACAAAAAACATAATTAGGTACACAAAAAACATAATTCAGAGTATCTACTTTGGAAGAGAACTGATAAATTGCTGGTGAGTTGGTTATTATCTTCAATAGCAGAGTCTATGTTTCCTGTGATCTCTAAATGTCAGTTTGCGACCGATATATGGCTAACATTGGAAAAGGAATTTCTTACCGAGTCGAAAGCTAAAACACTTCATGTTAAGAGTTTACTACAAAACATGAAAAATGATAGTTTAAGTATGCATGATTACTTTCTAAAGATGAAGAGTTATGTTGAGAGTTTGACTACTAGTGGTGTTATTATCACTGATGAAGAATTGTTGAATTACATATTGGATGGATTAGACTCTGAATATGATGTGGCAGTTATTAACATAACCACTAGGCTTGAATCTAAGGTTGATCCGATAATGGTGCAAGAAGCTCAAATTGTTTTACAGAAGCTTGAACTTAGGCTAGAAGAAGCTAATAGTACAATGAATTCCAGGGTTCACACTTCATTTCATAGCAGTTCAGCTAATGTTGCTAGTCTCTCTATGAAAATGAACAAAAGAAGTTGCAATCTGTACTACAATTCTCTACTGATTCAGCTCCAACCTCACAATCTTCTAAGTTCAACCAATCTGTTAACCAATCATATTCTGCACCTAATCAGAATCTAGTAGTGGTTGAACCCTCTCAGAATCAATTCATACCACCTCAGAATCAATTCTTTACACCATAATTTTCTGGAGGCTGTTCTGGTGGCAGAGGAAGAAGTCGTGTAGGAGGAAGGAACAGATTTATCTGTCAAGGGTATGGTAAAATAGGTCATCTGGCTTTGAACTATTACCATCGATTTGATGTTAACTTCTCAGGAAATTCTTCGCTGCTAAGGAACAATTTTAATCCTAATGGATTTGCAAGAGAACCTGAACCTTATCATGGAGGTTTCTATCCTTCCCTTCCTCCTCAACACTACTCACAAAATGCCAATACAAGCCAGTTACTACCGTTTCAGAATGTTTATTAGCCTCAACAGCCTCAGTTTTCAACAACTCCTAGAACTTCCTCTAGCAATACCCTAATGTAAGTTCCTCAAATATGTCTAATCAGATGTTTATGGCTCAGTCTCAGGCACATAATCAGACTCTTGCAGCCATCAATTACATAGCCACACCATCCACTGTAAGAGATGCTGCATGGTACATGGATTTTGGAGCAATAGACCATGTTACCTCTGATTTTTCCCAGCTGACAACAAGCTCTAATTACACAGGAGGAGAACAACTTCAGGTTGGCAATGGTGAGTTGCTAACTATCTCACATACTGGTTCTGTTATACTAGCATGTTCACATAGGATTTTGTATCTTAGAAATGTTTTATTTGTTCCTAACATTACCAAAAACAAACTTAGTGTTTCTAAAGTAACTAGAAATAATGATGTCTTGGTTGAATTTTTCAATGATCATTGTGTTGTTAAGGACAAATCATCCAAAGCAACCCTTCTCCAAGGAGTACTTAAGGCTGGTCTATACCAACTTCAAACTCCAGTCTCTCCTACTTCTACTCCCATTGTAGTTTTGTCTCCTTTATTGTCCTCTTCACACAAAGTCCAACATCACAACACAAGCCCTGTCTCATTTCCTTGTTCTTCGAATCAAGATCTTCTTGATTTGTCTCAAAAATCACTTTTGATTCCTTCAACTTTCAATAAATGTACTGTAGATTTTACTTTCAATAAGGGTAAAAATTGTAGAGAATACACTGATCTTTCTATGTATTCTGATTTTTCTATCCCAAGTAATGTATCCTCTACTGATGTAGCACCTATTATTAATGAAAGTATTGTTTTACAATCCTCTGTTCTTGACAAGTCTTTTAACACTAAGTTAGATGGTTTTCAATCTTTTCCTATCTAGAAAACTGATATTATGATATGGCATAAACGACTGGGTCATCCTAACTTCTTAGTTCTTACTAATATTCTTAAAAATTTGGAGATTCCTTTTCACACAAAAACTAACCTCACATTTTGTACAGCCTGCCAATATGGTAAGTTGCATCAATCTACCTATCCAAAGTCTACCTTTCAAGCCTCTAAACCTCTTGAACTCATATATTCAGACCTTTGGGGACCTTCACCTATCTCTTCACCTGAAGGTTTTAAGTATTACATCCAATTCTTGGATGATCAGACAAGATTCACCTGGATTTTTCCTCTAAAGACCAAGTCTGAAACCTACACCATCTTCACTCAATTTCATAAGCTTGTTGAGAAACAATTTGACACCTCCTTGCAATGTGTTCAAACTAATTGGGGGGGTGAATATAGGAGTCTAGTTCCCTATTTCAAAGCTAATGGTATTCTTTTTAGACATCCTTGTCCACACAACCATCAACAAAATGGGAAGGTAGAAAGAAAACATAGACAACTAGTTGAACAAGGATTAACTCTCCTTGCCCAAGCTAGCATGCCATTAAAATTTTGGTGGTATGCATTCCAAACAGCTGCTTATCTTACAAACAGACTTCCCACAGCTGTTTTGAACAATTTTTCACCCTTTCAAAAATTATTTCATACTGTCCCCAACTACTCTGCCATAAGAGTGTTTGGCTGTGCTGTTTATCTCTTTCTTAGACCCTATAACACTCACAAATTTAACTTTAATACTATTAAGTGTACTTTCATTGGTTATAGTCTACATCATAAAGGGTATAAGTGCTTAGCTACTTTTGGCAGAATTTATACTTATCAAAGTGTCAAGTTTGATGAGTCAGATTTTCCATTTCAAAACCTTACCAATTCAGCTCCAGTCTCATCTGTTACATCACCCAATTCTGAGCCATATCAACCTACTGTTTCACCCTGGCGTGTACCTACTACAGTGCTTGATTCCTCTCCCATATTACCTAAAACTCTCAATGTCAGTATGCACATGATCATTGGAACACATCAACCAGGATACATTCTCCAGTTTTATCTCAGTCTAGTTCACTTCAGACTTTTATACCCTGTCAGTCTACTGATTCTCAAGTTTCTAAAAATGTTGAGCTCTCACCTGTGTCCACAACCTCTAAAACTGAAGAATCCTTAATGTCACCTGTAACCATCTCTTCTAATAACTCCTTTGAAACTATATTACTTGCAGTACACTTACCTTTAGCAGCACATTTGCCTTTTGAAACAAACACCCATCCTATGATAACTAGAACAAAAACCAAAGCCCATAACACTGCCCTACTGACCTCCCCATCCCTAGATACCAGTGTCAAAAGCACTCTCCCATCCATCCTAGAAAGCTGCTATGCAGGCTGAGTATGATGCCTTAATGTCCAATCAAACCTCGGAGCTTGTTCCAGCCAACTCTGATATGAATCCAGTAGGTTATAAATGGGTGCTTAAGGTTAAAACTAATCCTGATGGTTTTATACAGAGATCTAAAGCCAGGTTAGTTGCCAAAGGATTCCAACAGACCCCTGGCATAGACTATCTTGAGACATTCAGTCTAGTGGTTAAATCTCCAACAATTAGAGTTATTTTGAGTTTGGCTATAAGTTATGGATGGGATATACAGCAAGTAGACATTAATAATGTTTTTCTTAATGGGGATCTTCAAGAAAAAGTCTATATGGTACAACCTGAAGGATTTGTTCATTCACAATACCCTCATCATGTTTGTAGATTGACCAAAGCTCTTTATAGACTTAAACAGGCTCCTAGGGACTAGTTTGATAAACTCAAGAAAGCATTCCTTGGTTGGGGCTTTGTTCATTCTCTAGCAGATCCTAGTCTCTTTGTGTATCAAAAGGAAGGCACATTGATGTATGTTCTAGTGAATTTGGATGATATTTTACTCACAGGAAATGACTCCAATCTAGTTCAGCAAACAGTCTCTGATCTTAACACACAATTTGCATTAAAGGCTTTAGGATCTCTCAAGTATTTTCTTGGATTTGAGGTGACAAGGAATAAGGCAGGAATTCATATGAATCAGGAGAAATATGCAAAAGACCTACTAATTAAAACAAATATGGTTGATTGTAAGCCTTGTACTACTCCAATGGCTGCTGGGGCTAAACTTGCACTTGAGGATAGTGAACCTTTTGAAAATCCAACACTCTACAGAAGTACAGTGGGTTCACTGCAGTATTTGACATTGTCCAGGCCTGACATCTCTTACTTAGTAAATAAGCTTAGTCAGTTCTTAAAAGCCCCTACATAACTACACTAGCAAGCCTGTAAAAGGCTATTGAGATATCTCAAAGGCACCTCCAATTATGGCCTTCAATTCTGTCCCAGCCATAGATTTAATCTAGAGTGTTACACAGATGCAGATTGGGCTTGCAATCCACTGGACAGAAGGTAAACTAGTGGTTGTTGTGTGTTTCTCGGGTCTAATCTAATTTAGTGGAATTCAAGGAAGCAAAAAGTTATGGCTTTCTCTTCCACTGAGGTAGAATATAAAGCTCTTGCACAAGGGTCAACTGAAATAGCCTGGTTCTGTAGTCTTTTTTCTGAAATTGGTCTTAAGTTGACTGAAATTCCTGTTATCTGGTGTGACAACCAGAGTGCATGTTCTCTTGCTTCCAATCCTGTCTTTCATGGTAAGACTAAACATATTGAACTAGATGCTAACTATATACGGGAACAAGTTACAGCAAACAAGGTTAAGGTTCAATATGTTCCAACCGAGTATCAAAAAGCTGATATAGTCAATAAGGCACTTTCAGCTTCCAAGTTTGAAACACTTTGAGAAAAGCTTACTATAAAGGCACCTATTAGTGTATAATTAATGGAGTGACATACAATTGTGAAAACTTATCTAAAAATGTGTTATGTTCTGGTGAAGTGTGCTGGCTTATGTTCTATTCTGATGGAGTTATCTGAAAATGTGTTCTGTTCTGGTGAAGTGTGTTGGTTTATGTTCTGGTCTGATAGAGTTATCTGAAAATGTGTTCTGTTTTGGTGAAGTGTACTGGTTTATGTTCTATTCTGAATGGAGTTTGTTGATAAATATCAATAAAGGGTGATTATTGTTCTGATGTTGTTTTCTTTAAGTCTGATTGAAGTTTTTTGTATCAATTCTTATTGATGAAGTTTGTGATTTATGTTCTGCTCTGGTGGAAGTTGTTGATAGATATCAGTGAAGGTTGATTGTTGAGTCTGATGTTGTTGGTGATTATTGTTCTGATGTTGTTTTTTTTAAGTCTGATTGAAGTTTTTTGTATCAATTCTTGTTGATGAAGTTTGTGGTTTATGTTCTGCTCTGGTGGAGGTTGTTGATAGATATCAGTGAAGGTTGATTGTTGAGTCTGATGTTGTTATTCTTCAAGTATGATTGAAGTTTTTTTTTCTTGTGCAAGTCTGGAGCTGTCTTGAAATCAGTTCTTATTGGAAGTCTGGTGATTCTTGTTGAAAGTCTGAAGTGCAGGTCTTGAAATCAGTTATTGGAAGTCTGATGATTCTTGTTGAAAGTCTGAAGTGCAAGTCTTGAAATCAGTTTTTATTGGAAGCCTGGTGATTCTTGTGAAAGTTTGAAGCTGTCTTGAAATCAGTTCTTATTGGTCTTGAAATCAGTTCTTATTGACAGTCTGGTGCAGTCTTAAAATTCTGGAAATCAGTTCTTATTGGTCTTGAAATCAGTTCTTATTGACAGTCTGGTGTAGTCTTAAAATTCTGGAAATTAGTTCTTATTGGAAGTCTGATTCTTTGAAGGTTTTTTCATTTTGTTGGAAATCAGTTCTTATTGGTTTGAATCCTGCAGCAATTCTATTTCTTTGAAGGTTTTTTTTGTTGGAAATCAGTTCTTATTGGTTTGAATCCTGCAGCAATTCTATTTCTTTGAAGGTTTTTTTTTGTTAGAAATCAGTTCTTATTGGTTCGAATCCTGCAGCAATTCTATATCCATTTAAGTACAGCTTATTGAAGTTGTTTGGAATTCTAAAGAAGTTTTAATTCTGGGGAACTGCTATCTGCATATTCTGGAGCAGTTCTATTTGCATCTTTTATTTGCAGAACAACTGATTGTAAGAATAACTGATGAAGCTCACTGAAATTGGTGATTAGCCCAACAAGAATTGATGTTTTGTTCAAAGATGGATATTAGAATAGTTGGAGACATGCATTACTGAGTGATGACAAGTAGTAATAGAAGTTTTGTTTAAGGGAGGATATTAGGATATTAAGAATAGTTTACTGGGTTGACTCAGTCAGGTGTTAAAATAGTTTAGCTTTGAAAGTTACTATTTTACCCTTCCTTTCTATTATAAATGTGTGTAACAGTTACGGTTGTTGACTTAATGAAAAAATATTAGTCTTCTTCTCCAATTACCTTTGTTTTTCTTCAACTCACTCTTTGCGTTTTCTTACTAACCAACTGCTAGAATGAAGATGGTGGTTCAAAGAAGAGAAGGGATGAAAATTTCAAAGAGAAATTTTGCTCTCTCACTTCAGCTTGGGCGATAAAACTAAAAGATTAGGGTAAAATTATTTTAGTTGCCTTTTTTATAGGGCAGCCAAAACCCTAATATGCTTTAGAATATTCTTAAAACATTCCTAGTAATATTTAATATAAATTCCTTAGTATTTAAATATTTATTGTTCCCCAAGTAAGAGTTGGTATTTCATTATTATTAATAATTATTTTTAATACATATATAAATACACATGTGAGTAGATATAAATATGGGAAATGATAGAGTTACCAAAGGGTTTGCACCGAATTTGTGCACCGAATGACGTGTCAAAATCCTAACTGTTGATTAATATTAACTTATAATGAATCAACGGTCAGGATTTTGTCACGTTATTCGGTGCACACCCTTCGGTAACTGTAGCATTACTCTATAAATATATATATATATTAATATTGATATTAATTTCAATTATAATTCATTATTTAAAATATATATATTATAAGATATATATATATATATATATATTATCTATATATATAAAAATATGTAATCTTACAAAATAAATCCCAATATAAAATTGGACAAAGGCAACGACCTTCCAGCAAATTTAATTGTTCTGTAGGATTTACCAAAATACCCCTTCATCTTGAAAAACGAAATTGTCATTATCCATTATCTTCCTTAAATTGTGTTTTAAGTGTGTAACCCATAAACTCCTTACCATGTCGATAGTGAATAGTATCGCGATTATATCCTATTAATTGTTTCACTACACACAGACCAAGATTAGCCTCTAGCAAGGCATCATGGCCACCCGACAAATACATATTCAGCATAACAGCTACCTATTAACGGTATGGTTATCGTGCAATTCAGTCTCTTCATCATCAATTATCTCATCAAGGTTTGAAGCACAAAAATAGTGTCAACTTCAAGTATGAAATTCCTTGACATATTCGCAACGACCAAATGAAATTGGATTCAAGCAACAACTCAATTCCACTGTGGCCACAGATTTAAGGTCGTTGCCTTTTACCAAATATCTCACCGAGATAGTTTCTCTTATACTTTAGAGTGATGAATCCTTTGTCAACCCACCATAGTCATAATGTACTTCTCAATGTAGTCAATCACAATCATACTAATAACCCTAGATAGGATTACATTTGGCTAGCATCAAACTACACTAATATTTACACATGGCGCTCTGGTGATCTCAAGTCTAAGGATCACATGCACCATCATCTATTAGAGGGTGTATTCTATAGACACTAGAGTTACCATTTATATGGAATCCTCTATATAGGCCAATCCAATGAACTCATGAATAACAAGCACCCATGCGTTGCACCAAGTTGTCAACGAACAACTTGGACATGCAAGATCTGTCACTACCTTTCGATAGGGTCGTTCAATGCTATAACGTCCCACTTGAGGTACGTAGTTAAGATTTGTTGTATTACTTAAATGTTCATTGATTCAGCTTCAATTGAGTTTGTATGTTGTCATGGTTGGTTGGTTGGCCTTTAATTGTAATGGTATGTTGAGTTGGTTGAGTGTTTGCCTTGAGATTGGTTGAGACTTGAGGAACCTTGGAATTACAGTCTTCGCCGGGTGAAGAATAGTCTTCGCCACGGCGACATTGACTCTTGTGTTTGGCAGTGTCGATTCGGGAATTTTTTGTCGGGGCAACAGAAATTTCTTCGCCGCGGCGAAAGGATGGCAGAAAAGTTTAATTAAGTTTCTAGAGAATTCTCCATAAGGGTAAAATGACCATTCTACCCGTAATTAGCAGGAAAAGTGGGGAGTAAAATGTAAGAAAATTTTATGGAGAATATGTTAGAGTGGGGGTGTGATTGTAAAGAATGAAAGGGTAAAGATGGAATTTCTAAAAAAGAGTAAGGGTAAAATGGGAATGTTTGGTTATAAATTGAGCTAACAAGAGATTGAGTGTAGTAAACCCTTCATTTCACCCATTTCCATCGCCATTCTCATTCTCTATTTTCTTCCCATCCTCCATTCAATCTTCCAAGATTTCTAAGGAGTTTTAGGGAGCTTTTGGGTAATTTTTAGTAGAGATTTCATCTAAAGCATCCTAAGGTAAGGATTCTTGCTTTAGATGTAAATTTGCTTATAGTTGTATTGAAATCTTATATTGTTGTTATTGTTGTTGCTGTTGTTTTAAGTTGTAGAGAGAAGCTAGGCTACAAAAAGGGAAGGAGAAGTGTTAGAGAAGCCACTTATTCACAAGGTAAGTAAATCCAACCTAAGTTGAGATTTAAGAATTCATTTGAGATTTAAGAATTCATTTGAGTAGAGATTTGTGTATGAATTATATTTGTTGAGAAATTGATATGAGATGAGATGAGTAGTTATTTATGATTATTGAATATGTTTGAGTATGAGAAGTGTTGAGCTTCTATGATGTTGAGTTGGGTTGATAGAAATTGGAAAGAGTTTTGAGCAAACCCTATGGGAGTGAGTTTATTTGACAGGAATTTAGAGAGTATGAGGGAGTTTCTCCCGTTTGTGGGTGATTAAAGAGAGGAGAAGAGTTATAATTAAAGTAGAGTTTTATATGCACATGAGTTGTATGATGAAATGCTTGAGAAAGGCATGAGTAAGAGTAGAGAACCTTAATTATTGCTACATGGCATAATTGCATTCCATAAGTGCATTAATGAGCATGAGTCATCCATATGCAGTAATTAGGCATTAGAGAAAGAGAGTAGAGAAAGAGTAAAGAACTTTGAGTGTGAGCTTCATTAAGAGAAAAGAGAGAAAAAGAGAATAGAGTAGGTTGTGCAATGGGGAACCCACAAGTAATGGGTAGAGTATTCCTGTATGTACGTCGCAAAGAGAGAGAGCGACTTGAGTATGAGAGAGAAAAGTGGTGTAGCCCGTGAGAGTACATGCGGATGAGGGCTATACCCGAGAGTACCCGAGAGAGAGTTTATACGCTCACATGGCCAAGGGTTCCGAATCCATGCATAACCGAGTCTGATCGGCTAGAACGGGTAGAAGTCACGGAGAGCAGGAGCGAGCCCGGCCATGCCTCTAGTAAGATGAGGCCGTGACTCACAAATGAGAGTTAGTAGAAAAGAGTTATAGAAAGAGAAAATAGAGAGAAGTATAAAAGAGAGAGTAAATGAGCATTGTAAGGAAAGAATTAGGGAGAGTTACGGAGTTAGATAAGTAGAGGATTTACTTACTAAGCATTGTTTTAGTGGTCACCCCGTTGTTTCCTATGTTTTGCAGGATCTAGGTGAGGACACGGTCGGATGGACATCGGCACGCGAGGGGAAGTGGTTACACTGTCCACCATGTTTTGATAACTTTTGTACATGATACAAATTTTGTGTAAAGAATGTATATGTTTAATAAAAGAAAAATTTGAGCCCAACTCTTTATACTATTTAATATGTATTTTTATTATGTATATTTGACTAGGAAGCAGCTTTTACAAATGCTATAATAGTCTTACCGTATTATCTATACCCTAGGTCAAAATAGTACTGGAGCTATGAACATTTCTAGAATAGTTATCATATGTGTTCATAGGGATCTCACAATCAAGACTTATAACCGCTTGCTTTCCTAGTCCCAGTTTCACCACTCTAAAGAAATATTTTATTACATACATATGGAATACGATTTACATAATATAAATAATGCCTTTTATTAATAGAATATCCATGATACATAGAGTCATATTACAAAAAGCTATTGGCATTAGGATACCTACTCTGTAACGCCCCACTTGAGGTACGTAGTTATTGTTCCTTCTTTTGCTCTTATTTGAGTTGGTCTCTTGGTAATATTGTTTGGTTGACCTTTGTTTGAGTGTTGTGTTGAATACTTGCCCTGAAATTGGTTGAAAATAGAAGAAGTTCAGTGTGCCAAGCTTCGCCGGGGCGAAGAAGAATCTTCGCCACGGCGAAGAGGTGTTGAATCCACGGGGAAACGTTCTAGAAACAGTTTCACCGCGGCGACAGAAGCTTCCTCGCCGCGGTGACAGTCCGACCAAAATGTTTGTTAGTTTTAGATTTCTCTTCCCTAAGGGCAATTTGACCATTCTACCCCTAATTAGCAGAAAAAGTGGGGAGTAAAATGTAAGGAAATTTCATGGAGAATATGTTAGTATGGGGGTGTGTTTGTAAGGAATCAAAGGATATGGATGGAATTTCATGAAAGAGCAAGGGCAAAATGGGAAGAATGAGTTTTAAGATATTTAAAGGGGTTTGTCTTTGAGAACTCTTCATTTTCCCATTCCACCGCCTCCTTCATTTTCCAAACTCTCTCAAACCCCTTCAATCTTCCAAGGATTTCCAAAACCTTTTTGAGTAACTTTAGTAGGGTTTAATCTAAGCATCCTAAGGTAAGGATTCTTGCTTTAGATAGAGTTTTATTATGTTTTGTTTAGAGTTCTCATGTTGTGGTTGTTGGTTAAGTTGTAGAGAAAGGCAAGCTCCCAGGAAAAGAGTGTTAAAGAAGCTATTTTCTCATAAGGTAAGTAAACTCACCTAAGTTGAGATTTAAGAACTCTTTTGAGTAGAGTTATAAACATATATGTGTATTCATTAAATTGTTGAATGAGATTAGTAGTTATGATTGAGTTATGAGAGTGTTTTATTTGCTTGATGTTGGGTTGTGTTTGATAGAAGTTGGAGGAAGTTTTGAGCAAGCTATGGAAGTGTTTCTCTTTGACAGAAATTTAGAGTTTATGAGGGAGTTTTCTCCCATTTGGTTGATTTAAGAAAAGAGAAAAGCTAGAGTTAGAGTAAAGTTGTTTATGCACATGAGTTGTATGATGAAATGCTCAAGAGAATCATAAGTAAGGGTAGAAAGCCTTAATTGTTGCTACTGTCATAGTTACTTTTCATAAATGCATTAATGAGTAGAGTCATTTATGTGCATTAACTTGCTTTACTTATGCACTAGAAAAGAGAGTAGAGAAAGAGTAGAGACTTTGAGTTTAGACTACTCTAAGAGTAAAGAGAAGGAGAGAATGAGCACTATAGGTAAAAGCTAGAGTAGTGCTTATTAAGAGAATAGAGTAGGTTGTGCGATGGGGAACCTGTGAGTACGAGTAGAGTATTCCCGCATGTACGCCGCATAGAGAGAGCGGCAAAGTATCAGAAAGAGAAGTGGTGTAGCCGTAGAGTACATGCGGATGAGGGCTATACCCGAGGTTACCCAGAGATTCTATGCACTCACATGGCCAAAGGTTCCAAATCCATGCATAACCAAGTCCATCGGCTAGAATGAGTAGAAGTCACAGGGAGTGGGAGCGAGTCCCAGCCGTGCCTCCGGTCAGATGGGGCCGTGACTTACTAGAAAGAGAGTTAGTATAAAAGAGTTATGAGAAAGAGGAAATAGAGAGTTGCATAAGAGAAGAGTCAATAAATGGTAGGAAAGAATTAGAGGGAGAGTTACGGGGATATTTGAGTAGATGTTTACTTACTGAACATTGTTTTGTGCTCATCCAGTTGTTCCCTATGTTTTGCAGGTTCTAGATGAGGACACCGTCTGATGGATATCGACACACGAAGAGAAATGGCTACACTGTCCACCCTATTTTGATAGTTTTCACATATGTTACAAATCCTGTATATATTTGTATAAATACATAGTTTAATAAAAGAAAATTCTGGGCCCAACTTTTTATGTTATTTTTACATGTACTTTTACTATGCATGTTTTTAAAAGAATGGGAGTCGTTACATACTCTAACATTATTATCCCACGTAATGTTACAGTTATGGTCTTTTACTATCAAACCTATCCAAATCAACAAATCATTAATTGCCACACGCCGAGGGTACTCGCTAGTGTGAAGGATAGTTCTTCCAATGACATTATAATTATTCTCCTATATTTGTAAGACAAGTTAAGTCAAAGTTGTTATACTGAAAGCCTTGGCCAAACATACATTTAAAAAAACAATCTATTGATTAGCCTTTTACAATATAATTCTAAATAAGTTTCTATAATTTTAAACCATATTCTAGTATAAATGAGATTCAATTCAAAACCTTTATACACAATCTTAAAAATCCGATCGACTAGAAAATGTGTCATTATTCTATTGCAATTACAAACAAATTTCCATGCCAACCACACATATTGAGCCCTCGTTATCAAGTGTTCACCCAACTCTATCTTTCTTTTTCTCAGGAACTAGTCATAAACAGTCAGCTAAGCACCCACACTTTTCTAGAAAGAGAAGCAGCGTACTCCTTTTCTCCTAGCCATATGTGTACGATCAGTAAAGAAAAAGTCAGTCTTTGAAGACGTGCTCCGAGGTTCATTCCCTCAAAGTTTTATCAGAAATCCCACCTACATGCCCGGGTAAGGGCTGAATGCCAACCAGTTCTCAATAATAAGAAGAAGGTGGTGAGATGCCTAGGAAAGATAGAATGGGAGTTTCTTCTGGGCCTTATTGAACAGGAATAAAAAATTATATTCCTAAAAAGGTTTGTTGTTGGATCAAACTATGTTCTTCAGATACATTGACTACAAACATATTAACATTGCAATGACTGAGAGCTGTCGATTTTCTTTAGTCAAATGAATCTATGCGGGGGTCATGCTTGCCGTCATCATACCGTACAAAAGCATTTCGAGCACATCACCTGAATAAAGCATGGAATACGATTAGCAAATGTACTTGAACAATGAAGTTGATTAAATTTTTTCTAGAGAACGATATGAGAAAGACAGACAGAAGCACGGCGATAAATCAAATTGATAACGTGCCACACATACACCTGCATCAACTGGCTACAAGTTCATGGCGCATGACTTAAGCTATTAAGCAAATGAATCAGTAAAAGTGATTATCTTCTAGGCTAAAGCCTGTGGCCAGCAATAACAACTACAAGGAGGCAACTACATGCTAGTTGAATATGAAATTGTCCATATCAAATATTGGAGGTCATTTAGTCCTCCTCAAATTGAAACTTTTTTCGGAGTAAGCAGATTCTTATGTTGTTTCAAATAGTTGATCTTTAAGATGAAAAATGGACTATGCTTCAGATAGCCTTTTTTTCAATCCTAATGCCAAGCCAATTGAAAATAGGCCAATTCATCCACTATAAATCTTTCTTTAAGAGAACGTATAATTTAATTTCATTAAAAAGGACAAAAGAATTTTCACTATTCATTAGAATCATCATAATTTCGTTACTATTTATATATAAATTGAAACTAAACGTGTTTAATTGGTTTTTGCTCATCCAACTGTAAAAACTCGAGGGAGAAGTTTGGGAAAACACAGGACCACAACTACACAATCTGACGTGATATTGTAATCTTTATCTGATCAATTACCTTTCCAGCAACAGAGCAGTTAGTACATTGTTGACTGGCGGCACTCGCAAAGGCTGATAAGGCACCGATACTGAGATAGGATCAATGCTTAAGCAAGCACACTCCACTTTCAGAACATCGAGCGCAATCCAAGTACCCTATCCAGGATTATGTATGTACATCAATAAATTATTTCAATTCATAAAATGAAAATCTGAAAAATAATGAAAGAAAGTGGCAAAGACATAATCAGCTTCTTCTCTTCAGGTTTTTTTTTCTTGGCTATGAAAGCAGTACATAAGGATCTGAGCGTAACAATAGCAGTAAAATATGAATAGCATTATCCATTGCAATAATTTAGCCATCTTTAAGCATTATCATTCAAAAAACAAGTTACATTTAGATGAATTAATTTCACGAATAAAAATTACATTAAAAGTATAGGAGTCCAATCTGTTGCTCAATAAGCGTGTAAGAAATGGAACTAAATTTAATAAAGAAAATCAAAAGCTATCTGAAACTGAAGTTTTGAATGAGAACCTCAACCACAACCACCACTTTGACTGCTACAAGGATAACACAAAAAGAGAAGAAGCAAGATCTTTGAGTAGCTTCAACCATTGAATTAGAAGCTAAACACTGTCAAAGGTCTTGCGATTCTTAACCATAAAGTGATCAGATCCAATCATCCGGCATTTCATAAATCAACTTCTGCTTTTCAACATCACCCAGGTAACTCCAAAACAAAGAGAGGACTAAATACCACAAAACCCATGCCACCCGATAACAATGTAACAAGAGCTCCAAGACCCCATTACTTTTCGAGGAAAGTGCAAGCATAAGCAAGCTGAAGTTCATCACCAAACAAATTGTTCACATCAGATTTGAAATCAACAACTGGTAGAATAGCCTCAATTGAGTAGCAGCGCATGCTGCGCCGAAATCTGCATATGAGGTGCCCCTAAGCCTACTTTCAACTCCAGCTGCCATATAAACATATTTTGACATTGAACAGTGGTGGCGCTTAAAGAACTATTTGGTGGCATTATTGCACCAACATTAAGTAACATATGTTTGTAAAAGAACAATAAAAGTACAAAACTCAATACCAGCAAATCAAAAGCACATGTATTACAATTATTTGAGTTTGTAAGGAAAAACATTATACCCTATCCTGAATATCCTAATTTAGATCAAGTTTTCTTAAAGTTCTCAACATTTTCTTTGTCTACCTTGCCATAGAAAGTTCTCAAATAGCAAATTATTGGTTAATTAACCTGGTCAGTAATATGAATTGCCAGCATAACATCAAGCTCAATCTGAAAATAAGACTTTGTCACATTTTTCTAAATAGATTCTCATTTATATAATTTTTTCTCCTTAATTCTGTCATTTGCTTTGGCAATCACCTAAATCATTAATCTGACGTACTCAAATTTGGAGAATAAGACTTTGCTTTTGTCTCCTCTGTTGAAGAATTATCCCTTACAGGCTACGTTGCGTAAAATTTGTTCATTTGCAATCAAGCTTGAGCTACCTCTTGAGACTTGATTTGATAACCAACCTGCCTAAACCATATGATTCACTAACATCAGCCAATTAACTACCAAACAAATAATAAAAATGGTGAGCTACTTCGAAAATGAAAAATTCCTAACCCACACACACAAGCAAATTAAAACAATAACATGCACTGAATCCAATCACTAAATGCATTCATTCCATAATCATCTCTTCTTACACTAGGACTCCTATCCACCATCAGAATACATTATTTAAAATTATAAATTTCTCAACCTTAACACAAACATTAATTACTCCATACCAACAAAAATAACCTCTAGTCTTAATAAAATTCCAGACCTATATTTTGTTGATTCATCACAATAAATAGGAACCGCGGTTGAGTATTCCAAAATCACAACATTAAAAAAATTTATAAAAATTTTAGAATTCTTTAAAAAGAAAAAAAAAAAAAGCTTAAATCGTAACAAAATTACCGTTTTAACGACAGAAAGAGATCCTTCAACCTCCTTGCGACTCTTCAATGATCAAAAACACAAAAATAAATAAAAAAACTGAAGAATTGACAATATAAAAGAATAAAATTAGGTTGAAATACAGTAAAACGAACTCATTGATTGCTCCTGATGTTGAACTCGTAGAAGGTGACGTGAGCAGCCTTGTCCTTGATCAAAATCTCTTCGATAATAGGATCGATTGGCTGAGTTCACTTAGATTTAGCGTTAGGTGTTTTGTTGGTCAAGATTCGGCATCAATTTTCCGTCTGAGACATTTTTGGAAACCCTTAAAACCCAGGCGTTGAATTTTAAATTTTATTTTCCCGGGAAAATTGAGGTTAGCCGTGAGCGTGCGAGAGATTCATTAAATGCGAAATGTCAAAAGTAACCCTGTTTATCTTTAAATTTACATAGGGGGGGCTTGGTAGGGGGTTATGTGGGATTATTGGGGCTACGTCATCTTATATTATTTGATTATCATGTTTGGTTGTCAAGTAATATAAGATACCAGTAATCTTCAAATATCAATAGTAGTTACTATTGGTAATATTGAAGGTAATCTGATTACCTCCATTTTTTTAGGTATTCTAAGATTGCTAGAGTTATCTTTTTTTGTTACAATTCTATCTCTTATTAATAAAATTTTAGGACAATAATGCCCTTATTTTTAAATTTATTTACATGAATATGGTTTTTACTATTTCACCCCAATTAATTTACTTTTTGGACAAAATTACCTTTGAATTCAAAAAAATTGTAGCCCACCCAAACCACCACCCCCACCCACCTGCCGCTGGCAATCACCACTGCGGCCAGCTGTCGCCGTTGCCGGAACGGCACACGGAAGGCCGAAAATGGTCGTCATGCGCCAATCTGGCCGAAAATGGCTAGATCGTGCCAGATCTGGCCGTTAACAGCCACGTTTGTGGCCGTCAACGGCCATCGATCTAGCCATTGACTGCTAGCATCGATCCACCCGTTGCTAGCTAGATCTGTCACATCTGGCCATTTCCGACCAAATCTGTCACCAGAAATGGCCATATGGAGCACGGAGGCCATTTCCTGCCTTCCGTGCACCGTTAGGTTGCCGACGGCCTACGATGGTTGCTGGCAACCAACAGTGGCTGGGTTGGTGGGGGCGTTTTGTTGATTTTTTAAACTTTTATTGTGGAGTTGTTTTTGCCAAGTTTTTAAATACAGGGGGTTATAATAATTAATATTAAAAAATAATATAATAATAATATTTAATTAGATGACAATTTAGTAATTTAAATAACGTACCCACCAATTTATTCCTCTCAACCAAACATATTAATATAATATACCCACCAATTAACCAAACACATTTTCCTAAAGATTCCTAGTAATCTTCATGGTAATTTAACTTTCCAGTAATCCAATATTCCCAATAATTTAATATTCTCTGAACCAAACGCCCCCATAGTATCTTGGACTTGGGACTTTTTACTTAACAAGACCCGTATCAAACGTTCTTCTTCAGTTTAAAAAAAAATAATAATAATAAAATAAAATTATTTTTGACAAATAATTATTATTAATATATATAATGTATGAATAAATTCTTGAGCAATGAAATTATTTGAATAGAAATCAGATTTCCAATCATTGTACCACTTTTGGTGAGTTAATATAAATTGCTGAGAAACTAAAGCATTTTATAGAAATTAGACTTTTAAATTAGTGAGTCAATCGATTTTCTTTTTCTTTTTTTTCTGGGAAGGAAAAAAAAGGTTTAATATTAATAAATAAAAGGGTTGTTGCTGACAAAATACAGTAGTAATACAATTGTATGATAGTTAATATATATATATATTATTTTCTTCTTTAATAAAAAAAAAAAACAGATTGGCGGTAACATTACTTACGTTGCAAGCAGACTCTACTCCTCATTCCACAAGGAGTTGTTTCACAAATCACAAAATATAAATTCAAAGCCGCAACTATCATTATTTCGCTCTCTGCTTTCATGGCGTTTGGTGTCAAATATTCTGAAGATTTAATGGGTAATCAAGGATGCCCTATTTCTTCTTCAGGGGCAGAAGCGGTGTTGCAGTGGTATCTCCATGGCGGCCCCGGCGGGAGGAAAAACAAGAACAACAAGAGTAGTGATGAAGCCAAGAACAATCTCTTGGCTATGAGATGGAATTTGTGGTACGCAGATAAGGGAGGGAAGAAAGAATTGCGTCACACTTCGCCACAGGGAAAAGTTTATTACACACTCAGGACAGCCTGCAAAGCTTGCATGAATGAAGGAGTTCTTAAAGATTCTTGTCCAGAATCTTCTGATGGTTTACAGTCAAGAAAGAAGAGGAGGATGGAGAAGTCAAAAAATCCAGAGGCACCCAAAAGAGGAAAAACGTTGAAAACATTGAAGAAATTAAGAAAACTTCAAAAGTGCCAGAAGCCAACCCGTGTGCAAGTGATTCCGGGAACTTCAAGGTGTAATCTTAGAGTTTTATTGTCTCGGTTGATAGAAAAGAAACTGTTAACGCCAGGGGCATTTGTCTGTTATAGTGGGAATTTGGGTGAAGGGTGGATAACTAGTACAGGAATCAAGTGTAAATGTTGCAATAAGGCGTTTACAATCAGTGATTTTGAAGCTCATGTGGGTAGCAAGAAGCGTAGGCCGGCTGCTAATATTTTTCTTGAAGATGAGAGGTCTCTATTGGACTGTCAAAAGGAATTGTTGTGCAATAACAAATCGAAAAATGGTGAAGAGAAGTTTTGTGATCAGATGGAAAATAAGCATGAAGATGTGAGTTATGATGTGTGTTGTGTTTGCCACAATGAAGGTGAATTAATCATATGTGGTTCATGTCGTTCAACATACCACAAGAGCTGCCTCGGCTTGAAGGATGTTCCAACTGGAGATTGGTTCTGCACATCTTGTCGTTGTGTGATATGTGGTGTTGCAAAGTTTGAGAAAACAATGAAAAATTCTCTGGATGATGAAATTCTTCACACTTGTGATCAGTGCGAGCATAAATTTCATATGGGTTGCCTGAGGAGAAGAGGGGAAGTTAAGGTGAAAAATTATGCTCATGATAAATGGTTTTGTAGTGATAGGTGTGAACATACTTTCACTTGCCTCCATAAGCTTTCAAGAATGCCCATATCTCTAGGTGTGGATAATTTAACCTGGAGATTATTGAAGTATAATAAGGGCTTAGAAGAGAACCAGAGGATACTAAATGATGCAATTGATGTTATGCATGAAAGTTTTGAGCAAGCTGTGGATCCTTTGACGGGAAAAGATCTTGCCGAAGATGTTATCTTAAATAGCAAATCTGAAATGAAGCATAAGAATTTTAAAGGATTCTACACAGCGGTTGTGGGTAGGAAGGGGGAAATAGGTTCTGCAGCAACTGTTAGAGTGTTTGATGAGGTTGCTGAGATACCATTAGTTGCTACTAGGTTCAAGTATCGCGGACAAGGAATGTGTCGTAGTCTGATGGGTGAGCTTGAAAGGCAGCTCGTTGAAATAGGAGTGGTGAAACTGATACTGCCTTCAGCTCCTAGTGTGCTAAATACATGGATTACGAAATTCGGGTTTTCAAAGATGACAGAATGCGACAGACTCGAGTACTCAGACTATACTTTCCTGGATTTCCAGGATACAATCATGTGTCAGAAGATGTTAATAAAGAAGCCTTCTGCAAACTTGTGCCAATCAGGAGCAACTTGGTCCAGCCCCACCTCTGTATTGTTCGGTGGAAATTGCGCACAAGGGTTGTAAACTAAGAGCTAATGAATTGTCACTGAGAGTACATGTGAAGAATGATTCTTGCAATCAATTAACATGGTCTTATTGTTTCAAACCTAATGAAATGTAATTTTTTCAGACTCGGATGATCTGGTTTTGGATTACATATGCAAATATATACATATTGATTACTTAGAAATTTGATGCAGATACATGGTCTTGAGACTGGTACTTCTTTATTTTTGGTGTTTTTCTTCCTCAGGCTGGTACTTTGATGAACTATAAAAGCATTGATGGGAGAGAAATTTTGGTTAAGAAATCTCACCAGACTACTCATCACAATGAACTGCTAATGGTTTCAAATCCTGAAAAGGTAGAGAAATTGAAGGCAAAGGAAGCTTGCTTTGATATTGACATTGTTAAAAATTTCTATCCTGCATTGAAGAGCTTTCTGCCATATATTTTAATTTTGTTCAGCTTTACTATTTCATACTTTCAGAATTTTCCATGAGTAGTGCAGAAAGCAGCAATAAGAACAATATTTTACCTACTAAAGCGATTTTCAACCTCATCACATTCATGCAGATAAAACCAAATTCCATGAACTTCCAGGAAGCATTTCAATATAAAAAATATGGAACTTGATCTTCATACTCAAAATCTCCAAATAGATCTTTCTACTAGATTTTCTGTTTATACAAACAACATATGATTAAAGAAAGAAAAAGAAGATGGTATAACTGAGAATGCAAGCATTTACAAGCAACACTTTGTCCCAATACACATACAAGATTTTCCATTGAGCTAATTGAAATATCAGAAACTTTGGCACAATACAGCTGTATGCAATTTTCTCAATTACAAAGAAATGAATTCTCATTTTTGAAACTTAAAATGAAAATTCATCCTACTTAAAGGATTTTCCTGTTATGAAAAGATGTATATTGAAGTCAAAGTCCACAGCTTGATCTTCAAATTAAGTCATCTATTAAAACTCTGGAGAAAGCAGCAGAGTGATGTATACATACAATCATATTACATGAAACTAGGAATCTAGACAAACATTTAGCTTTTCTTTTGTTTTGAAATGAAAACCTCAAAAGGGATATCTGATTTCATAGAACTTGAAACTATATGTATCTTTTGAAACATACAAGTCCAGTTCTAATATATTCATACAATCATCTGCGAGCATCAAAATCATATTAAAATTGGCTTATAATAACAAATAAAAACTGCAAAATTGAAGGTAAAATATATTGTTTCTTCTTAAAATCAAAATGAGGCTCTCTTTTTGTACCTTATGGCTTGACAAATTATTGAGTCAAACCATACATACAAAATGGGAGCCATTTAATAAAAAATCAGAACTAACTAG
Source organism: Pistacia vera (assembly GCF_008641045.1). Taxonomy (NCBI): domain Eukaryota; kingdom Viridiplantae; phylum Streptophyta; class Magnoliopsida; order Sapindales; family Anacardiaceae; genus Pistacia; species Pistacia vera. The sequence goes on along the minus strand of NW_022195444.1, from coordinate 64,649 downwards.
ATACCCATAAAGGGTCTGCTTCCCTTATTTACAAGACCTCTTGCTAGTTGTTGCCAAAGAATCAGTCAACCTCCTCATCAAACCCAAGAAATATATATAGAGCTCAAATTCCCATTTAAAACATACTTCAAGAAGTAGACAAGTTAAAAATGAAAAACTATGAATTGCAAATTGTTGGTGAATCTGATGATTCTTCAATATGCCTCAGATATAATAACTTCTTTTGTAAAGTGGAGACATCATGTCAAAAGACTTTGCCAGCATATAATTTTTACTTCTGATGGCAAAAAAACCAACCGAGAGACTGTCCCTGCCTTTGCACTAGAAAAGGCAGCAAGAGGATAAGCAGCATCCTGCCCGTTGTTGTATTGTGACTGAACAAGCCCTTTAGAGAAGATAAACATATCTCCCATTGGAAGTGTCTAAATATGAGGGGTCTTACCTGAGACCACAAAGACCGCAACTTCAAAGGCTCCTGGAAGGGGAAAAAAAAAAAAAGGTGCTCAGCAGGGTGGGGATGGCTGTGAACAGGACTGACAGAACTAGAAGTACGTTGCAGCACGGCATAAGAACAGTCTGCTCTCTCAAGCCTGGAAATTCAACCTCGCTGACTTTCATGATCCTGAGAGTATTAGGTTTTTTGAGCCCGAGCAAGACACACATGGCAACTTGGGTAAAAATGAACTGGCATGAGCAGTGGTAAAATCTGGAGAGAATACCAAGTCAACCATGACGTCTCCGTCACTGGTCGATGCCATTTGGGCAATGGAGAAGGCAACCATTGGAACCAAATTACCAGAATGGCTGCCACATCAACACCATAGCAATTATTGAAGTTATACAAGCATATTTAAGTAAATTTAATGCACAAGCCTAGCTGTAAAATTGGCAGAGGTCCCAAACAATGAAAACAAAAAGAAAAGTTTTTTTGTCAGATTTCTGAGTGTATAAAGTTGGTCTTAACAATAGAACAACCTCCAATGTAATATTTAGATGCATTTGCACAGGCTAAACCAGAGAATCAGTGTTTTAAGTTTTCCTTAATCCTCATAGAAAGAATACATGCACATCCAGGTGCAATTAGTAAAGTTCCATCTAAAAATATAAGACTCCCTGTAAAAACAGTGACAATCAATAAATATACAAAATACCTATTAACAGATAATCTAATAATTTAGCATTTATCTAAAGAGGCAATCAATCAGATTATTGACACAATGTTGATTTGAATTAACCTCGCTTTATCTCTATTAAATTGATTTCAAAAACCGAAGAATTAATTAAGATACAAAATTGAGGCAATTTATTATTTTCCATACTTACGTGTCTTTAGAAGAAAAGGCCACCACATATAGAGAATAAAAAATTTAAGCACTTGCTTGCTGAAAAGTAGATCACTCTTTCCATTGATCAATAAGCCTAGAAACTAAAGTCTCTGACGGAGTATCTACTCAAACAACACTTAGATAAAATGTAAAATGGGTATTAGATCATGAAAGGAGCAACGCAGGTCATCATGTATCTTCTACGAACATCTATTGTGGAAGGAGTGATTAGTATCTGCCCTAACGTGTTATTATGCTGCCTAGAGATTTAAAATGTCAAAAAATTTATAAATTTCCAAAATGATTTCTTATTATAGAGAGAAGAAAAACTGACCTCACCAGTGCTAATTGAGCTGGTTACCAATAATCCCCACATGAACAGGCCCCTCCTTCAAAGTGGTGAAACCGGTTTGCATCTCGAACAATAATCACCCTCTCTGTTACAGCTGATACAAACTTAGTAAATGTGTGACAGTCACCACAAACCCTCAGATTCTTCATAATCCTGATCGGAGTTCCTTCAGGTGTGGCAATAAGACCAAATGAAATTGCTAACTTCTCACTATGTGTATGCAAAATTCCAAGCTTGTCTTCCTCAGCAACATCATGCAACACAAAGTTTGTATCAGGTACATAACCAGCCAACTCCAACTTCTTACTCAAGGTCTTTAACATCACATAAATCTCCTCTGACCGAGGATGAGTCCTAGCACTGACAGTAAACTGATAAATTTTATTATCCACTTCAATCCAAGTCCAAGCAGGAATTTTCTTTAATTTCCTCTTGGTCATCAAATCCCTTGTCTTTGCCATATCTTGCCACCTACCTGCATTTGCATAAATATTGGCAAGCAGAACATAATGCCCTGGATTCCGTGGTTGTAGTTCAAGTAAGGATTTTGCAGCCATTTCCGCCATGTCTAAATTCTTATGAATTCTACATGCTCCAAGCAAAGCACACCACAGTCCCTCATCTTTTTCAACTTTCATACTTTCAATCAATTTTAAGGCCTCATTAAGTCTTCCAGCACGCCCCAAGAGATCAACCATACAAGTATAGTGTTTCACATCTGGCTCAAAACCATAATCATCTGACATCAAAGAAAAAAGCCGAAGGCCCTCTTCAGTCAAACCTGTGTGACTACAAGCATATAACAGTGATACAAAGGTGATCTTGTTCGGTAATATCCCACTACTCAACATCATAGGAAATAAATCAAGAGCTTTTCTTCCCTGGCCATGATACCCATAAGCTGCAATCATTGCACTCCATGTAATTACATTCTTTCGTCGCATCCTATCAAAGATTTCCCTTGCAGAATCAACACTACCACACTTGGCATACATATCAACCAACGCTGTCCCCAAAATCACATCCAAAGGAAAATTATTCCGATTTATAAATTCATGCACAAGTCTAGCCTTACTCATAGCCCCCAATTTCACACAAGCGTGAACAACACTCACCATAGCTACCTTATCCGGCACAATACCCTCCTCTCTCATCCTATCAAACAAAACCAACGATTCATTAGCGTTTCCACACTCCCCACATGCACCAATCATCACAGTCCAAGTCACGAGGTCCCTGTTCGACATTTTATCAAACAGCTCCCTAGCATCATCAATAGCTCCACATTTTGCATACATATCAACAAGAGCAGCACACACAAAGTGATCTACACTCAACCCAGATTTCAAAACAATGTCATGAATCAATCTACCCATCACAAGATCCTTCCTTTCTCTGCAACTCCTTATTACAGAAGGCAAAGTATAGTTATCTAATTGCATGCCACATCTAATAAACTCCCTAAAAGTTCCAAAACAGTTAATAAAGTCACCAACTTTAGCAAATCCACCAACCATTACACTCCAAGAGAACGAGTCTCTAACTCTCATCCAATTAAACAATGCATACGCATTGGTTATAGCTTTATGTTGAGCATATATATAAAGTAGTTTGTTTGCAACAATGGGGTTGTGGAGAACACCATTAACGGCGACTTGGGCATGAACTAGTCTAATTTGAAAGATGTTTTTGCAGCTAATTAGTGAAGAAATATAAAATTTGGAGTCTAAAGAGAGCGAAAACTGACCGTGTGATAGTTTCTGTACCTGGGTATGTTGATTTAGGGAGGTTTCTTCATGAAATTGAGGCTGACAGAGGGTTTCTGCCATAGCCACAACAGTGGAAGCAGAGAAAAAACGAAGCTTTCCATCTCTAGAGACAAGGAAGGTACTACAATTTTTTAATAAAAACATGACATGAGGCAAATGGTATAATAGTTATACAAATGAGTAAAGGTGTGAGTTTAAAACCCTCTTTCAACGGCCTAAAACACTACTCATCAGCTTTTTTTATTTTATTTTATTTTTTTTTCAATCTTATTTTTATTTAGAATAAGTTGATAGGATTTATTCGTGTACATCTTACAAAAGAAAAACTTGTCAAAACGGGAAATTATGGGCCTGTTGGTTATCCTTTTTTTAAAAAGTTATGCTAAAAAAGTATTTTAAGTTGAGTTTAGTTGAATCATATAGAATTGGATTTGAATTTAAAAATGTGTTTGATAAAATATCAGAAAATTATATTAAAGTTTGATAAAATGCTAAATAGTTGCTTAGTATATTTTTTTTAAAAGGTTTTTAAGACAGAATAATTATTTGATATATTTTTTAAAAATATTTATATTATTTTTTAACCTCCTACATTAGTTAATTTAGCTAAACACCCCTACAATAAAAGTTTAAAAATTAACTAAAATTCCCCAACCACCCAAAAGGACCGCCGACCACCATTGCTGGACAGCAGCTGGTAGTTTTCGGAACAACACACTATCGGTTGGATTTGGTCGATCATGCGCCAATATGGCCATTTTCAACCATGATGTTAACGGCCAAAATCTGGTCGTCATCAACAGCTAGATCGGCCGACGGTGGCAGGCAGGTAGTGGTGGTCTTGGGTGGATTAATTTTCAAATTGAAATGAGAGAAAGAAAAATGTTTTCAATTGCATAAAGTTGGATAATCTGAAAACAAGTCTCATGCTCTTTTCATTTTTAGATAAAAAATCTTATTTCAATTGGATTAATTTTCATACTGGATTGACCCAATAAGTAAACAATACATCTTATTTTTTAATCCAAATAGGATAACAGAATAATGATCCAAAATAGTGTAACAAACAGGGGCTATATTATTTGGCCCATAAGAATTGAGAACTAGTCATTTTAGAAAGTATATCACAAAATAGTAATTTATCATTTAACTTTGAAAGACAAAAATGCCTCATTCATAATTGCTTAAAACCTTGATCAAAGCTCATTCTCCATAACTACAATCTCTACAAAATCCAAGAATATTTTGTATAGATGGGTGATTAATGTTGATTGTTTGGTTTAATTTTTAAATGGGGATGTTGAAGATCGAAGTATTTTGATGTTTTAGACAAAATCTAAGACGGTCTATCAGAGGGTATTGGGGTTTATCGGTGATATTGATCACTTTTTTTAGCCCAAGGTTGAAGACAACGGAAAGTGTTTGATACTCTCCTATCAAGGGTGTCGAGTATCAATAAAACCTGTAAGGGGTGTCATAACTGATAGCACCTATAAGGGGTAGTTGTAATTTTCACAAAGGGATATTTTGATACCCTCTGATAGGAGTATCGGACATCCGACACGACCTATAAAGGGATATCTGTAATTTTCACAAAGGCATATACGACACCTTTTGTCGTCTTCAATCTTGGGCTGAAAAAGTGATTGATACCCTCCGATAAGCAATCCTAGATTTCGTCAAAAGCTTCAAAAATCATTCGATTTTAAACATCCTTAGTTAAAAATTAACCTAAGCAAGCAACATTAGCCACCCATCTAGATAAAAGATTCTATAGTTAACATGTTTCTTACACATATATTTGACTCTAACAAAATATAATGGTTTTTTTTTTTTTTTTTTTGGCCAAGATCTTGATAAAATCACACAACATCACCTCTATGAAATTGAAAAATGTAATGATTTGGTTGGGGGAGAATGGGCTGGATGGGTTTTGGAGAAGTTAAAGAAATGTGAATGGGGGGCATTTTTGTCTTTCAAAAAATGTGTTGAATGAGAAATTACTATTTTGTGAGATACTTTTTCAAAGTGGCTAATTCTTAATTCTCACCCTAAAACAGGGTCAAATAATATCACTTCCCTACTAAAAATTAGTTAGGAAAATGTATAAGAATTTTTAAGTTTACTTACAAAGAACAAGGTTAAATTTATTAGGTAGTATAGGGATATTTTTTAAATTCCAACACTTTAAATAAGTTCATAAAGAATTTACGGAAGAAACTCAAATAAACCATAAAATAATTTATTTAAAATCCTTGAAGTAATTTGGACATGCAATCATACAGCTTAAAAAAAAAACTCTAAAATATTAATGACTTTAAAAATAATTCCAATCAAACTAATTCGTTTAAGAATTTGGTTACTTTTTTTGATGGGATAAGTTAGAAATTTAACGGCTAAAGGTAAATAATGTAAGAGTTTTCATAGGGCCATATTTACTTCTAAGAATTAATTGGAGGATGAAAATAGGATTCCTAATTCCCTTCTTTACTTATTAGAATTGAATAAAGAATTGGAATCTCATGGATAATCAATTCCATAAAAGCATTCCACAATATTTTGTAAGGAATTCTAATTCTTGAGGTAGGAAATCCAAGAAATTTACTCTTTTGACCCTATTTTGAATTTAAATATTTTAATTTTTCTTTTAAAGATTTTTATTTCAATGTTTATTATTTTATAATTTAGTGATTTTTAAAATAGGATTTTGTAAATATTGACATTTGTTGAACTGTTTATTGGAGTTGATTATTGTTGACCGATCGTTGAGTACCGTTGACCGCATTGACTTGTTGTTGAGTGTCGTTGATCCGCGTTGACCTTCCATTGACTGGTGTTGACCGGCCATTAAATTTTGATTTTTCATTTAGAATAACTATTATTAAAGTAAATATATATAGTATCAAATATTTTATTATCATTTACATAATTAATTTTTTACTATTATTTATATAATTAATTTTTTTAATAATATAATAATTTTTAATGTGTATGGAATGTTTAATGGTGAGAGTATTTTTGTCCACATACCACACATTTGATTCCATTCCCTCAATATTTCATCTTATAAGTAAAGTAGTAAACAATGGAATTATAATGAGTTTCATCCTTAACTCATTAACCGAATATGTATCACTATTTCAAAACCCTGACTGGACCGGCCGGTCAGATTGGTTCGACTGGGACCCGACAACCTCTCCAGTCTAGTTCAGGTTTTAGGAGAGATGTTTATATATTTCAAATTTATAGGACTCACTGAATTTTCTAAGGGTGTTTTTGAAATATGTCAAAGCTTTAGGAATTTTGAGTATTTTTAAATAAATAAAAAATTTCAGGATTAATTTAAAATTGTTTAGGGGTATTTTTGTAATATATAGGACTAATTAGTTTTTTCAAAATAAATTTGTTGCTGCGGTTGGACCGGTTGACCCATTACCCAATCACCTTAAACAATGATACGTATCCTTTTTCCATTTCTCTTTCTACTTCAATACAATTCCAACAAGTAAACATGGCCTAAGATTCAGGGGTAAGGTAACGTGAAGAACTTGAGTTAGAAGTTTAGCTTCCAAGTTCCAACTACTTCAATTCATAATCATCACCCGGCCTCTACCTCTTTACTCACTGTTCTTTTTATTTATCTTTTTGTTACTACTATTCACCAGGGATTGTTAACATGAACTCTTTATTATCAAACAGCAAAATCATACACAAGAAATATTCTATCTCGCCCAGTAATTTTAATACTTACTGTTCAAAACTTAAAGAATTTGATTGATTAAAAATGACAAGCCATCATGCAAATAGTTGTACTTTTGTGCAAAAACTTCACTCCAACATCCCATTATTTAAAGCGAATAAGAAGCAAATCCAAAAATGATATCTTGACAATAAACTGAGACGTTACAGAATGCCTTATAAGTTATAACTTAACTAAAATAGACCATGCACATTCTGAAGGGAAGCAAAGTTTCTTGTATGCGCAATCAGATTTGTTTTTAAATTATCTGACCAATATTAGATGGCAAACCCTATTTAAGAACTGAGATATAGAGCAGCTAAATGATTCAAAATAATCACATCACTGCTTGACAATGTTTTTTTCAAGCCAATAATACATTACAACGATAAATTGCTCAACACATCCAGTACTCTTCAATAAAACTTAGACCCCCAAGTGTAGATAGAGTCTACCTCAAATTTACATTGCTCAGTTTTAACCATAAGATTCAATCCCAAGACGGGATTATTCATTACTACACCCTTCTACAAACTAGCAATATACCCCCCACCACCACCACCACCTTTCTGTATCCTAGCAATCATCAAATGAAGCTATTAATAACAGTTTTACACTAATGATACAGATACAAATTTAATTTCCAACTCACAAAAAAAATAAATGAGACCTCAGCTGCTCTTAGTTGATTTGGGTGAGCGGCGAACGTGGTATGAGTGACGGTTTTAATTCTTTCACTTCAAATGATTCGTATGAATTGTTTTCTCGAAACTCCTCAATTAAAGACTCCATTGGCATTGCTCTAAGTGAGTCAATAGTCCCCTTACTAGGAGCCTCTGATTCACACCTCGTTGGAGTTGTGCCAGTAGGGTCATAATCCTGCAATAATCAAGAGTTTCAGCAAAGACTACATAAATAATCTTAATGCAGAAACACTTTTCACTCAAATATCATCTTTATGCATAAGACATGTGGCTGCAAAAGTTACAAAGCTAGAAAACATATTAATAGGAACATAGAGGTTAACCATGTAGTATGTCTTTCAAAATCGCATAACTGTTAAGTGCAAAGAGAGCATAGTTATCAAACAGTTTTTTTTATATATTTTGCTGTTAATCTTTCATTTTCTTTGTTGGAATGGAGAGACCGGAAGTGTTATTATAAGGTTGCCACTTGTGAGAAACTACAAAATTAGCCACCTACTTAGGTTAAAAGTTAAATAGCCTACCATATATCGCTGCTGGAAGGTTTCTTGTGCCTTCTCATTAATGGATATAGCTTGCCCTGAGTGACTCCCCCGGAATAGTTCAAGCGTTTTCTCATGAGCCTTTACACCATCTAAAATTCCAGATATTGAAGTCTGCTCCTGCTGTGATGTACCTGTAGCAAGTTTCACATCCAAACGATCACATTGCTGGCTGTCGATGGATGACATTCAATAGATACAAAGAAAACTAATCTCCCTGGAAAATTTACTGAATAAAGAAAGCCATTCAGAAATCTCAAAGCAAGCCTGCTTCATCGTAGAATTTTATTTAATAATTAACTCAACATTACCTTTTATGTGTAAATTACCATCTATTTACCAAAAAGATTTTCAGATACTCCCAAAAATTTGAAGGTACTCAAAACAGGATTTTGAATTGATGAACTCAAGCAACATAAAACTCACAATCAATTTGCTGGAGGACTTCTTCACTGTTTTCAGCCACATCTTGCTCTGCGGCCACCCGAGCTGTGTCAACCTCAATATCATTCTGCTCGTTACTATCAGAAGCATTCCTGTAATTAACAATTAGATAATTAATCTAGTGCACTAGTTATGAGAAAATCACAGTTATCGCATTTAAAAACAAAATAATGCTGGCTTCAATAAGCTGGAGGTTGTTTTTCCTACTTATAAGTTGTATCCACTAATTCCAGGCAGCAACAGTTGATGAAAATAAATAGGAGGCATAATATTCTAAAATCCAACAGGGAAATTGAAGTCTACACTAAAAAGGCTTTATTAACTCTTTTTTTTACTAAAGAGGGAATCAACACAGCCGGTTGACCACTGACCTGGTAAGTGAAACTAATGCAGAAACATGTTTACTCCCCATCTCATTCACCACTTCACGGGTCCTTTGCCAATGCTTAAAGGCTGATTCACCAGTGCTTACACTGAAGCAACCAAAGAAAAAAGAAATGTTATAATGCAATTTAGAAAATGATCCAGAGTAACAGTGATGGAATGAACTTACCATTCCTGTAGAAGTAACTCCATACGACAATGTTTGGCAGAAGCATTATCAGCACCATCTTTGGCATCATTTTCTGCTTGCATAGAAAATGCCTGCCATTTTCGTTTAGCATCTGTCGTGATACCCTCCATCGATGTAACGCGACCATCTAAAAATGTCTTGTTTGCAGCGGCACTTTCTCTAAGATCAACAAGCCTTGCGTCCACCTGTCACCTCCACAATCAGTTCATCCTCAAAAATATTTTACTACAAATAATAAGGGGAAAAAGAAAAGAAAAGAAAATCATCAACGAACCAAGTCCTTTTGACGACGAATGTGATCTGAAACTAAATTAGTCATATCAGCAATAAGCTTTTCAGCATCCGACTTTGACTGCTCCTGCAGAGGATATTCTGGACAAGTCAGACACTTCAACATAATGTCTATCTGCATATAAATATGAATATATTACCTCATAAGCCTTCTGAAAATCTGCAATGCTCTTCATTTGAATTTCGTCAGCTTTCACTGCATAATTTTCTAACCTTTTCGACTCTTCTAAAAGGTTCTGGATAAATCCATTAGTGTACTCAGAAATGTCCTTTGTTTTCTCAACAGTTGCAAGGAACCTCTGTTGAATTATAAAAAGGAACAATAAACAAATAAATAAGTAGAAATTATAGATGTAGTTATTTCAGATGAAGTAAAAACGGAGAAGACAATAAAATTACGTATAAAATTATATTCTTAATAATCAATGTAATAACAGTCAACAATATCAAATGGGTCCCATATATTCTCTTATTTAGAACAAGTAAAGATGATTCTCAAAAGATAAAACATTTAAGCAATTAAGCAATTAAAAAAGCTGATATTATGGAGACCCAAAATGCTCAGATGATAAAACATTCCCACTAAAATAACAGAACAAAAACGAGTTAAGGATTGATGCACACACCTGACGCAGTTCCCTTGCAAAGAGAGCCATTTCTCCTTGTTGAGTTGATAGTGTAGTTTGAAGATTATCATATATTGAAGCTGCTTCTTTAGCTTCTGCTGCTAGGAACTGAGTAAAAAACAAATATTGCATTTAAAGAACCAAATCATGATAAAATTGACAATGCTGAAAGATTTAACAAGAAAATAAAAGAAGAATTTGGAACTATAATGCCAGCTAACTCAAACCATTGCCACATACATCTTCAATAGACTGTGCATTAGAAGAAGCCAGAGCTGAAATTTCATCTAAACAGGCATTTGAGCTTGCTTTGTGCAGACGGACAACATTTTGCACTGCCTCCATGTGGGAAATATACAAAGCCCTTGAAGCTGTTACTTTCTTCTTCATATCAATAACCACCTAATGTACAATTTATAAGAAGGGAAAGTTGATCACCAAGTTAAAGATGAACGAATCTTTACTGTGCAGTAACAAAGTAAATTGAAACAGCTACCCAGGAAAATAGTAATATAAGACTACCTTATCGTGTATGTCTAAAAAGGAACGGCAGAGATCCTCAACATGCCTAAGGTGTTCATTTTGTTGAGACATTGATGAGTCCACCATGCTGCAAAGAGAGCCAATTTGTTGAGCAAGCTCCTGTTGAAAATTGATAACAACTGATCTGTTATCAGCATTAAGTTTATCTTCTCTTCCTGTACAAATACATTCAAAGTAAGAAATTAAGTTTTTGACCAAGAAAATTTACAGCATGTAAGTGAATCATAAACTAACTATATACCAATTTTTTGGAACAAAGATGTGTTATCCTGAAGAGCTTTCTGTAAGTCAGACCGTAAAACACTTGCTTGATGAGCCAGAGCATTTTCTGTTTCATTGATCAAAACAAAATTAATACAAAAATTATCAGCAAATAGTGAAGAAGACAGGATTCATGCATACCTGCTTTTCTCTGTTCAGAAATAACAAAATCCTTCTCCTTTAGAGCATACCAACACTTCTTCAGTTCTTCCTCAGTGTTGGCAAGCAATTTACTGGTTTGATTCAAGTTTTTCTGCATAAATTTCCCTTATTCATATGAATCTGGGCATAAATTCAAAACAATAAACAGCAAAGTACTAAGTAAACTCACCTCAGTCAGTTCAAGTTTGCTGCTCAAATCAGAGCACTGTCGAACCTGGGAAACATATTTATCTTGCAATGCTTCAAGTTGCTGTTAACAAAGTACCAAGAAGATAATAAATAATTTATATATCATACAAAGAAATTAGCATACCATTTGGGGCAACAGCCATTAATGAAACTACATGATCAAACTAACCTTCTGATGGTTTTCTAACTGAACCCCCATTTGTTCAATCTGATCAGCCATAGCCTGAACACATGAGAAGAAAACACAGATTGATGTGGGTACATTAGTGTCCAATAATAATAAGATTAAAAAAAAAAAAGAGAGAACTTGGTAAACAAGTATTTAACAGTCGGTCAATAATAGACATTCAATACTTTAAGCTTGCTGCCCAAGCATATGGGAGAGGAAACAAATGATGGGAATCTTGCACTACCTTCCTTTCACTCTCCTCCTGATAGTACCGCTCCTTTGGGATATAGACGCCATTTTTCTCACGGGCAGCATAAACCTCTGAAGACAAAGTTAAAACACAGTCAAGTAAAATGACAATCATAATGTACATAGTACAGTTCCTTGTTTGCATAAATTTTGTTCACAAATCATTGCAAAACTTCAGCATCTCACCAGCTTTAAGTCGATCAATTTCACCATAGAGGTCCTTTATAAGAGTTGATTTCATCATTTTTTGGTTAATCTACAAGCAACAAACAACAAAGGATGAACTCCTGGAGACAATGCTTCCAACAAATTGCCGATAGTTTTACCATATATGAAAAAAAGTGTCACCTTTAATATACAAAGCAACATATGATAGCAACAAATCAAACAGATTGGCTAAGGGATAGATAGGTAGCAACAAGCCAACAAATCAAACGGATTGGATAAGGCATAGATAGATAGCAACAAATCAAAGGATTGGCTAAGGCATAGATAGATAGCAACAAATCAAAGGATTGGCTAAGGCATAGATAGATAGCAACAAATCAAAGGATTGGCTAAGGCATAGATAGATAGCAACAAATCAAACAGATTGGCTAAGGCATTGATAGATAGCAACATTTATGTGAAAGCAAATAAGACTTTTAAATCTGCCAAAAAGGTCATCTAATGTGTGACTTCCTGGTGTTAATTCCCAAGAACCTTGTTTTGTTTATAAGAGGAACACTTTATGAAACCACGTGAAACCAAGTAAACAACTATGTATAACAAGAACAAACCTCGGGCTTATTTTTAATATTCTTTGCCCTGTGGGCATAATCCAGTGTACTTAAGGTCTCTTCCAGACAATGAACTGCAGGAGAAACTGTAGCTATAATGCATGTCTTGGTTCTTCCCCCGAGTGAATCACGAAGTAACCGAGTAAGCTTGCTATCCCTACATCACAATTTATCATATACTTGAATTCAGTAGGAATAAAATTATCGGCTACACCTGAACAGCCCAAGAAAGCAGTTCAAACCTGTATGGGATATGGCCAAGATGCTCCACAAGAGCATTAATGACTCGCCCTAAAGTAAGTAAACTTTTGTTAATTTCACCAGCCTCTCTTGCACGACCCTGATTAATAATAATATACCATGTATCAGTAATTTCAGCTTAAATTTCAACTGTGACCTTCCTACACTGAAACCAAAACCCCAAATAAAGTCAGACAATAAAGCTAAGTTCCGTATACCTCTCTAGCACCAGAACGAGATATATTTTCTGAGCCAGCTAAATCAACCAAATTCAGTTTGCCACATTTAATTAGTTCTTCACCCTCAGGGGTAGCTTCCTTTATGTGTATCGTGATGCAAAACAGAGAATGCGACCGACTGTAATACAAGACAGATCCTTAATTAAAGAAGGAAACTTGACTTTAATTCTGCACAGGACGGAAGCCAAAGAGGTTACCTTGATTGTTTATTTAACAAAGTTTCAGCAGTTCTGCGTTTTGCAGATCCCCGTTCCAGTAGAGTGAAAATTTCACTTGCACTTGTAACAATTTCCTCCTCCAAACCTCTTACAAGTACTCCACCTTTCCCGTCCTCCATAAGAGGCAACTGCTTTTTTTGTTTCTCCTCCAAAGGAACTCTTGCAATTTCCTCCGGGGCAAGTAGATCAGTGATCTCCTCATTGTACAATTCTAAGAAAGTAACTTTCACACTATACTCTGCATTCTGGCTCTCAAGTGTATCAAAAATCTGCTTAACAGCTCTAGGTATGACTCCTGCTTCTGCAGGCAATTCTCCATTGGGCCCGCTCTGACTCATTCCATATGACAATATGATTCATTGAAAAAATACAGAAAAGATAAATCACAATAATATAATCACAAGTTGCATGTATAATACCTTTGACCTTTTGCATTCACCCTCCATCGTGAATGTTTTCCCTGTACCAGTTTGACCATAAGCAAAAATGGTACAGTTAAAACCTTCCAAAACTTCATTCACAATAGGAACCATCGCTTGTTCATATAAATCTTTTTGCTGAGCTGAAGGACCAAAAACCTACATGTATCATTAACACAACCCTTTGAAGTTTGATTGTCAATATAAAGTTACACGAATCAATCAGGTTGCAGCAGACACTAATACTGTAATACACATATTAATCTGCCAAGTTTAAGTCCAAATTTTGGTGCTATAATATGCATAATAATCATATTCCACATAATAATCATATTCCACAAAGAAAAGGGTATTTAATTAAAGTACGATTTTAACTGCAACATAAATCAAAATGCACCAATGTTTTCAAATATGCACATGCTTCCGTTTCAAAACATTTATTTGAAAGCAAATGGTTATGACATCGATGTAGAACTTTAAGTTTCTATTTAGTAAGTTTTACAATGTTTTCAAAGCATCTCATAACCTGGCCCTTTCTAAATTTGGCAAAATCAAAATACTATAGTAACAATACAAGGAAATCACTCTAATTTACTAAACTCTCCACAATAAAATAGAAAATTGAACTAATAAACACATTTTAAGATTTCAAATCGCAAATTTATTAACCATATTTTCTACAAAAAAAAGTTCCATAATTTTTTTCTGAAAAGTACCTTATCAAAAGTGAAAACCCTATCGATATGCTTCCCGGCGATACTCTGCGAAACGGAGACCTCTCTCTGGTAGTCATTACAAGTCACGACTTGCGGCGCGTTGTTTCTTAGCTCGTCCTCACTAAACGGCCTGAAAACCACTCAAAACGACACAAACAAAACCAGTCGTTTCAATATTTCGCAAATGAAGAAAGAAATAAACACACACACACAATCATCACTGTACCTGCAACGCAGAAGGACTTGCACATTCACGCCTTTCTCCTTCTCGTGGCGACCGGACATTTTGAATCGAGGATTAGAAGGTGAATCGCACGCGCCTATGGTGTTTCCTTTTACTAGATCAACTTCGAAACTCTTTCTAACTCTGCCTGTGTGTTATGAAATCTGAAAATGAGAGCGGGCTGGGGAAGAGATTTGAATTTTTGGGAGCCGCTCGCTGGGTTATATATCGGACGGTTGGTATTCGGGGTGTTGGATCGTGCGGTGTAGATCTACAACTTTAAAAGTTACTTGATTTGACTAGATTGCCCCATATGTTTGTATTTATTTACATGTTAGAGTTTCCTGCATGGGTCTGGTTGTAGTCCACTAGCCCTTATATATTTTGGGTTGGGCCAATGAAATTTGTAACGGTTCAGCCCATCTAAATATTGCTTATGTAATATTGGCCCATCTAAATATTGCTTTTGTATATGAGTAATGTGTTCTTAAACCCCACAAATTTATTAGTAAGCCCCATTTTATATTAAACTTCATTTTACTATATTAATTTATAAATATATTTAACTTATTTCCAAATTAACCATGTTCATTGGTTATTTCACTTCAATTGTACTGTATTTCATATTTATTAACGAATTGCCTCTTCAAAATCTTAATATAATATTTTTATTTTGATCCTCTCCTAAGAAAAAGTTAAAGGTTTTTCATCAGTTAAATCAATAATACTAATTTTCCCAACACTTATCCCAAATTCTATATCCTAAGAATATCTTCAAATGACTCTTTATATAACCCAAACTCTTTATTATAAAGAGTTTATCCATAAAAACAAAAGTTTGGCAGACTCTTTATCATTTAAATATAAATTAAAGAATGAATTTAAATCTCTACATTTAGAGAGTCAAATTTCATTCCCTATCATAATTTTAATTAATAAACTACAAGTTTTTATACATTTTACTTATTAATTATCTCTCATATTAAGTATCTTTCTTGAAAATAAAGAGCATATTCATTAAATTTAAATAATCTATTAGATTTGAATAAAAAAATTGTTCTTTGTATTTAGAAATTAATGAATATGTTTTTTAAAATAAAGAGCACCATTGAAAATGCTCTAAGTGATGTGTCATCAAACGTGACATTGATATATAAATAAAATAAGGATAATATTATATTTACAACACAATCTCACAAACATTTTTTCACAACCCCAATATAGCAACTCGCAATTGGTTTCTAATGAATTTTCTCACTTAATCAATTGCAAACTAACAATTACGAGTTGTTATATTGGGGTTATGAGAAAGAGTTTATGAGATTACATCGAAATTGTGAGAGAGAGGACATGAGATTGGGTTGTGTTGATAAAATAATGATGCGTGCATTGAACGATATAGTAAAAACTAATGTACCCCCACCAACTTGGGATTAGCCACTTAAACCCCCTGTCGTAGTATTAACCATTATTTTAGATGGAGGGCAATGGTTGGCTAACAAAAAGATCGAAATGCCCTTGATAATGGCTCCACTACTAAAATTACATATATGCCCACATATTTTTGATAATTTGACCATTAAAACCATGTAATTTTATAAAAGGATTTATTGTTTCTTAAAAAAAATTGTGCATAAAGAAATTAAAACAATTTGTTAATTATTTACTTATATTTCTTTCAAATTTTTATTTTCATAAACAAAAATATATAAGAAATTAAAATAAAAAAATGGTTTAATGAAATTTCCGCTGGAGGTTTCATTAAGTAATAGTCCCCCCTTAGGTATTAGAAATAACAACTTACCCCCTACTGTCCATGTTCCATTAGGATTTGGAATCCCATATTGTGGCAGCAATATTAGATTACAAACTGAAATCTAAAAGATTGCCATTTTGCGATCTCAAATCGCCATTTTTGGTGGTGACTTGAGGTTCAAGGGTGAAAACAAGAATTAATTTTTGGGAGGGTTGAAAAAACAATTCATTAAAAAATATACTGATCTTGCTAATTTGAGAATATTGTGTTGGTAAAGATTTACATATTTAATGTATTGAGTTTTGTCATTTAAAAGTATATTTTATTTTAAAAATGAAGAAAAATATACATATGATAAATTGAATTTATTATAATCTTGGGGAGAAATGAAACAAATATATTTTTAATCAAGAATTTAAGAAATAGAGAAAGAAGGGTGTGAAAAGAAAAGAGAAAAAAAAAGGGGGTATTGAATGAATTCTAACCAAAAGTGTTAAAAATAAGAGAATTCAGAGATAATATATATATTATCTCTTAATTTACTTATAAAATCTAAAAATATTATAAATCTCATTTTTTTTCAAAACCCACCCGGGCTATAGCCATGGGGAGCCACCCCCTCATTCCACCCTTGCTCAAGATCCTCCTTTTCGACAATTCCAGTTATTTGAGATGGCTGGAGATTCTTCAAAAATTTAAAAATATATATAATATCAAACTTAAATAAATAAATAAAAATTCTAAAATATTTTTTATTTGAATAGAAATATTTCATTTTACAAACTTGTATCTGAATCTAAAAGTCTATTTTAGTCTTTCCTCAGTTAACTTTGACATAAAAAATTGACTATAAGGAGTCTAATGGCTAATTTCAAAGTCAGTGGGGGTGGGGGTAACTTGCAGTTTTTGCTGTTTGAGAGGATCTTTTTATAAGTCCTAAAACACTTGTGAACTTGAGTGGAAATAGAATTACAAGTCATAACATACTTGCAAATTCGATGGAATCAAAATTAGCCAATCCAAGTCCTAAATCACTTGGTACATTGCATGTGGATTACAAGAATTGTAATTCAGCCCAAGCCCAAGGAAGAAAGCTAGCCCAAGTTGTCTAAGAAGGCAAGTCAAATTCGGCCCAAGCTCAAGGAGAGGAATTAGCCCAAATTACGCAAGGAAACAACTCAGCCCATGTGCATAAAGGAGACATTTCGGCCCAAGCCCATTCAAGCACAAATTCTTCAAGTGAAGTCCAAGTCCAACAAAGAAAAGGCCCAAGCATTTAAGAGGTCCAAAACAGCCCATTATCCAAGCCCAAAGAGCATTCCTATGCTATTTCATTTTGGGGCCCCTTCAATGAGTTACAAGGTCCAAACTCGTGCACTCTTATTAGTAGGATTTAATTAAGTATTGTTATATTTAGTTAATTATCCTAAGTGGCGTATTTATTTTACTTAAGTAGTTAATTATCCTTGTAATGCTACTATAAAAGCAAACCCTCTCTCATTTTTTAAGGTTGAATAATGATATTAAAAATTAAACACTTGAGAGGAATGACTTTCCTTTTGTCTTGAAATCTTTATCCAAGTCTTGACAGAGGATTTGGTGGTGATTCAACTTCAAGTTGGTGGAGAAATCCTTTATGCTTGAAGATCTCTTCTTGTCTCTATCCCTTTTTTATTCAAGTAAGTGTTCTTGTGTTTCATCTTACCTTGGCCGAATTTCCAGTAGTGGTTAGTGTTGTTCAAATTTGGTTGTATGTGTTTTGTGTTGTGTTTGCATGATTTTGGAGTTGAAATACCCTGGATAGTTGAAACGTGAATGAAGGTTGTGAAGAGCCTAGCTTGGCCAATTCTATGTATGTGATGTTGTGATGTTTCTTTGAGTTTTCATGGTGGTTTTGGATCATTTGGTATCAGAGCTTTAGGTTGTGTATGTGAATGGTAGTTGTTTGTAGAGTTTTGCGGAGCTTAGAAGCTTTGGAGTTGACTGAACTTGAGGTGTTGAAGTTGATTTGTTATTGAAGAAGTTTTGAGTTGTGTTGTTATTGTTGTTGGGAGGAAAGGATTTTGGTCGGAATTTCCATCACCTTGGTCGGATTTTCCCTTTGCTAAAACCGTCCACCTTTTCTTTGCAACCATTTCAAACTCACCTTACACCCACCACTCTTTTATCTATTGAACAAATCAACCCACCATCACAAAACCCTAAACACTTAATCCCATTTTTATCCATTTAATATAAACACTCCATGTCATTTTTAACCATCACAAAACCCTAAACACTCCATCCCATTTTTGTCTATTTGATTTAAACACTCCATGCCACTTTTAACCATCACAAAACCCTAAACACTCCATCCCATTTCTGTCTATTTGATTTAAACACTCCATGCCATTTTTAGCCATCACAAAACCCTAAACACTACATCATATTTTTGTCTATTCAATTTAAAAACTTCATGCCAATTTTAGCCATCATAAAACCCTAAACACTCCATCCCATTTTTGGAAATAACCTTTTTCCCAAAGCCATCCTTTTCCACCAATTTGAGAAAAAACTCTTTTACTAAAACAAAAGAAACACTCCCCACTATACACTTCCTTGTCCCACTATTTTTAGTAAAATCACTTTTACAAAAAATAAGATTATTTTCCCTGATTCATTTCTATCCCTTATTAGCATAATTACTTTTCCCACAAATAGAATCAAACTACACCACTATTACCTAAATACCTTTGACCTTTTTACCCTCACTTATACCACACTCATTAACCAAAACACCCTTAGCCCAAATTAAACACTAACACAAAACCCATTAAACACTTAAGCCCAAATACGTAACCCAACCCGATTGCTTCCACCACCATTATCCATCACCATAAAAGCTCCACCACCGTCTGGTGAGTACTATTTTGACTAGGGCATTGTTCATAAAATTACGGTTTTGCCATTTTGCCCCAAAACACTTTTTTTCACACTTATTTCACCATAAACACTAGCCTAACCCCTCCTACACCCAAATGAAAAATAGAAGTAGCCGTTCTTCACCTCCTCTACCATGGGAACTTGCCAACATGAGGATACAAGGGGAAGTTGATGACATTAAGCAAAACATTGACATCATGATGAAGATGATGGCTAACATGTCCAATGATATAGCCAAATTAACCCAATCACAGCCCATAAACAACCAATCCACACACCATACACCCCCACGTCATGAAACCGTCAACCAAACAAAAACTCCTAAAAAACAAGATTATCAATTGAACCAAGGAAAACACCCACACTATCACCAAAGGACCGTCATTGGGACACCACCGTATGAAGAAGAATTTGAGGGCAACCTTGATTCCTCTAGTGAGACCAAAATGCATGGAAGAGGAAGGAGGAATTTTGATGATGATAGGGGTTTAAAAGTGGATTTGCCCGAATTCAATGGGAGTTTAGATCCTATTGATTTTATTGATTGGTTGCATGAAATTGAGAGAATATTTGAGTTTAAAGGCTTTAATGAAGAAAAGAAATGTAAGGTAGCCATACTAAAATTCTAAGATTATGCTTCTTTATGGTTGGAAAACACAAAAAAGAAGAGAGCAAGGGAAGGAAAGACTCAAATTCGTTCTTGGGATAAGTTGAAGAGAGTGTTTAAGAAGAGGTTCTTGCCTGACCACCATAAACAAACCTTTATCTTAAGTTACACAATCTAAAGCAAGGAGATGGGAAGGTTGAAGAGTACATTCAGGAATTTGAAGGGTTAATGTTGAGGAGTGATATTCCCGAAGAGAATAAGCACACCATTGCTAGATTGCTTGGTGGCTTGACTAGGGATATAGCACACAAGATTAAGTTGCAAACCTACAATTCCTTTGACGATGTGTGTAAGCTAGCTACAAAGGTAGAAAAGCAATTGAAAAGTATGAAATCGGAAGCCCCTAAGAAGTTCTTTAAGGAGAGTTCTTACCAAAAGAGATCATTTTCCTATACCAAGCCTTATGTTGCACTAACAAGTTATGGTAAAAACAAGGTGAATGAAACACCAAAAGAGAAGACAAATTTTGTGAAGAATGAAGCTCCACGGGTTGATTTAAAAAATAAAAAGTGTTTCAAGTGCTAAGGCTATGGATACTTTCAAGCAAATTGCCCAAATAGAAGAGTTATGACTCTTAGGGAGATTCAAGCAATTGATGAAGCTTTCCAAGAAGAATCCAACGAATAAAATGAAAAAGTGAGAGCGAAGATGAGGTAATTGAGGAGGCCAATCAGGGAGATTTGTTGTTGCTTAAGAGGTTATTGCATACTCAAGTTAATTCCCAAGATAATCAAAGGGAGAATTTGTTTCACACTAGGTGCACCGTGAAAGGGAAAATATGTTCAGTAATTGTGAACAGCGAGAGTTGTACTAATGTAGCCTCTACCACACTTGTTGACAAGTTGGGACTCCTTACACTTAGCCATGCACATCCTTACAAGTTGCAATGGCTAAGTAATGGTGACATGGTTCAGGTTACTAAACAAGTGGTTGTGCCATTTTCCATTGGTAAGAGGTATTCGAATGAGGTGACTTATGATGTTATTTTGATGGATGCATGTAATCTCCTACTTGGTAAACCATGATAGTTTGATCGAGAGATGAATCATAATGGTAGGAAGAACACTTACTCATTCACTTTCAACAAGAAAACTATCACCCTAACACCATTGCCTCCTACCCAACACTTACCCAAACACCACTACATAAAAGTCTTCTCCTAAATAGTACTTGGAAAAAGACTTCAAAAAACACAAAACCGTCATTGCACTCCTTATTGCCGAAGAGAACAAGGAAATTAAAGAGTTCAACTTTGACCCAAAAATACAACCCCTGAGTGAGTATGCTGATGTGCTTCCCAATGAGTTACCCAAGGGATTGCCACCACTTCAAGGTATAAAACACCATATTCATTTAGTGCCCAATGCCCCCCTTCCTAATAGGTCAGCCTATAGGTGCAACCCTGAAGAGGTAAGAAAGCTACAAAAGTAAATTGATGAGCTGATTTCTATGGGATTTGTGAAAGAAAGTATGAGTCTTTGCTTGGTTCTAGCCCTACTTATACCCAATAAAGATGGTACTTTTCACATGTGTATAGATAGTCAGGTCATCAACAGTATAACCATTAAGTATAGGTACCATATACTGCAGTTGAATGACACTTTGGATGAGTTCCATGGTGCAACCATTTTCTTCAAGATTGATTTAAGGAGCAGGTACCACTAGATTAGAATGAAAGAAGGGGATGAATGGAAGACGACTTTCAAAACAAAGGGAGGCTTGTATGAGTGGATGGTGATGTCTTTCGACCTATCAAATGCACCAAGCACCTTCATGAGGTTGATGAATGAGGTATTAAAACCTTTCATAGGCAAATTTGTGGTTGTGTAATTTGATGATATACTTGTTTATAGTAGTTGCGAGGAGAGTCACATTAATCTTCTTAGGCAGATTTTTGAAGTGTTGAGGAGACAAAAGTTTTATGCTAAGCTTGAAAAATGTGAGTTGTTTATGAAGAAAGTTGTGTTTTTAGGATATGTAGTTTCGGGTGAGGGAATACAAGTGGATCAATCTAAGGTTGAAGCTATTAAGAGTTGGCCACAACCTGGTTCCATAATGGAAGTCCAGAATTTCCATGGGTTAGCTTCTTTCTACCATCGGTTTGTGCTTAATTTTAGCACCATTATGGCTCCCATAACCAAGTGTATAAAGAAGGAAACATTTAAGTGGACTAAGGCAGCAAGTGAAGCATTTGAATTGATTAAAGGAAAGTTGTGTGAAGCACCCATCCTTGCATTACTGGATTTTAATCAAGTGTTCGAAGTTGAGTGTGATGCAAGTGGTGTTGGCCTTGGAGTAGTCCTTACTCAATCAAAATGGCCTATTGCATACTTTAGTGAGAAACTCAATGAGTCAAGGAAGAAGTATAACACTTATGATAAGGAGTTTTATGCTATAGTGAGAGCTTTATATCACTGGAGCCATTATCTACACCCAAGGCAGTTTGTACTCTATTTCGATCACTAAGCCTTGAAGTTCATCAATGGCTAACACAAACTTAATCCTAAACATGCCGAGTGGGTTGAATTCCTCCAATCCTTCTTATTTGTTTCGAATAACAAGCAAGGAGTAAACAACATGGTAGCCGATACACTTTCAAGGAGGTATGCCTTGCTATCCTTACTAGATTCATGGGGTATTTGGTTTTGAATTGATGAGATTGTGTTATGATGCAGATGATAAGATGAAAATGTGTATGGTTGAGTGTGGAAAACCTGGTTTTGAGGAGTATGTCATGCATGATGGTTATTTGTTTAAGGAGAATAAGTTGTGTGTGCCGAAAGAGAGTTTTAAGGAGTGGATCATAAGGGAACACATGGTGGCGATTTGGCAAGTCACTTTGGGGTTACTATGACCCTATAACTCATCAATGAGTATTTTTATTAGCCTAAAATGTTGAGTGATGTTCAAGCCCTCATTAAAATGTGCGGTTCATGTCATAGATCAAAGAACCAATTCAAGGTAGGCCCATACATGCCCTTGCCTATAGCTGAACATCCTTGGGAGGATCTTAGCATAGACTTTGTGGTTGCTTTGCCAAGGACATAGCAAGGTAAAGATTCTATCATGATAGTGGTTGATCGTTTTTCCAAAATGGCTCATTTCATACCATGTCATAGTCATACCACATATGATGCATCTCGTATTGCCAATTTATTTTTCATGGAGATTGTGAGGCTACATGGCATTCCAAAAACAATTGTGTCATATTAGGATACAAAGTTCCTAAGTCATTTTTGGAGGAGTCTATGGAGTAAATTCAGAAACAAAGTTGTTGTTTAGTACATCCCATTACCCTCAAACTGATGGTCAAACCGAGACAATCAATAAAGTGTTAGGCAATATCTTGAGGAGTTTGGTAAGTAAACATTTGAAGGATTGGGACTTGCAATTAGCAAATGTTGAATTCACATACAATAGGAGTCCAAGTTCACCACAGGTCACACACCATTTGAGGTATTATATGGTGTAAACCCCTCTCACTCCATTTGATCTTACTTCACTGCCCCTTGATTTCAAGCCAAGTGTGAATGCTAATGAGAAGGTAAAGCAAATGAAGAAGCTTCATGAGGCTATGAGACTTCAGATTGTGAAAGCCAATGAGAAGATTAAAAGCAAGGCAAACAAAAATCAAAAGCCTGAACTCTTTTAGCCGGGTGATTTGGTGTGGATCTATTTGAGAAAGGAAAGATTTCCTGGCAAGAGGAAGAGTATATTGGCTCTTAGGGTAGATGGCCCGTTTGAAATTGTTGAAAGGGTGAATGACAATGCTTACAAGGTAGAATTACCTAGTGAGTATAGTGGTGTATCAAGAACTTTTAATGTGGGTGACCTTAGCCCCTACTTGGAGGACGATATAGATTTGAGGGCAAATCCTCTTCAACCCGGGGAGGATGATCCGTTTACAAGTCCTAAAACACTTGTGAACTTGAGTGGAAATAGAATTGCAAATCATAACACACTTGCAAATTCGGTTGAATCAAAATTAGACAATCTAGGTCCTAAAACACTTGGTACATGACATGTGGATCACAAGAATTGTAATTCAGCCCAAGCTCAAGAAAGGAAGCTAGCCTAAGTTGTCCAAAAAGGCAAGTCAAATTCGGTCCAAGCTCAAGGAGAGGAATTAGCCCAAATTATGCAAGGAAACAACTTAGCCCATGTGCATAAAAGAGACATTTCGGCCCAAGCCCATTCAAGCACAAATTATTTAAGTGAAGTCCAAGTCCAACAAAGAAAAGGCCCAAGCATTCAAGAGGTCCAAAACAGCCCATTATCCAAGCCCAAAGAGCATTCCCATGCTATTTCATTTTGGGGCCTCTTCAATGAATTCCAAGGCCTAAACTCATGCACTCTTGTTAGTAGGATTTAATTGAGTATTGTTATATTTAGTTAATTATCCTTGGTGGCATATTTATTTTACTTAAGTAGTTAATTACCCTTATAATGCTACTATAAAAGCAAACTCTCTCTCATTTTGTAAGGTTGAACAATGATATTGAAAATTAAACACTTGAGAGGGATAACTTTCATTTTGTCTCGAAATCTTTATCCAAGTCTTGACAAGGGATTTGGTGGTGATTCAACTTCAGGTTGGTAGAGAAATCCTTTATGCTTGAAGATCTCTTCTTGTCTCTATCCTTTTTTTATTCAAGTAAGTGTTCTTGTGTTTCATCTTACCTTTGCCAAATTTCCAATGGTAGTAGTGTTGTTCAAATCTGGTTGTATGTGGTTTGTGTTGTGTTTGCATGATTTTAGAGTTGAAATACCCTGGATAGTTGAAACGTGAATGAAGGTTGTGAAGAGTCTAGCTTGGCCGATTCTATATATGTGATGTTGTGATGTTTCCTTGAGTTCTCATGGTGGTTTTGGATCAAAGAGTGTATGTGTATTAACCCTATTAATAAGGACAAATGAATGGTAGTGTTTTTGGAGGTGACTTGTGCTAGTAAGTTGTTTTAAAACACCATAGATTTCACCTGCCTTATACTTTCTCAAACTATAGGGATGTATGTGATTTTCTCTCGAAATACAAATTTAGAGAAAAAACTTAACTTAAATATTATTAGGTATTAGAGAATGGGGGTGTTGCAGGAATTGAACTCGCAACCTTTCGCACCCAAAACGAGAATCATACCACTAGAGTACTAGACCAAGCACCCAACAAGTTTACTCTTAAATGCCTTTTACTTTCACGTTTACCCTTGTGAGATCAAATTTCTTTTTAATTTAGAGGGAGAGAAAAAAAAAAAACTTCAATTTAAATAATCATAAAGAATAAGGTGTTGCAACTTCTTGCACTTGAAGTGAGAATGATACTACTGGACCAAACACCCAACAAAAATTTTCTTTAAATGCCTTTTTACATGGACATTTTCTACTTTTACATTTACTCCTTGTAAGATCACATTTCCCCTTTATTTAGAGGAAAAACACCCAAATCAGGCAATGCTTTGAATTATATATGCTTCTTTTTTTAAGCAAAAGTAATTTTATTTCATGCATTAAAGTGAAATAATACCTCTACATTATGAGCCATGTGCAATGCTCCACTACGGAGAACTATTTTAAGATAGAAAAATGAGATTGAGGGTACAAATATCTTGAATTTAACTTGTGAAAGATGAATTATAAGTTTTTGGTAATGAGATTGAGACAATTAGAGTCCGATAACCCCACCCATATATATATAAGTGCTTATGATAGTGTAAAATATTCATGGCCATCCTTAAAACTGTATATTTAATAAACTTATAACAACATATGTTTAGTATAAATAATTCATGAACATAATCATATATATATTCTAAATGCCCAGATTGAAATATGATAATCAAGAGTCCCTCATTGTTAAATATCACTTTTAAATATTTACTTTATGTTTGAATAATCAGTACTGTTTTATGTTAAGTGTTTGAAATTACAAAATACTTATTTTAACAAGATTACCCCTACCCCATATTATTAATTGCAAGATCCTTCAAACAAAAATTAAATTGATCAGCTGAGCTGAGCTGAGCAGATACTTGAGTTCGGGTATACTTGCCTTATTCATGAAAAATTTCATAATCTGTAGAAGGCATTAAATTGGGATAACGGATCATTAATTCCATGAAAAATAGAAATTAATTGATGGATGTATCCAACAAATGGAATCAATAAATAAATTTAGCTGAAAATTTAATGGTATAGGTGGAGACAATAAATAATTATATATAAATTTGTCAGCTGTTTATTTATTATGTGAAGTGGTTGGTTGTAGTTCAAATCTATTATGGGTAAATACATGAAAATTAAATTTTTTCAGCTGTTTATTTGTTATGTGAAGTGGTTGGTTGTAGTTCAAATTGATAACACAATGAATAACAAACTATGAAACATCTTGATCGTAAATTTAATTATAAATTCTTAACATAAACTAGAATGATCGATATTAGTCTCTTATTCATGTACTTGGAATCTCACCTTTCATCTTATAAATAAAAGTTTAATACATAAATTCTATATTCTATATATTATTATGAATAAATAACAAAAATACATGGCAAATTTATTAAATAATCTTATATCAATTTTGTAAAAATTTTGTGAGAACAAAGGAGTATGAAATATAGTTCTTGTAATATATAGTACATTTTTTTCAGATAATTAACTTAATTCTTATAGAGCAAGACATTAAATTGCTCCATTGTTCATACTATTATAAACATACTCCGCGGAAGCTTGAAGTAAGGATCTCTTCCTTTCTCTTTTGTCCCCAAAACCTTACATTTTTTCATCATGGAGGAGCCGAAGGGTCGACCAGTGGGTGGCACTGAGTACAGCTGGTGCCGTGCCGTGCCCGGCGGCACCGGCATTGCTGTCCTGGCAATCCTCACCTCAAAAACCCTAGAAGCCTTAAAACTTCAAAACGCCATAAATAAACTACAAAAATTACACCCAGTACTAAGGTCAAAACTCCACAGAAACCCTAGCAAAAACAGCTTCTCCTTCATCACATCTACGACTCCTTACGTTCAAATCAAGTCGTTTAACCTCTCATCAACCTGTAAAATACTTGAAAGTCTTAACCCTCCGACGAAAAACTTGCCTATTTCGCCTTTACAATCACTTCTTGAACATGAACTTAACCAAAATGTTTGGTGGTGTAGTAATGATAATAACGAAAATGATATGTTCTTGGCGAGCATGTACTCACTGCCTAATGAAAAGTGGGTGGTGGTGCTCCGGCTTCATGTTTCGGCGTGCGACCGGACGACCGCGGTGTCTTTGCTGAGAGAGCTGCAAGAGCTGGTGGGTGAAGCAGAAGAAGAAAAAGAAGAGAGGGGAGGGAAGGTGGTGAATGAGATTAATTTGGGAATTGAGGATCTTATTCCAAGTGGGAAAGTTAAGAAAAGCTTATGGACAAGAGGGATTGACATGCTTAGTTACTCGATGAATTCATTCAGATCAACGAATCTGAAATTCATTGATGTGAACTCGCCAAGATGTTCTCAGGTGGTGAGAATCCAGATGAACAAAGATGAAACTGAGAGGATCATTTCTGTAAGTTCAATATTATGTTAATTATTTATTATTGTTTAGACTTCAGAAATCTCCAAAAAAACTTACTTTGCATGTCCAACTTGAAAACAGGGGTTTCAATCGAATCCTCTAATATTTAAAAAAACAAAAAACAAACTATATAGGTATTTATGAGAGTGTTTAAACCCTAAATCTTAAAAAACTGTTAAAAAAATAATAATAAAAACATAAATTGATTGCACATATATATATATAAAAAAAATTGCAGGGTTGCAAATCAAGAGGAATAAAATTATGTGGAGCGCTAGCAGCAGCTGGATTGATGGCTGCACAGAGCACAAAACGTTCTGAGTCTGATCAAAAGTATGCAGTGGTAACTTTCACTGATTGCCGTTCCATTCTTGAGCCACCGCTTTCAGCTCACCATTTTGGTAAGTTAATCTTTGATTAATTAAGATATTAATAATAATTCTTGTTTAATTAACCTGTTGGTTTTTAGTATACAACTTCCAGAATCTTGAAAATTAATATAATTCTTATTCCCTTTCATGACGTGGATAGATTGAAAATATTAACATAAACATGTGAGGGGTTCCAGTAGATTCATTAATTATATGATCCTGACTTCTGGAGTTAAGGTGGCCCTCTGCAACTCTGTAAGCGTGGTCTTTTTGAACAAGCTACTGTATGCACAATATCCTTCCTTAAGCACGACCACCTGTTTAATTAATTAACCATTGATCCTGTTTAACAATGTATGCAAACTGAGTATATATATATATATATATATATATAGTATCTTAAATTAATTTTATTAGTTAGAGAAATTTTGACTCATGTCTTCAACAGGTACTCTAATCTCACTCCATAATCAAAAAATTTAATTCATACAATAAGTTTAAGTTTGTGATAATATTATTCTTTATTCAGGTTTTTATCACTCAGCAATCATGAACACACACATAATAAGAGGAGGAGAAAAACTATGGGAGCTGGCCAAGAAAATGTACATGGCATTTGCAAACTCAAAGAAGAGCAACAGGCATTTCTCAGACATGGCGGACCTCAACTTTTTAATGTGCAAGGCTATCGAAAACCCCGGCTTGACCTCATCTTCATCCCTGAGAACATCTCTGATGTCAGTGTTTGAGGACACAGTGGTGGATGATTGCAATGAGAAGCACCAAGAACTTGTCGGGTTGGAGGACTACATAGGATGCGCTTCGGTTCACGGACTTGGGCCGTCCATGGCGTTGTTCGACACCTTGCGCGGCGGAAGATTGGACTGTGTGTGCGTGTATCCGTCGCCGTTGCACTCAAGAGAGCAAATGCAGGGGATGGTTGATTGTATGAAGAGTATTCTTGTGAATTCTGTGACTGAATGTGGAGAGTAATGAGAGATGGGCAGATGGCTAAACTATAAATTATCTACTTATAACGGCTTTTACTTAAAATAAAGATATTCATGGCGTGCTTTTTGGTGAATCTGATCTCTGGCTTGCTTCCTTTTTTTTTTTTTTTTTTTTTTTCCGATTCGATTTGATTATTTGTTGGTTTTGTTTTAGCATTTTGGATAATATTTTTAAAAAAGTAAAAGTTGGGTGGTAACAACATTTAAAATTATAAAAACACCTTTTAGGTTTGTTAATTTATTAAATATCTCTATAATAAAAATATTAAAAATTATAAAAATACCTCTATCTACCTATTAAATACTAGCTGTTAGCCACCATTATTGGAGGATGGTTGGAGTCATCGTATCGGTATACTATTGGTCAGATCCAGTCAATAGTGTTCCATTATACCATATTTCGATCACCTTCCGATGGTGGTAGCTGGAATCTGATAAATGTGGGTGGTGGGGTGTTTTTATTAATTTTTAAATTTTTTTGGGATTGTTTAGTTAAATTAACTAATTCAGGGGGTTTAAATAATTGAATAAAATATAATAATATTTTTAGAATAAGAAAATAAATATGTATTTTGAAAATAATAGGAATACGGAATAATAGGAAACAAACACAGACATTTGAGATTGTTGATGTCACCAAGACCTATATATATATATCATAATTAATTAAAGTTATTTATTTTAACATTTTAACGGTCAAATTAAAAAACTGACCCGAAAGAAATTGTCATGGATAGCCCGTTATCTTGTTTTCGACTTTTTTTGCCTTTGTTTATAAATATAAATTTATGTGCAATCTTTATCTAAGATTCTCCGAATCGTTAATAATTGGTTCAAATCATTTTAGTTTTCCAAGCTGATATGTATGTTTGAGAAGACAAGGACACAAGAAAAATATGTTGAAGTCACAGATAACTCTTACAAAATTAAATTATTTTTCATTTAAATAAATAAAATATATTTTCCATAACTTGCATCATTCAGACGACTTAACATAGAACAAAAATTCAGTCCTTTAAATTAGTGTTTGTCCTAGTTAGAGTCATGATAATAATCAAACATACAATCTTAAAGTTGTATCTCACAAATTAGGGGTGATCGGTTTCAGATACCCATCAATTTTTGAAGAAACCGGAATCAAAACCAACTAGTTCTTAAGATTTGAAACTTGGAACCGAAATCGGCCGGTTTCGGTTCCAGTTCCCGATACTCGGGTAAATTTTAATTATCCCCTACTTTTAAAAAAATTACAAATACACACAAAAAAATTACAGATACACGTCTAATAGTTTACAAAAATTATAATTTAATCCTGGTTCCTACCTGGGTAGTCGGACCTTGTTTTGGTTTTGGTTCCAGTTGCAATTCTGATTCTCCGTTCTAGGTTTGTAGGAACCGAAACCAGACCCGGAAACTCCCAATTCCAATTTTCTAGAACTTGAACCGGACTATAACGGGACTGGTTTTAATTATGTTAACCCATGCTCACCCCTATCACAAACCAAACCGGCTCAATGAATATTTATGTTTATTCTACATTCGAACAGTGTTTGTCGAAATATAAAAAAATGATTGCGATGTTAGTTATCTTTAGATTAGCATATTTTAGTTAGTATATAAATATAAATAAATAAATAACTACTAATAGATCAGTGACATTATTGAATTAGCAATATAATAGTATTATCCTTCTTAATTAATTTTTCCAAACATATATAAACAAAGGAAAATCTCATCCTTTCTTGAAAGTCATTAAAAGAACAAATCTCTGATTCCATCTCATATCTACTGGATCAGATTTCCTATCATTTCCGTTGGACAAATTTACAAATATTACCCGTATAAAGATAAACTACAAATGAACAGTCCTTTTCTACTATTATAACTTGGTTGCTCATAAATGGTATAAACTACCTCCAATAAATAATAATAATATTTGATACCATACAAATTACATATTAATGGGTAACAAGATATAAATATTATAAACTTATAGATTTTTTTTATTCAAATTTTAATATGACTGTAGAGAATAATTTAAATGGTAATATTAATTGAATTCATGTTATTGATAATGCAATGAATATTTCCTAACTATTTGAATCTATACAATAATCTATGTAATATTTTATTGTTTTCCTCCAGTTTTGTTGAAAAATTATTTTCAAAATGATTGATCATATTGTTTTATACGCAAATTTATATTTTTCTTAGCTGAATATTGTTAAAAAAAATTAGATTTAGAAACAATATTATAAGCTATTCCTGAATTGATATTGTACACATCATTAACTCCATCGTAATTTTTATTTATTAATATTACCGAAATTTTATGTTATTTCAAAAACACCCCAATCAGGCTTTTTAAAAACAAAGAATTTCCATTTCCATTAATCAATTTAGTCTTAGACATGTTTCACTCTCAAATCCAAGACCCGAACCCACAGGCATCCGAGCCCACGTCCCGACTCGTCGGCGGCACCGAGTACAGCTGGTGCAGAGCAGTTCCTACTGGCACAGGCATCACAGTCCTAGCCCTTCTCCTTTCAAAACCTCCAGATATTTCACTTCTCCAAAATGCCCTCCACAAGCTTCAAAATTACCACCCTATCCTCCGCTCCAAGTTCCACTACGACTCCCCTTCCAACACTTTCTCCTTCATCACTCCGCCCCTTCCCCACCTCCAAATCTCAGCGTTCGATCTCTCATCAACGTCTCAGATCATCCATGACCACGACCGCGATGACGTCACCCCATTCCACCTCATCCTCGAGCACGAACTCAACCAAAACGCCTGGCAAAACGACAACACGTGCGACACTGACGTGTTCTTTGTCCGTACTTACGCGCTAAACGACACGCGATGGGTTGTCATTTTCCGGCTGCACACGTCAGTGTGTGACCGGGCGTCGGCCGTGAGTTTGCTGAAGGAAATGTTGAAGCTGATAGGAGATGAGAGGGAGGGGGAAGGGATAGAGGAGGAATATGAGAGAAAGAGTGAGGTTAGTTTGGGAATAGAGGATTTTATTCCAAGTGGGAAGGCCAACAAGCCCTTCTGGGCGCGTGGAGTGGACATGCTGGGTTACTCGTTGAACTCGTTTAGGCTGTCTAATATAGATTTTGTGGACGCGAGTTCAATCAGAGGTTCGAAGGTGGCGAGGCTGCAGCTGGACTCGGCGGAGACTCAAAGAATTCTGGAGGTGCGTGTTTTAGCTATTATATTTTGTTTTTATTAATTTTATTATTTAGTTTTTATTTTCTTTATGAGTCCAATCATGATAGGCCACTAAAAGTCAGTGTTTCACAATTTCAAATATACAAGTCGACAAGGCGAGACGGAAATTATTGTCCTTGTAGGATAGAATATTCGATATTGATTCCTAAAAGGTTAAAAAATAAAAATAGACAATGTTAAATTTTAATTAATATAATTATAATTATAATTATATTTATTCTTTTATTCACTTTATATATAATAATTATCATTTAAATTTTACTTTAATAAATGTTCTTACACACACTATATTACATTGAAAAGAAATATTTGGAAATTTCTTATACTTATCTTAGTATATATTCTAAAATTGGTGAGATAAATATGCCTCTGTTACATTAAATAAAGATAATATTGTGTATAAAGTGCTTTCAATGCATTAAAGATTCTATGTTATAAAATGAAGAATAATACTACACATACATCATTTTCATACAACATTTGGTAACACAAATAGAATAAACTTATAGTCAAATGCGTTTGTAGGAATGTGTTTGTTAGATTTTAAATTTTCTAGATTACCAGTCACACCGCCGGTTTAACTAGTCAACTCGAACCCAGCCCCTTGGTCAGGTGACACCCCGAGTCGGGTTTCTAAACAATGATGATAATTACTTTTCACAAACATAATTTAATTACAAAGGTTATAACTGTTTTATTGTGAAACCTGTTTCTTCTAGTAAACCTTAGAGATGTCCAACTTAAAAACCTTCAAAATAAAATGAATAATCAGATATTTTATGAAATAACTTTTAATTATATTTTGATTTTTATTAAATCCAAAAAATGTTCCCCAACCAACCAACAAAAAGAATATGAAACTTGAGCCGTGGTCCCGTGAGGCGTCAGCCCATGGTGCTCAAGTAGGCCCAATCCGATTAGAGCCGAAAGATCCAAACTAATTAACCAAAAATATGCCCTCCCCTCTCATAACATGTGCTTTTATGCACTCTGTCTCATGAACTTTCAGTTTGGACTTTTGTTTTTATAATTTTAGCTGAAACTTTTTTAATTCAAAATGTTTTATATAAAATTCCTAATTTTTGGGTTAGGTTTTGTCGGCAACAACTCCGAATCCCACCAAATTTCTAGCGGGCCAGGGACTTAGCCCAACAAGCCCTTGCCTATTCTTGTGGAGTCTAGCACTTCTCATGAATTTTTTAGATTGTGCAACGTGATTGAGAGTAGTTAAGGCTCCATTTGATTCATTATTTTGATAGTTTTTAAAATAATATTTTGAAAAAAAGTTAAATTTGGTGGGTATTACGATGTATAATTTGAAAATTAACAAAAATACCTCTTATGTTTGTTTATTTACTAAACACTCTTATAATAAAATATTCAAAGTTAACAAAAACACCCCCAACCCACTCATTAAATATGGACAATCATCCACCACTACCGGAGGGTGGCCGGAGTCGCCGTATCAGCGCATAACCGGCTGGAGCTTGTCGGTCGTGTGCCGATATAGATTTGGCCGGAAAAGGCTAGATCTACGACTAGATCTGGCCATTGACGGCCAGATCTGGCCGCATTTGGTCGTCAACGATGGCCAAATATACGGTCAACGACGACCATATCTTGGCCGTCGTTGACGATTGTCTATAGTTAAAGATCTAGCCTTTTTCGGTCAGATCCATCGTGGATTTGGTCGGAAAAGGCTAGATCGGCGTACTACCGGTCAGATTCAGGCGGTAGTGCGCCATTACACTAGATTCCGACAGTGGTGACCAGAATTTGGTAAATGTAGGTTGCAGGGGTGTTTTTATCAATTTTTAAAAAAAAATTTGGGGTTGTTTAGTTAGATTAACAAATTTAGGAGATTTAAAAGAAATTGAATAATTTAAATAATATTTTGAGAATAAGTGAACCAAACATAAATTTTTTGTTTAACTTCATTGGAAAACTAGAATAGTTTTCCCAAACTATGTACCAAACGGAGGCTAATTGTTTGTTCATATCATGTTTTTATAATTCTTCATAATTTAGACATGGATTTTTGGTGGGTACACAAGATAATTGAATGCTAAAATACTGCAGGGTTGCAAGTCAAGAGGAATCAAACTCTGTGGAGCCTTGGCAGCTGCTGGATTGATTGCAGCACGGTCCTCTAAATGCCTTCCTGAGCACCAAAGGGAGAGGTATGCTGTCGTTACTCTTACTGATTGCCGATCGATCCTTGATCCTGTTCTCAGCAGCAATCATCTGGGTATGCCTATGCCTTTGCTCTTAGTCACATTCATCCCGCTACTCATTTTTCACCTAGTATATTCAAATTTTGT
Source organism: Pistacia vera (assembly GCF_008641045.1). Classification (NCBI taxonomy): domain Eukaryota; kingdom Viridiplantae; phylum Streptophyta; class Magnoliopsida; order Sapindales; family Anacardiaceae; genus Pistacia; species Pistacia vera. The sequence goes on along the minus strand of NW_022195444.1, from coordinate 30,040 downwards.
TCAGGATTTTATCACTCAGCCGTCCTTAACACACACGACACAGACGGAACTGAAACCCTTTGGGAGCTGGCGACGAGAACCTACACAGCCTTTGCAAATGCTAAGAACTCTAACAAGCATTTCACTGACATGAGTGATCTCAATTTTCTTATGTGCAAAGCCATTGAGAATCCTGGATTGACCCCATCATCGTCGTTAAGAACTGCCTTCATCTCAGTATTTGAGGACCCTGTGATTGATGAATCCAATGGATTGCATCAAGAGATTGGCGTCGAGGACTACATTGGCTGCTCTTCGGTTCATGGCGTTGGCCCATCCATCGCCATATTCGATACCTTACGCAATGGACAGTTGGATTGTGCGTTTGTTTACCCTTCACCCCTGCATTCTGAGGAGCAAATGCACCAACTGATTGATGAAATGAAGAGAATTCTTGTAGATGGTTGCAACAGTGAGAGTTAAAACTTCTTTTATGGGCTAATTGTACTGATAATAAACCCATTTCATTATCTGGGTTAGCTCATTAATTATATATTCCCCATTTTCTTGTACGAACCAGAAGATTTTCTAAAAGAAAAGAACCAAGTCAAGGCTGCCATGATGAACTTACAAAATCCTTTAATCCTGGATTTTAAACATGCCCACCACATCTCTGACATGAAATAACTTACCATTTTCCCATTCTTTACCAAGTTATGTTCACACTGAAACTTCAACCGTCACAAGCAACAGCATGTTGTATGTAATTCTATCTTTTAACATTAATTAGCGCCAGTAAAAAGAAAGTTTGGAAAAAAAAAAGAATTGTGGAAATTCATATATACAATTGTGAACAAAAGGATTAGCGATAGCTTTTGAATTCTGACGATGTTTCGGCAGCGGAGATAACATTTTCCGAGGAATAGGTAAACTAGGTAGTTTTTAGCCTCCTGATTTCCTACCGAGAAGATGAACCGTTGAACCAAAGAGAAAATTCACACTTTTTGAGTCTCCTGTAAATCTGTAGTGCCAGCTGCAGACAACTCTCAGTAATCTAAGCATGAAAAGTTAAGTTTTTGACAATTTTCTCTAATCAGGCCACCTTTTACGGCAGGAGAGATGCCAAAAATTTGAAGTTCTTCAAATATGAAAAGAAGAAACAAGAAAATTAAGCCAAGTTTTCTTGTTACTCTCAATTAATGAATCTACCTAAAAAGTTGCAAAAAATTAGCTCAAACATTTGCTTAAAGAGTTGATGAGCTAAGTATTACATCCTAAACACAAATTGGTGAAATTAACTACAAATATCCAATTACAGAGAATAACTCCATTTCACTAATATTAATCTAATTAAATAAGCTCTTCTACTAATTTTCCAAACTCAAACCTCCTGTTGCTACATTCAACAGCATTTACAATCTCTTGAAACGCAGACACACTGCATGGAACCACTAAGCCACTGCTTTGTTCAAAACCAAATTCATTATAAGATTTCTCCAGCAACATCTTGAAGAGTGGATGAGAAAGATACCCTGTTGGAACCACAAACCTCTCTCTTTCTTCTCCCACGTAAACTGCAAAAAACCCTGTTGGCGTTGGGGTCATAGAAGCCGTATCTTCATATTCTCCCAGCAAATACTCGTTTTGTGACTGCTTGCTTTTGCCTGATCCTCCCATAACCTTCACCTTCTTCGCCAGTTTCTTGAAGGAAACTATCTTTTTGCCCAACATTCTTAAGAGAGAAGCTGGAGAGTTTGAGGCTGAGAGAAGAAAAATGGTTTGGTTAGTGGGTAGGAGAGAATTATTTGTATTGATTTGTTTTGTGTATTGATAGAATGAGTCTTGGGTAGACTAATTAATTGAATACTAAAAATAATTGGGAATCTAGACCGTGATGATAATGGTAAGTTTGTAAATCACATAAATTTTGGTTTACTTTGACCTATAAATAGTTTAGAGCAATAAAATTTACTATACTTAGACTTGAAAAAGGAGTTTGGCTCTACTAGTGCAATTTAAACTATGGACCCTAATCTGAATTTTACTTTGAACAAAATATAAGTATATGATTGGTGATTGATAAAAAAACATATTAAAATGAAACAAATCATAATCATACATTATCGTTAATACAGTATATAGGTGCACGATAATATATAGATGTCATAAGATCTTTAAAAGCTCACGATAACTCAGATAGAAGAGGATCATAATTCTTGTACTATTGGGTACTTCCTCTTAATTCTAACCAACTTTAAACTATGTAAGGACACAATGTGTATGTTTTAAATACCATTATTGCATTTTTTTAAGTAAAGTTAGTTAATATCACCTTAAGGTCATTTTTGTCTCTACATAAAAAATATTGTTTTCGAGTTAGGATTTGATTAACAACTATTAGTTTGAGGGGGATATTTCCTAGTTTTGAAAGGTCATGAAGTTGACTTATGGACCAAAAGCTTGGGGTGGTTTAAGGTTTTTTTCTTTTTCTTTTAATCACCGAAGTGTCTGGGTTAGCTTGCACGCACCTCAACTATTCTATGGAATTGTCGGCTAAGTAAGAGCCTTAGTGATCACCCCTATTAATATCTGGGAAACTCGAACTCAAGAACCCATGAAACTTCTTTTTGCTCTTTTACCATCAGGCCATCCAGTGGTAGTTGGTTTAAGTTTTTTCTCTCCTTAAAGAAGTGGAATCAAATCAATGATATGGTGCATGTATAGCAGAAACTCACTACAAATGAAAAGACGTAGTGCTCCACATTTGTTGATTTGAGAATAAAATATAATGGTGGCTATTTTTAATGTATGGCTTATATGTAAACACATAAAATCCATCAAATGTGGTAGAGTTTAAGTTAGTTTGACATATGAAAATTTAAATGGATTCTGGTTTATGAAATTGGATATTAATATCTTTTTTGGGTTTGAATTAAAATGCCAACAACTAATTTACCGACCATTTCTACCTTACAAGAGCAATTTAAGAAATTAATAAGTGACCCACTTGCCTAATGTTCTGTTCTTATGAATGGAGTTATTTTTTCTGGTAAGAATCAAACACAATATATTAAGGCAAATGAGCAACTGAAAAAGAGGATATTCCTAGATAGTAAACACCTTACATCCATCTTTGTCTTATTGTTTGTTCTAGATTTAGGTCAAAGAAGGTGCTTTATAATGTTATATAATTTGATATTTAAACAAGTGCTTCTACAACTTACCCAAATAAAATAGTCCCATAAATATAATGCACAAAGTTTAGTGGATGGTGGAGCTTGGTGGGTAGCATGAAATGAGAATTAATCTAAAGGGTTTTGTTTGGTATTGTCTTTACACTATTATTTTATTTTTTATTTTTTAAAAATGAACCCGGTGCAAAATCTTTATGAAAAAAAAAATTGAAATTAAACAACATTTTCAATATTTTTCAAAAGGATTTTTATTCATGAAAATTTTTCCCCTTTTGAGATTGGTTAATATTAACTCGTCCATTTTAATAATTAAAAAAAAGCATTAAAAATACTTCTGTAATTATGAAAAAACCCTCCTTAAAATGATCAAAAACCCACTTAAATCAGGAGAAAATATAATAAACTCAATATTGGAATTAGGATTAGATAATAATTATAGAAATAATCAAACACCAACTTTGGTTTGAAGAAAGGACGCGTGAGGAGGAAAGAGATAGAAAAAAATAAAATAAAATGATTGTGTCTTTGGATTGACGCAATTAGGCCGGCTTTGTATTTTTGTTAATGTAATAGAGAAAAGATGGTGGAAATTTGAGGAAAAGAAAGGGAGAAGAAGACAAAATTTATGCCATAGAAAGTGATGAATTAAGTTGACTTCGGAGTAGAATAATTTGGTGAAGCAAGGGAAAAGGCAAAAAAGACTTGCTTGATGGGGTGAACATGAAATGAGATGACCCAATACAAATGTACAAAAATTTGTACTTCAATCACGGAATCCCTTTTGACATAAGTTTTCTTTAAACTTGATGAATCTTTCAAGGATTTTTGATGATTTTCTTTATAGAACATGCCTGCCGCTTTCGTTTACTACTGTTTTCAGAAGTCAAGTGTCCCACAACGGGATTTCTCAAACTTATTAATCCAATCCAATAGCTATCGATACAATACATTACAGTACATGTTTTATACGTATTAATCAATATAATATAATAAAAACATATTTTATACGTATTATCAATACAATACATGATCATACGTTGTGAATGAATGATCATACCTTTATAAGGAACAATTATTCTGTGGAAAGACTATACTTTCATAAATAATAAGAAACGATTGTTTCGTAAGGAAGAAATGGTCGTTCCTTAGAGAGGAACAATCATTCCTTCATTAAGAAATGATTATTTCTTTCATGAGGAACGACCATTCCTTCAATAAGGAAGAATCGTTCCTTATGAAGGAACAATCGTTTCTTAGGTTTAGTCAAAATCATTTTGCGTCTTGGGTGTGGTGAAGTTGATGTGGTAGTGTCAACTCAGTTGCCACATTGAGGTTGTAAGAGAAGTGTGTGAGAATTAAAGATGGAAAATTAACCTTCTCGACCCGCCTCTTTAGGGATGGCCTAGCCCGGCCCACCAACCCTAACCCAAAGGGTTTTTGTGTGGGTTGGGTCAAGCCAACCTGGCATTTTTTTTTTTAAATTTTTTTCTTTTCTGAATTTTTTTAGCTAACTTTTCAAATATCAATTCAATTAAATTATTATTTTTTAGTTAACATAGCAAATATTAATTCAATTAAATTGTAATATATGAAAATTTTGATTTATTCATTTATCAAAAATAAAATAAGAAATAAGAAATTACAACAATAATTACCTCATTAAAAATCTTACCAAGAAAAACCCAATTAGGACAAAAACTTAGTAATGAAAAAAGAATACAATAATTGACAGTTCATTTATAAATTACAAAGTTACAATTTACAAAATAACTAATTTGAGGACTGACTAGGTACTCCCTTATCTGTATCATCTAAATTACAAAATTGAAATGATTCTATTAAAGTATCGTCGATAATTTCGTATTGATCCGGATGGCGCGACCGTTCCCAATCTCGAAGACATGGGAAAACTTCAATCACTTTTGGTGAAAGTTTAGTCTTCTTTTCATTTAAAATTCTTCCACTTACACTAAATGTTTGTTTGGATGAGACAGTTGAGACAGGAATAGAGAAAACACCCAAGACAAGTATTGATAATACTGGAAAAATACATTTTCTGGTTTTCTAATATTCTAAGACATCAAAGTTGACTCTTTGTTGTGGATCTGCTAGTAGCAAGTAAGGGTTCCTAAATATTGGTGAAGCTCATTACTCTTCAGCTACGTGGAGGACAATATATTCGTTGTTGATGCTTCTGAAGAGAAGGCTATGCTTCAGGTTCGAGTCTTCTTCGGCCCATTAAGTGCACTCTAGGAGTCGAAGTCTTCATTTGTGTCTTCTGATGCTACTTCCTCGGGTATTGCACCTCTTTGTTGGTTTTCATGTCTGCTTTTATATTGCAAATATACCTATGCAAGACATTGTCTTATCTCTCCTAATTGATTGGCATATGCTTCGTCTCGTAAATTTTCACTTAACATGTGTAAACCATTTTCTAAACTTGCTAATTTAATTCTAGGATCAAATATGGAAGCTAAACAAAAAATAAAAGAAATGGGTTTCCAATAATTTTTTTTTTTTAATTTTAATTCCATTGCCTCTATTGGTCCTATTAAAATTTCATTGTTTCTGTCTTTTTTTTTTTTTTTTTAATAAATCTAAAGTTTTTATAATTGTATGTATTACCAATGGACTAATAGGATAATACACACCAGAAAGTTTTAAAGTGGAAAGATAAAAGATTTTAAGAAAAGAATGAAATTTTTGAGCTATATGTTAATCACTATCTACCAAATAATGAGGACCCCTCTATTATTTGCTATAAAATAACTAATTAAATTTGCATAAGATAAACATGAATCAAGCATTAAATAAGTACTTTTCCATCTAACAAGCATATCTAATGCAAAAGTTCTAGAAGACAAATTTGATTTTATACAAGCATCTTGAAATTCAGTATTTCTTCTATTACTACTAGTAATCTAAGCTAAAGAACCCCTAATTCTATCAATATTATTTCTAATTTTTTTCATACCACTTTTCACAATCAAATTAATAATATGACATGCACAACGTTGGTGAAAAAACTTGAAATTGTAATAAAAAGGAAAATTTATTTAAAAAAAATCTATAACTCTACTGTTAGCACTTGCATTATTAAAAGTTAAACGTATCACTTTGTGAACAATATCATAATCTTCTAAAACTTCAAAAATTTTATTACAAATTTGTTGACCACTATGATCCACATCCATTAATCTAAATCCTAATAAAGATTTATTTAATTTACATTCGTTATCAAAATAATGACTAGTCACACAAATATAATCTTGTTTAGCTCAACCACTCCATATATCGGCGGTTAGAGCCACACTAACATGACAACTAAGGATTTTATTTCTTAATTCTAATTTCATTTTCCCAAACAATTTTATTAAATTATTTCTAGTTGCAGTTTTAGAATAAGTTTTAAATTCTGGAGAAAAATGAATTTTTAATAAATCTTTCAAAATATTTATCTTCAACCATATTACTAGGTTAATCAGTTGCAGCAATATATAAAGCTAATTGTTTTCTATATACATCAGAAATATAACGCCAAGTAGTACCCATACTAGTTATTTAAGTTTGATTGGTTTCTCTATTTCCATGATGATTTATATATTTACTAGCATGCTTTTTTAAAGTACTAGTACCATTACCTGCATCAGCTTTATAAAAATTTCCACAATACTTGCATCTTGCTTTCTTCACTTGAACTCCATTTTCTGTCTCGTAAAACTTTTCGAAATGCACTCAAACGTCTGATGTACGCCTATCGTCGGTTCTGACTGCAGTTGATGAACCCGCTTCTACTTAAGATGGAGTTGGACAAGGACGACGATTACGAGAACGACCTCTAGAACCACCGAGAGCTGTAGCAGCACGGGGAGGAAATTGGGGAATATTATGAGGTGTATCAGATTCTGAGAATGGGAAAGCGGGACTGTTTGAATCTACTGCATTTATGTTAGTAAATTCAGAGGGACTAGAATAATTATCTTCATCATCGAAATTGATGGGATGGAAATATCTATCCATTCTAGTTAAAAAAAAAAAGGATATAAAAGAATTAAAGAAGGATAATTGGAATTTGTAAATATGAATTGAAAATTGCAATAACTAATAAAAAATATAATGAGAACAAATTGACAAGAAAGAGATTGAGAGATTTCAATAGAGAAAATGAGAGAATGAGAGAATTTGGGATATGAGGAAATATGAGAAGTCTAGGCTCGATTTATAGAAAAAAAATGACCAAAAAGACCAATCCAACTACTATAAAATGACTATATTTGAAGGGTAAAATGGGTTTTTGTAAAAAAAAATTAATTTTTGATTTTTTTTTGTTCAACCCGCAGGTCAACCTGGTGGGTTGGCCGTTGGGCGGGTTGACAACCCCCAATTTGACGAGTTGGATGGGTTTTAAAAAATAAAAATAAAAACAACCGTCGAGTCATCGGGTTGGCCTATGAAGGCCCAGCCCGCCTGGCGGGGGATACCTAGGTCGGGTTGGTCCTAGGTTGAGGTAGGCTGGGTTAGGGTTGACCCGCCTAAACCAACCCATTTGTTCCACCTCTAGTAAGAATAGGTTGTAGGCGTAGTATTACTCAAAATAAAATTAAGGATAACAATATTTTTCTTGGTGTCCCATTTCTATTGAGGTATGGATACGGAAATTATTTTACGGAATTGCGTGAGTTTGAGGAAATTATCTATGTTTTACAATACAATATATAGTTATACTGCATCTTGAAATTAAACATAAAAAAAAAAAAAAAAAGTTATACAATAGAAAAATATGGAAATATAGTTATATCTTCATATTGAAACAATCTAGAGAGTAATTGAAACCAAAAAGTAAACATTCATACACAAATAAAGTAAATAGTAAAGAGAAAGTACATGGGCGATTTACCCTAGTTTACCCAAAAAAAGGGGCTACGTTCAGCATAGTCAATATTATTGAAATATCTCATCACCTCTCTCGTTACAATGAATGTATTTGCCTATGATTTGCTATCACACTCATACAAGAGAATAATAAGTTTATATACTAGGCTTAATGAGAAAATTTTAATATTACTAGGATCTCTTTTCCTAAACCAAAACCCAAATAGGAATTTAATTACTTAAAGAAATCCTATAGCGGTTCTTCATGAAATAGGCCCAAATTGCCTACGAACTTGGGGGCGCTACCCCCTGCACCCTCGTCCTGTTCACCGAGGAACGGGGCCTCTGCCCTGCTGCCCATTGATAGAATTAGCCAAAATGCCACAAATAAGAGGTTGCAACTTTGGGCTAATGGGAATTAGACTAGGCAAAAAGGGTCCAAACCCGCCGGTCGACCTGTACCCGAGTAAAAAATATAGGGTACAAGTCTAATGTATTGACTCGTTTTTCTGGACCCGTACCTAGCCTGACCTGTATAATCAACGAGTTATACGGGTAAACCCGCGGGTGCCCGCAGGTACCCGTTTATTGTAAAAAAAAAAAAAGAAAAAAAAAAGGATTTGAAAATGAAATCCCTAAATTTGTGAATCACTTCGACAGTTCGACTCTAAGTCTCTAACTCTCATCTCATTCTCATCCCACCGTCGCCATCTCTGATCTCCTCTCTCTCACCGTCGCAACTCACCATCTCCTCAGTCCTTTCTCTCACAGTCGCCTCGCCATCTCCTCTCTCTCACCGTCGCAGCTCACCGTAAAGGGTATGATTGTGATCTTGTTTTGTTGGGGTTTTTGTAATCTTGTTTCTTTATTAATCTATAACTGGGGTTTCATGTTTATTGTATTCTTAAATAGAATCCATTTGCTTTCTTTTTGTCCTACTCGCATTCTTTTGTTGCACCTGGCAGTGGCATTGATATTTGATGCTATATATTTGTTGCTCACAAATTTAGGTTTTAGCAATTTGGCACATGGTGGAGCCTTAACAACAATTTTAGCGTGTTTTGTCTGCTTATTGTCAAATTTGCTTGGTGTGTGTAAGCTTGCACATTGCACATTTTTTTCTTCAATTGAAGTGGGTTCGGATTTTATAAACTGGAATTAGGTGTTGGCATTGTATAAGAAGAGAGGGTTCTCAAGTAAATTTTGTTGCTTTATGCTTGTGAAAGGTGTCTGAAGCTTAGGTGATTAATTTAACCTATTAAAGGACAACTTGAGTGTTCTACTTTAAGAACTAGTTGGATTTCAGATTTCTCCATCCACAAATGTTGTGACAGTTTTATATTTTGTTTTGAGAATGATTAATTTTCCCTTGAAACTTTGATTTTGTAAGTGTAGAGAACTGACATTAAATTAAAGAATGTATTTCAACACAAATTTATTTAGAGACTTTTCGTGAAGTCTAAAATCCCTTGTTTTTTTCTTTGTTCTGTTACATATAAGTTTTTCATTTACTAAGCAACCAGCATAAATGTTTTACTTGCTCAGATCCCCATCAAAATACATGCTTTTGTGGGCAGGATTCTACATGTAGTATTTTGTGCATGAATTTACTTCATATCTCTTCTAAAGGTTGCCTACTGATAGTTCTCTAGTGCTATGTTTCAATAACTTGCTAACAAAGTCTGGAAATATCGATTATGTTACAGTTCAAGCATAAAGATTCCTGGAGTATTCATCTCTCCGGCAGACCATATAGGCAAATAAATTCTGTAAGTTATAGTAGTAGTAAATTTCTCTTTTACCGGGCCACGCATAAGTATTTCCAAAGCTGTTTCAATGGCATTTACTTAATGAATTTCTTCTTTTGATGTAATCACAAAATTATAATCAAATAGATCTGGATCTGAGCAAATTAAAGAATGCAAGAGATCTCATATTTCTTTGATTAGTCGTGTCCTTGTTTCGTTACATGTTGTAGAAGTTATTCAGCAAATTTGGCCTAATCTCTTGTGTACATTTCAAAGCACAATAATTTTCTGTGGTGCAATGCTTCTCTTTATAGCAACTTTATTCATTTTTAATAGATTTTTCTCTAATGATAATTACAATTTGATTTTTTTGTTTCAGCTGATCTATATCTAAAGAATACCAGCTTATACACCTATCAAAATTGCACAACAGGTCAACAACCAAGTGGTAAAATTTTTCTATATTTTGGATTTTTCTCGTCCATAGACACAGACTTTACGAATCATGTTAAATTATTAAATCTTATATATATATTATTGGTAATCTCAAGCATTGACATGACAGATTCTAAAACTATAGATACGGATATGGTTAACGTGAGAGCAAGTGACGATCCTTCTAGGGTAATGTCACCTTCTTCTAATTCTAGTATTCCTGTAACTAGTTCTATAAATAAACATAAAACATCAGAAGTTTGGAATTACTTTGAGACATATGTTGATGAGAATAAGAATGAGAGGGTTAGGTGTACGGCATGCAATAAAGCTTATGCATATGTTAGTGCCACACATGGGACTAAAAATTTGAAGCGTCATATGGGAAATTGTTCAAAACGTGGCAACCATGATGTAGGGCAATTATTGATTGATCATGATCATAGATTGCAAAGTAGAAAGATTAGTCAAGAGACTTATTGTGAATATATGACCTTATCAATTATTCAACATAATTATCCATATTCATATGTGGAGAATCAAAGAACTAGGAGAGTCTTTTCATATGTGTGTAAGGAGCTTAAGCATTATTCTAAGAACACCGCTAAGACGGATTGTTTAAAAATATATGAAAGGATGAAGAAAAAAACTAAGCTTGAATTAGGGAGGCTTACTAGTAGAATATGCTTAACTTCTGATGTTTGGACTTCTGGTACAACTGAGGGATATATTTCTTTGACAGCTCATTACATAGATGAGGATTGGCAGTTACAAAGTAAAATACTAAACTTTTGCCATACTCCTCCTCCACACTCAGGGGTTGTTTTGGCAGATAATATTATAAATTACTTGCAATGGTGGGGAATTCAAAAGAAAGTTTTCTCAATTACTTTGGATAATGCAAGTAGTAATGATAGGATTGAGGATATCTTGAAGAACCAGCTTTGTGTGCAGAATGTTTTGTTATGTAGGGGTGAATTTTTCCATGTGCGATGTTCTGCACATATCTTGAATCTTATTGTTCAAAAATGGTTAAAAGCTACTAGTGTCGCTTTAAATAAGATTGGAGATAGTGTGAAATATATTAATGCAACTAAGGCTAGAAGAATCAAGTTTGGAGAACTTGTTGTACAAATGGGAGTGAAAAGCTCAATGGGGTTGAGATTGGATGTTTTCACTAGATGGAATTCAACATTTTTAATGCTCGAAATGACGTTAATATATCATCCTATGTTTGTGGCTTTATCAATAATAGATCTCAATTATAAATTTTGTCCATCAGATGACGAATGGGATAGGGGGGCGAGGATATGCAAGTTCTTGGAACCATTTTATGATATTACGACTTTATTCTCAGGTTCCAAATATCCTACGACAAACTTGTACCTGAAATGTGTGTGGGAAATTCAATTGCGTTTAATTGAAGAAAGGATGAGTGAGGATGAAGTTGTTAGGAGCATGGCGGAACAAATGATGCCAAAATTTGCAAAATATTGGGATTCTTATAGTTTTGTGTTGACGATTGCAGCTATTCTTGACCCACGTCTCAAGTTTCAGTTTGTGGAGTATGCTTTCAAAAAAGCTTATGATTTAACTACTGCCATACGAAAGTTGGAGGTTGTTAGGAATAACTTGCAAAAGCTTTTTCAAGCTTACGAGACTCAATGTTCCAAAGAAGTTTTTGCCTTACATTCAGTTGTTTCTCCTGCGAGTGGTCCTACTCTTGGTAGGCGTGTAGATAATTCTTTTGTAAGTCACTATACTTTTTAGTTTTTATATTCTTATGATAAATAAAGTATTGTTTATTGTTTAATTTTAACTTTTGACACTTAACTATTTAAATGGTGCAGGATTTTGACAACTATGAGAGTGATTTTATTTCCACTAAGAAATCTGAATTAGATCTTTATTTGGAGAAATGAGGTTTGATCATGTCAAATATCAGAATTTGGATATCCTCGATCATTGGAAGAACAATTGTGATCATTATTTGGTACTTGCCATGATGGCTCATGATATCATGGCAATACCAACAACATTTGTTGCTTCGGAGTCCACTTTTAGTATTGGCAGTAAAGTGCTCAACAAATATCGAAGCTCACTTCGACCTAAAAATGCAGAATCTTTGATATGCACTCGGACTTGACTATATGGATATGAGTTTACAGGTAACATGTTAACATTATATTTCATATATTTTATTATTTACATTTATTAATATTTGTAGTTGATCATTGTTTTGTAGATGATGATGTGAATGATGATTCGGATGATGATCTTGATGTGCTATTAACTAATCCCGGGACTGTGGAATCAAGAGACTCTATCACCCCCACTGTGGGATGAACATTTGCTGCCCAAGAATGTTTTTTGTTGAACATTTGATTATGTATTTGTTTATTTTAATTAATATTTGTAGTTTTGTATTTTACGTTTTTGACTTATTGTGTTTGTTTATGTGTATTAGTGATTATGTATTTGTTTATTTTGGTTGGTATTTGGAGTTTTTTATTATATGTTATTAACTTGATTGTTGTGTTTGTTTATTTGTATTACTATTAGTGATTATGTATTTGTTTATTTTAGTTGGTATTTATAGTTTTGTATTATATATTATTGACTTATTGTGTTTGTTATGTGGTATTTGTTTATTTTAGTTCCTATTTGTTTATATTCCAAACTGAATTGAATTTAAAACCTGGAGAGAGAAAAAAGGAGTACCCGCAGGTCCACCCGTACCCGCATAGGATAGGATACGGGTCCAATATTTTGGACTCGTATGTCTCGACCTGTATATGACCTGTACCCGTGACGACCCGACCCGACCCGAACCCACCCTCCCGTTTTGCCAGGTCTAATGGGAATAGCTTTAGGATTTGCGATTCAGTGTATAGGCAATGTATTGTTCTCCCCATTGTCCCCCTTCCCTCATGAACGTCTTCTCTTACATTAAGGAATTTGATAATGATAAAACCTAAGAGAATAATCTTAATCGTAGTGATAATGCATGAGTTTAATGCAATCTAAGTCTAATGATAATCAAAGGCAAAACTCTTTTTATAAATTCAAATATAAGTAGAATATGACCTTAATAAGGACTGTATATTAATTAGGAAAATATTTAAAGAAGTTTTAAAGAATAACAAAATTAATAGAAGAAAAACACATTTATTACTTAAGATGCCTTGAGTTCGATTTCCCTCTATTGTTAATAGAGGTGACCACTGAAAAGTATACCCGATCGTTAATTTTAGGGTTCGAAGGATTAGTCGAGATGTGCATAAGCTAACCTAGACACCCCCGATCACCAAAAACAAAAATGAGTAGAAGGATAATTCTAAAAGATAAAAGGATTTTAACTATACACATATAGAAAAGTAATAAGATATGTAAAATAATATTTAGCAAGGTGAATACTATTAGTAAAACGATTGTGAAACACTTGTTTTGTGGAAGATAATTGCTGGAAAATTAGCTAAATAATATCTCATTATTATATAAATATAAAATAAATTAGATTATATGATAAAATTAGGGTTTTCATAAATTAAGTCACATTTAATAAAGGATAATTAAATAAAATCGGGATTTCTAATAAAATAAATATATAAGTCTAAAATTACATGATAAGGGCTGTAAATATTTATCTTGAATTAATAAATATTGAAATAAAAGAATACAATTGAAAATTTGAAATTATGGTTTTGCCCAAAATAAAATTTTTTAAAAGGGTTTTTTAGTAATTTTAAAGAAAGGAAAAATAATTAGAACGAATTTACACTTTAAATCAGTAGGAAATAATATTTAAAAATAATAGAAAGGTCATTTATAAAGAATTAATACGAAAATAAGACATTAGGAAAGCTAAAACGGTAAATACTTAATAAAGAAACATTTTTATAAAACAACATATAAGTTATAACCCCGGAAAAGATGATGAAATTTAAAACTGGAGCTTTCATATCTTTCTAGAATTTTAGAAAACATAAAATCAGTAAAAACGCTTTTGTATCAAAAATCAAATCAAAAGTCAACATATTGAGTAATAGGCCTATTTTATCATTTTGGGTTTTCATAAAACTATGAAGAAACATGTAATTTCATGCCTAACATGGGTGAATGATGATATAATTACACACAATGCTAATTTAGGAATGTCTTTATAATTTTAATAATGTTTTGCTTATAACTTAGTCATATAATAGATAAAAATTATACAAAATTTATATAAAATAATTATTTTATTTTTTAATTTTTCCCTGATTATATGACTTAATTATAAATATATAATTGCTCTAATAATTTTGAAGGTCATTTGGAAAATAATTTTAATTTGGGCTTGTAAACCAATTTCAAAATTTACTAAGATAAGATACGGAATTAGAGTCCCCCGAAATAGGCCTAATTCAAATAAGTACATGTAGGCCCTAACAAGTCTTATTGGACCCTCTCTCTATCCTACCACACCACAACCCACCAAAATGCCCCATTAGACGGCTTGAGCCTGTGGGTCTCCCGAGGAGGGTTAAAAAAACATACCTTGGCATAGACCGCAACATATCTTTTTGGAGTGTGCAATGGCTTGGGGCTTCGTGGGCTGTCACGAGGCTCATGACAAAAAGTTATTAAGTGGTTATTTGCCTTAACTTATAAACTAATCAAACTAATTTATAATCTTTAAAATTAAATTAATTTATTTGTTTATAATTTTTTTTTGAGTTTATAAGCAAAAAAATATAAATTGAGAGAAGGTACTTTTTTTTTTTTTTTGCTTATAAGCTAGTTTGATCAAATATATTATTACATTATCCCTATTTAATTTTAAAATTTCATTTAACATCATTTTTAGTCATTTTAATAATAAAATATATTTATAAACCATATTTTACTAAACGCGTCAACTACTTATCAGTCACTTATAAATATTTTAACCATATATGTAACTGCTTAAAATTTCAAATGCTTATAAGTTCAAATTAGCTTATAAGTCTAGCTGTTTATAAGCTAATTTTCATAAGCTTAGTTAAACAAACTCTAAGACTTACTTTGGGATGAATATAAATTAACCCATTGAATTGGTCAATTGTGATAGTCCAATCAATAATATAATACAATCTAATCATTTTTTTTTTTTTTTTTATTGTTGTGGCATTTCTTAAAAAAATACTTAGAGAATGTTTTTGGTAATTGGCAACACATTTATGTATAGATTATACATTAAAATTAGAGCTATATAATAATCTTAAATTAATATCATAGTATTTGAGATATAAAATTGATTAATTGTCAAGAAACCATTTATACTTAAAAGACAAATAAATCCATAAATAATTGCATTGCTTGCCACTTGGTTATTGGGTTTATTTCATTTACCCTCTACAAAGCCATTGGTTATTAGGGAGTTTTTGATATATCATGAAGATGCTTTTTTTATATTTTTAGGGGATTTTTTATTTTTTAAAAGGGAAATTCATTGGGTGTTTGGTCTAGTGGTATGATTCTCGCAACACCCCATTCTTTTTCACTATTTAAATTTAAGTTTGTTTTTTTTTTTTTTTTTTTTCTCTAAATTAAAGGCAAAGGTGATCTCACAAAGATAAATGTAAAAGTGAAAATGGCCATGTAAAAATAAACGTTTAGAAAAAGTTTTGTTGGATGTTTGGTTTAGTGGTGGGCCGTGTTGATTCTGGGTTGGACTACAACTCTGTCAGCTTCTAGGATCTCCGAGCAAAATCACACACAACAAATATATATTTATAGAATTTAAATATATCCTAATAAAGATGTCCGAAATCCGAATATTAATTTTGATAAGTCCATACCTAAATCATTGGAATCATGTATAGTGTATATTAATCTTGTATCCTTTAACTTCATATAAATCTCTAAAACTCAAAATAACTTTCATGGTTTGGGCCTCCACCACCTTTCTTCTCATCCAAAACGACAACAACTTTCACTTTAAAATTGACAGATGGCATTTTCCAATAAATACCCAGGTTGCAAAATAATCCAACAATAATATACCATAAAGAGAACATGAACGCCAAAAAAAAAAAAGTTTGATATCATTACAAAGAGTAAATTGTATTTATCCCTCTGGGGTTTCGGCCCCAAGTCATGTATTAGGATATAATGTGTCCCCTGATTCTTACAAACATTAAGAAAACAGTTTAAGGGTATATTCTAAACTTTTAAAATTGGGTCAATATCAAAATGAGGGTTATTTTGATCTATAAACAATAAAAATATTTTCAATTAACCTACCATATTATCGTTTATTAAATTTAAGGGGATAATTAAGGCTTAGTATTTTAAAATGCAAGACATAGACATAGTTGACTGAAACCTCATGGTGGATAAAGTCTTTCTTTCCAATGATAAATTGAACCCTACGCCAAACCAAACCAATTCTATTATGTTAACGTTTATTAAATTTAAATTTGAAGAAGGTAAATCCTAATATTTTTAAAAGACAAGACATAGACATAGTTGACTGAAACCTCATGGTGGATAAAGTCTTTCTTTCCAATGATAAATTGAACCCTACGCCAAACCAAACCAATTCTATTATGTTAACGTTTATTAAATTTAAGTGGGCTAAATTTAGTATTTTAAAATACAGAACCTAAAATAGTTTATTAAAACCTCATGGTGGATAAAATATTTCTCTTTAATTATAAATTAAACCCTCAATTCTATTGATGTTATATAAAAGTAGAAGAAAATTCCATGCCTAAATTTATTTTGTCTCAACTCTTTTGTGTTGTGTGTGATTTTTCCATCAAGATCGGTGTGTTGTAGGTATTAGATTGACCCAGAATTAGTCTGACTCTACTGGTTGTTCGACCCAGCATAAGCTCGTCGATATATAGCTCATCGACATATAGCTCGACCCAGCACAAGCTAATCGCAAATAACCTGAATGACCATTTAATCGATTCCCTAGTAACTTTCAGATCCCAGATATTACGGGAACGATTAGGTATTAATAGCATTCTCTGCGCAATCATAGCGCCTAATCATGAGAATATCGAAGTTGCAGTTCAAATCAATTGTAATTCCTTCATTTTTGTTCTTTCCTTTGTACAAATATTCTATATAAACCCCCTCAAATAAGAGAAAAGGGGTTAGAAATTTTTCATAGAACTCTTATTGTAAGCTCTCATAGTAAATACAAGAACAGTGGACGTAGGCTCAAGATTTTACCTCGCCGAATCACTTTAAAAATCTCATTGTTATTGATTTTATTGCATCTATCATTCACTCATCGCTAATTATCCGTGATCACGCCCACATCTGTTCTAATTCCACCGAGGTCAATTGGATCTCTCTGGTTGGTGCGAATTTTTGTATCAACATTTTGGCGCTGAATGAGGGGCCTCTGCCAATATCTTAAAACTTTTGGTGAACAGCCACAACAACCTACTCAATCCAGGCTTGCAATGGTGTGTACCAAATCAAAGACCACCACCAGAAACCACAAAAATGTGGAAACCACCCATCAGGAGGTGCAACAGGACGTCGTTGGACGTTGACCACCTGTGTTGCCAACTCAACACATCATGAATAACCAAGGACAGGGACATCAAACCCTAAAAATGGCCAGCTAGTGGAGATGATTAGAACGATGGTTGCACAAACGGTGCAACAAAACATGGTTGAGTTGAGAAATCAGCAACTAACTGCCTAGAACCTCGACCAGCCACTCTTCACTAATGCCTCCCCAACAGGTATGAATTCAGCAAGTGGCTAGTCCGGCTCGTTGGCGTCGAGAGGCAACTGATAACCCCGTCATCATAAACTCCACTCTGCTCACAAGTGTGAATTCTCGTGGGCAAATTAACCCTAGGAGGTGGCCAGGGAAGCAACCACTAGGTGAGAGCGAAGGCAATAGTCACCCCTAAGACGCTTGACGGTATCCCCAACGTCAACGTACCGGTCTTAGCCCACGCCTGAGATAGGCTCAACCCTCGCAAGCTCGCGAGATGAGTCATGTGCACCAATCCGGCAATGACCGACGTCGCGAGCAACGCACCGATGAGAATGATAGCACTTATCAGCCTAGCCATCATGACTTGACTTCGCGCATCAATGCGCGCAATGGAGGGGCTTTGCAAGCCACGAACTAACGAACTAACGAACTCACTTGCTCGAAGTAAAGCTGAACAGAGCCAGCCAGGGCAACCACAATGAAGATTTAGATCGTGTGCAGAAAATACTCAACGATCTAAGGGCCTGCTAAAACGTGTAGTGGAAGAAATGGTGAGTTTCCCCCTTCATGGAGGAGGTTCACCAAACCCCACTTCCACGGGGATTCAGGGCACCAGAGAGTAAATTCAACGGGAGAAGGGACCTTAGAGATCGCCTCGACAATTTCAATGACCTGATAGAGCTACACCAGGTTTGTGAGTTGACGAAGTGTTGTTGCTTCACAATCACATTAGTAGGGGATGCCAAGAGGTGGTACAATAGCTCAAGGCGAACTCCATCAATTCCTAGCAACAATTCTATTCGCTGTACCTATAACAATTTCAAGCGAGGAGACAGTTCGCAATGCCCCTCAATTACTTAAGCAACATTCGTCAGGAGAAGAACGAAACACTAACATCATATTTAACAAGGTTCCAGAATAAACAAACAAAGGTTACATATGCACCCAAGGAGTCCATCCAAACTTTGCTGATTGCAGGCATCAAGTCGAATACGGAGATGTGGAAAGAGCTTCAGAGTGAAAATCACGTGAGCTAGCCAAGTTTTACCAAATGACTGCCAAACACTAGTGACTAGAAAGCTCTATGGTAGCATTGGCCAGAAGCTTGACGCAAGGAGCCCCAAACAGGCGACAAGATCGCCCATCATACAAGCACGAGGGTCAAGACCGTAATGATAAGGACCTCAATAGGTCCCAAAAAAGACAGAGAACAGATAATCATAAGGACAAACAACCTTTCCTGCAATATGTAGAATATACCCCCCTCACGCAAGACATATCTCACATCTATGAAGTCTTACGTGAGGCAAAGAGATTGCCTGCTCTAGAAAGGATGAGGGGGGCTTCAGGCAGAAGGGATCGACAAAAATATTACCGATACTACCGAGACATTGGGTATAACACTAATGAATGTTGAACTTTGAAAGATGTCATTGAAAACCTAATACGAAGGGGGCACCTAAGGGAATTCATCAAGGAGGCGCCAACTCGCGAAGGTGCTAGCGAGCAAAACAATCAGGACCAAAACCAGATCTAGCAAGCCTCGAAAAACGCTAACAATGAGGTCCTAGTAGGTATGATCTACAAGGGGCCCGACATAGCGAACAACTCAAGGCGCGCCCGCAAACAATATGCTCGTGAGGCTAGAACAAACTTGGTCCCTCGAATAATGAGCTGTAAATAGAAGCCGCCCAAGCAGCCCAAACAAGAGAGCGAGGTAGTAGGATTCACAGTCGAGAAATGCGAAGAATCTTCTCGCTAATGTTGGAAAAGTAACCCGCCCGGCTTGGCTCGCAGCGAGTTATTGGTTTTGGCAGGTCGGTCCTAACCCGCCCGCTAACAAAGGCAGGCCGGGTTAGGCCCGCCTTTTTTTTGGGATTGGCTGGCCTAGCCCAGCCCGCCATTTTCTTTTAGGCTGCAGGTCGAGTCGGGTTAGCCCCCTTTTTTGATTTTTTTTTTGATTTTGTTTTGTTTAGTTAACTTTTCAAATGAATAATTAACAATTTATAAATGAATAAATGTAATTGTTTTTAGTTAACTTTTCAAATATCAATAATTCAATTAAATTAAATTTTTTTTTTGGTTAACATTTCAAATATTAATTCAATTTTAATACAATAAAATTGTAATATAAGAAAAATTAGATTTATTCATTTATCAAAAAATAAAATAAGAAATTACAACAATTATTGCCTCGTTAAAAACCTCACCAAGAAAAACCCAATGGGACAAAAACTTGGTAAAGAAAAAAGAGTGCAATAATTGACAATTAATTTACAAGTTACAATTTACAAAACAACTAATTTAGGGGTGGTTTACACATACAATATTTTTATACAATATTATATGACAAAATAAGATTGAATGATTTTAAATTTCAATTAAACTTTCACTCAATCATCTTTTGCCACGTAATGCTATATGATAAATATTGTATGAGAATGATATATATATAGTATTACTCTTATCGGTTTGGGTCATCAATGGTCAATTTGTTAATAAATCGTTTTATAATGGGTCGTATTAGGACTTAGTCTTAAAAAATGTTTGATTTTTTAATTAAATATATTTTAGTGTTAAAGTATTTAAAAATTTATTATAAAGAATAAATAATATTTTGGATTATCTTTTTTTATTTTTTTAAATTTATATAGTTTAATTGTAAAATGTGATGGTATCACAGTTTATTAGTATTTGTATACGGTTTCATTGATGAAACTTTAGCTGAAGAATGAATTATATTTTATATAAGACATGGAAATTTGAGAATAAGACTTTAGTATTTAATTTTCTTATATTTTACGTACCATAAAAAATAATAACAACAATGTGTCAAGTTGGACCTCTCTTTGCAATTGCCCTTGAAACTAAACAAAAGGTGGTTGTTGTGGGCTTGTGGCCAATGTTCCCTACAAAATTTAAAAAAAATAATTTATTTTTTATTTTTTATTTTTATTTTTTCCGGCCAACCGAACAGCCAAACCGTCTGGTTGGCTATTGCAAACAAAATAGCAACCCGCCGGGTTGGCGGGTTGCCATATAGCAACTCGGCCCGCCCGGGGGTTGCATGCGGGCCGGCCCACCTATAAGGCAGTCTGGGTTGAACCCTCTCTAATGCGAGCCGGGTTAGGGTTGACCCGCCTAACCTGGCTCATTTGTTCCATCTTTACCTCTCGCCATAATCATAACGCGATCGTGATCGCAGTTGGAATCGGCAATGCTAGAGTGCTGAGGGTAATGGTTGATAATGGGAGTGCAGCGAACATCATTTTCTTGGGAGCTTTCCGAGGAATGAGGTTCACAAAGAGAGACCTAAGGGCGTGCCCTTCGCCGCTCTATGGATTTACAAGGGACAGCCTGGTTCCCAAAGGGATGATCGACCTCCCTGTGACTATGGGGGCAGAGCCCAAGATCAATGATGGCTGAATTCTTAATGGTAGACTACCCAACCACATACAATGTCATCCTCAAAAGACCGATGTTGGATGACTTGAGCGCAGTCACATCAGTGAGTTGCCAAGCAATAAGGTTTTCGACTTCTGGGAGAGTCACGACGATCAAGAGTGCAGAAAGGAATCTTGGGAATGTTACAACCGGGCTATAAATGCTGCACAAAAATGGCCACTCCAAATGGTTATTACAAAATCTGAGCCAAACCCTAGCCTCTCGAGGATACCATTAATCCTTGCATCCATAGAGAGGAGCTCATAGCAGGGCCAACGGAAGAGATATGTGTCAACGAGGAAGATCCAACTCGTATACTAAAAGTCAACAACAGCCTAAGCAAAGACATAGCCGACAACCTGGGGAGGTTTTTGAAGAAAAACCTCGATGTTTTCACATAGGTGCATGCAGATATGGTGGGGATCAACCCGGAGGTAATGTGTCATATGCTAAACATCGACCCGAAAGCTAGGCCGATCAGATAGAAAAGAAGGTCGATGGATGCAGAGCACTCTATAGTGCTCAAAGATGAAGTTAACAAGCTCTTGAACATCAACTTCATTAGGGAAGTGAAGTACCCGGATTAGCTTGCCAACCTAGTTCTAGTTAAGAAGCTGAATGGCAAGTGGCAGATTTGCTTTGACTTCACAGATCTGAATAAAACTGTCCAAAAGACAGCTTTCCACTACCATGGATCGACCAACTAGCAGATGCGACAGTTGGAAACACATTACTTAGCTTCATGGATGCGTACTCTAGATATAACCAAATCCCAATGTACTAGCTTGATGAAGAACATACCGTGGAATTTATTGTTACAGGGTAATGCCATTTAGCCTCAAGAATGCTGGGGTGACCTACGAACGCTTGGTGAACAAGATGTTCATTGACCAAATTGGCAAGACCATGGAGGTATACATCGACGACATGCTCATCAAGTTAAAGGTTGCCGAAGGCCACATTGAGGATCTAGGGGAAATGTTTGACATCCTCAGAAGATACCAAATGAAGCTCAATCCTTTAAAATGTGCTTTCGACGTGAGCTCGAGAAAATTTTTGGGCTTCCTCATAAACCAACAGGGTGTAGAAGCCAACCCGGAGAAGATTCAGGCTTTACTTGATATGAAAAGCCCAACCAACATAAGGCAGGTACAGAGCTTGATGAGGCAACTGGCCGCACTCAGCATGTTTGTTTCCCGAGCCATGGACAGATACTTACCATTCTTTGAGATCTTGAAGGGGAAGAAAGGTTTCAAGTGGACAGAAGAGTGTGAAACAGCCTTCCAGGAGCTGAAGAAACATCTGGGGCATCCTCCTTTGTTGTCAAAGCCCGTATAGGGTACGCCATTGCTATTATACTTGTTGGTATCAAAATCTGCTATTAATGCGGCATTAGTACGCGAAAAGGGATGAGTGCAATGACCGATATACTATGTCAGTAAGAGGTTGCTCGATGCGGAGACGAGATACCCTAAAATGGAGAAGCTCCCCTTTGCCCTTGTCATTGCTGGCAAGAAACTGCGGCCTTATTTCCTGATACACTCCATTCACATGTTGACCAACTTTCCCCTAAAGAAAATAATGCAAAAGCTTAAGACATCGGGTAGATTGATCCAGTGGACAATGGAAATGAGTCAGCACGACATCAAATACATCTTAAGAACAATAATCAAAGGTCAAGCCTTGGCAGATTTTATATCAGAATTCTCCTATTAGCCGGTAGGTGAACCAAGCCCGCTAGGGGCAAATACCTCGAGAGAAGTCGAGCAACATAAACCAAAGCTCAATGATTTATGGCAATGGACTTTGTATATGAAATAGGGCTCTTGCTCGAAAGTCCAAAGGGAAACCCGATCAGAGCCACAGAAAAGATTCGGGTTCGCCGCCTCCAACAACGAGGCTGAATACAAGGTGTTGCTCACAGGGATCTGCCTCACCAAAGAAATGGGGGCAGAGTCCATTATGATTTACAGTGATTCACAACTCATAGTCCACCAAATTACTAAGGAATTCCAAGTGAAGGAAGATAGGATGACGTCCTACCTCTAGTTAATGGAAACCAAGATTAAGTAGTTCAGATCCTTCACAATTCTCCAAATCCCATGGGAGAAGAAGTCGCAAGCGGATGCATTAGCCCACTTAGCCTCTGCAATGAACTAACAGAAAGTTGATTATATCCCAGTTAAGTTTCTCCTAAGACCAAGCATCTCCACTCCACAAGGACCAGTCTAAGCAACAAGTCAGAGATAAAGTTAGATGGATGCAATCACTGCCTACCTAAGCGATGGTACACTACTAGAAGAGAAAACTGAAGCTAGAACACTCTATACAAAAGCAACTTAGTACACGCTCATCAATGATAAATTGTACAAACACAAATTCAATGTACAATTGCTGCGATGTATCGACTATGAGGACGCAGATTATGTTCTAAGGGAGATCCATGAGGGAGTTTGTGGAAATCATGCAGGAGGTAGATCTCTAGCATACAACGTGCTTCGCTTTGGAAATAGTCTTCAATGATGTAGTAGACTGTATATGCAGATGCGATAGATGCCAGAGGTTTGCAGATACCCTGTGAGTGCCATCTCAAGAATCGACTACTCTGACAAGCCCTTGGCCATTTGCAATCTAGGGGTCGATTCTCAAGGAAAAATAGGTGTTAAGTTTGTAGTGGTCGCCGTTGACTACTTCACCAAATGGACAGAGGCTGAGCTCTTGGCTACCATCATGTCAAACAAGCTGGGATTTCGTCTACAAAAATATCATTTGTCGGTTTGGAATCCCCTACACTATAATAACCGACAATAGGAAACAGTTCGATAGTGAGGACTTTAGATCTATTTACAAACGACTCGGCATCAAGAAGACCTTCGCCGCTGTTTACTGGCCTCAAGCCAATGGTCAAGTAAAGGCTGTAAACAAGGTCATCATGCACACTATTAAAAAGAAGCTCGATGCCCTGAAGGGAAGATAGGCCAAAGAATTGCCCGAAGCCTTGTGGTCCTATAGAACGACAACCAGGAGTTCGACAGGTGAAACCCCATTCTCTCTATCATACGAGTGTGAAGCAATGGCTTTAGTTGAAGTGGGAATCAGTTTGTTTCAAAGGGAAGTTTTCAATAAGGAAGTAAATGAAGACCTTTTCCACCTGAGGCTAGACCTAATCGAAGAGCACCGAGCCAAGTCTCAATTAAGGTTCGTCTCATATCAGCAGTGAGTCAAACGATACTTCAACACCAAAAGTCAAAAACAGAGACTTTAAAGCGGGCGACCTGGTTCTCAAGAAGGTCATCTAGGTACCCAAAACCCGAACTTAGGCCCAATTAGGAAAGTCTTTCACGATCTTCGAAAAGCTCGCACTAGGATCTTTTCACCTGAACGCCTCAACGGCGAAGTGATACCATGAGCTTGGAATGTCAAACATTTGCGAAGGTATTACCAATAAGCAACTCGGGTTCTGCTTATGTCTTTCTTTTTATCATTTGATTTAAGGCCATTCATGGCCAAAGTGCTTTATCAATAAAAAAAGTATTATTCACAATCTTTCTTTTGTTCATTATTGATGTTTTAATTTGTTTAGCATTTATTTGTTGCTTCAAAGATCGTGACCTACGCGGTAGCATTCCAATAAAAAAATTTCGGAGTCAAGAATCCAGGAAAAGGTAGCTTATCTGAATGAGCCACGCCAAAATCTAACTCTATAAGGGTGAAATATCCCAAATCGACGAAGTCAAACTTGAACGAAAAATTTCAAGAAAAAACATGTCGAAAGGAAATCGGCCTTAAGCCGGCGACCAAAACTCGAAACGGACAATTGATCCGGAATCGGAGTTATATGTCGCAAAAGATTTCCTCGCATACATCTGAAAAAACTATTCAATAAGCGAGCTACACATAACTTGTAGCAAATTCGGATCTTCTATTACAAGTCCAATTTGGATAACTGAAATGACTGTGCAGAAATATAAAATTCTTACTTGACAAGGATATATTAAAAAATATTTCTTTTATTAATAAAATGCTATTACATTCTAAAAAAAAAAAAAAGAAAATGAAAAAAAATGATGTTTCAAGTAGCTGGGGGAGTGGGGGGATCATCCTCGACCAGTCTAGGGAGCTCGTCGCGGACTGGAAGAGATAGTTCTTCGACGAAAGGAATGATAGCAGAGTCTTCAAGGTTGGGAGCCTCACCTGGGGGAAGTGTAGTTAGGGGAGCCAGATCCTCGACTTCTTGCTTGAGCCCGATCTCCTCTTCACCTTTCTCGACCTATTCTTGGCCCTTACTGTCGTCCTTGGAATCATCCAAGTATACGTAGGTCATTCCTTAAGTCTCAGTCTTCATCTTGTCGACCTTCTTCTGATAAGCTCGTGGGAGGAAAGAGAAGTCGATTGAAGGGTGGGCTTCCCACAACTTCTGTACAAGAAAGATCAACGTTTGCCAGGCTCGGGCGGTGATAGCCTCATTTAACTCCTCAATCTAAAGTCTGAGTTGCCCGACCTCAACTTTAGCCTTCTGTTGACCTTCCGCCTCTTGGCAAGGTCGAGCGAGGACTACTTGAACTTGGCCTCCTAATCTAAGGCAACTTTTTGAGCTGAAGAAAGCTTGAAATTCAATTTGTTGTTAGCGTCTTGCTGCTGTGCCAAATTTTTCCTAGCCTCAGTTGCCTTGGCTTCAGCCTTAGCTCACGTGGCCTCGCTTGTTCTGAGCTTGTCAAGAAACTTTCTTTCCTTGACCCCGAAGGTTACCATTTCCCTCTTGAGCTACTTCAACTCAACCTGCTTGCCTGGCTTCCTTCTCCTTCTCTGCAACCTTGGCCTTGGCTAGAATTTCCTCTTTCACCATCTTCACTAGTAGCCACCCTTTGTGAGTGCCCTCCAAGGTGGCATAGCACTCATCGTAGAAAAGCCTATTTGCCATGGCAGCATAAAAAAGATAAGACGAAAAGTCAGCAAGAAGTAAGGACAACATGCAAATAAAAGAAAAGAGGGGTGAACTACAGGTACCTTCGTCGTATAGTTGTAGACCAAGGCCAACATCTCTATAGGAACTGCGTCCCTAACGGCCATGAATGTTAGTGGGGTGACGCCATCTCTGGCTGCTACAGCCCTAACGCTAATATGGTTAAGGAGTTGATTGATCAGTGCATCGACTGCAGCTTAGGCTGCTTCATTTGTGTTCTTGCGTTTCGGCTAGGACGTGTTGGACTTACTCCCCCCACCGCGCCAGCCTCGCCCGCAGGACTAAACTTCTTGTTAGCCAAATCCTTGGCCCCTGTTTTCTATAGACCGCTAGCCTGCACAACGACCTCTTTGCTGAAGCCAACCTGCTACTTGGCCACTTTCTACTTTCTACTTTCTACTTTCCCAAGCCCGCCTGAGGCTTGGACGATTTCTTGTTGCCCGAGCCATTGTACTACTTAGGCCCTTTCTATATTCCCAAGCCCCTAGCCATCTCGGGCATTTTCTTCGCTGGCAACTTTTGGGGTTGGAAGACACTCTTCCCGCCAATTGCCTTTGAGACAGTCACGATCTTCTTCACGCTTGGGCCTCCTCCAAGCTCGCCATCGCCGTGTTTCACGCCGACAATGTCAACGGGCTGCTTCATTGCCAAAGCAGCTGATGTCTTCTTGGCAGACATCAAAGCTATCGACTTCTTCTTAAGGCCTTTTGGTTTCTCAGCCCACATTTTCGCAAAAAAGAAGCAAACAATGAGCGACCTATCCATGCAAGGAAACTAAGTGCAAGTAAACGATAACTTAAACCTTTTTCCAAAATGATAGGAAACTTTGTGTCACCCTTACAGAAGCCATATGCCCTCAAATTAGGAAGCGTGATGATCTCGTTAATGTTACACTGCCCGTCGGGAAGATCGCTGAAATGTTGGAGCCTCTGCAAGCTCACGACAAGGAGATAGTTCTACTCAATGTTAACTGCCAAACAAAGCAACTCAGTTAGCTAGAATACAAAGCTCGAAAGTGATCCTCACACGCACAGAAAGTCGAAGTCTTACTCGCTTCCGAAGTGAAAACACCTGTCTCCCGGGCTTCGTAGAAGAAAAATTGTGAGTCCCAATACGGGACCTTCTTCGGGACAACGACCAGCCCGTTGAAACATACCTTCCTCACTTGGGAAAGGTAGTACGTCTGATCTTGCCCTTTCTTGAGCCTATACAGATGGACGAGCTCCTCGACGGAGGGCTCCCCCAATTCAACGATCATGTACGCTATGTACAGACCGATGATAATTACTTACGAATTTACAGACAGCTAGAGAGGAATGATGTCAAACCACCTCAGCATGTTGTCGATGAAACGATGAAGAGGAATGGATATCCCGCATCTCAAAAGGGTCTCAGAGATAGCCACCCATCCGAGCGGGGGATTCTTTCGATAAGAGTCCCTTAGAGCCATCAAATTAAGCTGCAGTGCATAGACCACTCTTATGCGCTCCAGATCCCCGATGGTAATCGAGGATTGTGGTTCTCTTCGCAGCCTATGGACTGGAGACCGCTTGGATTGAGCCAATGTATTGAGGCACAGTCGGAAGAGCCCGCTGTGTCGGGGTCTAAGCTTCTCGCGATGATTTCCTCGGAGACCTCAGGGGTTACAACCCCACGGACTGTCGAGCCTGCAGGCAAGTCGAACATGCAAGCAATTGTGTGACTGCTAGGAGAAGACATAATTATAGCTCACTTCTAGGTACCTGAAATGAAAGCGAACATGTGTCAGAGCACAAAAAACTTGGCAACCATTTTACACTTGCTTTTAGTTCAGGCACCCAAGATAGCTCGCACCACACGACAAACGTACGCGACCTACCCAGGGTTCTAGCGGCCACTGCGTTAAACCATCCTTAAACCCAAGACCATCGGAGACGCACTCAAAAACCCTATTGAAGACTTAGAACACTCAATGTGGCCACAACAATGGCCGCTATTTGATGCGAAAATCAAAAAAATAGATAAAGAAAAGGAAGAGAATCTTATCAGAACAAAAGAAATGCAAGAACTCGCCAGAAAGAACACCATGACGACGATGAAATAGCAGCAGAGTGAACAAGGACCTTAGAAAATTTTCATGGATTGAATGAGTATTCTGACGACTTCGCCACCTTTTATAGTGGTTTGCATGGAAGACGAAAAGGGAGGGTTCAATTGTAGCTGTCGATCTACAGTGAATCTTGACCCTTCATTCGTCCGACAATCTCAGCCCGTAGACGTGGCCACGTGTCATCCATCCGCGAGGGGCGACGAACCGTCAGATAGCTATAATGATAACCGTCACCGCATGTTGCCTCAACTTCGCGCGTGGACAACTGTAGTCGTCCACGTGTGACGAAATGTGACTACCAAAGACTGCTGCATTTAATGTGAAATGACCGCATGAAAATTACATGTTTGCCCTAACTTCTCGTATTATGAGTTTTGTCAGGAATCACAGTAAATAAAAATCCAAGTGTGAAGTATGTCGACTGGGCGTGAGGTCGACCCTTAAAGCTCGACCGAACCTGTATTTGGTTACCTGCTGTTAGTGCCAAGCTTAATATCAAATCGAGCAATAGTCTTCGAAGCCTGAAACGAGCATCGAGCACAAAGGGACAGATGTTGTATGTGATTTTTTCATCAAGCTCGGTGAGTTGCGAGGTAATAGATCAACCCAAAATCAGTCCGACTCTACTGGTTGTTCGACCCAGCATAAGCTAGTCTCGAACAACTTGAATGACCATTCAATCGATTCCCAAATAACTTCAGATCTCAGATATTATGAGAACGATAAGATTAACAACAATCTCTACGCAATCACAGGGTCCAATCGCGAGAATATCGGAGTTGCAGTTCAAATCAATTGTAATCCCTTTATTTTCGCTTTTTCCTTTGTACAAATATTGTATATAAACCCCCTCAAATGAGAGAAAAGGGGTTAGAATTTTTTCATAGAACTCTTATTGTAAGCTCTCATAGCAAATACAAGAACAGTGGATGTAGCCTCAAGAGTTTACCTCGGCGAACCATTTTAAAAATCTCATTTTTATTTATTTTTATTGCATCTATCATTCACCCATCGCTGATTATCTGTGATCACGCTCACATCCGTTTCGATTCCACCAAAGTCAATCGGATCTCTCTAGTTGGTGCGAATTTTGGTATCAACATTTTGAATATTTTGTTTTTCTTTTTTAAGAATCTACAAAATGTCAAGTGCAATCAAATGAAGCATAGATAATTATATGTAAAATAAAGAAAAATTGATGATTGATAGACAAATGAGTCTGAAATTTATGATTTTAAATAATTCATTAGAAGTACCAGTACCAGTAAGAATTCATTAATTTTATATTTTGGAGGGTACATATATATTTCTGGTAATTTAGTAAATTAAATATATATAAAGTGAAAAAGGATCCGCGGAATTACTTTATTAACGGTCGGATTGAACAAAATTTTACAAGAATCGAATTGTCTAGCTTTCGATGGCGGGTCAATTAAAAATCCGTTAGGGTTTTCGAATTTGAAACGGTTAACGGTTATGTTCACTCAACGGCTTCGAAATTTCCTTTGGCTTTGCTTTCTGCATACACCATAAAGCAATGAATAAAGATTGCCGGGTGAGGTAATTTACGGTACTTTATACAGCTGCACCAGCGCCATCTTT